>NC_087442.1:8757500-10007500 GCF_036321535.1 Camelus dromedarius
AATACACAATGGTTTAAAGAGTACCAAAATGGTAATTATGTACGTAACTATAAAATACATTTTTATTATGTAAAAATCTCCAAATAATTAACTGTTTAAAAAAAATACTGTATTTTGGACTTTGTATAACGTATATATGACCATAAGACATTGGTTGGTAAAGGGAAAATGAAAGGATGCTTTTGTTAGTTTTGTATACTATGCATGAAAAGGTAAGGTAGCATTTGAATTAGATTATGGTAAGTTAAAATACATAATATAAACACAAGCAAAGACTAAAACAAACAAAAAAAGTTACAGGCACTAATTCAACAAAAGAGAAAAAAATCATAAAATACACTAAATTAATCTAAAAGAATGCATGACAGTGGAAATAAGTGGAGCAGAAACAAACAGGATAAATGAAAAACTGTAGCAACTGGTAGATTTAGAACCAGCCATAATAATGATCATATTAAATTATATAAACTACTCAGTTAATAGCTACTGATTGTCAAAATGGATACAAAGCAAGGCCCAACTATATTCTGCTTACAAAAATGGCCACTTTAAATATTAGATACAATGAACAAATTAAAAGACAAAAACTACCAAAGCTCATTCAAAAGAAATATATTACCTGAATAGCCTTGTGTCAACAATTTGTAGTAAAAATCCTTCTCACCAAGAAAAGTACGTGCCAACATGCCTTCACTTTAGTAAATTAAATGCGATAATATGTAAGAGGAATAATAATCCATGGTTTGAATCACTTACAAATTTAACATAATATGGATCATGGACGTGAATTTAAAGACCTCACTTCTAGAAGAAAATTGAGGAGAAAATATTTGTGATTGAGCATTAGGCCAAGATTTTTTAGAAACATAATAAATAAAACAATTGATAAATTGTGTTTTATAAAAAGTAAGAACTGCTGGTCTTTGAAAGTCCTTGTTAACAGAAAGCAAAGGTAAGTCATAACTGGAAGAAATTACCACATATCTCATAAAGAACTCATATTCTGAATATGTAAAGACATCTTAAAACTTAAAAATAGGAAAACCAGCAACTGTATTAGAAGATGAGCAAAATATTTGAATAGAAATATTTTTGTTCACTAAGGAAAAAATATACAGATAGATATTGCAATAAAAGATAAAATTACAGCATATCTTTTACAGGCAAAATATTTAGAAATAAATTATGATATTGATTCCTAAAGTAAAATATATGAAAAATAAAGAATGATTTATATGACTAGTTGGAGGGATTTCTTGGATCCTAGTTTGTGAAAAGAGCAAGATGAAGAAAAGTGCATAAATTATCCCATATGTTAGGCAAAAATGGAAAAATCCATTTTATGTGTGCATATGTTTAGCAATAATGCTATTAGGAACATGGAGAAAAGTACACACCAGGTTGTTAACATTAGCTACATGGTGTGGTAGGTAGAAGGGAAAAAGACAGTGAGAGGGATGTAAGTAAAAACAACACCAAAATGCTATAAAATTAAGAATGTATTAGAAAATAACTAATACAGTGTAAGACATATGTACAAGTATGTGGGGGGTGGCAAGGTCTGTGTAGAAGGACATATCACAGAACATTATGAAACTGGTGCTTTTTCACACAATTGAGGATGGTTTTACTTCCTCACTTGAGTTTCTGTGTATTGCTTAATATTTTTATAATGACTCTATTGTAAATATAGTGAGGAAACTATTAAATATATGAAACCATACAGAGGAAAGCATAAGAGATTTTAAAAAATTATATCTGGGTGGAAAATGTTAGAGAGTTCTTTTTTTTTAAATCCAAGGCAGAATTGGAATTCTGTTTAAACCACCATTTCAATAATGTAACCACTTAAGAATTTACTCATGTTACTCAAGAGCCCAAGTTATGTTGGCTTTTGGCACTGTCGATACCAGTCCCCAAGTAGTATCATCAGAAATGTGTTTCTCTACATCTTTCTTCATTGCTTTCCTTTGCGCTGGATTTATTTTCAGGCAAAGTCTACTGAAGTTTGACAAAACAGACACAAGAAGTTCTAGGTTCATGTCTAACTAGTCGAGGGCCCCAGTGAATGAATAACAGCTTCTCTTTATCCAATTTAACAGCAGAAGTTTCAGGGTTGACCTTTCCTCACTCTGACACGGCCTTGGGCACGTGCCTCCACTCTGTGAAGCTTGGACCAAGTTCACTCATTGGCCAAGTCCATTGCTTGTAAGAGTCCTCAGAGTCCAAGTGGCCTTTTCTCACCTGATCCCTTTGGGGTTGGGGGGACTTCCTGCAGGAAAACAGGGCTGCCAGGATCACATGCCCAGGAGCTGGGTAATAGTCAGACGAGAGAAAGTCTGCTACATTAATACTCTTCCTACATGAGACAGAACATTTTAAAGGTATAAAGAAAAAGACAGATACGACCACTTAAGTTTATAGACTCTGTGTATATGAAATTCATTATAAGCATAGTTAAAAAGATGAGGAACAGTTGAAAAGTATGCATATTGCAATAAAATGTTTCATATTTACGTATGAAAAGGGGTTACAGGGATGTAACTCATAAAAGAAAAGAAAGTAGCAAAAGAAAAAATGATTTAGGACAAAAGCTGAAATGCTCAGTTAAAAAAATGCTAATGGCCAACAAGCTTATAAAATATTGTCCTGAGTAATCAGTAATGCAAATAAATGTGATCATAAGATTTCAGTGTTCATTAATTAGATTATGGAACTGCCAATGAGAATATGGTAAGTTACAATGGTAAAACAGAGTACTAAAATTGGTATCCTCATACACAGCTGATGGAGGTATAAATCGGTAGAGCTTTTTTGTCTGGTACTGCTTTTAAGGTTGACAAGTTGACAGTGACCTGTCAAAATTGAAAATGTGCATACTTATTGTCTACCCCACAGAAATCATCACAAATACATTCAAATGCATATTTATAAGAATGCTACTGCACCATTGTTGGCAATAGGGAAAAAAATAGGAAACTAAGTATCTTATCAGTAGGATGATGACTAATGAATTATAGGGTATGCACATTTTGAAATACAGTGAAAGTTCATGAAAGTGTGAAATAGCTCTAGATTTACAGAAATGTGCAGCTCACTAGACGGTGTATATGTGATTTCACTGAAAGTAATTCTAGATTCATGTGCAAAGATGCATTATCCGCAGCTACCCCTTCTGTATTTATTTGTGTGTGTGCGAATATGTAGACAAACAGGACAGGCATAAACCGTTCATTGAGGCTACTTTTGTGGAAGAGCAGGAATGTGGAGAGGGAAGAGATGTATTTCTGTGTTGCCAGAGGTTTTGTGACTTTTTAAAAATAATTTTAAAAATATTTTAAAATAAATTTTTAAATAGGTTTTGATCACTTTGGGGGAAAATGCTGCAAATGCTGGAATAAATTAAGATATAATGTCATATTTTGCAGAAATTACAAAAATAATCTTTCTGAAGCATATTTTCCAAAGAAACTGCACCTGTTGCTTTTGTTCTTGCCTTCATTTCCTAGGCAAGCGTTACAATTTTTCTACTCTTGCATCCTGCACCCTTCTCCCCTTTTCCACCCCTAAGCCTCCTGATGCAGAGAGTTCCCACGGAGACGGAAATGCTACCAGAAGCAGAGCCGTCCCAGGCCATTCCAGCATGTCTGTGGAGATGTAACTCACATTTGGTAATTGATCGCTTACGATCAACGCACCATGAGGAATTTATTGGCCATATTTCCTATGTCTTCTGAAGTATTTAGATTTGCCTAATGCTTGAAAGAGCTATGCCTAGATCACAGCACATTTTCTCTTGATGCTAATTTTCCTAGAGTTTTGTTTGTTTTCCATTTTAAGGTCATTTAACTATTTTAATGTTTTCTTTTCTTTTTATTGTCTAAATAGCCAAACAAGTTACCATTAATCAATAGATAACCACCAGAAACTGGGCTACTTCTGCTTGTCAGGATTTCTCTTTGGGTTTGTCTGGCACACCGGGAGCTCAGCCCAGTGTTCTGGGGTTCCAAAGGGGCAGACCTGGGGCTGCCCATTGGCCATGTGAGGGCGGGGCAGCACTGCCTCCGTTAGCACAGAACAGTGATGTTCTGCACGGCCCTGCCAGAGAACTATTAACTTAAACATGCCTATTAGTGCCGTATAGAAGTTATTCTTATTTTAAACATCTACTTTTGCTAAAACTCCCTTTTCCCAATCATTTTTATTTTATTCTGAAGCCAGAATATTTTTGTGAGACTGTATCGACCAAGGCAATGTGAGGATTAGATTTCTGAAAGAGGGTTTTAGCATAAACTTTTAAGGAAATAACTCAGCATAAAAAGTACTTTGCGTCTGTAATTCTAAGATACTTGGCTTGCTATTGGAATCCTTTCTTAATAGTCTGGCACACATGTTCAGAATTATTGAATTAGATAATTTTAAAAATACTATCAGCTCGATGACTATTTTTGTTTCTGTTGCCTTCAGCTCACTCTTGTTTTCCTGTTTTTAATTTTCCTGCTATTCTGCTTGCCCTTTTTTGAATAATTTTTAAAAATCATACTGCTGATTCTGTGATGATATGAATGTTTAGTTTAAACATGTCTTGAGGGAGGTTTCTGCTGTCTAAAATCTGAAGTGTTTCAGACTTTGGATGAAGTAAAACTAAGTTCCCTAATGTAATTTTAATGCATTATTTAATGACTGCAATAAATCCTATGCATTTTTTCTCTCTACAAAAGAAGAAAAATTACCACTTAATATTTAACTTCTCAATTTATAGATGAGGTTAAAAGTATTCATTTTCCTTTTCTTGATACAGAAACCTATTATTTATGCTAAATAACTGTTAAAGAAGTTTCTTCACTAATAAACAAGAAATATCAGAAGTTTTAATTTAGCAATTTTTAAATCAAAATTTAAATCTTTTTTTACATTGCTTCACACAAAAGCAAATGCATCTACCTGCTAGCTTTTTTCCCTCGCATATTTTAAGCTCATTTCTATGTTGGAAAACAATGCTTTCTAAGCTCTTGAAATTATATAAGGGAATATGTAATTGTATGAGAAAAGAATATACAAAATATACTTGACTTTTAGAAAATCTTGATAGATTTCCATAAAGAAGAGTGCATTGCATGATAAATTATTACATGATAGAGAAAAAAGGAGAACTTTATCTTATTTTTATAATGAACACATAGATTAATCAGATCAGAATAAATAAGCACTATTTGGAAAGAACAAGAGACAAACCAGTAGACATTAATTGTAGTGTTTCATCTTTCCAAAATGTCTAGGAAGAGGGAGTAGGGGAAAATGTTTTAGTTGACATAAAATATAGCATGTAAGTCCACAAAGTAACTTTTCAAGTATTCAGTATTGAATTCTTATTAATTTGGAGTGATATATTTTAGACTCTAAACCATATTCGTCATATATCAGCACCTGGACTGTGAGATAGGGCAGGTACTAATATTTCCATACATAAAAAGAAACACAATTCAAAAATTCCCAAAGACCCTGAAATAATTAGAGAGATGAGGCTCTGATAATTCCCCTAAAACATAATGAGGGGACTGTAATTTATTTCTATGTTTCATTTTCTTGTTATAAATCTTATAATTGGACAAGGAAAACTTTATCCTATTTTTGTAACTAACATAAATTAATCAGATCAGAATAAGTAAGCACTATTTGGAAAGAGTAAAGGACAGACAGACATAAATAGTGGTGTTTCATCGTTTCCAAAATGTCTAGAAAGAGGGAGTAGGGAAATGTTTTAGTTCACCCATGATCCTCTAAGTACTGAAGTTCAGGGCTAGAGCTGGTGGTTTCTCTCCTGTAGGGAAAAAGGGAGGGTTTGTGAACACAGGTAAAGAGGCTTGGTTGGGATTCTAAACAATCATTACAGGATAATGCACTCCAAGGTATAAGACCTTAAGACCTTAGAGTACATTATCCTGTAATCATGCTTTTTATTGATACAAATATACTAACACAAAATGCTTAAAATCATCAAAATAATGTTATAGTATATTTCACAGGTTGGAAGAAAACTGCTGAAGTTCAAATCTCAGTTCTTCCACTATGCATCTGGGTGGTCTCAGATAGGTAACTTAATTTCTTTCTCCCTCAGTGGCCTTAACTTTAGAAGAAATGGATAGTAATGGGATTATTGAGAGGATCAAATGAATTAATTCACGTTAAATGCCTAGAAGAGTGCCTCGTACATAGTAAAAATTTGATATCACCTCATTTTATTACCTACACGTCAATCGCTTGTTCATATGGTACACTACCAGTGTCTAATAGTGATTTTATCCCTTATTAGTCTGTTATTATATATGTAAATACATATGCACATATTATTAATGTATATTGATAAACATCCTAGTGTTTAAATAGTTCAGATATAATCTGATGAAAAAGAACTGTTCACACCTATGTGCTGTCTCCTTAGACTAGTAGATGCCTGCATGACCCCAGCTATCTGGGGTCTCCAAAGGCAGCTTTGGAGGTGGGATATGAGTTGGGGTTACAATAGCATCTACCTGCTAGCTCAGTCTGGTTTGTTTCAGTAACTACGTTAACTCACTACGGTGACAGCTCATCTCATCTCAGTCAGCGTCCCCGGCTCCCTGCGGTAGGTGCTGTCTGAAAGCGCCCTGACCTCTCCTCTCGTCCTGACCATCTTCCCCCCAGAGACTTTCTCTAAGGCGTATGCGCAGAGGTAGTTACACCATGAAACTACAAGAGCTTAAGCTTCAGGATCCTCACTTGCACAGACCCCTTCCAAGTTCCCAGGAGGGACCTTGGCTACACAATCATACAAACACATCGCTCGCTCAGCTGTATCCCCCTAGATTTAGGTTGAAGCTCTAACCCCCGTTATGACTGACTTTGGGGATAAGGCTCTGATTCTGACGGGAGCAGTGTCTTTATAACAAGGGGTACCAGAGAGCTCTTCCTCTGCCACTTACTGTGAAGACACAAGGTGATGGTGGCCAACTGCAAGTCAGAAAGAGAGCTCTCAACAAAAACTCACGATGCTGGCGCCCAGATCTGACTCCCGGCCTCCAGAACTGTTAGAAAATGACTTTAATGACTTTCTGTTGTTGAAACAACTCCGTCTGTGGTATTTTGATAGCTTAGGCTAACTTAGACACTCGTGTTTGCGCGGACTTAGCAAAAATCATGCATTTCAACTACTTTTGCTGAAGACTACTAACTTTTTTTTTTTCCTGGCTTCCCCTCCATCATATTTCATGTTGTGTCAGATGATGCTGAAGTGACTGTGGCCATTTTGGGGATATAACTGATGGTCAGTTGAGCTGGGGATGGATTTAGTTTGGTTTCAGTGATAAATAAATACATTGGTTTGTTATGACTTGGTTAATTAATGTTATATTCTCTCTATAGACAGTAATAATATAAAAATCATTGTCATAAGGAGAGGCAGTCAAAGACTAGAGAGCTAGATTTTTGGAGAAAGTTTTATAAAAGCATGTCAAACTCTAATTTAATATAAATGTATTCTCTAGATGTCTTGGCACTGTGTAACCTAATATTTATAAATTGTAATTCATCAATATTTCCTAATTTAAATCAGTATTCATTTTCACAGCTGATTTTGTATCTATAATTTTATATTACTTTCCTTAAAGAGTTCCCAATACTGTATAAGCATCAGGCTTACAAAATACACAGCAATCTCTAAGTATAGGTCCTTTTCAATTGTCTATGTGCACAGTTAAGGAAATACGAAATCATGGACCAGCACATCAAGGTCCTAAACTCACATGGCCTGTTCTGGTAGGAACAATGAAAAACTGCAATAAACAGGAATACAATTCAATCTGAAAGGGGCAGTAGCTACTGAACACCAAATGAGTGCCATCAATCAAATGACGACACAGGTCCACAGCAACTGGATCAGTGAAAATTTATGCAAGAGTTCTTAAATTTTAAAGAAGGCGTTTTAATTCAATTTTAAAAATAAAACTTGGGATTTGACTGTTGGTCATTTTGTGATTTCTCTAGGTCAGTTACCCTCTGGATAATTTATACACCAGAAGATCTTCCTCAGAAATTGCCTCCAAATGGTCGGGTGAGTCTTCTAAGAAAGGACACACCAAAGCATATTTCTTCACTGGGACTCCAGAGATCCTACCTGTAAGTAAGTGTATTTGAGAAGTAATAGAACATTGTGGTAAAAGCACAGACTGAGATGCTAGACTGCATGAGTTTCAATCCCACCCAATCCCATTACTTATTTGTTGTGTTTTCTTGGGCACATGTTTTAATCTCTTTGTGTCTTTGTGTTCAGCTTCCTCATTTGTTAAGAGAAGAAACTGGTAATACCCAGCTTCATGCTTTGAAAATGAAGTAAATTAACAAACTCTTCAGTGCTTAGACAAAGTGTCGCCCAACAGAAATACTAGAAAAGTGTTAGCTTTTTTTCCCCTTCACTTTTGGCCACTTGGAGTTTAGCAATTTTGGAACAAGGGTTGAATTAATTCCACGCTGACTGTATCCTGGCCCACCTGTTTAATTCAGTGTGTATGAAACCTGTGACTAAGCAGTGACCTTCATCTTAAACGACAGTGCTTGTTCCAGTGATGTTCTTTCCACATGTTAACTTCTTGAAAGTCTGTAAGGGAACTGGGGCCAGCTCCCCTTCCTGGAGGTTCTTACCATTACCTAGGGTGCTGATTAGGAGCACATGAAAGGAAGGGGTTCTCTGATAGTCTGTCCTGTTTTCTAAAATGGTAGCTATTCTATGACTGAATGTCCTGTTGAAGGAACTCACCGCAGAAACAAGCTCACACACTCAGGGATGGACTGAAGGACTCTTTCAATCTGTCCCTGCAACAGGGTCTGTGGGGTTTGGTCCCATTTCATTTCCCCTAAAGCAAGTTAACTAGAGGCCTGTGATCAAATAAAATTGATGCCAGAAAAGAAACATTGCCTCCTGAGACCTTAGACCTGTTCGCATGGAGAAGAACTCCCATCAGGAGACTTCAGACAAGTCTCAAAATTAAATCTTGGGAAAATTTTACCTCAGATCTTTCAGTGAATGTCCAGCAGGTGACAAATGCTGAGCTACTCCAGAAACCACAAGAAATCTCTCAATTAAGTGTGCCAGGCTTTCCCAGATGCTGAAAAGATCCTGCACTTTTGGATATAATCCAGTTCTTTGCCCCTGAAAAGCATGGGTCATACCTTGATGGAAAATGACATTCATTCCAAGATACTCAGCACTGCAGATTGAAAGGAGTGAAGAGATGGAAGATACGGTCCTTGCCTTCAGGTTGCCTATACTTAATATTACAGTAGATATATTTTGAATAATGAAGATATGAATGAAAAAATGTTATATGTGATCAAATTACTAAGTCTCTTTAATTCTCTATTTCCTTATTTTAAAATAAGGCTAATAGCACAATGCATTTCATAGGACTTCAGGTGGAAGCATTGAGATGATGAAGGGAAAAGGCTTTAGCAGAGCATCCTGTATACAGTAATCACTAAGTAAATTTTTCATGTTTTTTGTTATTGGCATGATATAACATTAATATTGTATATATACCTCTTTTAGCCATTAGTGTTGACCTCTATGCTAAAGCACTTAAAATGTGAATAATTAAAATATGTTTTGTTAACTCTTTTTTTATAGCACAAACATTGCTAGCACAGTTAAAAGCTTTTTGCTAAACATTTCATTGCCATTTGGCTTATGACTAAGTAAATTAGATGAATTTTGCTTGATTAAATGTTAAGTAAGTTGTTTTCTCAATAATTATTTCTATAATAAAGGCAGCTCTATTTATACATACAATTTTTCTTGGAATAAAATAAACAAAACTAAGAAATACTGAAACTTTAAAGTGCTACTTGAGAAAAGTAGAGTTTAAAATTTATTTTGATGTACTTAAAAATTGTAATATTACATAGCCAAAATTAGAAGGGACTATGTAAGAATTATTTTTATTTGTGTTGCATGAGTATGCAGACAGTACCTCTGTCTGTCCCTGCAGAACTTTTCTCCTCCCCTCTGTATTGGGCTCCGTCTTTGGACTATTTTGTCTGCTGGCTTCAGTTTGTATTCAGCCCCGAGGAAGCCTGAACATGAAGTCAGGATGGTTAATCAGCTCCTGGCTCCCTCTTGCTTCAAGATGGTTGTGTTTCTGGATTGAAAGTCACAGATGCTCTCATGCTGACCCAGTTTCTATCAGTATCTCCTGCTGGGTTTAGGTAACCAAGAACTACATCTTTCAGGCCTCAGAGTGGCAACCACAGCTGCTGTGGTTAGCTCTGTGATCTTGTGCTATCTCTAAAGTTTCCCCACGATCTGCTCACATGTTAGAAATAGACCCCTTTTTAAGCTCTCTCTGAATTATCCTAATTTAAGTGTACAGTCGGTTTCATGCTGAAATCCCAATAAAAACATGCAGTACAAAAATAAGGAAAATGACTGATTTCTTTACATTAAAAAATGTTGTCTCTGAAAAAAAGAGAAAAGCTGTACTTTTAAATTTTATGGGGAGATAGGAGCATAGGGTTAAGAGTGCCAGCTCTTACATTTACAGCCACATTCTGGTTTGCCCATATATTACTTGTTTTTTATTTTATTTTTCTAAACTTAATGTTCGTATTTATAAAATGGGAATGGTCAATGGTGAATGGTCATTTATATCTATCTCATATTATTGAGGTTAAAATTGTATTAAAAAACATATGTAAGTGTTTAGCACAGAACTTTGTACTGGGTAATCTTTAAAAAGGGTAACTCCTAGTTTTACTATCTGCATCTAATAATATTGCAAACAAGCTAATATTTTAGGGCTTAAATTACTTTTTTTTTATTACCATCGCAAATTTAAACACTATGAAAAAAATCTGTGTGCAGATTTAGAAATATTTTTACATTATAACTCTACTATAAAATAGAACATACTCTGAGTCTTTATGTTAGAAATATTTGGTTTTTTAACTGTCTAAATGCAACCCATATTTTTTTAGCTTTCTACTACCTTCATACAATGTTATCTGGCAGAGTCAGAATAGTTCAAACTAGTAGAGCTAGATCATAAATAAATGAAATATTTACCAAACTTCTCTCTATAAAAATGCTACTCTAAACTAATATCATTTATTCTGTCTTCTCAGATAGTAGCTTTGCCTGGGAGGTTCCTCAGGAATTGCCTGAAGCAGGTAATAGGGAACTCAGGGTGTAGGATTCATGGTTCATAACCAGAATGGCATCAATTTTTAAATCATTAAAAAAAAAATACTCGAGTAGGTGGCTTCATTTGAAAGAAAGTTTTCAAAATTAAGTTTAACCAAAAGCCAAGGTAACAGCTATTACAGAAATAAAAAATTATATCTAATATGAAAAATATATCTCATTTCTCTGCCTATCAGGTGCATATATTTTTTTTCAGCCCTAAAGTGCCTACAAAAGATGTTAGACCAAAAGCAGTATCAGTATGATGGTGTCACTAAACCCTCCTTTTGTCTCTCCCCTTCAGTCTACAACCAGTAAAATAGCCACAACTCAATGAAAGTTCCTCTGCCCAAGGAAGGCAGAGAGTTCCACACATCTGTGTATCTAAAGGTAGGTGGACTGGGACACGCAGAGGAGGTAAAGCCTGGAGAAGAGCTGAGGCAATGCCTGCAGTCCTGCCCCCAAGCCAAAGCAGCTGAGCTCACAGCCCCAGAGAGCCTAATAGTAGCAGCAGAGGCAGGGCATGCGACTCCAGCCCCACTACCTACAAGAGTGGTGCCTGTGAACCCAACCCCAGATGTGGCAGGGGCGCCCACCCATCCTGGAGCCCCAGGCAGTGATGCCAACAACAGCAGTGACACTAGCAGCAGCAAGGCACAGGTGACCCCAGAGGCACAAATAGTGACCAGAACAGCACTGGGCAGCACCTCTGGCAGTGGCAGTGAAGGGTGGAAAGTATTAATTCTCAAAATACAGCCAGAGGCAGCTCAGGTAAGAGAAACCAAAAACAAATGCTATACCATCACTTACTGAAAAATGAAAGAAAGTCCTCTAATTACTAACCTGTTGAATTGTTGGAATAAAGTAAAAACAAACAAGCAAACAAACAAAAACCTTTTCCTAAAGAAGAAAGTTGCTCTCTACTTCAAATGCCCTGGCAGAGGAACAAATTATCAGTCACTATGAAAAATCATGGTAATCTGGCATCACAAAAAGAAAATGACAAGCCTCTAGAAACCAAAATTAAAGTCATGGACTATTTCAATCTAACTCATAGGAAATTCAAAATAGCTATCATGAGGAAACTCAATGAGATCCAAGAAAACTCAGCAATAATTAATGAGTTTAGCAGTAAAATTAACAAATAGAAGGAATACTTTACCAAAGAGACTGGAACTTAAAAAAGAACAAAACAGAAAGTCTGGAGCTGAAGAACTCAGTAAGTGAGATAAAGAAGGCAACAGAGAGTATTAGAAATAGAGTAGATGATATGGAAGAGAGAATTAGAACAAAGATATAAATCTAGAAATAAAAATGAAGGAATTCTGTAAGAGCTAGCTGACTTCATTAGGAAGGGCAACATAAAGATAATTGGTATCTCAGAAGGAGAAGAGAGGGAGAAGGGAGTAGAAAGTTTATTTAAAGAAATAATAACTGAGAACATCCTAAACCTGGGGAAGGAACTGGATATATACGTCCATGAAGCTAAAAGAACACCTAATAACTCAACATAAAAAGACCTTCTCCAAGACACATTATATTAAAACTGTCAAAAGTCAATGACAAAGAATTTTTAAAGGCAGTCAGGGAAAATAGGATGGTAACATAAAGGAACCCCCATTAAGCTATCAGCAGATATTATCAGCAGCAATTCTATGGGCCAAGAGACAACAGAATGGCATACTCAAAATATTAAAAATTAAAAGCTGCCAGCCAAGAACACTCTATCCAGAAAAGTTATCTTTAAGATATGAAGAAGAAATAGTCTTTCCCAAACAAAAGCTGAAGGAGTTCATCACCCCTAGACCTGCCTTACAAGAAACATTGAAGAGTTCTTCTACATGAAATGAAAAAGCAGAATTATAAACTTTGAGTAAGGTGATAAATAGACAGAAAATTGCAACTCTATATTAGAATAGTTTAAACACTAAATTATAGCATAAAAGGGAAAAGCAGTAAAGATAACTATAGTGTCATTTTGGTGGCAAACTCACAACATAAAATGGAATAATTTGAAACAACAAAAAATATAAAAGGGGAAGAGGAAAAGGATGAAACACATATATGTAAATGAAGATATGATGCTATCAGCAGAAAAAGGACTGTGTTATCTATGAGACATTTTATACAAAGATCATGATCACAAAATATAAATCTAGAGCAGAGACGTGAAACAAAAAAGAGGAAACTAAGAATAACATCATAGAAAATCACCAAACTAAAATGGCAGATAGAAATACAAGAAATAAGAAATAGAAATATAGGGAAACCAGAAAACAAGGTAAAATGGCAATACTAAGTCCTTATCAATAATCACCCTAACTGTAAATCAGTTAAATTCACCAATCAAAAGATGCAGAGTGGCTGGATGGATTAAAAAATAAGACCTAACTATATGCCACCTGCAAAAGACTCATCTCACCCTGAAGACAAACATGGGCTGAAAATGATGGGATGGATGATGATACTCCAAGTAAACGGCAGCCAATAGAAAATAGGTGTAGTTGTACTCATATCAGACAAAATATACTTCAAGCCAAAAATGGTAACAAGAGACAAAGACGGACATTTTATAAAGCTAAAGGGGACAATTCATCAAGAAGATAAGGAGATGTGTGTGTGTATATATATATATACATACACATCAACACCATATACACATACACATCAACACCAAAATATATAAAGCAAGTATTAACAGACTTACAGGGAGAAATTGACAGCACACAAATAATAAAAGGGGACTTTAACATCCCCACTAAATTACTGGATACTTTATCTAGACAGAAAGTCAACAAAGCAGCAGCAGCCTTAGATAAAATATCAGACCAGATAAACTTAATAGACTGATACAGAACATTTAATCCCAAAGCAGCAAAATACACGTTCTTCTCAAGTGCACATGGAACATTTTCAAGGGTAGACCATGTTTTAGGACACAAAATGAGTCTCAATAAATTTTAAAAGACTGAAATCATATCAAGCAACTTTTCTGACCACAAAGGTCAGAAACCAGAAATCAAATGTAAGAAGAAAGCTGGAAAAATCATAAATATGTAGAGACTAAACAACATGCTACTGAGCAACTATTAGGTCAATGATGAAATCAAAAGAAATTTTAAAAATACTTGTGGAGGAATGAAAATGAAATGTGACATAAAATCAATGGGATGCAGCAAAAGCAGTACTAAGAGGGAGCTAACATAAGACTATCTCAAGAAAGAAGAAAAATATTAAATAATCTAAACTTCCACCTAAAGGAACTAGGAAAAAAAAAAAACCCACCTTAGAAGGAAGGACATGATAAAGATGAGAATGGAAAGAAAATGGAGACTAAAAAGACAATAGAAAGGATCAATAAAACTATGAGCTGGTTGTTTGAAAAGATAAACACAATGGACAAACCTTTAGCAAGACTTACTAAGAAAAAAAATGGGAGAAGCTCAAATAAATAAAATCAGAAATAAAAAAGCAGAAATTACAAATAGTTGCAACAGAAATACAAAGAATTATAAGAGAATACTATTGACAGCTATATGCAACAAATTGGATATATATTTAGATACATTTTTAGAATTATACAAATTTCCAAGACTGAATGATAAAGAAATAGAAAATCTAAACAGAATAGCAACTGATAAGGAGATTAAAAAACAGTGATCTAAAATCTCCTGAAAAGCGAAAGTCAGGAATGAACAGCTTCACAGTTGAATTCTACCAAACATTCTAAGAGCATTTAATACCTCTCCTTCTTAAACTCTTCCAAAAAACTGAAGAGGAGAGAATGCTTCCTAACTCATTTTATGAGGGCAAAATTTCAGTGATACCCAAACCAGACAAGTACAGTTTAAAAATTACAGGCTCATATCTCTGATGAACATAGATGCAAATATCCTCAACAAAATATTAGCAAACCAAATACAACCATACATTGAAATAATCATACATCATAATCAAGTGGCATTTATTCCAGGGATGCAAGGATAGTTCAACGTCCACAAATTAATCAGCATGATACACCACATTAACAAAATGAAGGAAAAAAACCATATGATCATCTCAACAGATGCAGAAAAAGCATTTGACAAGATTCAAAACCCATTTATGATAAAAATAACTCTCAGTAGAATGGGTATAGAAGGAATGTACCTAAACATAATAAAGGCCACATATTACAAACCCACAGCTAACATCGTAATCAAGGGTGAACAAATTGAAAGCTATTCCTCTAAGACAGGAACAAGGATGCCCACTCTTGCCGCTCTTATTCAGCATAGTATTGGAAGTCCCAGCCAGAGCAATTATGCAAGAAAAAGAAAGAAGAGACATTTAATCAGAAAGGGAGAAGTAAAATCTGGACTATTTGCAGGTGACATAATTTTATACATAGAAAATCTAAAGAATCCACCAGAATACTATTATAAATAATAAACAAATAAAGTTGCATACAAAATCAATATACAATATAGTGTTTCTATATACTAATAATGAACTATCAGAAAGAGATATTAAGAAAAAAATTCCATTTACAGCTGCACCAAAACAATAAAATACCTCTAAATTAAATTAGCCAAGGAGGTGAAAGAACTGCACATTGAACATCATAAGACACTATTCAAAGAAATTGAAGAAACAAAGAAATGCAAAGATATTCCATGTTCATGGATTTGATGATTAACATTGTTAAAATGTCTGTATTACCTGAAGCAACCTACAGATTCAATGCAATCCCTATCAAAATCCCAGTGACGTTTTTCACAGAAATACAACAAAAAAAAAATCTTAAAATTTATATGGAACCAGAAAAAAAACCCAGAATGGTGAAAGCAATCCTGAGAAAAAAAGAACACAGCTGTATGTATCATACTTTGTGATTTCAAAATACACTACAAAGCTATAGTAATCAAAATAACATAGTTTTTTTTTAAAGATCAATGAAACAGAATTGAGGGCCCAGAAATAAACCCACAACAAACTCACATATATATGGACAATTAATTTAAAACATAGAAGAGCATACAATGGAGAAATAGCCTCCTCAATAAATGGTGCTAGAAAACTGAACAGACGTGTGCAAAAGAATGAAACTAGACCATTATTTTAAACCATACACAAAAAATCAACTCAAAATAGATTAAAGGTTTGAATATAAGACCTGAATCCATACAATTCCTAGAAGAAAACATAGGTCATATGTTGTTTGACTTAATCTTAACAGTATCTTTCTGGATAGATCTTCTCAGACTAGGGAAATCAAAGAAAATAAAACAAATGGGACTACATCAACTAAAAAGCTTCTGCACAGCAAAGTAGACTATCAATAAAGAAAAGATAACCTCCTGAATGGAAGACGATATTGCACATCATATATCTGATAAGGGGTCAATACCCAAAATATATAAAAAGCCTCTTACAACTCAACAACAACAACAAAATTGAAAAATGGGCAGAGAAACTGAATAGATGTTTTTCCAAAGAAGACATACAGATGGTCAACAGGCACAAGAAAAGATGTTCAACATCACTATTAAGGAAATCAAAATCAAAGCCACAATGAGATACCTCCTCATGCCCATTAGAATGGCTGTTATTAAATACGCAAGAAATTACAAGTGTTGGAGAGGATGTGGAGAAAAGAGAACCCTCATACAGTGTTGCTGGGAATGTAAATTGGTGCAGCCTTTATGGAAAATAGGAGAGTCCTTTAAACATTAAAAATAGAACTACCATATGATCCAGATATTCTATTTCTGGGTATTTATTTGAAAAATAAAAAAGCACAAATTCAAAAAGATACATGCACTCCTACATTCACTGCAGCATTATTTACGATAGCCAAGATATGGAAACAACCTGAGTACCCATCAATAGATGAATGGACAAATAAGATGTCATATATACAATGGAATACAGATGTTTCATAAAAGAGATGAAGTCTTGCCACTTGCTATAACAGGGATGGACATGGAGGGTATTATGCTAAGTGAAAAAAATCAGACAGAGAAAGACAAATACTGTATGATTTCACTTCTATGTGGAATATAAACGCAAACAAAATAAACAAACAAAACAAGAACAAACACATAGGTACAGAGAAGAGAATACTGATTACCAGAAGGGAAGGGATGTGGAAGGAGGATGAAATGGGTAAAGGGGGTCAACTGCATGGTGACAGATGGAAACTAAACTGTTGGTGATGAGCACGCTATCACGTATACAAAAGTCAAAATATAATGCGTATGTGAAACTTATATAATGTATTAAACCAATGTCATCTCAATTAAGAAAAAGGTATTAGACCTAAATGTATGTATTTGGCCTTTTATACACACCCTAAACATGATGATTTATATCAAAATCTTCCATATCATTTTAATGTAATTCCTTTGTTTTTTCAGATTTCAAAAGTCACATATACATATTATAGAAACCTTGAAAACTAGGGAAAAAGTATAAAGACTAATCCGTAATCTCATGGTAAAGAAGCAAACACTGTTAATCTAATCTGTTAGCTTACTAACAGCTCATTGTTTTCTATAGACAGGTAGATTTTAGATTTACAAAGCTATTGCATTTTTCTACGGAAATTATAGGAATAATTAGGCAACCTGTTTTAGAATAAACATTATGTAGCAAGTATTTTTCCATGACATTACAAATTTCTTGAAAATATCATTTTAGTAGTATGATAATCATTTATAAATATGCATAATTTATTTAAACACTCTGCTAGTTTCTACATTGAAGTTTTTGTCAATTTTTCTCTATTTCAATTAACTGTATGATAATCCTTGTAAAATTTTTTAGTTATCAAATTAGTTCCCACATATTTTAGAGAGATAAAAACTGACAGAGTATGAACCCATTTAGCTTCTTAAAATATACTACTTTATTATTTTTAAATGTTTACAGCTTTTAACATGTAACAACAGGAAATATTCTTTCCTTTTATTTGCTAGTTTAATACGTGAAGGATGATGCCTTTTTGACTTATTTGCATTTCCTCTTTTATACTGAGACTTATTTTCTCACTTGAATATGACATTTACATTTCTTCTGTGGTTGGACTGTTTTTTTCTTTAGAAGCTTTCTGTTTTTATTTTTAATACTGGTAACAACAAAAACAGACAGATAAATTAAAAATTATATTTTAAAGACATCAGAGATCTGTGAAAGCTAAGTAGACTTGAGGAAATAAAATTCCATAGAGGGGAAGAACCATTTAAAAGTGAGCTGACAGACAAGCAACTGCTTTTTAGAATGAATGCATTTGCCAGTGGGGGCATAAGCTGAGGATCAGACAGTGAACTGTTGTTTTGAGGACTGACATATAATCTTCACTTCCTCCGCACATCCCCCTTCAGTGGCTGAATTGTCAAAATGAGTGCCAGTAAGGAGTTAGGAGGAAAGCCCGGAAAAGGAAGGTGAAGTCTCCCTTAGACTTTCACTGCTTAGGAGTTCAGGGCCCTGTCAAAAGTAAATTGGATCCAAGCAGAAATAAAATAGGCCAGAGATTAATGTACTGAAATTAGTGGTGAATTCACCCTAGAATCTACAGCCAATACTATGTAGGAGCCTCTGACTCAGGGCTTAGATAGAGGTTGCAAGTCCAGTGTCGGGAGGTAGCTGCTGTAGGACAGAAAAGCCAACAGAGATTTTGACTTTGGTGTGTGCGAAGGTCAGAGGATGAAGGAACCCTCAAAACCAAAGAGGAAATTTCCCTCAAGACATTTGCCAAATTTTGAAGCATTATTGAGCAGAAGCTAAAAAGGACACCTTTCAAAAGCTATCTCCATAAGAACCACATCCTCATAGTCTTTTAGTATAGACAAAGACCAGTGAGATAATCAGTTAACAGTCTTGAATGACTACAGAGTCATGGTGTAATGATGGTTAACCAAAAGTAGCTTAATTTTCTGAAACTTTTACCCTACTCTGAATGAGCTTAATCCTATAATGGATGGAGGTGACCATCCCTAAACCTAACTGAGAAAAAAGGGAATCCTCTCTGGTAATGAATAAATCACCATTTGCAACCTCTATACTTATTTTATACACAATGTCTGCCAAACTATTAAAAACTAAGAGAAGGGTGAACTTTATGCTCTGCAAATACTGTATCAATAAAGGTTAAAAAAAACACATATGAAGAGTTATGGCTATCTTATCAATAACCTAGAGAACAAATTAGACAATAGAAAAAGACAAGGAGCTTACAATAATTATGATTAATATATTAAATAACTGAAATTAGCAACTCAGTGGATGATTTAATAGCAGGCTGTTTATAGCAGAACCAATGAAATAGAAGACACACCAATAAAAGATGGCCAAACTGAGGCACAGAAGGCAAAAAGAAGGACAATACAGAAAAGAGTATGGATGACTTGGGCCACTGGCCAAATGGTCTAACACGTAGGTAATTACAGCTCCTCAGACTGCATTCCCAGATAACTGTTACTAATCGACCTGAATTCCCTGGCTGCTCCCTGGAAAACCTTCTTCTCAGAGTCTGACTTTATATAACCTGACTCAGCTCACTAAGAGCAAACAGCACTGTCCCTAGGGTATTTGCCAAAACCATCAGCAGCAATTGTTCAACAGTGCAGGTGCCTAACGTATCATCGGCACCATTTGGGGCAAACTGGAGGCTGACCAGAAAACTTAAAATGAAAATCTGGGGAACAAGATGTCTGTAGAGGCTCTGAATATTTATGGTTATCTAAAAGGACGTGTGCATATGCAGGGCTGTGAACATGTCCAGGAAATAACTTAAAAGATCCTAATTGCTCATCTCTGGTTAATCCTGAGGTTCTGTGGAAGCAGGAAGTGAAGGCCAAAGCAGAGCTGTGAACTGCTAGAGCAGTGACGGCACGTCCTAACGCATGTACACACAGCCCCGCAGCAGAGGCTGAGAGACCTACTGGCTTACTAAATTCAGCACTGTATAAAAAGGAGTATGTAGCATGATCAATTGGGTTTATTTCAGGAGTACAAGGTTAGTTTAACATCTGAAAATTAATTATCATATTAATAAAATTAAGACAGAAACAACAAAATCATCTCAATTAGATCCTTATCTGTTTGAAGCAAATCTAGTATGTTTTCATGAAAAAGATACACAAACTAGAAGTAGAAGAGAACTCCTTTAACCCAACAAAGTCTACGTGTGCAAAACCCCAGCTGCCATCATATTTAATGGTATAAGGCTAAATGTTTTCCTCCCCGGATCAGAACCAAGGGAAGAGTGCTCATTCTCATCACTCGCGTTCATCATAGTGACAGGAATTCTAGCTAAAATAGGTAAGAAAAAGAAAAGGCACTCAGAAAGGAAGAAGTAAAACTATATGTATTCAGAGATAATATAATTATGAAAATTTATTGAAATTAACATGTTGGGCTATAAAGAAAGTTGTAATAAATTTCAAGTAATTGGAATCAAGAGTAAATATGTCCCTAGTCACAAGGGGATTTAATAACTAACATTTAATAACTTTAAGATAACCAGAAAAACCTCCAAAGTCTGGAATTTGAGTAAGAGGGGTCTACATAACAAGTCAATGAAAAAAGAAATCAAAATAAAAATTGGGAAGTTATCTGAAGTAAATTATAATTAAGATATGACGTATCAAAACCTGTACGAAAGAGAGAATGCAGTGCTTAGAGAGAAATGTGTAGCCTTAAGTGTGTATATTAAAGAAAGGACCAACATATCAGTGATTAAACTTTCATCAAAAGAAGCTAGAATAAAAAGAGACAACATTTAAAGAAAGTAAAAGGATGAATGCAATAAATATAAAATAAAAATAAATGAAATTGTAAATAAAGACACAAAAACTAAAAACTATTACTTTGAAAAGATTTTAAAAAGTTAATTAATTCCTAGCAAGACTGATAGAAAAAAGAGAAAACAAAAATATCAATCAATATCAATATTGGTATTGATACCAATCAACAAAAATACAAAGGGGGATATCACTACAAGTTTCACAACATTAAAGCAAAAATAACAAAGTATTATAAATAATTTTATTAAAAAATGACAAATTGATTTTGATAGGAAAAAGAAAAACCTTAAATAAAATGTAAATTCCTGACGTTAATAGAAGCTGAAATAGAAAATATGAATATTCTGGTGTCTACCAAGGGATCTGAAAATGTGGGTTATTACTTCCCACCAAGAAAACTTAAGACCTGTGAGTTTCATCAGTAATTTCTTCCAAACACTTAAGGAAGAAATAATAGAAGTTTTTAACAAGATTGCTTAAGAGAGAGAAAAAACAATTCATACTTCCCAACTCTTTCTATTAGGAGGAATAATCTCCATACTAATATGTAAAAGAGAATTAGAAGAGTAGAAAATGACAGATCAATTTCTATCAGATACAGATGTAAAACTCATAAAATAAATGTTAACAAATGGAATCCAGTGAGTAAACAGTTACCAGTGGAGTATTTTACGGAAACGGAGGGTAGATAGAATCAGTGTGTTTCACCTGATTAACAGATTAATAATGGAGAAAATCTAATTATGTTCCCTGAGCAAGGCAGAAAAACATACCTGATCAAATGCCCCATTTATTTATTTTTTAGTGTAGCAAACTAAATGCAGGGGTGTAATTTTCAGTTCTCCTAGGCATGTTTTTCTCTGGGTAAAATGCAGCACAAAATAACAAACACAGACGTGCAAGAAAATTTCAAGCCTCTTAACTTGCACTGTGGTTGTTAGTAATGTATTGACCCAAACTTTCTGAAGTTTCTTGTGCAGAAAATATTATACTGTGCTTTTTTTTTTTTTTTTTTTTTTTAATACCTAGGTAGTTTTCCAAATAGCTTCAGAACTGTCAGGGACAAAATTAAAAAAAAAAAGCCTTCCACTGCTACCTTTACATTTACATGTTAAACCTTGACCTAAGTAAGGTCTCTTTAAAGAACAGGCTCAGGAGTAAATGTAATCTGAAAACACGGTTATTCTATCCTAGCCTTACCCAGGGAATCGCTCTCTGTGTGCTGTGTAGACTCTGGATTATGCAGTTTCAGGGATGTTTTTAGGTATTCAGATACAATTAGGATACTATATATTTATAGCTTTGCAATTTTTTCAGTATGTGGTAGGTTAATTTCTCCCTTAAATTTTTTTATATGTTCTTGCCTGTTTTCACAAGAAACTTCAGAAATCTCTATTGTTTTTAATCATTTTAAGTGATTCAGAAATAATTAAAATCTTTGTAATCTTTAATGCCTCCTCTAAGAAGAAGAAATTGAATCTCCTCTTACTAAATATACATTCATTTTTCCTGGCTTTTGGTTTTATTCCTAAAGACACAATTAAGCTATTAGTAGATATTTATATTTTTTCACTAATTCTTGTTAACATAATATTTTCTAATATTTTCTAAACTGTTTTTGATGTATATTGCAAGTATATTTCTTTTCTTTTTTTTTTTTTTAATACAGGCTAACTTATGGGGTTCTCTTATTGGCTCTATTTTTTTTAGTTAATTTAGACTTTTGATTCCTCTCATAAAATAGCCCAGAAATAATTATAACAAATATTATACTTGTGTTTTATATTTTAATGAATTTATTAAAACTCCAGAACAAGAAAAAATAAATATAATTTTTTGAAAATTTGAACAAATTTTTGCCATCCATGTTTTATCCCTCAGGGATAATAGACATTTCAGGTGAAAATGCTTTAATATTCATTTTGTACTTGATCTGGGATTGTTTAGGGTCAGGAATAGCAATTTTTTAGATGCCTGATGGAAGACATCTTTCATTTACCTAAGATGCTTTAAAGTTGCATATTATCCTCAGGTATATTCTAAATTTATCTAAGTTAGAGAATTCCAAAATCTATAAATAAAATGACAAATTTGTATTCTCATCAATATGTCCCCACCATGAATAAATAGATAAGAAGGCATGGAAATTAACAGACTAAAAGAAATAGTCCAGAAATTTTTGAAAAGACTCCATTTTATAGTTACCCTGTGAGGTTTAAAAAAATCATTCGATTAGTTCAAATGATAAGTTTGATTAATTCAAACTCAGTATCTGATCCTCCCACTTACGCTCTAGTAGAGTGACATTTAAGGCTATTTATACACAGTTAATAATGTATACACTAAAATCCATTGTGACTGAGCTCATGTTCAAAAATGGTAAAGCACTTTTACATTATCAATAATTACACACTGCAGAGTGTTTTATTCTACTTCAATTATGTATCATTTTCTGTATAATAAAGTACTGGCTAACAAATATTTTTGATCTCACTCTCCTCTGCTTTATCTGTAACTTGGGTAATTATTCACTGAAAACATATCTTGATCTTGAATAACTACTATATATTAACCCGTATATATTTGCACTGTCCAATACAGTAGCCATTGGTCACAAACAACTGCTGAACACTTGAGATGTAGTCAGTCCAGATTGAGATGTGCTACAAGTGTAATATACAGAACTGATTATAAAAACTTGGCATATGTAAAATAAGAATGTAAAATATCTTACAAATAATTTTCATACTGATTGCATGTTGAAATTATCTTTAGGTATACTGGGTTACAAAAAGTGTCACTGTATTAATTTTGCTCTTAAATATATTTCAACGTGGCTAATAGAAAAATTTAAATTACACATGTGAGTTACATTATATTAGACAGTTTGGACACTCAGAATACCGATATCAAAATGCATATGCCTTGCTGTCAAAGAGTGGCATTTATTATTTCTGATGCTTTTCAGTGTATTGAAAACTCATAAAAGCCTTGTCAGGTAATACTTTGCATTTATTTTACATCTAGGAATGTAAGGCTTGAAGTGGTTAAGTAATTTTTTCAGTGTTCTACATTTGGTAAACCTAAACTTATCTAGCATTCAAAGGCATTTTTTCCCTCTTTGCATCTCTAGAAGGGGCTAAAGACTAATCAAAATATAAGATGATAGACTTCGGCACATAAACAGGTTTAAAGCTTCCTGGGGATTTATTTAGCTCTATGTCCACTTCATGCAGAGTTGAAAGGCTGACTATTTGGGAAATGATACAAATCTGTTAATTCATATTTTTTAACTCAAAATTAACTTTTCACTTCTATATCTAGTTTTTAAATAAAAGCCTCACGTCTTCTCCAGGAAAAGCTCACTATTGAGTCAACTCCTTTCCAGTGTTGCTGAGTTAACTGATATAAGAGTGAGATACGCTAAGCTTCCATCCTTTTAGAATCTGAAAGCAAAGCCTTTGCAGCAAATAAGAACATGGCAACGCTGTACATTTTCACAATGGTGTTCCTTCTTTCCCTTGGAAAAACTTTAAACACTGAGAAATATGCTCACAAGTTTTTATCAGAAATAAATATAATACATCCCCCCAAAGAGGAAAAAAGTGGAAAAGAAAGGGTTAATACAGCCACATTTCTGTTAGCACCATGATTTGAAAGTTGCTCAGATGTTTCTGATCATATTTCATTTCCCCGGACTTAGTCATGAGTATCTGATGTTGGAAGGGAGTCTGGGAAACACAGTCCTTGACTGTCAATGGACCGGGGCGGGGGTGGGAACGGGGGCAGGGTGTTTGTGGGGCGGGGCTGGGAGGGTAGATAACACTAAAAGGAAGGAGGTCATTGACAGAGATTCAAGATTAGCATCATCTGTGACAACATATTTGCCTAACGCCTTTCCAAAAATCTTCCAAGTTAGGTTGAAAAAGTACCACCTCTATTCTCAGATCCATCACTTACTCCTTTAAAACTGTAGTCAAATTGGTGAAGTCTCTAAACATCCAGTTCTTTTTTAATATGTGAAATAAAGATGATGTTAATATTCCAGAGTCATGGGGGCCATAAAGATTACAATGTGTAAAGATACACTGAATTGTAATGCTCTAAATTAAATCAAAGTAAGATATAATTTTAATTGTGAAGGAAGACTTGCTCTTTTAACTACCATCATTCAAAAGCTATCATAATTGCTTCTTAGGGCAACTAAAAATGAAGTAAATGTTATATTTATCAAATTACAAAAAATATAATTCAAAGTGAAAATAAAAGTGGGGAAATATTTTAAAGGAAGTATTTATAAGACATCGTAATTGAGCAAACAGTATGATCTGTGCATATAAACACGATCACACACACAGATAAACACAAGCTCCACGCATATAATTTTCACTTAACACTGACAAAATTCTTTAAGCCAAGGTTTCCATTTTCCAAATGAAAAAAACTGAGGTTCAGAGAGATTATGTCACTAAACTGGTGAGGAACAGAATAGGTGCTCTAATCCATGTCTGATTCTACTGCCAGAACTAAAGCTTAAACGTTTATTCAACTTTATATGATTGAGTTAAACATTATTTTATTAACGAATCTTAGATTTAAAAATACCAGTGACATTACCAAGTGTAATCTTACTACACTGACTTTAATTCTAAACATTACCTCTTTGCTTAGAGAAAAGATCCCAGTAGCGTCAATTACATTAGTCCAAATAGGAAAAATGCACGTTTTTACATTGCCTGCTTAATTCTCGATAAGATTTTCTAAGTAAATATATATATCATAAAGTATTCATATCCTAGTAATGAGGATTATATAATTTTATTGATTTTGTGAATTTTGCTAAATATGAGATGCTGAAAAATGGAACCATATCTTCCTATGTTATCACTGAGTGAATTGAAAATGTTTGATCCCTGTTGAAATATTCACGTTTTATTCAGTTCAGTGAAAATCAATAATGATTCATCATCCTTAGTCCACTGGAGACAACATCCAAGTGTCAAACTACAAGCTCATCAGCTTCATCGACATTTAAATTTCCTTTAAAACAGAGATGTGGGGAATTGAATTTGCTTATTGCAAATGGGAAAAAGATTGGATTGCAGCCTGGTGCCCAGGATGATTGAATCCTTTCTGGGCGAAGCAGTAGTAAATAAGATGATTAACAAGAGATTGTATTTTTTTCTTTCACAATGTGAATGAATCAGCTTCCAGCCAGAGTGCCAGAAGGTACGCATACAGCTGCTCAATCAGTTGGAAAAATGAGTAATGGAAACCTTATGGAAAACTAACATTTTTAAAAAGGCCCAGATTAGCACAGACAGCGCTCTCCAACTTTCGGTCACACAGCAGCAGAGAAACGGCAAAAGCAATGCTTCCGTCCTAAACCGCGGCGTTGGTGAGGGGAAAGGGAAAATGAGCCCTCAAGACTTGTGAAAGGTTCTTGCCCTTCCCTGCAAATCCATCAAGGTAATGAGCGACTCGGACTGTAACAGGGCACTGCTGCTCAGTGAGGCACTTGCTCTGAATACCGGGAAGTAAAAGCGTCAAGCTGATCTCATCAGGAACAACTGAATTCTTAAGTTTCTTTGACAAGTGTGTGCAGGAAATAGATGACTGAAATAGAAGAGATGATGACAAAAGGAACATATATATGTGTAACTGAATTACTATGCTTTACACCTGAAATTAACACAACACTGTAAACCAGCTATTCTTCAGTAAATATATATATGTATCTAATTTAAAAAAGAAAAGAGATGATGACAAAGGGAGGTTGAATATTTTTTATGAAAAGTCTTTGTTATATAATATAAGGAAACATGTTTGGATCACTTCTCTGGAGATCATCTCAGTGCTGCACAAAACCACTGCTTCTTAGTTCTCAACTACATGGCTTTGACCTAAAACTATGAAATAAACTCTCTTCATCAGCCTTGATTATCTTTCACTATTTCATCTTAAGTCCAATAACTTAATACTCTTTCCCCTTATCTACCTTTAAAATATTATTCTCAGCTACCTTGCTCTCATTAGCATTTACAATTAACAGCTTACAATACATAGTAAGATGTATTTATACTATGACACTCTATGCCCCACAATTAATCCAATATTAGGACACCCACTCTTATCAATAATTCTCACTCTACTATATGAATCCCCAAATCTTCCCTGAAAGAAAAAGACTCAAATTCCGATATTCTTTATTATATAATGTTCAGATGTTTAGCAATTAAATTTTTGGCTAATATTTTATCAAAATTTTTCAGTATCAAGTCATAGACTTTTATACTTTGCAGTATAACCCAATAGTACATTGGCAATCCAGTTAATTATTTAATTTTAATTATTATAATTTTAAGATCAAGAATTTCCATTTGGTTCTCTTTATATATAGTTTCCAGTTGTTCTTTTATTATTATCTTATTAAGACCATATTTTCTTTAAATATATTTTAAAATTAATGAATATTTTATAATAGACACAATTTGACAAAGCCAACATTTTCGCCATAACTGAGTTGGCTTCTATTGACTTTTTTTTTTTTTAATATGAAACACATTTCCATGTTTCTTTGAGTAACTGGTAATTTTTTAAAAATTTTATATTGAGAATTGTGGCTTTGTAAAGGTTCTAGGTTCTGTTACTATCCTGTAAGGCATTGATTTTTATCTTAGTTGTCAGTTCAATTACTGGCTGATTTCCTTGAACTTTGATAGGTTTGATTTTATGTCTTTTATGCCTGGGGAAAGACCAGTGTGTTTTCCAAACTCTGTAAATTAACAAGAATCAATCTCTGAACTCAAATCTCCTACATGGATATCATCAAGGATGGGTTTCAGACTGTTAGGGTCAGTCCACAGAAATCTTATTCTCGAATGAGAACATAAGTATCCCAAAGCATGGCCTCAGTGGAGTCTCTGTTCAATGCTCAGTGCCCTAGGGATGTGCTGGGACGTCAACGTCCCAGAACGTCTCAGCCTCTGGCATCCATGCTACACTTATAGTATCATAGCTGCCAACTCTTGGTAAGACTGTACGGTCTCATTCTGTGTACAGGCAGCCCAGTCTTAGCCCAGTACTTTGTGGGGAACTTCTGATTTCTTTGGTCTCCCTTCTTCTATATTGCTCTCATTTATAGAATTACGCTACTTCATCTGCCCCAAACTCTGATTTTGCCTTCACTCAGCAGGACCACATGATTTCTTTGGACTCCACTTCATTGCACATTGGCCAGAAATTTGTCTGTAGGGAGAGGACAGCACTCAAAGTGGGACTTCCTTTGTACACGCCCATTTTCTGGACGATAATGTTCTTGCATTAGCTGCTGTCCAATGCTATAAACATTTGATATATTTATATGTATATATGTATGTATTCACACATACCCATGTTTGTTTAATTTTCTCATCATTACAGTGTGAGGGCAAGTCTGGTACCAGATGGGAAAAAATACCCTCCTAGAAAGTGAGTTGAATTTTTTTTTGTATTTCTAAAATGCTTATTATAAATAGTTTCAACCTTCACCACTGCACTTAGGAATTTTACTGTGAAGTAAATCTTAGTTTTCCATCGTTATTCAGTGTAAAATGAGAGTTTTGTTAGAAAGTGCTGGGAATTACTTATTGGCATATTTCCCCCCATTTCTGTAGATTTTTAAAGTATTTTTAGAGTACTTTCAATTTGAATTCCAGACAAATGTTCAGAAAAGAAACACAAAGTGGTTGTTCCCAGTGGTTTGTTCTTAATTATATAACATCATCTCTGAACCACAATCAGAACTGTTAAAGCGTAAGTCTCAACTAAAGGAAAATTAACTTGGGACAAACAAATGAAAAAAAATTCATTTCCTCATTTATAAAGAATTTTCACTGAAAGATTTCAGGATGAGTATGTCCAGAATCCAAACTGTACTGAATTCTTTCTATAGCTATCTTTGTAACTTCATCTTTAAATGCTTTTTTCTGTCCACTATTGAATCCACATCTGCTAAGTTTATCCACCAAGTGTTTTTTAAAACCTAAGAATCACAATTTTAGGTCAGTATGAAAAGTAATTATCATTAACTTAATATTTTTAATGCAGTGTTTTTAAGCGATTGCAATCCACTGTCAGGACACAGCCTTTAATCCCTGGTCCTCCATAAGCACCTTCCATTCGAAAGCTTCTCTTACTTGTGAAGATCCTACTAGGATATACACATTGATTCTTATACAAAGTGTTAATCAAATAATTAATTAAACATCTAGGTACTGATTTTACTTCTCATTTGATCTTTTACAGATTACAACTAATAAAAAATATTCCTAGAGTTACTTCATTGCTGTCTCGTGGAACAGATTTCACTGCACACGGTTTAGAGCCTCCATTAGCAGATACAATCTGTCAGCGTTGGCTCTTAAAGCTAAATGCTAAGGAAATAATTGTTTGCCTCCTTTAACTCCACCTAATTCACGATCCATTCTATATCCTACGGAACATGAATTTTCTTCCAAGTGATCTTAGGTTTACAGAAAATTTGAGAAATGCCAAGACATGGCAGAAATGTACAATACATGTGAGAGAGTAGTGTGAAATAAAGATTAAAATGTAAATAGGTAGACCATAGAGGAAATCAGACAAAAGCATAAGAAAGAAACTGATATAAAGTGAACCTAGAAGGAAAATTTCACTAAAGAGTTGAATTTTATCTGTTACTCATTTGACATTATCCAAGAGCCTTTGAAGAGTTTTTAGCAAGCATGTAATGAGGTCAAATCTTCACTTTGGTATGCCAAAGACATATCAACCACCCAAATGCTAGGAGTGACTTTCCCAAGGTGAGATCAACTGTAGCTGGCTGTGGTGATGGTGTCCTTTATTCTCTCTTTTTCCTCTCCACTACTCTTTATGGCCAGGCACATTCATCCCCGGGGCCGTTCAGTCAGAGTTATCCTTCTCTCGCTG
This sequence comes from Camelus dromedarius, assembly GCF_036321535.1. NCBI lineage: Eukaryota > Metazoa > Chordata > Mammalia > Artiodactyla > Camelidae > Camelus > Camelus dromedarius. Next base: position 8,787,447 of record NC_087442.1, read on the forward strand.
AAGGAAGAGAGTGTCTAGAGGATTGATCTTAGGTTCATATGAGGATAAGTGATTTGATTAACATAGTGCTCATGAGAAGATGGATTTTGAAACCTCTTTTGTGTTAACAATGACATGTCATTTATTACTTGAATCGTTTCAGATAAATGCCTTAATATCTGCTAGTGGGAACTTTTGGTAATTTCTAATGCTATGAAAAGTACAAAGAAAAACTCATTGGGAATATGAAAATCTCTTGACTTCTAGACAGATTCTAGACAAGCAGATCACAAATAATGAAAGTTCAGTTGCGCCATTCTTATTTAGAAGTATAATGATGAGAATTTAACAATGGAAAAAAATGTATATGCTTAAGCTATGCTTACCATTTATAGTTGCTTAAAAGTTTTGTTACACCTCCAGTTTTAATTTTAGCTGCTCACATATTTGGTGAGCACTATGAATTTTGATAATCTGCCACAAAAGTTTTGATTTGAAAGATTGTTTAGCCCAACATTTTTCTTTCATTCTCCTCATTGAAACATCTTCAATTCTCTACTCTTTCTTAAGTGTCAAGGTTTTTCTGAATTTTCCCAGTGTTTAACATTCTTCCTTAGATAAGCCACCTTTACTCTCTCATCCTTTTCAAAATGTTTCACTAGGAAATAAAATCACATTAAGAAAAGAGGGACTGAGACATGAAAGGTAAACAATAACTTAAGTAATTTTTATAAAATAAAGGAATTTATCCTCTTTAAATCCTCTGATCCAGTCACATCAGAGAGAAGGATTCTAGGACAAGAGAGGGTTATAAGTAGACCAACTGTAAGTTCTCATGTATCCTGGACAGGATTTAATCCTGTTTTCCTGACATCACTTATTGTTAAAGTCCTGTTACTCAAAATTGCCCAAATTGAGATGACAGATTTTTACAATCACCATAGTTATAAGAAGCAGGATAAATTTTAGGCAGAAATTTATTTATTAATTTATCTTCTTTTAGCCAGACTTTCTCTTTTATGACCCACCAATACCCTACTACATTTTATTACTTATTTTTGCTTAGCTTATCCTCCTAACATAGAAAATATTTGGGGGATAAAAGCTGGGAGGAAAGGAACACTATCTAATGCTACACGGTTTTACCATCTTCAATCACTCCTAAAAAATATTTGTATGCCTTACTGTATGATCCAGCAATCCCACTCTTGGGCATATATCCAGAAGGAACCCTACTTCAAAAAGACACCTGCACCCCAGTGTTCACAGCAGCACTATTTACAATAACCAAGACAGGGAACCAACCTAAAAGTCTATCAACAGATGAATGGATAAAGAAGTTGCGGTATGTTTATATAATAGAATACTACTCAGCCATAAAAAAGAATGAAATAATGCCATTTGCAGCAACATGGATGGACCTAGAGATTATCATATTAAGTGAAGTAAGTCAGACAGAGAAAGACAAATATCATATGATATCACTTATATGGAATCTAAAAAAAGATCCAAATTTTCTTTACAAACCAGAAATAGACTTATGGACATAAAAAACAAACTATGGTTACCAAAGGGGAAAGAGGGGTAGGGATAAATTAGGAGTTTGGGACTAACAGACACACACTACTGTATGTAAAATAGATAAACAACAAGGACCTACCATGTAACACAGGGAACTGTATTCAATTTCTTGTCATAAGCTATAATAGAAAAGAATCTGAAAATATATGTATATATATATATGTATGTGTGTGTATGTATAACTGAATTGCTTTGCTGTACACTTGAAACTAACATTGTAAATCAACTACACTTCAATAAAAATAAAATTTAAAAATAAATAAATAAAATAAAGAAGAACATAAAAAGTGTGTATTCCTCTCAGTTCTCTAGTGTAAACAGATTTTGGAACTTTAAAGTCCAGAAGAGTCTCCCTTATTTCTCTGCTGTCATGCAATCATATCTCCCCTCTGAGCCAATGAAAGCATAATGACTGGGTCACTTAGACAAAGGTGGGTCAAAGTGGAGAGGGATGGGAGCTTTGCAAAAAAAAAAATTCCAAGTACATTGTCCTGTTACGTATATCTTTTCTTTTCTGGTAGAGCCTTTCATATAAAAGTTCTTGTTAAACATTTGGCGAGTGAATGCATGACCTGGGATGAACTATATCTGTGTATAAAATCTGGGGTGACCAGGACACCTTCCAATTTCGGCAGATAATATTAGGCAGCTGTGACCCTTGAGTGAATATTGCTTCAGCTGGAGCTCATATAAATTCAGCATGTTAAAGGATGTTAATCTTTTGTTGTTGAATATTCAAAAGTATAGCAACTGGTTAGAAATTGCTTGAAATTTATTTCTCTTTATAAAAGTGTTCCCAGCTTTAAAATGAGCTGCTCCCCAAATTAAACAGTTTCAGTGAAGTGAATTTCATGGATGCTTAGAGAGAGCTGGAATGTGTGTGAAAAAAGCTTAAAGGGACGTATGTATGGATGGGCAAACTGTAAGGGTGTCATGACATCTACCTAAGGGGACTGGCATCACAGCTCACGCCTGATGATTTTGGAGAGATGGTTGAGGACCTGTAGCAGAATGAAGCCTTCGTGAGTGGCTTTGTAAATCATGGGGCACAAACACGGCTGCTTTGATGGCCATATGACAATCTGTGAATCCAAATTGGAAGGAAAATTACCTCGTACATCTGCATTGTTTTGGTGTTTTGGTGCAATGGCATTTCTAAGGGACTCGGTATCACCCTGAGATCTCAAAAATTTTGTCTTCGATGTTGGTACACGAGCACCAGCAGCGATGGTGCGGATGAGGACCCTACAGGTGATGAATATGGGTGGCAAACATTAGTGATACTAAGAGCAGATAAGGAAGAGCATTAGGACGTCAATTGAGAGAAAACTCAAAGTACCAGCCAACCAGAGTGTGTTGTGTGTGGGAAGGTGCTAATGAAGGAAAGTGGCTCTTCGTAAGCCTGGAAACTTGTCATAAGCATCTAAGGGCATACACCACAGAAGCAAGGGCGATTCTTCCTAACGCAGCCCCATTTGTACCCACTACTGTGACATGACTAAATGAAATAGATTTTGTTATGATTCACTTGTATATAGTTGTTCAAAAGATCCTACACTCACTATCTTGGAAGGGTCAGTTTAATAACCCATTCCCAATCAAGCTGGACTCTTGGCATGTTAGGGTTACTAGATTATACAATAAAATACAGTACACCTGCTTTAATTTTAACTTGATGTAAATAACAAATAGTACTTCAAGAATGTCCCAAATATTGCCTGGGTCATACTTAGACAAAATGACAAAAAAAGTTGCTTATCTAAAATTCATATTAAACAGGATGTTCTGTTTTTTTTTTTAATCTGGCAACTGTACACTAGACTTCTAGGCCTGTTGCATCACTGTCCTCCATCTGCCGGGAGAGGCTGTCTCATCCTCATCTTATTTCTTCCCCAAGGTGGAGGGGTGGGGGCTTGCATCACAGGAAGTTATACCTGCCTCTAGTTCTGTGGGGTCACTAGGCTCTCTTCCTCACTGGTATCTCCTGCCTCTAGGTGGCGCTCTGCAAAGCCCAGGCCATGAGGCTGCATGCGAGTGAGTGCTTCTCTAAGCTTCTGCAGTCAGTAGTTCATCATCAGTTTCCCTCTGGTCTTCTGTGCTCTTTTCTAATTCAAGAGAAATTCCTTTCCCCTGCACACCTCTTTTAGAGGCTGTATAACTTAGAATAAGGAGTTTTGCCTTTTTTAACCATACAGCTCTGACCTTTCCAGGAGTCTGTGTGTGGATGATGGTGGTGACAGGCGTGAGGTACATTTAGGGGCAGTCAGCGCAATACTCAGAAGCACTGCTCCCTCCGACGTTTACTCCCGGACTCTAAGGTTGCCCGCTATACAGAGCTCCCTCCTTCTTCTGGGAAATATTTGTCTAAAGGAAACAGATGCCCTTCCTTGAAACATAGATTCACATGAGTTATTCCCTCTCTCAGGTCCTCAATTACTTGTGTATGTGTCTGAAACCCTACTTTGGATACAATCAAGTTCTCTTCTTTGGGACTTTTGAGCCCTAAATAAATAAGGAAGTAGGAAATATACTGAAACATAATTTTGCATGTTCCTATGTGACAAGGTGGCCTTTTGTTTGTTATTATTTTTTGGTTTGATTGTTTGTTTTTCATTTGTTTGAGCTGGTAAGAAATATACAGAGGAATTCAACCTTGTCTCACCTATCTCCTTTAATGGTATATTCTGAGTGTCAGCTCTAGCCCAGACAAAACACTTACCACACTTTCTAGTCAAATACTTTCCACCTAAAGTGGATTATTTGCACGCACATTGTGTAGACTTTGCAGAATAGATAGATAGATAGATAGATAGATAGATAGATAGATAGATAGATAGATATGCACATATATATATAATGAGTTAATCCACTTTTTTCAAGAAAGAGAGAAGGTTTTAAATGTAGCAATAAATAAAATATTAGAGATAGCAAGAAACGAAAGTAAATTGTACTCTTTGATCTACTGTTCACTAACTGCTTCCCCAGCCCTGAACTTGCATTTCCTTATGTGTGAAAATGACATACTACGGTGTTGAAGGAACATATTTTATGTTTTTGGTTATTTGTTTTGTTTTTAATGATAGCCTGCTATTACTTTCTGGAATTAATCAAGGAGTTACTTAAATATACATCTATGTATATTCCAGTTTATTATTAACACTTACAGCTTTAAAAATGAACTCTTTAGTTGGACTACAGGATTTTGATCCCATACTGTGACAAAAGATATTGCCCATTTCTTTCATATGAAATGTTTGAAAGAAGTTAATATTCATCTCATCTTTAAATGACTCTCTTTGATGCCCGATTTCCCCCAATTCTTTGACTTTTTCTGTTTTCAAAAATATTGCTTCCAGGGGACAGATTACATGGTTTCCTCATGGTCCACTTATGTAAAGGGGAACTCAGTTGTCAAATGGACAGGATTTATTCATTAGAGGAAATAACCACAGCAGAAGTGTAGACACACAATTCCCAGTACGCTGAAATGGTAGCTTGAGCTCTCATGCTCAGTTTCAACAATAAAAACCTTTGTGACACTCAGAAACTTCTTTAATCTTCTGAGGCCTCAATTTTGTTAAATACGAAATCATGGCAATAGAATAGATTTGTGATTTCCAAATACAGTTGATGAACAGAATCACTTTGAGATACTTTTCTTTCAGTGTTAGATTCTTGGATTCTACCTGAGTTAATAAATCTGGCAGCCATATTTGGGGAATCTTCCTATGCCAATGATTACATTACAAGATAAAGACAGTCCAGAACAATTGGTTTTGTGCTACAGAAAAATATAAGTTCCTAATATTTATCTAAATTCAGAAATAAAGAGTTGTTTAAATGAAAAAATAATGTCTGTAAATAATACTGCACATTGAGACTAAACTGCGATTAGGGGAGTTGCAACGTTAATCTATGCAGGAATGATGAGATTTAAAAACACAGTGTGACTAGCAGATCTTGGAAATCTGTCATTTTTATCTGTTTCCAAATTATTCTGAGGATTAGTGATACGAAGGAATTACTGGGTTCTTCCAGGTAACACACTTTATTTCACGTAAAGTTCTGACTACTACAACTGTTCCATTGTTTCTTCTAAAAATGATGAATATTAAATAACTGACAGTAATCAAAATGAAAATGTCTTTCATTTTAAAGTCATAGGGTGGATTTTTAATAACTGCCTTGACAGACAGACAAAAGGAATAATATCTCAAGCAGTCTATTTTCTATGGTTCTTCACGAGGTGGGACCCTTTTCTGTATGAACTCGGGGGGTTTTTTGAACTACAGAAAGAATGTCTGAGCAATATACTGCCAAATCAAGCCTCCACATTTCAAGCCAACAGACAAATGGCTTTGTAATTAGTCCTGCAATCAAAACTCGTTTCCTACTCAAGGTTTTATGATGGTTCCTTTCACATCTTTTTGTTGAATTTTGCGTGTTCGTTGAACACCCATTGTGTGTTTAGAACTACAAAGAATGAAATCATATCCTTGTGCTCATGAAGGTTTGAAAGAAGACATTTAACAAATGAAGCATATATAGCTATGTATCACTATTTAAAAAAATAATAGGTTACAAAGGTTTTTGAAGGAAGAAGAAATTAACGGTGGTGAGAGCAATCTAAGAAGCTTGCATGGTGAGAAGAGAGTGCTCTGAGAGAACAGAATTGGGTTATGCTGAAGGTCAGAAAAGAGATACAGAAATTGGTATTTCACAACTAAAACCCAATCTTTTTGACACTGACTTTCAAGCCTTGTAAGAAAACCTCACATGTCAAACACACATCCTACCTCCAGCCACCCTTTCCAGCCTGCATATTCCAGATAGATTTCATTGGTTTTCCTCTGTCCCTAAATATTCTATGTAAGTTATACAAAATTGAAGTAAGCTTTTCTATATATATTTCAGTCACTTTTCTTTCTACATTGTTCTTTGATCAAACGTTGTTAGATGCTTTTGTTTGTTTCTATGACCATTTTAACTTTTGACATGAATTCTTGAGCTTCTTAGATGCTTTAGTCTACTTTTAGTCTTTAAAGGAATTTCAAGTACTTATTTCCCTACTACCTACATTTAATCATCATTCTCTTTCCAAAACATGGAAAAGTGAATGATGAATTATTTTTACTTTCTTTCTTGGCCAGCCCCGAAGTTTAGCCAAGCTGGCATCATGCTGCTATAACAATCCGTCCAAGTATGCTGTTCATTCTGGTTCTTATACTCTCTTCAAAACACCGAAATTGTTTTTATTACAATATTGAAACTACACGTTCTAGGTAATTACATATTGTCCTTTAAAACTGTACAGTTTTCACTTTTTTTCTTAAAACTGCTGGTGAAATGTGTGTTTTTATGAAAACCCCACCTAGATTAATGCTACAACTTCCCTCACCCACGCTTAGTCTCAATATGCAGTATTTATTATTTATATCCATTATTTTTCACTTAAATCTGTCCTCTACTCTGACATTAGATAAATATTATGAATTCATATTTTCCGTAGCACCAGAATGACTCTCTCTGAGTGTTTCTGTAACGTGAAGAAACACTGGCACAGGAAAACTCCCCAGATAGAGTTGCCCAGATAAAATGCTGGATACCTGGTTAAATTTGAATTTCAAATAAATAATGAATAACTTTTAGTGTAATTATGCATGTATTAAAACTGTATGAGTCATTTATTCTGAATTCAGATTTAGAAGTATTCGTATTTGCTGGATCTGGCAACCCTAGTAAGAAATTATTACCAAGATTCTGTCAGTCTTCCCCATAAAGCCTGCTCCATGTTCTTTTTCCCTTCCCTTTCTTTTCCTCACTTTTTTCCTCCTCCTATTTTTCTTGGTCCCTTCAATTGCTGAGGCCCTTCAATCGTTGCTGCCACCCCTGCACCATCTTTGGTACATACACTCCCTGCCTCTGGTTTCTCAGAAGTCATTCTCATCAGACGTATTTCTGCTTGCTTTCTGAAAACCTTCTTCCAGGTCCTTACTATCTGCTCTAAAATCTTCCAGTGCTCTCTTGTCCACCTATGATGAAATCCACATTCTCAGTTTAATTTTCAGGCTCCTTCTTAATTAAGTGCATATTTCTATCCCGCTGCTGTCCCACTTATCTCCCAAACCAGTGCCTCGCGCCAAACGCCTGTAAATGGAATGTGTTTATGGTACAACCCCCATCACTCGGCCCATGGTACCTTCTTTCTTCTCATCACATTACTCTGTCAAGGTCTCATACCAGTTTCATCTCTGGGATGCTTTCCTACATTTTTAAAGCCTCTTCGTAATTACTCTCCTATTGAAGTGACCCATAACAGTTACTTTAACACATGATCACATACTGCATTTCATTTTTTAAGGAATGTTATTTTTTTCTCCCTCAATAAAATACAAGTATTTTTTTAGGATAGTGAGTGGGTCCTTTTTTTTGAATGCTAATCAAGTAGCAGGCATTCAATAAAGATGTTCTGAATTGAGTGGAAGATGGTAATGACCTCCTAACATAAAGCGTCCCAATTTCCACTGAGAAGGAAACGACTGAAGCAGAGTGGGAGGATACAGGTGCCACCGTCTCTTCTGCTCTGGGCACCTGCTGTGTTGGATGAAAGCAGCATCTAGTAACAATCGCAGGGGAGTTTAAAGGTGAAAACACATCATCAGGCTTTAGTTACACAGCTCGGAGTGAACAGGACAGGGTCCCCTGATGCTCTAAAATAGAGTATTTTTCCATAGTTCATTTTGGGACTTGGAAGTCTAGAAGTTCTTCCTCCTTGTTCTGCTTGCTCATCGTGACAGTTCCACCCTGACCCTTCACTCCAAGTTCCGGTTCCTACTACTGGTTGTTTCCTGACCACTGCATGACGGTACTGCATTATACTTGAGACCAGATCACTGGAGGTCCAGGTGCGGGTACTCAGTGGACGGTATGATATTAGGAAAGTGGGCATCTCCGTAATCATTCTGCGCTTGACATGAAAGCACATAATCAGACACAGACACCTTTGATCTACCGACTGAGGCCCAGACGCAGCCTGGTATTTTTTGCTAGTACTATATCTCTAGAGTTCATATAAATCAATTTACTGGAACATTATTTATTCCTCTCTCTCTAAGACGATTTGCCAGAATGAGGTCAGAAAGATTAATATGACACCTAATACTGCGGCAAGAAGAAAACTGTTTTACAATTAGGGTCAAATCTCAAAGAGGCAGGTGTTTTTGCTTTGCCAGAAAATATTAAATTCAGTCTCCCATTAAGGAGTCTGGTAGATCCTATTTTAGTGTGTCCAGTGGCAGTACCACAGTGACTTAGCACAGGCCTTGGGTGTTTGAAATCCTAGCTTGACAATCCCCTTAACTTCTCTGAGCCTCATTTCCATCACTTGAAAATGAGAAGATGTCATAGGGTTTTTGTAAGAATTAACACTGAAAACAGGTGGGTGGTGGAGCCCCTGTGCTCATAATAGCCCCTTGATAAATGAGTATACGTGACTCCGCCCCCTTCTGGTCCATCTTTCCTTGCCTAAGGAACCCAGGCTTGGGTCTAGGTAGGGTTTTGTAAAGCACTTTTATTTTGTGAAGCTCTTTCAAGTGTGTTGTTTCATGTAAAAAAGAAAGTCGACTTCTATTACTATCCTTGTATTTTTCAGAGAAAGAAGCGGAATCACAGAAAAACTATGTGCTATAATGAGAAAATTCCTAAACAAGGGTTAGCAAAGTTGGGGATGGGGATGGAGGGATAAATAAGGAGTACGGGCTTAACAGATAATAGGTAAACAACAAGGATTTACTGTACAGCACAGGGAACTATGCTCAGTATCTTGTAACAACCTATAATGGGAAACGATCTAAGAAATATATATATATATATGTCATATATGACACATCATATATGACTGAATCACTTTTCTGTGCACCTGAAACTAACACAATATTGTAAATCAACTATACTTTTAAAAAAAGATTTTAAAAAAAGAATCAGGAAAGCTGGTTAAATTTCCAACTTAATCACTAAGTAATTGATGGCCCTGAGCACTTTAACCCTTTTGTGTGTTAAGTAAAGAATGCAGACCTCGATGTCCGCCGAGGTCTGGCGTGGTTCTGAAAGATGGTAATGCAGCCCAGACAGGGGCAAAATGATAAAGAGAATTTGGACTCTCCTAGTTGTTAAGTGGTGCGGCTTTCCCCACTTGATCCCACTGCTTCTTTGGCAGTTTATCTGCAGCGTTGATTCCCCACATTTACATGAAGAAATACACATTTCTTTGCCCTTTAAAATTCCACTGCTAAATGTGCATGTCTTACCCTAAATGTTGCTCAACCACCAGTGATTTGTTGTAACTGCGAGGGGGATACACATAAATCAAAAACGCATTTAGAGCTCTGTCCAAATTATAAATTCAATAACTTGGTCCGAATTATAAATCAAATAGCTGACTACTGTGCAACTGTCAATCAACTGAAATAGATTAATAACCTTCAACTGAAGTGACTTGATGAACTTAGAAGTTATGGGAACAATAAGATTTCAGCTCGAATTTGAAGAGCCCTTCACAGTGTTGGCAGAATCCTTCTGCCCACAGGATAACAGGAATAGGGAAATTTGTAAGGATACACATATAGGCTTCACTCAGATTGCCTTTTTTTAAAATTTAAGTATAGTCAGTTACAATGTGTCAATTTCTGGTGTACAGCATAATGTTTCTGTCATACATATACATATATATATATATTCCTTTTCATATTCTTTTTCACTATAGGTTACTACAAGATAATTGAACATAGTTCCCTGTGCCATACAGTATAAACCTGTTGTTTATCTGTTTTTTATATAGTAGTTAGTATTTGCAAATCTCAAACTCCTAATTCACCCCTATCCACTGCCTTTCCCCTCTGGTAACCATACGTTTGTTTTCTATGTCTGTGAGTATGTTTCTGTTTTGTAAATATGTTCATTTGTATCTTTTTTGTGTGTGTGTGTGGATGCCACATGGTATTTTTCTTCTCTTTCTGACATACTACACTTAGAACAACGATCTCTTGGTCCATCCATGTTGCTGCAAATGGTGTTATTTTATTATTTTTTATGGCTGAGTAGTATTGCACTGTATATGTATATACTACAACTTCTTTATCCAGTCATCTGTCGATGGACATTTAGGTTGTTTCCATGTCTTGGCTGTTGTATATAGGGCTGCTATGAAATTTACAGAATACACACCATGGGCTTTACTCAGACTGTCTTTTTGTTCTCATGCCTGAAGAAGGTAATCATCATCATTATTATTTCATAGATGAGTGAATAAAGATCTGAGCAGTGACGAGGTTGTCCCATGTCACATGCTACTAGAATGCAGAGCAGGACTCAAACTGCCAGGACAGTCTTTATATTCTTAACAGTTACATTGTACTGTTTCTCATACAATTATAAGTAGAAGGCGACTGGTGGGTGGAATTTCACAGCCAAATTATCTTCATTTGAAAAACACCTCTATGCGCTAAGAGAATATGAAGGTTCCAAGAAACCTAAAGGATGTTGGTATCATCTCCTTTAATGATGAAAAGGTTTCTTTAATTTTCCTTGCTCAAATGCATTATTTCAGCTTATCAGGATGTGCATGGCAACTGTGTGGTGTTTTACCACTTAAAGAACTACAAGAGCACTAAAGCTTGCATAATTGGATGCTTTGATTATTCTTATTTTTTATAATGACTTTCCTGTGCCATTTAGCTGCTACCTGTAGCTTCCTCCCTCTCCAGACACAAGGACCGTCTGGCCATGTCATGGGGTTTGTGAGGATTAAAAAAGGAAGAAAAATATTTTATGCCAATAGCTTAGTATTGTTTCCCATAGATCATACATTAGGTTGAGATAATTGGGTTTCATTTATAATTTAATGTGAAATGAATTCCTACTGCAAGATAGCTCTGTATTAGCTGTCTTCACATGCGTTATCTTATCTATTTCTCAAAACAATGAGAGGCAGTTATTATCATCAAGACGTCTTTAGTAGTCATGAGCCCTGCAGAATTGCTTGGGAAATTTAATGAACACGTATGACCTATCTTGCAGAAACTCAGTAGTAGGAGTAGGAGGACGAGGAGGAGGAGGAGGAGGATCAACTCCAGCCAATAAATCTTAAACACGTCAGTCTGGATCAAGGTAGCCTGTAAGCCTTGAGCTCAGAATGACAGGAAGCCATCTCCAGCCACAGGCACAAAGATCACTTAACTACTGCTTAACAAGTAGACGGATATGTCCCAGTTAGAGCAGAAGAACATAAAACATGTTGAAGGAAAAAAGAGGATGCTGGATATTACAAGAATATCAAAGACTAGCAAGCATAATATTCCAAGGGAACAGAGGAAAGGAATGCAAGCGATACAGATACTTGAGATACTCACTGTACTTCCTTATCCCTGGAGGAGGTATAAACCTTGTCCATCCTCTTATGTGGCTGTTATGAAATCAACCCAGGGTGGGCATCCCTTTTCATATTTCACATTTGACAAATGGAAGCATGGAGAAGTTAAGTAAGTTTCCTTGACCGCACGGCTAGACAGTGAGGTAAACTGATCCATGTCTACCCAACTTCAAAGCCCCTTCCGTTATGGTATAGCTCTGTTATACAAACAATGTAAAGATTTTAAAAGAGCAGTCAAAGGTAATGAAAAGGAATATGAAAAGGAATATATGAATGTATACGTACGACTGAAACATTTTGCTGTAAACCAGAAATTGATACAACATTGTAAACTGACTATACTCAATTAAAAAAAGTTCTTAGAAAAAGGTAATCTGGATCAAATTAAGAAGCAGGCATTAACAATTTCTATCTCCAACCATTTTTTAAAATTGTATTATTACACACGATATATTTGTACAGTTTAAGTAATAATAATGGTCAGATAATTAAGATACAGAAAATTATCTTTACTTCTCGAACACCTTCCTTCCCAAGGTAACTACTATTCTGAATTTTAGATTAATAATTAATAATTTCATTGACTTTATGTTTAATTGTAATAAACTACTCATAACATTTACCTGCTTAATGAATGTAAGTGCACCGTGGAGTAGTGTGAAGTTCCTTTCGTTGTGCAATCAGCCTCCAGGACTCTTCTCATCTCATAAGCCTGAAACTCTGTGCCCATTCAGCAATAGTCCCCCATGTCTCCTCTCTCCAGCCCTTGGTAACCAGTGTTCTACTGACCATCTCTATTAATTTGCTTACTCTAGGAATTTCATCTAAGTGGGACCACACATTATTTGTCCTTTTGTGATCAGATTATTTCACTTAGCATAACATCCTCAAGGTTCATCCATGTTGTAGCACATGTCAGTTCCTTCCTTATTTATGTTTGAATGACATTCCATTGTATACATATGCCACATTTTGTTTACCCATTTATCTGTCAGTGGATATTCGGACTGCTTCTACTTTTCTGGCTATTATGAGTAGTATGAGTTGCTATGAATGTAGGCACACAGATATAATAATTTCCTTGGTTTAAGTTTTAATTTTATTGTGAATGAAAGTATCTCTGAACAGTAAGTTAATCACTTTTACATGTTCTACCTATGCTTGCAACTAAAGTTTAATGTCCCTATTAAATTGAAGTCCTCTGTGTATTCTTAACAGTCTCTCTTCTGTTGATGGACATTTGAGTCATCTCCATTTAACTCTTGCTAATACGAGTGTGCTAACTTGCATTCTTGTACATGTGTCTTGGTGTGTCCTCTACAAACTTTCTAGTCAACTGTAACTAAAACATGAAAAACATAAGCATCACTTGGAGTTTATTAGAAATACAGAGTACCAGGCCTCATCCAGAGCCCTAGATCAGAATCTGCCATTTATCAACATCTCCATGAAATCTGCACATACACTAAAATTTGAGGCACTTATCTAGAGCTGTGCTATACAACGTAGTAGCCACTAACCACATGTGGCTCTTGCACACTTGAAATGTGGCTAGTCTGGACTGAGATGTGCTCTAAGCGTAAACTGTACACTGATTTTCAAAGACAGTTCAAAACTCTAAAATACTGTGTTAATAATTTTATATTGATTGCATACTGAAATGATAATATTTTGTAAATACTGAGTCAAATAAATTATTTGTTACAATTATGTTCATATTTTTACTTGCAGAATTTTATTACTAGGAAACTTGAAATGACGTTCTGATTCTATTGGACAGAGTTTCTTATACTGAGGATTGGTACTTTGGACCCATAACCTGTGCATACGTTAAGCTCCTCTAGGTAATGCCAAAATGGTGGCCAAGACGGTTAAGCTAATTTAGCCTCTATCATCCAGGGAATGGGAGATCTTGTTCCATGCTATTACAATTTTTGGTAGTGTTGGAATTTTATAATTTTTGTAAGCTGATAGTAAAATGGTATTTCATAGTGATTTAATTTTGAAATTCTCATCTGTTTTTTCTTCTATAAAATGGCCATTCTGACCATGTGCCGATTTTTCTATTGGAGTGTTTGTCTTTTCTTTTTAATGGACTCAGAGAGTCTTTAATTTCTCTGATAAGAATGTCACAAAATTATTGCAAATAAGTTCTCCTTGGTTATAGACCTTTTAATTGAAGCTACATTCTTATTATCTTTTAAATTTCAATGCTCTTAAATTTACCAAATTTTTTCTATTTGAAACTGGTTAGGAAATCCATAATGACCCAGATATCAAAACGATGTGTTTTAGCAAAAGTAGTCAACAAATAGAATACCACTCATATTTTGCACATGTTCAAATTCTGGTTCTAGGACTTAATTTTTGCGTGACTTGGAGCTAGATAGTCCACTTCCCTTAGTTTCAAGTTGTTCTTCTATAAATTATGAATAACCAAACGTATAAGCAATACTGGTTTTTGTTATAAACAAAAATGGTTATTGAGGATGAGTTAATAGACCTACTTTTATAGCAATAATTTAGGGTTGTCTTTCATATTTTAGTATCTAATCCACCTGAAGTTGGATTTTTGTGAATGGTGCAAGGTACTACTATACATATATATGTGTGTGTATGTATGTACACACACACAGAGATTATATTTATTGAAACTTATGTGTGTGTATGTATGTACATATAACTATCTTCTGACCCAGAACCATCTACTGAAATGCCCACTACCTCCTCATTGATTGGCCCTGCCATTTAGCTCTGTAATAAATCATTTCTGGACTCTCACTGTGTAATCTATTCCACTGTTCTCAAATCGGTTTCAATGGTCTATTTATCAATTTCCCCAACATTATCTCATTGTCTTATTTACTAATGCCTCTTAAAAGTTTTGAAGTTCTTAAGAGAAATTCCCCAAATTGTGTTTTTATTCTACAAGAGTTCCTTGGATACTTGACTGTTGAATTTTCTACATCTGGGAATCAACATGTCGATTTCCAGCCTGTGTCAATTTCCAGCCTTCCTTGTCTCTCAAATACACAAATAAAACTGTTGGGAAGTTAAATAAAATGTACTAAGTCTGTAAATGAGTTTGGGGGTAATTAATATCCTTATGATATTAAATATTCCGATCCATGACATTCTATGTTTATTAATTTATTAAACTTTTTAGTGTCATAAAGTAGAATTTTATACTATCCATAAAGGTATCAACATTTTTGTTAGATTTTTTTCAGATACTTTAAATAATATATTGTTATTTAAACAGTATCTTTTTAATTACAATTTCAAGCTGAATTTAATTTTTCCTTTTACATACAAGTATAACTTTTGGCATACTGATTTGGTATTCAGCAACCTTGATAAAGTTTTATTAATTCTAAAAAAAATTTAATATCCTTTTACATTTCTCAATAAAAATTATAGCATCTGTGTATAATTAGTTTGATTCTTGTCTCAAACCATATTTTATTATATTGCATTGTATTTATTTCATTACTGTAGTCTTCCTTTATAAACCAGTACAATGTTAAACAGAATTTAGATTAATGTGCATATTTGTCTTATTCCTGATCCAAAGGAAATTGTCATCAGTATTTTCCCATTAGATACCATATTTGATGTAACTTTTTTTAGATTCCCTTTATCAAGAAAATTCCTTTTACTTTGTAAATTGCTAACTTCTTAACTTTTAAATTCATTTTGAATTTATTGGTTTTTATAACCTTACCCTGAGTTATATTTATCTCTCTTGTTCCTTTATTGTACTGTCCCTATTTAGATTTTGCATCAAGGTTATCTTAGCTTTTTAAAATGAAGTAAATAATATTTCCCCTTTCTCTACCATCTGGAAGAATTTATTTAGGATCTGAATTCTACCTATTAAGATTGACTGATAGAAATATTTCTTAGCTTTATGATTTCCTGGAGATAATACTACTAAATAATGAACTAATTTCATTCATGGCTGTAGATTCCATGTGTTCTATTTCATCTAGGGTCAGTTTTGGTAAGTTTTATTTTATCAGAATTAAAAAATTTTTTGTTCACAGAGTTCATATACTTATTGGCATACATTATAATTTTTGTTGCCTTTCCCATCTCTTCAACACCAGTAGATATATGTCTTTTTATAGAATAAAATGTCATTATATTTGTTCTTTTTATTTATTAATATTTTCATCTTTTTAATTAATCTTCTCAAAGCACCAGCATAATACCTGGTTAGTCTTTTCTATGTTATGTGTTTCCTCTTGTATTCCTTTCTGCTATTATTCTTCTTTCTTTCTTCCATGTTATTCAGGTTTCTCCTGTTTCCTTAATATATCCTAATATAAAAATTCAGTAATCATGAGCTATTTTAAGGGAGGTATTTAATGCTAAATATTCCCTGTATAAATGTTTTGGCTTCATCCTCAATATTTAATAAATAATAGTTTATGGACATTTATTTCTAAATATTTTTATTGACAATTTTGTTTCATCTTTGACTCGAGTTGTTCAAAAGACTATGTATATGTTTTATTAAACGAACCCAAATAGATTTGCCTTTTAATGGAAGACTTTTATCTATTTACATTTATTGCAATTGGTAATATATTTAGAGATATTTCTCCTATGCTATATGTTTCTATTTGTCCTATTTTTTTCTGTTTCTCATTTCACTTCAATTTCACCTTTTTATAGGATAAATTATTTTTTATTATTGTATTCCCACACCACTATTGGAATTCAACCTGTTTTTAAATAATTATTTCAGTTAAGTTTAATATGAACATTACATATAATGAAATGCAAAGTTAGACAATAGTTTACCCTCCTGAAGAATACAAGAAATTTAGAGTGCTTAACTGTTATCACAGCTCTCCCTATTTTCAAACTATTTTTAATGTCTCCTATTATTTTGACATAATTTATCAATACTGTAATTTTGACATAATTCATTATTTTATGCAGTCAAAATTCATCAATGTTTGTTTAAATTTTACAATCATTTATCAACTTCTTTGCTCACCACTTGTTCCTGTATGTATCTCCAACTTTCCATTCTGGATCACATCTTTTACACAGTGTATTCTTTGTAATTTTCATTAATTAACATTTAATGGTAAATTCCATGGCTGGTTTTCTGAAAATGTTTTTTTCCCCCTAATTCTTGGTAATTTTATTCTATCTAAAATTCTAGGTTGACTTTCACTATTTTTCGAATTACTGAGATATTAATCTTTTACCTATTGGATTCCATTGTTGGTAATGAGATCTCAGGTTTTAGTCTAAACTCAGGTATTGGCTTGAGAACTCAGTTTTTGTTAATTTTTTTTTTCAGCATGCACATCTATTTTCCTGGACTGCATACAAATAAATTCTAGTTCTATTTTCCTTATATCTTTCCTCATACTTAGGCCTTCAGATCTAGTCTGCTCTTCCTTGAATTGCTCTCTGCCTTCAACAATGTAAATCATAACCCTCTCCAGTGCTTTCCCATTCTGTACCTCACCGCTTACCTTGGCCACCATGCCACAAGTACAATCTCTGTCCTTAGAATTTTCCAGTCCTTAGGTCCTAGACCAAAAACACAGTTTCATTTCCTTCTCCTTCTTCTCCAAAAATTTAAGGAGTAATTTACATATGAAAAACTATTTAAATCTTAACTGTAAAGTTGATGAATTTGTGTGAATGTATATGTGCAAGGATTATAAACTTACAGTATACATACACTGTATATGTGTACACATACACACACACGTATACCTGCTACACATAAATCAAAATACAGAAAACCTGTAGCATGCCAGCAGGAACCCTTTCTCCCCAACATAGTAAATTTTTCATAAAGGTAAATGCTATTCTTTTTTTTCTTTTTTTTAACTTTTTTTTTTACTGATTTATATATGCTATTCTTTCTTCTATCACCACAAATGTACTTTGCTTGATTTTGAACTTCTCATAATGGAATGAATCTATAAGCACTTTTTGTGTCTGACTTCTCCACTCAACATTTTGTGTTAAAAGATCCATCCATGTTGTTATATGCAACAGAGGTACATCTATTTTAATTTCCATGTAATATTCCATTATATGAATGTCTCAATTTATCAATCATTCTGTTGATGTACATTTGAATCATTCCCATTACTTTATTATTATGAATAAACTTATTATACACATTCCTGTTCACAATTTTTGATGGTGTATCCATTTATTCTGGGGGGATATATATCTGCTGAGTTACAGAATATTTGTGTAGTTAGCCTTAGTAGATACTGTGAAGCAGTGTTGTTAAGTGACTGCATCAGTTTGGGCTCCCTAAAGCAATACATGAGCTCCAACTGTTCAACGTCCCTGACAATACTTGGTATTTTTGGCTACTTTAGTTTTAGCCATTTTGTTCCTGAGCTCAAAATCCAACATGCTGTTGTTGTTGCTGAGGCAACATGCCTGTTTTTCCAACTGTAACCAATCAACAGGCTAAAGGTAGAGCCTTGTCTCTGAATTACTGAATTCCATCTCTGCAGGCACAATAATGTAGGCCTAGAAAGAGGGAATAAAGCACATACAGGAGAGAGAGAGAGAGAAGAAAGAAAGAAAGAGAGAGAGAGAAAGAAAGAGAAAGAAAGATGATAGATCCGTCATGTGTATGGCATACATGTGGTGATACATCTCCATCTTTCTATCTATGCCTTTTGTGCTTTATGTGGTTATGTATATGTATGTATATGTTTTTCTCCTATGGAAGTAAAAGTGCATTGAAAAAAATCTGAAATGATGTAACTCCTTGTTAATCACTGTAATTCTGCCAACTAAATAAAAGCCCAGCTGCAACACAGACCAAAATCTAAAGATATCAGTTTTAATATGTGGTTTCTAACTACGAGCAAGAGACTACAGAGCACTACAGGGTATTTTAAAAAAATATGAGGACTGAGCAAGCTCTCTTCCCAGGGAACTTACACTCCAAGATAGGGAATTAGAACTAACCATTAATGACTCTGACAAATGCTGAAGAAAGCAAGAATTCAGAAAGTGTCGTAAGGATGGAAGCTGCATTGTTACATGAACTCAACAAAAACAGATGTTCAGTCCGAATCACAGGAATCAGATAAAAAGTGAATAATGAGTATGTTTTTCAGTTCTTGAGGAAAGCAGAGGATTTCATCAGTAGAAATACGTGTTAGCAGATTTTCTAAATTGAAGGAATAACATCAGAAAAAGACAACGTCATTGTGTTGGAAATTGGGTTGACTGACTGATTTAGAATAGAAAGACCTATTCCATTTGGTTGGAATACAGTGGACAAATAGGCCAGTCTCTGGCAAAGAGATGGAATGCTCATTGAATAAACTGTGAGAAAAATGAATGAAGAAATTAATGATTATATTGGTATAAGTGGAAAAAAACAGAAGGTGCTTGGGTCACAGTTCCCGTGTCTGTTGCATTGTTGCATGTCTTGTGACTGAAGCACCGACCATCCTTTCTCCCCAGACTATCTTCTCAAGGATGTTTGTAGAGTGAACAGCCTTGGAAAATTGAGATCTCTCAGAAACAAAGGAGGGGTTAACTTACAGTCCAGTAGAACAAAGATAATGTCTTTTTCTGGGACAATGACCAGGTTTGCTTACAGCACATCAGAAAACGAAAGGTTTGAATTCCCTAAACTCAGGGTTCCTCAGCTGTGATGCATAACCACCGTGAATGCACTATGTCTGGCACCCTTACATCAGATCTGTGGGACATGAGGGACAAGGCTGATGCAAACGTGATTCTCACCCTGCTTACTGTGCCAGGAGTAAGCAGTTCCTTTGTCTCTAACCCAGGGTTCTAGCATCTTCTACAAGCATCCCTATAAGTTTTACAAACTACCTTATTAGATTCCAAGCAGCATAAGATCTCAGCCTCTTCATGACAAACGTAAAAGAATAGTCTCTCTTCAACAAATCGTGTTGGGAAAACTGGATATCCATATGCAGAAGAACGAAATTTGACTCATCTCACGTCATATGCAAAACTCGACATAAAATGGATTAAAAATTTAAACGTAAAACCAGAAACCTTAAAATTACTGGAAAACAAGATAGAGAAAAGGCTTCTTGACAAAGTCTGGGCAATGATTTTTTTAATATGACACCAAAGGCACAGGAGAAAAAAAATTGGCAAGTGCTTTCATCAAACTAAAACTCTGCGGACAGGCCAAAGGAAACAATCAACAGAGTGAAAAGGCCATATATGAAATGGGAGAAAACATGTGTGAGCCAGCTATCTGATAAGGAGTTAACATACAAAATATAGAAGGAATGCATACAACTCAACAACAAAAACAAATCAACCAACCAAATAACTCAACTGATAAATTGGCAAATAACCTGGATAAACATCTCTCCAGAGAAGATGCACAGATGGTGAACAGGTATGTGAAAAGGCACACAACATCACCAACCATCCAGGAAATGCAAATCAAAACACGTGTCAGACTGGCTGCCGTCAAAAAGAACACGAATAACAAATGCTGGGGAGGATGTGGAGAAAAGGGAACCCATGACACTGCCGGTAGGAATGCAACTTGCTAGAGCCATTACAGCAGAGAATGGAAGCTCCTCAAAAAATGAAAAATGGAACTTTCATATGATCCAGCAATCCCACTTCTGGGTAAACAGCCAAAGGAAATCAAATCAGGATCTCAAAGAAATATCTGCACATCTGTGTTCACTGAAGCATTATTCTCAATAGCCAAGTTATAGAAACAACCTAAAAGTCTATCAGTGGAAAAATGAATAAAGCAAATGTGAGTATAAGATTATATATATTATATATAACATTATATATATATATAAAATTATATATTATTGTATTACATATATGTAATAAATACATTACATGTATTCTCAGATTTTCTTCATTTTTCAGCTTCATTCAAAGCTGATATATACTCTTTTTAAAAACTGAATTATATACGTATAATTTTGTATATGCGTGTATACGTATATGTGTGTGTGTGTATTAAATTCATGGAAACAGAGAGTAAAATAGTGGTTTCCAGGGAGCTGGGTGGAGGAAGAATTGAGGACATTTTGTCAAGGGGTACATGGTTTCAATTATGCAAGATCGGTAAGTTCTAGAGATCAGGAATAGCAATCTGAAATCAAAAATGGTAACTATGCAAGACGATTGATGTTAATTACCTTGATTGTGGTGATTATTTCATAATGTACACATATAAAAACATCAAGTTGCATGCCTTAAATATATAGTTTTTGTTTGTCAGTTATACCTCAGGAGAGATGGGGGAAAAAAAGAAAACAGAAATGTTATAAAAAAACAAACATGGATAACAACATAGATGAATTCTGAGGACATTATGCTAAGTGAAATAAGCCAGTCACAAAAGGACAAACAGTGTATGAGTCCACTTACACGAAGTACCTAGCGTAGCCAACTTCATAGAGACAGGAAGAACTGTGGTTGGCAAGGGGTGGGAGGAGACAGAAATGGGGGGTTGGTGGTATGCATACAAGGATGAGAAGTTGAAAAGGATGAGAAGGATGAAAAAGTTCTAGAGAATGTGGTGATGGTTGCACAACAATGTGAATGCACTTAATACTCAGAAGCATACACCTAAAAATGGCTAAAATGGGAAATTTTTGATTATGTATGTTTTATTGCAACACCAACAAAAAACAAAACAAAACCTGTATCAGGAGCTGATTTCTGGTGAACTTTGAAAAGGTGCCCTAAATTTAGCATTTAATTTACTTTTCAATTGTTTTAGAAAAAGAGAACTTTATAATAATACAACTACAAAAAAGTAAAATAATTATACCTTCAAAATACCTATAATACTTCAACTTATTAGTTTAACTATATTAAGAAAAGGACACTGTATTCCTCAGAATTAGGAAATCTGGATTCTGGATTTCCAGGTCCTAGTGTAAGGCTGGCTTGTCACTGTACCTCCCTGGGCTTCAGAATCATCACCTATAAAATGAGTCACAAGATGACTTCTCAGCCTCTATTTAGCAGTGAACGTGCATCTTTTCTTAGGCTTCAACCTCATTATTGAGAAATCTCCTGTGTTATGCTAAAAGGAAATCATCACTGTTTTTAGTTTTGGCATAGGTCTAAATGTTTAACAAATGCCATACAGCAGGCCTCTAAATGCATCAATCACTTTCTCCTACCAGAGAGAGTCCCCATTTTCATTCATGCTTCTCTGGAATGTTGCTCATTTTGTCACAATATGGAGAGAACCCAAATACAGTGAGATCGTCTTGAATTCTCTTTCTAGTAAGAATAACAGAGAAATGGAGTCTGGCCTTATCCTTTATATAATTCTGTATTTGTCATTCTCTTAATTAGGAATTATTTATATAATGTTCTTTTTACCAAAGGTTTATTGGATCAATTGGGCTTTGGCCACAAGAAATATACAAAATAGGGGATTACTGATGCATCACTGTAAAATTATTTTTCTTTTTGGATTTTCCCATACACAGTATTCATCAAGAAGGAGTGGGCGTAAGATCAACTATCAGAAATCACTCTCTCTCCCTCTTTCTCTCTCTCTCATCTCTCTGAATTTTTTGAGCAAATAAGGACAACGTACAATCAGAAAAACTATTAATAATATTTTCTCAGAAAGGAATCATAAATTATTCACCCAAATGTATTCCCTGGCAGTATCGCCTGCTGCTGCCCTTCTGGGACAACATCTATTTTATTAGCAGTTATTAGCATTCTTCAACATTTCCCCATTGGGCATTTTATCCTAAAAGATATGAATGCTAACTATACAAATCAAAACCTGTACAGAGAACACTTCGTGCTCTGTCTAAATATATTTGTCACTTGTATAGAGGCTGTAATCTCAAAAAAGGACACAGCAAGGTTCCTTAAATATTAGTCCTTCATAGATGATCGCTCATAAATGAAGGCTATTTTAAAACACTTTGTGCACCAGCATAACTTTAGACTACCTGCCTTTTCTCACAGCCAAAAGAGAAATGGTGGCAAAGAAAAGGAAGGAAAGCGCCTTTCCACATCATGGGCAAAACCAAGGAATGGGATGACATGCTTATACTTTAGGTAATTACGAATTGGCCATTCTTCCCATAAGTTAGATAAAAATTCAGTAGCCGTATCCTGGAGTATATTTCACTTCCTCCTCGTTTCTGTTTCATTTTCTACCAGAAAAAACATCAAGGATACTAGAGTGCCATTCAGGATTGTACGTGCTTGCTCATGTGTTATGGGGAAAAGGGAGAAAGGAGACGGGGAGAGAAAAGGAGGATGTCTGAATTACAGCTCAGATTCTATGTCTAGATGGTCTTACGCGCCATGGATAAACTTTAGAAAACGTGTTATAATACCCCTACCTTTGAAAAATCCACAGACTCTCTGAGAAAATCAGAACTGTTAAAGGACAGTGTATTAATAGGTAGCATACAGAGCATAGCATTAAGTAGAATATAAATAAATGTCTAAAGATTATATTCTTAAGTCCATTATAACAACTACTGTATGTAGTAGGAGTTCAGATAAGATAGAAATTGGTTATAGCTGGAATGTCAGCAGAGTTTAATAGAAATGCTGAAGTTCAGTTGACTTTGAAGATGGATAGGATTTAAAGAATCAAAAAGAAGCAAGTGGTGAGGTGATCAATAGGTATTTGCTAACTAAATTGATACATGATGAATTAACGAGCAGATCAATGAATGAATGAAAATACAGCATAAAAGAATAAATGAATAATGAAGCATGAATCACTTTACATAATAAATACTTATTTTGAGGCATTGTGGAGATTTATCAATAAACAAAATTTTTATCTTCTCTATTCTCATGGAGCCTATATTATAGTGGGGAATAAACAGAACTGTGCAAGGAGTAGTTGTCAAAGTACATTAACTACATTCGAGGATGCACTGGGCAGTAAAAACAAACACAAAAGGCATCATGTTAAAGTTAGAAGGAACCTCAGAGGCCATTCAGATCATTTACCTGACTTTATATACAAGACATTTAAGATGGAGAAATGCCAAGGACTTGACCAAAGTTACAAAAGTTTTACTATTAGAGCAAGAAAAAGAAACAGAATGATGTCACCAAGATGGTGGCATAGATTGTTCCTGACTTTGCTGCCCTTCAAAATAACAATAATTAACAACTATTAATGGACAAGACACACTGAGAAAACCATAGAACATAGGGGCAAGGCAAAAGCACACCCCTGTACCTCAGAGACCAAGACCTGACATTAAAAGGGTAAGATGAGCAGCTATAGGGCCCTGATCACATTGCCCCTACCCCAGTTCTAGTGTAGCACCGTGCCAAATGGTCTCCCCTGAGCCTACAGGTCCTCCAGTGGGAAAAGAGAGCCCAGGATGGACATCCAGCTCACCCTGTGTTGTGGGTCACTTCTTGGGAGTCCCCACCATGGTCTTGCCCCACATGGATTGTGTGGGGGATCGGCAGTGGGAATCTGCAGGGCTTGAGCACAAGGAATCTGATGGACAAGGGGGGAATTTGGGATGTGAATCTCTGATGGACAAGGGGGAAAGGGTTTGCAACACAAGCACTTGGATTTTGGTAGAACAACTTCCTATCTGCAGTCCCAAGTAATAATCCCAACCAGTGGTTTTGCTCATCTGCAGAGCCAAGATGATGCACAGTCTGACCAGGGAAGTTGGTGGGTGCAGATCTGCCTGATTTGGGTCCCCAAATGAAAAGACTTCCCAGCACTGGAGCCTGGTTTACCCTACCCAAGTGGGAAAGCTAAATCATAGCCCAGCCCATGGCTGAGTATAGCTCCCAGCCCTGCCTGAACAGAAAGGCTGGCCAGAATTCCTGGAAGTTATATAATGCAGAAATACTCCAGCAGAGAGTACAGCAGGCAGAGCTGATCATCCACAGAGTAAACTTAGTGGCACTGTTTGTCCGGGGAACTTGTGATATGAGTCAGAGCCAGTCAAGGCAACAAACAGTTTTTTCTGACCTTGGAGCCAATTCTCTTGCTGCACTGAGGCAGGAACTAATTTGTAGCCCCACCCATTGCTCAATACAGCCTTCATCCCTCCCAACTAGGGAATGTAACAGCACACAGGAAGCTTCATAAGCCATCAAACAGCCCTACTTACTGTGGCCCTTGAACAGAGCACAGTCTATGGATTTCCCCATCTGCAGAGCAAACCCAGTGGCCCTGTCTGGCCAGGGAATTCAGTGCACAGTCTTGACTGATTCAAGACTACAGACAATGAACTTTCTGGACTGTGGAGCCTGTTCTGTTGCCCTACCAGGGCAGGGTAATTTCAAAGCCTCATCTATTAGAGTATAGTGCCCAGTCCCACCCTTCTAGTAAGCCTGACAAGAGAACCCAGGCAACCATGAAGCCCTTCTTACAGCCTCACTTTCTCACAGGGAACCAAGTCAGCAGTCCTATCCAACTGTTCTCAGCCAGAGACACCCTCCCCTGAGACATCAGAACTCAAGCAGTGACATCAGCAAAAACAGACTCTGAAAGCAAGCCCCATCTACCCAAGGACATTACCAATGAACATGTCCAGAAACCCAACTGAACTAACTAATGGGAACTGTCTCTGCCAAAGTGAACCTGTGAATTATGGAAGAGCAGACTGCTTAATAAAACATGCAGATACAAAGGTAAGGAATCAAAGATCATAAAAAAAAAAAAAATTAGGTAAACATGACACCACCAAAGGAAACTAATAAAACTCCAATAATAACTGATCTAAAAAATGGAGATCTATGAACTGTCAGACAAAGAATTCAGAACAATTCTCTTAAAAAAAGTTTAGTGAAACACAAGAACGTACAAACAACTAAACAAAATTAGGAGGACAATGCATAAACAAGAAGTTCAACAAAGAAAAAGAAACCATCCAAAACAAAAACCAAAACCAACCAACCAAATATCCAGAAATACTATAGCTGACAAATACTATGAGTGAATTGAAGAACACAATAGAGAGCTTCAAATCAAACTTGACCAAGCAGAATAAAGAATCAGTGACCAAGAAGATAGGACCCAAATAAACAAAAGTATAGTTGAAAAAAGAAATACTACATTAGTACCACAGAAATTCAAAGAATTGTAAGAGGCTACTATGAACAACTACATGCCAATGAACTGGAAAACCTAGAAGAAATTGAAAAAATTCTATGGAAAATACAACCTATCAAGACTGAATCGGGAACAAACAAAATTTGAACAGACCAATTACTAGTAAGGAGATTGAATCAGTAATCAAAACTCTTGCAACAAAGAAAAGCCCAAGACCAGATGGTCTCACATGTGAATTTTACCAAACATTTAAAGATTTAACAATATTTCTCAAACTCTTCTAAAGAACAAAAGAGGAGGAAACACTCCCAAGCTCATTTTGCAAGGCCACAATTACTGTGATATCAAAGCCAGAAAAGGGTACTACAAGAAAAGATACTACTATAGCCAATACCTCTGATGAGAATATAGATGCAAAAATTCCCAATAAAATACTAACAAACTGAATTCAGCAGCACATTAGAAGGATCATTCACCATTATCAAGTGGGATTTATCCTTGGGAAGCAAGGATGGTCCAATACACACAAATCAAAAAACGCGACATCACATTAATAGAGTAAAATAAAAGATAAAAATCATCTCAATAGACACAGAAAAAGCATTTGACAAAATTCAATGTCCATTCATGATAAAGACTATTAAATATTTAAGAAATAAACCTCAACATAATAAAGGTCATATATGATAAACCAATGGCTAACACCATACTCAATGGTGAAAGATTCAAAGCTTTTCCTCAGATTAGGAACCAGACAAGGGTGCCTACTTCACCACTCCTATTCAGCACAGTACTGGAAGTCCTAGACAAAGCAATTAGATAAGAAAGAAATAAAAGACAACAGAATTGGAAAGGAATAAGTAAAATTGTCTCTATTTACAGATAACACATACACACATATATAATGAAGTCCTAAAGATTTCACCAAAAACTCTCCTAGATCTAATAAATAAATTCAGTAAAACTGCAGGATGCAAAATAAACCAAAATCTATAGTGTTTCTATATAATGACAATGAATTAACTGAACAAGAAATAAAGAAAATGATCCAATTTACAATAACATCAAAAAGAATAAAATACTTAGGAATAAATTTTACCATGGAGGTGAAAATTGTCTACACTGAAAATAAAAGACCTTCATAAAAGAAATCAAAGAAAACACAAATAAATGGAAAGCTATCCCATGTTTCCAGGATGAAAAAATTAATATTATTAAAATATCTATACTACTGAAAAATCATCTGTAGATTCAACGCAATCTCTTACAGGATGCCAATGGCATTTTCTTACAGAAGTAGAAAAAAAATCTTAAATCTATCTGGAACCACAAAAGATCACAAGGAGCCAAAACAAGAGAGAAAACCTAAGTGGGAGGCATCACATTTCCTGATTTCAAAATGTATTATAAAGCTATAACCAAAAGAGTATAGAGCACGCATAAAAACAGACATGGAAACTAACAGAACATAGTTGAGAGCCCAGAAATAAAACCATGCATATGCAATCAAATATTTGACTAGGGAGCCAAGAATAGTCAATAAAAATAAAACAATTTCTTCAATAAATGGCGCTGGCAAAACTGGATATTCATATGTGAAATAATGAAACTAGACTCCTATCTTATACCACTCATAGAAATTAACTCAAAATGGATCAGAGTTAAACGTGAGACTGGAAACTATAAAAGTCCTAGAAGAAAATATAGAAGAAACGCTCTTTGATATGAATCTTGACAATGGTTTTTATTTTGTTTTTTGTCTTTTTCAATATGACTCCAAAAGTGCAAGTCACAAAATAAAAAGCAAGTGGGAGTGCACTGAACTGAAGAGCTTCTGTACATCAAAAGAAACAATCGACAAAATGAAGAGATAATTTTTGGAACGGGAGAAAATATTTGCAAACCATATATCTAATGAGGTGATAACATCCAAAATATCTAAAGAATGAAAGCAACTAAACAGTAATAAAAGAGAGTAATCCAATTTAAAAATAGACAACTTGAGTATACATTTTTCCAAAGAAGATAAACAAATGGCCAACAGGCACATGAAAAGGTGCACAATATCACTACTCATCCAGGGAAATGCAAATCAAAATCACACTGAGATATTACACCTGTTAGAATGACTCTTATCAAAAAGACAGGAAATAACAAATGCTGGTGAGGCTGTAGAGAAAAGAGAATCTTTGTGTACTGTTGGGGGGGATTGAGATTCGTACAGCCACTTGCAGAGGTTCCTCAAAAATGTTTAAATAGACCTACCACGTGATCCAACAATCACACTTCTGGGAATATATCTGAAGGAATCAAAACATCAAAACACTATGTCAAAGAGATAATTTCACCCCTTGGTTAATGCAGCAACTTTATTTACAGTAGACAAGACATGGAAGCAACTTAAGTATCCATCTTCAGATCACTGGATAAAGAAGTTGTGAGATAGATACTGATACGGATATAAATATAGATGATACAGATATGTATCACTCCATCAGAAAAAAAAAAAAAATCCTGTCATTTCCTACAATATGGATGGACCTTGAGGACATTATGCTAAGTGAAATGAGTCAGACAGGGAAAGACAAATACCATGTGACCTCACTTACATGTGGAATCTAAATAAATAAATAAATAAGCAAAAATGAACTTACAGAAACAGAGGAAAGATTGATGGTTGTGCCAGAGGCAGGCATTTGGGGATGAGCAAAGTGGGTTAAGTGTGTCAAAAAGTACACAAGTCTAGTCATAAAATAATTCCTAGGAATGTGATGTACAACACGGTGACTATGGTTAATACAGCCGTGTTACCTACTTGAAAGTTGCTAAGAGAGTAGAGCTTAAAAATTCTCAACAGAAGAAAAAAATTGTAACTACATGTGGTGATGGATGTTGAATTATTGTAGCTATAATTTTGTGATATACACATATATCAGAGCATTATGTTATACACCTGAAACTAATATAATGTTGTATGTCTTTACATCTCAGTTTTCAAAAAGTTACTGAACAACAATCAAAACATAAAACCGAAAGGTATCCTCAGCTTTGTGTGGGTCTGAAAGGACATCATTTAGGTGTGATTTCCCTCAATATGTCTTTGTTTCTCAGATGTGGTATATTACAAGGCTAATAAGCAGGAACCACAGTTGTTTCATGGAGTCAACAAACTTATTCTACATTTGCTCATAAAGTACATATTTAGGCAACTAGGATATCACTAATATTGGCTCCCTGGTCCATGGGTCATTTGGTAGAAAGATCCAAGTGGAAGACTCTGAAATTCTCTCTCTCTAGCAAAACAGTAAAGCAAAAACAATGCCACATTCCTTTGAGAATTAGAACCCAACATGCTACTATAAAATTTTTGACATTGGGACCAGTGTCTAGTCCATATAGCAAGGGTATGTGAGCAGATCCTAGGTTACGGCTGTGACAGTAATTCCAGTGGCAGACTCCCACATCCATTTCTGCTAAAATTAAGAGGTTTTAATTTCCTGCCAGTGAACTTGTGGTTGATAAAATACTTAATCAAGACAACACTGACACAAGGCAAGTAGCCAAGGATGGGTTAGTCAAGGAGGTATCAGATGAGATGATCAGTGATGGAAATGTTGCAAATTTCAATTCCACATGGAGTTAGAACATGAAGATGTATTCCGTCAAGAAGCTCCGCTATGGCAGGATGTACTTATCAGCACAAGTAGGGCTTCGTTGCTCAAGTGCAGAGAGTGGAACAAAGATGTTATTTTCAAGATGGAACAAGAGAAAGCAGAGGAGGCTATTTAGTGGTAGAAACTAAAGATTGTTCCTAAGAGAACTGGATATTTTCATGGAGACTTGCTGCAAAGTGGTATCTTTAAACAAGGTTTGTCTTAAAAGAGGCAGGTCTTTCTAGCTTCTTGGTGATAAAAGTCACATCGTTATATGTTGGCCTCCTCTAGTTCCACAAAGGAGGGCATGGGCAGAAGACACTGATGGAAGTTAGGCAGAATTTTAGTGGCTTTTAAAAAAATTTTTAATTCGTGGGATTAGAATTCACAGAGGTATTTATTGAATCAGGGCCCTGATCATTGTTACCAGGCAAAAGAGGTAAGTCATTTAGAAACTCAGAGAAGCAAAATTGTATTTTGTAATAAGCAATCAGAAAATATTTCACAGAGAAAAAGCATTTGGTCTGAGATTTGAAATGCTGGGAGCAATCTGTGTGACGGTTATGGGAGAAAAGCAGACACAAAAATGGGAATTAGGAGCTTGAGATGAATCTTTTTTTTTTTTAAATGAAAGAAAAGAAAATCAAAAAACCAAAGGGTTGTACACTACTATCTTCTTCCATTTTAGGAAAACAGAGTACGGAGATTTAATTTCAAACTCTGACGTTATCTCTTACTTCCTGAAGGATTTACTTGACATACCTCTCAGTTTACTCATTTGTAACAAATATCCCTAATAATACTGTAGAAAGGTTTAAATAAAGTAGCAGAAGGTAAATGCTTAGCTTTTACTAAGATTTTTAAAAATGTTTTCTGCAACCCTTCAAACAAATAGTTTAAAAGAAAAATATTCTTTAATAAGAATTCTAGTTCTCCAAAAAAGACATTGTAAAAAATAAATGCACTTGAGGCAGATTAAGAAAGGCTTCTCAGCTAACATTTAGGTTGAGATTCACAATGATTTCCTACAAAATGCGGCAGAGGTGAGTTACCTGGGGAAATAAGTGTCAGCCTTAGGAAATTCACAAATTTTTCCTGCACTCCCTCCATCCCCACAGGATAGCTCTTCCTAGTAAATTCCCAAGCATCTTTTAAGTTGTTACCTATACATTATTAAGGCCAAAAATAATGTCCTGATATTTCCAGGCAGGTAAGGGCTTCATGCTAGTGATAATCACACAGCTTATTTGTGCCCCGACTGGGATACATCATATACTGACATATCTGTCCCAGCCCTGCCCTGAGAGGTCACTGAATAAAAGGACCATGTGTCAATATTGTTTGTATCCGCAACAACTATAAAGTATCTGGAACATAAAAAGAGCATAATAAATGCCTGCTAGAAAATAAACCAGAAGGAAAATAATAGCTCCTGATAGGGAAACCGAAAGCCAAGTACAAACAATGAATTTTGTTTAGAAATTTTGTCTACGGCTAAGTGCGATTTAATGGTGTTTGTTGCTTGATATAACACACGAAGCAAGAAAGAAGGAAGAAAGGGAAGGAAAGAAGGGACAAGGAAGAAGCTAAATAACTACCCCCAAACCAAGCAAACAAAAAAAGAAAAGAAAAGAAATTCTATGTAACAACTATTGTAATGAGCAGGAACCCAAACCAAAATGATCATGATCAGTCGTCAAAAATTTTTGAAGCTTCTTGTAACTAGTTTCACAAATCTCTTACTACAAGCCATCTGCTAGGTTTCTGACATTATTTATTTTTCACAGGTCAGCATTTTTTGGAATTTTAATACGAAGGCCCTCATAGTAAGATATTATTTACTTAAAAATGTTTTATGAAATTTTGGTCCTCTTTGAACTTATACAGAATAGAGGATTGGGTAAAGTTCTGTGACTTTCAATTGTAAATATTTATAATTAAAGCCAACATATGGGAATGGCAGGTGGTCATCTCCCTCAATAATGGCTATGATATGAGTTAATTTACAAAGCTAAATTTTAGAGCAGTGAGTTCCAAAATGCATAATCCATGCAAAGAAAATAGCACTTTGAGGGCTATGCCCATCAGTTATTAACTGATTCAAAACAATGAACCCTTTAACATCCAAAGCTTTGTTAAGCAAATTTCATGGTATATTCTAGTATCCAAAGCACAATGATCCTGTTCGCTAACAATTTCATAGTAAGTGACTAGGGGGGAAGAAAGTAATTTATTTTTATGAAATGCTTGAAGAGATACTATGGGGTTCACTAGAACTATTTTTAAAAATCCTTTTAAGTAAGTAGTTTATCTCTGATGACAGGACATACCTGCCCCCAACCTGTTAACTGTGGGTAATTTTAAAAATAGGATTGCATTCTTGGAAATAAAACTAGGAAATTGTACTGGCCATATTCCATTCACCATGCCAAGTGAATAAGGAAATGGCCCTGCCAAACCTGATTCAAGTAAGAAAGCATTCACAAAGCTGTAACAAGACCTTTAAGGTTTGCTTCTTCCAACTATTACAAACAAAGGATGATGAAGTCATGTACCTAACACTTCTCATGTCCAGAAGACTTAACTCAAGTTTTGGTTTTCCATGTTAACACAACCAAACAATCCATAATTAATCAACAAAGGAGCAAAAATAAACACATTTTGAAGACGTATGAACATCTACAGTGATTCCATCTTGAAGAGATAACACCCTTTGCTGAAGGAGAATGGTAGGAAGGAAGAAACAATAGTTCTCTTTTTTCTATCATTCTAATTCTATTTTAATATTAAAATTATGACTAGCATGAATTTCTCATTTATTAGTCCTTACTTAAATATAATACTGGTCGACATCCACTGATTCAGTATGAAATTATCACCTAAGCACCTCATTTTCTATTACAAGTCAAAGACAAGAAAAGAAAAATAATCTGCTTCCATGAAGATTTTTAACTACAAGATATTAGATATTTCCAGATGGGCTCTAGATGGAAGCCGGATGTACAAGACAAAGAGTTGACAGTCACCAAGTAGCAACAAGTGGATGAATATAACCAGTTTGTGTTTCTGTTGCCTGGAATGTCTGTGCCTGTACAATGATGCCATTAATCTATATATAGACTTGTAGAGTATATTTGCACTGCAAGTCAAAGACTAACAGCTCCTAATGAATCAGACTAAGGTTTTTGCTCCTGTTCTGTCAATAACAGATTCCATGCACTAGGCAACTCAAGTTACGTCTCTGAGCATTAGTATTTTTGTCTGAATTATATTTCGCCTTAAGTTCTAGGACTATAAACTTCTATGGTGATGAATCTACCCTAACAGGGTTCTTAACACCAACAAAATTGCACTAATTGCCATGTGTGTGAAGGGTATTATATTTATGTTTACACAGACACACATAAATGTAGTCTAGAATGTCATGTTAGGACCAAACTGCGAAGGGTATTAAATTCTGTAACATACCAGACTATGTTCTATAACTGATGAGGACGCTTAAAAGCTTTTTCAGCCCAAGGGTAATCATCTTATGATTATATTTTTGTTTTTAAAAGAGCGCTACACCATACATGACAGATGAAAAAGATAAATGACTACAGTCAAGGACATATGACAGGAAGCTATTTTACAGTGGAGAAAATGGGGCTATGATGTAGGAAAGGAGAGGAAAACCACAGGTAAAGTATTTGGGGAACAAAGTCAGTAAGACAGTGGTCAGTTATATGTGCAATGAAGACTAGGAAAGGCCAATGAGGTGAATACAAAGGGACAGGAGGCAAGAACAGCCTTTTAGATTTTTACAGTCAAATGCCATTGTATTGAATATGATCACTCAGTTTGAATATACATGGAGAACAAGGGAAAAAAAATAATGAAAAGAAGTTTTGAAGACCACAACTTCTAACAGTAGGCAGAAGGTGAATGATCTACAAAAATTCTGTAAAGAAAGCACTGGAAGGACAGAGAGGGAACCAGGTGTAATCAACCTATAAAAGCCAAAGGAATAAGTAGTATTTATTTAAGAAATAAAACCTTGCCCAGTACTGTCAAACAGTGCAGATCTGAAAAGAAAATGATCCCTGGAAAGAATCCACTGGAGTTGGGAAGGTCATCAATGGCACTGTTCCACGTGGTCCCCTGGGAGGGGTAGTGACTTATGTCTGAACGCAGTTGATGAGGTGGTGACTGTTGACTCTTCCACATCTTCCCTGGTATGAAAATCAGGAAGGATTTAATGGAGTAGGAGAGATGAAGAAATTTCTTAAAGAAGTAGCTAATGGAATAAATAACCAAACTAGTTTTTGATATAAAAGGAAGATTTGGGGATCCTTAAATACTTTATTAAGAAGCCACCAGAGAGGGAAAAGTTGAATACACAGGAGAGAGTGCAAATATTGATAAATACCTCTGTGGGAGAGGAGGGGTATGAGCTTATGAGCACAGATGGAAGCATTTTTCAACAGAAGAGAAGACTGCTCCCTTCTGAGACCATGCGTTAGAAATATCAGATATCCCCTTAACCAGTATTCTCCATATATTCTTCTGAAATAACCAAATTCTCAGAGATTCCAGAATTCAGTTTTCAAAAGTCAATTGAAAAATTCAAATTAAAAAAGTTAGGTCAAATGCAAATGAGAAATTTTCTAAGATTCCATTTCAGACCATGCAGTGATTCGGTACCTGCCTTTATCAGAACATCTGTTCCAAATCAGAATACGCCTGAGTAACTAATCACTAATTTATCAGACAGTTCTGAACTTAAGCCAGGAACAGCAGGGAGGAGGTGAGGTGTTCCGGCCTTTCTCACGTTTCTGTGCAGCGTTCCCCTCTGCTGTGTATAGACCATCTCCTTATATTCTCCACGTCAAAATCAATTCAAAACGAATGCGCCATCTCACCCACTCACTGAACTTCCCCAACCTAAATCATTCTCTCAGTTTCCATGCTCGACAGGATGAAGGAGGAGCTCTTAATTGTACAAGTAATTTCTATGTCCCCAGATATTTTAAATGAAACAAAACTCTTATTTTCTGCATACATTTCAATTGCTTGTGCTACATTCATATATCCAGGTTTTGTGGGGTCTGAAGGTGATATACTCTGTGGGGATCTTATATAAATAAAAAATATATATGAATCTCTAAATTCAAAATGAGATGCAGGGCTCATTAAAGGGGAGGTTAAGTGAGAGACATGGAGAATTAGCCTTCATTAGCTCCACCTGAATCTGGACATTTGAAGTTATACTTCAGAAAATGAGCTATAATTGTTTTGGTTTTCCATGAAGCTGACAATCCAGGCAGCACAGAGATCCAAACAGACCCCACAACAAGGAAAAGTTACTATTTGCTATCTCGCATTCTCACGTATGCCTTCAATAAGCTTCCATTACCAGAGTGACTGCAAAATTTTTGAATGTCTATTTCTTGTGGTCTCATTGGCATTTCAGCCCAGATCACAGTCTGAGATTCATCTCTGAGATGCTTCCAGATTCAAGCACACAGTATTAAATCTGCTTTCATTTTGTCTTTTGGTTTCGTCCCTCCCTCTGAATGTTCCATTACCGTTCATCGAGTGTTGACAATTTCCCCACCAGGCTTGCTGCCTAAAGCCCTTCACTTCTGTTACCCCACTGACATGATATACTTGCGCTAGATTAAACTTCCTAAAACTCTGCTTTATAATCATTACATTCTTGATCCCAAAACCTTCAGTGGGTCCTCCCCACACACAAAATAAGATTCAAGTAAACTGGCAGTCAAGGCCTATCCCAATCTAAGTCCTACATTTACCCTTATTTACTCTCATTTACTCCTACTACACTCCTATATGACACTATATTTCAGACAAATTAGTTTATTGTTTGCTCCACATTCAACTTAATGCATGGCCTTTCATGGATGCTTTTCCCCCATGTGGAATATTTTCAGTCCTTCTTACACCATCTATTAAGCCATTATCTGTTCTACATGAGCAATTTGAAATGTTACACAAATCTTTTTCAAATTTTAGCAACAACTTACTTTTTAATTGCCTAATCACTCTCATGGTACTCAATTATCTACTTACTGTGAGATTCATCTTTTATTATTTACTTCCTATTGGCTCATAAAGACCACAAACCCTTTGAGTTTAGGAGACATTTAGTCAACTTATTTATTTCTCTGAACACTTAGCATATGGCTCTGTTTAGAATAACATAAATATTGCTTCATAAGGATTTGAATTTCGAAAAATAACAAATCTAGACACCAGTGGCAATAAAAAAAGCTGCGATTTTATCATGGATACGTGTGTTCTTTGTGCTTTAAAATAATCATAAAGAAATAGGTTATTTTCTTTTCCAAGTTCTGCAAACCCAATTAGTACCTGAAACCCCAGCTTTATTCTTTTCTAATGTTATCTACAGGAAAAAAAAAATGGTTAGGCAGGCACAACAAGCAGCTTCTTGCTTGATGACAGAAAATGACAAGTGGGTTTTCACATACATCCTTGAAGATGTGCTCCATATAGTAGGAAACTAACTGAAGTTGTAACAACCCATTTTGTCAACTGTTTCGACAGTGATATGCAGAATCCCTTGGATTCTCAATCACCTAGGAGATGACGGATTACAGGGATCAGTCTGTTCCACTTTCTTCAGCTGTGCCCAGTGCCATTTTTGTTTGCAATTTCCTCATATTTTGCAGGTACCTATTATTGAATTCTTTATAAAAGCCCCCTGTGCATGAGATTACAAAATATGTTTTTTAAAAATGCTTGAACACTTTATCCAGCTAATTATCTTCTATTTCCAGTATTTTAAGTTGCTAGATAATCAATTTTTCTGCCTAGTGCCTAATGCTTCCAAATAAATGTTGCTAATTCAATTTAAATGAACACCATGATTAAGGTGTTAAATTCAGTGAAAATAACATGATCTTCATAAGTTTCTAAAATTTTGGATTGCTCTTGATCACAAGATCTTAATAATCAAAGCGTTCTAAAATCAACGTCACTTTTATATACAAGCAAATGGCTTTTCCGTGTTCTATGGAGAATTCTGCGCTAGTCCACCATTGTTAAAGCTGTAGCACAATTATCCACATACCCATACAGCACACCATTTCTTTCTTTTCAATTGTAGTAATAGCACAAGGAATCTGTTATGCCACCTACGAGCGAGCAAGTCTCATTTCTCATCGAATCTGACAGTTTCCCACTGCTTTGATAAGAAAGAGCATTTTGTTTTTAAAATGGAATTTACTGAATACTGCATTTCACTAAATTATTACTTGATGGGAAGGGAAAATGTACCCACACAGCCAAGAAAGTATATTTATCCCGACTCTTCCCACATGAATATTTAACTTAGCAACATAAGAGTCTTCATTTATAGGTGTAAGCCTCCGGACATTTTAAAAGAATTTCCATCATTTGATATTTTTTGCTCATTATGCAAAGATATTTCTGTTTAAACTTTCAAGGTGCTATGTTTGGAAAATTAGAGAGCATTTTTTTATTCCAGAAATTCAAGTTTGTATCATATATGATTATCTTTAAATGTTATATGCGTGTATGCATATGTGCATGCATATGTATATATACATGAAATATATATGTTTCTATGTGTATTTGTTAACTTCATTATTTTTTAAAGTTATTATATTTGCCTTTTAGGACCCAGAATTTATTGTCAGTCTACTGTAATCATTTTGCTTGCTCCTTCTCTGAACCTCTTTATGTATGTGGTGATTTTAAACTTTGTACTTCATGGGGCTCAGATCCAGCTTCTAATATATCTTAAAAAGCAGCAGCTCAGGAAACTGCAGAAAGTACAGCTCTTTATGTTTTACGAGACAAAGCTTTGGCAGAAGACAATTCATGCAATAAATGAGGGCATAGTAAGTGACATGTTAGAAAAAAAATTTGTGACAAAATTGACCGCAAAAAAGTTGAAATCTATAATATATGAAGAACTCTCATTAATTCATAAAAAGGACAAACAAAGCAAGAGAGTTGACAGAATATATGAATAAACAACTCACAGAAGAGTAAGTTTAAATAAATCATATAAAAAGGAAATGTATTTATAATACTGAGGGGAATGTAAATTAATATAACCAGTTATATTTCATATTTATCAGTCTGGAAAAAATTTAAAAGATGGACTTAATATTGAAGGGGAAACAGGAAAAATAATTCAATCATACATTTCACATCCATAATTTGAGATTAATAGTATGATCCATATCATAGGTCTTACATCTAACAGCCACAGATAAGTGAGCAAATCTCATTTCACCCTTGCCAGCACTGAATTTTACAATTTCGCCTTGCTTTGATAAGAAACAGCATTCATTTTGTAATTGGCATTTATTTGCTGAATCGTGAGTTTCACCAAATTACTAAACGACTGGTGAAAAGGAAAAACGTAGTGTTCAAAACAAACACAGACCGAAGCCAATTCTATTTCCTAGGAAGTAGAGTAATATATTTCTGAAGTGTGATCATCTTTCATTTAGCCAAACACCAAACTGGGCAAATTTTCTATGCAAAATAAATTCTCTTTACCCGTAACTTCTACTCTTTCTCTCCATTTTACAGTATCATATAGAAAAAAAAGAAGGTATAACAAAGAAAGAGTAGAGTAGCTTTAACTTAAAAATAAAGGGAAAAAAACTCAAAATGACCAGGGTAACCAGAGAAAGAATAATGGGAAAGTGGAATAAAAAAGAAAAAAAGTGAAGAATGAAGACAGGTACCTGGGGCAAGTAAATGCTCCCACAGGACTTAGCAGTTCGCTACAGCATCTACGAGTGAGCAAAGTATGGAACAAAATTTCCTGTCTAAGGTGTGGCTGAGGTGAGTTTAGAATAATGATATTAATATCAAATTAATTTTTTGCCTCATTGTCTAGAAAGAGGGAGACTTCTATCATGAAGGGTCATCCTAAAGAATCTTCTGGAGATTTCTCCTGAATTCTCAGACAATATTATAAATGTGATTCATATACCAAGTAATAAGACCCATTTAAATAATCAGTTGTGACAAGACATGTTATTAAAACTGTACATGACTTATATTTAAATCACTGAAACAGGTACTACCAAGAAGAGAACAAATGATTGAGGACATAGCATTATGGTTTATTTTCATTTATAATCCCTTATCTCTTCATTCTGTCTTCCCTTCCCTCATGTACTTTATCACTATTATTCTGCCTTCATGCTGATAGTTTAGATTTAGCTACTCCCAGCCAAAGATACGTTCTTTCCACAGGACACCTTTAGGCACCTTATTCTAGAACTGGGGTTACAAATTCCTGGACAGAATAAGCTCACAAACCTACCATCATACCCCAGAAGAAAGGAAAAGAAAGGAAAGGAAAGGAAAAAAATCTGCTTTATCAATGTCTAAAAATGATACTTCCATGGATAACAATGTTAAGTGAAATTTCTCTACAATTTTTGTGCCCTCTTTGGTGTCATGCAGTTTTGTTTTTGTAAAACAAACCAACAAAAACTTGGAGTTTCATTACTCCATGCATTTGCAGGTAACTCATCAATGCACTGGGTTTTAAAAAACTTCCAGTAGAATTTAAACTTTTTAGAATAATTATACTTGAAAGCTCATTTAAACAATCTTCATATTTAATTCATTAGTATGAAAATTCTTTGGATTGTATGGCTAAGTAACTTGATATGCAAAACAACTTACGGTTTTCTTCTCTGACTCAAGATGCCTTTATGCTACTGACAAAAATAAACACTCTCGTGTCCTCTGATGTAATAAACTATGTGACCTACACAGTTCCAGGCACTCTCTACACATCACACTCATCACCACGGCAACCATGCAAAGCAGGTATCACTCTATCCACCTCACACAGAAAAATCAGTAAAGTTGTATAATTTGCTTAAAGCCACAAAAGTAAAAATTGGCGAAGGTAAAATTAAAACCTAGTCCTCTCTCATACTTCTAAAATTGTATTCACCCATTTCAGTACCGTCTACAGTTTGGGGTATTTCAGTGGTTGTATACCTTTTCTTAACTCTCACCAGAAAGAAAAAGATACAGAATAGTTCCATTGTCCTAAACAGTTTTCTCATGGCCCTTTTAGTTTATTTCCTCTCCCAATATCCAGCCCAGGGAACCACCAGTCTCCTTTCTGTCTCTACTATACATTTTTCCTAAAGTTCGCATGAATGGATCACACAGGACGTAGTCTTCTGTGTGATTATTTTTACTGATCATAATGTTTTAAGATTTAGTTGTATTCTTGTTAATATTTTCTTTTTTCCTACTGAATGATGTCGCTATTTGCTTATCTTTTCACTAATTAATGGGTATTTGGATTGTTTCTAGTTTTTTTATTATTATACATAATGCTGACATTTTCACATCTTTCTTGCGGAAAATATCAAAGAGTAGGGTTGCTGACTGTTACCATTAATGTATGTTCCACTTTATGAAGGTACTGCTATAACTGGTTTCCCACGTGGCTGTGACAGTTAGCATTCCCACGAGCACTGTATGAGTTCTGGTCACTCCATATTCTTGCCAAAAGTAGGCATTGTCAGCCTTTTCAATTTTGGCTAATCGAATGGGTATATAGCGATACCCCCCTGTAGTTTATTTTGTAATTCTCTGATGACAAGTGATATTAAACATCTTTTTATGTGTTTATTAGTCATGTATATGTTCTTTGTGAAGTGTCTCTCCAAACCTCTTGTCCAGTTTTAATTGAATTATCTGTTACTAATTTGTAAGATTTATTTATACAGTTGACCCTTGAACAATATGGGTTTGAACCACACAGGTCCACTTACACATGGATTTTTTTTCCAATAGTACATACTACAGTCCTACAGAATCAGCAGTTCCCTGAACCCTCAGATGTGGAACCACACATATTCAGGAACCACCAGTACCACAGAACCACGGATATACACAGGGCTGACTATATATAAAAATCAAACTTGGGTTTTCAACTGTGCGGATAGTCAGCACCTCTAAACCTGCATTTACCAACTGAATGTACTTGCTAAAAGCCTTCCTTTTATTTAATATATTTTTTGGAAATGTTTTTGTGGCTTGTCTTTTCATTCCTTAAATATATCTTTTAAAGAATACACGTCATTAATTTTGATGAAATCTACTTAATAGTTGCTTTTCTGTTTATAGTTCATATCTAGTTTTTATTCTGGTATAAGAAATTTTTCTGTAATTCAGTGACACAAAGACCTCTCCAAAGTTTTCTTTTAGTAATGTGAAAATTTGATCTCTTACAAGTGGGTCTATAATTCACATTCAGTTAATACTTGCGGATGATGTTAGGTAAAGGTCAAGTTTTGGTTTTTTGCCATATATGTATCCTGTTGTTCCAGCATCATTTGTTGAAAAAGCTGTATTTTCTTCATTGGGTTACACTGGCATCTGGATCATACATTAACTGAGCACACAAATGTGGGTCTGTTTCCAGAAAATCTATTTTCTCTCCCTGATCTATATCTCTAGCCTTATACCAACACCACGCTATCTTGATTATTGTATAACAGGTCTTGATATCGGCTAATGTAAGCTCTCCAATTTTATTCTTTAAAAGAAATTTTGGTGTGTATCTAAACCACCATGCTGTACACTAGAGACTAACACAACATTGAAGATTGACTAAACATCACTAAAAAGGTAAATAGATAGAAAAGTCTCTAACAAAGACCTGCCCAAAAAAGATAGAAAAAGAAAAGAAAAGAAAAGAAAGGAAGAGAAAGAAAGAAAAGAAAGAAAAGAGAAAGGAAAGGGAAGGGAAGGGAAGGAATCTTGCCTTTTTTAGGAAATTTGCCTTTTCCTATCAATAACTAGTTTTTAGATATTTATCAAAAACCGTGATATGTGTATGGCAGTGAATGTATCAAACCTCTAAATCGGTTTGGAGGTGTGATAAAGACTCCATTTTGGAGTTGGCTGTCAGCTCTTAGCCTCAGTCTTGCCTCTTCTCCCACCTGACACCCTGACAAGCTGTTCAGAAAGCCTGAGTGCTCCCTCCCATGGTGTCGGCAGGAGATTCCAAGGACACAAGCCCCTGCCTTTGCAAAGGGACCCTCTGGTCAAATCCAGCTTCTACCCACAGTAAAAACCCAAGTCAATCTCTGGTCTTTGCCTTCTCCACCCACTTTCAGAATGGCTTGGGGGACATACTGTGCTCTCTCCAGAAAGTCTCATTAGCAAAGGAGTAAACATCTTCATACCCTCTTAGTGTGTCTCATGAATCTTAACATCCAAACCAAATTTTGAGTAGGGGGGCCATCCTCATTCTCAGAGTGGTCACTACAGTTGGCGCTGTGAACAGGGTGGTCTACACAATGATCACTACCACCATGTGGACTTGTCGACTGGTTCCTCAGCCTCATGACAGGCATGTACTTTGAGCTACTGCCTGATCGCTGGCTTGAGCCTTGAGTTGTGATACTTTGTGATGCATTTCTTGTTTTTGTTTTGTTTTTTTTCCACAAGGACTCTGTGATAAATTTACTTGGCCTAATCGGTCTAAGTCATGATTTTTGATACGTTATCATTCAGGGAGAGGCATATGGGATTGAGTCTCTTCCTAAAAGTGGCCGTGGGTCATGTCCCTTGGCCCAGGCCCACCTTTGTGTCTTAGGATGAATCACGTGTGTTAACTGCAGCATAAGCTGTAACTGCTGCTAGACTCAGGGGGATGACTTTCACCCCGTGACTGACGGACTGTGTGTCTCAGTCACACACTGGCCCCCATTTCAGGGGGTGCTCACGGCAGAGACCATACCCTGTGCAGTGTCAGGGCCCCTCGGGTGGTCATTCATGTGGAGGAAGAGCAGGAACAATCTGAAGAGCAACCACTTTGTGAAGATTTGAGTTACTGAGAGCCGCACTCCTAGAATCACATGACTCATCAAGACCCTACAAAATGCCCTAGTTGCTACTGCTGCTGCCTATGCCCTTGCTGAAAAGAGGATCCTCATCCTCTGGGTTATAGGGAAGAACCCCTATGGCACACCCACGGCATTAATTCCACCACTGACACGAGGCCTCGAATCCTGGTCATACTGATTGGAAGTTCACACGTGGAGGAAACATATGAAATGCAAGCAGATGAGAGAGAAAATACCCCCCACATGTGCGCACACACAGACACACAAAGTATGTCTGGTCACCATAAAAGAGAGACAGAGACAAGAAAGAAGATAAAAAAAAAACCCAACCAACCAAACAAAAATCACACATTTGGATACAGTGGGAGGAAAAATAAAGTCTGAGAGTTCCACAATTCAGTTTCATCTAAATGGATATACAAAATGTACTAGAAATTACACAACGGAAGACAAAAAGTATGCTGTTAGTGTTTTTGCACATTTATAATGTAGCTTCTGAATGAATTTTAACATGTGCTGAAATGGACCACCTGGGCAATCTTCGTGACCTTCATCAATACTAAGACTCAAACTGCAGGCATACTTGGGAATCCCGCTAAATTTTAAAAGGGTACCACTTATAATCTTATCGAATAGAGAAAAAATAGGTGTGCTTCATCTTAACCATCAGACTAGTTGGTTACTGCCTTTCTTAGATTCCCCACGGTCATAGCACTCAGTGCTCTTGAGAATCCTACAGTGGACATGCTTGCGGAGACCCAATGAGTGATAAGTGGAAGGCGTCTTTGACACCTACAGTTTGGTTTGTCAGATGGAACCCTACGAAAGTTCCCCCCACTTTAAACAGTTAGTAGAGGTCAATCTTAGACAAAACAGCATCTTCAAGAATTGAAATTGATTATATGAGACTTATTTAGAAAAAGGGTGATTAGGCTTTGGAATGACTTGCTTAAGTATGATCTTCCATCCTCATGGAGGTTACCCAAACATCTTTCCAAAAGCACAGCTATGCCTGTTTCCTCCCATTTGGAAGACTTTTCCTGACTGCACACTTACACTCAAAGGATTTCCTGAGTCGCATTCAGAGCGTGTCTTTGTCCCCTGGGGAGCCATAATCCTTCTCTGCTTATGGGCATCATACCTGGCAGGTGGTTAACTCCACCCTCCACTTGCCGGAATTCTCTTTCCCGTGTATAATGCCCATTTCAAATCTCAAACTGTTCTGTCCTTTCCCTGGCATTTCTAGAATATCAGAACAATCACCCTTTTCCCAGCACACTATGTGAAAGTCATCTGTAGCATTTAGTTCATGCTAAAGAGATCGACAGAAACTTTTAAGACTGCCTCCAATTAGAAGCAGCACGAAGTTCCTTCAGGAAAAGTGATGCCATCTTCCATGCATACAGCGTTTCATAGATTACAGAGTGTTTCCATACACATCATCTGTCTTTTTCTCCAAAGGGTACATAAAGCACTCCCCCATTTTACACACAGCAAGACCGAGGTTCAGTGAGACTAAGGTGTTTACCCAAAATAGTAGGTAACACTTGCAAAAAGCCACCAATCGTTTCCCCTGGTCCCCAGCTCACCCCTGCCCCCACCCAGGGCTCTTTCTACCATATTACACAGATTCATGGTTTTCTCCTTGTATCATCTTGCTCACGCTACCACCTTGATTTATTTTAACATTCATAAACCTACCTAAATATCTTGATTCGTACTGTGTTTGATGTAATAAAGACATTCTTAACACGGAAAAAACTTAAGATCGGTGGAAACCAACCTTGACCTGAACTATGTCAAATAAATGACTCATTTAAAA
This sequence comes from Camelus dromedarius, assembly GCF_036321535.1. NCBI lineage: Eukaryota > Metazoa > Chordata > Mammalia > Artiodactyla > Camelidae > Camelus > Camelus dromedarius. The sequence goes on from NC_087442.1 coordinate 8,831,869, forward strand.
AATCTATGTAAATGCACACTAGGATTGAAGAATTTTAAAAATATTAATCCATTCTATATAAAAATATAATAATTGAATATATACTATGACTGAAACTTTTAAAACATATTAATCCAGTCTAGGTAAGAGAGATAAACAGTAACCCAAAATAAATAAATAAAAGCTTAAAAGTGACCCAAATATTTCCCTAATTCAATTTAATATGATTAAATGTCCTTGCAATATAGAGATAAATAAAATAAGTTTCCTTTCAAGAGATTATAGTTAATACAAGTGTTTCCTTTGCGCCACTTCGGTTTAGTATAATTGCAAACCTTACCGTTCGCAGTTCAGTTCTTTCAGAAAACTGGCTCCAGACTCTGGGACGCTCATGAATGCTGCCAATTCCGTGTTCTGTTTTCCTCTTCTTCCATGGTCAATAATCTGCAGGGAAATAATTTTCTTTCTTTTATTTGCTCACATTTCTTCCCTCTCCTTTTTTCTTCCTTTCCTCCACCCTGACAGAATTTCCCCTCTCTCTCTAACCCGTTGAGGTTCATATTTTCTGCTGGTGGGTAACGGAGAACATCTTCGTCATTGCTCTGTAAGTTCTCCTTCCACTAAGGCTCCCAGTTCTCTCAGTAACTTCCACAGGCCCATCTGCTGGAACCACAGCTCTCCCTCCACAGCCACGGATGCTGTCACCATGTCTGTAGCCATGCCCTCATTCTAAGAGTCATCATTCACTCACAGGTTTTGAAAAAGTTCATTTGGTTCTCCTAAAAATACCATCGAAATGGAAACATTTTATTGAGACCATTTTTCAAATCAGGTAACAGGCAGAGAGACATTTAGTACTTTCCCCAAATGCTTGAAAAGTCAATCCAATTTTATCTTTTTCTAAAAGGGGATTATAGTCTAGGTCTCCCAATTCTTATCACAGGATTTTTTGATAGTGTTTATATTTATAACATCACTTACAATTTGATTAATACAAATTTTTTGTAAATCTATATAATGTCATAATCAAGTAACCCATTGGAGAATTAAACAATCCAATTTGAGAACTAAACATTCGTATGTTTCAGAAATTTTTCTTGAGTATGGATGTCATAAAACATTAGTAGCACCAAAGAAATAAAATTTGACCTGAACAAGTGACAGTTAGAGTTTGTATTTCAACAGTTTTTTTTTTCTTTCTCAGATGTAAATCACCTAGGATTCCTTTTTAGCTTAATATTAATTAACATATATTCTCTTTTCCCTTCCTCAAATTTATCTAGTCATTTCCTTGAATCAAGAACAGTATTTAGAAACACTATCTTTCCTTCAGTTTGGTGGTATGCAGAGATATATATATATATATATAATTCTCCTATGCATGGAGAGACACATTATTAGCTTTTTCACTAAATCAGGTCAGGTAAAATCAAAAACTCTTTAAAACTCAAAAAAAGTTCACATAAAATCCCATTGACCTCAGTCCATTTCTGATTTACTTAACTTTTCCTGATTTGTGCTGAGTATTTGGCTACAGGATTGTGGCTTTTTATGAATCCAAGAAGTCAATTGAAAGATAGAACATGAATTTTCCTCTCTTGCTAAATTTATAAAATAATGAAATAACAGAAATGATTATTAATCTAATATTACCATCTTAAGTTTATTTTTAAATCAATATTTTAAGATGGAGCTAAGATAACAAGAGTTAGAAAAATTACAAACAACATCAGAGTTCCATTTGCTTTTCCAAGAGTTTCCATGACATTAATTCTAGCAAACTATTCCAGGCTGCCCTCCTGCATAAACCGCTGGTTCCTCATAATGGTGTATGGCATTTCAACTTCAAACCTACCCTCAATAAACAGGATAAAGAATTACTGTGCTCATGTATAAACTGCTTTGTGACTTGATGTTTATCTACCATAATCAATAATATCCAAATGAAAAAAAAAATCAAAGCATATGAAAAGTAAAAAAAAATTTTATTTCATATGCTAAGCAAAATTTTTGTTCTTTCCTGAAGTAGAGAAAATATTAAAACAGTAAGTGCCAGAAGGTTAACATCATAAAAAAAGCTGTTCATATAAATTAAGTGTAAAGTTTGATGAATCCACCTGGTATCTAAAGGCGATTTTGTTTATGCACTTAATGATTTCTTCAGATGTATAATCTGGTCTAGCTCCTCTAATTCATCAGCCTGAACCGTCCTCGGTAAACCCTCAAATAATGTAATAAACATTATCTAGGAAAATACATTATACTCCAATGCAGTATCTTCCTATGTAAAGAGGTCTGAAAAAAAATGAGGCAGTCCAAACAGCCTTCAACAGCACCACAAGTTAACCAAATTGAAAAATAAATTCATTGAGCCGAACACTTAGTTTTTAAATTAAATTCTAAAGTAAATGTTCTCCGTTCCCGTCGTATCAATTTAGGTCACAGCTTAGGTATTGAGAAGACTGGACTCTGCTCTTTCAGGGATTTTTTCTCTGCTCTCAAAGCTATTACTTTCTTTAGTAACTATTCATTGCCATTTTAAAGTTCATACTAAGCGAAACATTCTAAGGCTTTAGCTTTGATGGTGACCGTCACACACACACACAAAGTCGAGATGTCACGATGTGCCTTCTACTGCTCCCATGAGGAAAATGCACTCATGACTTTGCTGTCTACTTAAAACTTTAAGACCACATGATATGAGAATTCTTGCCTTCCCTTATTCGGCTGGAATAAAAAGAAAAACGAAATTTGGGATTAAGGTTCTTGTGAGTTGCTAGCTATGGCCCTTCTCTCATTTTATTTATTTATCCAATGAATATTTATTGAGCAGTGACCATGTGCCAGGGACCAACTGGAGTGAACAAACCCAACAACGTACTACCTTCCCTGTGGAGCGTACATTCTAGTGGATGTGACAGAACTGAAACAAATCCAATCCATCGGCAGCTAGACAGAGATATCAAAAGTGGACTATCTTGATAGAATATGATAGAAGTACCATTTTCAATAGAATGGGCAGAAAGAAGTTCTCTGAAGAAATAACATGATTGAAAGAATGAAATAAGAAATCTAACGGTCATTCCTGGTAGACGGAGTAGTGAGTGCTAAGCTCTGGAATGAGTGAGCTCCCGGAGCTGGTGGGGAGAAAGAAGGAACAAGGGCCGAGCAGGCTCAGCAGAGGGCACCATGGAAGAGGTGGCGGATGAGCTCAGACTCATTGTGGCCAGACTGTGCGGGCCTTGTTAGCCAGGGCACACTGGTTTTGATTCTGTGTAGGATGGGGGTACCGAGTACTGGACGTATTGAGTATAAAAATGGCCTGGATATTTCTTGCTGTAAAAAGTTCACACTAACCATTGATAGAGAATGGACAAGTTATTTAAACTCTCAGATCTCAACGTCTTGGTCTCGAAATAGGAACCCTCACGTTGACCTAGTGTGCCCCGTGATCACTGAATAAATTAGCCTGTGTAATATCATAGCGAGAGCCCAGTAAAGTATTTCCTTTTCTGTGTTTCCTTATCTCGAGCTAAAGAAAATGATATCCCCGTTCCTTTCCAAGTGAATTTCCCTTATAACCCCTATTTCCCTCATCCCATCTTTTTTTCTGACTCTGCCAGGTTTTTCTGTCAAACATTTTCCTCTCTATCCTCTATCTTTCTTCCAAATGATTTATTCTCCCAGTCTAAAAGCATATTCATGTCCTGTTACCTCAAACAACAACAATTTTTCTGCAATCCTGCTACTTCAGATATTCAAAATGCACCACTCTCCTTCATTTTTGTAAAAAATTTCATGGAAGCAATAGTCAATATATAATGCTTCCATTCCTTTCATGTTTCACCATTCCCTCATGTTTATGGCCTGACATTTGCCATTACAATTCTATTGAACCTAAATCCTGATTGTTCTCTCTAGTAGACGAGGCCATGGAAGACTTCAATCATGATGGCAATGGAATAATTCTGTTGCTGCAGGTTCAAGAGTCACATGCTTGCCAAGGCTTCTGAAAGGTGTAGATAAATTTTCAAAACAAGTCTATTCATCATTTTTCATCCTTGGAAAAGGCAACGGCATGAACAAAATCCTGGCTAATAAGGAAGTAAACATGGTTTCAGACGAGAGGATGTGGAAAGTTCCAATTAAAAATGACCCTGCTGGGGGCCTTCCCTTCTGCCATGATGGGGGAATTACTACAGGATTTGCCTGCTCACTGTAAACCATTCAACAGGTGGAAAAACTTTATGACAATGGACAAGAGGCATTGCAGAATCTTGATCCATGATATAAAGGATATAAATGGGATGAGGTTTATTGACATTTCTCCCTAGAGGCACTTATTGGACTGCAGCACAGGCAGAGGGAAAACAAGCAGGCATGATGTCCTGGCTGAGATGAGGAGCCAGGTTTTAGAATTAAAGGAGGCTGAAGTACAAGAATAGATGGAAATCATTATTGGGAAGAAAGAAGCTACGTAGAAAAACAGATGCAGAAATCTATGGAAGGCTCCCTTTGAATGTGCTGCTGAGTAATGAGCTATACATAGTTTAGGGTGAAAGATGCCAGACAACAAACTACCAGGGGGATATAAAAATAATTCCCAGAACTCACACTGGGAGACAGTTGACTTCTTACCAGCCAAATTGGAGAGAATTTACCAAACACCAAAAGCACTCGGGTAGCCCCCAGAAGTGTTCTGTTTTAGCAGTCATCAAGTGCTCACAGTTAGCCAAAACGTACACGTTGACTTGGCTTGACCTAAACTGAGTTAGACTTTTCTCCTTTCCACAAGTCCCCGAACTTCGGTTCATGCTCAAGTACTAACATAAAGAAGATTCCCCCTTATTGGCTCATTTTGGAAAATGACTCAACACAGAGAAGGACATTTCCTACAGATCCCCTCCAGCCATGCTTTCTGCTCACCTCTACTTGCTTGTCCCCCTCTCACAATATTTCTGCCAACCTTGCTGACCCCTTGTAGTGGGTTGAATGGTGGCCTCTCAAAAGATAAGTCCATGCCTTATTCCCCATAATCTGTAGATGTGACCTGTGAATAAAACAATATTGCCTGTCCTGTCAGTGCTAACAAAGGATGGTGCAGCCATCAAGGCATCACGTTGCAGCTGCTCCGATGGTGATCCCTGAGGGAACTCAGGATGGAAACAGGATGCCCACCATCAAGACATCAGCAATCCCTAATGAGGAGACCCAGGATGGGAAGCACAGGATACTGGCCCCAGACAGCGAAGGTGCAAACAAATGATTTAAATGAGCCCAAACTTTTGTATCTTCCCACATATAGAAAAGCACTCAAATCCTTAACTTGAGATATCTGGTTTTCTTTAATTAACAGTAATCTTTTGATGTTCCAACTACCTGATCTTTGTTGCAAAAACTCCCATATATCCTGACTCCACCCTTACCCTTAAGAGTCATCTGAGAGGTTGTCTCCTGAGCTTGAAATCCTCAGAAAGTCTACTAATTGAACATAATTCTCAACTTTTAGGTTGAACATTTTTTTTTTTCAGTCCACATACCATATTTGGAAAAAGAGTCTTTGCAGGTGGAGTTAAGAAAAACAAGAGTTAAGATGGTCCAGCTGGGCCCTAAATCTGATGACAAGTGTCCTTATCAAAAACAGAAGAGGAGGGGACACAGAGAAGAGGATGAAGGCTGAGTGAAGATAGAGGCAGAGACCAGAGTGATGCAGGCACAAGTCAAGGAGTGTCTGCAGAAACTGGAAAAGAAGGACGGTTCTCTCCTAGAGTCTTCAGAGGGAGCACAGCCCTGCTGACACCTGGATTTCACACTTCTGGCCTCCAGACTGTAAAAATAAATTTCTGTTATTTTAAACAACCAATGTTGTGGTAATTATTTATAGCAGCCCTAAGAAATGAATGGTCATCTTTTAAAAAAATACTTTTTCTGTTGTATTTTGTGTTGCCTACAGAGTCTCTTCTTGTTGCATTAGTCTTCTGAACACAGTCTGTCCTTATTTTTGTTTTGCTTTGACAGTATTATGGTTAAATAAGCCCTAAAGAAAAGGCTACTTTAAAACCATTATAACTTACAAAACTAATAAAAAGCCTAGAAAATATAAAGCCAATCACTAGTAGCTTAACTGCCAGTCAACTTGAATTCCTTAAGAAATAATAGAAGGTCTATATGTATATTGGGTCTGCCCCCTGCTTGCTGGTACAGAGATCCTAAAACCCTCCCTTGTAATTTCCTAATTAGGAAAAGCATCTTTTGTTTTAATATTTGATCTTTGACACTGGTTCTGGGGGTTATAGGAGTGCCTTTTATTCTAATGATGCAAATTTCTATGGGCTTCTACAGAACATACGGATGAGGACTGGTCACCAGAAGGATCAAGCCATGAGTAGAAGTTTTGACCTTTCAGTTCTACTCCCCATCCTCTGGGAAAGAGAAAGGACCTGGAGATTGTGTTAATGATTGATCATGCTTAGATGATGAAGCCACCATAAAAATCTCCAAACATACAGGGTTTGGGGGGCTTCCAGGTTGGGGAACTCGTTGACATGCTGGGGGGGTGGCACCCCCACCTTTATGAGAATGGGAACTCCTGCACTTAGGAGATTCTAGACCTTGTGCTAAGTATCTCTTCATCTGGCTGTTCACCTGTGTTCTCTATAATAACTTTTATTAAATAAACCAGTAAGTGTAATTAAGTGCTTCTTTGAGTTCCGTGAGCCATTCTAGCAAATTATTAAATCCAAGGAGGAGGTCATGGGAACCCTGATTCATGGCAGGTCAGTCAGAAGTACAGGTGACAATCTGGGATTGCAATAAAAAAGGTATTGGAGAGAAACTTGGATCTACACAAAGGAATGAAGAGTGACAAACATGCTAAATATGTGAGTAAATATAAAAGACTTTTCCCATTAAAAGTTCTTCAAAAGATAATTGACTAAAGAAAACAATGTTGATACTATAACAATTAAGCATATGAAGAATATATACATGACAAAACCAACAAAAAAGAGGTCTACATAAAACTACCATCGTAAGTTGAACATTATATATAAAATGGTACAGTGTAATTTGAAGTTAGACCATGACAAATTATAAAAGATTTTTATTTTAACCCCTAGAGTAATATCAAAGAAAATAAGTAAAGTTAAAATTCCATTAGTGGACATAAAAAAGAACACTAAAATATACACAATCACCCCATAATAAAGGGGGAAATTAAACTTCTAAGTCTTAGTGTTATTGGAAAGTATCAAAAGTTGTGTCAAAAGTAGTAATTTATATTAGACTGTAACTCATCAAAGATTAATGTTCTAATCTCTAGGAAACCTCTAAAAGAATATATGACAGGTATAACATCAAGCTAATAGAGGAGAAAGATAGAAGAATAAAACATTGATTCATCCAGAAGAAAGCAAGGAATGAGAATAAAAGAAACATTAAAATGTTTGACAAGCAGAAACGTTAATCACAATTTAAAAACTAAGCAACTTGAACCTTATGGATGCTGCTAAAACTAGGGAAAGAAGAAAGTAAAACACTTCAAATACATGTGAGAAAAGAAATTTTAAAAGTGACAAATCATACATCTATTTTAAGATTACAGGAGGAAAAATAACAACAAATTAGCCCTACAATTAAGAAGGAAAAATGACACAGAGAAGCCAAGAATGAAATAGAAAACAAAGATATGAGAGAAAATGACAAAGCTAAGACTTCACTCTTTTAAAAAGGCCAATTAATATTGAAAGACTTCACTGTGAGAGAAACATAATTTTTCCTTATCCATTGGTATGGGGTATCCAGCTCCTATGTTAGGAAATTTGACCTGGCTCTCATCCTATCACATTTAAAGCAAATTCTAGGACAAAAGTGGGGGGTGGGCTGACATACTTGTTATGTATATTGAGGTAACAGGAAATCTCTTTCTGATGTAGAGCACCTACTGTGCACATTCAGAATTACATTAATAAAGATAAATATTAAAACCCCAACAGAGTTCATCAAGATCTTTGAATATAAGATCTTTACTCCACAATTATATTTCTGTATACTAGAGAGATTATACAGAAAATATGCTATCTATGTAAAAAACTGATAAACTGTGCTTCATTAAAATTACTATTTGTTGATGATCAAAAGACAGCATTAAAGAGTAAAAAGTCAAACTACAAACTGGAAGAAGATGTTTGCAGTGCTTAGATCTCATAAAGGCTTTGCATTTACAACACTTACACATCAGTGCAAGAAAAGATAGGCAACCTTATAAAGAAATGGGCAATAATAGATCTGAACAGCCCTTTTATAACAGAAGACTTCAAAAGGTCACTGAGCATATAAGGGAAGGGTCTCAACTTTATTAGCCATCACAAAATATTAACTAGAACCACAGTGAAATATTGCTACTTACCCAAGAGAACAGTTAAATTAAGAAAGGAATAAAACACTATAGCAAGTGTTGGTGAGCAATTAGAATTCTCACATGAATGGTGGGGATTACATTTCTAAAGAGACTCAGGAACTTAGAAGAAAACCTTCAATCACCCAGAAAAAAAGAATTATTCAGTTACACAACAAATGCCACAGAGTACGATATGCTATTAGTTGTGTGTGTGTGTGTGTGTGTGTGTGTGTGTGTATTTGCATGCATGTGAATATATATACATATAGACACATATATATGAAAGGTCTTGTATTCAGAATACAAAAACTTCAATAAAAGAAAGATCACAGAAAGTAAAAAATGCATAGCTTTCTAGTATATGAAAGGATAGACAACTTCACTCAGAATAAGGAGAAATAAAAATTAAAACTAAACTGAGATACCACTTTTCACAAATCTGAGGAACATTGCAAAAGTTTGACAATATCAACGTATGATGTATCAGATGCTCTAACACGGTGGTAGAGGTAAACAGCTTCCTCATGAAGGCTCAGGGGAGAAATTGGAGGAACCGCTATCAAAATTACAAACCCAAATCTTTTGACTCCAGAGTCTTACTTCTGGGTCTTTATCTTTCAGATATACCAGTATGCGTAAAACAAAACAAAAATAAATTTAAAACTTTAAAAAAAATATATATAAATATATATATATATATATATATATATATATATATATATATATATATAAAACTGTCATTGCAGCTTTGATTATGATAAAAGATTAGAAATAATTTATGTCCATTTCTTCTTTTTTTATTGAAGTATAGCTGATTTATCATGTGTTAGTTTCAGGTGTAGAGCAATGTGATTCAGTTATTTATATACATATATGTGTGTGTGTGTATACAAATAGATATTCTTTTTCAGAGTCTTTTCCATTATATAGTTTTACAAGATACTGAATATAGTTCCCTGTGCTATACAGTAGGCCCTTGTCATTTGTCTATTTTATATACAGTAGTGTGTATCTGTTAATCCCAAACTCCTAATTTATTTCTAAGGTACATCCACACAGTAGAATACCATGTAGCTCTAGAAAGGACCTGAGAGAGTTATTTTTGTACTCATATAAATAACTAAATGACAACTGAAAAAGGCAAGGTATAGCATGTATACAGTGTTTTGCCTTTTGTGAAAGAAGGGAGAGGCACAGAGAAATGTACCACGTATTTCGACTTGCTGAGTCTGCATAAAAAAAACCAGTGATGAGGAAAGCGACAGCGGGGTATCTGGATTTAGAAGTGGAAGTCGTTTTTTCAATTGATACCTTTTTAGGTCATATTAATTTTTGATTACATGCCTAGATTACATAGTGCACAGAGAACACAGAATAAATATATACATTTAAATATTTTATGAAAGTTAAAGTACCAATCCTTATGCAAAGATGCACTCTGCATTTTGGTGTTACTTCTCCTTTGTTAATGGAAAAAAGATAGTCAATGTAAACTGTTTTTACCATCTTACTTCACTAAAAATGACAACACTGTGTCTGTTTCCCTATTTAATTATTATTGTTTTTATTATTTTAATTATTTATATTATTAAATTATGTCAGTTTATCTGGGATATTCCTGGTAAAAGCACTTAATATAAATTTCTCCATTTTTGGTTTATCTTTTTCTAGGTCTCCACAAACTATGTACTTACTGCACATTTGGTTTCAATCTCATGAAGAAATATCTTCTCTGAATTTTTGGTTATCATTCTTTAAATTTACCGAGAAACTCTGTAAGAAGTAGCCATTTCTTGAGTTACCTGAATATTCTGAATATTTAAACAGGGAAAGCCCATTATACTGCCCCTTGACAACTATATTAAAACAAGTTACTTAAATAATTAAAATTAATGAAAAATATCCTTTTAGAATTTCAAATTAGGAAGAAGTATATTTCTTATGGAAAACTGGTATGTTTCCAGTTACCTGGATTTATTGCTGAATCTACATTAAATAAATTAATCCTTAGTTTGTAGATGTTAAATATTTTATCAATTAATCTTAAATATTTGAAACATTTCATTATAACATGTTAGTGCTTCTGTTTATATTAAAATTCACCTCAAATCATTTTTGAAAGGAAGTAGGACATAAGTTAATGTTAGTTTTCTATGGCTGACATAACAGATTACCATTAGCTTAGCACCTTAAAACAACATAAACTTATTATCTCACAGTTCTACACACCAGAGGCCTAGGTTGGATGAGCTGGTTTCTCCACTAGAGGCTACACAGGTTACAGGAAATCAAGGTGTCCCCAACTGGTCTGTTATCAAGATGCTCTAGGAAAAATCTATTTCCAACCCCATGCATATTGTTAGTGGAATCTACTTTCTTTGCCAGCTCTCATCTGGGGGCCACACTTCATCCCTAGTGGCCACGCTGTGGACCTTGCACGTGGACCTCTACATCTCAAAGCCAGCAGTGGCGTTTCCACCCTCATCTCCCTCAACAGTCTTGAAGTCTCTCTGACTTCTTCTACCACATCACTCTTCTACCTCCAGCCAGAGAAAACTCTTTGCTTTAAAGGATTCATGTGATTAAACTATGGCCAAAGAATCCAGGATAATTGTCCATCTAAAGGTCTATAACCTTAATTACATCTGCAAAGCCCCTTTGGACATATAATGTAACATCTTCACAGGTTCCACTGATCAGTGTTTAGACATCTTTGTGAAGTGTAGGGGACACACCTAATAATAATACCACAATTAATATTATATAAACTAAAATACTTGGCCATTTTCCATATTTATTCCCATCCTGAACACCCAGAAGTTATAATTATAGCTGATTACTGCTTACTTACAAGCTCATATAGAATATAGCATTAATATATTTCCACAGATTAACAAATTAGAGGATAACTCTTTGAAAATAATTGACTTGTTTTGGAGAGAGAAAATAAAACCCTTTTTTTATGTTACTTGTTGTTGTTTTATATTCCAGAATCTAAAATGTTTTTAAAAGCTGCCTTAATTGTCAGTCTGTCATGAAATATACTTTAGCTTCAAGCCTCGTGCTCCTGGGGAAATCACAAAACATCTCATTCAGCTGAAGAGGCTAAAACTCTAAGCAGTGCAATTAATATCTTCCATTTTTGCCATCGGCATGGAAAGCAGCTCCTTGGAATGTGAATCACTAATTGTGTCTAACAGCTTACATCTGGCTGGTGCAAGGTCAGCACATTAGGACTTGGCTTTATGTGTCCTGATCACGGGGCACTGAGTTGGATGTGTTCTGACCTGAACTTCAGAGTTGCTTTCCACAGTCTAACCTTCTCAAGAAACAGAGTATTCATTAATGAATGAAATCTGGCTTTAGGAAACTAACTGTAGATATTCTTCCCACCAAATGCAGCTCCACTGTAACTGACAGTCTTGAATAATATAATGGAAAACACCATTAAAATCAAAAATCTTCCCTGCAATGTGTCAAATGAAGTTTTGCTTAAAAATATGATATAAACATGTTTGTTATACTTACTTAATTTTGTCTTCACACTATGAAAACTCAAGACTCTTGCATATATTAATTTTAACAGATTTTCCAGAAACCAGTTATTTAAGGGTACAGTCCAGAATATACAAAAAAAAAATACAATTATCTGGCGTAACTGAAATTATATATCCACTGAACAACAACTTCACATTTCTCCCTCTCCCTAGGCCCTGGAAACCACCATTCTAATCTCTGAGTCTGTGAGACTGACTGTTTTTTATAAATTTCATAGAAGTGAAATAATACAGTATTTGTCCTTCTTTAACTGGCTTATTTCACTTAGCTTAATGTCCTCAAGGTTCATCCATATTGTCACAAATGGCAGAACTTCCTCCTTTTTTTTTTAAGGCTAAATAACATTCCATGGTGTGTTTATATCACATTTTCTTTATTCATTCATCTTTTAGTGGACATTTGGGCTGTTTCTGTTTCTTGGAAAATAGCGATAATGCTTTCATTAATATGGGAGTGCAGATAAGGTGCTTATAATCAACAATACTGTATTGCACATGCAAAAAATTTGTCAAGAGGGTAGAGCTCATATTGTGTCTTACCACAAAAAACAGAACAAAGCAAAAGAAACTTTTGGATGTGATGGATGTATCTATTACCTCGATTGTGGTGATGCCTTCACAGATCAATGCATTATGTCCAAACTCATCGAATTTTATAAATATTTGCAGTTTTTGTATCTCAATTACACCTCAAAAAAGTTGTTCAAAAAAAAAAAAGAGAGAAAAGAATTAGAGTTATCTGAGCCTCAGCCCTGTCAAATTCCTCCTTTCAACTCAGAAAAAAATTTCCTGATGTTCTTTGAAATGAGTGTCATGGGTTCAGTTCCTGGTCCCTGAAACAACCTTCCCCTAAGGGTCAGGAGTGCTGCCACCTAGTCAGCGCTCGTACTCGGGGCAACGCCATGCCACACACAAGCCTCCTCCACTCCGGGAAGGAGCTGGGGAAACGGTGACCTGGCACAACCTTTGGTAAACGTAAAGAAGATGAAATTTTTCTGGATTTTGCTCTTTTTGTATTGTATACCTTGTTCCAAACAAATCATGTAATTATCCAAAATTCTGAACGCATGAAATCTATGAAAGTAGAAAACGTTTGCTAACTTCAAAAAGTCAAGATAGTAATTCATGGCCTCAGTTGAATTAACAAATCTTGAGCTGTACCAATACTTCATTAAAAATATTTGCTAAAACTAAATTCTTATTTAATAAATTTCATGCTAGAGATGTGCTGTAAAAATTTCATGCTAGAGTTAACAATATTGTATTGTACATTTAAATTTTTAAGACTAGATGTCATGTTAAATGTTCTTACCAAAATTTGAAAAAATAAAAAGCTAAATTTCAACTGAATAAAACAAAATTATACTCAATGAGAAAAGAAAAAGTTTGACAGCAAGATTATAGAGAACATGATTCAGGTCATGAAATATTAAAAATATACATAAAATATTGACATTTGACAGATACCTAAAATACAGTAAGCAGCAGTTAATATTTCTTGTTTTTGTTTCACTGAGGTGTGTGAATTGACAAATTCACAGGTGGGTAATTGACAAACATCATACATACTTAAGGTATACAACTTGATGTTTTCATATACGTGCTGTGAAATGATCACCAATCAAGCTAATTTACATACCCATTACCTCACTTAGTTACCATGTATTTGTTTGTGTAATGAGAACACTCAAGGTCTACTCATTTTTAAATTTGGAGTATACAATACAGTGGTGACACTATACTCACCACGCTGTACATAGATCCCCAGAATTTATTCATCCCAAGTAATTGAAATCTGTTCCCTTTAATCAACATTTCCCCATTTCACCCAACCCCAACCCCTGGTAACCACCACTATAGTCTGCGCTTCTATGAATTTGACTATTTTAGATTCTTCATGTAAGTTTAATCATGCATTAATTGCTTTTGTTCCTTTTAATTCACTTAGTATGATGTCTTCCAGGTTCATCCATGTTGTCACAAATGGCAGGATTTCCTTCTTCTTTAGGACTGAATAATAATAAACATTTCAGTATATGTGTGTGTGTGTGTGTGTATTTTTTTTTAAATTTATTTATCCATCAACAGACACTTAAGTTGTCTCAATATCTTGCTTATTGTGAATAATGCTGCAGTGAACATTAGACTGCAGATATTTCTTCAAGATACATACCCAGAAGTACTGGGATCATAAGCTAGTTCTGTTTTCAGTTGTTTAAGGAAACTCCATACTGTTTTCCAAAGTAACTTAATCAATTTACATTCCCACAGAGAGTGTACAAGGGTTCTGATTCCTCTATATCCTTGTCAAAGCTTATCTATTGTCTTCTTGATAAAAACCATTACAACAGGTGTGAGATGGTATCTCATTGTGGTTTTGATTTGCATTTTCCTGATCATTAGTGAGGCTGAGAACTTTTTCATATGTCTACTGGCCATTTGTATGCCTTTCTCTGAGAAATATCTAGTCAGGTCCTTTGCTCATTTTTTAATCAGGTTATTTGTATTTTTACTGTTGAGATGTATGAGTTCCTTACATATTTTGAAAGCTAACATCTTACCAGATATATCATTTTCTTCCATCACACAGGTTGCCTTTTGGCTTTGTTGTTTCCTTTCCTCTCTAGAAGCTTTTTAGTTTGATACAATCTCACTTGTCTATTTTTGGTTTTGTTGTCTGTGCTTTTGGTATCACATTCAAAAAATTATTGCCCAGAGCAAGTCAAGAAGATTTTTCCCTGTGTTTTGTTCTAATAGTTTTATGGTTTCAAAATTTATGTTAAAGTTTTCAATCCACTGTGAGTTGATCTTTGTATATGGTGAAGGTTAAGGTCCAATTTCATTTTTCTGCACTATTCTTTCATCACTATGTGTTCCTGGCACCTTGGTAAAGGTCAATTGACACTAAACGTGCATTTTTTTTCCTGGGTCTTCTATTCTGTTCCATAGAATACAGTATGCCAGGACCATACGATTTTGATTACTGTAACTTTGTAAATGTATTATTAAATCAGGAAATGTGGATGCCCCTAGTTTTATTTGCTCCAGATTGCTTTGCCTATACAGCTTTTTTTGGGGGGGGAGGGTCCATATGAATTTTAGAATTTTTTTCTATTCCTGTAAAGAATGTCACTGGAATTTTGATAAGGATTTTGGTAAGGATTGCATTGAATCTATAGATCACTATGGGTACTTTAGGTATCTAAATAGTATTAATTAAACACAGGACATCTTCCCATTTTTCTATGTCTTCTTCAATTTTTTTCTAATATTGTACAGTTTTAAATATACAATGAGACTGACAAGGGCTTAATATGAGACTGACAAGAACTTAATCTCCAGAATATATAAACAGCTCATACAACTTAATAACAAAAAAACAAACAACCCAATCCAAAAATGGTCAGAAGACCTAAACAAGCACTTCTCCAACGAAGACATATGAATGGCCAAAAGGCACATGAAAGAAAAAAGCTCAATATTGCTAATTATCAGAGAAATGCAAATCAAAACTACAATAAGGTATCACCTTATACCAGTCAGAATGGCCATCATTCAAAAGTCTGCAAACGATAAATGCTAGGGAGGGTGTGGAGAAAAGGGAACCCTCCTACACTGTTGGTGGGAATGTAGTTTGGTGCAGCCATTATGGGAAACAGTTTGGGGATTCCTTAAAAAACTGAAAATAGACTTACCGTATGATCCAGCAGCCCTACTTCTGGCCACATATCCAGAGGGAACCTTAATTCAAAAAGACACATGCACCCCAATGTTCATAGCAGCAATATTTACAATAGCCAAGACATGGAAACAACCTTAATGTCCATCGACAGATGACTGGATAAAGAAGTGTGGTATATTTATACAATGGAATACTACTCAGCCATGAAAAAATAATAAAATAATGTCATTTGCAGCAACTGGATGAACCTGCAGATTGTCATTCTAAGTGAAGTAAGCCCGAAAGAGAAAGAAAAATACCGTATGATATCACTTATATGTGGAATCTAAAAAAAAAAAAAGACAAACAAGCTTATTTACAAAACAGACTTATACACATAGAAAACAAACTTATGGTTAGCAGGAGGGAAAAGAGGGAAGGAATAAATTGGGAGTTCTAGATTTGCAGATACTAATATACATAAAATATATAAACAATAAGTTTATACTCTGTAGCACAGGGAACTATATTCAATATCTGTAGTAACCTATGGTGAAAAAGAATATGAAATGAATTTATGTATGTTCCTATATAACTGAAGTAGCATGCTGTACACCAGAAATTGACACAACATTGTAAAGTGACTATACTTCAATAAAATTTTTAAAAATATATATATACAGATGCTTCATAGCCATCATTAAATTTATTCCTGTTTATTCTTTTTGCTATCATTGTAAATATTTTTTCCTTAATTATCTTTTCAGAAACTTAATTGTGTACAGAAATACCACTGATTTCTGTATGTTAGTTTTGTGTCCTGCAACTTTACTAAATTCATTTATTAGTTCTAACAGTATTATGTTGAGTATTTAGAGTTTTCTACATATATAGTCATGTCATCCGCACATAATTTCACTTCTTCCTTTCCAATTTAGACGCTTTTTTTTCTTTTCATAGTCTAATTGCTTTGACTGTAACTTCCAGTTTGTTGAACAGAAGTGATGAGAGTTTGTTAAACAGAGTGCGAAGTATTAGAAGGCATCTCTGCCTTGTAATAAATTTTATAGGGAAAGTTTAATTTTTCACCCTATTAATCATGATGGTAGCTACAGGGTTTTCACAGACAGTCATTACTGTATTGAGGTAAGTTCCTTCTATAACTATTTTATTGAGTTTTTATCATGACTGGATGTTAAAATTTATCAAACACTTTTTCTACATCTATTGAGATTATATATGATTTTACCTTTCATTCTGTTAACGTGTTATATAACATTGACTTGATTTGCATATATTCAATCATCCTCACATCCTAGGGATGAATCCCATGTGGTCATGGTGTTTCATCTTTTTAATATGCTGGTGAATTCAGTTTGCTAGTATTTTGTTGAGGATTTTTGTGTGTATGTTCATTGGGTATATATGTAGTTTTCTTCACTTGTAATGTCTTACTCTGGCTTTGATATCAGGGTGATGAAATGAGTTTGCAAGTATCCCCTCTTTTTTACTTTTTGGAAGAGTTTAAGGACTGGTATTAATTCCTCTTTTAACGTTTGGTTACCGTCACTGAAGCCAGCTGGCCCTGGGCCTCCCTTTGTTGGGGGATTTTTGATTCCTGTTCCATCTCCTTATTTGTTATTAGCCTATCAAGTCTTTATATTTCTTCTTGATGGTGATGCAGTTCCACCCGCTATCCCTTACTTTTTTTTTTCTGCTTGGAAGTATGTATTATTTAGATTCATGAAGCCTGGAAGAGTTCAGAGGCACAAAGGCTTATCTTTGAACTTAAGGGACAAGACCATTATTTACCTTCTCGTGGAAAAAACAACCGGTTTTCTGTAAAGGAATTGCAAGAGGGAAGCTAACTCAGAATGATTTCATCTCTTAACTCTTCCCTTAACTAAAACCTATAAAGCCAAACACATATCAGGATAGCTCAGTTAGGTTTAGGATCCCTTAATGGAAGGTCCCATCATGTCATCTGAAGCACCTCATTTCAAGCCCACTTCTCACACTAAATGCACACTAGAATCACTGATAATAATATTATATTCTTTGCATTACCCACCACTCAGACTGTTATTTCTCCCAGTAAGTATGCTTTAGCAAGATTTCCCCTGATGATTTTCACATAAAACTCAATCAACAATTTGTGACACAAATCAACAATCCCTTATTTAAAGTCCAGAAAGTATGTCTCAAAAAATTCTTCATATTTTGAAAAGGTAATATAGTCCATACATCATACACCATCCTTCCTGACCCTGAGGCTACACTGTTATCAAATACTTCAAAATTTCCAAAGTAAAACATCTGAATATTTACATAAGCAAATAAAAATAAACTTATAGTCTCACATTTCTTCAGGGTGAGATTTTGCCTCCAAATAAGTCCGTGCAGAATTCTAATTTTTAAAATTTGGGGAGTGTTTTTGGATTACAGAATGGTGAATAATGGACTTGAAAACAACACTTTGTCTTCTAATTTACTGTGTGTAAGGTTTTTCTTTCCTCTGCTCTTTCCAAATAGATTATTTTTAAGAAAACTGTATTATTGGTTACTAAACGTTTTCAATGGAAACATAATGCAGATACTGTGACAATAATTAAATATATACGAATATCAGACATGGTGTTTTGTTAATCAATTTTGTTAAGAGCTTGAGGGACAGGAATCAGAGCTTTCCTGGCTCTGATTTAGGTGAATAGGAACTGTTACTAAAAATAGATTTCTGTGAGGTGATGTCAAACACGAACAAAATCAAGGTGAAGGTTTATTCTGTTTTATGAACAAGACTGAGTATCTTTTTAACTTAAAGACAAAAATCAGTTACCGCAGGCCACATCAATTTACTACATCACAGAAAAAGGAAGACAAATGATGCGATATCACCCCTTGCCTCATTTAAACAAATACACAGAATCCAGATTTCACATTGTTCAGCCCTGAAAGGTAGTTATTGTTGAAGAGGTGGTGACATTTTCCCTAGGATTTAATTTCTGTAGCATCACTAATCCCTGATAATGTATTCATCCTCAAGGAGAAACAAAAAGGCATATATCTTGGCTTTCTGACAGTCTAGATTACTCTTGTCCTGTGTACTTTGTATGTATCTGATTGTATTTCTCAACTCCCATTTATCTAGTTCTATTTTTTTTCCTCCTATCAACAATGGCTATCTTAAAGTTCTTTTAAAAAATATTTTTATAGAACTTAAAGTTTCGTAAGTGAAACAGAGATAGTGAAAATATCCTGAAAGAATATGTAGGCTGTACTGCTTTGGTTGGCAAGTTAAAATATTTTTAATAAAAGTGTGTGAACATGCGAATCCAATTCAGAATGATTGAGTGCGATCGCTATTGAATCCAAGAATATGTAATGGGATGACTCTGCTTTTATGGACACCCACATAAAAATATGTTATATCTTTTCAGGTCATCATCAATATCACTCTTCTTTAAGTATATTCATGGTGATACATAGCTCCAGTTAGAACAAGAAGAAGATAGTTTCCTAACGTTTTGGTGGGGAAATACACTGTAATTGGATATGTGTGTTTGTGCGTGTGTGCGTACGTGTGCGCCTATGTGTGTTTGTATTAATGTCCTTCAAAGATAAATCAGCCATTTTGTCTTTTAATCTCTCTTTTAATTTTAATCTTTCTTTTAATTTTAATGAGGTTCTCTCTACATTAAGGTCCCTTTTGCATAAAGATACTATATTGCTATGTTTACTCTTTGCCCCAGAGAATATGATTTTAACAAACTTTTCATGTAGGAAGCAACATGTAATGTCATTTAAGTAGACAGAATGAAAATAGATGATATTCTATAGCCAATAAGTCTTAGCTATTAAAGACCCTAAGTAGATTTAACCAACAATTCAGCCTATCATAGAAGGGGGTTGTTAAAACATTCAATTAAGAGAAATTTTATTGTACGTTATTTTCCATTTTGTATCCTTAATAGTTAAAATATGACTTTTTTAAGATGCATTCACTGTATATTCTTACTAGAATATTAATACAACAAATTATTCTCACTCTATTTGATACATTATTTAAAAATTCCAAGTACCCAGTTAAACTTTGTCTCTCTTCTTACCAATCTTCACTGCTTCTTCTATAAATATAAAATTATGCCATCCAATTTCTTCCCATGAGCACATTTCAGTTCATTCAGCATAAATATACCCCCTCTATCCAAAAAAGGAAAGAAAAGCTTCAACATAAGTCTATCTTTTCCCCTGTTTTGAAAGTTGTACTTCAACACCTCACACAGTGTCTAGCTTATTGCAGTGGCCAAAAAACACTCTCAGCTGGAAAGTCAAGTTCTGGAGTTACACAGATGCCATCAGTTGTAACTAAACATTTCTTTATAACATAAAATTGTGACAGTTCTAATCTGTCCCAGAACTCATGTTTGTGAAATGCATTTTTATTTGTGTATCAAGCTATATGACTTAACATTTACCATTGATATATTTTCCCATTTATTTTTGTAGCATGGTGACTATCATTAATACTGTATTGTATACTTGAAATCTGCTAAAAGAGTAGATTGTAAGCATTCTCACCCCCCTACACACAAATGGTTAACTATGAGAGGTGATGGATGTGTTAATTGACTTGATTTGGAAATCATTTCACAATTCACACATATATCAAATCATCACATTGCATACTTTAAATATATACAATTTTATTTGTTGATTATACTTCAATAAATCTGGGAAATTTAATTAAATCACTTTCAATATTGCTTTTTATGTATCATCTTATTTATGGTCTCTCCTAATTCAGTTTAACCAATATAATCAACATGACTTTGGTGCCCTCACCCACGTTTCTGAAAGTGTGAACAAACAGTACCAAAGGAAGTCAGACATTAGTAACAGAAGCTTAGCGGTATGTTCTCAGAGATAGCTTAGTTCATTTTACAAATATGTAAACTTACTCTCAAAGGTGCTCCATGAGTTAATCAAAAAATCTAACAATAAGTTAATAGGAGAATTAACACTAGGACCTATTGCTTCTGGTTCCTAATTG
Source organism: Camelus dromedarius (assembly GCF_036321535.1). Lineage (NCBI taxonomy): Eukaryota > Metazoa > Chordata > Mammalia > Artiodactyla > Camelidae > Camelus > Camelus dromedarius. The sequence continues at coordinate 8,852,514 of NC_087442.1, forward strand.
TCTTTTCCTACTCTGTCATGTTACTTCTTTAAATTAATTGAACAGCCCAGCGATCACTGAGTACTTAGGTTCTGTGCTATGATTAGTAAAAGACAAAGGCGATAAGTCATTGCTTTGTGTACCGAAAGCTTACCAATTATTGGGATTAGGATAAGGGCTAAGACACTAAACACACAAGTAGAAATTAGGGCTGGAATCCTTGGTATTGTGTAATAAATTTCTAGCTCTTATTAGGAGTGAGAGATGACTAGTGAAGTGTATGCTGATGCTCGTAGGTCTGATGCTCGACAGATGGACATAATCACCTACTAATTTACCTTTGATCAAATAAGAGGAATCATGCTACTCCTACTCACTAACATATCCAAAGCATTCTGCAAAGTATCCAGTACACAGTATTTCAAAATAATGTACAACATCAAATTTTATCTACTTACCAGGCACTGGGATAATTATTGGAGTACAAACAACAGGTAGGCCTTTTATCAATGAAACAACCAAAAACCAAAAAATAAGATATTTTCTCCTTTTTTTTTTTTTTGGCAAAATCAAGATATGATGATAAATCTAACTTTAAAGTGATTTTTTTTCAAGAAGGTTCTTCTTGAATTTCTCTCTTAACTCCAGAAATTGATGATACCAGGTAAGTAAAAAATAAAACCCATAAAACAAAACAAAAACAAACCAACAAACAAAAAAACAAGCTTGGGTCCCACTGAAATCAAAGGTATGAGGACTCAACAGTAGTGTGAGGGAGGTGAGCACATTTATAAGGACCATGTTTCACTACGGAGTTTCCATAGTGCTACTTCATGTAGGACTTCCTCTAGGGGTCCAAGAACATTCACTGACTGCAAGCATTGCAGAAAGAATATGACCTGGATTTCCTCCCCCAGTATCTGTACCACCCCCACTCCTCCCAGCACAGGAGAACCACAGAAGATTGAAGTACTGGTATTATTAAATCTCCCCAAATCCTATAAAATACACAGAGAGCTGAAACAGCAAAAGCAAAAGCTTATAGACAGCATCTGCAAACAAATTAGATGACGACTTTATTCCACAAATCCCAAAATACGAGCAGATGGAGGTGGGGGTAAAGTGACAACGATGAGTCTTCCTCGCAGAGTCTGTGTGTGAGAAAGTAGAAAATAGCAAAGAAATGCCTTTTTTTTTTTAAACTATTGGAAATAGAATGGATAGCATCTTTGCCTTGACACAACATACGTGTAAGACATTTACTGAGATGATTACTAATACTTTTAAAGTTTATTTTAAAAAGACCTGAGTGAATGGAGACATGGATGGGAATGCTAAACACCGAAATGATATTAATTGTCCCCAAACTAATCCCTAAGTAAAATATAATTTCAGTCGACACTTTCACAGTTTCGTTTTACTCACAAGGTTAATCCTAGAATTCACATGAGAGAGTAAAGGAGCAGGAGGACTTAATTTTTAAAACTTAGAAGAGTAACAGTATGTGGCAATTTTAATTGCTAGATGGTTGCCTTTTCTACAGATGTATTCATTAAGATTATAAATCAGTATATGGTAAATTAATACATAAATGAAACCTAAAAGCAAGTGTAAAAATAGACCAACATATATATGAGAGCATAAAAGATGGGTACATTGAAAAAAGAAGCATTAGTAATATTTGAGGAAAGAATGAATGTATTCAATTGCACACATATACACCAAATATTTATATAGGTGTGTGTGTAGGTAGAGATAAATATAGCCAGAGGATAGTTTAATAAGTAAACAACTTTAAATCGGTATTCCTGCATACATTACTCAGCTCGGACTGCAGGAAGGGCCAAGAATAGACACCCCACTAGCAATGAGCGCACACAGATCCCAGACTTCAGTTTCTAACCACTATTCTCCAACAGAAGGAATGGGAGTCCTTAGAGAAAATACAAGATAAGCCTCAAGTATCTTACTGTATCAGGAAGTGAAGAAAGGCTAAAAGAAAAAAAAAAAAAAAGAGGTTTTCAAAGGAACAGAGGAATCAATCATAAAAATCTTTCCATTTCCAAAGCTGGAACAATTTTAAGCAAAATAAGTGAGGTATCATAGGATGATAATCCAATTTATAAAGTAAATATCCCTGACTTCACACTGAAGTGAATAATGACTGAATAAACAAACAAACAAATAAGAGAAAAGGGACAGAGTTTCCTTGCAAAAAAATCCTGCCTCTCAGAGGCAGGGCTTAATGTCTTGCCCTCCTCTCCTTTTGTGGGTGGCTCGACTTATGACTCATTTCTGAAGAACAGAGTAAGGAAATGGGGAAATAGTAATTTTATATTGGATAAACTGGGCAAAAGTTGCCTTAATCAAATTTGGCAAAAATCAACATCACCAATAACGTCATACAGATATCATATACTCTCTGTGTGAAGTGAAGAGAATGCTTAAGTTCTGTGATGTTATTTCCAAACCCCATAACCCCAGACCAATTCTGACAGGTATCAGGTAAACTCAGATTGGGGCACATTTCCCAGGACACCTGGATGATACTCTTCAAAATGATCCCAATTATAAAAGAAAGCAAAGAATAATTAAGAAACTACCACAGATCAGAGGACACCGGGGAGACATGGAAATTAAATGCAGTGTGGTTCTCTGAATTGGGTCCTGGAACAGAATGAAGACATTAATAGATGACATGCAAATAAAGCCTGGAGTTTAGTTAACAGTACTATATACCAAGGTCAGTTTCTTAATTTTGAGAACTGCACCTGAGTAGTAAGATGTTCACAATGGAAGAAATTGGGTGAATATTATACTGAAATTCTCTGTACTGTCTTTACAAATTTCTACAAATTGAAAATTATTTCAAAATAAAACATTAAAAAACATAAAATAGTAACATTATTCTACATTAAATTTCAAATGTCTATGCATCAAAATATACCACTGAACAAAAAGACAAGCCAGAGACTGAGAGAAGGTATTTGTAAGCTCTATTACAGGTGAAGAATTAGTATCCAGAATTTTAGCAAGATAGAGAAGAAAAAGTGAAAATGCCTACAAATTATGAAGAAATAAGACACAGACTGGGGAAAAATACTCTAACCCATGCAGGATTAATAGTCACGTTTTTAGGAGAGATAAAAATTAATAAGAAAAAAGAGAAAAAATAGGTAATGGGAAAAGTTAACGGGAGATGCAGCTTGAAAATCTGATAAAACACAGCATGAAGCTATTTTAAGTAATAATGCAGGTGTGTTCACCTTTAATTTATTGCCTTTCAGCTCTAAACTGACCTTCTTTGCCCTGATTAACGATACTGAAACAGGAGTCTGCAGACTGTTTCTCCTCTTTGCAAGTTGGCTTAATGTTTGGCTCCACCAGGAGCAGGCATTGGAGGGACTCTGTGAATAATGATGCCCTCTTCCTGTGTCTGATTTCTCTAACTTGAAGCAATCTTGCTGAAGTGCAGGGAACTGATACCATTTACTGCAGCTTAATCACTGGTGTCCCTCAAGCCAGTGTCTTCACCATTTTGGCAGTGACTCTTGGCTCTCGTGGCTCAGGGTGGCCCAAGTCTCTGTCATCATAGCTGCAGTCAGTGTTCACGTGTGCCCTCTCTTCAGAGATGTCAATGTCAGCATCGAGGGTTCACTTCCTCTGATTTTTCTAAATTCTTAGCTCTGTAAGGTATGTGGTACCATTTGGAAGTGGACAGCTGTGGCATGGCCTCCCCACTCGAGGGATAGCCCAGAAAGATAAACATGGGAGACTTCCCTCTCAGTGGGTAGAACTTCAAGTGATACATTTTATAGTAACTTTTTCTGGAATGATAATGGACAGAAATATGAATTTGAACTTACTCATGTGTGGTTGCTACTGTTTTGGTGGATGGTAATGGATTGGAAGAATCAGGAAATTGGTAACAAGGGAGTCGAGGGTAGAAATGTGTTGATAAACTGCTCAGAATGAGCCAACAATGCAGATATTCATGTCCCATTCAAATGCTCCCTCAAAAACATCTCTTGCAGAGGACAATGTATGCTTTGTGCATGCCAATTAGTCTTACCCAGGCCATATCAGCGCTTTCCAGTGTTTGCTCAATGGGTTAAAGAACAAAGTATCCATAGGGACAGTTAATTATTATGGTCATGGAACTTCAATGGAGACATGATGGTGGATAAGGCATTCCATGAGTCTATGGATGGTGGTACTATAAGAACACTACAGACAGGAAAGAAAAATTCATGTCCCAGAGTATGTCCAGTGATAAGGCCATGCTATTGACAGTAACTCTTTTAATCAAGGAACTGACTTCAGAGCAAAGAAGTACAGCTGTGGGCTCTTGCCAGTGTTATTAAATGGCCTTACCTCACACCCTATCACACAGAAAATCCAGTCCAAACTGGTAGTGGAACGGCTTAATGAAGACAGACTTACGGTGCCAGTTAAGAGTCATTTTTTAAAACATGGGATGAGACAGATGTCTTATAGGATGAAGGACATGCTTCATATCAGAGACCATTATAAGGCACTATCTTCCCTCTACCCCAAATCCATGAGTCCAAGAATTAATAGATGGAAGTGGAAGTGGATGCTCCCACCATTTTCCTTAACAACTCACTCATAGAATTTTTGCTGCCGGTCCTAACAACTTTGAACTCCTCTGGGTTAGATATCTTCATTACCAGAGGGTGAATGATTTCACCAGGGGATGCAATAATGTTTCCATTGAACAAGAAGACAAAACTGTTACTTGGGCATTCTGGGCTCCTTTTTCCAATGAGCCAACCAGAAAATAGGGGCTACTTTTCTTGTAGAGTAACTGCTTCCAATTAGCAAGAGGAAACCGTGTTGCTACTGACACTGGGGACAAGGAGGACTATGTCACAACCCAGAGGACTCTCTGGGCAGCCTTCAGTATTTCCTTCCCATTGGTTACATGTCACAGAAGACTGAAGCAGCCAAAACAGGCAGGACAATTAAGAATTTAGACTCTTGAGGAATGAAGGTTTGCTTATTCACCAGGTAAAGAACTCTGACCAGCTGCGGTTTTATTTTAAAGCAAAGGACACACGGAAAGGAGCAGAAGTCAGGAACAAATATCAAGTACAGCTCTGGACCACTTACAGAAATGAGACTACAAGCTTTACATAGTTTCTCCTTGCTTATAACATGCACATGTTTATTCGAATGCATGAACCACTATCATCTTCTCTCCTTACTCTAACTTCTTTTCCCTGTATTATTTAATACACGTTTGTAAGTGCCTGACTCTACAATTCAGTCTTTAGGTAAGAGAAGATTCAGAGGGCCTGTAACTAAATTTGAAGCAGCCATGAATACAATTTCTGAAATTGTGTCTCCTCATTTTGGGAAAAGGGTGAGATAATCACTACTAGATGGAACGTTGTAAGTTGCTGGGTGGAGGCATAAGTGTTTCGTTGTTGGGCAGATGGAATGCACTGGAATGCACTGGAATGGAATGCATTGATGCTCAGTGGTCAAAGGGGTGGACTGTGCCAGTTATAACCCATTTTCTTTCAGCCTCAAACCTACTCATCGGTGTCACACTTTATGCTGCTGGACCTGGACTCTGCAAACTACATTACCCTTTGCCAACTGGCTCAACATTAGGTTCTACAGATAGGACTCTAGAAGGACACTGCCAAACTGGAAGATGAAGAATAGAGCTTTTTTTTTTTTTTTTTTGCAGGGGGTGGGGCACATTCTATATTTCCATGTGACTGTGAGTGTGTAAGTTTGACCTGTTGTTTCAATCTTATAGAGAATGTTGGGGTTTTTGTTTGCTTGTTTTAGCAGAATATCACCTTGGTTGAGTTTGGGCTGTAGGTTGCAACCAGCTTCATAGTTACACTTTCAAAGTTTTTACAGCACCATTTGAATATGTTCTGTATGCACAATACCCAGGGCACAGTCTGGGACCCGGGAAGTGGTCTATGTGTAGTTCTGTTTCCAAATCTTTGGCGTACTATTTTGGATTAGCTTACAGGTGATCTGGAAATTCTTAAACTATGTGTAGGGTTTCTCGAACAACCCCTTCTCTGTGATATCCGAAATGTGTTTCAATTCCCTGGGACTCATTTTTTCTGTCCTCTGGTCAGAAAGCTCTGGCTTTATTCCCTTACTCTACTGTGTACTTTCCTGCAAATGCTCAGGACAGAGAGAAAATAAAAGCAATGGAAGACTGTGGACTGATTCTCCCTCCTGAGACCCCAATTTCTCTGACTGGAGGGAACAACCCCTCCCTCAGAATCTGAGGTGATTGCAGGTCCCTTCTGCTACAGCTGTTGCTGGCACCAGGACCCTTGCGGATTAGGACCACTGTCTTGGGGCTTGTGTGCATGTGGAAAAAAGAAAAAAACATGGGGGGGGGGGGTTTCCCTCTTTCTCTGGGCTTTAGGAGATCCCTTTCCTTGGGCCAAAACTGAATGGCTTCTCCTGGAACTGCCTCAGTCCTGCCAATGCTAAATTCCTAATGTTGAGTGGGCTTGAGCCCAGGGCAGGAAAGACTGGAGAAAAAGCAATGGTAAACTCACAGCCAGGCTGGTGGTACTGCATCCTCCAACCAGCTGGCTCATGTCAAGGTTCTACTGTGCTTTCAGTGGGAGAGACAGGGTGCAGTATACCGATTCCATCTTATCTAGGGGTGGGACTCCTGTGTCCATAATTCCAGAACTTAAAAAAAAATTAATTTATGGTTTTCCAAAATTCCATAGAAAAAATCTATTTAATAAGAGTGCTTTCCTTTTGATTTATTGCATTGTCTTTCAGGTAGAAGTAGTCATCAAGCACTGGCTGGTGGAATTCAGATCACAGTGAATGTAGCATGATTAATGACAGGGAGTCTAATACTGAACGAAAGTGAATACAGAGAAAAACAAGTTAAGAGAAGACAGACAAAATAAGGAAGAATCTAAAATATCTTAATAATACTCAGTTTAACATCAGTATTTTTGTAATAAGTTATTTACAATCCTAAGTTAAGATGCAAATAAACTAGAAATATTAAAAGGAAATTATCATTACAAAGAGAAATGTTTTTAAAAATGAGAACAAAAATTAATCATTTTCGTTAAAGCATGTTTACTGACTACATCTTCAGAAATCTAATTGCAGTTCCTTATTCCAATCTAAGAGTGTATCTTTCCATGGCCAGCAGGTAAAGATTACACATCTATCAGTAGTCCAAAAATAAACAGTGTATTTGGGATTGATGCCATGGTGCCCATGAGACAGAGTGGAAGCTCTGTCCTTTACCCACAATGACTACCTGGTGACTGTCTCGCTTCAAATCCCTTAGTCATCCATTTTGCTCCCCTGGCCTTTCATCTCTGTTCTGTTAAATATTCCAATTTATTATTCTCTTCTCTTTGCTCTGTGAGACACCACTAATGCTATAGGGAGACTGCCACACAACCAAGGCACACTTCCACTTTTATCCCCTTTGTATCAACGAGCCTTGAAGGCACCTTACCTCCCCTCTGACTGGTCTCTTCTGTAAAAGATTCAATATCTGCCACTCCTCATACTCCATGGAGGAAGATGATCTCCAGTAATATTTTCTGTTGAGAACACATGTCAAAAATGACACAAATATTTGAACCTTTTTTTTTTTCATTTGCTATTAACTGGAAAAATTTTCAGGATCCTTGTTATCAGTGCATTTTACAATTCTGCCTCACAGTCAACTCGTGTCTGCAACACTGCATGCATTCATCTTCATTGTGGAACCACCATTCACCAGCCTCACCCAGATGGACTGTACGATACAATACCATGCTCCCAGAGTTTGGATACATTGTTCTAAGTTAGCTATAATTCCCAAAGCTTTTTATAGACATTTTTTTCTTGTGGAAAGTATCACTCAACTTGAGCTGTTTCTCAGGTATCTTGATTTCTTTGCTGTGGCCAAGACTATGTGAGAAAGTTTCCTCGTGAAGTTTGTTCATCCATTTCTAGTTTGTATTCTTATAATTGTCAGTGTCCTGACACTACAGAGCACTTCATCCTTCAGAGATCCCACACACTACTTACACGGAAATGATGTACCCAGTCATCAACACAGACTTCTAAAAAGTATCCCCCTCAATAAAAAGATATTTGGGATTTGGGTGTGAAGCAATTATTAAATGTATATTTTCAATAGTTAAAGTAATATCCAGACCAAGATGGGGAAGACTTAATTTCCCCTCTTTCTGCTAAGTTCAGCTAAAAAAAAAATCTGAACAATTCATACAAAACAAACATAAGACTCTGAAAAGTAGAGAGAAAAAGGCAGACTGGCTATGACTTCAGGACCTAAAAGAACAATATGCTGGTACATTTGTTGGGTTTTCTTTCTGCTTCTCATATCCCAGACTGGGTGCTAGAGACATCAGCAACCCAGAAATGCCAGGGGACCAAACAAGAGAAGCCCAAGAAAAGCCTTTTGTTTCAACAAAAATAGAGAAGCACAACCTGGTAAGACAAAAATAACACCAACAACAAACATTTGGACAATAACAACTCTACCCTGGCAAGTACCGTAGAAAACGCTGCAGTCCGACCACCAACCCTGCCATCCAAGAACAGGTAGGGACACTAGGCATGCAGTCTTGCCTGGTGTCAAGGTGCCCCTACCCTCTCACCCCTGCTGGGGTGGGATCAGCAAAGACCGAGTGAGGAGCTTGGAGTTTCACCCTTACTCAGCAGTAATGACCCCCAGCATCATGGCTTCAGTGGGGGCCATGCAGGGATCCTGGACTTCCACCCCACCTAGCAGTAACAAGGCGTTAGCATCCCTGGTAATGTCAGAAGAGCCAAACTGAAGCTGGAAATCTCACCACCATCCAGTGGTAACAAGCCATACTCTGCCACCACGTTGTTAGTAGAGGCCACGTAAGGAGCAAGAACAAGGATGGAGTTCGCACAGGACTACTGGAGAGTCTGGAATCCCATCTCTGCTCAGCAGTAACAAGGCACCCACCGGCCACCTCGGGAGGTCAAAGGTGACCAGTATAAAACCAGGCTCTTAATGGAGTGCCTGTGATGTGCATCCATTCTGGTTTAATGCTTATTCAATAATACAATTGTTTTCTTTCTCTTCCACCCTTGTGGAGAGGTCTTCAGGGAGGGAGATTTTGTTTTAAATTAAATATCCTCAACAGTCTGTAGAATAAATCTCCCTTCCCAAGTTTCTGCCTCCAAGTGATTTCACTAGAGAAGAGAAGGAAAAAGGAGATATAGCCCCTGTGCCCTGACTATCACATGACTTTTATGCAGCTAAAGCCAATAATTGTCCCCACTACCCAACTCCACAGCAGGAATAAAGGCTGGGGAAATAGAACAGGAGTGCATTGGGGAGTGTTAATCATGATGGAAAAGATATCCTTCATGGAAATAAATTTACCATAAGATTCTAATTAAGTGGTCAAATAGAACAGTAAATATTTGTAGAGAGAAAGAATGAATGAACTATTGACAGTTCTATTTTTTTCTGTTTTATTTCCATTATTTTACCCTAACCATGGACTCTCATTTCATACTTAAACCTTGCACTAATTTCGTTGACTGTTCAGTCTTTACTCAAGTCTTAAATTTACACTCTGCTTGCATTTAGTCCTTCTACAATAACAATCCTGCAGGTCACTGTATTTCTAAAATGTGTGTCTCTCTCTACTGCCTTCAACCCAACATAACTGGTGTGGAAATAAAGAACACAAAATGAAAACAGGTGACAAGCTGTTTATTCAGAGCTTCCTTTCTCCACAATGCTTTCCACTGTCCTCCGTGACCATCCAACTCTGCTCTAAACCCTACAGACCATCTCAAGAATCACCAATGTCATAAGAATCTCCCCTTCACCATCCATTAAACACCAAAGTCCCTCTTCTCTAAAGCCCCAGAATTCTGATTATTTATCCAACTCCCAATGCACCACGTGGCATAAAATCTTGCCTTGTTAGATTTTTTTTCCTTTTTTTTTTTTTTTGTCTATTTCTCTCTTAGAAGACAGGATTCACATCTGAAACTTTTGTTTGTGACACCATAGATAGACTGACAAAAATACAGAGTTTCGACCAAGATCACAATTTGAATAACAGCTCTGTCACTTGCTAGTTCTGCAAATTTAGACACTGAATCTCATCTTCCTGATGTATAAAATGGGAAACACAATGACATGTGACTAGGCGGTGAGAATTTAAGAAGAAAATACATGTTAATGTTCTGTTAACAAAGAACCATTTTTACTTTCCTTTTGTATCCATCTTGTTATGTAATGTTGAAAATAATGCTTGTAGCAGTAAGACTAAGCCTGAACTTCATTCGCTTAGATTTCACGCCGGGAATCCTGGGAATCTGAGTAGTAATTTGCATTTTCCTTGGCTTTCCCAATTAAGTAAACATCTGATACAGACTCAAATCTAGAGAAAAATTTACTTCGTTGAAGAAATTGTTCTTTATTGTTAAAAAGTAATCACAGTTTGAAACAACTTTGGTTTTCATAACAACTGATGCAAACACAAATCTTTTCTTTTTTTAAATTTCATGAGATGAAGAGAAATGGCTTATTTCTAGGAAAAACACTGTGTTTCATTCAGAAATAGCATTTTTTAAATGTGCTTCAAAATTCCACTGGTAGACATTGTGAGAATGATTATTACCTCTAAAGAAAATCTATTTTTAAATATAATAGAAATAGAGAAGCTAGTTTCAGTAAGACAATATATAAGAAAGCTGTCATTTACTGAAGCTATTTTGAGATTCCTGCATTCTTTTTCATCAGTTCTAACTTTACAATGTAGGGTTCTTAAGTTTTAGTGTCAGTAAGTAATACCATTTTGAAAGCTTTGAAAACGAGCTTGCTTTTCTCGAGTGAAGAAGACTTGAAGTTTTTACATTTTCTGAAGGAGCTTCTCTGATTTGCCATCCCAGCCACTAAGTGGTTTCGTCTAAACATAAAACAACAAGATTCTCTGTGAAACAGTGACAAAACTTATTGTCACAAAAACAATGTGATGCTTATAAGCTGTCTAAACTACTAGAAAAATATTCTCCTGATCTATTTGGAGTAAAAACAAGGGAAAAACTAATTTGTTTTTGTTTTTTTTAAATTTCATGTATTGGATAAGTACAAAATATATTTTATTACTTTCAGAGGACTTGCATATCATGAATCTTATTAATATTAATTTCTCTTCCAGGTTATTACACAATATTCTGTCGTTCCCAAACTTAAAAAAAAAATCTGAACATTCAGTGTCTATTAATACACATCCAAGTAATTGATTGTAATTAATATGTTTCTTGGGATAAAACACTTCTGAGATGATTATAAAACTAAGTAAAAGAGAAAACTTGTAACAGTACTTGGCATGGATGGCATTACTTAAAGTACATTCCCAACTAAATCTAAATATGGAAACTTGTGAGCATTTTAGCTAGATTTGTTTTTCATATTTGGTAAGGCAACAAGCAGGAAAGGTAAGCATATCAGGATTCTTATTTTCTAAAGTAAGCCCACTTCTCTGTAGCACCGAGCTCTCTTACCTGATGTGCAAACAGACAATAACCATAGCAAAAAATGAATTAAATAAAGCTGGGAGACCAGAAGGGGGCGCTCTCCTGCCCTGTGACCACCGCAGAGCCCAACACGAAGGAATAAAAGACTTCTTTCCTGGCAAGGACTCAGCCAATGAAAAGCCACGGACTCTGTTTTCTAAAGCCCTCCCAACTTCCTTTCCCTTTCTCTAAACGCCTTCTCCTTCCCTTGCCACGTGGGGACTTGCACGTGGCTCATCCTGCTTGCAGACCCGAAATTGTAATTCCCTGCTGATCCTGAGTAAACCTATCTTTGCTGGAGAAATACCTGGCAGTCTGTTTGTTTCAGATCAACACCATCAACGTTACGCATGATGAAAAACAAATGCAGCATCATTTATATCATTGTCATGGAGGGGGATATTTCCCCCTCTACCCCTCTTGAGTTCTTGTGGCGGGACTAATAATATAGTTGACAAGAGACAGATTAACGGGAGAAAAAGAAATACATTTGAATTCCGCTCCTGGAGATCTCATAGAAATGGGACCTAAGAAATGGCCAAAGCAGGAACTTTTATACTTTTTAGACAAAGAATGTATTCGTGAGAAATCTACAGGACAAAAACAAACAAACAAACAAAAACCTTAGGTTTTGGGTGCCCAACTGAAGAATCTACACAGAATTTGGGCTTGGGGTAGTAAATTAAAGAAGTACCAGGGTTGTTTATACAGGCTTCTCAGTGATAAGGGTATCTCTTGCTTCCAGAAGTAAGTTGTGCACCTTACACATGAGAGATTTATTTGCTGCTTTCAGGGAGACAAAAAGGAGGGTCAGAGTGCCCCTCTTGAGTTAGCCATTTCTTAAATAACTTTAATTCAGAATAATCAGTATACCACTGGGGCATATTTGAGGGCAGCCTACCCTGGGCCCCAACACCATGTTACTGTGAGGGCCTTAATAACGGTCCCCCAAAGAAGTCCATACGCTGAACCTAAAATTTAAAGTAATTTTATGGGGTTGCAGGTGGGGGGAGTGGGTATAGCTCAGCAGTATTTTTTTTTAATGGAGATATTGGGAATTCTGGGTCCAATCTTCAATATCTCCATTAAAAAAACCTTCCAGATATGACTAAATAAGTAATTGAGATAAAAGGGATCACCCAAATGGGCCCAACATAATTACAAGCATTTTAATAAGAGAAAGACAGAAGATCAAAGAGAGTAGAAGATTCTATTCTGTTGGTTTTGAAGATGGAAGAAGAGGTCACAAGCCAAAGAATATGTGTGGCCTCTAGAAGCTGAAAAAGACAAAGAAATGGGATCTTTCATGAGACCTCTAGAAGGAATACAACCCTGCCAGCACCCTGATTCCAGGCATTTGACCTCTAAAACTGTAAGATAAAAATATGTTTTAAATGTGTGGTAACTTGTTACAGCCATAAAAAGAAACTAACATAATTTAAAACTTTATTTGATTAGGTCTTATTGTTTTGTTTCTATAACTTATAGATAGGAAATCATTTTGGAATGCACATCTTTTACGAGATGTATGACTTTAAAAGACTAAATACTGAAAAACCTACTTTGGCAAATATTAGCAGAGAACTGGATATTCATTCATTTATTCATTTGTAAATGAAGGGATTAAAATGTTTTCTTAATGTTTATACTTTTTTCTTTTAATTCAGAATTTACATTAACAGTTATTTTTCAGCATCATGAAATTATAGCATAATGCCCACTAGTTTAGGTTCATAGGCAAGAGTCTGTCATGCACCAGATTAGAGAGGTCTGAATTTGAATTCAGCTTTCACCTAAATACTGAGTGACACATTAAGCATCAATATCCCTTAATCCTCAATATCTCCAATCAGGAAAATATATGGATGAAAATTACGGATTCATTAATTCCCCTCAGATGAATTAAGGGTCATGTTTAATATATATAAGGTGTTTAAAAAGGTGCTTGCCATTTAGTAAGAGCTCAACACATTACAAGAATACTGCTGATAAAGATGTAAAAACCAGACAAAAGGCCCTAAATGGAATTGCTTACTAAACTCCATGTCACCAAATGGAGATTTAACTCAATTACAGTTTCAGCTCATCCAGAAATGGAATCTTAAGCCAGTCAATCAGGAATCATTTGATCAGCAGTATTAGGTGATCTGTCTGATATCTCCTTGCTGTCCCCTATAAGGAAAAAAACTTGGTGATAACCAACCCACTTTTCTGCCAGCATAAATTCCTTGTTCCCACTCCCTTCTTCCTACAGAATCTTTTGCCTTGTATAGCTTTTCAGAGAAAAGCTAGATTTCTACCTGCTAGATTAGATACTGGCCGATTCATGAATTGTTGAATAAAGCTAGTAAGATTTAAAAAATGTACTCAGTGGAACTTGTTTGTTTGTTTTTTTTTTTAACAAAAATGATGTCAATGGATGATGATAAAGATGATTTCCTGCTGTCAATAGTGACAGGAAGCCTAACACTGAAATCTGCACAAAGACTGCATTTTAAGATTGGGGGATCTAATGATATTTCTAAAGAAGTATCAGTAGTGTCATTACATAAAGGCAAGAGGCAACCCAACTTTCAAGAATGGCTTAGTTTGTACAGTGGTGTGACAGAAGGTGCTTGGTGAGGGTGGTGGAGGCCAAAAGCAGAGATGAAGAAAAGCTAAGGGATTTTGAAGCAGGAGGGAAGGGAGCAGGGCACAACCAATGAAGGAATGACACAGCAACTGGGGACAGGACAAACTGGTTAGAACCAAGATGGCGGAAGGTTCGACTTCCAGTAGACCTTGAGCTTCATGGCGCATGTACCCACAGGTGCCAAGACAGTTCAGAGGCTGACCATGAAAGGTCAAAAAGTGGGCAGGAGCCCAATTCCTGGAAATACCTGCCCCGTCCCCAAAGTAGCTGCAATAATAATCCTACTCATCAGCATATGAAATTACCGAGCCCATAAAACTAACAACTCTGCATCTCGTGGTTGCTCTCCCTCTCTTGCCTTCTGAGACAGCCTGCACTCTGTCTATGAAGCGTGTGAGTCTCTAAATAAACTAGCTTTCACGTTACTATCCCTTGTTCTTGAATCCCCTCCTACAAGAGGCAAGAACCCATTCTCCAACAAGTTTACTGGGAGCCAACATGCAAACAGGTCTAAAGAACTAGATTCAAATAAAAGTTATAACCTAGTATCTATTGAAGGCAAAAAATAACTCAAATAGGGACAAAGTTTTAGCCCATAAAGCCAGAATTCTTTAAAAGTGTTTTTAAATGAGTAATTAACAGCTCTTTAAAACTTTCATATCATTTTCATGAAAAAATGCAACTTTAGTCATTTTTATGCAAACAGTTCCCAATCAAGATTGGCAGTATTGAAATCCAAAGTTTGTTATTCTTCAACAGCCTATTAATATTTTCCTGATAAACACTTAGCATTGCAGCAACTTTTCACGTTGTGATAGTGCAAAAAATTTGCCAAGTGTTTGCAGAATATTAATTTCTCACTCCTTTCCATTCTTTCCCTACACACAGTCACAAAACCTATCGATACTATTGATACACACTTAAGTCAAAAGCTTTCAATAAATAATTTTTATTATATTTTCCAAAGCATTTGATAAAAAAAATTTACTTGGTTCTAAAACGGTTTCCTATAGAAAACCCTGAAGATCCTGTTCCAACTCCAGTCACCAATCTTTGAAAATACTTAAAGCTCAAATTCTCTTAAGCATCTCTGACATTTTCTTTCAAAAGGAAATTAGGAGTGATCAGTCGTGATGGCCTGAGGGAGTTCCCAGTGAAAAGAGCCACTTGAGTATCAGATGTCTAATCTCCCCATCCTAGTTTGTTATGAATACGCATTTCTCTTTCTATAAAATAAAATGAGTGTGTGTGTGTGTGTGTGTGTGTGTGTGTGTATAAATAAAATATATATTTAAAACCACTGTGGGCACAAACATTTAATACAAACTGTTTTTAAAAGAGCTATGCTCCATTTTTGACCTTCTGTTTAGAAAAATATTAAGCAAGACGCATATTGGTCGCTTTGCATTATGAATTAATTTTCCTCTGTTTCTCTAATTTTATTTTCTTTGATTTATAGTGATACTGTTATAAATCCAAACTATTAAACTGGTAGTTAAGTTTTATTCTAACATAGTTGTATATGTCTGTCTAAGGAAGTAATTAAGGCACATAAATACTATCTTTAATAGTAACTGATTTATTAAACTGTCTCTAATGTGAAGAGTATAAATACAAAACCCTTTAAATTTTTTTTATTTCACTTCTGCCTACCCTCAAAAATACCATATCAAAATTTACTTTCTCTCTGGGGAACAGATCTACTGACAGTACATATGGGCAGATGACATAACTTTGGATATACTTTCAATTATTCACAGTCTAATAGAGTTTAAAACCTCCAATGTCCTATCTAATGGTTGTAACTTCCCACCATCTGAGGTGGGAAAGGTGAGCTCCTTAAATCTCCCTTGATGCTGAGTGCGAAGTGGGGCAAGATTAGATTATACCTACTCCCTGTTCTAGGATTAAATTTACCCAGTGTGGGGGTGATTAGCAGTTTGTGTTATAACAGGCTAATTTACATACACTATTTCTATTATTTTTAATGCAGAAAAACTAAAAGTTAATAGATTACAGACATACAATACTCTTTGCAAATCTAAAAACGGAAGAGTAAAATCATCTAATAGGAGAAAAAAGGATAGACTAAGAGGGAAAAAAAAAAGTGAGCAGAGAAGAAATCTCAAAAACGTAAGTACCCTGAAGAAGTAATAGTAATATGAATGTCTAGTATTTTGTATTCTCAGTGATTAAATAATGACTACTATTCGGGTTGTATGGGATTATATAATGCCTCTCTTTAGTCTCCAAGTTTGGATCTGGTTCAGAGATACACAGAGGAGTCAGGAAGGTGGAAATCAATGATAGCTAACAATTCACTCCTCAGTTAGATGGACCTGCTCATCCCCAGAGAAAACAAAGTTCTCTGAGGTTGGACCCTTTCCCGGTGGCAGGTCACAGATCAGAGCACACCATCTCAGAAGACAGGGCTTGAAGGGGGTTGAAAAGAAGGAGGCGAACTCCGTTTCTTGTCAGAAACTCACCTCTTGGGAGAGGAGTGAGTTGCAGTATGGGAAATAATCTGGGGCTGTTAATCCAGTTCAGTGGGTCACAGATTAGCTGCTCACTGGAATTACCTGGGGAGCTTCACCAGATACTTATACCTGAGCCCCTTTCACAGAGACTCAGTTAATCGTCAAAAGTCTTCAAAATAATGACTTGTTTTCAGCTATTTAATTCTATGGTTTAAGGCAAAAGCCTGTGTCAGGGCTTCCGTGAGTCAAACTTAGTATTGCAAATGAATACAATTTACGAATTTAATGGGAAGGATGATTACTGTATCATATGGTTATTATGCACAATGAGTAAGCAATTAACATAAATGAATGAAATTAGTATGCCTTTACATATGTGACCTGAGGCTAGGTTATCCCCAGGGACATCATGGGCCTCTAACCTGTTGTGTGTTCCCAAGATACCTTTTGGCTCCACTGATGAAGTCATGGGTTAAGAGGACATATTATGGAATGAACTTTGGCCATTTAGCTGTTAACTAGCATTTCTTTATGTCACATGGATACAGAAGGGTAGAGAGACATGAACAACAATAAATGCAGCAGGGGAAGAGAAGGAAAGGAGAAAAAGAGAAAGATAGAAAGGAGGGTGGAGGCTAAAACAAGAAGACAGAGCAGAGACCAAAGGCAACAGAAATTGTAATATTTATAAATTAGCAGAATGGATAATTCTAAATTGGCTTGATTCACCATTATACAGAAAAGAAGTTTGGTTTTTGTAGGAAAACTGCATTTCAGTGAAACACTGAGAACTTGCAAACGCCTTGTTACAAAACTCATTCACGGGAGCTTTGGCTACGTGACTCCTTTTGTTCAATAGGATGTTACATTTGCCACAGTGGAGAAGCAGCTTGAATGGGTGGATTGGCTCAGGCCAGCTTGCTCCTGCCTCCCTGGGGACAGTAAAGAGAATTTCATCAGCCTGAGTTTTAGGATGAGACCTGTGGAGCAGAGCCCTCCTGAAACTGGCTTTTTTGCACCTTTCCTGTTTATCCATTTCTGTCCCCATCTAACCTTAAAAGAATCAAATTATAGGAATAAGATCACTAAGCAATTGAAACCAACTCCTGACTTGTGCTGTCCTGAGTGCATACCATGCCTTGCCTAAACTGTTGATTCTTCTAGATAAAAAGAAGTAAGGGTAAAGAAGTACGTAGTTGAAGAATGACCAGCTCTCTCCACCAACAGCCCCCTTAGCAATCCCACAGGCAGATCACACGGGCAGGGTAACACCTGAAGAGAGTCAGCCAGTCTGCACGCAGTGGAGATGAGGCAGAACCCAACCTCCTGCCTCGACGATTCGCTGAGATTCTTTCCCCCATTTTTCTCTTTAAAACCCGTTATGGCTGAGCTAAATCTTCAGAGTTAGTCTCTGAACACGAAGTCGACTTTCTCCCCAGATTGACAGCTTTTCTGATTAATGATCTTTTCCCTTCTATTGACACTTGACTCTTCATTATTGGCTTTTGAACAGGGAGCAGCCAAACCTGAGTTTGATAACACTCCCAAGTTGATGCAAACAAAACAGAGCCAAGCAGAGCCTCACAATCATAAGATACAGATATTTACTTTTGTAAATCATGGGATTTTAAGGGTTGTTTGGTGTCATAGCAAAACCTGGGTAATACTTATATTAACTGGGATAATTATTTCCTAATTATCATGGCAACATGGAGGCTTTCTTCCTAGTGGGGACAAGAAATCTCACTACTGGAACATAATGCATAGTCTTACGTACCTCTCAATACTTCCATGTGCAGTAATAAAGGTTAATAAAAAACTATCATAATCTAATACAAACACCAGGAGATTAGATCCTGCAGGAATAAGGTTTGGGTCACTGGATCAGTTAAAAATTATATTATATCTGATGGAGAGCAAAAAGGAGCATGAAATAAACAGTAGAAGAAAACAGTAGTAAGTATCAAATATCATTTTGTGACTATGTGCAGAAACAAAGCTACAGTAGCTATGCATACATACTGTCCTGCATTGTAGTCCCCCCCCCACTTCCCTTACTAATTTATTTCAAGTGTGAAGTTGACTAAACATGTAATTATACCTTTAAGCTACAGGGTAACAAAGGGCGTTATGAACAAAAGAGAAGAATGTGTTTCATTTTAAGATAAATACATAAAATGATGGGGGCTTTGCTTTCCTCTTTTTTGCATTAAGAATGTGTATTTGATTGTATGAAAGATAGTTGAGTTATCTTTAGTGGAAATGTGCAGGTGATGCTGGTGCTTTTAAGTTTAAATGTAGTTCGAAGGGGGCGTGTGGAGTCTGAATAGGCAAATTTGCAGGGAGGATGGTGCCGCAGAAAGGGCTCCCCTCCAGTAACATACCCTGACATGGAAATTAATGTGCAAAGGCTTTGTTAGGTGGTGTTTTTGAAATCAACACCTCTGGAAGGGAAGGGAAAGAAGCAGGGTTGGACAGAGGGAAAAACAGACCTGGAATCCAGTGTCAGAAGCCTCGGCCAACCCAACAGGGAGTTCTAGAATGAATGAGTGAGGAATTGAAAGTTATCTAAATGCTCCCCTCTGTGTCATTCCAGTTCCTGAAACAGGTTCTTGAAAGCTTTCTCTTTTTTTTTTTTTTTTAGGTATTCAGTAGCTATTAAAGCATAATATTACATATATGGAATTTGTAGCTTTTAAGTATACACATAGTTACTTTGGTAGAATAGTTTTGCAGAGGTGGATGAGAAGCCTTTCATGTTTTATTGCCTACATGCCTTTATGTTTTACATTTTTACAATAAGCTTATCTTACATTTACCGTTTTTAAAAAGCTAAAGGACTTTCTATAGAAAAAGAACCAGTAAAATATTTATCTGATTTTTCCTAGTCCCTTTCTTAACCAGTTTCCAATCTTCAAATAATTTACTAGCTTCCCATGAATCTTTTAAATCACATTGTAAAGATAAAAAGAATGTAGCCTCTGATTTAAAATTGATTTGGCAATACTGCCTTGATGCTATTTTTCACAACCTCCCACTAAAATAAACATGAAGGCAAAGAAAAGCAAACCTATACCACCACTGAAAACGCCGTTCCCGTGTTTAGGGTGAGGCTTTCAATGAAACGCGGACTATTATGACAAACTTGAGAAGTGTAACTGCAGATGAACATACGCTATACTCGCGTGACAATAGAAAGGAATACACCTCGTCCCTCCTGCCTGCTTTTTATCTTGGTTTACAAACTTGAGGTTTTTCTTCCCATCAGAAACTTGAGTACTTCCCATCTACTGTATTGGTGCTGATGTTTAAGGCAGCCTGAATGTTATTTCCAAATCTTAAGTCCCTGATAATGGTATTTCTGTGTTAACCTTCAGAAAGAGACCATCACCACCACCACCACATGTCCCAAACATACACGCACATTCAGGTTGTCTAACAGTAAATGGGCACTGATATGCCATTACATTCGCTTGCAGGTTTAATCCCCATATGAATCAAGCACATTAGGAGTGTCAGAAACAAG
The DNA here is from genome assembly GCF_036321535.1 of Camelus dromedarius. Classification (NCBI taxonomy): domain Eukaryota; kingdom Metazoa; phylum Chordata; class Mammalia; order Artiodactyla; family Camelidae; genus Camelus; species Camelus dromedarius. The sequence goes on from NC_087442.1 coordinate 8,872,696, forward strand.
AGAGATCTCTGGTGGCAATGCACGCTGGAGCCAGGTTTTAATGTCATCCACGTTTTTGGAGCATCAGAAAGCTAGGAAGCCAGAGACAGAAAAGATTCCCTTGCAGTTCAGCAGAGCCCTAGTCAAGTAAAACCTGCCATTCTCTCTGTGAGTGAAGTAATCGCTATGCACATTTACCCAGCAACGCAGCTAAAAACCTTGACAGTGAAGAAACAGCAAGCTAAGAGAATCTATATGCTTGGCTTATTGACAAACACATTTCTAGCCAATTCTATCCTTATTAATAGACATATAGTTTCTTAATGTCCACCTAAGTGGTTTATTAAGCAAAATTATAAAATAAAATATCTTAAATCTAAATACTTTGAATCTAAAAATATTTAAGTTATATTTCTAGAAGAGGTAAAAGTGACACTATATGCCGACGACATGTTACTATATATAGAAGACCCTAAAAGGTCCACACAAAAACTACTAGAGCTGATTGAAGAATTCAGCAAGGTAGCAGGTTACAAGATTAACGTTCAAAAGTCAGTTGCATTTCTTCACACTAACGATGAATCAACAGAAAAAGAAAGTAAAGAAACAATCCCCTTTAAACTAGCACCCAAAGTAATAAAGTATCTGGGAATAAATCTAACCAAGGAGGTGAAAGAATTATACACAGAAAACTATAAACCATTGATGAAGGAAATTAAAGAAGACTTTAAAAAATGGAAAGATATCCCATGCTCTTGGATTGGAAGAATCAATATTGTTAAAAGGGTCACACTGCCCAAGGCAATCTACAGATTTAATGCAATCCCTATCAAATCACCCAGGACCTATTTCACAGAACCAGAACAAATCATAATAAAATTTATATGGAACCATCAAAGACCTAGAATTGCCAAAGCATTACTGAAGAGAAAGAAAGAGGCTGGAGGAATAACTCTCCCAGACTTCAGGCAATACTACAGAGCTACAGTCATCAAGACAGCATGGTATTGGTACAAAAACAGACATATAGACCAATGGAACAGAATAGAGAGCCCAGAAATGAACCCACAAACTTTTGGTCAACTCATCTTCGACAAAGGAGGCAAGAACATACAATGGAATAAAGACAGTCTCTTCAGCAAATGGTGTTGGGAAAACTGGACAGCAGCATGTAAGACAATGAAGCTAGAACACTCCCTTACACCATACACAAAAATCAACTCAAGATGGATCAAAGACTTAAACATAAGACAAGATACGATAAACCTCCTAGAGGAAAATAGAGGCAAAACATTATCTGACATACATTTAAAAAATTTTCTCCTAGAAGAAATAAAAGCAAGAATAAACAAATGGGACCTAATGAAACTTACAAGCTTCTGCACAGCAAAGGAAACCAGAAGTAAAACAAAAAGACAACCTACGGAATGGGAGAAAATTTTTGCAAATGAAACTGACAAAGGCTTGATCTCCAGAATATATAAGCAGCTCATACGACTCAGTAAGAAAAAAATAAACAACCCAATCCAAAAATGGGCAGAAGACCTAAGCAAGCAATTCTCCAAGGAAGACATACAAATGATCAATAGGCACATGAAAAAATGCTCCATATCACTAATTATCAGAGAAATACAAATCAAAACTATAATGAGGTATCACCTCACACCAGTCAGAATGGCTATCATTCAAAAATCCACAAATGACAAATGCTGGAGAGGCTGTGGAGGAAAGGGAACCCTCCTTCACTGCTGATGGGAATGCAGTTTGGTGCAGCCACTGTGGAAAACAGTATGGAGACTCCTCAAAAGACTAGGAATAGACTTACCACATGACCCAGGAATCCCGCTCCTGGGCTTATATCCAGAAGGAACCCTACTTCAGGATGACACCTGCACCCCAATGTTCATAGCAGCACTATTTACAATAGCCAAGACATGGAAACAGCCTAAATGTCCATCAACAGCTAACTGGATAAAGAAGAGGTGGTATATTTATACAATGGAATACTACTCAGCCATAAAACCTGACAACATAATGCCATTTGCAGCAACATGGATGCTCCTGGAGAATGTCATTCTAAGTGAAATAAGCCAGAAAGAGAAAGAAAAATACCATATGAGATCACTCATATGTGGAATCTAAAAACAAACAAACAAACAAAAACAGAAATAGACTCACAGACATAGAACATAAACTTGTGGTTGCCAAGGGGGCTGGGGTGTGAAGGGACAGACTGGAATTTCAAAATTGTAGAATAGATAAACAAGATTATACTGTATAGCACAGGGAAATATATACAAGATCGTATGGTAGCTCACAGAGAAAAAAATGTGACAATGGATATATATATGTTCATGTATAACTGAAAAATTGTGCTCTACACTGGAATTTGACACAACATTGTAAAATGATTATAAATCAATAAAAAAATTAAAAAATAAAAAAATTTAAGTTACATTTCTAAGTGTATAAATTTTATATATGTATTATATGTAATTTATATGTAAAATAGAAATATATTATTTAGTACAAAGTCCAGATAGGCATTTTAGAAAATTATTAAACATTTCCAATAGAATTTAAGAGAAAACACAGAACCTTTATGAAACAAGAGAAAAAAATCAACATGACTTTAAAATTGTAACAGAGGCAATAAGACAGAAAATTAGAAGAATATAAAGCAGAATTAGAGACAGTAATGTGCTAAATTAATACTCATTTTTGAAAACAAAGAACAAAGTTTAAACAGCATCACTGAATGAAGAACATGAAAAAGAATTAAAGATGACTACAAATATTTTTGAAAGGCGATACATATGACATAGTGACAACACAAATTCAACTCATGATTTATCGATGGGTTTGAGGGAAAAAAAATGAGGCAATTATTAAAACACATAAGTGTAGTGTTAAAGTGCTAATTGAATATGTTGGAATTATAGAAAGTAAAGGCAGGATAAAAAAATCACTGAAAAGGAGAAAAACTAAGACTAGCCTTTGACTCGGCCAAAGTAAATTTCGTATGACAAAAAACAACTACTTAAAGAATTTTAGGCAAAATTTGGTAACCCAATAATTTTAGATCTAATTTGGTTTTCGTCCACTAGTGACCATATGAAAGCAGCAAAAACATCTTTATATCTGAAGACTGAAAACATATGTCTCCTATTCCATCTTGGAGGAAAAATTAGTGTTCAAAGACACATCTATAAGACATCTGACATAAAAGTCAAAATTAGAAAAATCAGACTTAAAAATTGAGAAAAATCCTTGCTCTATTTCCTATAGGGCCATCAAAAATACATACTGTATTCAACAGAAAGCTGCCAAAGAACTCATTCATTCACTGAGAGCTTCAGTAAGCGTAGATTTTTCATTGCCTGTGTTATGCAGGTATTGGCAAAACAAAGATCCGTCTCTCGTTCTCAGGTGAGATGCAAGTAGGAGAGACACAAAAAACAAGCAGTAGATATAAAAAGTAAGTAAATTATAATATATGTCAGAGAGTGATGGGTGTTATAAAAAAGGAAGAGAAAGCAGAATTAGAGGGAGGGGATGTGTTAGAGGTGGTGTAAATGACAATGTAAATACCACCAAACCACAGCTCCTGACACGCAGATGAAGGCTTTAAGCTCCTACACCGTTAGTCATTGTTGCTAGTGTTACTACTGCATTGCTTCTCCTGCCATTGGTGTCACTACCATCTTTAGTACTACTGTGCCTGCTGCTGCTGACACTGTTCCTACCGACATAAATATTTTACAAAGTAGTGCCCATCTTCTCAAGCATGGTAATAGACACGCTTCACATATTTAATGCTCGCAACAGTCTCATGAAGTTGCTACTATCATCTCCATTTTATAGATGGGGAAACTGACAGATTTTTAGCAACTTACTGAGTATCTTATAAATCCTTCACATTGCCATATGGATGAAATTTAAAATCAAAATGGATTTTTTTAAAATGAGTTTTAGAACTACATTACATTATCTTGTAATAAGACTTTGGAAGGCCTTTGCTTAAGGCAGCATTGGCCACCAGATTCATAATTTCTTCCAAATATAATTACACTGATTTAAGTTAAAACACCTGTATCTTCAGAAAAGTAAATACACCCAAATGCTAACTTACATCTTAAGACAAAAGAGTATTTTATTAAAATAAATTTTACTTGTTATTATCTAAATGTTAAGCATTATGTATTTTATTGTAGAAAAAAAACAACATAGTAAGGTAAAGCAAAAACAGTGAAGAAAGCCCACAGGTCTAAGAAATCTCACAAAATATTTACGACTTACATAAAACATCTGAAAAAACGCCACCTCTAGCCGTTGGCCAATTTTGCTTTGCGGTGCAGAGTAGCCACCATGAAGTTTAACTTCAAGTGGCAGAGGAAAATATTTTCATTTCAAGATCAGATGAAATGTTTGGATCAGTTTTGAAATCTTGTATGGGTGATTAAATTCCAAGGACGGCTTTGCAGTCAAAATGCCTCAAGTATCTCATAAAGGTCCCTGGAATATCTCAGCTACAAATGACAATCAAGGATACTGGCAGACAAGCTTGCCCATTTTGATGGACACTGTCAGCCAGGCTGCCATGGATCCCTTAACCATTTCTAGGACCCTCTTCCTGGCTTCAGCGTGCTTTTGCCTCCGAAGCCCTGCAGGTGTCACTCTTCTTCTGAAGGCTCACTTCCCTTGAGCTACAGGAAGTGCTCTGCCTGCAGGCGAAGAGACAGGAAGTGCCTGGGACTTTGTATCTGTTGCCCTAGAGGGTGGGTAGCAGTTGGGGTAAGTCTCCTCCAACTATTCTCACTCATCAACTTATTTCTTTCTTTCATAGCACTTACCATAATCTAAATTATTTCTTTTGTTTCTTTTTACCAGTTTTGTGTTTCCTTAGCTAAGAATATACGGTATATAATCATTATTTGCTCCTAACTTGATTCGCTCATGGGTTCATTTGGCCCATCATTCACTTGACTGTTCAGTATTGAGTGCCTGCCATGAGCCAGCACTGCTTTATACCAGTCTAGCTAACAGACAAACACTTCAAACACAGAAACATTGTCACATTTTATCCATGGTGCTCCAGCCTCCAATTTTTCCTGAGCAGAGGATCAAGACCTATAATTTACTGATAAGGCTATTTATACATAAACTCTCCTCTATAAATACAGATTTCTGAGATTCTAGGGACTGTCCTTCATGTATTTCTTGAAGTGCAGAAAATAACAGATGAAGCACATGTATTTGTTGAATGGGGGAAAAAATGACTATATTTATGTTCCTACTCCCGTGGTAGGACAGTCAGTTGAATGAATTCTCACTGGAAAAAGTATCATAGTGATGCCAGTGCCGTTACCTGACAGATGAGGAAACAAAAGCCCAGGCATATGACTTGCTGAATTACTATCTAAATACAGCTCTTTGCCACAGACAAAAAAATAAAATAAAGTAAACTAGACTAATATTTTTATTTTATCTCCTCTGGGTTCTTTTAAGATCTTCCTTTACTATCCTTCAGAATTTTTCTTGATTTTTCTCTGTCCGAGAATTCTGAAACAAAGACTAACAAAGAAGAGTAAAAAGCCAGGATGTAGGGATATGAAGACCTTTAAACAGCTATATTCCTTTTTATCAATGCCTGCTACAAGTTTTGCAAGCCTCTCTGATCCAACTTTTCTTCCTGAACCATAAACTGCAGATTTTATTTCCCTGGACTTGCTTAAATCGCTTATTTTTCTTAAAGACTTTAAACCACAGGATGCATTTTTCTGGGCCTGCTTGTTCTTGGACCATCTACTTCTAGTAAAATACCTGAAAACAGGACAGGACTCGCATCCTTGCTGACAACTAGAGGATGGGGCGAGGAGGGGCCTCACTTCCAGACACTGCTGCCTGCTCTCTCCTAGCTGTTTACCCTTGGATTTAAATGTGCAAAGGTCTTCCCAATCGTATAAAAAAGGAATGAAGTAAGGATAATAACCTTGTGTCAAAGTCTAATTTTTAAAATTTAAAACATAAATTCTCTTACGAATAATAATGAAGATATGGCAAACTTTTATTCAACTCAGTAATTAAAGCACAACAGGGAAACAAACCCAGTTCAAAAGGAAATCTGGAGAAGCTGGATTTTATATTTAGTGTTTAAAAAAAAAAAAGAATGTTAAGATAGGGTAGACACAAAACAGGCTGATGTTACAGGGCAAATAAAAAAGGCATAAGTTTGGGGTTATCTAGACAGTAAAAAAAACAACTATACTTTATCAGTTATCTATAAAGTAGCTCTAATTTTGAGTTGCAATGTATCAATAAGCATTAAGTAAAACACAAGACAAGAAAATACGTATAATCAACAGTAAACAGCAAGTCATATAAAAATACATTTCCCTAGGGTGAGATGACCCATAAGTGGGTTGACTTGCAGATGGGTTTGTAAGGTGGAACTCAAGATTAAATGAAGAAGTCATCATTTTTTTCCATTTCTAAATTTTGGATAAGTGTCTTTAACTCAATCTGGTTCTGTCCTTTTTCCTAACAAATTTCTCCAGCAAACTGTATCACAGCAGTTGCATTAGTTTTGTCATGACCTATTCACGTTTTGTGATCTTATGTTTAAACCTACTTCCTCTAACACCGAAAACAGAAAAATGAAATATTAACAAGGGTCCCACAGACACCAAATACCAATACTTTCTGAAGTCTTTACTCTTTGTGAATGTTTTAACCCTTTGGTAGTGTTCCTAATTCCTGGAAAATCCTTTCTTCCAACTTTTTTTGTGGCAACGCACAAGCCATTCTGTTTTCTTTTATGATTCTCTGCTAACCACTGTTTCCCATTCCCTTTTTGAGTTCAGCTACCCCTGACAGGTTTAGCAATCCACAACTTGAGCCTCACAATTCAAATCTCTGTTCTCTATATAAGCCTTCTATTGGAGAATTCATGTCTCCTCAATACTTAAAGTATTACTTTTATTAAAAATCTGAGGCCTATTAATTCTGACTCAGGGGCCAGAATTTTACTAGTAACTGCCAATTGGATGTTCTTAATGGCTACCATCACCTGAGGTTCAAAACACTTAAAGCTAAAAATCATAGTAAAGGCCCACTGTCCACAGAGTTCAGAACTTCTGTTAATTTTATGGCTGTTCTTTCAACTCCAGGTGTTTAGAATTTTACTTTATAAGCATTCTCTCTCTCCTTTATTTCCCACACCCAGCTTTTAGACTAAACCCATCAAATGCCCAGTTGTTAGTCTGCAATTCTTCTTGTACCATTTTAATTCACTCTACCAATATACAGTACAGTATCTTTCTGTTTTTCACCCAGCGAGGACCTAGCTTGCTGGCTTCGTCGGCTTAAGGCAGACTCATTCTCTCCGGTCTAACCAGATTAAAGAGCTTAAAATACTGCTTTCATAATGCCTTCTGTTTGAAAGTTCTCCTATGCCCCTTGCTGCTGAGATGATAAAATTTATACTCCTTGATTTTTACGTCAATCCATGATTTGGCCCTGACCTGTATTTCTGACATCAATTTCCCCTCCTTAATATATTGTAATTGTTGAGCCACCGTCCTCAGATGTCCTCTCACTCTCTGCCCCAGTCACTTAGCTCATGCCTTCTTTAAATCCATTCTTAGAAAGCCTGCTTCCTCCTGTAGGTTTGTGCAACATTTAGAAGGAGGCGGACCGGCATCAAGGGAACACACCATCCAAAGCCCTGTGTTCTCTGGCACCGCTATCCATGAATTAGTGTATGGCACCAAGTGGTTCAGTTACGCTCTCTCATTAGATCATTCGCGTGTACTTAAACAGGTATTTGTAGGGCCTGTTTTGTGTGATGAAAATAAAGCAGTGAATCAAAGAGACAATGTCCTACCCTCATGGAGCTTATATTAATAACAATAAAAGCATCTTATATCAAATGGTATTAATCACATTCTACATACACAAACAACAAGCAGACAGGGGTAGGAGGGACATCTGAACTTAAAGCTGGGGACTGTGAGGAATCAGGCAGTGCAGGCGGCCAGGCAAGGAGAGATGGAGACCTAAACCAATGGTCTAGGGTGCAGTGCTAGGGTTTTCGATGCAATTTGAAAGCAAAGCTGACAGGATTTTCTGATTGACTGGATTAGAGAGTAAGGAAAGAGAACTTTCAAAGGTTTTTACTCAAGAAACTAGTAGAATACAGATCCAGTTAAAAGAGCTGGGGGAAACTGAAAGAAGGGCAGTAATATTGGGGAAGATGACAAATTCCATCCTGACAATTTCTACTTTGATATTTCTATTATAATCTAAGCAGGAAGGAGGATTAGTCAGGTTGCTGTAGGAGTCAAGTTGAAGGCACAAGTCTTGGCTGGAGATGCCCATTTGGGAGTTGTTAGCATGTCGATAAGATCACTTAGGGGCTGATGGTCAAAGCAAACAAGATTCCAGAACTGGTCCTTTGAGTGCTCCAACTTTCAGAGGAAGAACCAGTAAAGCAAACTGAGAAGAGGAGCTAGGGAAATGCAGACATATATGGAGAGTTGTATTGGAAGCCAGCTGGAAGTGTTTCCAAGGAAGAAAAGGACAAAATTGCTTCAGATGCTGCTGGATCAAGGAGATGATGACAGATATAATGTTGATGGCTCCAAGTCAAAGTCCCTTGAATAGTTCCCTGACCCCCCTGCCACCTCCTCCTTCATGCCTTTCACGGAGCACGCATTCTATCAACAGTCATTAGCCGTTTCCTCTTGTCGCTGCTACATCACATTGTCACATAAAAATTTATAGCGACAAGTTTCCTTGTAAAAGTACAGTCTTGGCTTATCTCAGGAGTAAATTGAAGGCACTATATCCAATACTTGCTCTAAAAGTTCAATTAGTATAAATCCTTCAGGTACAATGCCCATTTCCAAGACCAAAGTGACTGTGGCTAAGTGGTAATAGGTATTCATTTCCGCCTATCTTTTATTCATGTTAGCTGTAGTCACATTGAGAGTTTGAGAAGTCTATTACTTCAAAATGCCTCCCAAGAGGAGAGAAAAAGTCACTAAATAAATCAGTATATATATTAAGTGCCAAAGAGTATCCCACGTGAATTTTTTTTTTTTATGTTGGATTTCATGTCCAAAACCAATCTCCTATTTCTAGAGAGAAACAAGGGGAAAAAAATAGTGCTTTTAACATTCTCATCATTTCCACGTGCAAATGCTATTCATAGTAGCTCTAAGTAGATAAAAGACGGTGAGCGGCCTAATAAAATCTATTCCCCTAAAAGACGCAGACACACTCTCGATCCAAGCTCTTATTTCACAGTATTTCAATAGAGTCACTATTTAAAAGTCTACTTGAGGAATGACCAAACTTTTTCTCTGCCCAGCTCCTCACAGGCCCAATGACCTTTATAAATGACAGCAAATCTCTGCCGAATGAAAGATGAAGGGAGAGAGGAAAACATTAAGATATTTTGTCCTCCTTTTTGGTGACTTGTTGAAAATAATCATGGGGCCTATTTGTCACCCTGACGCTTTGTCTCTTCTCCCCGTAGCATCTGACAGGCTCGGTGGAAAAAGTACAGGTGAAGATGAATTGGCAGTGGGATCATTTCTGCTCTGTCTCCTGGCCTTTCTCATTTTGCCTCCAATGAAATATATATACAATATCAAGTCAGTTAAGTGAAAGAAACACCTGTCGGGAGAAGGCGAGTAACCAAGCCCTTTCTCTAGAGTAGAATCAGCTATTAAACAATATCTGTCTCTTTCACTTTCAATAGCCCGGTTATACCCCACGTCTTTATACTTGTAAAATGAAAATGTGCTTTCCGTTGGAAAAGAGAAATGACAAATGGTCCAGGGAGGCAGAGGATTGAGAGGAAATGAAAGGGAGGGATCAGAAAACTTTGGCTAAATGAATGCTAACCACCCTAAACTGAGTTAAGGGAGAAAGACTGTATTCTCCAAGACACCGGTGGAGGGAAGTGTGAATGACTCAGGATATACCATAGGAAATACTACGGCCCTGAAAATAAATATGATGCGCGATCACATCACATAACCGAGCGCCAAAGGCAACCTTCAGGGTTCACTGAGTCACCGGGTGTCCCTTCTACAGCCTCCTTGAGGCATAGTCACTGAGACCTTCTTCCGCACACTGGAACGGAGAACTGCTTTTCCAGGATGTCCCATCTCTTTCTTGGGGGCCTCTTCCTTATTCTGGATGGATGCAACTTGCATTCATTCGTCCTAATTGAATGATGTTGTGCTACCCAGGTTAAACTTTTATGATAACACATTTTTGATAAGAAATGCCATCCCCAAGTTTGAGTATCTCCAGGTCAAATACTCTTGGATTTTTCACTTTGGTTTTATTTTAACCTAGGTTACAAGTCACTAGGCCTTTACCACTCTATTTCTCAAGCCTTGTAGTTATTTATTGAGTTTAAAATATTAAGCCAATATTCATAATTCACTTTTATTTGTGTAGCAGCTAATTACCTAAGGGTTTTTTTTTTTATTAAAGTATAGTTGATTTACAATATTATATTAGTTTCAGGTGTACAACATAGTGATTCAATACGTTATAGATTATACTCCATTTAAAAGTATTACAAAGTAATGGCTGTATTCCCCCGTGCTGTACAATGTATCCTCATTGCTTGCTTACTTTATACACAGCAGTTTGTACCTGTTACTCCCCTGTCCCTGTCTTGCCCCTCCCTCCCTTCTCTCTCCCCACTGCTAACTGCTAAGTTTGTTCTCTGTATCTGTGAGTCTCTTTCTGTTTTGTTACATTATGTTCATTCATTCGTTTTACTTTTTAGATTCCATATATAAGTTATAACAGAGTATTTATCTTTCTCTGTCTGACGTATTTCACTAAGCATAATATCCTCTAGGTCCATCCACATTGTTACAAATGGCAGAATTTCATTCGTTTTTATGGATGATAAGATACTATTTTTAAATAGGCACTGTTGATCCGAATCGGACTTATGTTTAAGCAAACTGCTAAGTCATTGTCTTTTTTCTTTACTCTCCTATGAACTACTGTTCACTCATATGTCCCGTAACTTGTACTTGAACTGTTGTATTATTAAAATTAAGTGTGAGAATTGAACTTCTTGAAGTTGCACATGACCAAGTGTCCTGCTCTGGCCAGGACAGTATGAGAAATGACACTTGTTATTTCTCTGCAGAAACATCGAAGAGCCAGGATGTGACCATCCTTCCCTCCCATGTGGTTCTCAAAATTCTTTCCACTAATTGCTAGAGTCTGAATTACCTTTCAGAAATTGGAATGGGAATGCCTAGCTATTTTGTTATAATGTATTCTTACAGTATTGCAATCAGATCAAGGTAGCTATGAATAAGGAGTCCACACATTTAGGACATTTGTCCTGCAGCAATCTTTGAGGGAAGAAAAACTGGCTTTTAAATTTCCCTACTGCATAATCTACGTTATCCTGGTCTATATATTCAATAAATTAGAACAAGCATCATATCTGGAATGAACCATCTGTGAGTCAACCCAACTCAGACCATCACTGAGCAGAACAATGGTTGTTTTGATGCCTTGCCCAGCTGGTATACAATTACTTCATCCACATATACCTTCCCCTGTGTGCAAGTTCACGCAAGGCCCATTAGTCATCTTGCCCGTGGGAAGACAACAGTTGGACAAAAGGAATCCAAAGAACTAAGAGCTTCTCAAATTCTCAGAGGTGTCTGTGAATCAAGAAAGTTTAACGTCTTCTAGAAAAAACTATCCATTAGACCATGTAAGATTTTAAACCTGGATTCCAGGAAATGATTTGAAATGCACAAAGCATATCAGATTTTTAGATCATGCTGAGTCACAGGTCTCTGAGAGGGAGATGTGTAGATTGAATATAAGCGTTTCTCTTCTAATTCAATCAGAAAGATCAGGCATAAAAGTGCCTATTACCTAAAATACTGGATCTAATTCCTAAATTATCAAACAAGCAATTAATGCTGCATTCTATACACTTAATTGCTGCACTGTTAGAAATAAAACTAGAGTGTTTTTATTGTTTATGTTTTCCATGGGTTTCACAGTCTTACTATTTTCCATATGATCTCAAGCTGCTGAATTATAATTTTAATTTTGGGGAGGTAATCAGCAAGTCTGGGAAGGGATGTTTTGTAATTAATCAGCAATTAACAAATTTGAGGACAAAATACGGTCATATTCTTCCTTTATGGCTCCTTCTCAGAAACAGAATACCCATTCCAATTTTTAAAAAGTAATTCAGACTCTAATAATGGAAAGAATTTTTGAGAACCGCATGCTGCCACTTAAACAATATTATCTTGTTTAAATCTCTCCTTTTGTTATTAAGGAAGTAACATGCATGCCCACTCAAATACATGTTTTTCCTAATTATATTTCTTCTTTTGTAATTATTCAGGAAATGTTCTTTTGCTATTTTTATTTCCTATCTGTAGAGTTTTATATATTTAATACATGTTTTATAGAAGACACAACAGGAGTGTGAATTTTGGAGCCAGATCCAAATTTTCTCCACTCTTTCATTTATTAGCTGTGCCACCCTAGACAAGGATATGAGTATAGGCAAGCGTATCCAGGTATGAAAGAACACACGAACACACACACACACAGACACACACGTAGGTAGAGATGTATCTGGCTGGAGAGAGGCACAGCTGAAGGCTGGGGTCAGAATGACAACAATGACTCTGTGGATACCTTCAGGCTCGCGATCCCTCAGGCCTCTTCCTGGAAAGCTCTCCTAAAGTGGTTCATAATTTTCAGATTTCCAGAGCTCGCTGTAAAGAACTCAACAGCGGGGAGGCCAGATTCCTCAGAGGGAAACAAAGGCCTCTGAAGTACGTTTGCTCAATGGCTACTGTTCAAGCCTTAGAGGGTATCCTTGGGGGCCAGGCCCCCCCACGGCGTGCAACACAAAGACCCCACTGAAGGACACTGTCCTGCGAAGCTGCACCATTCCTCCAAATCCCTTGCTTATGAGGAACCCAGGCGACCGGAGACACCAGCTCCCACAGAAACAGCTCTTTCCTGCTTCATAAAGAAGCTGCCCTGGAGAGGAAGCCCAGGGGCAAGAGGGGGTTCCTACGAGGGGCCAGGCAGCTAGGCCTCCTCGGGGACCCAGCCTCCCCACGTGGCCAGGATCCCACAGGGCCAGAACACATGCTGGGACCAGATCTGCATATAGAGCTGGACCACTGTGAAGATCCCGGACAACATGGGGAAGCAGAAGCCACGCCAACCCCATTCTTATGACCTCATTTAATTGTGACTACCTCCATGAAGTCCCTATGGCTAAACGCAGTCCCACTGAGGGATGGGACTTCCACATGAATCTTACAGGGACACAAACATGCAAGCCATAACAGCAAATTAATTTGTCTCGCTAACAGTAACTTTTTTTTGCTTATAAAGTAGTACATTAAAACAAACATCACGAAAGTACTATCAAGTAAGATAATTTTCAAAAGTTCCTGGAATAGGTCATAAATGGTACCTTTTATTTTTCATAATTTATTTTTGTTACACTTATTGCAAAAATTCCCTATAATATTTATCATTTAACTTGGTGACTGATTTTGAAATAATCTTTTTTTGTTTCAGTGTGTTTTGCTTTTGAGCACCTATGTTTAGATATTTTTCCTTCTTTTAGAGTTCACATCAACGTTAAATGCCATTCTATTGAAATTAATTTTTACCTGGAGCTGTTCACTAATTATGGCATTCATTCAGGTACTTGGCATGATGTAAAAACTCTGTTTCTAAATTGCTAATTAATTTTCCAGAATTGTTTTGAGTATCAGTATGGAAGAATAACATAATCAAAATGATTTCCCATAGCTATTATTCATTTTGACACTGAAACTAGGTGAATATTTTACATATGCTAAAAATCAAACCATCAAACAATCCCTGAACACTAGCTACATTAGCTAAATGTAGCTAATATAGCTACATTTTAACAATGGCCGCAAATCACAAAGAGGAAATAATTATTTCAAATTACTACTTGAAAGTAAAATATTTTGGACTGTTATTTTGGAACCATTATAGGCATGTCGTAGAAAAAAGTAAATAATTTTGTTACTATTATTAAGAACCAAAATTTTTATAACAAGAAAAAAAACCAGGTAAGTATAACAAAGAAAAATATTCAATACAATATGAAAAATTAAATTTGAATTTGAAATACCAGAATATGTAAATGATTTTTCTCTTTAAAATATTAATATTCTGATCTACTAATTGAAAGACTTAGAAATAGGCTGTCTTCCTGTGCTGGAAAATAAGAAAAGTCCAATGAGGTTATGACAAAAGGACACAGTTTGGCAGAGCTCCCATTGGAAAATTTAAACAGCATAAAGAAGTGATGACTATGATGGACTGAAACTAGTAAGTATACAAGAATTTATGAAGTAATTATACTGGAAAAAAAGTATGTGGGATGGCGGCAGCTCTTTTTGTAAGCAGCTCTTTGCAGGAAACTACCCCAGCAAGAAAAACCTCTTTTCTTGTCACTTTAGCAAAGCTGTTATTTTAACTAACCCCAAACCAGGTACCCCTCTGCCCTATTCATCTCTGGCCTAAACACACCTCTAAAATCTTGGTCATACAAAACCTTGCCTAACCTGTCTGTCTTAGTTCCCACGGATAGAAATGGAGAGCCAGGGAGGAGATGGGTGGGAAGGAACAGAGTGGGAGTTCAAAATTTGTAGATACTGACAGGCATATGTAGAACAGATAAACAAGATTATACTCTATAGCACAGGGAAATATATACAAGATCTTGTGGTAGCTCATAGCAAAAAATAATGCGACAATGAATGTAAGTATGTTCACGTATAACTGAAAAATTGTGCTCTACACTGGAATTTGACATAACATTGTAAACTAACTATAACTCAATTAAAAACAAAAACAAAAACAAAAACCCAGCATATAAAGAAATTCACAGAACTGGCAAGCCTCCAAGCAATGCTGGAGACAGCAATACTCTGACCTCCTTATCTCAATGATCAACTACACTAGCCCCCATTTTTCCTTTAAAAACTTCCATGGCTAAGCAGAATCTTCAGAGATGGTCCTTGGGGATGTAAGCCCACCATCTCCCCAGAGTGCAGGCACTCTGATTAAAAGCAACTTTCCTCCCCACCGACATTGCCTCTTTTGCTTACTGTTTTTCACTGCTCTTTAAATCAGTAGCACCGAACATCACTGAAGTGGCTAGAACACCAACTCATTACTATGAAATATTTATCCTACCTGTCCATTATGCTGAGATGCAGCATACTGCCAACTGAAACTTGGCACTTGCCATCTACCATACCTCTACTTGGATTAACTCATGACCCGCTGCAACCACAGACCTCCAACATTCCCTGAAAGGAGTTCAGGGTGGAGATCAAGAATGAGGCGCTCTGTGCTCTGGGAAAACTAGCAGAACAGGCTTTCAGATAGATGTTTTTAGAAGATTTTATGAACCCAAATTCTTGTGTCTCCTCATATCTAGAAAAGCACTAAAATCATTAACAGCGACATCTGCTCCTTGTGACCAGCAGCAAGCCTCTGCCTAAGTGTGTGCTTGACTGCACGCACCCCCACTTCAGTAAAGTCATGTATGTATATACTGAGGCCCCTCCTGCCTCTTCGAAGCAGTTCCTCAGAGCTCTCTGAGATGCTGTCTCCAGGGCTGTAGTCCTCATTTTGCCCCAAATAAAACTTAGCGCACAACTCTCAAACGTTGTGTGATTTTATTTCAGTCGACAGTAGCACAAGGTTGATGTGGTAGAATTCCTTTTCATAGAATTCCAAGGAGATAAAGACAGAAGGAAGACGGTGTTACAGCATTTCTATTCAAAAATACTAAGACAATGGGTGTTAAAAACATTCATCACTTTCTTAATGATGTCATGCTGCAAGATTACACAGAGTCACCCATGAAGAATTCTTACCTCAACATTAAGCCTAACTTGAGGTTAATCTAACTTCAGTTTACAGGAAATACTGGGAAGAAGGAAGTAAAATAACTCCATGAAGCAACAATTTGCTTAGCCCACTAATGCCAGAAACTAGAATTCTCAATTTTCAAAGGCATCTCTGATACAATCTGGGTGACTTAAATAGGAACTGGCTATGAGGTGATATTAAGCAACTACTATTACTTCTCAAGGGTTCCTAGGGAGATGGTAGTTACATCAAGAAAAAGGTTCTGATAAACACATAATAACTGGGATTAGCCATTACAAAAAATACTGCAGCAAACGAAATAGAAGAATAAATGAACACACAAAATCGGAAGGGACATATGAACAAGTAGTGGCAAAGCTGATCATTGTTGAAACAAGATGATTGCAAATGGGAGTTTGTCATATCATTTTCTTTATGTGTGTTTGAAAATTTCTTTAATAAAATGTTCAATAAAATGAAAAAAGTCACAGAAAGCCAAAATCACACGGAAGCTGAACTTATAAATAGAAATCAGGTGTAAGAAATTAGTAGAGAAAGGATGAGGCAGAGAAAGAGGGAAATTAGTTAGTCTCTCAAGATATCTAGTTCCAGAACGTGTAATATTATAACTAATCCTTCTCTTTTTTAAAATTTAAGTTAGTGATTTTTCAACAAAATCATCTCAGTTAGATTCCTACTTCAAAAGAACAAAAATGTGTCCTAGGGAACAATGACTCAAAAAAATTTGCAAACTGTTTATTAAGGTTAAACTTAACCTTCATTACTAAATATTGTAAAAAAAAAAAAAATTTAAACCTTATCACATTATATTTCCTTTAAATTAAACCTTGTAACTCTAGAACTGTAGTTTCATTTTTTGTCTAGAAGGGAGACAAATCCTTTGTGTATTTGATGGCCTTACAGAATCTCACTACTTGATAAGGAGACCTGTTAAAGCAGTTCAGCTGACCCAACCAAAGAGCTCTGAGGTCTCTAACCGACACTCCAATGCCCCTTTAAAAAATAAAGTCTTTGTCTGACCCCAGACAGTGCACAGTACAGCAGCTGAGTACTTCAGGTTTAAACAAATGAGCTCCCAGGTTCTGACGGCCAATGTCCCTACTGGAACTCTAACTTACATGGCCCCTTGCTTTGATTTATGCATCCCACGCTGGATAAAGCCGCTGAATAAAATTTTGTTGTTCTCAATGTAATAGCAGTTTTTGTCCTCTGCTTACCTGTCTGCATTTCTGTTCTGTGTCAGATTTTACCTGGGTATTGTTTATAATCCTCTCAGGGCTTTGATGTTTGAAGAACCCAAAGTTTAAATTTTTTTCTTTGCCATTTTTAATGGTTCTCAGTGGGATGGTTGGTCTGAATTACTTAGCCCACTAATGCCAGAAACTAGAATTCTCAATTTTCAAATATTTAGCAAGTAGATAACATATTATGTTGTGTGTGGGTCTAAGTGAGGTAACTATATAAATAGAGTGAGAGATTACAAGCTTGAGGACAAATCTTTGAAAATGTTCAGAAAAAAAAAACTGAGCAGATGAGTCCATGAAAGTAAGATAAGGAAGTAAATAATTTGGAAAATAAACAGAAGAAAACAGTATTAGAGGAAATAATGGGAAAGCTGGGTATGTGAATGAGAGACTACCCAATGCCAAATGTAGCAAAACTAGTAGATAATGTGAAGCCAGAAAAACCATCAACGCATTTCCTCACGTGAAAGCATTCGTCATTTAGCAATTGCACTTTCAAAGGAGTGAAGGAGACAGAAGCCAAGTCGGCACAACCGTGAACGGAAAGTGGAGAATATATTGTGAGCTCTGAACATGCTGTCAAGAAGCTTTAATGAGAAGGGAGGGGAAGGAAAGAGAGGACCAAGAAGTCCAGAGGGGGCTTTTGATGGCTGGTTGTATAGTGAGAGGTGCTTAAGAACCAGGAAGCAGGCAGAGAGAGGTTCCAAAGCAAAGGTTTGAGAATTAGCCCTCAAATCTTTACTGAAGGTTCAATTATAGTTGCTGGAAATGGGCCAGAGGATTCTAAACAGGAGACAACCTAATTTTGAAAGAACTTAGGAAAAATTTTAGGGAGTTAAAGAATTAAACATGCTAAGAACAAGAATATAGAGGGGAAATTACCATTCAAAATAACAATGCAAAAAGTGTCCCAAGGCAGTTTGTGAAGCTGAATGACCCATAATAATATAGCGGTAGAAACCCCTGCAGACGGGACCAGCCTAAGGTAATTTCACAGGAAACAGAGTAAAAAGCAGATGAGAGATGGGGTCCACATACAAGGAGCTTAACAATCGCCAGTCTGTCCGAAAAACTACTAAAACGCTGAACAGACTGAAAAGTGAACAGCTCTTCGATCCTTAAGAGAGGGGCGGACACACAGGGAAAGACTGGAGACAAACACGGGGACCGGGGACTCACCGAAGCAGAGCCGCAAGCGGAGAGGCCCAGGCTGGCACCGAGGACCTGCGGGGGCTCCCCGCCCACAGCCCTGGGAGCGCCCTGCCGTGGGGGAGCCCCGCAGTCCTGTGGGCCTCACTTTCGGCTGCTCAACCGTCTTCCCACAGCGAACATCACAGGAAAACCCTGAGCCTTCCAGCAGGGCCCGGGGAGAGGAACCACTCTGAAGCACTCCAGGACGCTCTGCTCTCAGCGAGGCCGGCTCCCAGCCGGGTCTGCGTGACCGGAGCCCCGCCAGGTGCGCATCCTCAGGGCCTCACTGACCTGGGGGAGGGGACACAACCAGCTACAGCTGGGCCCGGCCTTCCACCCGGGAAGTGGGAGAAACCCAGCCCCAGAGCACTCGAGCCGTCCTGTCCCGCTTAAAGGGGGAGAAAGCAAGCAAGGAGCACCCACGAAGTTCACGCCCAGAAGCACAGGCGCTCTGAAAGGCGGGCCTAATCACAGAACCTGAGAAAGCTGCCCCTTCCCCTAGGCTTCATGACCGCGTTACTAAAAGCCTGCTTACAGCAACTCCTCTCACCTGGTCCACCACGTCTATTAAGAAAACAATTTCTAGGCGTACCTACGGCAAAAACACAATAGGAAGAGACGGCAAGAATCAGAACCCATCATGGTAGGAAGGTAGGAATGAAAAACAACTGTGATTAACACGCTAAGGGCTATAGGAGGTAAAGTAGAAGCATGAAAGGCTAGATGGGCCGTGCAAGCAGAGATAGGAATCCTCAAGAGGAAAAAACAAAAAAGCAGGTAGAAACGGTACGGACAAAAAGCATTGTAAGAGAAATGAAAAATGTCTGATGGGCTTTTTTAGTACAGTGGACGTGGCTGAGGAAAGACTGTCTCAGTGAGAGGATACATCAGCAGAATCCTCAAGAACTGCAAAACAGAGAAAATGAAGACTGAAAGGAGAAAGGAAGAGAAAATCCAAGAACTGTGGGGCAACTACAAAAGCTGTGACATACATATAAGGAGAATATCAGAAGGTGAAAAAAGAGAGAAAGAAACAGAAGAAATGCTTGAAAAAAATAATGACTGAGAATTTTCCCAAATTAGTGTCAGACTTCAAACTATTGATCCAGGAATCGACAGGAGGAAACAGTTTGTATTACTTTGTTTTTATGGAGTATTCATGCTACCCACGAAGTGCAATAGTATTATTTGGAAGTGACTTGGATCAGTTATACATCTATATTGCAAAATTTAGGGCAACCACAAAAAAGAAGTTTAAAAAAAGAAATATAACTGATATGTTAAGAGAGAAGAGAAAATGGAATTATAGAAGAATGCTCAATTAAAATCACAAAAGGCAGAAGAAGAGTGGAAGACAAAATAGAAACACAGAACCAGGGCAATAAATAATGCAGCTATTAATCCAACTCTATCAATAGTTTGAAAGCCAGGGGTCTAAGAGCACCAATTAAAAGATGGAGATTATTAGAGGGGAGGGACGAAAACTCACAACCCAAATATACGTTGCAAGCAAGGGACCTACTTTTCCCTCTGCTTCTATGTGATTCTGTTTCAACAATCAGCTATCTATAGACCCAAATTTATAATTAACCTCCACAAACAAATCCTGCATCCAATAATGGAGGAAAAGGAGGAGAAAGGAAAGGAAAACGAACCAAATCCTGAAATCCTTCATCTTGTGAGCCTTCCCCCTACATGTTGGTCTCTGTAATTGGTCCCCTACACCTGCTGGAATTGGATTCTAATTATAGACCTGGAGATAATGAGGAGTGATGGGAGAGAGACATGGGGAAAATTAACTTCCTCCTGAGAGGTAAACTCCTCTGACAAGGCACTAACTGTGTCTTTCTTCAAACAAGGGAGGAAAAGCATTACCCAGGGAGGGAGACAGGGCTGTGGCTTCAGGCAAGGTGAGCTTACCAGGGTGTGGCTCTCATGATTCCAAAACACTGCTGTATTATCACACAAAGACCCACAAGTCTCTCAAAACGATCCCGTATCTAATTCTTCCCCATCCCCTTGCTCCCAAAAAGTAGGAAAAAATAAGAAATTCAAATCTATGCTATGCCTCCCTCCTGAGCACTCCCAAAACAGTCCCTTATGCCTCGCCTCCAGCAAAGTATGTAATTTTTCTCCCCTTCCAGTGTCCACTAAGGCCGGTGTCTGCCCAATACAATCTTTCTTTTTTTTAGGAGAGGCAGGTAACTCTAAAACTGTTCTTACTCAAGGAGAAAGATCGGAGACTTCAGTTCAGCCTAATGGTTCAAGCTGCACTTTACAAGTTAAACCTATTCTTATTCTTAATAATTAAAAATAAATAAAACTGTCTGCATTTATTGGGATTAAGAACCTATAAAGGAAACTATAACAAATGGTAAAGGAGACCTATAATAAATTGTCACACCAGAGCATCCAACGTCGATGCAGAACAGGGGTGCCATCACAGCAGTCTCCCCTTTCTGCAGGGGACACTTCCCAAGACCCCCAGTAGATGCCTGAAATCGCTGATAGCACCAAACCCTACACATACTGTTTTCCTCCTATTCATGCCCTATGATGTTTAATTTATAATTTAGGCACAGTAAGAGATTAACAACAATAACTAATAATAAAATAGAACAATTATAAAAAATATATTGTAATAAAAGTTACGTAAACACGATCTCTTTCTCGCTCTCAAAATATCTTACTGCACACAACTGAATGCCTTTTCCATCTTAACTAAGCACTTATCACACACCGTGGCCATAACTTTTGCAGTATGAGGTGTGACAGTAAAACTAGCATAGGTGTCTTCTTCCGTCCTCACAATTTCACAGAGAGAAGATTTGTCTTTACCATAGCAACCTCAGCATATAATTTTTTTCTTCCCTTATTAAGTCGAGAACTTTCACTTTTCATGTCAAGGAAGCATCTTATAGCTTCTTTTTGGTGTATTCGAATTGCCAGCCTCACTACTTCTGCACTTGGGGGCTGTTATGCGTTAAGTGAGAAAAAGTTACGCAGCCAGAAGCACAGTCACCTGACAACCAAGATCGGTACTCAGTGACTGAAGGGCAAGATCCGCCGGACAAAGGGATGACACGCTCAGGGTGGGATGGGGCTGGCCCGTGCACGCTTTCGTCACACTACTCAGAAGGACAGGGCACAATTTAAAATTTTTGAACTGCTTACTTCTGAAATTTTCCATTTAATATTTTCAGGCTGCGGTTGACCTCAGGTAGGTGAAACCTTGGAAAAGGAAACTGCGGAAAAGGGGCAGATGATTGTGTAATATATTCAATACGGCAAGATAAACACAGAGAAATGAATCATATTTCAGCACCCAACCTACCGACCACAAACCCAAAAATGAACCAAAGCAATCTGTTTCAGGGTAGAATTGTAAAGTTCCATAAATAAATCCAACAAGATCTTTGAAGCTTTGTATGAAAACAATAAAAATACATTATTGAAACTCACAAAGGAATGTTTACTGAATGGAACCTGGATATTCATTTTCCCAAGTTACTCTATTCCTTGAGTTTATTACCAATGGCATGTCTGAAACCTGACCAGCTGATTCTAAGATTCATGCAGAAAAAAATTTGCAAAAATACCTAAGAAGATTATGAATAAGAACAAAGGCAAAAGTTTTAATCTATCAAAAAAAAAAAAAACTAGAAAAATGCCATAATTAAAACAGCGTATCACTGAGGCAGAGATGGACAAACAGATTAGAAGAAAGTGGTAATGAGTACACAAAGGAACTCGTGCACGTATGGAAACTGGTACATAACGTGCGTGTCATCTTAAATACATGAAACAGCTAAACTACTCAATAAATGCCTAGGGGACTCCTGGCTACTCCCAGCAACAACAACAGAAAAACCCCCAAAACAAGGGCTATTGCATAAAGGCATAAAGTCCTAACGCAAATAGTAAAATATGAAAAAATTCGTACATGAAAATATATGACTAGAATATAAAATTACGAATACAGTTTAAAGATACACCATTGACTGAAAGAGTGTATTTGAAATATTTATAACAAAACTTTAGTATCCATAATACAGCATATGATAAATTTCTTCAATGAAAACAGTAAAAATATTTAATTAAAAATATGTTCCTGGCATCCGGGAAAATACAATGGCCAATTAATATATAAGTATTGATCAACACATGAATGAAATTAAGTTTTATTGATAATCAGAGAAACATCAATTAAGCAATAATGCTAAAATATTCATCACCCATTAGAATGGCAAAAATTAAAAGCACTTAGCAATATTCACTGTTTGGTTGTGAGAAAGTAAGCATTCTCACATGTTGTCAGTCAGTCAATAGCTGGAGGATGTTTTGGAGAGAATTTTATCACCATCCATCAACATTTTAAATCTGCTGACTCTCACTCAATAACCCCACTTGCAGGAATATGATCAACTAATATTCCGAGCATTTGTGTAAAACATACACAGACAAGGGTGTTCGTTGCAATACAGATTATATTATGGTAGAATTGTTTATAATACTGTAGAATCTGAAACAACCTAAATGTATGTTTACAAACATGAAGCTGCATTTCTATTTTGAAATATTATGCAGCAGTGACCAAAAAAAAATCAAGCTAGAACTAGTACCATTTCAGGAAAGATCTTTGGGGAAGAAAATGTAACTGGGGAAGACAGAAATTCTTGTGCAGTAAGTGGACTTCACATATTTGCTCCATAATCTTCTGAATCGTCTCAAATTTTAATAGTCAGCAAGTAACTGAAGGATTTCTTTCCTAATGTTTCAACTAATTGAAAGGACATAACTAATTCAAATTGTCTACGAGTCCTTATACTGATCCAGATACACAATCATGTTGATTTTGCACCGAGCATCAACATTTATTGGTAGCAAGATTTCAAATTTGTAACAACCCTGCATTCGTTTCCCACGGATGCCACAACAGAGTACTACAAACTGCGTGGCTTAAAACAGCAGAGATTTATTCTGTCCTGAAAAGTCTGAAATCAAGGTGCCAACATGCCTAATTCCTTCTGAAGGCTCTGAGGACATGTTTCACGCCTCTCTTAGTTTCTGGTGACTGTTGGCAATTTTCTGCATTCTTGGCTTGTGGCTTATTATTCTAATCTCTGCCTCCATGGCCTTCTTCTCTGCGTCTGTGTCTAAATTTCTCTCTTGTTATAAAAACACCAAGCAAACTGAATTTAAGACCCACCTTAACCCAGTATGACACCATCTTACCTTCATTACATCTACAGAGAATTTATTTCCAAATGAGGTCACATTCACAGGTTCTGGGTGGACATGAATTTTGAAGGGACACTATTTAATTCAGCACAAACCTATGGTAAAACTATGTATTTCGTACACACAAACAAAACCAAAAAATCTTGCAAAATGATATCCTTACTCTGTACAGTGAACTGTAATATTTTCAATTCTCCCAGAATAATATACAAGGCCAATAACATGTGACCATCACACTCTGAAAATAGTTAAGGCTGATAATATTTGTCACTTTAACATTTTAAGTCACTTGTAGCTTTGCACTAAGCCTCCAACAGAAAGGTTGGCAAGGCACAGGGAGGAGGGCAAGGCTACATCTGTCTCACCAGACGTTCGATGTACTTTGTGGGCGGCCAGAAGAGATGGGGGATGGGCTCACTGGATGGCCTGGAACACAGACGTACCACTGCCATTGCCATCAGTAGAGAGTCCCCCAGTCTTGTAGACAGCATTCTACATGGACAGAGACAATTTATGCAAATAGGTAGTAAGACCATCCCATGGGTTAGCAAAGCCGAAGCTTTGGGGGAAAAAAAAGAGTTGGAGCAACAAATATCTAGGTTGCATTTATATTAAATTGAAATCTATATTTTTTTTATTAAAAACAGCTATGATCAATAAAACTTAGAGAGTACCTAGCTGTCCTCATCTTCTTCATCTGAAAAAAAAAAAAATCCTAGTCAAAATGAGTGAAACACCCTTGAAACGCAGCTCAACACTCTTCTCAGAATTTCTTTGGCAAGTAGGTAATTTGAGAAATCTGCAGGTACCAAATTGAACAAATGTGCGTTAAAGTCCTTGCTGGAGAATAAAGAACAGAGGTGTCCTTTGCAAGTCACTTTTATGACTAGCCCCAAACCTTAACTACAAGCTAAGAGTTCATATCAATGATTAACCCAGGAACAAAACACCTCTACAATATTAATTGATCTGATAAAATATTCTTCCTAAGGCGATTTTTCACACGTTCCTTTTATTATCAAGTAGGCAACCAGTCATAGGAGTTATAATTCTTTTTTTTGGTACCCATATTCTGGGATGAAGTAATACATAGTATGATGAGCTAGCCCTTTATAACATTGCTCCAGAGAAAATGAAAAAAAAAATTAAGTTGCAACTTATATCACAGAAGGTATCAAGGTGAGATTCTAATTCATAGAGTTGTGCATATGAATTTCAGGATATAGTCTGTTTGTCCATAACTTTTCCTCTACATTTGGTTTCTCATAAGCTCTTCTAGCCTTAACTATCTGATTTAAGGACACCGTCATAATTTGTTGAAATAGAAAAGAGCTTCATTTTAGACCACAAAGATCTGGGCAAATTTAGTTTTAAATATAGCATATTAGGCAAATGATAATAAATACTATACTTAAAAGTTGGTATGTATATAATTATATTGTTTCTTATAATGTGAGTTAAAGCTAGCTTGGTCCCTTTCTCTGCTATATGGCCGGCCCCTTCATGGCCATATCAGAAATTTAAAGTTGTAATATATTTGGTACATGCAATGCAAGAAAACCCCTCTAGGTTTTAGACAACTAGGCTGCTATCTGGAGGAAATACAGAGTGGCTTTGTTTTCTTTCTCATTACACAGAGTCCATAATATCCTGAGGCAAAGCTCGAGTATGTACTCTCCAATTCTAACACTGGATTTGTTTTCCAACCTCCACCATCCCCTTCAATGAATGAAAGGGATTTACAATTAGTTACCTTTTGGCAAGCCCATGGCAATGTTATTTTTAAATTACATTTTCTACTAAAGAATGGTTTGCTGACCTACCTCTAAGCGAAGGTCGGGATATTGCTCTTAAAATAAAGAGATATCTCTTCCATCCCCCTTCAGAATCTTCATAACTCATCTCCCTGCGGTAATGACTCAACTTTAATTCTTCTTAATTTTTTTTAATTTATTACTTTTTAATGATGTATAGTCAGTTACAATGTGTCAATTTCTGGTGTATAGCATAATGTTTCAGTCATACATATACCTACGTTTTCGTATTCTTTTTCATTGTAGGTTACTACAAGATATTGAATATAGTTCCCTGTGCTATCCAGAATAAATGTGTTTTTAATTTAAACTTCAACTTTTCACTTACTTATTAGCATGGCCCACAAGAAGCATTAAAATAAATGAAATTTATTAATTTGGGGGAGATCTTCCCTGAAAACTCAGGTTTATTCTAAAACATAGTATATATCTGATTACAAGTGAAAACTACTAATTCATCCACACTGTGACATTGTAGATCCAGCAGAACAGTGATTAAGTTCCACCACCGTCTGGATCTTCTTTGTCACAGTTCAGCATCATTTCTTTTTCAAGAGGTTTAATTTATTTCAACTACAGGAGAAATGGTCAGATTGATTTTGACTGAAGATAATTTTTGGGGGGTGGGAGGAAGGTAAATTCTCATAGATCCATCACAAATACATCTTTCCTTCTATTTATGTCTCCATTTCTTTCTACATTGATTTTTTAAATTATGCAGGAAATCTTGAAACTCTATTCCACCCTCAAAAACACACATTCCTTTCTTTTTCCACTGTCATTATTTATGCATTTTATTATCTTCTCATCCAGTTCTTCAAATACTTATTCTACTTTCTACAAATTGTCTTTATTCCATCCTGAAATTCAAAACAGGTAAAGTTTGAAGTGTTGGGTGTCATACATTTAAAAAAACTATCATTTTATTGTTATTCCTCTGCTCACCATTGGTACGACAGCACTCAAAGTATACTTCTAATGCAGACATCAATTACTTGCCATTTTAGGAAAACATCAGCAGATCAAAAATAAACTAAGTTTCACTAATTCAATTTTAACCTGGGGATGTCTAAATGACTACCATCTAAAAACTGGCTCTATTTTCCAAAGGAGATGTTGCCTAGATGATTAGACAGAACAAGCATGTCAGCTGAATGTTAGGAGCAGCTGCCTAATGAGATAAAATAGAATGAATTTCCAAACTTCCTGACCACAAAATTTCTAGAGAAGAGAACTTTTTCTTAAAACCTGAAGATGTTAAGTATCAAATGCTCACAAAAATGTTTACTTCTCCAATTCAACTTACTCTTATGTCCTTTTTGTTTCTACTGTATTTGTTTCTGGTCAACAATAGGGAAGTGAATTCCTTGTGCCCACAGTGGAGCCCACATTGGAGCCCACATTGGAGCCCACTTCCCTCCCATCCTGCATGTATCTGCATCTCTGGGGCAGACAGAAGATGCTGCCTGTAGACACTCTGTGCAGGATACTTGAGGAGTAACTGACACCACGAAACTGGAAGAACTTTCATCACAACTACTGTTTAATTTCTAGACTCTCCCCAAATTGTTATTCCTATCTCATCTGCTTCCTTTGGGAAAACACATCTATGCCATGGCTAGAAACCCATGTAGGCAGAAAGGCAAGGAGCAAAAGACCGAGACTGTGAACTGTTCCCTTGGACACTTTGCCTGTAGGTGACTGTTGTCTTAAATCATGAAAGATTAGTTTTACCAAGCTTACCAAAGATATGACACTCAGAATCCAATACTGGAAGTTCAACTGTTGGGATTTTAGTTGTTTTAAGATATCTTTAAGTAGGATAGTCCAGTTCTAGTGACTGGAAATCAAAGGGTCCATCACATTTTTTTCATACTGTCTAGAGAAGCCTGCCCCATCCACCCCCTCCTCCCAAAATGCTCACAGTGAAGGAGGCTGTTCTATGACGTGAAAGATGGGTTAATAATGCTGGTGTTATCAAAAGATCATCCATAACTCTAATGCCACACTACCAGCTTTCTTAACTATTTGCACCCTGTATTAAGTACAAACTTCAACATTGGTCACTATTTTCTATAACCTGCGTAACTCCTAGAAAATGACTTTGGAACCTTGGACTGAGGTCTAACTTATGTACTATTATAATAAAAATAACTACCATTTAGTAACCACTGAAATATTTCAGGCATTGTGTCAAGTATTTTATATTATCCCACTTAATACTCAAAATAGTTGCATGATCTTTATTTGATTAATATGTTTAATTATGTTTTATGTATTTATTTTATTTTTCCTCTTTTTTTTTTAAATGAGGGGGATGTAATTTATTTATATTTGGAGGTGGTACTGGGGATTGAACTGAAGACCTCCTGCATGCTAAGCAGGCACTCTACCGCTTGAGCTATACCCTCCCCCGATTAATATGTTTAATTATGATTAATATGTTTAATACAATTATCCCCAGTTTGCAGCTGATAAAACTGAACTTAACTACCTTTCGCAAAGTGGAGGAGGGATTTTTTAATGCAAAACTATCTAATCCCAGATCATATCTTTTCAAATTTTATGTTTTTTTTTAACTCTTCTTTTTGGTTTTATGATAACCAATCCAGTTTGCCAAAACTGTTAGGTTATATAAATCCTTATCACTTCAACAAGCTTTTTGAGACTAAATAAAGAGTCAGTATCTTTATCTATAAAATAAATAGAAAAGAGGGGCCTGAACCAGAGAGATTAGGGGATTTTTGCCTTTGGAGAGCATAGCTGGACTTTGCTAAATATAGAAATTCAATTATAAATGAAAGGCAGTTTTATGTAGCAAATTTGTGTTTTCTTTCAAATTCTTTTGTATTTAATCAAATTTACTATCATATTTGTAAAGCTGAGCTTTACTGTAGACACAGTTTAAAAATATTTAGCATATGTGTGGCTTCCCTGAATAAGATTTTTAAATTGAAAAAAGGAGGGGAGAACTTACTGATTTTTGAAATATCCTTCTAAATGTGATAACCTTTGAATTAAATAATCCCATCTTCTTAATGCCACTTAACATTTCACAAACCCTTAGAAAATTATAGAGATTCATTCATTAATGAGTTGCCCTAGTCTAATTTCAGAATGTTGACTCTGGTTTGGATCAGATGTTTGGAAACTCTTCCTTTTTCTCATTTTTGAAGTTTGTCAAAGCTGCTAGGAATAAGAGGGTCTCAATTTCTCGAGCTCAGGAAGTAATTTGCAGAAATGAGCGTAATTCCCTAGATGAATGGATATAGCAAATGCCACAGTAGTTTTTTGTTTCTTAAATAAATGAAAATTTCTAACATAAAATCACAGTATGGTTATTTTATTAATAGAACTGCAAGTAATATTGATTTCTTTAGAATAAGAACAAGAGAACCATCATATTAGTGGTTAGCTAAATCTAATTCAAATCAAGCTATTCACATATCCATAAGTGCACCATCTTTCTCCTGAGAGCAGCTCATTTAAAGTCATACCCTTAATTCTCCTCTACATCAGTCTGTTTTTCATTTTTTATAGTAGTTCTTCTTAGGTGTGTAGTATGTGTTTAATAAGTATTTGTTTAATTAACAGATGTATAGTTTTGCACATTCATATCTATAGGTATAAATATATACGGTCATGATAGAAACATCTATATGAATTAGCCACAAGTATCTATCTCATAAATTAATATATTACATATTACATATATTAGTTCTAGACAGTCAGTGGGAGAAAGCAAAACTATGACAAAATGGAAAACACTTGACTTCTTTTTGTTTGTTTGTTTGTTTGTTTGTTGGGGGGTAAGTGGCTTTATTTACTTATTTTTTAATGGCGGTACTAGGGATTGAACCCAAGAACTTATGCATGCTAGGCATGCACTCTACCACTGAGCAATAAGCCCCTCCAACTTCTTTGAAAGCAGAATCCCTTGTCCAGCATGATTGTGCTAAATATAAGCATTCTCATTACCACCCCTCATAAGTCTTCGCACCTTAACCATGTGTGCATCTGAAAATATTCAAAGCAGAAATAGAGAAGACTTTCAATGAATGATTATGAATTCTTCTCTTAGATAAATCAATATTCAGTTTGACCACTGACTATTGACATGATCTCATTTGCCCCTCACAATACTGTTCTGAGATAGGGTGGGCCATTATGACTCCAGATAAATCCAAATAAAGTTCGTATATACAGATATTCTGCTTTGCTCGGCTTTAAAAATGCTTCCAGATACCTAGTGTCATGACATCCACCACCCACTCCCTAGAGAGGATCTCATACTTGGTTTAAGAAGCAGACACCATTATCTCTGAGGCAGCAGGTTCTCTAGCTGGGGCACCAGGGAGAGACTCCTGGACTCCAGAGACAACCCAGTAGGTTCATGGACAGAAGGAAACACAGCACCTGACTCAGAGAAATCAAACCCCCTTTACTGGAACAGGCCAGACAGAGGGACACTCCCAACTGTACCACTTAACATTCTAATGTTTGTAGTCTGCTGTAACATCGTCACCCACTCTGAGAGCAATTTACCTTTGGCCTCAGTGTGTTTGCCATCCCTCCTGCCTCTCTTAACTCTTTTCTTAGATCTTGAGCCCATCACCTGTATTCCTGATTCTCCTACATTTTCCATCCATTTATTCTTCCTTTTCAACTCAACTCTATCCTGCTTACTTCTGTTAAATAATCTCTATCACCTTTTGCACAGCAAAGGAAACTATAAACAAAATGAAAAGACAACCTTCAGAATGGGAGAAAATATTTGCAAATGATGCTACTGACAAGGGCTTAACCTCCAGAATATATGAATAGCTCATACAATTCAATAATCAAATAAATAAATAAATAAATAAATAAATAAAAATGGGCAGAAGATCTAAACAAACATTTATCCAATGAAGACATACAAATGGCTGATAGGCATATGAAAAAATGCTCAATGTTGCTAATTATCAGCAAAATACAAACTGAAACTACAATGAGGTATTGCCTCACCACCAGTCAGAATGGCCATCATTAAAAGTCCACAAACGATAAATGCTCGAGAAGTTGTGGAAAAAAGGGAATCCTCCTTCACTGCTGGTGGGAATGTAGCTTGGCACTGCTATTATAGAAAACAGAATGGAGATTCCTTAAAAAACTAAAAATAGACTTACCCTATGACCAGAAATCTTACTCCTGGGCATACATCTGGAGGAAACTCTAATTCTAAAAGATACATACACCCCAGTGTTCATAGCAGCACTATTTACAATAGCCAAGACATGGAAGCAACCTAAATGTCTGTCAGCAGATGACTAGATGAGAAGCTGTGGTATATTTGTACAATGGAATACTACTCAGCCATTAAAAAAATACAATAATGTAATTTGCAGCAACATGGATGGATGTGGAGATTGTCATTCTAAGTGAAGTAAGCCAGAAAGAGAAAGAAAAATACCATATGATATCACTTATATGTGGAACCTTAAAAAATGACACAAATGATCTATTTACAAAACAGAAACAGACTCACAGTCATAGAAAACAAACTTATGGTTACCGGGGGAAAGGGGAGGGGTAGAGGGATAAAGTGAGAGTTTGGAATTTGCAGATACTAACTACTATATATAAAATAAACAGCAAGTTTCTACTGCATAGCACAGGGAACTGTATTCAGTATCTTATGGTAGCCTATAATGAAAAAGAATATGAAAAGGAATATATGTAAGTATATGAATGACTGAAACATTATGC
Source organism: Camelus dromedarius (assembly GCF_036321535.1). Classification (NCBI taxonomy): domain Eukaryota; kingdom Metazoa; phylum Chordata; class Mammalia; order Artiodactyla; family Camelidae; genus Camelus; species Camelus dromedarius. The sequence continues at coordinate 8,903,900 of NC_087442.1, forward strand.
TGTACACCAGAAACTGACACAACATTGTAAACTGACTATACTTCAATAAAAATTTTTAAAACAAGAGTATCACCAGCGAAGCTCTGACTTGCCACTCCTGAGCGTCAGCTGCCTCTGACTCTCAGGCTAAAGCCCAAACTCAGCAAAGCCAGCGCATCCTTTGCTCAGCTCTGTACTGCATGTTAAGCCAGACAGATAACCTCGTCTGCAGCTCTGGGATTTCTGGTGTAGTAGATATTTTTGCCTACTTGAAAATGGTTTTACACCTACTTCAACCCTATTTCTATCGCCAGTCATGTTTTTTTACCACCCCTCCCCTATCTCTCAGGCTACATCGCTTTTTTTCAGTTACCAGAAGTAGGTAGTCCTGATTTTCAAATCCTAGCTTCATTCACCTTAACGGGCACTAAATTACCTGATACCCAAGTAGTTGGTGTCAACAAGTCCTCCCCTAACAAGCCTTCTCTCGGCCTCTTAGCTAACCAGTGATAATCCACTTCTGCTTGTCTTTCTTCCTTCCGCCAGCTGATCTCCTGAAAAACACCTGAGGTTCACCCTTGACTCTTTCTTTGGTCTAGCTAGACTTTGTCACTAACCCATGTCATTACTCAGTTTTTCTTCATCTCAAAATTTTGCCTGTTATAACTATACTTCTAAATTTGTAGCCCTGTGTATGAAACTAACCTTAATCATCTTTAGCAATAGTGTAGATACATGAATATAATACTGTATGTAGTATTTATAATACACATTATTTAATACATATAACACTGTATATGGTACTTTTTTCATGTGTGGATCTGTTATACATAAAGTTCTAACTTACATAGCTTTTAATATTTTACCTCAATATGACCACAATTTGGACAGTTTATTTCTCAAATTTATTTTATTCTGACAGCGTAAATGTATTTACACTTTTCACTAAACTCAAACTTTCAACCAACAGTGCTCTCTTACAGGCACTTTGTGAAGAAGCAATTTATACACATTGTAATTCTTTAATTCTCACAACATCCCCCATACATGCTATTAATATTACCACATGACTGAAGAAATAATTAAGGACAAATGTAAAACTGCTCCCAAATTTAGCAGCAGCTGTAGCTACAGCATTCTCACAGGTGGAGGCATAATGCAGTTATTACCTAGTACAAACAGGTAATATTTTATTACCAGAAATGACAGGTTGATCCTTCATAATTTTGAGATGAAGATGCCCCTCCTTTTTACAACCAAAACTGTCCGGGAATAAGTTGTTTCACATATGGAAATTTTCAGGATAATGCATACTTTAGCCATTAAGAAAGTGGCTATGTGGAAAGTGTGCTATGCAGTGCACTACATCGTGAGCACTGACTGCTGTCTGTGTGTGTTCAGCACATTTCAGATAAAGACACCAAGAATCCAAGAGAACCATGTGCTCAAGCCCATCTAGCTGGGAAAGCCAGGAAGTAACAAAGCCCAGGCCCACAACTGCCTGGCCCCAAACCCTAACTTCTTTCCACCACACCATGTTATCTTCCAGAACAGGAGTAGTACCAGAGACGAGCCAAACATTCACTGTAACCTGCTGGCAAAAACATATACTAAAGCATATTGCACCTCTTTCTAATTTCCTGGACTACATAGAAAATAAATGTTTTTTAAAATTTGTATTGAATTTGATTTACTGTTCTTGTCACTTGAAGAGCTGTGTGCGATTAACATCAGTCACATATGTCTGGCACATCATTTTCAAAGCACCTTGACCTGACACAAACAAACAAAAACAGACACTGCACAAACTCCAAAGAAGACTTAATTGTCCCCACTTAGAAGCTGAGAATTCTGAATCTTCAAGATCTTCCACGACTATTTTAAGAATTAAAAGCTAGGAAGTGACAGCCCAAGGACTGAAATCCAATGATTTTAATTTCTGGTGCAGAAATCTTTCCTCCACATATTATTGATTCCCTGAAAAGCTGTTGAGATTGGGAGCTCATTAGTCCCTACTCGAAATGGCCTCAGTCAGCTTTGGTTTTAGAGGACGTGCGCACTTGCCCAGAATATTCCTGTTTCTCCCACCGGGAGCAAGTTGTCAGTTACTTTTCATCTTTTTGCTCTTCTGCCTTTTTATAGTAGCTGCCATACTTCCTCCTTTCAAATTGCTGCTACTAATTTGCTGTTGGCTTGAAATCTAATCATTAAGTGTTTAAAATAAGAATCTGCCGGCTGTGAGAGACCCTTTAAAAGTAAAGCACATGAGCTTGCGTTTTACAGGAGGTATTTGGTGGCTCTTAACAATTTTCTTCTGACTGAAATTAACCCATGCTCATTATTGAAGAAACAAAATGTAGAAAGATCTAAACAGGAAGAATAAATACATCACACAATCTGCAGCCAGATAACTCAATACTATAGCATATTTTCCACTGCACATGTTTTAATATTATTACTATTAGTGATTATCATTAATGTTATTACTATTTTTAAATGGAACAGCTTGTATCCTGACTTTTCCATTGAGCACTTAAATTGAAATATTTTCCCATGCCAATAAATAATTTTCAAACAGTAGAATTTTGATCTCCGTAGAAACTTCATGATGTGAATACACCACAGTTAATTTAGCTTTTTCCCTTTGTTCCACAGAATGATGATACTGCTTTCATTTTTGGATATAATTCTACCAAAATCATTTTTGTCCAATCAACACTCTAACTTGGATATCTAGTTGTGAGTTCAAGGTCTAAGTTTATGAAAAATGTAGGCACTAGATACAAAAGTCAAATTCTTTTTTTTTTTTTTGGCAGTTCTATAAATTTATACTCCCACAAAAGTTAAGCAAACGTTCATTATTCTTAATTACTTACTCTGCTCAGATAATGCTTTTTCTTGCCCACTACAGGTTTACTGCTTGTGTTCCAACTATTTGAGGTTGAAATCAGAGGTCTCTAAAAAAGTGAGCTGCTACAATACTCAAGCATGCAAGGTTTTTATTACACTGTTAGAGATTTTCATTATCCTTAAAATTCAATTTTATCTTTACCAATTAGAGATGCTGTTATTGATTCACACAAATACACAAAAGGCCTTGTGCTTTGAGCTGCCTTTGCTGTGTTTGGGGGCCATCTGCATTCTTTTCCATTCCCCTGTTCAAATTTGCACCTCATTTCAAAACAACCGTCTCATATTGAATTACAATCTATAACTCTGCCATAGTGTAAAGTTAATTTGTCCATATTGTTAATGAATCTGTTGGAAGGAAAAAAAAAAGACTATCATAAAGCAAAAGTGTTAAGGAGCATGCACATTTCTCAAACCGTATATTAGGGTCTGTCCCAGTCCGTTTAGGCTGCTATAACAAAACACCACAGCCTGGGACAGGGTGGCTTATAAACAGGTAAAATTGATTTCTCCCAGCTCTGGAGGCTAGAAGTCCAAGAGCAAGGTGCAAGAATGACTGGGTTCTGGGGAAGGCTCTCTTCCAGGAAATACCTGGTAGGGCTGGGGCAGTGTTCTCCAGAAGTCTGAATCAGTGTTCAATACATGCTGAGTCCAGGAACCAAGGGGTGACAATGACAGTGACACCTGGCACTATTAGCTAGTGACCCACAAGCAAAATTTTGCTTCATGTTCCCTTGAATTTGTACTCTGCTGGCCTAGAGATCTTAGTTTCAGAGGGAGGATGTTTCACTTGAAAAAAAAAAAAAAAAAAACAATGGTTCTACTGAACTAGAAGTTAAGATGGCTGTCTGGCCACTTTGGGACCCTCATGCCTCTGAGTCAGCAGGAAGAGAAGGGAATTACAGTGCTGGCTGGGGTGATTGATCCTGACTACCCAGGGGGAAGCTGGACTTCTACAGCAGAAGCAAGAAAAAGTATGTCTGGAATACAGAAAATTCCTTAGGGCATCTCGTATAGGCATGCCCTATAATTAAAGTCAATGGAAAACTCTGACAGTTCAATCTAGGCAGAACTACTAATGGTTCACATGCTTTAAGAATGAAGGCTTGGATCACTCCATCAGTTAAAGGACCACATCAACTGAGGTGTTTGCCGAAGGCAAAGGGACTACAGAATGGGCAGTAGAAGAAGGCAGTTATAAATACCACCGACAACCACGTGAGCAGTTACAGAAATGAAGACTGTAATTAATATGAGTACAGCCACTCCTTGGCATCTGCAGGGAATTGGTTCCAGGAGCCCCCTCAATACCAAAATCCATGGATGTTCAATCCCTTTATACACAATGGTGCAGCACAGTTGGCCCTTTGTGTCTGTAGTTCTACATCCAGGGATTCAACCAACCTCGGATTAATATCCAAAGTTGAATCCATGGATGCAAAACCTGTGGATAAGGAGGGCTGACTACATTTACAGAAAACGTTCTGTGTATAAATGGACCTGTGAAGTCCAAATCTGTATTGTTCAAAGGTCAACTGCACTTCCTTATTTTGTAATGAATATGTTTGTATGCATTTATACATATATTAAACAAATATCTTTGTTTTCTCTTCTCTTATTCCCTAATCATGTAACATAAGATGTATTGACTTTGTATCAGTATTTAATTATCATTACCTTTATATCATAATATCCAAATTATAGAACATCAGAAGAAGAATAAACAACACTGAAGGAATTTACCTCCTCTCTGGGGAAGATATTAGTGTATTTTTGATTTTAATCAGGAGAGTTGTATCGCATTAGTTGGAAATATGACCTTGTTATTGTCTTTGGAGATTAAGCATGGTTTAAGGAGATGGGTTTGCCAGTCTGACAAGGGGTGGACTTGTGATGATTAATTTTATATGTCAACCTGACCAGGCAAAGGGATCCCTAGATAGCTGGTAAAACACTATTTCAGGGTGTGTCTGTGAGGGTGTCTCCAGAGGAGACTAACACTTAAGTCAGTAGACTAAAGAGGGTCACCCTCACCACAGTGGGTGGGCATCAGCCAATCCCTTAAAGGCCTGAATGGATCAAACAGGTGGAGATAGATTGAATTCACTCTCTCTGCTTGAGCTGAGACATCCATCTTTCCCTGACCTTAGACATCAATGTTCCTCGTTCTCGGGCTTTCAAACTCAGGTGAGGACTTACACCATCAGCTCCCAGTTCTCAGATTTTTGGACTCAGATTGGATTACAACTACCTCTTTGCTGATTCTCCATCTTGCAGACAGCAGATCGTAGGACTTCTTGGCCTCCATAACCACGTGAGCCGATTCCTGTAATAAAGGTGTTTTCTCTCTCTCTCTCTTTGCTCTATTTCTATTTCCATCTCTATCTTTATTATCAACTATCTATGTTCTGTTTTTCTGGAGAATCCTAATACTGCCCAAGTGGACATTTACACATCATTAATCATTTGTCTTCATCCCATTAACCAGTTACTTCACTTGTGTATACCAAACCCTAGCTTTATATTCAAATTACTACTACAGCATTCATAAACAATTATAGTAAGGAGTTGCTGTCTCAAACTGGAGATAATTATTTCCTCCTAGAGGACCCTCCCCCAGGAGGAGGCAGACCCAGCTCCATGTGGACAAAAGCCTTGTTCTTCTGTCCCAGTCTCCTCATTTCTTATCCCAAAACACATTGCCAAGTGAATCCAGGGCAGAAATAATAAGAACACCATCAAAACAAAGCAACTGCTCACTCTCAAGAGCTATAAATTGTGAGACATATATTCTTACGCACATTCATATTTTACACTCTTGCATACATACTTTTTTTCCACTATAAAGTGATTATTTTCCTTTATCTTTCTCTTCCCTTGATCTTGTGCACATTTTCTGGCTTCTTGTAAGAGACATAGACAATTTCCTAGCCTTGTTAACATCCCTAGGGTGAAAGTAGGGAATCTTACGATTTCTCACTTATTTTTGCTGACTCATATATATAACGTTAGCAAGTTATGGGCACTCTGCTACGGAATATTATGAAGTGAGACAACCTATAAACTAATACCTTTTTCATACTTGCACTGAGAGAGGACAGACTGAACAGGTGGTTGCGTTTGTGTGCACGTGCGCATGCGTGCATGTGCACATATTTTGGCTGAGGTCAGAGCCTCTGCATCGAGAGCCTCAGATCAGCCACTCTTCCTAGTCCCAGTTAGCATGGTAAGTCCTGCACAGTAACCAGGCTCTACGTTCCAAGACAGCCTGCAAGTAGATGCTTATTACAATGACATGAATAACAAGTGATATGTGCAAATAGCATTGTATATGAGCACATGCTTCTCTAGCGTGGTTTTCTCCCGGCTCACATACAAGGGCTATTTGGGGGCTTTTGTTTATTTAAACCAAGGAGAAGAAAAGGCTCTGATAGATTGACAGTCTTTGGTATTTTTCCCTTGACAAATGTGTGGCAGCTTTCAATTTGATCCCAGTACTTCTGTTCCTTATTCTCAATCCCATCTCTGAAAATGATTACTGTATTTTGCTGTTGGTCTCACACTGACTAATTCTTACCCGGCATATTGATTTCTAATTTTGTAGCTGGCAGTTCATCTTTCAACTTGTATGACACATTATTCTTCCTGTGAATTGAAGTTTCATATTATCCATCTTGATCCTTTATTCCAAGCAATGTTATCTCTTTTTTTTTTTGTTTTAATACCTCAGGGTTTGTTCCCTCCCTGAGGATTTATCTTATTTAAAAATGCATGTTTCTTCACGGGTGTTTTTGTTGTTGCTGTTAATGAGGTTTTAAATTTTATTACAAGGCACATAGGAGATTGATTTAGAAGCTTGATACTTTTTAAATTTTATACAAATTTTTGATTTTGGGGTTTTTCTTTGGAGGGGGTAGAAGGTAATTTGGTTTATTTGTTTGTTTATTTTCAATTTTTTAAAATGGAGGCACTGGGGATTGAACCCAGGACCTTATGCATGCTAAGCATGCACTCTACCACCGAGCTGTACTCTCTCCCCTAGAAGCGTGATTTTTGAGGAAGCAGGAACAAGTTACTCAGTTAACCTTAATTTGCACTAGTGGTAGAGTTTGCGTATTCAGGAACTCCCAAGCCATTGAGAAGCCAAAATCAGAGGCCCACATTCTACTTTCATGAAGTTTCCTTTCCTAGAACCACATATGGATTTATCTTAGCACTGTGACATCTGTTTCCCTCAAAGGAGAAGTGAAGGAAGAGAGAGGTACATTGTGCCAAATGTAGAAGAAACAGCACAGAGAGATTCATCCATCTGCAGTGTTTGTAACGGGTGAGCAGCCTTTTCACTTCTTCCTTAGATCATCTTTAAGTTGAAGCAAGATCTGATAGTCAACTTGACTGTTCAAGCCACAAGGATGCTTTCCCCAGGGCATGGTGGGGAGGGACAGGAGAGGACGGAGGACTTTCACATTTTAAGGAGTACTTTCCAGCTCTCAGAGAAGCTGGCATTAGCAGAATCCTGCACCTGTCCCTGCCTGCGCTCTCCCTGCCTTTACAAGCCAAACTGCACATCACTCCCACACTAATCTTCCAAGGCAGAGCTTTTATCATGCCACTCCCTGCTTGGGAACCTGCAGTGGGTGAGAATAATAGCAGTAATGCCTCACATTAGCATAGAGTCTTTCCATTTGCAAGTGCTCTCCCATCCCCTGTCTCATTTCCTCCCAGCCACAATCTCTGAGTACCTGTTAGATCAAGTCCAAAGCCCTTCTGCTGAGCACGGTCTTTTAGCACTTTCTGGACTAGTTCGCTGTCTTTCTCTTCCTTCTGCCAAAGGAAGCCTCCAGTCTCTCCTCCGCTCCCAGACAGCACTGCTTTTCAACTTCAAGAACTGTCTTTTTGCACCCCCCTTTACCCCCCGCCTGGAAATACCCCAGCTTCCTTTTCCCCCTTAGTAAGGCCAGGAGGAAACACCTGCTGGCCCGGGGGAATCATGGTTTCTGAGGACAATCTGCAGTGGAACATCCACCGTTTCTGGCCTAATTCCACCCGGTTTGTACATGGACGTATTGCACAGTTTCTCCCACTCCCACTGGTCAACCTTTATTAGAGAGATTGTGTTTGGCATACCAGCTCTGCCTCCTGACCCTAGTCTTCAGGTCATGTTATTTTTGGTCAGTTTCCTTGAAGATTCAAGTTAGGTAATTTCTAGACCCACTGGGAAATTTCCTCAACCATTTTACATAGCTCTGAAAAGTTCTCAGAATCCCATTATCTGAAAACATGAACTAGGCACTAACTTTATGGAACATTCTGTAGAAATGGTTTCTCCTTTTATTTTTATGAACTGCACTTTCTTTTTGAAAAGGCTTTAAAATTATCAACATGGCATGATCTTTCCTCTTAAACCTGAAAGACTAATGAGGGAGGAGTAAGACATGCAGACTTTCTGAACTTCTGTAACCTTGAACATCTGTAGAAAGATGTCTCATTTCTCAGTGTCCCTGGTAGCTGGATTGTAGGTCAGATGGAAAGCCAAAGACAAGATTTTTTCCTCTATAAAATTGTAGCCACAGTTGTCGCTTCTGAGACCTTTATCAAATAATTCGTAACAGGATTGTACTTTTCTCTGATTACTCAAATCAAGTGCTGAAAGTTCATGAAAATAGATGTTTAAGAGCCCAAAGTTAAAAAACACTCACCACCTCAGCCGCTCTACATGGAAAAGACTTTTCCTTTTTTCTGTTTTTTGGTCCTCCTCTTCACCAGTGTTTCTCCCTCTTTTAAATCTCCCCTTCCCTCTCCTTCTTTCCTCATCTCTTCCTTTCCTCTCCTCTCTTCTTCTCCTTCTCTTCATTAGTCCTGGTAATTATTATTAGTCAGAGAATCTGGCCGCAAATTAATCAGATCTCAAGTCCAAATAGAAAAGTTCTGGAGAATAAAGTATGCCTGTGTATTTTTCCACCCAGACCCCTCAATTCATCAAAAAACCCAAGCAACAAAGGTAATTACTGGCAAATGGCCACGACTCAGAGTCACCTGGCAAGGACAGACCACTTCCCAGCGTTTTGGTACCCCCCACCACCACTGCCTTCTCTCGACTTCCAGTCTCTGCTCCCCTCCACCGCCACCTTTGTTGATTATCCTCTTTGTTCCCTTCGCCGTTACTAGCAGAACTCTTTCTCGGCCCATTGTTCAGGGTAGGATTTGTTCTTTTAACCCCAAACCGTCATAAAATACTGAGGAAAACAATCATCATTTCAAAAACAAAAACCTAGTGCAATCTTAAACCATGAAAAGCGATAATCCCACTCTTCCATTGCTTTCTTCGTCCTGATTTCCATGATTCCTTTTATACCCCAACCACAAACATCCACATCAGCTCTAACCTACACCGTTACCCTCAGCTATGCCCTGCTGGCCTAGTGTCGTGCTGGGGGTGTGACCTAGACCTGATCCCTGAGGGTTACTGAGCCGTCATCATCAAGCCCTTCTCAGGCTGAAGATGCTGACTTGTGCATTTACCACTAAAATCGGGCTTTAAACTTTGAGATGCATCTAAGTGGACTGCTCGTGTACCGATCTTAATCTTTCTTATCCCCACTGTATAACAACGGCCCAATCACCTCCTAGTGATTAGAATCAATAACACCTTTCAAGTTGCAACCTTTTCCTTGCCTGATGTTTCCTGGGCATGTTGAAGGAACTGATACCCCACTTCCTCCGGCCTCTCTGGTTAATGATGAAAAATCATCAGTGATGCTTTTTTTTTTCCTTACATGTAAGCTATCGTTTGTCTCTTGCTGCTTTCAAGAGTTTAGTCAAGTGTCTCTTCATTTTTTTCTTTGATTTTAGTTTTTGAAACTTTGACTACGATGTGTCTTCATGTGAATTTGTTTATCCTGCTTAGATTTTACTTAACTTCTTGAATCTTTATGTTTTTTGATAAATTTGGGAAAATTTCATTCGTTATTTCTTTGAGTATTTTTTCAGCTCCACCCTTTTTCTGTTCTCCTTCCAGACTCCGATGACTTGAATGTGAGAATTTTGTTTATATTCCCACAGGGCCCTGAGGATCTGTTTTTTGTTTGTTTGCTTGTTTGTTTTTTATTTTCTCTGCTGTTCAGATTGGGTAATTTCTATTGTACTATTTTTTTCTTTTGTCCCCTTCATTCTGCTTCTGAGCCATTTATGGAGTTTTTTTCCCCCAGTAATTGTACTTTTTAGTTATAAATTTTTTATTTGGTTATTTCTGTATCTTCTGCTTTCTTTGCTGTGATTTTCTATGTATTTTTTTAAGACTTTCTATTTTTTAATTTGTTTAAAGTGTGTTTGTAATTGCTTGCTGAAGCATCTTGTAATGGCTGCTTTAAATTGTCTCTTTAAATTCTGTCAGATAATCTTAATATCTCTGTCTTTTCAGTATTGACCTCTACTGACTGTCTTTTCCATTCAAGCTGAGATGTTTCTGGTTCTGGGGATGATGAGTGGCTTTAACCTGGGCATATTGTGTGTTATGTTATGAGATTCTGAATTTTATTTAAATCTGCTGTTTTTATCTGGCCTCTGACATGACTCTTGTAGGAGGAAGGGTCACTGCCAGCTGGAGGAAGAAGTCAGTTTCTCCAGCTAGCCTCCACTGACAGCACAGGGGCATAAAGGGGGAGGAGCGGGGAGCGGCGGTATCAGTGAGCTGGGGTGGTGGAAGCCCTGATGCCCCACTGGACTCCTCTGACACTGACCAGAGGGCAAGCGAAGGGGCGCCTCATTCTGCTGGATCAGGAAGATTTCTTATCATGAGTGAAACAAGTCTCTGCCTCTTATTAGTGGAACACAGATTTCTAAATATTTATACATTTACTATAGCCTATTTCTTTCTGAAAATTGTTAATACATACAAATGTGTGCTTGTTAGCCAATTTTTAAATATCTTCAGCATCTAAAGTTGCTGTTTATTTTTCAGTAAGTCCACGAAGATAGGTGAAAGAAATGACAAGATTTTAAAAGATGATTATGGTGTGAGGATGACTCTTCATTGGCATCAGTGTCAGTATCCAGAAATAGCATGAATGAGTCAGCAAGTTTTCTCACAGAAGATAACCATGGAAGCAAGAGAGGTATATGCTGTGACAATAGTATCTCATACAGTCGTCTATTATTCATTAAACTACCTGTTCTTATTTAAAATTATCCTTGTTTATTATTCGAGATCAAAATAATGCCCATATTTAAAAGGTATAAAAGTATTTTATCCTATTTGTGAAAATATAAAGTGGGTGTAGATGCACCCTAATTGCCGCATCAAGTCACTGAGAAAATAACCCGAGTACTAAATTGTATGCTTCAGTCATATGAGTGTCCTGAATAATCAGAAGAGCAGGATTCTGGTTTTTGTCTTTCTCTACGGATGTGATGACGTTGCTAAGCATGTTTCTTGTTCTGTAAATGAAGAGCTTGAATTCAGGGAGTCAAGGCTTGATACAACTCTAACATTCTGTACATCCCAATGAGGTTAAAATGGTCCCAAGAGACTATGTCAGTGCAGCTTAACTCCAACTGTGTAACTGTGGACTACCGAGTTAGACACTGTTTCCAGAATAATGCAATATTTTGTATTGTATAAGTGAGGGGCCTTTTGCTTCATTCTTTTATCAGTTCCTTTAGCGACTGTATCAGTTAGGGTTTTCCAAAGAAACAGAACTGTAGGTGACAGACAGAGAGAGGAAACTGGCTCATACAATACTGGGGGATGGCAAGTCCAAGACTCATAGGGCAGACAGGTGGTTGATGGACCAGAAACTCAGACACGGTTTCTATGTTACAGCCTTGAGGCTGAATTGCTTCTTGAAATCTCAGGTGTTGCTTTGAGAACCTTCAACTGATTGGATGAGGTCCACCCACACGATCAAGGGCGATCTTCTTTATCTAAACACAGTTGATTGTAAATATTAATTACACCTACAAAATACCTTCACAACAATGCCTAGACTAGTGTTTGACCAGAGCCACAGCCTAGCCAAGTTGACACAGAAGATTAACCATCACAGTGATGATGTGCACTCATTACAGTACCTGTTGTTTCACACCTAAAATGTCTCAGGTGTTATTCTTGGTGCTTTGAATGAGGAGTCTTGTAATCCCCAGTACAATCTGATGGATTATCTGTTGCTATTTTCCCCTGTGACATGAGGAAATTGATTCTCTGAAAAAAAATTGTTGCCCAAGGTCACAAAGCCAACAAATGGTCTAGTCAGGGTTGAAACTCAGGATTACTTGACTGCAAAATGTGACAGAATGAATAGTTGTGGGGGAAAAAAGTCAGAAAATTCAGATTTACATATTTTCTTTCACAGTAACTAGCTGTCGAACTTGGGGCAAATATTCTGTATTTCTATTTTGGTGCTGTACACATTGTACCTGCCTTTCCTTTAGAATATAGTGTTGCCTTTTAAAGGGAAGACACTGCTCTGGAATTTGGGTTGGGCTGTTCTCTTGAGCCAGGTAATGAACATTTTGTGCCAGTTGATTATTCAATTACAACAGAGAAGAGACAAACCATTAGAAGAAATTATGAATCTACACACTAGAAGGAAATCCTGTGATTTTGTTTTGCCTATCAGCCTTCCCATCTGTACTTGTGTTAAAATGAAACAAAATACAATTTAATGAATTGGGAGCTGCTTGAACCGAAGCAAACAGTAAGGATGGCTGATGCCAGATGGTGAAATCTGCAGCACTTCACTCAACACTTTTTTCTCCCTAGGTTGTCTTGGCTCAGAATCCCCTTACCTCAGGAACAGAAAGCAAGTTTTTAACACTATTGCCTCCTGCGGAACCAATGCAGTTTACAAAAGAACAGGCTGGATTCTTTTTGTCTCATGCATCAACTCCAACACTGTCGGCTAAGTTCCATTTGCAGAATCTTTATTACTGCTGATGATGTCAGAGAAAAGGAACAGAGCATGATTAATAGATTGCAGTGGAATTTACAACTCTGGCAGCGAAGAGTGATCTTTTGATTTATCAACTGAGAACGTTCAATCTAAAAGTCACGGAGAGTGAATAAATATGGTCAATACCCACCTGATCACTTTAGAAATCGATTTTCTATTTATAATTACAATTTAAAGGCCGTTCAAAAGCTCTTTTCCTTGCTGTTTTGCGTGTATTTCTTGGTCTGTTAGAATCATTTGCCTTTCTGAGGGGAATCATTACAGAGAATCCTTCTACAAGCACCTACTTTTGCCTTTGTGAGTAACTTACTCTCATTCCAAGACACTGGAGCCTGAGTTTATGAGCAGTGCGGATGCACAATATTTAAGATTAGGATCTCAGTTGCCCAGAACTTACATTTCAGAGGTTAAACAAATCAGCTTCTTGCTTTTACCCTACTCCTCTTTTTCACTGCTTCTTTAATCAAAAAGGCAGAATTCAACATTTTACTGTCTGGCTTAAATCTTTTTTCTAGGAGATCTGAATAAAGCTGGATTGCTGTCTATGCACAGTGGCGACAGCCAGCGTGAGGCAGTGACCTGGCACAAGGCGCACAGCTTCTTGGAGTAAAGGTCATTCAAGCGCTTGCCTCTGTTATAACACCGCTGCCTTTTAAACAGGCATCCAAGTAGAAAGGTACCTACTATGTTACTTTTGAATAGGAAACTGCAGAAAGCATAAAAGTGCTATTTTTAAAAGAAGAATTCCTGGGTTTGCAATATCAGTGTGTTATTAAAAGTGTAAGAAATGTGCTACGAGAAACATGTCAGTTGAGATATTTGTACAGAGTACATTCTTTTCTCACATTACCCTAATTCGATTTTCTTTGTGGACTCTATAATAACTCTGTGGAGTTAGCTGAGATGCTTTCTTCATTCATTCTCATTTTTTTTCATTCAACTGACATTTTTGATTGATATTTTGATATTCAACTTTAACTGTAATGGAGTTTACAGTTAGTGACAGAACTATGCAGTATATATTAGTTAATTTTCAGAAGACATGGAGAAAGCCCAGTAGTAGTATCATGGTATCAGATTCTGTGCACTAGAGATAATCAAAACTTCAGAATTCTCTCTATTATTATGTGGTATCAATATGCTAACGTCCATGTTAATTTAAAAAATATAATTGCTTGAAAAATAATTTTAAACTTTGTATGGAAACAAAAAGATCCTGAATAGCCAAAACAACCTTGAGAAAAAAGAACAGAGCAGAAGGAATCATGCTCCCTGACTTCAGGCTATACTACAAAGCTACAGTAATCAAAACAGGATGGTACCAGCACAAAACCAGACTCGTAAGTCAATGGAATAGAATAGAGAGCCTAGAAATAAACTCATGTACTTATGGTAAATTAATCTATGACAAAAGAGACTGTAACATACAACAGAGAAAAGACAGTCTCTTCAATAAGTGGTGCAGGGAAAACTTGACAGCTACATGTAAAAGAATGAAATTAGAACATTTTCTAACACCATAGACAAAGATAAACTCAAAATTGATTAAAGAACTAAATGTAAGACCAGGAACCACAAAAATCCTGGAGGAAAATAGGTAGAACACTCTTTGACATAAATCACAGCAATTTTTTTTTTGTATCTGTCTCCTAAAGCAAGGGCAGTAAAAGTAAAAGTAAACAAATGGGACCTGATTAGACTTAAAAGCTTTTGCACAGCAAAGGAAACCATTAACAAAATGAAAAGACAACTTACTGAATGGGAGTGCATATTTGCAAATGATATGACTGATAAGGGATTAAAATCCAAAATATACAACTCAACATCAAAAAAACAAACAATCCAATTAAAAAAATGGCCTGAAGAACTGGATAGGCATTTTTTCCAAAGAGGACATACAGATGGCCAACGGGTACATGAAAAGATGCTCAGCATCACTAATCATCAAGGACATGCAAATCAAAACCACAATGAGATACCACCTCATATCTCTCAGAATGGTTATCATCAAAACAAAAACAAAAACAAAAACAAAAACAAAACAAAACAAAACAAAAAACACACACACAAATAAAATCTGGAGAGGATTTGGAGAAAAAAGAACCCTTATATGTTGTTGGTGGGAATGTAAGTTGGTATAGCCACTGTGGAAAATAGTATGGAGGTTTCTAAAAAACTGAAAATAGAACTACCATTTGATCCAGCAATTACAACCTTTAGTATATATCTGAAAAAAAAAAAAACCCACTAATCCAAAAAGATACATGTACCCCAATGTTCATAGCATCATTACTTACAATTGCCAAGATATGGAAGCAACCTGTGTCCATCAACAGACAAATGGATAAAGAAAATGTGTATATATACATATGTCTATATATATATGTTTGTATACACAATGGAATACTACTCAGCCATGAAAAGAATGAAACTTTGCCATTTGCAACAACATGGATGTACCTGGACACTTATTATTTAAGTGAAATAAGTCAGAAAGAGAAAAATGGATACTGTATGATATTACTTATACGTAGAATCTAAAAAACTACAACAAACTAGTGAATGTATTGAAAAAGAAATAGACTCACAGATATAGAGGACAAACTAGTGGGGAGAGGGAAGGAGGGAGGAGAAATATAGGGGTAGGGGATTAAGAGGTACAAACTATTATATAAATAAACTACAAGGTAAAACTTTTACATAAAATAAACTACAAGGATATATTTACAGCACAGGGAATATAGTCAATATTTTATAAGAACTAAAAATTAAGTATAACCTTTAACAATTGTGAAACACTATATTGTATACCTGTAACATGTAATATTATACATCAACTATACTTTAATCTAAAATATATATAGTTGCTTCTCTTGAACAAGGTTTTAGCATCCCAAATCCATGGATATAATCTCTAATAACATCTGTCAGTGCTTGAATTATATTTTGCCACGATTTTCCATGATTATTTTACAGTTAACATATACTTAAAAAAATGTATCCAAAATTAGCCTCTACATTTCTCCAGTTGATTGCTAGGTCATAAGCCAGTTGGAGACATAGAAGGTATGTCTCTCAGTTAATAGGCTCATATGTGAAGGAAATTTAAGTTCATAAACTTAATAGAACATATTCTGTTATCTCAACTTCATTTTGCAGCCTCTGTCCCACTGGATTAGTGGTGCCATTATTCTTAGTCTTTGGGGAGAGGGGAGGTTTACCCTGAGTCAAGGAAATAAGGGACCAGAGGCCAGCGGGTCTTCAAGTTATCCATCCTCAAGTCAGAATAGACACAAACCGTCACCTAAGTGTGGCCTGTGCCTTTGGTGTTGCATCTACAAAGACATCACTGTACCCAAGGTCGTCTATGTTGTTCTCCTGTGTTATCTTCTAAGAGTGTCATAGTTTTACTTTTTATATTTAGGTCTATGACCCATTTTGAGTTAATTTTTGCAAAAGCTGTAACATCTGTGTCTAGATTTTTTTTTCTTTTACACATGATGATTTGTGAAAAAACAAAAGAAACAAACAAAAAACTGTCTTTTCTCCACGTTACCTTTCCTCTTTTGTCAAAGATCAGTTGACTATATTCATGTGGGTCTATTTCTGGGCTATTATGTTCCATTGATCTGTTTTTCCTTTACCCAGAGTGCTTGACTTTTAACCCCCAATTTCCTTTTTATAGATTGAGACATCGAATCCTGCATGTATTGTCCTATAATTATGTCTGCATGGGAAATTGGCTCACCAGTTGTCTATTCAAACTAAATACAATTAAAATGTAACTGTCCATCTTCTTCTGCAGTCTCTCCTTAACACTCAGCATTTAAGGCAAAGGCATAACCAGCTTCTTAATATTAAAATCCACATAGTCAAACTTTTTCTAAAAGCTGCTTTTATTCTTTGCCTTCTATGAGTCCTGAGAACCCTCAACACAGACTATTGTAATAGAAAGTGGGAATTGGTCAATTCACCAATGCTATTGCAGTGATTTTCCACAGTGGTGTTTCCATTAGAACACTGCTCTGTCCAGCTTCTTGACATTGGTCTTCTCACGCCCACATTGCCAACGGCAGTGATCATGGTAATATAAAACGCTTGCAGATTATTGTGGCAGAGTTTATTCAGTGCTTAAAGTGCTGTGCATCTACTAAGAATTGCTTTTCATGATTTCATGATGAATTAAGATGAGTATTCACTGGATTTAATCTGGAGACCCAGGCTTATGTTCAATTTTTGCTAATAGCTATATATATATGTATGTATATGTATATGTTTCAGTAATCTGGAAAAAATACTTGGTAAAAAAAAATCTAACCTTTTTTGCATCTATTTTTAAATTTTCTTTAATAAGCAATGATGTTTTCAGGCCTTGTTTGGGTCTGTTCAAAATACTTTGTAAGGAATATATATGAAACATACATGTCAATTATGTTTTGAAAATTAGTATTCAAATGTTGCTAATTCAGTTTGATTTCAAGGACACAGAAAATGATGTGATCAACTCAGCCATGTAGAAATAATTAACAAGATGGCGTTTGAGTTTGCTGTAGTGTTTTCGCACACTTATCTATTTTTCCTGCTTCCGGGAGAACTCAGTGCTTCTAGAAGGGATTAGTACGAGGAAGCAGACCCTCAGAGACTTCTTGCTCCGTAAATATTCTACCTCTTTGAGATCTTTTCTGAACTTCAGAACATACGATGAACTCTAGGAGATATTTTTACTTCGAATAGCTTATAAACTGAAATTTAAACACTTTTCAAATGAATTAGTGAAAATTAAAGAGATGTAGGGGTTCATGATTTCAGCAGAGCATCTGATAAGGCATTTCCTGGGAAGGATGTTGTGTGGGCACTTCTAACACAAACTCTCCAAACGGAGTTACCCCACCTGCTCACTTACCTCACTCAACCTCCCCAGAGCTCCCACTGTATCAGAATCTCCCTTTGCTCACCTGCTCAACCTAGAATGTTGTCAACTCTTCCTGCTTTCCCTTCTCCCTCCCATACTTCTCTTGATTCTGCCTCTTCCTTGTTCACTGTCATTGCTTTGCTCAGGCCCCACCACTCTGATCTAGGTTACTGCAGAAACTTATGAGCGCTCAGTCCCTCTACCCACCCCCACTCCATCTCCCATCAATCCTGTCAGGTTAAGATATGCAGAATACACAGATTTGGATATATCTTCTCCTCCTTTAAAGAAAACCATCAATATCCCTCCCTTTTCTTTAAAATATATTTTGAACTATTTAAATATATTAGCATCATTTTCAAGGCCTGTGTCAATCTAGCTCCCAAACAGCTTTTCAGCAATCTCTCAATCACGCTTTTCACACTCAATCTTTTCTCTGTCATATTCCACACTAATTGCTATTTCCCTAAGACGACACCTCTGGAGCACTTTGTGCCACAATTATTTCTCTGCTCTTCCTTGTTTCTGAGTTAGGGCGAGAATTTTCTATTCGTAGGGGTTTGGAACATTGTAAATGCATGTAGAGGAAAATCAGAAAATCTGAATACTGTCTTTGAAGAATGCTTCTGAGAATGTCTCTGAGAATTTTTGTTGGCTTTTTTGGAGATGTTTATTTGGCCTAGAGACAATAAAACAAAGTTTGAGGCTGCCTTTTAATATTTAAAAGATGTCATGAAGTAAATGGAAAAGACTAACTCTTTGTCATACAACAGGATTTGAAAAATGATGGGAATTTATAGAAATACAGTCTTTCAGTGAGTATTTTTTTTTTCAAAACAAAAGACAAATTTAATTGGCATTGGAAAAAAGAACAGGAGTGTACTGCTAGCCTAGCCCTTTTATATACAGGATTTCTTTAATCTTCAGTATTCTATAAAAATTTTAAGAATATTTACTGATAAGAACTGAGGGATTCAGAAGGCTTTAAGCAACAAAGCCAAGACACTAAATTCCAAAACGACTCTCTCACAGTGAAGTGTGTGTCTCTAACACTGTGCCTTGCCCCAGAAGTGATTGAACTACTGCCAACTGCCTCATTATTAAACACACGATAAAAGGGTTTTCTGTGTCGGCTGGTGGAAGGGAGAAATTTGTGCTTTAAGTATTTTTTTCTTTTGATGTTCAGATTTACTTATTTTTTAAAATTTTGCTGGGGGGGAGGTAATTAGGTTTATTTCTTTTTAATGGAGGTACTGGGGATTGAACCCAGGACCTCGTGCATGCTAGGCATGCGCTCTGCCACTGAGCTCTACCCTCCTCCTTGATGTTAAGATTTGATAATTTACTAGATGAATCAGATTGATGTTATTAAATATCTCTTTACATTTCTATTTTCTTCCCCAAATATATTTTTATAAGTGGCCATAAAATGAAAGGAAGCAAGTCTCTGCTCTCTCCAGGGAATATTAACCCAAGGAAACTGATGCAAGTTTTCCTGTTTCTAGCTCCCACATACCTGCCCAAGGTCTTCTAGTAAAATTCACTGTAGGAGATTAATGGCAATATATTTTCATGACATCTATAGTATAGAATTAGACTCTATAATGACACTTATGTACCCTGCTCATAAAATTCAACACTCTAAACTCTGCTTCAGATTCTTCAGTGGCCTCTATATTGTTTCCTAAAATTATTTGCTAAAAGATAAATCCTTCTTTGATACTAAACTTGTCAGAAGGCTCACAAAGCTTCTTCAGAGTAAAGGAAACATCCCCACAAGCATTATTCTTGTTTTAAATTGTTCTGCAATGTCTCACAGTATGTAAGTAAGCATGTGAATCACAGATAATTATCAAAACAGAACAGTCTCAAAAACTAAAAAGAGAAACATCTTAAAAACTCACCTTAACCATGGTCATGTTAAAGTGGATCTGAAAATAGGAGAATAAAGAAAGAGTATGAATGTGTCTGTTCAGCATTTTATATGGTTTAATACATAAAACGGCCAGCATGTTTTTTTTTAATAACACTACAATTTATAACTGGGTGTTCTGTCTATATGCATAGAATCATTTTCCAAGTAAAATAGACGTGAATGACTAGTAAGTTCTTTGAGATACCAAGCAATGGGGGACTGTACATTATTTTTTTATTTAGTCAGTATCTGTTAAGGTCGAAGAGCGTAACTTGAAAGGGGGCTGGATAACAATTGATTAAACTGAGTTTACTTTCATCAAGCACTTTTTCCAACATTTGCTTGGCTTAATACACCACTCCATCTATCACTACTAGCTCGATTCTGACTGAGCAGCATTTCGGCCTTGGCTGCTACGCTACATTGGTTACTGTCTGCCCTAGGTTCTTCTTTTCCTTCTAAGATTTACCAGCATTTGAATAAAGCAGCTTCAATTTAAACTTTTCTTGTTTACATTTAAATCATCTTTTATTTGAGCAAAATTTTCTTGTAGACTTACACATCTATATTTTTTCCACAGGAAAAAGGAAACTTATCTAGGATATTCTTTCTGGGTGAATTTTTCAAAACGACATTGACAATTTATTTTTTTGTAAGACTTTTTCTTAGAAACCTGCACTTTGCCATTGGGTTGTTACACACTCCTTCCCACTGGCCAGTCAGCCCTATGACCCACTCAGCTTTGGTTGGAGGAGACAGTGACAGAGTTGAAGGCTAAATACAGCAGTAAGTTCTGTGACCATCAATATTTCCGAAGAAGGAAGAGAAATCGCTGCTGCTGCAATGTTCAGGCTGGCACTCACTCTGCCAGACCTGGGATAAGACTTAACACAATGTCTTAAGTAAGTAATGATCAACCAAGGCCCAAACTGCAAGATCCAATTCAATATATTTAAAAGCCAAGTTGGAATACAATGAAGACAGTCAATCACCAGGCATACTGCTGAATGTTCTGAACTCCATCGGAATGGTCAAACAAGTCAGAATACCACAGTGCACCCAGAGAGATCATCAGTATTCAGAATTTAAATAATTCCCACATTATATATAACATGTAGCAGAATCAGATAATTGATTAACTGCTTATTCAATGCTGAGATATAAGGAATTACTTTTTTTAATTAAAAATTGTATTAGTAATAATTAAATTTTAAATTCAAACAGTTAATTTGGGAATCACAAGTAATAATAATTCATGTAACAAAAATTTAAAAATACTGATTTAGTGTTTCATTGGCAACTAATTCTACAGGAATGTATTTGGTGATATTTAAAAAGAGGGCGTTGTCTCTGCTTTCAAGGAGTTTATAATCTAGTGCAGGAAAAAAAAACACCAGAGCTTGTAATGTAACTTGAAAACACTTATAAAGCAATAGGCCAAGGTATTTCATATAATTCAGTAATACAAAGCCAAATGGAGCAGAGACAACATCAGAGTAAGTGGTCAGACATAGGATTATGGGTTGCAAAGCATTTTAGGAATAAGAATTATAGGAGTTCCCATTTATTCATGCAGATCTAGCTGAGTGCAGAAATTTAACTCTTTACCACCAGTTATGCCACATATGAGTCATCTGGGTACATCACTAGGCTAAGCTTAGTGCAAACTACGAGACCAAAGTGGTATTCCATTGGGCAAATCCACACCTGCCAAGGGCATAATAGCTAGGATCAAAGCTGGCAGCATATTGCTTTCAAGTTGCAAAATTTCCTCAATCTCTATTAACAAAAAAAAAAAAAAAAGAAGAAGAGATGAAGCAGGGGTTTCAGGGACAGACAATTAAAGTTTTGAACCAGGGCAAATATTAATGTTTAAGAATATAATATTAGTCAATTATGCATAAAATAAAGCATTCATTAACTATGTCAACAAAACAAAACAAAAAATGTTCCATTAAACTGGCCAGTAAAACATAGATTAGGAATGAAATTAGTGCAGCAAAGAAATGGAATCAAAATTTGAAAGCAGTGTTTTGCACAGTTTTTACACTGAACACAGTAAATGGAGCACTTTGCAAACCAAATGGAAGAAGAATGCTGAGAGTCATTAAAACACAGGCGCCTCCTCTGACCTTGACCTTGATCTCGGCTCTGTCCCTTTCATTATCTGTCTTGCTGTGCCCCTCCAGATTCTGTTCTACTCTGCCATTTCAGCTTAAACCAATTCATCTCTTCCTTATTTCTGTTTTACAGGCCGCTGCTTCAAGGTGTGGAACCACTAACAGAAGTTCTTTAGCATGGCTTCAGGCTATCAAACACTCCTGGGAGGAAGAGTCTTTATGACTACAGTCCTCTTGAAGGAATTCAACATTAACTTAGATAAAATTTCCTGTAGTACTCCTGTAAGCTTCTGAAGTGCTCAACAATGAAGTATCCATGTTTTTTTTTTTTTTTCCAGGGCTGTATGTGGATAGTCTATTTATAAAGTATCTATAAAGGAAAAGTTTCTAAAAATTATATTAAAGTGCTTGAACCTCAGAAAACTTTGAGCTTCTTATCTGAAAAAGTTACAGGAAGAAGAAATTTAAACTATGCAGTATTAGCTCACCAAAAAAAAAAAAAAAAAAAGACTAGCAAAATGGTAAATCAATACAGGAAACCGGGATTCCTTACTATATGGTTATTATTATTATTTACTTATTATATAAGTAATTAATCTATTCTTATCAAGTTATGTTAATATTTCCTCAAGGTTAAAAATTAAAATCTTTCCCCAAATTAGAATAAGGACAAATTCAAATGTTGATAAGCAGCATTTTCTATATTACATACATACAAAACATAAAAGCTGTTGACCATATTTGATGATTGCTCCCATGCCCTGGCTTTCAGAAGACTGAAAAGAATTCAATGAAAATGATGTTACAGAAGAAATCCTAGTCACCTTTCAACAAAATTTCTCTAGTAGTTTTCTGGATAGGACTTAAAGAAAAATAATCATTGTGTTCTCATGGTAACCACAAACCAAAAATCTATAATAAATACACACAAAAAAAGAAAAGAGGAATCAAAATGTAATGCTATAGTCATCAAATCACAAGAGAACAAGAAGAAGGGGGAAAAGACCTACAAAAACAAATCCAAAGCAATTAGCAAAATGGCAATAAGAACATACATATTGAAAATTATCCTAAATATAAATGTATCAAATGCTCCAACCAAGATACAAAGACTGTCTGAATGGATACAAAAACAAGACACTTACATATGCTGTCTACAAGAGATCCACTTCAGAGCTAGAGATACATACAGGCTGAAAGTCAGGGGATGCAAAAAGATATTTCATAGAAATAGAAACCAAAAGAAGGCTGGAGTAGCAATACTTATATCATATAAAATAAACTTTAAAATAAAGACTATTAACAAGAGAGGAAGAAGGACAATACGTAATGCTCAATGGATCAATCCAAGAAGAAGATGTAATAATTGTAAATATATATGCACCCAACATAGAAGCACTTCAGTATATAAAGCAACTGTTAACAGACATGAAAGGAGAAGTCGACAGTAACACAATAACAGTGGGGGACCTTAACCCCCTGTTTACATCAATGGACAGATCATCCAGACATAAATTCAATAAGGAAATATAGACTTTAACTGATGCATTAGACCAGATGGACTTAATTGATTTTTATAGAGCATTCCACCTGGAAGCAGCAGAATACACATTCTTCTCAAGTGCATTTGGAACGTTCTCCAGGGTAATCACATGCTGGACCACAAAGCAAGCCTCAGTAAATTTAAGAAAATTGAAATCATATCAAGCATCTTCTCCGACCACAATACTATGAGATTAGAAATCAACAAACAGAAGAAAACTGCAAAAACCACAAACACATGGTAGCTAAACAATATGCTACTAAACAACCAAGGGATCACTGAAGAAATCAAAGAGGAAATCAAAAAAATACTTAGAGACAAAAACAAAAGCATGATGATCCGGAACCTCTGGGACACAGCAAAAGCAGTTCTAAGAGGGAAGTTTTTAGTGATACAAGGAAACAAGAATGATCTCAATTAAACAACCTAACCTTACACCCAATGCAATTAGAAAAAGGAGAACAAACAAAACCCAAAATTAGTAGAAGGAAAGAAATCATAAAGATTAGAGCAGAAATAAATGAAATATATACTTAAAAAACAATAGAAAACATCAATGAAACTAAAAGCTGGTTCTTTGAAAAGATAAACAAAATTGATAAATCTTTAGACAGACTCATCAAGAAGAAAAAGGAGAGGGTCCAAATCAATAAAATCAGAAATGACAAAGGAAATGTTACAACCGACACCACAGAAATGCAAAGGGTAGTAAGAGGCTGCTCTGAGCAACTATACGCCAACAAAAAGGACAAACTAGAAGAAATGGACAATTTCTTAGAAAGGTACAATTTGCCAAGACTGAACCAGGAAGAAATAGAAAATATGAATAGAACAATTATCAGTACTGAAATTGAATGAGTAATTTAAAAACTCCCAACAAACTAAAGTCCACTATTGGATGTCTTCACAGGTGAATTCTACCAAAGTTTTAGAGAAGAGTTAACATCTATCCTTCTGAAACTATTCAAAAATATTGCAGAGGTAGGAACAGTTCCAAACTCATTCTATGAGGCCACCATCACCGTGATACCAAAACCAGATAAAGGTGTCACACACAAAAAAGAAAATTACAGGCCAACATCACTTATGAATATAGATGCAAAAATCCTCAACAAAATACTAGCAAATCTACTCCAACAATGCATTAAAAGGATTCTACACCATGACCAGTGGGATATATCCCAGGGAATACAAGAATTTTCAATAGCCACAAATCAATCAATGTGATACACCATATTAACAAATTGAATATGATCACCTCAGTAGATGCAGGAAAAGTTTTTGATAACATTCAACATTCATTTATGATAAAAATATCCCAGAACATGGGAACAGACAGGGCATATCTCAACATATTAAAGGCCATATGTGACAAACCCACAGCTAACATCATACTTGGTGAAAAGATGAAAGCATCTCCTCTAAGATCAGGAACAAGACAAGGATGCCCACTTTTACTAATTTTATTTAACATAATTTTGAAAGTCCTAGCCACAGTAATCAGAGAAGAAAAAGAAATACAAGGAATCCAAATTGGAAAAGAAGTACAACTGTCACTGTTTGCAATGACATGATACTACACATAGAAGATCCTAAAGAGGCTCCCAGAAAACTACTAGAGCTCATCAATGAATTCGGTAAAGTTGCAGGGTACAAAATTAATATATACAAATCAGCTGCATTTCTATACCATAACAACAAAATAGAAAAAGAAATTAAGGAAACAATCCCACTTACCATCACATCAAAAAGAATAAAACACCTAGGAATAAACCTATCTAAGGAGGCAAAGGATCTGTACTCCAAAAACTATGACACTGATGAAAGAAACTGAAGATGATACAAATAGATGGAAAGATATACCATGTTCTTGATTGGAAGACTCAATATTGTTAATATGGCTATACTACCCAAGGCAATATACAGATTCAATGCAATCCCTATCAAATTACCAATGACATTTTTCATAGAACTGGAACCAATAAGGTTAAAATTTGTGTGGAAACACAAAGACCCTGAGGAGCCAAAACAATCTTGAGAAAGAAGAACAGAGCTGAGGGAATCACGCCCTCTGACTTCAGACTATATTACAGAGCTACAGTAATCAAAATAGTATGGTACTCGTGCAAAAACAGACATATAGCTCAATGGAAGAGGATAGAATGTCCAGAAATTAACCTACATGCTTATGGTCAATTAATCTATGAGAAAGGAGGCAAGAATATACAACGGATAAAAGACATTCTCTTCAATAACTGGTGCTGCAAATACTGGACAGCTACATGTAAAAGAATGAAATCAGAACATTCTCTAACACCATATACAAAAATATACTTAAAAATGGATGAAAGACTTAAATGTAAGACCAGATACTATAAAACTCCTAGAGAAAAGCACAGGCAGAACACTCTCTGACATAAATTGCAGCAATATTGTTTTCAAGCCAGCTCCTAGAGTAATGGAAATAAAAGCAAAAGTAAACAAATGGGACTTAAACAAATGTAAAAGCTTTTGCATAGCTAAGGATAATATCATCAAAATGAAAAGACAACCTACGGAAAGGGAGAAAATATTTGCAAATGGTGCAAGCAATAAGGGACTAATTTCCAAAATATACAAAGAACTCATACAGCTTAATATAATAAAAAACAAATAACCCAATCAAAAAATGGGCAGAAGAACCCACCAAAGAAGACAGACAGATGGCCAACAGGCTCATGAAAAGATGCTCAACATTGTTAATTATTCGAGAAATGCAAATAAAAACTACAATGGGGTATCACCTCACACCAGTCAGAATGGCCATCATTCAAAAGCCCACAAACAATAAATGCTGGAGAGGGTGTGGACAAAAAGGAACCCTTCTATATTGTTGGTGGGAATGTAAATTGATGTAGACACTATAGAGAACAGTATGGAGGATCCTTAAATAATTAAAACTATGATCCCATATCTTTACTAAATCATCCAGCAATCCCACTTCTAGGCATGTATCTGGAAGAAACTGTAATTTGAAAAGACATGTACCCCAATGTTCACAGCTGCATTATTTACAATAACCAAGACACGGAAACAACCTAAAGGTCCACTGAAAGATGAAAGGATAAAGTAGATGTGATACACACACACACACACACACACACACACACACACACACACACAGGAATACTACTCAGTCATAAAAAATGAATGAAATAATGCCATTTGCAGCAAAATGGATGGACCTACAGATCATGTTAACTGAAGTAAGTCAGACAGAGAAAGACAAATATATAATATCATTTACATGTGGAATCTAAAAAAAAGATACGAATTTTCTTTACAAACCAGAAATAGACTCATGGACATAGAAAATAAACTATGGTTACCAAAGGGGCAAGAGGGGGAGGGATAAATTAGGGGTTTTGGATTAACAGACACACTACTATATGTAAAATAGATAAACAACAAGGACCCACTGAACAGCACAGGGAACTATAGTCAATTTCTTCTAATAAGCCAAAATGAAAAAGAAACTGAAAAAAAAAACATGTATGTATATGTATAACTGAAACACTTTGCTGTACACCTGAAACTAACTGTAAATCAACTATTCTTCAATAAAAAATTAGGATAAAAAAATCACTGTGTTTTTGATCTTTGTATTACCTTCTTAAAAACTAATAATCATGCCCATGTTGGAAATACAGAAATATGAGGGTGGGGAACTGGAGGGAGATGATTTTTGAGGGAATTGAGGGAGATAATCTATTTTATGTATCATACTCTTTAGGCATTTACTTATAATACTGGATTTGTACTTCATTCTGAACTCTCTCCTTTTAGAAATGCTCAAAAGGAGACTAATTATTTTTGCATTGGTATATTTAGATTTACTCTTTTTATTTCTTATAATTCTTTAATCAGAACTCTTGTCTAAGTTTACTATCTGAAAGATAGTATATATTCATCACATATTCGTATAGAAAATTGTCTTCATGTTTTAGCATTATTGAATTATGTTTAGGCATCCTTACTCCTTTTTTAAAAAAACTGTAACTGTATCATTTTCTTTTTCAAACATTTTTATGATTATATAGTGCATAGTTTCTGAGAAAATCAAGCAGTATATACAATATCGTGTCCTTTATTTCAAGCGGAAATTAAATTTTCTCCATATAAATCTTACATAAGTGCCGATGGTATATACTATTTCCTTTCTTGTCTGGAATAAAAATATAAACCACAGTATCTTCATCTACAAACTACCTCATCTACAAAAAATACATCCCACTTCATAAGATTGATATGGGAATTAAGTCATGTAAGTTTTAAACAATTTGCAATATTGAGCAGTCTTTATAGACTTTATAGTAATTTAAATGAATTAAATATGCAAATAAATTGTTTTAAAGATACAGACTAGAAAATGTGGTTGGTAAAAGAAGTTACTGGCTATCACAGAAGGGTCAATCCTGGAAATGTGAATATATTATAATTTAATAGACATAATATACATAACTGGGTCTTTAAATATTTAGAAATATATCCATTTGTCTACCTATAGCAATATCACATTAATCTAGAGAGAAAAAAAACCTCATTTAAAAATTTTTATCTTTCCAGAGATAAAATTTCAAAAGTCTAAATGCTTCAGGTTACACATTGAATTAAACAAATTTCATTTCATAGCAAAACAACTCTTCGTATCATCAAACTTCATTATCAACCCGAAAGTACTTTAACATATATGAAGTCATCTGATCTCAAAAGCTCAGTGATGTAAGCAAGGCAAAGACTATAATCTCTCTTCATTTCCCCGTTTCCCCAGTGGGAACACAGTGGCCCAGAACTGCGCCATTGCTTTCACAGGACTAGTAGAAGGAAATGGAGAAACAAGAGCAATGCTTTCCTCTTACCCGTCAGCTTTCCTCAACTATGCCTTAGAAGCTCCATTCAGTGACACTTACTACCCTTTGAAAAAGAACTCACACAAAAGGAAAGCAATTATAGACACGGTATTGATCCTTCCCCCTCCACATCTACATTATCTATATAATTATAGCAAATGAAATAAATGCAGTTAAAGTATCAAACTAGTTTTGTTTGTGAATGGGCACATCTGCTTGCTATAAATTATACCAGTCCAAAAATCAGAATTCATGGTTTATTTCTCTTTGTATTAATCTGAATACTCAGGAAGATTTAATAATTGCTTTAAGCACTCATTTTTGTGTTTTGTTTGTTTGTTTTCCTCTCTGAGTGGTACACTTCTTAACATACATAATCAGATAAGAGGTTTTGAGATAAAACACAAAAACTTGGAAGGATCTGCTGCAGGCATGCTATTGTTGCATTTTAAGTCTCATCAAAATCAGCTACAGGATTCAGGATTCCGGATAGAGACCTGTGTACCTGCCGATGGTTGAAAGGGCGGTACACATGTTACATTTACATGGTAAGTTTCCCTTTCCTTTCCCTCCAACCCTCAAAGCAATCACTGATAACTCAACCTTCAGTACCATGCGCTGTCAGGGCTTCCTGCCTGCTAGAAGAAGACATGTCACCCGTTTCCATAGAGAACAAGTAATACAAGCTGAAAACATGATCCTGTGAAGAGAGGCATTCATTCAAGTTATCGTGCCTAATTCCATTTGACAACTGGAAGACAGGGATAATCATTTTATCTTCCTATTGTAGATTCGGAAAGGGAACAATTAAGGCAATATATATTCTGGACTTTTCAGGGAATAAGACAAGTTCATAAAAAGCTTTCTTTGGTGTCTACAGTTCAGTATGATGAGTTTTATTGTTGCTGCTGGTGGTGGTGGTGGTGATCTGAGAAGAATTTCTCAAATTCTATAGGATATTTGCAAATTAGAACTCATAATGCAGTTGCAGATCCCTGTTGTCAACTCCAGGCATTATTTTAAATATTGGTGACATAGAATAAGAAACAAAAGTATAAGTCATTACTGCTTTTGTTCTTTCTAGTACCAGCAAGAAAATTTTATTTTTCCAATGTCAGTTGGAGATCGCCATGAACAAATCTGATTAGATAGAATATGGCTAAATGCTATTTCCAGGAGATCACACTATAATTCACAGTAGAGACATAACATGAATTCCACTTACTAGAGTAGAAGGAAGTTTGCCCAACTAGTGAAAAAAGCAGCCGTACAAGGTAGTGAGTTCATTGTCTTGAGAAATATTCAGAGACTAGATCACCGCTCACCAGAAATGGTCTAAAAAAGAAAACAAAGATTTCTGGGTAGAATAATGGATGGGCTGACTTACCCTCAAGTCCCTCCCTACCTTGTCATTTCATGCTTCTACAAAGTGTTACGAGATGTAAAAGATTTAAAATGGTCAAGATGACCCCAAGGGGCTGAGTTTGTGGGAAGAACTGTAATATACTTGCAATATATAGAATCAAGTCCTATAAAGCACTTATATATGCCATTATATATGAATCATTGATTTAATTTTCACCATAAACCTATGAGTTAAGTATGATTATCCCCACCCAGCAGTTCACGAGGAAGGAAATTTGCAGAAAGCTACACAGTGAGGTGGAGCTGGGACTCTCAGGCCTTTACACTCAGCCTACATTTCAGCGTATAAATATTCTATGTACTCCTAAATGTTTCTGAGATATGTGACTCTAACTCTAGTAAAGAATATAACTGTTGAAGCTTTGGAGAAAAATCTATCCAAAACGGAGCCTCTCAGGCAGTCGGCCAAACACCAAATGCCAGCACCCAGGTTAAGCTTTTGCCTCTTCACAGACAGTCTGGGATGCTAGTGGGGGAAACCCTTGAAGAGCTACTGGAAAGACCTAAAGAAAGCCTTGGCCATCCCCACGTGAGCATTTCTAGAGTCTTTCTGGGAAAAGAAGAATTCGTCAGAGCAGTTAAAAAGCTTCCTGACCTGACATCACGGAGATCAAGTGTCATTTGCATAAATCTTCCAAGCAGTCCTAGAGAAACCCAGCAGGTTTGATTCTGTCCATTCAAAATTTTCTGAAAAATCTCCTTAAAGTCTTGTCCTTTGCATCACAGTTTCTGTTCCCCTCTGGCTTCCCTTGATCTTCCTGTCCCCCCAGCCTCACCCACTTGCTCAAAGAAGAGCCACGGACACTACTCTCCACGGTCCCCTCATCATCTGATACCCGAGGCTGTCTCAGCCTCCCCCTGGGTGTAGGGATGTTGCTTCTGTGGGACTTCCATCAAACGCGCTGCAGCAGGGACTCCAGCAGTCCCTGCATCCAGGTGGGGTCCTACAGAAGCCCTGGCTTCCCACCGCCTTCCCGGCTGGACCAGGTAACAAAACCAAGGAGCCAAGGAGCAAAAAGGAGTGAATACTCTCTGTGCGCATTTTGACAGCTTGAGGCTCTGGAAACTGTCTGATGCGTAAGTCCTTCCCTCCTCTCTGGATGCCCTCCACATAACTGAGTGATTAGCTCTGTTTCTTGTAACGCTGCGTGTCTTGGAAATACACCAAACTGCAATTGCTTATAACCATTTATCCTCTTTTCCTCATTCATGAAGTTCTGAGGTTGCACCTCCAAAGTGTGGCAATGGTATCTGTGCCTCAGCCCCTAATTGCTAAGCCACATCGTCAGGTCTTTTTCCTGTGTCCTTCTTAGCTCGTGGCTCTGCTTAAAACGAAGGAAGGCAAATGCACAAGTTTCATCAGGAGACATGTTTGTTTATTCTATTGCTAAAGCAATTTTCATACAGATTCCTAAGTGAAACTTGAGCAATGCATAAACACATATAACCATAATGTGCCATTTTCTTGCTGTCTTGATGAAAACTTAACAAAATGGCCCATATTCCATATTTAACTAATCACCACTGAAATTTTAAAAATAGCTCTTCCAATTTGGGTAGAAGATATGAAACTTTTAAATGTTTTTCTCCATTTTATTTCTCCATGTAGGTAGTGGCTTCCACTTTAAAATAGAAAATGCTGCTGCCTGAAAATGTATTTTTGCAATGCTCTAAGGTCAACAATTTAATTTTATGTAAGCACTTTCCTTTCTTTTATTTCCATATCCTCATTATAGCTCACTTTTCACAACAAGCTAAATGTATTCTTTCATCACCAAGGCAGTAAAAAGGTTAATTTAAAGCAAAAAGAGGAGGAAAAAAAAGTAAGTTAGCACTTTACCATAGCCAATCTCTGATTCTCTTCAATTATTTTATTTGTTTAATCATTTTTCTCAAAATATTCCAAACACCCTAAAACAAACACCAGATTGCTAATTATCCCACTCTACCTAATCCTGACATTTGGCAAATAAACCTCAGATTTTTTTAATTTATAAAAGCAGTATTTAGAGAGTCAGCCACCTCATGTCTATTGTCTCATTCTCTGCCATGAGGAATTCTATTTTCAGTCTCATACACAAGTTTGTGCTATTAGTAGATATGTATTAATAAGTAAAAACGATGTTTTAATGTTTATGAATGGTTTACTAATAGAAGTATTCTGTCATTTAGTAAAGCAATCCATATTTCTAGACACCTTCTATATGTGCCAAAGAATAATCTAGGAATTGATTTTACTGTGACAAACAATACAAAGTTTGCACTCTTTGGACTTTACAGTCTAGTTGAAGAACAAAACACAAATTTTACAACATGCTATGGGGAAGTGATAATTGCTGTTAAAAAACAGGATAAAGATACTAATCAGCCAAGAAAGAAATTTTGCCATTTGCAGCACATGGATGGACTGGGAGGGTGTTATGCTAAGTGAAATGAGTCAGATAAAGAAAGACAAATGCTGTATGATATCATTTATATGTGGATCTAAAAAATACAACAAACTAGTGAATATGACAAAAAAGTAGCAGACTCACAGATACAGTGAACAAACTAGTGGTTGCTGAGGGAAGAGGGAAGAGGGGAGGGGCAATAAGAATAGGGGTAGGAGATTAAGAGTCACAAACCATTAGGTATACAATAAGCTACCGGATATACTGTATAACATGGGGAATATAGCCAATATTTCATAATAGCCATAAATGGAGTATTACCTTTAAAATCGTGAAACACTATATTGTACACCCATAACTTATATAATATTTTACAGCAGCCATCCTTGAATAAAAAAGACACAAAAAGGAATAAAGAGTGTCAAAGTGAGAGGTGCTAACTCATTTAGACTGATGAGCAAAGATCTGAATTAAAAACACTGGAAAAGCACATTTGAGTAATCATGGAAGAGTCTTCTGGAAAGAGGTAATGGAAAGGCAAAATGGAGGCAGGCCGTAAGTTCAAGAATCAACAAGTGATGGTAAGAATTAAGTGAGCAGAATGGGGAGTCAAGGGGAGGAGGCTGCCAAGGGATTCTATGTGGTAGCTGGACCTAGCACCCTGGCCATCTTCCCTCCATTATATTACTTTTCCAAACTTCAGCTGGCCAACCCTTCACCTTCCCACTTAAGCACTCAAGCTCCTCATTTCAGAGACTGAAGACCCTGGTTTTTTTTTGCTGGTCGCTGGCTGGAACCCACTCTCAGCTCCTAGAAGCCACTCTCAGTGCCCTGCCCAGGAGCCTGCGCCATCTCAGCGGTGGAGGACCTCTCCCTGGTCAAAACTCTCTCATGCTCCAGATCTCTCTAACTTCTTCAGTCTCCAGCCAGAGCATACGCTTTGCTTTTAAAGGACTTGTGTGATTAGGTCTGGACCGTTCACCTAACTTCTATATCTTAGAAGTCAAATGATTTGGAACCTTTCTTAGATAAAGGTTTGATTGAATAATCAAGGGCCAGGAATCTTGGAGTGCCATCTTAGAATTCTGACCACCACAGCACTCATTCAATTTAAAACAAGTGGAATTGTGAAGATGTTTGTACAATTCTGTAAATAGACAATCACTGAGGTGTGAACTTAAGATGAAGTCTGTGATATGTAACATAACACAATAAAAATAAATAAAAGAATATAGCTGAATTTATAATATCCAGTTGATTATCAACATGATGAGTACCTTTCAGGATCTGAATTTTAATTTACTTCTCCAGATACACCATATTTAGCATAAGAATTGGAATTCACTTTCAATACTGGGACATGTAAATATGAGCATTACTTTCTTAATTTCTCTAATCTACTTTTTGGAAAGTAATTTAAGTAATCTATGATCAAATGCAAAAGCTGTCCCTAAAATAAACTACAATTTATTTCTCATGTGAAATAAAAATACACTCTTATTTTCTGAAAAAAAAAGAAAAACTTTTAAATATGACATCCATACTTATGATCTTGTTTAATCTTTAGAAAATCTTCTGCATTATAGTTATTATTCCTGTTTTGCAGAGAGGGCCAAAGACTCACAGAGTTTAAGGAATTCTGTTGAACACATAATGGCTAAAACAGATTCATTCAAGTGTTTTTTGCAGACCCTGTTACTCTGGCCTACTTACTCCCTGTTTCTATGTAAATATAAGAAAACTTTAGGGTTATTTAGCTGTTTTCTAAAAAACAGGTAACATTTCAAAAACGTAAATACTACTACAAAGCAGTTTTACACTTATCTCATAAAATTGCTCTTAGTTTTTACAGTCAGTTTCTGCAGAGTTAAAGCTGAAAATACTTAGGGATACCCAACTGCTCTTCCCACAAAACTGTCCTCTAGATAGAAGGTGGGGGGAGGAAGAGAAGGAGAAAGAGAGAAAGAAAGAGAGAAGTGCAGGAAGGGTAGGAAAGACAAATGTTTGTTATTAACAGCAGAATGAGAACGTTGGTCGACTTTTCTCAGCATACAGAGACCTGTAAAACGGATTCAAGTGTCCTCTATTAAAGACGGGCTATTTTATACTCTACACATTTTGCCTAAGAGTATGGAGTCTCAAATGCACAACATAAACCATCACAGATGTTATTTCCACTGTTTGAGAAACCACAACCCTAAAATAAATCCCACACCTAATTAGCAATTCAAATATCGCATAAAATATTTCTGTGCTCCAATTTTTTCAGCTGATAAAAATTCAGGTTTTTTAATAAAAAAGAAGACAACTAAAGTATTATAAGTCTAAGGAGAATGCAGGAAATAAAATTGGTTTTAATTGTAATTTTTCCCCTAGAGGGAAAACATCTTCCTCATGTAAAGTCTGTTTAGAGATCACTAAAATTTTTGCAATTGCTTAACAGCTGCCTGGCACCTTCATAAAAGTTAAAAAAAAAAATGTTTTGGGGAAAAGTTTTGAAGACTGTCAAAAGTCTGTGCTCTAATTATTAAAACCTGAAACTGCCTGGTGCTTTTAATTCTATAAAGGACAGAATAGTCCTTAGTCATAGAGGAAAAGCCTGTGTATGTGAATATATATTTAATTTTTTCCGTTACTCTTGGCTACTCATCCAAGATGTCTTTAAGACATTTTCTTTTCCTTGCTTCTTACTCACACTATGCCCTCAACCCACAATAAGAGGAAGAGCTCTTACAGGTTTTTGTCAGGAGGTGACATTCCTTAGCTTTCCTCACTGTCTCTGATGCTACAAGTGTACGTGTTCAAGGAGACATTTGCTGAATTGCCAGCTAGCGCTCAAAGAAGCCACAAATGACTCAGGTTTAGCACCCGTGAAACACTTAAAATAGTAAGGAGGTCGTTGGAACTCTTAACTGGCCAAATTATGATCCCCGGGGCAGTCTGGTTTTTTTTTTTTTTTTTTTGCGTCTATTAATTTCTTGTCATCATTCACAATGAGATTCGGGTGACAATCCCTGGTGCTTCTTAAATTTTTTTCTAATTACATTACTCTGTGTTCTGGTGGGCTCCAGGTCTGATCAAATCTGGCTTGAATGTTAGGGATGGCAGACTTGGAGTGAAAATGGAATAGTTCGCAATGGTGATATTGAATGAGACAATAGTTTATTACATAAGTTTTCTACCTGATCATTATTTTATTTCTGAGCTAAAAATAGGATGCCTCAGAAGCAGTCTTTGTTTTTCCCCTGGGAGAACTACAGCATCCTTAGTAATGGGTCAAGCAAAACTGCCCATTGTTCTTGAGAATTAAGCATGTTGACAATTTGTCACGATATAATTCTTTTTTTTTTTTGTAATAAAAAGTGTATCTATTTAGTAATTTATAAATTGACATATGTGCCTAGTAAGCCAGGCCAGAATATTCCCTTTTCAGCATATTTTCTTTTTTCTTTTTTGAACTGCTAGAATCTCTAGAAATAACAACGATTTGGTACAGCCACGTGGCCAACTATGTTGCCATCTAAACAGCTTTAGTGTGACCGCAGGTGTTTACTTCTTGGGGTCTTAACCATGGTTCTCCTCCGGGGTATCCAAAGTTTGTGACTATCCTTCCAAAACAACTTGGCCAAGTTCACGACATTGCTCTTTCTGTCTACTTCCCCCGCAACAAACACAGGGTAAACTGGGAAACAGAAAAACAATAATTAAGGGCAGAAAGCAGAACCAAATTAAGAATTAATTCCAAAAAATATTAAAATAGTGGTAGCTTCCCAGTAGGTATGAAATTCTATATTAGTGGAACATACTGGAAACGGGAAGCCAGTTAACTAAGCTTTCCATGTGTAACAACTTACACAATCGGATATGAGTAAATCGACTGACACTTGGAGACGGTATGTAACTACAGAATGCATCAAGCAAATGATTGCCACTTAAAATTGTCACTCACAGGTGGCTGATATTCTGAGAAAAGAAAGAAAGCACGGTATAGTGCCATTTTGTGGGGTCAAGGGTATCTGTGTATATATAAATAGACAGATGATACATATACACACATATACCTATATATGTATATAGATATAAAATTAAACATATATTTTTAATTAAAATGCCTCTCAGGGAATTGTTCAGAAAATTTATGATAAGAAATTCCTTGGGAGGAGGGAATAACTTAGTGGTAGAGCACATGCTTAGCATGCACGGGGTCCTGGTTTCATTCCCCAGTACCTCCATTAAATAAATAAATAAACCTAATTACCTCCTCCGAGAAAATAAATTAATAAAATAAAATAAGAAAGAAATTTCTTATTTGAACAGGCATAACACTTTTAGTAATAGAAAATGTTTTTATCTCTGCATCCACTAAATAAATGTTAAACATTTAAGAGCTATCAGTTTTTGGAGGGAAACAAAAAATTTACGTGACAGATCTTACTATTACTGGTTATGATCCTGGCAGAGTTAACCCTAGAATTGCACATCTGGCTCTACCAAAGGAAACCATGGCTTGATGATTTTATTCTATTCTGAATGACACAAAAATTTCCTAATTACTGTCTTCTTTGATTCCCACTATCTGGAAACGAGAGTAACAAGGTGCCACTTATAAAACTTTTACCTTCCAAGGGAAAACTATGCAATTATATATAAAATACATTTATCCTTGTTGTAACAATACAAGGAATTGTAACTTTCCCAATTTTTGTGAAAGTATTCTGTTGTTTTTTGAGGCATTCTGTGTTAGGTATAATTCTGATGCTGCTAACACTGCTTTCTAAGACAAGGCAACTCTGCCTGAAGACATCTTTCTTGCAATTGTAAATTATGAACTAAATTATGAATAACTACAGCAGTCAGGAAGGTACCTTTAATATGCTACTACAGCAAAAGCAGAACAAAAGATTCTCTGTAGCCTCTGTCATATGAACAAAGGACCTAAAATGTTTAAAATTGTCTTCAAATTTTCTGGTATGTCTTAATGATGCCAGTTCTCATTTTATGATCCAAACTTCTCCATTATTCTGCAAGAAATTAAGTATATTTTCGTATACTTGCTCATATTTACTGCTTCGGTTTTTGGGTGGCCTCTTTCATGTCCTCTGTTGGTCACTCAGCCCTTCCATCACACTGACTCCAAAGAGGCAGAGGAGCCGGAGCTCGCTGCGAGCAGAGCTTCCCTTTGACCCCAAATCTCATTAATTTAGTGCATCCATCCAGATGTAGAAGAGCAGTTTATTGCAACCCGGAAAAGATGCAGCATTATGAAAGGAAATAAACAAACCATCCAGAGGAGCACTGAGCATCTTCAGGGACTGAATAGCTCTTCTGAAAGTATATTAAATAGGAGGTTTTTTAAGGCAGCATTATAATGGGCATCCACCCTGTATTTCAACATTTAGTATGCTACTAGTTGAGATGATTTTATCATTTAAGGAACTACCTTCCTGTTCATTTTTTTTGGAAAACTTTTTAAATTTTGAAATAATTACTGATTCAAAGGAAGTTGCAAAAACAGTAGCGTCCTCCGCAATCTTCATCAGAGACTGTTAACACTTACCTAACTGCAGTGTAATAGTTACAAGCAACCAGGAAATTGGCATTGGTTTAATACTGTTAACTAGAATACAGAGCTTATTCAGATTTTACCAGATTTTACACACAGTCCTTTGCATCTGTGTATGTGTGTGTGTGTGTGTGTG
This sequence comes from Camelus dromedarius, assembly GCF_036321535.1. Lineage (NCBI taxonomy): Eukaryota > Metazoa > Chordata > Mammalia > Artiodactyla > Camelidae > Camelus > Camelus dromedarius. Next base: position 8,941,632 of record NC_087442.1, read on the forward strand.
TGTGTGTGTGTGTATGTGTGGTTCTATACAATTTTATCACATGTAAATGCTTGCGAAACCACCACCAAAATAAAGATACAGAGCTGTTCCGTCACCCCAGAGGAACTGGCCTCCCCTTGTCCTCAGCAACCACTAAACTATTCTCCATCTCTATAATTTTGTTATTTCAAGAATATTACATAAATGAATTCCTACAGTACATAGCCCTTTTTGAAGGCAACATACTTCAATTTTGTTTCAATTATTCTGTATGCAAATATCCTAATACACTCAAATTTTAATAATGCAGATGCTTTAGGAAGGAAGTAAATTCTGGCATAGTCCTACTAACACTCTAATCATCTGAGGGGAGGCTGATATACAAGTAATATTTGCAAATAGGATTAATATCTTCTGGAAAATACATGGGAAGTTAAAAGCATAATGCTTCCTTTATTGCTGAATTTCCTCATCTTATATCAACTCGGGAATTGAACCTTGAGAAGCTGTATGTATGTAACCTTTGTGATTGACTTATCCACTCGGCATAATGGCCCTGAGATCCACCCAAGTGGTACTGGGAATCTGAGTAGTGTTTCACCGTGTGGCTGGACCATAATATACACGTCTGACCATTTACTCATTGAAGGACATTGGGATTGGTTACAGTTTGGGGCTGTAAGCTGTTAGGGTTACTCATGTGCAGGTTTTGTGAGAACCGAAGTTTTCAGTTCTCTGGGACAAATGCTCAGGAGTATAATTGCTGAATTACATTATTCTGTCTTAATTTAAAGTTTTGAATTTTTTTCATTATTTTTGATTTTCCAAAACATTGCATTAAATTATTACTTATTATGATGACTGAGTTTTCAGCACCCTTTCTTAAATTATGTACCTGAGGTGCGTGAGTGCCTCTCTTGTCTCGCCTTAACCTCAGTCTTGGGTAAAAATACAATTAGTTTTATAAGAATCTGCCAAACTGTTTTTGAGCATGGCTGGAAATGTGGCTGTTTTCCAGAATGGCTGGAGTTCCCATCAGCAATGCAGTCAGCATCCTTGCCAGCATTCGGAGTCACCGCTGTTCTTCATTCCAGCCACTCCAATGGACATACAGTGGTATCTCCCTGCAGTGTCAAATTGTATTTTCCTAATGGCTAATGATGGTGAACATCTTTCATGTGCTTATTTACCACCAGTAAATTGTCTATGATGAAATTTCTCTTCATACCTTTTGCTTATTTTCTGACGGGACTGTTTGATTTTTAACTATTCACTTTTGAGAGCTCTTTATTGTTCTAGATAATAGTCCTTTGTTCAATATGAGACTTGCAAATATTTTTTCCAGTTGGTAGCTATTCATCCTTTTAACAGAGACTTTCACAGAACAAAAGTTTTTAACTGTGATCAAGTCCAATTTACCAATTTTCCTTTTAAGGACGGTGATTTTAATGTCAAGTCTAACAACTCACTGTCCAGTTCTGAATCCCCCAATTTTTCATCCATTTATTTCCTGAAAGTTATACAGTTTTATGTTTTATACTTAGTTCATGATCTATTGAAGGTCAGTTATTTATTTTCTATTAAAGTCAGCTATAATTGGCATATAACATTATGTAAGTTTAAGGTGTACAAGGTGTTGATTTGATACACTTATATACTGCAATATTATTACCACCCTAGCCTTAGCAAACACCTCTATCATGGCACATACTTATCATTCTTTTTTTAAGTGAGAAAATTTAATATTTAGTCACTTAGCAACTTTTCGACTAAAAAGTGGGCAGAGTAACTGAGTTCATTTTTGTATAAGGTGTAAGGTTCGGGTCGAAGTTGTTTTCATTCTGTTTATAGAGTTTTTATCTGAAGAGGGTGCTGAATTATACCAATTTTATATCTAATTGGTATCAAAATGATTACATAGTTGCTCTTTGACTCATGACTATGATTAATATGTGATATCAATTGCCTCTACCCTAGTGTAATATCAGTGAGATGAGGAACTGGAAAAATGAATTGGGGCTTTGTTTTTTTGATTGTTTATGTGTTTGCTTTCAGTGATAGATTTTCTAGTAAAAAAGTTAAGATAACATTTGTCTCTTCTTTTTTTATAGGAAGTGAATTTAGATCTTAGTGCTTTTAAATGCCTAGATCCACTGGCAAATTAAAAGGATTTGGGGGTATATGTTTTAGACTGACTTCCAACCCACCCTCAAAATTATTCAATAAAATTGTCAGATACCTGGGAAATAAATTGAAACAAACGTATATCAGCATTTATCATTTGTGGATTTTTCAATGATGGCCATTCTGACAGGTGTGAGGTGATACCTCATTGTAGTTTTGATTTGCATTTCTCTGATAACTAGTGATATTGAGCATTTTTCATGTACCAATTGGCCAAGGGAACCCTCCTACACTGTTAGTGGGAATGTAGTTTGGAGCGGCCATTATGGAAAACAGTAAAGAGATTCCTCAAAAGACAAAAAGTAGACTTATCATATGATCCAGCAATCACACTCCTGGGCATATATCCAGAGAGAACTCTAATTTGAAAAGATATATGCACCCCAGTGTTCATAGCAGCACTATTTACAATAGCCAAGACATGGAAGCAACCTAAAAGTGCATCAACAGATGATTGGATAAAGAAGCTGTGGTGTATTTATACAATGGAATACTACTCAGCCATAAAAATAATAAAGTAATACCATTTGCAGCAATATGGGTGGACCTGATGATTGTCAGTCTAGGTGAAGAAAGCCAAAAAGAGAAAAAAATACCATATGATATGACTTACATGTGGAATATAAAAAAAAAGACAAATGAACTTATTTACAAAACAGAAACAGACTCACAGACGTAGGAAACAAATTTACGGTTACCAGGGGTTGTGGGGAGGGATAAATTGGGAGTTCGAGCATTGCAGATACTAACTACTGTATATAAAACAGATAAACAATAAGTTTATACTGTATAGCACTAGGAACTATAGTCAATACCTTATAGTAATCTATAATAAAAAAGAAAACAAAAATGAATATATGTATGTATATGCATGACTGAAGTATTGTTCTGTACACCAGAAATTGACACAACACTGTAAACTGACTATACTTCAATTTTTAAAAAAGTGTATCAGAAGATCTGTGCCATGATATACAACCTATTTAGAACTAAAGTACCCTGGTTTATAAAAAATATTTTTGTAACACTCCAGCCATTATCCTGAAATGAACTCACAGATGAATTTTAAAAACTACCTGTACTTATAAATGATTTAATTTAGGACAGAGCTCTTATTATAATATAAAGGTGAAATAAAAGGTAAAGAATCAATCTGTAGTTAAATATATATATCACATTAATACTTGAGCACAGGAACATGAAAACATATAAATGAAATAGCCCGATGCTTTCACCTATGTGTATCCATTCTTAACGCAGCAACTAGAAGGACAGTTGCCATATGCATGTTACATTGGAGACTTAAAATCCACGAACAGATGTGTCATTGGCTTCATGATACCAAAATGGTAATCAACTTTTGATAATGTTCTGAAAAATGAAGTGCCATCTCAATTTACACAAAATTTTCATTCCTAGAAATTTACATAAAACCATAAAGTATTTCTTATGTTTACTTTTAATATGGAATTAAATTTTCACCTCAGGCAAATATGAGTAAATTTTTCACCTCTGTAGAGATAACTGTAGAAATACTTGAAAAAGACAAGTCTTTACTGTATAGGAACATTGTCTACACTGCAAAATATCTAGCATGCCCAGCCTCTAATCGAATGCAATAACAACCCCAACACTTATTAACCCCAAAGCACTCTCACACATTTCCTAAACGTCCCATAAGGGTTGAACAGCATCACAACTAAGAAAGTCTAGCCTGTTTCAAACAGTACAAAATCTATTTACTGTAAGCACCAAGGCAGCCATGTAAATATGTTAATCTGGTCACTTATTAGATGAGAAGGGAACTTACAGTTTAAATGTTTCAAGCACATAAATGTATTTATAAAATATGTTAAAACTCTGCAGGCTACCCAAAATATTTTTTCAAGCATCTTTTATGACCATTTTAATGTCTCTATCAGATAATTTCAACATCTGTGTCTTCTCAGTGTTGGCATGTCTTTTCTATATCAGTTGAGATTTTCATAGTTTTGTTATATGCTAAGCTATATTTTATTTTATTTTGGGCATTTTGTATATTGACATATTATGTCAAGAATCTATATCTTATTGAAATCCTAAAAAGAATGATGGTATTTTTGTTTTGGCAATTAACTGACCTCGTTAAGTTTAGGCCTTAAGTTCCAACCTGCCTTCTGTGGGATGTGGTTTCAATATCCATTCAGTTTTCAAGGTCTGATTAGTTCTCTTTGTGTCTAACCCAGATATTTACTACCCATTGGTTGGTCTTTAACATAGATTATATGTATAACATGCTGAAGATTGCAAGTGTGCCACATGAAGATATCAAGATCAATAAATCTGTGTCTGACCTCAATAGTCTTAGCCTAGTAACAAAGACAGGCATGCAAACAATTACAGTGTATTGTTGATAGATATAAACAAAGTAATCATGGAAGACAAAGGATCAAAAAGAATAAGTCAATAAATCTTTAGGTCAACATCAGTAGACTTTCTTTTTTTTTGGATTATAATTCATATCTCACTTTTGTGAGTTAACTGTATTTATATATATATATTTTTTGAAGTATAGTCAGTTTACAATGTTGTGTCAATTTCTGGTGTATAGCATAATGCTTCAGTCATACATGAACATACATTCATTTTCATATTTGTCTTTTTTTATTTTTAGATTCCACATATAAGTGACACTAAATGTAGTGTAAATTTTTTTAGTTTATACTTCAAATATACATTTTATTCTACTGAAAAACTTGTTGTTGATTCTGCTATTTAACCTGTATGGAAACAATTTCAAAAACTTTGACTTAGAATCTGTCACCGGTTAATCATCTATAACAAACATGACAAGGACTGACCCAAATGCCATGCACAAGAGACTATTTCTAATAGTAATTTGATCAGCAGGTGCTCAATATTTACTAAAAAAACGAATATTTTCCAGAAAAACTAAAACTGTTCAGATATTTCTGACTGCTTTTTTAGCCTACACGTCTTCCTTCTAGGCTTTATTAATCACCTCTCATATACAATCCAACAAAACATTGCCTAGCATAAGTATATTACTTGCTATGTCATGGATTTTTTTTGCTATATGCACAGCATTTAAAAAATATTTAAATTGCTAAGACTTAAACTTAGACCACTTTCTAGACATAGTTTGCCTTGTCTCTATCTGGTATGTCTAAGTCCCTTTGAGTCTATAATTATATTGTGTATACATCTGGGCTTTACTTCTCTCTAGCTTTTCTTCAGTACTTACATTGTACCCCTAAGAGCAAGAGCAATTCTAGAGGAAAAAAAGAGGGAGGAGGGAGAGGAAAAAACACATAGCAACTGAGTATAAATTATAGGCCGGATATTGAAGTTGATGTATTTGTTCATGTTGGTGAATTTGAGATTCAGAGGAAAAACTAAAGGAAATACATCACAGCAAAGAATGATAGAGCATAGAAATTTATTTCTTATTTATAACAACAAAATACATTTTCATGTTTGAGGAGAGAATTCAGCCTCCTCCAGTTAATGTATTTGTTCAGTAAGCTTTTATAAAGTATGGTTTCCTTAATGTGTAACTCCAAATTCATATAGGGATTTGCTCTCCCACTCAAATGGTATTACTAAGTTTAAACTATTGATCTATGGTAGTTTAATAGCATTGGAATTTATCAGTAAAATAGCAATATAAGCATTTAGGTTTAATGCCTATGCTGTGAGGCAAATGTGAGAATAACACATGAGAGTATCTTCAAAATTCTGTTTATAAATGTCTTTCTCTTAATGAGCCTAGACAGAGGTAACATTCTGTATGGTAGGTAAATCCCTAATCAGTTATTTCCCTGACATCTTTTTTTAGGAATTTAACATGTATTAGAACAAGTTACCTTTTTATTCCAGTGTTTATTTGAATGCACTAATTCCTGTTTTGTACTACAGGAGTTGAATTTAATGATTTGGCTGATTTTCATACAGCATTATTTATGACAGCAAGACTCTTCCTGCTCACTGTTATCACACAGTGTTGCTCTGTGGCTGGAGTAAATATGCTCATTAATTTACCATTGATAGATTTTGGTTTCTCTTTACATAAAATGTCTAAGAATTAAGTTGTAAAGTGCTCTTATAAACAGAGGGATTATATTAGAAACAAAAATTAATGCAAGTGACTAAGTCATTAAGAAAAAATAAATTATGAAAGTCATAGCATAAAAGTAAACATATAATACAGAGTATACTCTCATTTCTGGAGTTGACAGACTACTGCTTCAACACACAAGGGCACGTGTGAAAAAGTGCCTGGAAAACAAGTGTATTGACTCAAAGATCTACAAATCAATGATAACAATAAGGGAAGCATGATCAGATATAAAAGCAATTTAGTATATTTCATACAATATGAAATAACAATTAAAATTCTTCATACATTCACCTAATCTCTATTCAATCAAATTCAAGGATTTTCCCCCCGATTTCTTCCATCATTCTCAGTGCATGACCTTCCATCTTTTTTTCTGCTGTGAAAGTTGAAGCCATTATCTCCATATCTACCTGCATACCTAGGCAGTGCTCTGCCTTCTCACCTATGATAATAGGTGAAAAGCTGTAGTCATTTTCTTCGCTTGGTATTAGATCCTGTTCCCTCTCACTTACTCGAGTATTTTGCCATAGTAATTCTCTCTTCTACATAATCAGTTTTCCCTCCTATATGATTATTCTAATCAGTACAGAAACACGCTGTGTTTTTCTCTCATTTAAAAAGGAAAAACTCTTCTGACTCCACTTCTTCATCAGCTAAGCTCCCTATTTCTGCTCATCAAGGAGCTGTCCAAACCCACTTTATTCCATTCCTCTCTCTCCAGTCTCCTTCACACCCACTCCAGGTGAGCTATCGTCTCACACTTGAATGAAGCTAATTTTGTCAAAGTCACCAATAACCTTCAGTTTCTTAAATCCAACAGTCAATTTTCAGTCCTCATCTTGCTTGACCCATCAGCAGTATTTGACCTTGATCACCCTTCCTCCTTGATCACTTCCTCTTTCTTGATACATTTCTCTCCTTGATTTTCAGAATACACCCTCTTGATATCCTCTTGCCACACTGTTTTCTTCTTATCAAGTCTCATTTTCTTATTCCTCCTTTTCACCCAACCTCTTAAAATTGTCATGTTCCAGGACTCAGTCCTTGAACTTCTACTCCATCTGCACTCACATATCAGTGATTCTATACAGTCTCTCGGATCTAAATACTATCTTTATGACAATAACTTTAAAATTTATGTCACCAGCCCACATCTCTCTCTTAAACTTCAGATTCATATATTCAAACATCTTCTTATTTCTACTTGGGTATCTATTAAACATTTCTACGTGGATACCTAATAAAAAATTCTACTTGGATGTTTATTAAACATTTCCATTTGGATATCTCATGAATATTTCAAATTTAACATAATCCAAACTAAATTTCTGATACCCTCAAAACTGTTTTTACCTGCATTATCACCTGAGTTGACAACTCCATCTTTCTAAATCTAAATGGGCAAGCCAAAAAATTTAGATTTATCATTGAATTCTTTTTTTCTCTTACACCTACTGGTAATCTTTCAGAAAGTTCTCTTGGCTGTATGTTCAGAATGCATCAGCAAATTTCCCACCACTCACATCTTCACTTACAACACCCTGGGGTAAAGCACCATCTTCTCCAGTTAGGATTATTGTAGTGGCCTCCTAATGAGGCCCCTGCTTCCAGCCTTGCCCCAAATACTTTCAGTAAAGCAGTCAGAGTGATTGTTTTAAAATGTGAGCTGAATTATTATGTCAAACCTACCTCCAGGTCTTCACATGTCTCCTCATTTCTTTCAAAGGCAAATCTAGAATCCTTACAGTGACTATAAATTCTCTACTTGCCTTCTCTCCTACTTCATCAACCTCTCTACCTTGTTTCCTCTCACTCTCCCCGTCACTTCCTCCACTCTAGCTCCCATTGCTCCTTTGCTGTTTCTAGAATATTCTAAGCATAGCTTTATCTTAGGAACTTTGCCTTAACTGTTCCCACTGCCTGCAAACCCCTCTTTCATTCTTCAAGTCTTGGCTCCCATTCTTGCTGAGATCTTCTTCCATAAACTTTTTTAAAATTGAATGTCTCCATTGCAGCATTAACATTTGTGATCTATTTTCTTTTGCTCTATTTTTTATAAGTAGTATTTAGCTTCTAACATTTTATATAATTTACTTGCTAAGTTGAGTACAGGGATTTTGTACTTGCTTTTTTTGCTCATGTATTCCATTCACTAGGACAGTGACAAACAGTAGATATTGACATATAGTAGGTACTCTATAATATTTGTTAAACAAATGTCATGCAAACAATTTATTTTATTTTAATCTGCATGCTATGATCTTTCTCAGATTCTACTGGCTCTCTTGGACACCAGACCCAGGTAGCACTTATCCCATGACTACCATGCTACAATCAAAATTTAAAGGTGTGTATATTTGCCATAGAATCAATGATCCAAATTCAAGTTTTAAACACTTCATGGTTATGATGTGTAATTTCTCTCCAATGTTCAGTATTCATTCAATCACATGCATCTCCATTTACCTCTTGTATACTTTCTGTGTATTTTGGAAAGAAGTGTTAGTCTCTCACCAATATTAGAACAGAGTGAGTATATAGTTACATTTCAACTCTATAATCCCAGTAGCCAAATTGTCCTATGACTATCATAATAAGAACCAACTTGGCAAACATAATTGTAGGGTTTTACATTAAGAAAAATCATAATAAAATTGGGAGAATAAGTATAAAACCTCTTTTGCCAGACTAAATGGATCGTAAGAAGAAGAAAGACAAAGGCTGAATAAAAAGAGCAAAGCTGGAGGAATAACACTCCCAGACTTCAGACAAAACTACAAAGCTATAGTAATCAAAACAGCATGGTGTTAGCACAAAAAAAGACTTTGGATCAATGGAACAGAATAGAGAGCCCAGAAGTAAATCTACACACCTATGGTCAATTAATCTTTGACAAAGGAGGCACGAATATATAATGGAGAAAAGACAGTGACAAGTGGTGTTGGGAAAACTGGACAGCTGTTTGTGAATCAATGAAGTTAGAATACTCCCTCACACCATACACAAACATAAACTCAAAATGGCTTAAAGACTTAAACATAAGACAAGATACCATAAACTTCCTAGAAGAGGAAATAGGCAAAACATTCTCTGATATAAATCATAGCAATGCTCTTCAAGGGCAATCTACTGAGGAAATAGAAACAAAAGCAAAAATAAACAAATGGGACCTAATTAAACTTATAAGCTTTTGCACAGCAAAGGAAACTTTATAATCAAAAAAGCACCCTACAAAACAGAAAATATTTGCAAATGATGATACTGACAAGGACTTACTTTCCAGAGTATACAAATATCTTATACAACTCAATAACAAAGAAAATAAACAACCCAGTCAAAAAATGAACAGAAGACCTAAAGAAACAATTCTACAGTGAAGTCATATACAAATGGACAATAGGCACATGAAAAAATGCTCAATATTGCTAATTATCAGAGAAATACAAACCAAAACTACAATGAGGTATAACCTCACACCAGTCTGAATGGCCATCATTAAAAAGTCTACAAGAGATAAATGCTGGAGAGGGTGTGGAGAAAAGGGAACCACTCTACCACGTTGGTGGGAATTTAGTTAGGTGCAGCCACTATGGAAAGCAGTATGGAGATTGTTTAAAAAACTGAAAATAGACTTACCTATGATCCAGCAATCCCACTCCTGGGCATATATCAGGAGGAAACTCTTAACTTGAAAAGATGCATGCATCCCAGTGTTTACAGCAGCACTATTTACAATAGCCCAGACATGGAATCAATCTAAATGAATGACAGATACTAGATATGACTAGATAAAGAAGCTGCAGTATCTATGTAATACTTCTCAGCCATAAAAAAGAATAAAGCAATGCCATTTGGATCAACATGGATGGACATGGAGATTGTCATTCTAAGGAAAGTAAATCAGAACGAAAAATAAAAATACCATATAATATCACTTATATATGAAATCTGAAAAAAATGACACAAATTAACTTATTTATAAAACAGACTCACAAACATAGAAAACAAACTTATGGTTACGGGGTGGGAGGGGAAGGGGCTGCTGAGGGATAAATGAGGAGTTAGGGATTTGCAGATACTAACTACTACGTATGAAATAGGTAAACAACAAGGTCCTACTGTATAGAAGGGAACTATACAGGTAAGTATATTCAGTACCCTGCAATGATCTATAATGAAAAAGAACGTGAAAAGGAATATATATATTTTTATATATATGAATATATATAAAAAACGAATCACTATGCTGTACATCAGAAATTAACATGACATTGTAAATCGATTATAGTTCAATTTTTTTAAAAAAGAAAGACATAGGTAGGATAAACACATCAGATATGGGGTCCTTGGTCCACCTGCCTCAGGACCTCTATGGGGAAACCCAAGAACCTCAAGAATTGAGGCTGAGTTGATCAGGAGTAGCAGAGGGAGAAGAGAAGTAGGAACGGCTTCTGAAGGCCCATAGAGCATCCTATCCTATTCATGCTAGGCAGAATTCTTCAATGGCTGCCAAAGTGGTCCAGTCCTAATCCTCAGAATCTAAGAATGTGATGTTATAGCATGCCCATGAATATGTTATGTTACATGGCAAAAGCACTTGGCAGATGTAATGCAACTGGTCTTGAGGAGCAGAGAGCAATCCCTGGCTGACCGCCAGCAAGAAAAGAGGCCCCCAGTCATATAACCACAAAGAACTGAATTCTGCCAATAACCAGGATGAAATTGGAAGCAGATTCTTCCTCAGAGTCTTCAGAAAGGAAGGTAGCCTCATCCACTTAATTTATATGATTTAGACAATGAGATTTTAGAATTTGGAGGCTGATAAGATATAGATGAGATTTTGAACTTAAAATGATACTGTAATGAAATGAAACTTTTGTATACCATGGAACAGGGTAAATGTATTTTGCTTTTGAGAGGGGCATGAATCTTTGGGGACCAAAAGGCAGACCACGGTAGGCAGAATTCTAAAATGACCCTCCCAAGATTCCAGTCCCCTGGTTTTTCAAACACTAATTTAGGTACAGCTTTGAAGGGATTTTACAAATGTTAGGGCCAAGTCAGTTGACTTAAGATATGAAACTTATTCATGTGGGCCTGATCTACTCAGAGAAATGGCTTTTAAAAGCAGAGAGTTTTCCTGTTGTGGTAGAATGGAAGAAGACATCAGAGAGACCTGAATTATGGGAAGAACTTGGCATTTGGTCACTGGTTTGAAGACCAGAGGCAGTCACATAGGAGGGAAGGTGGGAAGACTCACAGAACTGAAAGAGAGGCCCTCAGGCACCAGGCAGTGAGGAACAGTGTTGGACTTCAGCCTCCAGCTGCAAGGAACTCAATTCTACCATCAACCCAAATCCAGAGAACAATATATCAACCAAGGCCCCACTTTCTCCAACCAGATATTGGCCCACTCAATCAGGCATGATCCTGAGGTGCAGCAGTGAAGGGGATGAAACTCTGAAGACTCTTAACCTAAAAAGAATGATTAATACAAAGGCTACTGTATGAAACTAATTCTGATAGAGGGTAAAAATTTAGGTAAACTACCTACCTAGATGGAAAAGAACTCATTAAGAGGTCTCAGCAGGTTCAAGTCCCCTTGTCATCTTGCAGACAGGACGTTCAATTATTGAAAACAAAGACTCCAAACTCTCTTTGCCTAGGTGAGTAGAGAGTGGTTGAATTTTTTACTTTGATAGATGGGTATAGTAAATATTAATTCATGTGTTTCATTTATAGAAATGAAAACAAAAGAAAATGACCTGTTAAAACAACTCATTTATCCAAAAAAATTCTTACCTATATAAGAGATGCACAGAAATCAGTAAATAAAAAGATTTCAAATATTTTATCATGCATATTGTTTAATATGTGACTAGAAGCAAAACTCAATAAATTGTAGTTTAATGAAAAGTTCAAAACCTTGAAAACTGTTCTTGCCTTTATTCCCCCACTATTAAATTGAGCAAAATGTGACATGCCTATGGAGGTATGTAATGTGATAATGGGATGGGTTGTGTTTTACAAAGAGATTGTAAAACCCATGAAAAGTTGCCCATAGCCAAAAGGAAATTAGGCGCATAAAAAGCATATATAGCTGGTGGAAAATAAGAATTTTAATAAAATTGAAAATATAACCCATCTCCCTCTTCTATACTTCTTCAGGCTACCAACGTTCTTTCTCAGCCGTGTTTCATTGTTACAACATTGATAAGTATGAAGAAAGCAGATAAAAGTTTTGAAATCTGGCAAAACAGTTTTGGATGTTTGGGCATCTGAAAGCTACTACAGCAGAGTTAGTTCATTGACAACATTAAATTTGGTTGCTGTATCAATGGTATAATAAAAAAGTAAAACTGGGTAATATTTTACATGTGAGTATGAGGATGAAATAATTTCTAGTTTTTAGGTATGGAAAAAATTTTGAGACATCTAATCCAACCTCTCAATTCACAGCCAAGAAAACAGGATTAGAAAGCAACAGTTACAGACGTAACTAAATCAAGTGTAAAATCTGAAATGTGAGTCTATCCCTCCTGATCCCAGGTTTGTACACTTCACTCTGCCAGACAGAAACTATCTATAAATAAGTTCAAATGTCCTAAAAGGAAAAATCAATTAATCTAATAGTAACATTTGCCTTTTAAAACTGTTGATATTACCAAGATTACCATAAAAATCAGGTAGTAAAAAATGCCAGCCCTTCCAGACGGGTTTTCTTTGTTCCTATCTTTGATAAAACAATACTGAAAGGAATATAATTAGTCGAGGGAAACTCCAGCTGTACCTGAATCTATCCAAATTGATGACAAACAGCTTAGCCTTTCTCTAGTCTCCACTCATAATCAAATTCCTTTCTGCAGTGTTCCGTCCTCTTTGGTGATTTCATGTTCGTGTAGTAGTTCTGACAGCTGAGACCTTTCAAGACATGCACAGACTGGAGAGGTGAGTGAGGTCCTCAAAGCCAACTGTTCTCCTAGAACAAAAGCTCCATTTTCACTACACCTACGTACACCCATCCAGACGTAATTACTGACACACTTCTCATGAGGAAATGCATTCAATTTTTGTTTTTTTCACGGAAGTTAACTTTAGATGGGTTTACAACAAATGGAGTCTTAATTTATGGGTTCATTGCTGTGCCTACAACTGCTTTCTCCTTCCTAAGATTCCCCTATGGTTGGCAGAATATAATCAGGTGACAAACACACACTAGCCTATAAACTCCTGACTTCATTCAATGGCCCTTAAGAATTAGGCTATACCCACACTTAGGATGCTGAATCCTAGGATAGGTTGGAAACACAACTGGAATGAGGAACATGGTTTCGTCTTTCACCTACATGGTCACCTGCACTGGAACAAGTGACAGAACTGGTGGAAGCATGTTTCATTGTGTCCAGCACCCAGTTAAATTCTAAAGACTGCCAAACAAAAGGAAAAATTACAAAGACAGTGAAGGCTAATTCTAAAGCTTTCTACAGGAAATAAAGGGAAAATTGAAAAATCTAAGTTAAAAAACCACCCTTTCTCATGGACATTTTTGCTTTGTGCTGTGAGGTAATTAAAGTCAATTACTCACACAGGGGCACAAATCTACCAAAGCATCATGTGTTATTTGTCACTGGGAGATTATAAAGAGCACAGGTTGTAATAGAACAGTGATGTGCTCTGCTCAGCCTGTCATCTTGAAATCTACTCTGCTCCAAATGGTGCTAAGGGTCTCACATCTGTATGACACAGTCTGTGTCAACAAGTGAGCTTTGATATGATTAAGCCAAGCTTTCAGGCATGGTGGCATTGTCAATGCATCCATAAACATTTCACATCTCAAGAACTAAGATCAGGAACCCCATACAACAAATGAGGCTTTCCTCAAAGTGGCTGAAGCTTTTAAATGTCACATGTAAAATTCAGAGTCTTGTGGAAATTTAGTCTGACGCTGGGACTTTAAATCCACAAGGAAGGCATGTGGGAAAAAAAGATGGATGTTAAGTAGAGGAGAGCAAGGACAAACTGGAATCACAACACAAGCTAGAGTCCATGACAATGGATTGAAACCTGTGTCAGTTTATTTGCCTGTGATTTGGAGGGTGTGGGAGTCCTGCAGGGGATGCTGGTGCCCTCCATCATTATAGTGGACACATCTCCGGACCAGGAGTTGAAAAAGCTGAAAGAAGACCCAGAGGAAACTGGAGCATTTGCAGGATAGCTAGCTCCCCCATACCAATGATGCAAGCCAGCAGATAAGCTACAACAGGTGTCGGTTACAAAGTGGCCATTGCCTTAATTCCATCCTCCAAAACTCACTCAACAACCTCTCTTGCTGCCCACTTTAACTGGAAACCTATGGTGAATATTTTACTAATGGTATTTTGACCCAAATGGCTTTCCAATGTCAGAATGCGTTCTATAATACACAGCAGAAAAGCTACACACTCTCTGATTATCAGAGTGGAATCTTAGTCACTTACGGGAAAGAACTATGACTTAACTTTAGTAACAAAAGCAACAAAGATTCACTGTGTTTAAAAATACTACTATTCAAAAGTTTGTATGCATTCCAGGATGGTAGTCATAATAGCACAGGACTCCTCCATGCTGCAAATATACATAAACAAACTTAATTCCTTTTTTATGGCTGAATATTATACTATAAGAATATACCACACTTTGTTTAATCTTTCACCTATTTATGGACATTTGATTTAGTTTCAGTTTGGGGCTAGTACAGTCATTTCCCACATTACATAAATAATATTTTATGCTTCATATCAATTCAGATTATTTATTTTTATTTTTCTTTAGCCATTTGTCCAGAAGTAAATTATTAATATTTGCAAACACTCTGGTCATGACAGCTTTACAGAAGTGTAACTGACATAAAAATAATCATTTTGAGCTAGAACAAATACAGTTTTTATGAACATCTGTACATGTATCTTTGTGTGGAAATATGCTTTCATCTCTCTTGGGTAAATACTTAGGGGTGAAATAGTCAAGCCATGTCATAGTTATGTGTATAAATGTTTTTTCTAAGATGACTATGCCTTTTTATGCTTCAGTAAAAGTTATAAGAGGTCAAGTGGTTGCATATCCTTACCAAAATTGTTTCCGTCAGGCTTACCATTTTAGCCATTCTAGTGAGTGTGTAATGATATTTCATTGTTGTTTTAAATTGCATTTACATAATGCCTAATGATGTTGAGTATCTTTTCGTGCACTAATCTCTAATTCATGTTTTTATTGTTGTTGTTGTTGTTGCTGTTGTTGTTTGGTGAAGTGCCTGTTCATGTTTTTACCCAGGATCTAGTTGGGTTGTTTATTCACATATGGGTAGCATTTTATCTTTACATTGTTGATAGAATCATCACTTGGGCCTAGAATTTTCTGTTTACAAATTCTGTTTGTTTAGTTAAAAAAAAAAGTACTATTCAGTTATCTATTTCTTTTTGAAAATGTTAGTAATTTGTCTCTTTCAATAAATTTTAAACTTCATTTAAGTTGTCATATATTGGCATAAAGTTGTCCATAATATTCCCTTATTATCCTTTTGAACTCTGTAATATCTGTACTAATGTCTCTTCTCTCATGGTTGATACTGATAATTTGTTTCATTTCTTCCCTTGAGTGGGAATCAATTTTAGTCAGTTTTACTGATCTTTTCAAAAGCTAGATTTTAGTCTCTTTAATTTTCTCTATTGTTTCTAATTTCTGCTTTTACCTTTCTTCTGCCTACTTTAGGTTCAATTTGCTCTTTTTTTTTTAAATTTTTTGTAAGGTGGAGCTGAGGTCACTGATTTCAGCCCTTCTTTTGATGTATATATTTGTCATCTCTTACAGCTTGATCTGAGTCTTAGTTTATCCTTCATATCTCTACTTAACATGTATAATCTTTCTCCTACTTCCTTACACATATGCCATGTAAGTATAATAACTGTTTTAACTTGCTTGTCTGTTCATTCCATCATCTGTTTCTCTTTTAGGTCTACTTCTATTAATCGACTTTTTCTTTTCATTATGAATCATATTTTCCTGCTTCTTTGCATGCTTTGTAACTTTAGATCAGATGTCAAACATTGGGAATTTTACATTTTTGGATTCTGCATATTTTTATACTCCTATAAATATTCTTGATCTTTATCTGAGGTGTAGTAGAGTTTCTTGAAAACAATTTGTTCCTTTCAAAGCTTGCTTTTGTACTCTTTTAGGTGAGAGCAGACATGACTACTGGACACCTAATTTTGCTCCACTACTGAGGCAATATACTTCTGTGAACTCTACCCAAAGTCCTTTATTTACAAAATTGCAATCCCTCTGAATGGTGGGAGCAAGACCCTTTCTCACTCTTTGTGACCTCTGTAAATTTTGTAGAATGTGAGCCAATTTTAGTTACTACATTGGTTAGAAAAACTTGGGTTAAAAAAAAAATGGGCCCCGGATTTAGTGTTAGAAATGACTTTATAAAAAAAAAATCCTGGAAATATATGTTGACTACATTTTATTTTCAATACTTTCTCTACCCTCTTACCTCTAATGAGATATTTTTTCAGTGTGAATTTCCAAATATCCTTTTGTTCTCTTCTGCTTTCCCTGTGAAAAATAACACTAGGGGAAAGGTCGCGAAAAACTCATACAATGGATGGTAAGTCATTCTAGGAGATAATGTAGAGGTTTTATTCATTTGTGTGTTTTTGGTTTCTTTGTTTTCATTTGGTATTTTTAAAAAAGGAATATTGCCACTTGTTTAGCTTACTTCAGAGAAGATATGTTTGAAACAAATGACCTGAAATGTTGCATCTCATCCTGATTCTTCTAACACTCTCTGAAAGATGACCTGATGACGGAAATTCATCAGTTACCAACTGTTCTGGTATAGAAGTGATGAGAAGTTTCACTGAAATAGAATATTCCAACATGTGCAAAACACAGGGCTGGAAGTCAAGAAACAATTTTGAGACCTGTTCTGGTTCTGAGTTCCAAAGCTCCCTTTAGAGCCTGGGACAAAAATTTCTCTGGATGTAGATTTCTCATTTGCAAAAATGAAAACAGTTAAAAATCCAGGTGTTATCCACAGCATTTAGCACAGAGAATCCACACTGAAGAAGCTCAGTATATGTTTGTAAATTGAAGTCTCTTTTTCAATGTCCTACAAAACTCTCCAGAGGAGTGAGCAACTTTATTCTTCTTATAAAGTTTCATCAGTTTTCAAACAAAAAATCAAGCTCCTTGAATAAAATGACTGTGAACAATTTTCATTTATTTGTTTTCAATTTGAATTTCTGGCAAGACTGACTCAAGGAGACAGAATAATGAAGAAAAAATAATTTATTGAAGTTAGTTAATTAAACTGTAGATCAAAGTAATTAGTCTGAAAAGGTTATGCTGTCTCTGTTTCTACCAAAATCTTGACAAAAGCTTCTGGTTGCTAAGACATCTTGGGACCTTGTCATTTTTTTTTTTTTTTCAGGTAAGGGAAAGTTTACAGGTGGATTAATCTTAGTTTAGATCTAGCATGAAAACTCTTGAAACCAATTTTCAAGCTTTCTAAAGAAATTGCTCTGGCAAGTACATTTTCAAAGGAAGTTATATCTTAGGTTAAAACTCTACTCTGTTATTCTGCTGTTAATTAGGCAACAAACCAAAAAGTGATTTCTTCCTGAGGATATTCTAATTTGCTTTTTATTGGCTGAGGATAATTCCACACATTTCTTCAAAAGAAAATATGATGGATTTGACAATTTGTAAATACTTTTGTATACTTAATGCTTTTTCTACTCATACTTTAATCAATGGCCATTGATAAACTGATTGTTAGCTAGTTGCCAGAGAGTTGCTATAAACCATGCAAGAAGACACCAATATTCTACATGTTTACTTACAAAGTTTGTTAACTTTGTCATTTGTGTGTGGGTGTTGTTTTGTGTTTCCCTTAAAATGTTTCTGTCAAACTATGAACCTCATATAAAATTGTAACTTTGGTAGGTGTGGATCAGGCATCTGAGGATAATTAATTAATCACAAGTTTCCTAATAAACAAGGTGAGAGATATTTTGTTACTCCATTTATTTCAATTAAGTATTTTCAAAACTATGTTGACATTTATTGACTCTGCTTAGAGCTCTCCAGGACTGGGGGAAATAAACTCCAAAACTTGTTAGAGGAAAATACATTCTTTGGGATTTACCCTAGCCGTAGGGACATCTTTTTCATCCTACTCCCTTAGACTGTGGTGCTTAATCTTTAATGTGCCCAAGAATCACCGTGGCATCTTTGGAAAAATGGTCATGATCCAAACGTGCGATGTGCCTGCCCCTCTTAGGAAGTTTCCTGACTCCATGCCTGTCTGTATTCACCTATCCCCAGATGGAAAACTTCCTCTTGCGTACCTTATTGGGAACAGTGTTTCTTTCAGCAGGTTCTATCAGTGGAAACAATTGATTCATACCCATGATAAGGAAAAATAGCATCATTAATAAATCAATGACACTATGTGAAAAAATCTGATTCATAATTTTGCCAACTAAAATCTTAAGAATATGCAATGTTAGAACATAGTTGCTAACATTAGTGGTCACTGATACCCTCATTTTGCTAGGTAAGTCTTCACTTCAGGCCAGTGGGTGTGGTACTTGAGGGTAAAGGGACTTCTCTCCCAGCCCTCCAAGTCCATTTTCATTAATTATTTCCCTATTCTGTCATGCTCACATATTTACTCATTTAGCAACTTGTTTGCTCAAAAAATATTTATTCTGCATTTACGATGTGGCAGGCACTGTGCTGAGTATGGAGGATGCAACATTGTACACTACTTGTTTAACTGATCTCACATAGATTAATATTCAGCCTTATTCTTTTAAATATGGAAGGCAAGGCCATCCAACACTTCAGTGATCATTCTTCATAAATATGTAGTTTTTAATTCATCTTATTTTCTAGGTATGATATGAAGCTCTTGGGATATAGTGATGACTAAAATATTGTCCTTTCCCTCATATCACAGAGCTAAATGCAGGTAGAGAATAAAGGAGGGAATGACCAGTCCTGGAGAGGTTGTGAAGGTTTATTGAGTGACATAATGTTTATCTGGGTTCACTGAATTTAACAAGTGAAGAAGGAGAAGGGTATTAAACCAGAAGAAAAAGAAGACACAGGATGGCAGAGTTCACCTACTAACATACGTTCAGAAAAATTTAAATATATATACATATATTTGGTATACGTATACGGTGCCAGTTAGGAAACTAGGAATTAAAACTTGAAAGATACATTAATAAAGTACTTTGAAAAGTCTATTTCACCAAACCACAGAGTTTAGATCTTAATTCTTACTGTTTGGTCTGTGGAAAATTTAGGTATATGAGTAACATGACCATATTGCATCTTTAGGAAGATGATGTTAGAAAACACACTTGAGGAGGAGTAAGTGAGAATATTAGAAACAACTGAGAAGGTGACACAATAATGGAGCTGAAAAACCTGAATGAGGAAAGTTAAGGCAATGACTGTGAGGATGGGCAAAGAGAGGTGATGAGGGATATATTCTATTTCAAATTAAGAGGACTTTAGGACTAGTTGAACTTTTCAGCAAATGGCAGAAGAGAAGAAAAGCCAAAGACTTCAACATTTCAAACTTGAGATCCAGAATGGTGATATTATTAATCAAACAGGGATACAGAAGGAGAAAGTACCTCACAGGTAAAGAAGTTCACTTTAGTTTGGGGCAAGTTATGTTAGGAGCCTGTAGAGCTCAAGTGTTGTAACTGTTGAGTAGGCTGCTTAAAGGATGAAATAGGTGACTTGAAGTTGGAACTGAAGATGTAGATTTAACCCTTGGTGGAGGGAGGACATAATTTTTTGAAAAAATATTGTCACTCAGCAAAATTTTATAAACTGGCAATCCTATTCAGGTCTACATTTTTTCCTTGATTTTAATTGTTTTTGAAATCGTTCTGGAAACCAC
Organism: Camelus dromedarius; assembly: GCF_036321535.1. Classification (NCBI taxonomy): domain Eukaryota; kingdom Metazoa; phylum Chordata; class Mammalia; order Artiodactyla; family Camelidae; genus Camelus; species Camelus dromedarius. The sequence goes on from NC_087442.1 coordinate 8,961,881, forward strand.
TTTGTTAACACTTTTTAGAACAACTCATTCATAGGATGAATGAGGAAACAGGTCTGAAATGAGGAAATACTTTGCCTAACTTCTCAGAGTAGACTACTGGCATATCCAGAAAGAACCCAACTCTCTGATTCTCAAATAATTCTTTCCACTGTATCGTGCTCACTACCAAAGAGCCCAAACACCTATCTTTGACTAGAAAATTATCACAGGAAAGTTGTGGCCCAGGCTACACAAAATACAAGAAAAAAAAGAAAAAAAGAAAAATATTTGAGAACTTTGCAGTAGCATGGATATGTACATGGATATACACAGCCACACATTTATATATCATCTCAAATGTTTTTCCCTTATCATGAAATCTACTTCTTGAAAATACTGTGAGTAATAAGAATAATAATGAAATATCACTCTTTTCATGCATTAAATAAATAAGTAAATAAATAAATAACAGGATACTACTTGAATTGAGGGGTGAGGGTAAATAGTAATACACAAAATAAAGTAAAACAAAACAAAACAAAACAGGGTCTGTGCATGCATCAATAAAAATAATGTGCTAATAGTAAGGAGTAGGATCAACTTAATACTTTAACATCTGAACATAAATACTAAATTTCAAATACATTTAAAATATACAGATCCTTTTTATCCTTCAGATATATTAAAATGCAAATCAGCACTGCTTTAAAAGATATTCAGTTCACTTCTATTATTTCCTAATCTCATATGTTCTTCTCAGACTCAGCTTATCTTGAGGAAGAAATAGAATCCTCTACTACAGGGAAGAAAGGTTAAAAGATGCAATAAAAGATCATTATGATGAAGACAGATTGCACTTACCTTAAATAGAACCATCTTGATAAAACACATATTTCTATACACATTTGGTTACCACTGTCTATTGTCTAATCCATTCATCTTCAAAGCAAGTTGCCACAATTCAGGGAGTGCTCAAGACAATCCCCTGTGATGTGAGAATATATTAAAATGTTTATTTGAAATTTATTCCTGTATTTGTATTTCAAAAATAATGCACATATTAAAAAGTATACAAAAATTGATCAATGATTTAATAACAAATATGATACATCATCATAAGTTATCATCAAAAAAAAAAGAATATGAATCACTGTCCTCATGCATTCTCATGATTCCTGACTCTGAGGAGTCCCCTTAGAATTATTCACCATCCTGACTTACATGGCATCCATTTTCTTAATTTGTTTACAGTTTATCAGCTAAACTTGCATCCCAAAAAACAGTGGTTTGTTTTAATTTTGTCTGATTTTTTAAAACCATATGTATAAAAAAAATCATGTATCTTGCTCTCTTTTCTTCCTATTTTGGTTACTCAACCTTTTAACTCTGTGATGGATTCCTATTCTGGGTAACCATATTTAATTCACTCTCAATGCTGTATAATAACAGTCTTGGACGAATATCACAATGTATTTTTATTTACTATTGTTGTTGGATGTTTGTGTGGTTTATATTTAGAAGTTATTACAAACAATGATGACTATGATCATCCTTTTCCAAGTATTTCTGTCAGGGGTGAAACTGTCAGTTCATTTGATTTCAGAACTATTTTCTGTCTTTTGCTAGTGTTTTGAAGATTTTGTTTTTATTAGTTTGTGTATTTTGCTTTTGTTTTGTTTAGGTTTTGCATATTTTTATTAAATATACTCTAAGTAAATATGCTAGTTTTACTTTTTGTGGTTATTATAAATGGGGTGATATCTTCTATTATAGCTTTTGACTTTTTAACTGTGAATATAAAGGTATTTGATTTTGGTGTAATAATTTTATATTCTGCTATTTTACTGAATTCTTTCATTGTATAAATTCTAATGAAAATTCTCCAGCTTTATTATTTTTTTCAAATTTAATTTGACTATTCTAGGTCCTTTGAATTTCCATATGAACTTTTGAATCATCTCATCGGTTTCTACAAAAGAACATGCTGAGATTTTGATTTTATTTAAAATCAGAATTGCATTAAATCTATCCATTTGGGGGGAAATGACATTTTAGCAACATTAGGTCATTTGACCTATGAATATGGGCTATCAATTACCTATTTATTCAGATCATATTTAATTTATCTTATCAATGACTTGTTTTTCAGTGTACTGGTATTTCATCTATTATATCAGATGTATCCTTAAATGTGGCACTTCTTTGAAGCCTTATTAAGCCATAACATCCACCAACACAAAAGCATTTTCTAATAATGCTTTTATGAGTTTAATTGTATCCCCTCCAAAATTTAAAAGTTGAAGTCCTAACCCCCCCAGTACCACAGAATGAGACTTTGTTTGGAGATAGGGTACTTGCAGAGGTCATCAGATCACAATGAAATATGCAAGGGAGGCTCCAATCCCATATGCTGCTACCACAAAAAGGGGAAATTTGGAGACAGACATGCACAGGAGGAACACCACGTGACCATGAAGACAGAGGTCAGGGTGATGTTTCTCCAAGCCAAGGAACACCAAAGATTGCCAGCAAAAAACAGGTAAGTGGAGAGGCATGGAATAGATTTTTCTTAACAGCCCTCAGAAGGCACTTTGATCTCAGACTTTTGTCCTCCAGAACTGTGAGACAATACATTTCTGTTGCGGAAGCCACTCCGTTTGTGGTACTTGGTTATGACAGCCCTAGAAAACTAACCCACATGCTATGCATTAAGATTCAGAACATCCTGACTTTTGTTTAAAGACTGGAAATAATCTCCCTTTTAAGATTACAGATCCAGGCTATGCCAATGTCTCATCTATTTCTAAGTAAATGGAAATCTCATCAATTTCTTCAGACTCCTAGATTATCATTCAATAGAACACACAAAGGAGGGAGCATATTGGAAGTGAGGGTGACCCCAATCACTCCACGTTCAGAAATGGCCAATTAGAGCCACCCTGTCCTGGATCTTGCCACCCATGTGCATGTGCCTTGCACCAGGCTCTTTCTGGGTGTCACCTGCCCTCTTGTTTACTTGGTATGTCTGCAAGCTGTCCTAACTCGTTCAAGCCTCTAGTGGATAATTTAGAGTAATTCACCGGTTTGGAATTGGCCAAGACTAGCCATAAATTATACTAAATAATACCTTAAGGGCCTCAAGGAGTTAATGCAGCTTTCAAAGTGGCCTCCTTTAAAGACACAATCTGCCAGATCCCAGACAACCACCACCTGCTCAGGCAGCATTTTCTAGGAAAAAGCAGAGACAGACACTCTCAGGAAAATGACAGATACTTTCTGGGTTCCAACCAACAGGAAAACACCAAAGTTATTCATGTGGTCATCTCTGGGAACATTAAGTATGAGAAAATTCCACTTAGATCTTAATTATTATTACACAGTAAGAAAAAAAGAGGGTTACACAGGCAATAGCAAATGCAAAAATAATATTAACGTCAGAAGAGCTAAGATCCCTCCATACTGATTGTAGCCTTTGTCTACCTGTAAGTCCACGCTTCCATCACTAGAAGCCTTGTGTCTTCACGCTACTGCCTTCATTCTTTAACTCTATTTTCAAGAATTACTCTCATCTGTTCTAGAGAATACAGAGTTATAATGATTTCAAGTTACTCTCAAAATAAATCTGTTAAGTGAATAATAAAAGTAGCATGACTGGGGGATGAAGCTAGGAAGAAGATGTGGTTTTTGGAGATGTCAAGATCCGCTGGAGCCCATGGGGACCTATGGAGCTTGAGCCGCACCACAGTGGTACCCTCCAAAGCAGGGAGGCTGAACTGCTGCATCCCCAGAGAGGGAGGATGTAACCTCTGGGGCGTCAGGTAAAGCAGCACCCAACAGCCCAAGACAATCCTCCAAAGGCAGGTGTACCCGAGAGACATTTGCAGCAAACATCAGCAGCCCTAGGACCGATTGCTTAACCTCATCCAGGAAATCCGGGTGGAGCCCCAATAGCCTCTAAAAAAGCCGTCAGTGTGTGTTGACTCACAGTTACTCAGCACCTAACTGACTTGTAGATGCATTAGATCATTCATAAGCCACACTCTCCAGAATTTAAATCTTACTGAGAAACCAAGCTGTGTATATGTAAAAAGCTAAATAGTGAAAACAGGTCTTATTTTAGCATAACCTATTATACTAAATCTGACAACCTGTGAATAGGTTACAGCAAAATCTTTTATCTTTGAGTTTATCTCTTATCTTTGAGTTTATATATTACATGTAAAGAAATGGAAAATTTGAACACGAGTTTTCCTCACAAAGCAATGAAATATGCCAATTCAAGCTACAGAAAAAATTAATTTAAATGAGCCTGAAAATGTTTGAAGGCTGTAAAGTATCTTATAAAAACCTTAGATGTGAACATTCAATTCAGTAAGAATTATCTTAGTCAAATAAGCCAAACGTCAAATGCTATTGGAGGCTGTTTTACCAGAATTACAACTTGTATGTATTTCCTGATATCCATTTTCCCCTCCTTTTCTCAGGCATCCCAGTATCTCAAGTCAGATAATCAAATGTCCCTATAGAACGGTAAACGTGAAAAGTCTTCCCTCCTGTACTAAGCACATAGATAAAAACAAGATATTTGCATATTTGCAGAAATTTCTCTCACAAGGAAGTATTTTCAAGAATAATTAAATACTAAGTTCAATCAAATAGCATTTAGTATTCAAACACATCTGGGTGACTTAGACTATGCCTTTCAGAGTTACAAAATTCACAAGAAAAATGAAGGAAAATGACTTTATGGTTAGAAAGATATGTCCCAATATTACCATTTCCCTAATATCTACCATTAGGAATAGTCCTGATGGCTACTCAGATTCCTAGTTTCACAAGTAATATGGATTACAAAAGTTTTCTGTCATGAGTTCTCCTGTCCGAAAGAATTGGTAGCTATTTCTACAGTATGAGACCAATGACAGGAAGTCTGCTTGACGAATAGTTGCAAACTTCTTATATTCAGATGCTTAATCGTTGAATGAAAAAAAAATAATGACAAGGATTCTGACCTGCGCCATATGCAGTCAAGTACATGCATGGAAACTTAGTAGCTCCAAGAAAGAATATTATTTCTTGTTTCTTGAGGTATCAAGGTTGACTTCTCTATATTCTGACAACTGACCTGGAGCTGTATTTCCAGAATGTCTTTCTCCTGATAAGGAGACGCCTGCCACAGCAATGATGCTTACAGTCAGTTCTCCTTGACTGCTGGATGCTCGGTCAGAGCTGCGGTTCAAAATGCGGTAGCTTAAAAGCGACTTAAGGATTTTACAGTTTATGCTTGTGGTCATATAGGTCATTTTCCCCCTGGCATTCATCATTTCAAATATTTTGTAAAAGCCTGGAAAATCAGGTTGCAAATAAAGAACACAAGATTCAGTCCTGAAAAGGACAAGTACTGACCCAGCATTAGGAAGGCATGCTTCAATGTTATCCCTTTGTTATTACTGAAACAAACATCCGCGGAACTGAAGTATCTTTTTAAAGGAAGGCTGAGAACCTTGCTTACTCAGGATGAATAAAGCTAAGACATCTAACTATAAGGTAACATGGTCAAATTCTTTACAAAGAGTTTAGAAATTGTATGTGCCAATAATTTACTCCATTAAAGTAGCTTCTTTAGGAAACTATAATCCATTCCAACGATAGTAACATTTCTTATTTTAAAAAAGTATGAGAAAGTGATAGTGCCTTACAGTCTTTGGTAAACTCTTCTCATGTCAGTAAATTCTTACCTATAGGGGTGCCTTTCAGTTTTAGAGCTAGCAAAAAAGACTTGAGATACAAGTTTAGTGAATAATACGAAAAATCTGCAATCAGTAAATGCATCCAGTGGTGCTCACCGTGAAGATATAAAACTGGTTTTCAGACATACAGAGTCTATTTATTACCTGTTGATAGTTATTGTAATAAATGTATATGGCTTGATAGGTTTCAGAGATTCTTAATTCTCTAAGGAATTTGAAACACTATTTTTTTTTTTTTTTGAGTGCTTTCTATGGCTTGAGAATCCTGGGATGTTTCAATCGCCATGAAAAGAGGAGGTAAGAAAAATATTTCCTCCCACAATTACATTGTCAGTATTAAGATGACCTCACTACCTCCAGGACTGAGTTGTGAAGTATGGCCTTGATGGGACGGTGGCCTCTCTCATTACCGTTGGTCAGTGGCCAGCCTCTCTCAATCTCTGCCCTTAGCAGATATGAATCATGGGTTCTAAGGCTACATTAACTCTATTCCAAGAAAAACAAGTTAACCTTTGTGGTCAGAGGCGGCCTTGCTCAGTTAGTGGAGGGTATATTTATCAGTAATGAAGATAAAATGTCAAGACATCAACAGACTTTGTAACTATTATGGATGGGTAGCCCTCTCTTATTAGACATGACTGGAAATGATTTGTCTTCAGTAATACAGAAGGATTATAGTGTACTAGTAAATGAGGTTGTTGGGAAGGACTTAAAATAGTTATTCCCCTTGAAAATTCAATGCATGATGCTGCAGAGAAACATGTCATCTGCCCAAATGTTAAACCTATTTTAAAAGTAACCCTTGTAGACTTAGAAGGTTCTTATACTTCATAATTAAGATAAAAAAGCCTTATGTTCCAAGGGTAAACCTGCAAAGTTCAAACAAGAGTTTACACTTTCGGGGTATATGTTAATGGCTTATACAATAGCAAAGCAGTATTTATTTGTGTATCCATATATGTTCTTGTTCGTGTGTGTATGAGAGAGAATGTTCCAATATTTCACTATTAATAGGCCTTCAGAAATTAGTGAGGCAAAAACATATATCATTGTAAATTAGCTATTTATTTTCTCTTACTTTTTTTTTTACCTTTCTAAGCACACTTCACTTTATTTAGTGATGTGTACTAAAAGGTTCATGAACAGTAGAACTTTCCATTATAAGTTTATTTTCTTATGACTAAGGAAACACAAAAGATGCTTTGTCACTGTTCAATAATTTACTGAGCAAACACTGGATATAATTTAAAGGTAACTTTCTGACAGTCTGTTCGATTTTTTTATGATTGTCAAAAAATTCATGCTGTTAAGAGAATTCATCCTTTTTTTTTTTCTTTCAATCACTCAAATTCAATTAACCACAAAGTGTCCTTGCAAAATATGGAAGTGAAATATGACTCCTGGTCACATATAAATAGCTTACAATAAAATGCCCTATGGTCATCAACACCAAGCATAGGATTTGAACTGGCCAATGGTCAATAGTTTAAATTTCATGATATACCTGGTCAAAACAGGTCCTTTTTCAAAAGGAAAGCAAATTGAATGGCATTACGGTTTCCATTTAGATTATAACCTCAAGAATAAGAGTTATTAGTCTAGTTTGTCATTAGATCCATGACTCCTTTTGTATGTATATCAATAAGGGTTTCATAAGCCAGGCAGAGAATGCAGATGGGGGAGATAATGCCTAAGAAAAGAGCCCTTTTCTTCATTCTGCCACCCAAACTAGGGAGATACTATGGTGAAAAAGATCAGGATTTGCGATTGTTGGCAGAGGGTGGGGATTTCCCACTCTACCCGTCTTGAGCTCTTGTGGCTTGACTCATAATTGACACAAGACAGATTAACAGGAGAAAAACAAACAAATTTTAATTTGTGCACACAGAGGTCGCATAGAAATGGGACCTAACAAGGGGCCAAAGCAGGCAGCTTTTATACTTTTTAGACAAGGAAACAATAAATTGGTGAGGAATTGACAGAACAAAGAAACTTAGGTTTGGGGTGCTTAATTAGTGAAGCATCTGAATAGAATTTGGGCTTAGGGCAGTAAATTGAAGAAGTAACAAGGCTTTTTTTATAGAGAGTTCTTGGCCCCAGGACCCTATCTCTGATGATAAGTGTGTCCTATCTCCAGATGCAGGGAGTGAAACTTTCACATGAGAGATTCGATTCCTGCTTTTAGGAAGACCAAAAAAAAAAGGGGGGGGGGGTTGGTTAGAGTACCTCTCTTGCACAGGGTTTTTCTTAAATAACTTTTATTCAAAATAACCAAGATGACATTGAGGCACATTTTGGGGCAGCCTACCCTGGACCCCAGCACAATCATGAGTTTGGATATTAATTCTTCCAACTTTTAGCAATGTTGCCTTGAGCAAATAGATCTCTTGACTTTTAAAATAAGGAAAATAATATAAACTTAATATTTCAACAATATGCAAAATACTGTAACAAATTCGAAGATATTGCAAATTTCTACAGAAAGTATCCTGGGGTATTACACCTGACTCATGCATAGTCTTCTAATGCCTATGCAAAGCTGCACTTCAAACAGAGTCAAAATGAGTGCAATCAAGGCCAATTCTTAACATTATTTGTTGTTTCTCCAACAACTGTTCTCAGGTCCAGTCGTGGGAGGTGAAGGGGAGCAGAATCTCTCACCCTAAAATGTGCCACTTTGGCATATGCATTATTTTGAGATGAAGGCACTCAAGACCCAGCAGATTTAAGAAAAAAATGTTACTTCCCCCTTAACTGCCTACAAGAATTTAGATAGGTGGCCTGACCCAGAAAGAGAACTGTTACCAGAGATTACTTTTTATCTGAACGACTGGCTTGCATGGCAGGGCAAACATTTGATTATCAAACATCTGTTCCTCTTGTCTTCCTGTGAATTGCCCTCCTCCACCAGACACCACAGGACTCTATCCCATTCCTTAGTCCAGGTGGCATATGAGCCTCATTTGTCTGCCTGCCTTTGGGTCTCATACTTTTATTGGGCTCTCATACACACACAATTATATTTGTTTTCCTCGTGTTAATTTGTCTTGTGTCAGTTTCATTCTCAGACCAGCAAAAGAACCTAGAAGGGTAGAAGGAAAATTTGACCCTTCCCTGCATTATCCCTAGGACCCCCATACTCTCACCATCTCAAACGAATCAACTTAGACAAACAAATAAGCTGACATGTTTTAGTTAAAAATGAAGCAAAAAAGAAACATATTTTAGAAAATAAGGTGAATAAATATTAACATATAGCATTAGGGGCTTGTGTGAAACAGGAAAGAAAATGGTATTTCTAACAAAAAGCCCTGGTTTTGAAAAGTAGGTAGGCATTTAAGAAGATGATTAGAATAAATAGATCAGAAAATATTGGGAAGAAAGAGAAAGATAAAATGGCTTACCAGGACACATTTAGCATATCCAAGATTATAACATTAATTCTGAGCTCTTAGCCTCGTGTGAAACCGTATAATTGAATTATGTTTGATTTTATTTTACTTTTAAATTATTCCCATGAATATCAAAGTATTCAGGGCTTAGAGGTTTTCTCTTATTTACTACTGTATCCCTGGGACATAGAATAGTGCCTGGTAAAAATAGAAATCACTAAATATTTGCTGAATGCATGGTTGATGATAGAACAGACAGATACTCCTTACATCATTATTTGGGGTACATTTGTGGTCCTAACTCTTCTATCTTCAGATTTTTATCACATATGATAAAAGACAAATATTAGTATTATCATAAATAGGTGCCATTTAGGGAGGTGTAGGGTTTCTATAGAAACATTCATTCTTGTGTTTCCATGGTGACTTCTGGTGACACCTGTTATTTATTCAAATAATTTTGCCTTTCTGCCTAGGACACCTGATCTAAACTCCAAGATATAAAGATTACCCCTAGTTTCCTCTGATGTGAGAGAGGGAAAAGAGAAAATGAATATAAGGATATGAATATCTGTACATTATGATAAATCGTGACTTTCTTTTTGTTGTAAACAAACACATATACAACACAGACATTAATTATTGAGTTAAGTTTGAATATAATCTATTCTGTACCTCCATGAAGTGCTTTTATTGAGTATAATGGACCAACTATGCACAGATTTATTTTCTGTTTAGAAGAAATATTTATCGCTAAAATTGTGATTTCCAAATAAGCCTTCTTCAAATTTTTAATAATCAGCTAATCAAATTAGTTTAGATTTATTGTACAACTTACAAAAGCAGTAATGAAAAAATTTTATGGTTAATCTGTTTAAGTTTTTTATTAACTATGAGCAAAGAATATAAATATTTCATTTCATAGGAATTAAATAAAATGTGAAATATATTTTAATATCTTCAGAAAATTAGTGAGTATTCAATTCAGTTAATGAAACTTCCTGTGAGACGAGCATGTCACAGATACATTTAACAACTTTTTTATTATATAACTGGAAATTAGGGAAAAAAAACCTTAAATATTACCTAATATTTTAGTTCAAGCAGGGATTTGTGAAGCCTGATTTTTGGACCGTGTGTCCTGTGTGTGTGTTGCCAGAAGAAGAAGTTGGGGGGCAGTGGACAGGAATCACTGTCTCCACCTCAATTAGTGTTGCACTTATCTCTAACTACATTATAACTTATGAGAAATGTGTATTTGGTGATTTAGATGACCAAAACACATTTCTCATACGTATTTGGTCTTTGTCCACTGCTCCTGGCTCATAGCTCCCCAAAATCTTGGAATTTCCTGAGCATTAAGAACAATGAGAGCATCTTTTAAAAATAGTATTTGGTCTCCTGAAATCACTTCAGAGCCATAAAGGTGAAATGAGTGTCTTGTTATTCATAACAAGCCCCTTTCAACCACAACTGAATTTATGTTAACGAGGTGACTTTCTTCTGGAAGTCACCTATGGAAGGGGCCTGGTTGCCAGAGGAACCTACCGTGGATAGAAGGTTGGAACTTTCAGTCCCACCCCCTGATTACCAGCGAGGGGAGAGGGGCTGGAGTTTGAATCAATTAGTTAATAATGTATTCAACCATGCCAGTGTAATGAAGCTTCCATGAAAACCATAAAATCCAGTAAGATAGGGTGTCCATAAAAACCCCGTAAGAGGGGGTTCAGTGAGCCTCCCAGGTTGAGGAACCAGAGGCTTCCATGTGCCACTACCAGCCCTAAACTTCATGAGGACAAAAGCTCCTTTGTTTGGGACCCCGTCTTATGGATATCTTCATCTAGCTGTTCATTCATATTTTTAAATCTCCTTTGCAATAAATTGGTAATGTAGTGAGTAAACTAGTTTTCCTGAGTTCTGTGAGCCACTCTAACAAATTAATCATACCCAAGAAGGAGGTCATGGGAACCTCTGACTTGTAGCCAGTCAGTTACAAGGACAGGTAACAACCTGGATTTGTAATTGGCATGTGAAATGGACAGCAATTTTGTGGGACTAAGCCCTCAACCTGTGGAATTTGATGCTATCTCTGAGTAGTTAGTGTCAGAATTGAGTTGAATTGTAGGACACCCAGGTAGTGTCAGAGAATTTCTTGGATGTGTGGGGAAAAAACCCATACATTGGAATTGGATGCAGAAACTTTGTCCCTCCTATATATTAGGACTTATTGTATATATATATATATATTCATTTTATCCCAGAACTTGGCACAGTGCCTAGCATTGCACATGCTCAAGAAATATAATGAAGGAGTGAGTATCTCCTCTGACTCTTAAATATATATGTATATAAAACCTCTATAGTATTAAATGTACACATATAACCTCTATAATATTATATACATATAACTTCCATAATATTCAGAGTATGTAGTGTGTCCAGCTTAGTTTTATCCATCAGTAAAGAAAGCATATAATTTCCTTCATGAATTAATTTCATCTTCAGTTTGAAATTTCTTCCTATTTGTAAGGCCAACTATCTTATATTTCTGATATTTCTGTTAATCCTTACTCTATCTCTTCATGCCATCATGATAATTCAAAACTTTTCCAAACAACAGAATTATCTAAACAATGTTTGAAAGAATTGCTAATGTCCAGATAGTGTGTTTCTTGCTCTAGACAAGGTATTTATTGCTAAATTTAGAATGTCTTCTCCATCGAGACTGGCTTGACCTGACTACATATAACACAAACAGGGCAGGATTATCTATCTCCCTCACGTGAGGTACTATGAATCTTTTTCTTTAGCACTTTTAGTACTCACATCATATTTTCGACATATCTTAGGTTTAATGTTAAACAAAATATATATATATTTCACGATCCTCTGCTTTAAGAGAGAAAATAAGATATAAAAATATGAGTACATAAAATTTAAATATATATGTCAAAGGAGAAAGATAAAATGGACACACATGTATCAACCATCCAATTTCAAAAACTGAACTTTATCATTTCCTTTAATCTCATGTGTGCCTTCCCAGATAACCAACCACTTCTACCTAGTTAACTGTAACAGTAATTTTTGTGCAAATTATTCCTTTTTTTTCTTTATAGTTTTTCCAGCTATGCAAATAGATATGTATATGCATAAATAAATGATAATTTACTGTTTAATTTTACCATACTTTGAAAATAATATTCTTGTATTTTATAAAATTTACTTTTTTTAGAAGACATTGTGGTGTGATGCTCAGCTTCCCCTTCAGGACTGGGGTGCTGACTCCCACAGCTGCCAGGAATATTGGCCATTAGTTTCTAGCCTTTCCCTCAACAGAAAATGCCCTCAGCTGATGGTAGCTGTCCTGCCAAGGAGCACCCCATTCCTGGAGGTGACCTGTATCCAATGACTGGCTGATGCATAGGGACAAATGCTTGGCCTTTTTGACTCGAATGGGGCAACTCTGAAGGGACATATCGGCTCCAGGTGTCCCATAGTATCTTTTGCAATTGCACCACAGGTCAACTTCTACCTCTGCTCCATCTGGCTAGTCTGATGTCTCATAGGTATTGATGTCACTGACACTCCCCAATAAACCGATCTGTATACAAAGTCTGTTTCCTGGAGGACACAATCTATGACAGTTGGTGGCAGTGTGGATTTAGAAAGCCGACTCAAAAATAAGATTCTGAAGCCAGGTCACCCTGCAGCCAGTTAATAATGAAGACTCCAGCCCTTGTGGTAGGTGGAGCACTGATTACCACTGATGTGATTGTGTTAAATATTTATCAGTGGTGAACTGGAATGAAATGCTAGAGGAAGGAAGTTCACTGGTGGGTGCAATTGCTCAGATGCTCTAGAAGTACAGGGGAAATAGAAATGACAAGGATTATGGAGTAGGATAACTGCTGCTGGGACCCATCAATGCATTATAAGATGATAGCGTAAGGCTGAAGGTAATGAACCACCATATGTACATTAAAAACAGTATGAAAGCTAGAGAGAGTTCTTCACAGCATATAAAAAGTCTCTGATCTCCCACAGCTTAGAGGGCAGAAAAGCTGAGAATGAGGCAGAGGATTCTATTATAATAGGAGAACTCCAAAGAAGGTTGAACTCTAAACACCAACAAGATTGGTACCTGAATGTCAGATCTCCGATGTGGAAGGGAGAGGATGCAAAGACTTTGGATGGGATATCTGAGTCAATGAACTCAAATATCTTGAATCTCAGATTCTCCTGAAGACGCTGGGCCTGCTAAGTAGCTCGATCCATCCTATTAGAAACAAGTACTGTATTCTTGCTTGAAAATATTGGACTCTTCTGCTTTGCAAGACAACATATGCGCCCTCAAGCACCATTTCTCTAGCCCTTTCTGGCTATCAATCCAATCACTAGGGTCAGGTCACAACATAATCTGGCCAGGGAGTGGCTGGGTCTGGCAAGAAAGGACAGGAATTGAACCCCAAAGTACTCATTACACCTCATTAACACTTCCCAGCAGGAACTGGTAGAACATGTAGGGACTAAATCTTTTAGGTTCTGGAATAAAGGAGATGGGGCATAAAGTTGGAGTTTATTGAAAAGGGAGTACTCTCCCATGATACAGGACTAAACACACTGGTAAGCATTATGGAATAGAGAGTTAACACTCTTCTAAGTTTGCACAGAAAAACTTGGAAAAAGCAATGGTTTAAACTTAGAAGAGTAGAAGTCCTGAAGTTCCATGGCAAATGGTAGAGGAAGATATCAAAAGACTCAGAGAACTAGGAAGTTTAAAATCGGAAAACACATTGAGGACTCAGAGGATGTTCCATTTACCATAGTGGTACGGAACGTCCTATTGACTAAGGCACTAGCATCATGAAATATCTGTTCTCCGTAAGTCAGGGCTAAAAATAGGAGATCCAGAGGGTAATGGAGACAGTCAATATAACACTGAGTTCCTAGGATCAAGACAGATGAGAAACCAGAAAAAGTAATACCCAACCTGCTTAATGTGGGGGTACGAAAGTCCAGCCCCTTTGTCTCAACGGGGATAATCCCGAAGGGCCATCCCAGTCAGAGCTCCCCACATTACTGGCTGAGACCTCTGTTACAACTGCATCCCAGTTCAGCTTCTCTGTTTCCAAATCTGCTTCTCTCACTGCTCACCGGTGTCATTCCCAGAGCACTCTTACATAAATCTCTTCAAAACTAAACTCAGTCACGGTCTGTGTGTCCTGAGGACTTCAGCCTACATCATTCAGCAGTTTATTTGTTTTAATTAATCCGTGTTGATACAAATGTCTGTGGTTTGTTCATTTTTTACTGCTAAGTACCATTCTGTAGTCTGACTGTAGTTCAGTTTCTTTAACTCCATGGTTTGTGGACATCTAAGTTGACCTCGGTATTTTGCCATCACAAGTCATGTTGCTATGAACGTTCTCATTCATGTCTCGGGTTACACATGAGAGGCTTACTCTGGCAGTACTTCTCAAACCTGACTGCATGTAGTAACCATGCCAAGAACTATTTAGAAATACTGATGTCTACTCATCACTTCTGAGAGTCTTGAATTATTTGGCCTGTGATGAATTCCCAGAACTAGTGTATTTTTGAAGTTTTCCATGTGGTTTTCTTGTTGCTATCAAAGAATCATAACTAAAGTATTGTAAATGCCGAGTTATACATATATGCATGTTTAATTGTCTACAGTAATAAAAAATTGTACTCTAAGGTGTACCATTTACATTGACTCCAGTAATATATTAGAGTTCTCATCGATCTGTATCCTTGTCTACACTTTGTGTCTTCTGGTTTTTAAAATTTGGATGCTCTTGTAGGATTTAAATAGGTTATCTCTACATAGTTTAACTTGATTTTGTGATCACTATGGAAGTTGAATTGCTTGTTTCCTTTTCTTTAGGATTAATTTCTTGCTTTGGCACATGTTTCTATTCATTTGACTTATAAATTAATAATTCGTTCTCCATATGTTCTAGATTATTTACCTTTTGTTGCCTAAGTGTATTCTTAATATCCTAAGTTACTGTGTGGCTTTTATTTTTATTTTCCTTATAATAATTTTAGTGCAATTAAGATTTTCAGTCTGTTCTATTTTAGTTTGCACTGCTTGAGTATTTAAGAAACCTACTTAATCAGAAGATACAGCGTCTTCCATATTTTGTTATAAGAATTTCATGGTTTCATTTTTCATCTTTAAATACTTAATCTATCTTGAACTGATTTTTGTGTATAGTAGAACATAGATAAACTTTTCATTTTCTTTCCTATGACCTACTGATCATCTCAGCACATTTATTGAATAATCTATCCTAACTCTACTGATCTGTCTTACATGAGGATTTCATGTCTTTAGAGATATACTTCTGGGCTCTGAATTCTGTATTAATGTTTTTACCTATCTGTGCAGCAAATACCCTATTTAATTATAATGACTTTAAGATAAGTCTTGATATCTGGCAAAGCAAGTCACTGACCTGTTTCTTTTATTCATGAATACATGTATATACATATAACTGAATCACTTTGCTGTATACCTGAAACTAACACAGCATTGTAGATCAACTATACTTCGATAAAAATAAAATAAAATCAACATACACTCTCTCACACACACACATATATTAGGTAACTGTTTAGAAGATACAGTGGGAAAAAAGATTCCACTTACAATGGCAGAAATGCCAAAAAACAAAAGATAAAATGTCTAGGCATAAAATTGAAATGAAATATATGAGACATATATGGAGAATACTGTGAAACAGTATTGAAAGACGTAAGTGAAGACTGAACAAATGAAAATGTGTACTGTGATTTTGAATTCAAAATACTGTATTATAAAATGTGTCTACACCTAGCCCCCCACCTACATCAACACATACACACACACACACACACAGGCACACTGATTCTGCCCCCTTTCCCTACCTTGATTTTTCCCAATCACTTACTCATCTTTGAATACACTATATCATTTTTTCATTAGACATTTTTTGTTATTTCTCTCCCTTCACCGAAATGTGAGCTCCATAAACATGGTTGACCTCCATCAATTAGACAAATCCTGGTACATAATAAATGTTCAATTGACAAGTACTGAAAGACACAAAATGAGGCATAAATAGAAAAATATGCCAGGTTCTTGTGTAAGTACAGTCAACATCACACAGAACCTAGAATATTTTTCCATTTGTGCAACCTTATTTTGTGTCCTTCAATGCTATTATTCAATAAATAGTATTTACCACTAAAATCACATCATAAACTAGGATAAACTTTAAATATATCCAAGATTTAAATATATAGTATGAAGAAACGTCCTATGAGGAAACAAGGGAGTATTGCTTTATAATCTTAAAAGAACTTGCTTGCTTTTACACAAAGTCCAGAAGCCATGAAATCAATAAAACCAACCTCATAAATATAAAAGCTTCCGTAAGAAAAAAAAACAGGTGAACTAAAAACATGAATACAAAACTGAGAAAAAAGATTTGCAACTCACATCACAAAAGTGAATCTTCTTAATATATAAAAAACCTCCAGAAATCAATCACAAAAGGCCAATAACATAGTAGAAATATGAGTAAATAACATGAACAAATACTTCCCAAACAAGGAATTTCAAGTGATTCTTCATCATATGAAAAGTTGTTGAATTTAACTTATAACAAGAGAAACGTTAATTTAAATTACACAGGTTTGCATTTTTCATGTATCAGTTTAGCAAAAATCCAAAAATATGTTAACATCCTCTGTTGGTGAGGATATGGGGATAAATGCTAATTAGTTACAGGGCTACCAGTCTCTATGGAGAGCAACTTGGCAGTATTTATCAAAATTACAAATGAATGTACTTTTTGACTCAACAACCCCACTTCTGGGGAGTTTTCCTACAGTATACTTGTACATGTACAAAGTATCTGGGGTATGTTGATATTGTTAATTTTAGGGAAAAAAACCCAAAACTCTGTAAATAAGAGACTGGTTAAACAAAACCATCGTACTATCCCACTGTAGAAAAGAATCCTATCTCAGGTGGTGTATATAAAGAAAGCAAAGTCTAGAAGAGTATGTATGGTATGCAGCTTTTTATGAGAAAATAATAAAAGTACATATTTCTCTACTTATATTTAAATCAGGAATCTATGTATGAATATACATTAGTAATAACAGTTATATGAAAAAAGAGAGCAGAAGTGCTGGAAAGGTGGGACAGAACTTTAAAGCCACCTACACTGCTTGGTAAATTGTTTTTTTCTGTTCTTATTTTTAATTATTATTATTACTACTATTATTACAATGCTTTTCAGTAAGCATTAGGTCAAGCATATGTACATTCACCTGATCATTTTACTGGAAAACATTTAAACACCATTTCCCTTATGCACTAATCCAACCACACTGATTCCAGATGTTTATCATCTTTATCTGATACTGTACTAGCGAAGACAGGAAGTATCTTCATATGATGCCAACTAGCACTGACGAGATAATACTGCATTCTTCTACTAAACTTACTTATTCTTGCTTTCTCATAAGACACACACACACATAATTTTCTCTTTACTATTCACAAAGGTTTTTAAAAAAATGTCTCAGCTTTGATTTTTACCTTGCTGACATTATGGATTTCAGGCCGTCAGTAGAATTTGACCTTGGTTTAAAGTTTACAAAATAAAGTATGGTCTGAAGATAGCACTGGTATCACCTCCAGGTTTCTTAGAGATGCAGAATGGAAGGTTCCCAACCCAAACTACATAGCCAAACTCTGCATCTGAAGAAGAGTCTCTGATGATTTCTAAGCCGTGTAGTCTGACAAGCACTGCTTTATAGGACAATGTAATTATTATTCGGTCTGCTTCTATACATTATATACACGCACTGTTTACATATATTTAAATCCCCTGTAAGTTTTTCTGCCTTCTATTTTATTTGCTGTTTTTCTTTTTTTCTCCCTTAACTTTTCTTTTCTCTGCTGAATGATTTTCTTTTCCTGTTCTTCTGTTATCAGGATATCCAGAGACTTTAGCCTGTGGAATCTGAGCAAAGTTAGCACTGTTTTGACCTGTGCTAGAAAATGTAAGCTTTAAGAGCTCCCTTGCAATAATTTTCTTCAATCTCTACTGTTTTAATTTGTTTCTGATTATGAGAGAGTTTCATTTATTTGATTTCTGCTGAGATGGCAGATGGGTGAGAAGTCAGAGCAGTGAGAGATATTGCAATGATTTTTTAGCATTACATGATAAGTAAGAAAACCAGTGATATGGGGCCACAGAAAGAAGTTATCTTAAAAAGGATCATGAATTTTGAATATCTAATGACTATTTTTACATTTTATTTGGGGGAGAGGTGAAAAATGCATTTTGAGAATCTTTAAAAAAAAATTTTCCAGTAAAATACTTTAAACACTTGCATATAAAACTTTACATATAGCTTCTGGGCATCTGTGTTCTCTGAACCCACATATGGATCTTGAAGTTCAAGTCCTATCCTCAAGCTAAAATAAATAGGAACATCTATATTTCTTATTAGTGTTTTGGACCACTGAAAATTACAGATTATCCTAAGAAAGAAAGTAAATTTTTTGTCCCTACTGAGGCACATTAATTGTGAAATATTGGTATAATCATCACAAGCCAAATGAAATATAAATTTCCGTTAGTAAACTGAATAATTAATTCCCTTTCAGACGACTGAGTGGAGCAGTCCAACAAGCATTTGTTTTATGATGTAAAGCTCCTTATATGCAAACCTGTAGGGTCGGGTATGCTCAGCCAACTGAGCAATTGGGTTGGCTGTACATCCTCAAGTGCTGTATAATTTAGGTCAAGCAGGTTAATTAGCATATTATTGTTTGGCCAAATGAACAGCACAAAGTTGCCAAACCTAAATTCCTTAAATAGTAACACATAAATCTTGGTACTGTGGCACTTCTACAGATGGCAGCATGCGATCTGATGGATGGAAAGGGCTGCTTGAGCATAACATGAGGATTCTAAACAGCAAAAGAACTCTACACTGAACAAATTTCACAGGGCAGCAGAAATTTATCATGTTTGTTTGTCACTGTAACTCACATCTTGCCAACTCAACTCAAAAAGAAAGCAAGGGACATATACCGAAGGTAACAATAGAGAGAGCTAACAAAAATAATATATGCAAAATTAGTGTACAATAAACTCCGTTCTAAGAAAGGAATGATGTAAAATATTGTATTGTTGCTTCACTTGGTATGAATAATGTAAACTGCCAGGTCTCTTTCATTTGTTTCTTACTTACATTGCTCCTCATTACAGTGTTTGAGGAAGCAATCAGTTAAGTATTCACTCTCCATTTTAATGTTTTCTGCCTTCTATCCAAAGGGCATTATATTTATCCTTAAGTAAAAACAGAATATAATTGCATGCAATGCATTATGATAGCAGTCCCTAGGAAAAAGTTTGATAAATAGAGAAAATAGCTACTGCTCTTTAACTTAAGATCTGATGGAAATTCTAAGTTGAATACTGTTTCCCATGCATGCTGGAGGTCCAAGAAACCAGCCTCAGGTTTGGTGATTCACTGGAATGATTTATAAGACCCAGAAGAGCTGTGAGACTCATGGTTACCGTTGATTACAGCAGGAGTATATAGATTACAATCAGCAAAGAAAAAAAGGATATGGGGCAAGTCCAGAAGAAATAAGGCATGATCTTTCAGATGTCTTCTCCTGGTGGAGTTACACAGTCAGCATTTAATTTTCCCAGCAACACATGTGAAGTGCTGCCAACCAGGAAAGTTCACTTGTGCCTTGGTGTCTAGGGATTTTATTTGGGAGTCAGTCATCTAGGCAAGAAGCACCTATGTGACTGACTTCAACTACTCAGATTGGAGCCTCTCCAGAGGTCAAACTGATATAACATGGCTCAAGGCCCCAGGCATTCATACAAAAATTGACATTTATCATAAATTGCATTAGCATGATTTATCTAGTAATGGCCCAAGGTTTGAGATATACAAAGACATTCTTACTAGGCAGAATATTCCAGAGGTTATCTCCCCAGAACCAGACAAATATCAGTCGTGAAGATTTTTGGAACGTTTAGGGTTCGGACAGCTCAGCATGGTAAATTAACCCTTTATAGTACACAATGGAAAGGAAATAGCAATTGTGACTATATATCCATTCTAAGGTTTTAGCTCACTAACTGCTCTTCCCTAATTTCTTCTGAATTTCTTGTTATATACTCAGATAAGAATGTATTTTACTCTCAGGAAACTCTGATATCTTTGTGTGCCCAAGCACAGACTTACACTATAACTTTAGTTTTTTCTCCTCAGATAGCCAAACAGACACATTCTTTTCAAAGCAATGGTGGTCACTATTAAGTTACTTACTTAGCATACAAATATATGAATCTTATGGGAAGCCAGATTCATTCTCATTCTAAAGAAGCTAAAATGTCAAAAGCTGGTGTTTTCTTGCCCCTCTGAATGTTAAAGGGATCTTGGATCAGCTAATACTACTGTCCCATCTGGGATGGAATCTAGAGCAAATATCTCAAAGACAGAGACAAAAGTGTTCCTCCCAGACAGCTCTTGGAGATTATATAGCCTTGCTTAATCCCAACCCATCCATGTTCTTCATCCTTCTCAAAGTTTCCACAAGCTATCAAATATTTTTTTCAGTAAATTAAGTGTGTGTTAAAATTTCCCTGAGTCAATTTTTTTTGCTTTCAAACATAGAACTTTGGCTGATAAAAGAACTCTACTAAGAAATTACAATAATACAGAAATAAATGAATAGTTACAGGAAAGATTTCTAAATTTGTAACAGAAGTCTAGTAACGGGTTTCATGGTTGGCACAATTATTTAGGGACTCAGACACCCTTCAATGACTGCCAATTTCTTTCCTCTTTCTGTCTGAGCAAATTCTAATGTGAGGTGACTTCTATGAGCTCTGTTGTGAAGTCTACTGAGTACCCCAACCTCTCCCAAGCTACTTTCTGATCTTTCTAAATGTGGCTTCAATGTCACCTCTAGTCCTAAGTTTCACTGTACTTTTCAATTCTCTGGCCTAATTAAATTTCTTTGAATCCAGCTTTAATAGGGATGGAGACTTTTATTAAGTAGTTCTAAATTCTAAAATTCTGTCTTTGAACTTCAGGTTATTTTATATTACGACTAAATTTCCTACACCCTTCTTGAAGGACCTCTGTGCCCAAGCCTTAAGAAATTTAGTTTCCATTCATGTCCAGTCTTATTCTACATTTCTGGTGGTACTCAGCTCTGTCTAATTTCACTGTAGGTCTTTTGATTTTTGATATGGACACAAAGTTTCTAGAGGCCTTTATGAAATAAAGACTAACTGGTCTTTTTATCTTTTAAACAGTTGTACCCAATCTAAGATCCTCCACTGAATTGATGTTCTAAATGAAGAAAAAATACATTTCTTGGTTTATTTGCAAGGCAGACATTCTTAATACATCCTAAAGACCAATCCATCCTTTGATCCAGGAAGGAGGGTCTCTGCCCTGATTCTTGAAATTTGGGTGGCCTAACTTTAGCTCAAAACCTTCTGGCTGTATCTCTTCCAATAAACAGGATGGGTTTGTAGATCAAAGTGATGTTCCCATTTCAATTTTCCCAGTATCTTTCTAGATTATAATTCAGATTCCTAGTACCAGAAACTACTGCCCAAATATCCCAAACCTGGATATAGGACATGGTCAGACTTCTTCCCAAGGTCTACTCTATTCTCCTGAGAAAGGCCATGTCACAGATGTATTTATTCCTAGGACCAAGGAGCCACAGTTTGTAGAAGTGTGGAAAGAGCTTGGGTATGTGGGCTTTGTGTCCACACCTGTGTAAACAAGGTCCCTCCCAGTGTGGGGCCCAGCGAGGACAGAAAGAAAAGATAGGCGGGCTGGGGTGAAGAGCCAGAGGCTGGGACCAGCGTAATCTTGCAAGTCATTATAAGAAGCTGAGAATTTAAAATTCAAACTGGGCCTTTCGGATCATTATGGAATATATTTGTCTAGGCAAGAAAATTGTTTTCTGGCTCTATTTTAATTTTTAAAATATTTACACATATGGTGTGTGACTTCCATTTGTATCCATGTCCCAGGCAAGATTGCTAACCTCAATAAATCACCCATTTCCTCTGGGGTTGTTCAAATCTACACCTTTTATAGAATATGTTTTACAGCAGAATTAGTATAACTTTTGCAGAAGTTGTAGAGACATATTCTTACTTAAGGGGAGAATTTCACCTATTTTTAAGATGGCCACACAGTTAAATTGGAGAAAATTTATAAAACCTAATTACAATATTCAGAAATTATAGAATAAGATCAGCTTCATGCAGGATCCATGTTTTGTTTTTCCATTTCAATGAATTCCTCACAGCTTTCATCCTTCTTATCTATGTGCTTTTGTTGATTTTTTACACACAACATTAGGAAAGAAATATTGTCATGTTGTAGGTGTAAACGCTTATCTCAGGCAGGCAGGAGACCCAGGGCTCTAATCCAGGGCTAGGATGTGAGAACAAGGACTGGGTGTTAAAGGAGGAACTTGGTTAATCAAAGATTTGTGGGTGGACGGTAAGAGAAGACTCTGAAATAAGAGAGTCAAGTCCAAAGGGAGAAAGAGAGGCAAAGTCTAGACTCAGAATAAAGAGGCTGTCACAGAAGCCAGGCAATGTGGAACAATGAGGGTTAGAAAAGTCAGTGAAAGGCAGATCTGGGAGAAATTCCCTAAGTCCTTTAGCCACAGAAGAGAACAGGACACTTGTACTTGCACTTGTTACGAGGAGGGTGCTGTGTAGGGGAGAAAGGCAATTTAGATATTGTGGGTATGAGTTTACACCCACTCTAATTAAAAGAGAATAATTCCAAGATGCAGTTATGAAAGAGTAGCCTCGTTTGTTAAGTGAGCATGTTGGGAGGTGAGGGCAATGGGAGGGTAATGGTCTGGACAAATTCTCAGAAGTTAAACAAAAGAAAAGCAGCAAAAAGGATGGAAGTGAGGAAGGGAGGGATGGAGGAAGGAAACATGCATGTTCAAGAGACCAATCTGGGGAAATAACATGAATCACTGAGCGATCTGAATAATAAATAAAGTTCAACTGTGAAATCAGAAAGAGGATAAACTAAGTGTGAAATTTTAGGGCAGATTAAAATAGCAGAACAGAGGAGAGGAGGTTAGCGTAGACCCAGAAAGGACTCATAACAGATCAACCAAAGCAGAGAGTGGATAAGACTTGGGGGAAAGGAAAAGAGACAGAAAAGGACATGGGATGAGGACTAATTAAGTCAAAATGCTGTAGATATTATCCAGAATCCAAATACTACTCTTACCACAGGTAACACTGAAATCTAGTTGATAAGCAGAATTCATTCAGTCACCCAGACATTATTTACTGAGTGTCTCCTATGTGCTGTTCCCTGTGCTTTATATCATCTATAAAGTGCTGAACAAAAGAAATATGATCCCTGATCTCATGGGGCTTACTGTCTATGGGAGCGAAGGAAGATGAAAAAAATTTACACAGATTCATAAATTGATATAAATTGAAAGGGTGAATTGCCAAATATAAACTGTGCCATTATAAAGAAATAGCTCAGTATTAAGATTGTTTATGGCTATCATCTCTAGAAATTAGTATTAATACATGATCTGAAATATGAAGGGGGAATTAACCACGCAAAGAGAAATACTAGAAATACGTTCAAGCAGAGGAAAGAGAATGTTCAAGAGCCCTGCATTAAAAACGAGTTTGACCGAAAAAAGAAAGAAAGAAAAAGAAAAGAAAAAGACAAATGAACATAAATACAAAACAGAAACAGATTCATAGACATAGAATACAAACTTGTGATTGCCGGGGGGAGGGGATGGGAAGGGACAGACTGGGAGTTCAAAATCTGTAGATACTGACAGGCATATGTAGAACAGATAAACAAGATTATACTGTACAGCACAGGGAAATATATGCAAGATCTTATGGTAGCTCACAGAGAGAAAGCATGTGACAATGAATATATGTATGTTCATGTATAACTGAAAAATTGTGCTCTACACTGGAAATTGATACAATACTATAAACTGACTATAACACAATAAAATAAAATAAAATAAAATAAAATTAAATTAAATAAAAAGGAGTTTGACATATGTGAGCTGACGAGGGAAGGCCAGTGTAGGTAAAGCACAGTGAGCAAAGCAGGCAGTGGTAAGAGAAGACGTTACAGAGTTAGGTAAGGTCTACAGGTTTGTATTAAGGATTTTTATTTTTTTTTAATTGCAGTCTAACTGCTGTACAACATTATTATATAAGTTACAGGTACAATATAGTGATTTACAGTATTTAAAGGTTACACTCCACTTATACCTATTGTAAAATACTGACTATTTTCCCCATGTTGTACAATATGTCCTCGTAGCTTATTTTATACTTAATAGTTTGTACCTCTTATTTCTCTACCTTTACATCGCCCCTCCCCACTTTTGATTTTTATCCTGAAGAATAAATACTCATTTTCAGTACAAGGAGTGACCATGCCAACTTTTGAAGCACATAATAAGCCAGAGAAATAAATTAAGATGGGTTGGTTTTAAAAATAAAAATGTGTTACATTGAATTAAGTGAATTTTAGAAATATATTGAGATTGTAGGGCCTTACAATATACAGGCATCTAAAGGAATATGAATCTTAAGGATAGTGGGCTAAAGACAACAGGGAATATTGATAAGTAAAGAACACATGTACCAAATATAAACTCAAGCCCTTCCATGTTCGTGCTGAAATAAGACAGTCTGGATCAAAAACAGCCCTAACAAAAATGGTTGAAATATTTTGCTTAGGTGGAATATTAAAATACAAGGCACAGTGCATCAGAGCAGAGTAGACTGCAGTTCCAGACAGCTGTGTTCCTTGGTAGTGCCAGCTCTCATTCTCCAAGGAAAGCAAGAAGTCTGTACACCTTATAATACAAACGTGATGTGAGGGCCACTCATCCTAAGAAATCTGGAGGCATTACCAAAGGATCTCTGGCATCAGCATCCACTGAAGTGCCTCTAAATGAAATGAATCCAATTCCATATTTTTTGCAGGATAAATGAAAACTAGCATATACCTTTTTCTGTTTAGCTTCTTATATTTGATGTTTTGATTTGATTAGCTATAACAAGACCTTGAAACATGAACTCATCATGACTACCAGAGAACTCTTTCTTACAAATAAGAAATAATAAAAAAAGAATCTCTGAACTTAGGGCAGAAGACTGTTGTCCCGGGGTTAAATCCCTTTACTCAGAAGTAACCAAAGCATTTCACCTTATCTTCTTCAAACCTCAATTTCTTTTCCTTAGGCAAAATAATTATTAATTCACACTTATTCTCCATTTTCACTGTTCATGTCAAAAGCAGCAGTCTATTGTCACGGTTTCGAGGGCGGGCTCTGTGTTAATTTCGAGGCTCTACTATTTGGCAACTTTACATAATCTCGCTGTGTCTCATTTTCTTTATCTATAAAGTCAACTGCCTCCTGGAGTTACTGGAATTAAACCCTTCACAGTAGCACCCAGAATATACTATGAGACCAAAGGATATCATTTACTGTTTCATTAGTATCTATTAATGAGGCCGTATATGTAAAAATACTTAAAATTATAAAGTGCTACACAAAGTGTAAGCCATTATTATTTTTAATTAAGTGACATTGTAATTTTTTCTTGAATTCAAAAGGCATCAATATGAAATCTAACCTTTTACGACATCCTGATGTTTGTGGCTAAACATGACAATTGTCAGTCAGTATTAAAAGAAATGTATCTGATTGATTAATTTGCAGCAGGTATGAACAGTCAAGGCTGGCCGTGCCAGATATTTTCATAATCTACTCTAGAGCCACTCTCCATCCTACTCTGAGCCTCCTGAGGCTTACCTGTATGAACTGTATCAGTAGGAAAACCATGCTTCTTGCTTCCAGTTGAGTTCAGCCAACGAGGAGCCCTAGAATGACCAGAGAAAGGGAGGGAACACGGTTCTCTAGTTATTTTTGTTATCTGTTGTCTCTAGTCCAGTACCATCAACTTGCAAATCATGTACTCCACTCACTTCCTCCCTGAGAGGTTGCCTTACGTCAGCTGTCTCTCTATCAAAGCCTCTTCTCCATTCAAGGCAGCCTACTTGGTGTGACTTTATCTCCATCCCTTTGTCTCATTGGCCCGAGGAGTGGTAGCAGCTCCCCTGCTGCTGTTCCAGGCTCTTGCTCTGTTTGGCTTCCAAATCCCCTACCCAACATCTCTGGCATAAGATCCACTGTAAATAAGCCTGCTTTGAAAAGTCCTAATTAAATCTCTTACTCGTTACTTTGACCAATATAGGGATCTTAAATTAGTCTTAATATTACTCTATCAGATTTTTCATCTCAGACAATATATATAAACTATGACACCATAGGACCCAAGCATCTCTTCTGTGACAAGACTCTAAAAGAGTCAATTCTGGAGGAGTTAGGTGCTTGATTATTCATTTCATAGACAATGCTTGCCAGCAGTCCTAAGCAGAGGCTGAAATATTTCTTATGAAGAAGCCCAAGAATCTGACCGTATTAAGTTTAGTGCTATCGCCAGAGGACTTCTTGAGATTCTAGAGGAGAAGGGAAAAAACTTGAGAAATAGAGCTGTCACCCTGCATGGAGGAATGTCAGTTGACTAATTTTTAGTTAGGTACAAATATTAACATGCCCTCGTTTGTACCTATAAGCTGGTGATGCCCAGACACATTCAAGTTATTCTAGCAAAGTCTGGAAATTAGTATATAGAAATGAGTCCAGAACACCATCAAAAAGTGATAAAATCTTACTAAGGAAACTGCGTAAGTAAAGCACAGAAGCAGGAATGGATGTGGCATTTGGGAGAGTTTGCAAAAGGTCAACCTGATTAGAGAGCAGATTAGATGTTTAGAGAGGAAATACTGTTTAGTAAGTACATCAGAACAATGGAGGCCAGTTCTTAATGAATGTTGAAGAGTTTAGCCCTGGTCTAAAGGCAGTGTGTGTTATATCTATGTAAGCACTCAGTGGAAATCTTAAAAAAAAGTATCTTGCAAAAATTACTGTAGCAGCTTTCATCGAGAAAATGTAAATGCTAACAAATATTGTCTGTTGGACCACAGCCCAAGATTACCCGGGAAAGAATAAACATCCAAGAGATTTTTTTAAACGGTTGATTAGGATCAGATCTTGGTTTCTAATGTTAAGAAGGAAAGAAAAGAAACCAGGTGTCCTTGGAGAAACGGCTAATTCTAGGACTGGAGTAAAAATATATAAGATAAGCCTGGAGCATTACAGTGGCAGAAAGCGAGAAAACGCTTACAAAAAAACCCCAAAAACTCACAATGGTTGAGATACGTTAAGGGACGTAGGAGTCTAATGAAAGTGCAAGAAAATAAAGTAGTATTAGATTATTGACTTCAAGTATAATGTGAATATCCATGCGCCCACACTAATACAAGCACATGATTAAAAAAATAAACAAATGGAGGAGAGTAGGCATATCTACCATGCAGAAAAATTCCTCATAATTTCTGCAGAGATGCCCCACTCCTCAGGAGTGAACTGCTTACAGTGATTTCTTTCCAAAGAATACAGTATGGAAAAAAGAGTAATTTTACAATGCAGAAACCTGACAAATGTGATCAATCCATTCACAATGATAAATCATGCTACAGTCCATGTTCTTGACGTGGTTAAATGGCACTTTACCTCTGTAGTCTTTTTCCCCAGTACAGCCATGAGAAAAACATCAGACAATTCCAAATTGGGAGACACGGTACAAAATACCTGACCAGTACTCCTCAAAACTGCCAAAGCCATGAGAAACAAAGTATGAAAAATCATCAAACCCAAGAGGGGCCTACAGAGACATGATGACCAAATCTAACATGGTATCCTGGAAGTGATCCATGAAACAGAAAAGTGACCTTGGATAAAAATGAAAGAAGTCTGAATAGTGTATATAGACTTTATTTATCAATAATTTATCAATAATGGTACATTCTTTTGTAACAAGTGTATCCTACTAATGTAGTACATCAATACTAGGAGAAACTGGGTGTGGAGTATAAGGGAGCTCTTTGTTCTATCTTCACAATTTTTTATATAAATCTAAAACTGATCTAAAATAAAAAAGTTTATTTTTTAAAGGAGCCCTATGTGAATATAAGTAAAATATCTTATATAATGGAAACATTTATAATGAAAATTTAAAGAGGGGACACAAATCTTATCCATACTCACAATCTACTTATCCCCTCTGTGGATTTATAATGCTATGGACTTTCATTTCTATTACTTGTATACATTGTATTAAAGTAATATTTTTAAAAGAATAAATAAAAACCTTCAGGAGTCAGTAAAAAAAAAATTGGTTATAACAATGATTCTCATCTGGTGGATTATGGAACTAGGGGACGTTATGGTGTGAAGAAATGCCTTTCTCCATTTGTGGGTGAATGAGATGTCTGAACACCGTGTGCATTAAGAAATATAATAAATACTGTAGAATAATATTACATTTGAATAAAAAGTTGATTTTTAAAAATTCAAAATACATAAACAGAACTCAAAATGATCTTGAATGATGAGAGCTACGCCAAAGACAGATTATACTTTGCGCATATTAGTTATTCTTAACTCACAGAGAGTGTCTCATTATGTTTAAGGAAAAGGGGCAAAAGAGAAAGGTTGAGAATCATTAAGCCATAGAGGATGCAAGCTAACTGTGAATTCAAGATTTTAAGCTCTGTGATAGGATAGTAATGACATTGACACACCCAGAAATCCAGAGCTGAGATGACTTCAGTGAAGGAGAGGCTTGCAAAATAACGAAAAAAAAATTTTTTGGAGAGGGAATGGCGACTGTCTTTTGAGATACTGATAATAAAATCGAAATTAAAAAATAAGATGAGTGTTATAGATCTGTGGATTATGAACCTAAAGGTAACCGTTGATTCTCCTTCAGAGGAAAAACCAAAGAACAAAGGGCAGAGTAATCATAAGAAGAAAAGCCAAAATTATAAAGCAATGAGACCAATTACACAGGTCTCACATCAAACTTTCCCACTTTATTTGGGAGTTGCTTAATGGGGTGCCATTGAAATGAAAGAAAGAGAGGGTTTTAAAAAGAGGTTGAAGAAAATGACCAAAAGGAGCAAAGGTCAAGGAGGATGACTTGGGTGAGAAAAAACTTGCATTAAGCATTTGGAAACCTAAGAATATCTAGGCTGTAACCTCTCTGAGTTAAAGGGCTTTGTTTTGTTCATTACAGCTTGTAGCATTTGGCACAGTGCCTGCCACAGAGTAGGGGCTCCCTAAGTATTTGAGTGAATTAACAGTGACAACAGGGCCCTGGGAACAAAACTAGACTACAGAGAGTTTAGAAGAAAGAAGGTGTTGAAGAAAAATAGACAAGATGTGATACTATAGATGAGGAAGAGGACAGAGTTGAGTGAAGGGAAAGAGGAGAAAGGGCAGAGAGAGATTTAAAAAAAGAAAGAAGATAAAGAAAAAAGCAGAGCAGGATAAAGAATAATGACGCAAGAAGGGAGGAGAGAAAAATAGATGTCGTTGAGTTTTTATTGTTACTGTTTTACAGTTGGTAGTGACAGCTGGGCTTCCCCACTGAGTCCTGGCAATGTACAATGACTTTGTGCTACTGCAATGCTTCCTCAGAATGTTCCAGGCCAGTGAGGACTCACATTGAAACTAACTTGTGCTCTAACGTTATTTATTATGCAAGGGAAAAAAAACAGGAGAAAAATTAATGATTAATTACTCTTAATTACCTCAAAATGAGTAAATTATACATACAATATAAATTCAATTTGGGGGCTGCCTGGCTCTCAAAGGAAATCCAGAGAGAGTCCCATTTTTCCCTTGAGAAGAGCAAAAGGGATACAGCAAAGACCCTATTCCATGTCCCCACAAACAATCCACCATGTTCCTCTCATTCTGAAGGACTGAACTCCATTCAGAAGAAGTGGGTATTGATGGAGAAGATGTCTTTTTCTGGCACCTTAGATTTATTGAGCAACCTTCTGTAAAATGTCCCGTATTTAGGGACTAGTTCAAATAGCTTTAAGCAATAGTAGAGATTATTGATTTTACTCATTTCCTCTATAAAAGAAAAAGAGGAAGAGAATGATTAGATATGACTTGAGAGAAGTGAGATCCAACATGCGTGGAGGTGAGAGGGGAGGGCATGGGACCCTGGTAATGGAGTAGGTTTATTAAATGTCAAAATTGCATAGACCCCGCTCTTTCCTTTGCTCCTGAATGTTTTCACAAAGTGCATCTTTACTGCAGTCCAACAATTTTCATTAGAGAAAGGAAATCTGATCTGTCATTGGAAATTCTGATGTATATTAAGATGACATTATTTTTATTCAATAATTCATCCTACTAAGACCCTTTTCCAATTTTATTTCTCCTCTCCTCTTTAAGTGCTTTTATGTATGATATTTATTAATGGTATGGTACTTTAACATCAATAACCATTAAGTGTTAGGAAAATGAGGATGTTTATTCAGAATGATTTCGAAAAGTTTCCAAGTGTTTTGCTGTCAAGGTTTAAGTCTTTGAATACTTAAAACTGAATTACTTTGGGCTATGTTGAGGAAAAAATGTTCAGAGATGAAAAAAATTGCATTATAGGAGCCATAAGCCTCTTGAAGGGATTAGCAAGAAACAGAATCACACTTACAAACAACAATGGTTGCCTTCTAATACAATGATTCTGTTCACCCAGGTCTAAAACGACAACACTCCCATTCAAAAGATCATTACTTTGCAAGATATTTAAAGCAAGAACGTGATCAGGGTACAATGCAAATAATAATCTACCAAGTCAGGAATTAGTGTGTGGGTGTATTGTTGTCATTTATAGTCTATAACACAGAACAGAACATTTAATAAACTCACTGTCAGCTTAGAATTCCTTACAGTCATTTGTTCTACAAGGTTTACTCTGTGGTTGCCTTCTTTTGGGAATTGTGAAGTCAACTGACATGTTCAAAAAAACACTATAAAGGGTGTATGTCCTTTTAAACTCCTACTTCTGTTTTGAGACACTAGATATTTTAAGGCTATTTTGTATTTTTTTTCACATAAAGTGTAATTTACTAGGTGCCACTTGATATAAGCACACTAGCCATACCTGGGGTGTAAGCGTTGGGATTGCTTAATATATCATAATGTTCCTAATGAAAGCCTGACACTTCTTCCTTAGTTAAAAACCACTGCAAAAGGCCAAGAAAGTCCCATTTTATATGAAATACTTATGAATAGTGAACTGCTCTGGTGAGGTTTCTATGCGTTAAAAAAGTTGATTCCACTTCCAAAAGTACTTCACTCCAACTCAGGGAGTGAAAGAACCACCCAGAGACTATGGCTCATTAATCCGTGGTGACTCCCATTGCAAACCTCAGAAACATTACATTCACCTGCCTTGATGAGCTCTCCCCAGTACTCACCAGGGATCTCTCTGGAATGTTCTACCTTTAACTTCTGCTTTTTCCCAATGTGTTAATTTTTCTACTTCATTTGTTTTTATTTGTATTCCTTTAGTTGTCAGATATTTTCGCTTTATTAGCTGTACTATATTCATCCCTTCATTGTTTCTGGATCTTAATGTTAATTTATACAGTATTGGAAGTTTACGGCTGCTCATTTGGGGGGTATTTTTTATTTATGGACTTACAGCAATTCTCTGCATCTGATGAATAGTCCAAGAAAAATGTATTGTGAAGTGCTGTATGAATATTCCATCTCAAAATCCCTTTTCCTAACGCATAAAGTGCACAAGCTGACAAGACTTCTTAAAAGATTCGAAAAATGAATCACGTACAATGTTCCAGAAATAACATTGCTACCAACTTTCAATACTAAAGGAAGGAAAACAAAGAATCCAAGGACAGCTGAAAATACACAGGGCAAACAGAAATGCTGCCCATTCAATGAAGTGTTGTTTGTGTTTGCCAGAATTAGAAGAAAAGTAGACAGGAATAAAATTTTTCTTTTCATATACCTACTGAAGAAAGTGCCTGGGTTTTCAAGTTTTGCAGTAACGGATCACGTGATGTGCCATGAGGTCAAGGAAATAATAAAGAGCAATACAAAGCAATGGCAAGGAAAATTACCTGGCCCCCTTTCCTGCCTTGGAAAGAAGGACAAAAGGAAAGAGAAGCAGAGATTTCACTTGTCAGTTTCCTAACACACGGCACACTGCCTCTTTCCTACGAGGTGCATTTTTGCACACATTAAGGACAACCGGGTGCTAAATCTAGTTGTATGGAAGTGTTGACTAAGATTGCTCCAGCAAGATACTTACTAATAAAACAAGAGACTGTCCTGAGAGATCCAGGCGTCTAAATAAGACGGCAGAGGTGACATTGCACCAAACAAGAGACAAATCTGGTTGAGTCTGAGCTGATGCAGAGTTTCTCAGGAGTATGCTAATCAGGAAATTTTTGTCAGAAAGCATTTATTCTCATAAAAGCTATTGTCAGGACGGCTGTTAACAGCATCAGCAAGACCAATAAAATTAAGATGCTCACCTCCTTATGTTTAAAAGCTGAAAAATCTGCCTACCTGAGTTGGACTCATAAAGTATACCCAAAAAAGGCAGTAAGCTACTCTTGGGCAATAAGCAAAAATGATATGAGACAAATCACTTTCAGGGGCTTTACTGCTAAGTACCTATTACCACTAGACAGAGGGCATTAAGAAGCAATAGACCGTGTAGCACTGGCCCATTGATGCTGTATACACTCTGTGTCCTCACTGTTGATATAGGAGTAATCCACCAGCATGCACCTAGCTATAAGTGCCACATAAAGGCATGGACTATTTGAAGGGTTTATGGAACACGAACGGAGCAAGTCATAAGAGCCACAATTGCAGGCTTGAGACCAGAAATCAAAATAGAATGTTCTCCCCATCCTTTCCTCCCTTATTCCTGAAAATCATTAAAGCATTTCAAGTGGTATAGAAAGCCAACTCATGGGAGAGACTGTCCTGGGAGGATTCCCCAACTAATAATAGCTCCCCTAACTCATGAAGTATCAGCTCTATTTGATTTTGGCAGAAGAGGCCAGGTGGGTCAGAGAAACCTGCATCATTGTGGTCAATGCTTTTAATGTCCTTTCTCCCTTAAGATCTTAAGTTTTTACAGATTTATTGAGGTATGATTGATATACAATAAACCACATCTATTCAAAGTATAGACATGCATCCACAGTAACAAACACATCACTCCGAGAAGTTTCATTGGGTCCCTTTGTAATCCTTTTGCTATATCCTCTCCCTGTCTTCCAGTTCCCTGTCACCAGGCAAACACTGATTTGCCTTCTGTCACTATGGATTAATTCGCCTTTTCTAAAATTTTGTATGGATTGAATCGATATGAATGGAATCATGCAGGATGTTTGCTTCTTTGGCTTATTTCACTAACTATAATTAATTTCCATGTATCAGTGGTTCATGGGTATTAACAGTTTACTCAGCATAATTTTGTTCAACATAATTCTTTTGAGTGTATCAAGAGTTTATCCCTGTCCATTGCTAAGTTTGGACCTCAGAGCCTTAACATGGCTGGTATTCAATCAGAGGCTTGGGCTTCAATTAAAGGTGAATTGTAAAACTGAAAATAGTCTTACCCTACGATCCAGCAATCCCACTCTCGGGCATATATCTGGAGAAAACTGATTCGAAAAGACACATGCACCCTGATGTTCACAGCAGCAGTACTTATAATAGCCAAGACACGGAAACAACCTAAATGTCCATTTGACAGATGACTAGGTAAAGAAGTTGTGGTATATATACACGAAGAAGCCTTGTGGTGTGTGTGTACATATGTGTACGCACACACACACACACAGGAATACTACTCAGCTGTAAAGAACAATAAAATAATGCCATTTACAGCAACATGGATGATTGGAGATCAGCAGCCTGGAGATTGTCATACAAAGTGAAGTACACCAGAAGGAGAAAAATACCATATGATGTAACTTATATGTAGAATCTAAAAAAAAAAAAAAGACACAAATGAACTTATTTACAAAACAGAGACAGACTCACAGACATAGAAAACAAACTCATGGTTACCAAGGAGGAAAGGGAGTAAGTGGGGAGGGATAAACTGGGAGTTTGGGATTTGCAGATACTAACTACTATACACAAAATAGGTAAATGACAAGGTCCTACTGTACAGCACAGGGAACTTTATTCAATACCTTGTAATGGCGTATGATGAAAAAGAATATGAGAAGGAATATATATGTATGTATAAATGAATCACTATGCTATATACAAGAAATTAACACAACATTATAAATCGACTATATTTCAGTTAAAAAAGGTGAATTGTGTGACAACTTTTGAAGCTTCTTTACTTCCATCACGCAATGATAATATCAATAAAAATCTGTTTTCCTGCTGTTTGCTAGATGTCTCATCATTTGCTGGCTCAGCTGCAAGTGTATGCTTTCCTGTGGATTGATCATCTCACAGCTGAGAACAAAGATTACAAGACCTCAATATACTAAATTCAAAGGGAATTTGCCCTGAGGCTGTGAAACATATTGCCACGTGCACAGATCCTTGGTTGTGCACTGTCTGCCTCCAAAATCCTCCTCCACTACCTAATAGTTGTGCATCCATAATAAAAGTGCTCCATATTCTGCCCCTGTTTTCTCATCTGTAAAATAGAGCTGTACCTAATTAACACGTTTTTGTGAAGACAAAATGAGTCCCTGTATTTGAAGCAGTCAGAATGTTGCCTGATACAAAGTTAGCGTCACACAAGTGTTAGCTGTTGTTGGAGGTGGCAGTTGTGACACTACTCATGGTATTTTTTTTTCAAAGGTGACACATCCTCCTGATCCACATCAATGTTAGTGAAGCAGAAATGGGGTTTTAGCCTTGCTTCTTTGATTTCTTGTTCCTATTTGGAAGAAAATTAAAGGTAATGAGATAAAGGAAAAGTGTGACAACCAATTCCCCTTCAATAACTTATTGTTTCTTCTCTGCTTCTCTATTTCGCAATATTGTATACTGGCATCTTAGAGCATCCTAACACGTCTTATGGTTGACCCACTTCCCTCTTACAGTTGTGTATCAGCCCACTACCACTGCTCCCTATCTAGGATTAGGAATTCTAGCAGGGGTATCAGCTTGTTACCATACCCAGTGAAGAAGATTAAATCTAGAGAGCCAAAGGGAGCCTTTGCTACAAAATGCTCTGTGCTCCCAGCTTTGCATCATGGATAAAACCCAAGTTATTGGCCAGATTCAAAAAGTCCTATCTTCATTTGGAACATGTAGCTGAGAATCTATAATCAGTTATAATGTTTAAAATACCATCAGGAAAGTGAGGTGCTAGATTTCCACGTAATTTACCAGGTTTGAAATGGGACCTCGGGCACTGGTTACGATAGAACCCCGAGGTCTTGGCCTGGGAGATGGAAGCTGGCAAGAATGAAGGGAATGATCAGAGTCCCAGCCAAGTAGACCTCAGTTCCATGGAAACTGTAGGAAATTTGTAGGAAACCATATGGTGGTTTGTAACTGGGAAAAACTTGGTGACAGCTCCTATCAGCAGCATGAGGAAAAAGGACTGTTTCAAAGGTAGATTCATTTCTACCCCTCAGCATACACAGACATGACTCTGTGTACCAGCTTTCACTAGTCTGTCCACCCACAGCATCCAGTGAATGCAAATCCAAACGCATTTCAGCTACCTAAACGTCATAAGAAACTTAAAGTGAGAGCGCCTGCCTTCAAGAGCCTTACTGTTCATTTGTATAGGAACTTAATAGATTTTAATTTTCTCACTATAAATAAAAGAGCACTTTATCAAAACAAACAGTTATATTCATTTTACAGGAGTAGCATCACATTAAAATATTTCATTATAACTAACAATAATTGGAGTTGATTTTAGGTAAATGAACTAAAAATTAGAGTTATTTTAAAATCAGGGTAAAAATTTATTTACTAAGAAAAGCTAATTCAAAAAGAAGTAAAGAGGGCGAACAAAGGCTCTTCATTTTTTAGCACAGAATGAAACTATTATGCCGGCCACCTGGCCTTCTTTAGTGTAAAGTTCATTAGCAACAGGCTAGTTTGGCCATTTACAGAAAGTTGGGAAGTGTGGTCTTGCAGGTGCTACTTTTTGTAAACCCTACCGATGGTTCATGTGTTTTCACAGACAGAATTAGTCTGCGTTGGGTGAACTGGCTCTACCACTGGCTGAAGCTCACTATAATCCAATATGTAAAACTAGGGGGAAAATAACTTAATTGTAGCAAGTCTCCTGGAGCCAGAAACTGAGAGGCAGATATGTAAAGGTAATTTGCCTATTCAGTTGAAAACCTTACATAAGTCATAACAGTATATTATTTAAAAGATGGGTAGATTTCAGAGGCTAGCACGTAGTCTTCTTAAATGCCTCAACAGCTTATTCCTTCATAATCAAAAGGTTTCAAACTTGCACTCTCAAATTCTTTCTGAACAATACGTCGTGAGCACATTTGTCAAATATCCTACTGTAGATAGTCAAGCATTTTGGAATGCAAGATGGTAACTCTAGTTTTAAAGGAGGCAGGGCTTACTGAGATGAAATAGGATGTAACAGAGCACAGTACATTTTTGATAAAGCTTTTTGAGAGTCTAGAATATGCTCTCACTTATTGGTAGGATTAAAAATATAGCTTTACACAAGGAGGAAAAAAGAACTTAAGTGCTATTTAGGGAAACGACATGGAGTGATGTGCATTTATCCAGAATCAGTACGATTTTTCTTTCACGCCTGCGACATTGGTCATTAATCTTTGCAAGCAGCCAAGTGGAAAT
Source organism: Camelus dromedarius (assembly GCF_036321535.1). Classification (NCBI taxonomy): domain Eukaryota; kingdom Metazoa; phylum Chordata; class Mammalia; order Artiodactyla; family Camelidae; genus Camelus; species Camelus dromedarius. The sequence goes on from NC_087442.1 coordinate 8,998,915, forward strand.
CTAAGGTGTCATCCATGCATAGCATTATACTCATAGACTACTAGTAGCACATTTTAAAGTTCAGCTTACTGAATCATTGAGCATCTTACTTTCTCTAAAAGAAGTTTACTTTGATCCATGCCTGCCAAACCGGCAATGATCAGAGATCTTTACTGAATTACTTTACCAGCATCATCATTTTTCACAGGAAGAAAGCACACAAACATATTTTGATTGCAGTTGAAAATACTTTGAAGGGCATTCAATTTGCACAGAAATGGCATCTTAAGTGTAATCACAGTTTTAGTAAATCAAGATCCAACTTTTTTCTTGGGGATCAATCCTATCTCTTAATTTAAGTATTTAGCTGGCACTGCTCAGTAACCACTAGGAAGGCCTTAGAGAATTACATCAATTTCATGACAGTTGAATACTGCCACACACATCCCACTTCAGGTTAGAGGCCAAGGTGATTACAGAAGAGTTAAGTTAGGCACACATGGTTTATACATGTCTGAGTTATTATTTTAAAAAGATGAACTGAAGATATTCAGTAGACCTAGGCGTAAACCAGGTTCCATCTCTTGCTGGCTGTGTGACCTTGGACTGGGAATGGACCTCTCACAATATTCATCTAGAAAATAATAATATGGCTTGCTGTACCTAAAATACCAAATGCCTATAAAGTTCAAATGAAATTATGCATATGAATGTGACATTCCAATTTTAAATGCTAAGCAAGAGAAGACTTGATTATCACATTGCTGCATTTTTGCCTCTTCACCTTTCAAGTGTCACCTTCTATAGCATTTCAAGATGAGATGGTCTGTTCTATGCTCATTCCTAGACCAGTTCACACACCCACTCTTGACTCCTAAGTGTGACTCTCTGTGTCTTGGGCTCCAGTTCATGCCTGGTCTCACCCTAGAATTCTTCTATAAGGTGATACTCCCACCGAAGTGGGCCCAGGGGAGGGGGCTGCACTAATACATATGTAATTCGTTTTAAACTGATAGTCATTTAAGTTCAAACACATTCTGAAAGCTTGACATTTTTTATATCTCTAGCCACATTTTATGTTTTTGACATGATATTTTATATCTACAGGTGTATTTCTTACCTATTTTTGTAGCTATGGTTGATTTTATGACTTTTGCCTTTTAACCTTTATGTACACACTAATAATGACTATCAGAAAGAGAATCAAGAAAAAAAATCCCATTTATAATCACATCAAAAAAAATACCTAGGAATAAATCTAGCCAAGGAGGTGAAAGACCTATACTCTACAAATTAAAAGACATTGAAGACAATATATAAATGGAAGGATATTTCATATTAATGGACTGGAAGAATTAAATTGTTATAATGTCCATTCTACTAATTGCAATCTACAGATTTGATGTAACCCCTATCAAAATACCCATGGTATTTTTGACAAAACTCGAACAAATAACCTAAATTTTGTATAGAACCACAAAAGACCACAAATAGCCAAACCAAACAATCTTGAGAAAGAAGAAAATTTTGGTGGTATCATGCTCTCTGACTTTAAACTACTACAAAGCTATAGTAATCAAAACAGTATGATATTAGCACAAAAACAGGCACATAAATCAATGGAATAGAATATAGAGCCCAGAAGCAAATCCATGTAATTAATCTCTGACAAAGAGGGCAAGAATATCCAATAGGGAAAAGATAGTTTCTTAAATATGTGGTGTTAAGAAAACTGGACAGCTACATGTAAAAGAATCAAACTGAAATACTTTCTCATACCACATGCAAAAATAAACTCAAAATGGATTATAGACTTAAATGTGAGTCTTAAAGCCATAAAACTCCTAGAAGAAAATCTAAGTAGTACACACTCTTTGAAATCAGTCTTAGCAATATTTTTTGGATCTGTCTCCTCAAATAAGGGAAACATAAGCAAAAATAAACAAATGGTATCACATCAAACTAAAAAGCTTTGCACAGTATAGGAAACTATCAACAAAACAGAAAGGCAACCTATGAATGGGAGAAGATACTTACAAGTGATATGTCCAATAAGGGATTAATATCCAAATTATGTTAAGAATGCATATATAAATAAAACATAATTTTATTTAAAAATGGACAGAGGACATGAATAGGCTTTTTTTTTTCAAAGAAGGCATACAGGTGGCCAATAGGCACATGAAAATATGTTCAACACATCATTAGTCATCAGAAAATATAAATCAAAACTACAATGAGATATCACCTCACATTTATCAGAATCACTATCATCAAATGATCTGAAAAGGCAAGTGTTGACAAGGATGTGGTGAAAAGGTAACCCTTATATACTGTTGGTAGGAATGTAAATTAGTACAGAAAATAGTATGGAGGTTCCTCAAAAAAAAAAAAAAAAAAAGAACTACCATATAATCCAGCAATTCCACTCTTGGGTACTTATCCAAAAAACAGGAAAATTCTAATTTGAAAAGAATATGTGTACCCCAAACTTTATTGCAGTACTATTCACAATATCCAAGATATGGAAGCAACCTAAGTGCCCATTAACAAAAGAATGGATAAAGAAGATGTGGTATATCTATACAATAGAATATTACTCAGCCATTAAAAATTAAATCTTGGTATTTGCAACAACATGAATGAACCTGGAGGGTATTATGCATAGTGAAATAAGTCAGACAGAGAAAGAAAAATACTATATATTCGCACTTATATGCAGACTCGAAAAAGCAAAACAAACAAACAAAACAGATTCACAGATACAAAGGACAAATTAGTGATTACCAGAGAGAGAGGAGATGGGGGGATGGGCAAAACAGGTGAAGTGGATTAAGAGGTACAAAACTGTAGTTGAAAAATAAGTAAGTCAAAGAGATATAATGTACAGCACAAGGAATATAGTCAATAATACTATAATAATTTTGTATGGTGTGTAATCTATAAAAAAATTGAATACTATGTTGCACACTGGAAACTAATACAATATTGTAAGTCAAGCATACTTCAATTAAATATAAATTTATTAATTAACTTATTTATTTATTAAAAATAATAAAAATCCAGAAAGAGACCCACATATTTATGAGAATTTAGGTTCTGTTGCCAATTCTTTCCCCCTTTCTTCGGTGTATGGGTCATGTTTTATGGTTTCTTTGCATGGTTAACAATTGTTTGTTGGGAACTGGTCCCCTCCTCCCAGGCTTGTTACTGTTCCTTGCTTGTTCGGTAACTGACTAGATTATTTCAGTCAAGTCAATTTATCCCTGAGGTGTGAGGACTCTGATGTTGTTCCTCGGGGGTGCAGCCTTGTTTGTGCCCATATTTTAGTTGATTTTGTAAAATAACTATATCATCACTTGCTATATACCCTTAGCATCATTTCTACAGACTTTAATGGTTGTTTTTTTTCTTTTTTAATAAGTTTTGCTGGGGAGCAGAAACATGGATCTCTTCCCAGTCTTTCACTCCCATGTGTTTTTATAAATTTAATTTTTATATTTAAATGTTCATTCTATTTGAATGTTTTCTTCATAAAAAGTATGAAACCAACATTTTTCCAGTTATTGTAACACTTTGTAATGACTAGTCCTTCTTGATCCAACTGATCTGAAGTGCCACCTTCAACACAAGCTAAATTCTCTTTATTGATAGTCACTATTTGATGCACTATTGGACCTTTCCTGTTTGTTCTTTTAATCATTGTTTCCTTTAGTTTTTTGAACAGATTAATAATGGTGACTTTGAAGGTTTTGTCTGTTAATTTCAACATCTGGATAATTTTTTTGTTTTTATCTTTCTCCCAGTTCTCTCTTCTGCTGTGTTCAATCTCTTGCCATACACAACTTTAAGTTTTTAACTTGGGCTTTCTTGCTACTCAATTTAAGGAATTCTGCTTATTTTTCAAGCTACTAGTTAACATTTATAAAATCATACCTAAAAGTGACTTGATGTTTATTATATACTTAAGCAGAGTAAGCATAGTTACTTAAAACTTTACGTTTGAGCTTTGTAATTTGCTTAGTTCTGCTAATTCATCTTCATGATGCCTTGTTTCTACGTATGACTAGTTAATTTTTTAAAAATTAAGGGTCATTGGATTTGAAAAATTATTTGCGAACATTCTCTGGGTCTAGGATGCATAAGCTTTGTTTAGAAACACTTTACATGTGTTTCTGCCAGGTGCATAAAGTTACTACAAGTCAGGGATCAACTCACGTAAAACCCAAGTCTTGCAATTCCTTGGTGAGCACCCAGACAAAGCACCCCCAGAGGGAAAAATCCATGCAAAGGCAGATCCTTGATCAACAATCCTCATTTTTCCCTTTTCCAATTTGCTCTCCTGTCTTGCCTAGAGTCATAGAAGTGTTCTCTGATGTCCCTGGAGATTCAGGATGAGGTGGGGGAAAGTGACATTAAACCTAGTATAGAATTATTCAGAGGATATGGATCACTGAGAGCCCACCTTTATTGTGAAATGAATTCCTTGGGACTCTAGACCTTGGCCAAGTCCTGGGCCTTAACTTCTGTCTCTTTTGCTGTATAATGTTATCAAACCAAAGCCCAAGTGACATTTATCAGCAAGTGCCCCCCAGGTAAAAATAGATTTAGTGTTTATATCTCTGCCAGTAGGCTGTTATAAAAATTTGGGGACTTAGAGTTCCCCATTATCTTTCTGACTCTTCACTGGTTTAAAAGATAATTTTTAACAACACATTTATCCAGAAACTTTTATTGTTTTTAGTCAAAGAGTTGATCTAAGTAACTCCATCTTTCATTACCAAAAGCTAAAACTACCCTTGATGGTAAAATGTGTATTTTGACAAGAACATAGATAATGTTGAGAGATACTAAGTTAAAATGCCTTTAGAAGTATAAGCAATACCTTTTATTTCATTCTACTTTAAATATATTCTTTTCACTTGAATGATAAAACCCCACTGTGAAGCAATTTAGGCTAGCCTTAGATGACTTTGAAATCAGCATTCTTAATCATACTATAGCGTATGGCTTTTGTTCTATTTTGTAACTAACGTTTCACCATAAGATTATGACTTTTTTTTGGCACTCACTAGAAACTAGCTATAAATGTGTTGTAAAACAAAATTTTGACTTCTAGGGAGTATAACAGTAAGTAAAAATTAAAAATAAGAGGCTTAATTCTCCCTGTTAAAAATAAGGGAAGAGACTGATCTCTCCTTCCCTTTTCTTAGAATACTTTAGAAAACTTGTTAAGTTGCTTCTCTATCTCTTTGAAATATATGTAAATCTTTTTAAAAGCTAAATAAGCCTCTTACCAGTTTCACCACCTAAGTCTGCATTTCTCAACTGCCTGGGAACCATCTCTTTGAAATGTAATTGTCCAGGATGGTACCCCTACCTCCCAGCTCCCATGGGAGCCTTGCAGCTTAATTTCAGCCAAGATTGCCTTTCTCTAAATCACAAAACTATCTTCTATTTTAAGATATGAAAAGTTCATTTTTTTTCCTGTGGATAAAGCCAATTAACTAATACAGATGGTCACTCCAATTACCAAATAAATTTATACCGAATAAACAGCACTGATTATTTGAAGACTGGTTTTGCTTATCTTGAGAAAATGTATACAATGGGGTTTATCTGCTTAGTTACATAAAAAAGGGTAAGATTTCTTTGTAATTCCTGCACCGTTTTTAATAGATTATATGTGATGTACATCACATTCTGGTTTAATGCTTATTCAGTAATAAATACTGTTTTTTTTTTTCCTTTCTCCCTTTGTAGAAAAGATTTCTGGGTTGGGAGGAGATTTTGTTTTTAGTTATATTTCCCCATTAGTCCAAACTACACCTTAAACGAACTGCTATTAAGCATAGAATGAAATGAATAGTGAGAAATCCTTACACAATCTGGAACATATAAAAGAAAATACTCACTGGCACCCAGCCAGAGTGTGTTTAATTTACATAACACAATAAATTTGTAATGTAATTAGAAATATTATTTTTAATATTCATTAAAGATAGGCATATTTATTTTGCAATATTTAGAACAATAGATATACTACGACTAATGAATGTCCATACTTTGTATTTTTGGAGTATTGTCATTTATAATTATGTTTCAGTATTATAAACTTATAACAGATTTCAACACATAAAAGCATTGCAATTTTGTATATTTAAAGTTAAGTAATGTCATTATGTCTATACATATTCTATGAATAAGCAGATTGAGATAAAATATAGGAAAGAGAATTGATTAATATCATAATGCAAAATAATGAAACAATTAATAACAATTTCCTTATCATCCAATCTCCTGAATCCTCATTTCCGAAATCCTAATTCAGATTAACATCATGCTATTTCCTAATTACTGCAAGAGTTACTCAGCCTACAAATATTTTAAAAATAAATAAATGTTAGTACTTTCATAAACTATGTGGAAAGGTTTCAGTTATTCTCAGTTGATTATTTCAGTACCATTGGGCATTTCTCCCCACTTTTTAAGCTTACCAACTCCTTACTACCCTATGCCCCATATTATGCAGCTAAAGTCATTGTTTTAATTGTGTGTGCACATACATATGCAATCTTAATTGCTTACCCATGTTCTCTGAACATTTTTCTCAAAAATAAAAGTTTGATCCCTTCCAAAAATGTGAAAAAAATCAAGTTCTCCCATTTAGCCTCAACATTTTTTATTGCCCCCACTATACGTTTTCACATTTATATCCTCAGTGACCATCCCAAGCATTCCAATCAAATCAGGCTAGAATTCTTGTCATCATTCACAAGGGCAATAACTACTTTTAATTGGTACCTTTAGTCACTTCACTCTCTGCATCTCGTAGGGCCAGCACTCTTTCTTTCTTAGTATCTAAATACAAACCATCTTTCATGATTCAGCTGAAGCCTCACCTCATCCATCTTCCCTGAAGATTCTCATCAACGTAGAAGTCTCTTTTCTGTTATCTCTACTGAACTGAACATGACCACACATCCGAAACTTCCTAGTCAACAAAATTCCTAACATATTACCATGTAGTACAATTTTCCTGTCTGTAAATTACCTTTCCAAGACTTAAATGAGCCTAACTATTTATCGATTGTACTGTTACTGTAATGTAAAATTTCTAAAAGCATGTGATTGTTATGAATTTTCAGATGTCTGCTTTCTGGTCTTGCCCTGCCAAGCCTCTAATCACTGTATTTCTTGATTTTTTGTGCTTGAATTGACTATTCTATAAAAGATTTTCAGTATTCCGGCTCTGAAAAAGAGGTTTTTTTAAAAAAATTTTTAGAGTTCTAATCATCTGATGGTAATTCTGCTTCTTAGAATTCTAGTCCTATGCCTTTCACTTACTAGCAATGAAAACTAAAATATATGAAACATATCAGAAAGGGGAAGCCCCCTAAATGTCTTGGAGAAGTCACTGAAATAAACTGAGATGCATTTTTCAAATTGAGAATCTAATATCTACAGTTGGTGAGATGATGTAGTAAACAGATGGATTTCTTAGAGATGTGAATCATTTGAGATACAATTTGTAACTTGAACTTATAATAATCATAATTAATAGTTTCCTAATAAGCAATGAAAACTCCAAATTTAAAATTTATTTACTACTTAATACAATCATTGTACACAAAGCATTATTTAGTGTTATAGAACATGATAAAAGGAAAAAAAAAATGAGTCACACACCTACCTCTGCTACTAGCCATCTTGGAAAAATCATTAAATTTCCCTCATTTTCTCATTCAAAAACTGACTGTTGAGGTAGAATTCCCATTCTTCAACTACAACTGAAAATTATTACTTCATTCCATAGAACTTTCTCCTGATCCCTTATTTTCAAAGAAACAAAGATTCTTTCCAAGTATAACAGTCCCTCAGGGAACATCAGCAAGATGGTGGTCTAGGAAGCTACAGGCCATCCTTTTCCCACTGAGTCATCACGTTAGCAATAATAAATGGATCAGACTATCCCTGGGAGAACTCTAGAGATCAATTGAGAAGCTATAGCAGCCTGGCCATTGTAATACCAAGGATGAATTTCAAAGAAAAAGGTAGGAACACTTGCAGGGTTTGGCATACTCATTGTGTTTGTCCTCCTATGCAGCATAAAATAACCAGGGAAGTCCCCCATACTTAGGCTCCTACCTCAGGGTGGAAACAAAAGAGTGAATCCTGCATCCAATACTCAGGTTTGCCTGAGTTCTACCTAAGGGAATGGTTTCTGTCTCACCTGATTCAGAGCACTAACAGATCAGTGTCGGAGTTTAGAAGCTGCCGAAAACAGGGGTGAGCACCATGTTAGAGGTGCAGTTTCAAAGGCAAACACCAGTGAGAGTAACAGAAGAGAAAAGATTTGAGAGATCTTAGAACTTCCAGCCGGCTGATTGGTGAAGGCCTTTCTTTGCATGAAGGTGGTATGAAAAGACTGGGAGAAATGGTTATTTTTCAAATGCCCAAATCAATCCCAGCAAAAAAAACAAAAAACAAAAAAAGACAAAAACATGAACAAAAATAAACAAAACAAAACAAAATTCTGTAACATACATAATATTTTACATTAGCTATACCTCAATTTAAAAAAGAATGAGTAAATGATCAGATGAAAAACATAATAAATTCAAATAATTTGTATGTTAAAGAAGAATACAAGGCAAACAAAGAAACAAGGAAACATGGCACAATTAAAGGAACAAAATAAAGCTTCAGACACCAACCCTAAAGAAATGCGTATCTATGAGATGCCTAACAAAAAATTAAAATAACTGTCATAAAAATGCTCAAAGTGGTAAAAGAAAACACAGATAGACAACTAAATGAAATCAAGAAATAATGCAAGAACAAAATGAGAATATCTACAAACAGATGGACTCTAAAAATGAACCACACAGAAATTTTGGAACTGAAAAAGACAATAACTAAACTGAAAAATTAATTGGATGTGTTTAACACCAGACTTGATCAAGCAGAAGAAAGAATCAGCAAACCTGAAGGCAACTCATTTGAACTCATCAAGTCAGAAGAGCAAAAACAAGAAAGAATTTTAAAAAAGCCAAGAATGAATTTGACACAACATTGTACAATGATTATAAAGCAATAAAAAAGTTAAAAAAAAAAAAAAAACAGCCAAGAGTGACTAAGGGACATATGGGATACTATCAAAGGGATGAATACACACATTATGAGAATCTCAGGAGAGAGAGAAGGTGGAAGAGAACTTTGAAGAAGTAATGGCAAAAATACTTCCCAAATCTGAGGAAAGAAATGATCACACAGATTCAAGAAACTGAAAAATCTCCAACTAAAATAAACCCAAAGTGAATCACGAGACATACAATCAACTGTCTAAAGGCAAAGACAGAGAGTGAATTATTAAAGCAAAAAAAAAAAAAAGTTATTTATCACATACAAGGGATATTCCATAAGATTTTCAGTGGCTTTTTCAGCAGAAACTTAGTAAATCAGAAGTGAGGAAGATGATATGTTCAAAGAAATGAAAGAAAAAAGGAAATTTTCAAGCAAGAATCTGACTAACCTGTCCTTGAAAAATTAAGGAACAAAAGCTGAGGGAGCTTATTATTACTAGATCTGCTTTACATGAAATGCAAAAAGGACTCTTTCAAGTTTAATAAAAATACGGTAGACAGAAAAACAAAAACCATACAAAAATATGTTTCTCTAGTAAAGGGAAATACATAAATATGGTAATCTGTACTACTGTAATTTTGGTGCATAGAATTTAAATGACAAAACACTTTAAAAATAACATAACTTTATGTTAATAGATATAAAATATAAAGACGTAATTGTGACATTAATAACAAAGTAAGAGGAGTGGGGTTCATAAGAAGTAGAATACGTGCAACTGAAGTTAAGTTGTTATCAGTTTAAAATGGGTGGTACAACTTTACAATATTTTATGTAATTGCAATGTAACTGCAAAGAAAATATCTATAGAATATTCACAAAAAGAAATGAGAAGGGAACATCACTGCCCCAAATCAACAAAACATGAAGGAAGACAATAAGAGAAGAAAGAAGGGACCAAAGAGTTACAAGACATACAGAAAACAACAAAATGGCAATAGTAAGTCCTTCCCTATCAGTAATTACTTTAAATGCATATGGATTAAACTCCTCAATCAAAGACATACATTGGCTAAATGGATAAAAAACAAGATTGAACTATATGCTTTCTATAAGGGAATCATTTTAGGTCTAAGTACACACATAGGTTAGAAATGAAAAGATGGGAAATAATATGCCAAGCAAATGGTAACCAAAAGAGAGCAGGAGTAGCTATACGAGTATTAGACACAATAGACTTCTAAATAAAAAACTGATACCAGAGACTAAGAAGGAGATAGGTAGATAGATAGATGAAAGTAATAATTCACCAAAAGACATAACAATTATAAATATTCAGGCAACAAACTTCACAGCTTGTAAATAAATGAAGCAAACGTTGACAGAATTGAAAGGAGAAATAGAAACAAAAGAATAGTAGGAGACTTCAATATCCCACTATCAGTGATGGATAGAACAACCAGACCAGATCAATAAAGAAATAGAGGACTTGAACAACACTATAGACCAATTGAAACTAACATTTACAGAACACTCCATCCAACAGCAGAATATACATTCTTCCCAAGTGCATATGGAACATTCCCTATGATAGACCACATGTTAGATCAAATAACAAGTCTACAAATTCAAGAAGATTGAAATTGTATAAAATATCTCTTCTGAGCACAATGAAATAAAATTAAAAATCAATAGCGCAAGGTAAGCTAAAAAAATCCACAAATATGTGGAAATTATACAAATACATGGAAAGACATCCTAAACTCACGGATTGGAAGAAATTAATCTTGTTAAAATAGGTATATCACTCAAAGCAATCTGCAGATTCAATGCAATCCCTATCAAATTCCCAAAGGTATTTTTTGCAGAAATAGAAAATTTCATCCTAAAATTCATGTGAAACCTCAAAGGATGAATAAGGAGAATAAAGATGGAGAACTCATATCTTCTCATTTAAAAATATACTATAAAGCTACAATACTCAAAACAGTGTGGTACTGCCATAAAGACAGATAACTAGACCATTGGAATAGAATAGAGAGCTCAGAAATAAACCTTCAGGTACATGGTCCAATGTACCGTAATCACTGGGATAGATCATAGACTGAGCCAAACACACGTCTAAATAAATTTAAAGTGATCAAAATCATACAGATTATATTTTCTGAGAAAAATAGTGATAAACTAGAAATCAATAACAGTAAGAGACCTAGAAAAATCCACAAATAGCCCAGAGGTCAAAACAGGAATTACAAAACAAATTAGAAAATATTTTGAACTGAATGATAATGAAGCTATAATACACAAAATGTATGAGATGGTCTAAAGATAAATGTATAAGTTCATGTGCCCATACTAGAAAAATAATTAAGTGAAAATGCTAGAGTTTTTCTTTTTTTAAATACCAATTACTAATAGAAAACTAAAGTTTTTTTTAATCATAGAAATTAACTATCCATAAAGAAATAAATGTATGTATTTTAAAATTTCTATTCAATTTTTAAATTTTGCTTTTGAATTATAATGTTGAAAACTGGTTTTTATTTGTTTGCTTTTAACACCACATTTGGCTATGATGGAGTTAACATACACCAGATTTGTTCTACTGCCATAAACAAACAAAAACTGGACACTATATATAAAACTACTATTTTCAGGCTTTAAGAAGTAAAGCACAAAACTGATCTCTGTAGGAAAGGAAACAGAGGAGATGAGCCCTATATTTGGCCCAACTTGATGCCTGGAGGCACATTCTGGACTTAGGAGCAGGGAGGGAAATTCCAAACAGAGCACTAATTTCAAGGTATCTGAGGTGGTTAGAAGTTTTAAGGCAGACTTCAGGAGAAGCAGAAGCTATGCATACATGGAGCTCTAAAAATCTTTTGGAGCCTCCCAAAGTATCTGCTAACTAGTAAGATATGTGTGCAAAGAGAAAAACTCCTTCAAGTTAGACATAGAATGACTGTGGACCTGAGAAATAAATGATTCCCAGAACTGACAGAAAGATGAGTAATGCTTAAGTTCCAGCCAGCCAGAGTGATGAGTCCTCACTGGTTACTAATAATCACCTTCACTGGGACACCAAATGACCCACATCCTAGTAGTAAAAACAAACAAAAAACTACCGCTAGAGTAGTTCTAAATTTGCCCTACCTAAGTTTAAAAATAATCACAGAAAGGAAGAAACTAAACCACAGTAACTTAGTTGCTGCTCAGAAAAAAACCTAATACTCTTTAAAGGAAGGATCAAATTGATTCCAAGTAACTTAACTACAACACAGAACATGAATATTTATGGGGATAGAAACAGCACACACCTAACAAGGTAAAGTTAACAATGTCTGGCATCCAAACAAAAAAATTACAGACATAAAAAGCAAGAAAATAGGACAAATAATTAGGAGGTGAAAAAAAATCAATCTACTCAAACCAACCCAAAATTGACACACATGTTAAAACTAGCAGACAAAGGTATTAAAATAGTTATTTAACTATATTACACGCATTCAAAAAGTTAAATAGAAACATTGAAGATATAAAATGACACAAATCAAACTTCTAGAGATGAAAAGGGTTAATGGAATAATAGACATTGCAGAAAAACTCATTCACAATCTTATAGGTACAGAAATAGAGACTACCCAGAATAAAACACACAGAAGATAAAAGACCCACAGATAAATAATAAACAGAACATGGGTGAGCTGTGCAACAAATTTAAATGGTCTAACATACATATAATTGGAATATTCAAAGGAGAGGACTTTAAAGGGAGAACAGGAAAACATTTGAATAAACAATGGTCAAAATTTTTCTAATTTGATAAAAATGATAAACCCATAAATCAAAGAAGCTCAAGGAACCTCTAGTCATAAGAAACTTGAGGAAAAGAACAAGACACTTCATATTCAAATTGTTTAAAACCAGTGATAAAAACTTAAAAACAGCCATTAAAAAAAAATATTATGTACAGAAAGGCAAAAACAAAAAATGACAGAAAATTTCTCCATTTCTTAAGACTGCAAGAAGAAAGACAATAAAACAGGATTTTTAAAGTACTTAAACAAACAAACAAACAAAAACAAGTTAACCTAGAACCCTATACCCAGCAACACAGCTCTCAAAAATGAGATGAAGAAGTGTCTTTTTAAGCCTACTGAAGGCCTGAAAGAATCTATCAGCAAGAGACCAAAGAAAACAGCAGAAGTAAAAGGAGGTTCATCGGCTAGAAGGAAAACAATGCCTGATAAAATGGAAGAACACAGGAACTGACAATAATGTGGATAATTTATATAACTTTTCTTTTTATTTAACTATCTTTAAAGAAAACTAAATCAAAATAATAGCAATAAATTGCTGTATTTATAACCTATATAAAAGGAAGAACTATGACATATAGCAAAAAGACCAGGGGAAAATAAATTGATGTACACTACTGTAAGTTTCTTATAACATGTGAAGTGCTCTAATGGCTGTCTTATCACTTGATGGTAGACTATGGTAAACTAAAGCTGTAGAGTAAGAATGCCAAAGCAACCACGAAAATAACGAAACAAAGAATTATATTTAATAAACAAACAGAAAAGGTAAAATAGAGTCACTCTAAATACATAATTAATCTAGAAGAATTAATCCAAGAGAAGACAGAAACGGTGGACAAATGAAACAAAAGTGATTGACAAAAAGGAAACAATTAGGATGGGTATAAATGTAAACCTAATCTGATCAATAATCATCATAAATCTTAGTAGCCCAGACATCCCAATTAAAAGACAGATTGTCGAACTGGATTAACTGTACACTGCCAAAAAGAAATCCACTTTAAATAGAAGGTTCAAATAGGTTAAAAGCAAATGGATGGAGGACTTCAATTTCAATTTAGCCATGTAAAGAGCTGAAAAAGAAAACCTTTTATACTGACAAGAAAACAAGACGGGCATGCAGAGAATTAACTTTTCATGAACCCAATAGAGAACACATTTGTCCCAGGACAGACAGACACCCTGAAGAGAGACAGACACCAACTGCAGGGAAACACAGAGCCAAACATTTGCTTACACTTAAAGGAAGCCACTTACATCACGTAAGTCGGTAGGAACATTAACTAGAAACTCCAAGGAATTGCTGGATGAGAGCAAAAGTGTGAAATTCCTGGTTGCTGAAGTGGAAGGGAGATTCTCACCCTTTCACTGCTCTCCTGGGAAGGGGAGGTACTATCAGGGGACCATGAAAGACAGCCACTATAAAACCCATCCAGATCCAGACCCTTCTCCCTTATTTAGCAAAAGGCTCAGTCTGCAGGAGAAGGGCTATCACCTGAGGGCATAGGTAAACTCCCATCTCATCCAGAGGAAGGGTGCTCTGCTCAGCACCCATCTCCTGTTTCACTTAGGGGGAACTAAAAAAGCCTACGTCCCCATGGGGAACATCTCAAGGATAAACTGAGAGCACTGGAGGATGCCTGTTCTGGTGGGCAGAGAGGGGAACATCTATCCTGGAGGAAGACAGATATTCTTGTGAAAGTCATGGCCCTAAGACACAAGCCCTGTGTGCATGCACGCCAGAGATGGAGATTTAATCAGAACCCCTGGCCACCATGTTAACAAGCCTCCAGTACAGCTGGCAGAGCTACACCAAGGGAAGGTCAAAAGCCAAAGGGGGAGAAATTTGTCAGAAAAAAATTTGCAGCTTCTGGTGCTCACAATAGCAATGTACTTCAAACACAGCAAAACTCTTGACTTGATTAGTATAAATTCCCACACCGAGGGCCTATTTCCCTTGGTACCTACTTCTCCATACATGTCAAGAAAAAAATTCCAAGGTATGCAAAGGAGGCAAGATAATACAGTCTGAAGGAATAAAACCATCATCAGAACAACACTCTGATATGACACACAGTCATAATTATGAGACAGGGAATTTAAAATAATTATGACTAATATGGTAAAGCCTTTAATGGAAAAGGTAGACTATATGCAAGATCAGATAGGCAATTTCAGCAGAGAGATGGAAACAATAACAAAGAATTAAATGGAAATATCGGAATTACAGCCAAAGTACTCTACAGAGTATCATTTAGTCTGTTTTCCCTCCTCTAATTCACCATCCACAGCACTAAAAGAGGAATTTTTCTTACTATCAATATATCATAGCTCTACTCTGATTAAGAATCTTCAGAAAGAAGCCATAGAATGAAATATAAATAGGAATGGAGCCAGACTTTTTTTTTTTTTTTACTTTCTTTGTTTTTAATATGTATATGTACGGGGTTTTTTTGAAGTTTAGTTCACATTTTTGAGGGGGGACGTGCAAATTAGGTTTATTTATTTATTTCTGATGGAGGTACTGGGGACTGAGCCCAGGACCTCATACACGCTAAGCACACACTCAGTAGAGTGAGCTCTACTCTCCCCTGCCTCAGACATACTTAGAATCAAAGCCTGGCTTCATCATTTCTTAGCTGTGAGACCTAAAGCAATGGAAACACTTACTGAGCCTCTGCTTCTCAATCAGAAAAGTGGGAATAATAATGTCTCCTATGAGATTAAAGTAGATAAGAGAATAACACTATTCATAGCACACATTAAGGGTTATGCAATGGGAGCTACTGTTGACTCAGTTAAATCCTAACCTTTAAGGATTTTAAGCCTCTCTTTGCTCATATACCACTATTTGCAATCCTGATATCAGCATATATATCATCCATTATTTTCTATTTTATCCATTCAAATCATATTCTTTAACAACCCTAGATGCAGAACTTGTTTCCTAAAGTTCTAGACTCTTCCTGATGAGTCTAGACCCGTGAAGGCCTCTTCCTGTGCTTCTGGAGGATTGGGGGTTTGTACAAGATGTAGCGCTTGTTATCTGACACTCTGCCTTCCCTGGTTGGCTCTCACACACCCCAAGGACAGCAACGTTTTCTTCCATCTCTTTGCCTCACTCTAGCTGGTATACTTTGAATGAACTTAACTTCTTATTCTCGCCAAAACCACATCATTTTCAAGATGCAAAAAGGCAAAAGTCCTTTTGTGATCCTTTAGATAAGTTAAGCCTTTCTGAAATTTTCTTAAAATATCATAAAATATTGACGTTCATTCAACCACATAGGTTGAAGGACACAATTTTGTCTCATCTCACTAGCTCTGAAGCAGTTTTCTTAATTCCTAAGTGTAAGCACACGTCAAAAAAAACTTTCTGCATCACTTCTCTTTTTGTCTCCAGTGTTTAATTTTTTATACCATTTCTGTTTAAAATACATTTTAGCAACAGAGTTCCAATTTGTAAAAAATTCTACCAAATACAACCCAGCTCTTGTGTAAAAATTAGTCTTTCCTGCATGCAGTGAGTAAAATGTGCTCCTTCAGAAATGCATAAAAAAGACAATGGTGTTTTATGATAGATACTTGTAATTTTTTATGTAAATCATCAAAAATCACAAAGTAAACATAGTTCAAGGGAAAGTAAATATCTTCTCTATTTCATTGGCACTAAGTATAGCAGATTGATAGGTAATACTCAACAGTTCGGATGACGTCCTTGTAACTGTCACAGTCCTTTCACAGGTTCCTTCTAAAAACAAAGTCCTTAGTTTGACTGACCTCCTGCTTGTCTAGCATCTTTCGGAACCGAGCTTCTTGAGAGCCTAAATCCCAAGTGCCATACTCGCACTATTCCTCAAGTGCTCACACCGAATAAGCATTTCATAGATACTCATTAAGTGAAAGATAAATTCTAGACAGGACCAACATTTCTTAATTGGTCACGTGACCAAACTAAGACTTTGGACATTAGGGGAACTGCTTAACTTTGCAGCTAATTGAAAACAAAACTGAGATTAAAAACTTGTCATCCAGATTCCTGTTCTAATATGCTTTCACAACTCCCATGCCACAATGTATAATCTTAGGCATAAGTGTTTTTAATAGAGGGAAATGATCTTTTTATAGATATTGAGATATGAGGACATGGATCTCATTTTGTCCAAAAAGAAAAAAATTAGACATACCATTAATACCCAGGCAAGTCAGATCCTTTTTTCCCCGCGCCAAACAGTTCTGACTTGAGAGGCGAGAAAGTGGTGAGGATATTATTTTTTAAAAGACTACACGTGCTTTGGATGGAACTCATTCAAATATCTGAGAAACTCAACCCAATGGAAGGATTATTAGTTCAATCATTACGCCTTCAGCATAATAAGTAAGAGAAAAGAGTATGAGCGAGAATTGATGCTAATGTTTTCTTGTGCTCTGTTAACTGGTCCAGTTAACTGTCAGATGTTTTCAAATATATTCACCATGTCTCGCAACATACACATAACTTCATCTTTCCTGGGGTAAAGAATGGTCTATACATTTGCTAAAGACATCTGAGGTCATGACCTTGCTTCTCCATGGGCACACAGGATTATTGGAGGTTCAGGGTCAAAGAGTCTTGAAGAACTGCAGAGAATATATGGGTAAAGGCAAAGAGCGACATAACCAACGTGGGACAGAGGGTCTGTCTTCTCAA
Source organism: Camelus dromedarius (assembly GCF_036321535.1). Classification (NCBI taxonomy): domain Eukaryota; kingdom Metazoa; phylum Chordata; class Mammalia; order Artiodactyla; family Camelidae; genus Camelus; species Camelus dromedarius. Next base: position 9,016,492 of record NC_087442.1, read on the forward strand.
GTTAGCCACTTCACCTGAGAGCTTCACTTTTGGACCTTACACATTCTCTCCCTGCTTAGACATCGTGGTCAGCTATTTCACACCTACCCTCTCAAGGACAACCAATGATTCATTTTACTCTGTCAACCTACCAGCTGCCTTCACTGCTCCAATTTCTGACTGCCGAGAATAGCTTAGAAAAGTAAGATAAAACATACAAAAATCCAGCCACCAGGCAACACCCTGACAGGTTAGCCTCCACCACAGATTCGCTCTGCCTAACTTTAATCAAACTACCTTTCCTGTCCCCTGAAGCTGAGACTGAGGTAGAGATTCTTGTGCCAGTGATTTGTTCAACTTAATATCCTCATGAGTGGAGTTATGAGGAAGCAGGAGAGGATAGGGTAGAAAAATCTAAGTAAGAATGGGTTTCACCCAGAGGCTACTCTGCTCCACGGCAAAGTCCTGGATCATGAATTGCACCCCCGGAGCTGATTCTCCCTTGAATCAAGGCAGTTGGTCTCTTTGTACCTCTGTGCTAATGCCTGACTGTGGTCTGTAGAGAAGGGGGTGGTCATATTCTAGGGAAGGATGCAGCTGTGAATATTTAGCAGCCAATATTCACAGCCACTGGGGTCGGGTACACACCCAGTAAAGAGGAATCTGGATGCGCCACCAAAAGCACCCAGGAGAACTTCCTTCATGCTAGCTTTTGTTCTTCATCCTAGACTTTCCAAAAGCTTCCCCACTCACTCTAAGGTCTGAAAAAAGTAGAAAACTTGATGACAATCCATCTCTACTCTCTGGCCACATTCATACTTCTCCACCACTCCACTATTTGTACCATCTCCAAAATTTCTCAACATACTTATACTTTCCTATGTTTTCCCCTCCTATCTCAATATAAAAAATACTTTCTGAAGTTTTTTCACTTTTGCTTTTCATTTTATCACTTTCTCATCTCCAAACTCATCATTTCCATTTTTTCTTTAAAAAGCTATTCCTTGATACTATGCAATCTTTGGTCCACCACATTTTTTTCACTAGAAAACTTGTTGAAAAACTAATTTTGGCTCCTGTCTCCATTTAAGTACCATCTGTTCATTCCTTCAACATTTTCCTTTTTGGCTGTGAAATTACAACATAATCACAAAGATTTGGAAGCAGTAAAGACATTTTTTTGCTGAAGGAATATCACAATCTGATTTTTTAGCCTCCAAGATGCTGCTGAAATTACTTCATCAAAGATCAGCTATCTAATGATTAGATTCAATGATATTCTCTCATTTCAATAATTTCTACATGGCATTCACCACCACTGATGAACTCCTCTTCAGATTTCTCCCATTTGGTTAAGTGATGTGGAGAAAACTGTATATCCTCTTAGATTAGAAATTATCATTAAGAAAAGATATCAGCATTTATATTTGGATGTAATGCTTCAATAAACCACAGTCAACAGCAAAAGAAGTTCCTTCCAAGCCAAGACGTCATGCTGATTGTAAGGTTGCTTGCTGGAGAGAAAATGCAGATGTGTGATATTCAAGTTTGGGTCCAGAGCAAGATTGCTCTGCATTGGAGTGGAGAGGGAAACCCAAATATGGACACTGCGTAGAGTCAGAAGAGGAAGAATCACTGGTGACAGAGTAAAAAGTAGGGAGGCTGGGAAATTAAAAAATATATATGGAAATTTTTAGTTAAACTTTGTGTGCTATGGGATAAAATTCTTTCTGTTAATTTCATTAAGCCATTAGTCAAGATTATAAAAATTACAGTATTTCTGGTATAACTTAATATCTTATAGAAACAAGAACTTCCTGCTTGACTTAGGATGGAGAACAATCAACCAGCACCTAAAAGTGGAAAACGGACTTGTGGGTTGTTTTTGGATTCCTCAGTTCTGTATTATAACCTCTTGTTTGAAGCTATATTGTAATTACTTTGATGGGTAGTAATAGTAGTGGTGGTGGTAGTAGTAATAGACTAGTAAGATATCTCTTTCATTGAGTAATAATTAGACAGGCACTATGATAAGTATTTTTCATGGATTATCTTATTTAATATTCCAAAATCTATATGAAAATTTGTAATACTATTATACATATCTTTCAGATAAATAAATCGGGGCTTCAAACTATAACTAAAATTATACTTATTTTTAATTATAACCTAACTTCCCAAATGCTATATCTTTTTGGGTAAGAAACATTCTTACTAGCAGGTTGTCATATTTTTATTTACCTGTTTATGTCCTCTTCTCCCAAATATCTCTATAGCCTGTAAAACAGAAACCACACCTGGCATTTCTTGGTATCCTTATTGTCTAGAAGAATTTGTGATACTCAGAGTAACAGTTTAGCGCCCACTTCTGAAGACATAAAATATATCCTGATAGAATTAAGACAGACAGGATGAAAAGCTTGTGCTGTTTAGCTTATCAATTGGCTTTTAAAATTATTATTCAGGAACTGTTTACTGTCTCCAAAATAATCTCCTGGACTACTTACTTAAATGGAAAGTCCTGGGGAAATCACAAGGCACAAACTCTGTGAGGGCAGAAATTGTATATGTTAAGGACATCGTTGACTAATAGGTCTGGTATTCGTGCTGATAGGATATTTGGCCACTGATAAGATGGAATAAGCCAGTCATAACAGGTGCTGGATATATATAATCCCCCACTGTGTATGCCTATCAGCTCTCCTAAGGCCTAGTAACTATTCATTGGTACTCCAGTGAATATTGGAATCAATGTGAAAGGAAGGAAAAGGGAAGGAAGGAAGGAAGGAAGGAAGGAAGGAAGGAAGGAAGGAAGGAAGGAAAGGAGGGAGGGAGGGAGGGAGGGATGCATGAGACTTCCTCCACAATTCTAAAATATGTTTGGCTGGTGTATAAACTTCCATATAGAAGTCCAAAGGAAGCAAAGCCAAAATCTTTTTGAAATTTCTTTTCAGGAGGTAAATGTTGCCTATAGATTGATTATTACATTAAAATTCTTGCCCCAAAAGGTTAACTTTTCCTTATACAGAGAACACCATTTCATCTACACCTTAGGATTTGGTGAGTAGGTCAGGTTTTTCTCACTTTGTCTAAAAATGGAAAAAAATTTATGATCCCTAGAAATGACACCTTAGGAGGACAGGTTTGGAAAAATCAGTTTCATCCTTTTCTAACGTCCTCATTTGTGCTTAATTATTTACTAAATCTTTCCGTCTGGTGACAATATTTAAAATAGATATCAGTTTACTGATACTAGCCTAACTTTTGCCAACTCCTTGGTAAGAAAACCACACGCTCTTGTGGCTTGAAAACAACAAATCCTAAAGAGGTCACTGTGAGGGACAGACAAACTCCCGTAATACCATTTTTACCCAGTCACTTTTATGGTGACAACTGCATTTAAAATCAGCGTGGCTGTCACTGATCTGTCTTGGCATCTGGATGATTCCCCATATACTCAATCTTGCTGCTTTAAACCATCAGCATCTATAGTGCAAGGATGTCAAGCTATAGAAGTAAGGAGTTCAGCATTTCATTGGCTGTCTAAATCGATCATTTTTTGAGCGTGAATAAGTCATGCTTAAATGGATGGCTTCAGCCTACATTAGGAAACACATATTAGGAGAAAGTTGAAAAATAGGATAAATTCAGGTGTGGGGATGTTAGATACATTCTCCTTTAGCCAGGATCGTTTTTTTTCCCTACAAAAATGATAGATATATGATCATTTTAATACAAATCCTGCTTGCATCTCCTGAAACTGATTTAATAGAATGGCTTGTGATATTCTAGCAGAGAACTCATTAAGGAAATTCAAGATTCTGAAATCAGAATAGCGTTGTTGCCTCTCAGAACACTAAGTGATAGATGGACATGTCTTGTTCTGCATGTTTACCAGCAGGCAGGTGTATTTCATTCCCTTGATCCCTTAAAAGAACAGCTGAAGGTTTTTTTCAGCATTAACTTCTCTCTTTTCAATTCCATCATCAATCTGTAATTCATTTCAGGAAGTGTTTTTATTGGGCATCTATCTTCATAAGTATTTCACTGGTTTCTTTTGAAGGTCACACCTTTGTATTTTTCCTATCCCAGGGTTGAGATTGTGCCAAGAGCAATGCATTCTGTGCTGAGGGATCAACCTGTATTTCTTCTGTTTCACATTTTCCACAGCCTCCACCATATTTGGTTGCATACAAATACAGGAACACCTCACTGCTCCAAAAGAAAACTTAATGATCAGGAATCTAGCTGAGCAATGGAAATAAGGAGAAAAATAAGAATTCCATGCTGTGATACATGCCCTAAACTAACACATGGAATATTTAGAGGGATTTCCAGAATTTTCATTCAATATTCTCTTACTCATCTTTTACACTCAGTATTGATAAACCTACTTGTATAATTCCCCATCCCATATAAGATTAGAATCATCAAACTAGACAACCTATAAAAGAAAGTCAGGAGCTAGAGGGAAAACCAAAGACACTGGAAACATTTACATTGGGAAAAGTACAGTTACCTAGTAAGAGGAAGAAAACTAAAGTTCATAATTAATTATGTTCATACCCTAGAATATCATATAGCAAACAAGCTGAATGGTCTAGGGCAGGAATCAGCAAACTTTTGCTGTAAAAGACCAGAAAGACAGCACATATTTTTGGCTGTGCAGTCCACAGAGTTACTGTCACAATGACCCAACTCTGCCCTTGTAACACAAAAACAGCACAGTCCATATATAAAACAGGCGATGTTCCATGGCTAATATTCCAGCACAATTTTATTTACAAAAACAGAGTTGGCCTGCGGGCTACATAGTTTACTCACCCCTAATGTACAGTTAGGTGAAAAGACATGGACAAAAATGTAGTTCAGCACACACACAAAAAAACATAAGTTGCTGAACAACATATACACGGTGATGTCACATATTTCTTAAAGCCATCAATAGATGACTAGATAAAGAAGTTGTGGTATATACATACTGTGGAATATTACTCAGCTATAAAAAAGAATAAAATACTGCCATTTGCAGTAAAATGGATGGACCTGGAGATCATTATACTAAGTGAAATAAGCCAGAAAGAGAAAGAAAAATATCATATGAGATCACTTATATGTGGAATCTATAAAATCTATTAAAAAAAGGACACAAATGAACTTATTTACAAAACAGAGACAGACTCACAGACATAGAAAACAAAAAAACTTATGGTTACCAGTGGGGAAACGGGGCGTGGAGGGATAAATTGGGAGTTTGGGACCTATAGATACTAACTACTATATATAAAATGGATAAACAACAAGGTCCTACTGTATAACACAGGGAACTATATTCAATATCTTGTAATGGCCTATAATGAAAAAGGATATGAGAGGGAATACACTTATATATGTATAAATGAATCAGTAACATAACATTGTAAATCGACTATATGTTAATAAATAAAAGTAAAAAGAGATACCACACTTCACTGTAAAGTGTTAATGGATCCACACACATACCCTAATAATATAAGAGTGTGCAAAAGAGTGATAAACACTAATTTCTTGTAATGGTTCTATCTGGAGAGAAAGCTCACAGAATAAGGAAGAATGAGAGGTGTCATATTAGTAATGACTCCTCTTCTGAAACTCTGTGTTGACTGCAAATGTATTCATATTATTCTCTATATATTGTTGTGTACCTAAAATATTTCATAATCACAAAAATAGACATTTTAACTCAAGCAAGATGACATGCTGGGGCTATTTAATAGGGGCAAAAATTGAATTATGCAATTTAATATCCCTAAGTTTATCAATACTGTGCATGAGGCAAAAAAAAAAAATCATGCACATACCAATAATTATAAAGTTGAGTAAAAAATAGGAAAATTAACTTTAGTCCAGACCTCTATTGAAAAATCCATAGACATTTTAGATATACTTCAGAGAAAAAATAAACTAATATTTGGGCTAGAATATTTTCATGTCTATAGTGCTGTTATTATAGACAAGCACATATGTGGAACATCTCATAATTTGCCAAGTAGTTTTCCTTATATTGTAATTTTAAACTATTCAACATTATTTAAAACATATATGCATATATTTGTATTCTACACATTTTCTGAAATTCTTCTGTGACTTGTCTATAAAAGTAACTACATAAAAATAGCATGGTATGGTATGGATTTACTTACTTAAGCAGACTTTTTTTAAGGTTTTAATCAAAAGAACATGTGATTTTCAAATCAGAGAATTGGTGACTGTTATTCCAGTACTAGTGACCCCAGCTGTACCTTCAATACCTTTACCGGGCAATAAATCAGTAACCAAGCACTAATAAAGATGATACATGAGGAAGAAATTCTTTCTTCTAAACAAGAAATTTCAAGAATTGTTTTTTGAAAATATAAAGTATCTTTCCCATCACTGGGTTTCAGAATAATGAAGCTACAGGTGTTATACCCTTATAGAAAAACAATAAACAACTTCTCATATAAGTATACATTAACTACTGTAATTAATATGTAGATAATATTTCAATTCCTGAAAAGGCAGTTGCGCACACACACATATATCTTTGCTCTCTCAGTTGAGAGGACCAAGAAACAACACCCTCCTAGCAATGAGCACAACTAGCACCCAGATCTTGGTTTCTAATACCATTCTCCAAGGAAAAAGATCTGATTCCACAACAGTGGCAAGAAATACACAAGATGCTCCTGGGGCATCTTGTAGTACCATAATGGAAGCAAATGCCCGTGAACATAGACAGAGACACACATAGACACACACACACACAATAAGGGAGGGATGTCAAAGGGACATAGCAACCAACTGAAAGACCTCCAATTACCAAAGCTGGAATAGTTTGAGCAACAAAATATAGTATTGGATTACATCCAAAAGATAAAATAAATGTCAGGAGTCTGTACTGCTATGAAAAAATAATTGAATAAATAAATGAGTGAGAAATGACAGATTTCTCATTCAGAAGAATTCTAAATAATAATGTGTCTTCTATACACATTCCTTCCCTCTCTTTTTCCCTTTCCATAGCCACCACCATATCTCTCATCAACTCTTGTGTGGACAAGTATTATACTTTTCTAGTCATTCCTTGAACATCATCTCTTCCTTTTTTCAGTCATAGTTGACCCCTTCATTAAATTATAACTTTTAAAATGTCATATCGACTGCAGCTTCTCTGCCCCAATATTTCAGATTCCTTACTTCATAAAAAGTCCAATTTCTCAGTCTAGTATTCAAATCTGTAAGAAATATAACCCAATCTTAACTCTGCAGCCCTTTCATCCCTGAACTGTGTATCAAGACAAACTGTTTTTACTCAATCTGTATCTTCATACTCTTGCTTTCCCTCCTATAAAACAGTTCTTTTTATCTCCTCCTTAATATCTGTATTTCCTTTCCTCTTACATTTATTTTCTATCTTTTTCATGCTTATAGAGCTTCCTGTCTACACATTGTACATAGAATTTAATTAGGCTCCATTCTGTAATATTATCTGTTTTTCTTGAACTAATATTGAAGTTTTCATGTGTCTGGATTTCCCCAGATTAGCTGTAAGTCGTTCCATGACTCAGGATTCAGCAGATACTTAACTGACACTATGATGTTTCAAGCATTCTGTGTCTACACAGGTGTCCACCTGTCTTGATCACAAATACTGACAATGAGACAAATAATGTCTAAGTAAGGCATTTTCTAATTTTTATAAGGGTTATAAGAAAAGTAAAAAACAAGATGTAATACAGAGTAGTGGGAGAGGTCAGCTTTGTGGTCTTCAGTAAAGGAATTTCTCAGGAAACAATATTTGTGCCACGAGCACGGTGAGTAAGAGCCAACCATGGCATGAGCTGAGGAAGGAGCATTCCACACAGACAGGAGAGTAAGTGCAGAGGCTCTGAGGTATGAAAGGGCTTCACGTGCCAAGGGATCAGAAAGGAGAACAGAGTGACTGCAGACAATCAGAGAGGGAGTGCGATAGGAGACGAAATTGGAGAAGTATACACAATATTAAGGGGCTTAAAAGAAATTGAAAATGTGTGGGCTCTTCCTAAGAGAAATGAGAAGCCAAAGAATGGAGATAAAACTAAGGAGTAGCCTTCATACTTTTACTGCTGTAGGAGATCCCTTTGGCTGGTGTGTGAAGAATGGGTTGTGGAGGAGCAGGAGGAGAAGCAGGAAGACAGAATTTGAGGCTAATGTCAGTTTTCCAGGTGAGACATGATGCTAGCTGGACTCAGATGGAGACAGTGAATATGGAGACAAGTTAATGGATTTGAGAATTATTTTGGAGGAATAAAGACTTGGGCTTGCTAATGAATTTGATACAGGTGGATGGAAGAGCCATTTTCACTGAGATTACAGTACACTTGGAAAGGGACAAGTTGGTGATGGAGATAATTCCATTTGTTACATGTTAAGACTAGATTATCTCATTAAGCTCCATCCTGGTAGATAAATATGAGTGGTGAATAAATAGATCTGAATTACCAGCCGTGGAAGCTATTCACGGCCACAAGGTAAGATATCACCCAAGAGAACAAGTAGTCAAAGAAGAAAAGAGAAACTAGGACTGGCCCCTAAAGCATCCCAAACTTTAAAGTTCTGATGGAAGAGTGGCCAAGAAAGGAGAATGAGAAGCAGCAGTCACGAAGACATTAGGAACCAAGAGATTGTGGTGTCACAAAAAACAATACAGGATCATTTAAAGAAAGAAAGATGCCGAATTGGCTTGAATATTACTGAGAAGTTAGATAAGGAAAAAATTTCCCATAGATTAAGAAAACACAGAGAAATGTAATGACTTTTTCAAGTCAAGGATAAAGTCAAATTGGAATAGACTTAAGAGGGAAAGAGGGAGTAGCTGGAAGCAGTGAAAACAGATCACAATTTTGCAGATTTCTTTTTTTGTAAAAGAGGGAAGAAATATGTGGTCTTAGCTGGTGGGTTATGTGGAGTTAAAGGACATTTGAGATTTTGTTTTTAATTTGGGTTGGTTTTGTTTTATTCACTTTATGGTGGATGTTTCCAGAACGGGTGTGTATACTGATGGGGATGAAATGGCTGAGTAAGAAGGACCGGTGATGTATGAGAGAGAATCTCTAAGTTGAAAAGTGATGCTTTAAAATACTGCTGAACTGATCTGACCCTGGCCCTTCAGACTCATAAACAGAGCACACGCCTTATTGTTCCTATTAGCAAAGAACTGGCTCAGCAGAGACAGATAAAACTTGGCATAACCCCAATCCCCACGCTGACCATGAATCTCAATCTTCTCTTTTCCTTCATCGACTAATTTATTTTATATCCATAGCTGTTAACAAGTCATGAAATATATGTCATGTCATCCTTTTTACAGTCCCCTTATGAGATGAAGCTAATGTCTTGAAAAAGAAAATGGTCAAAACTATATAATGAAAAGAATGAAGAAACAATAAATATTGTTATCTATAAACTTATAAACCAATTTTATTTTAATATTCAAAAAACAGAGATAGACTCACAGATGTAGAAAACAAACTTATGGTCACCGGGGGAAAAGGGGATGGGGAAGGATAAATTGGGAGTTCTAGATTTGCAGATACTACTATATATAAAAGAGAAAAACAACAAGGTCTTACTGTATAGCACGGGGAACTATATTCAATATTTTGTCATGGCCTATAGTGAAAAAGAATATGAAAAAGAAAAAATACATGTACGTATAAGTGAACCACTATCTGTACATCAGAAATTAACACAACATTGTAAACTGACTATACTTCAATAAAAAAAAATGATCAGACACTGAGTTTTTTAAATGATGGCTATTTGCTGAAGTATGGTTTAAGTACCAGTGGTAGTAAGCCTGGTGACTTGGCAACAGGTGATACACCAAAGGTTTGGGAGAAGGAGGAATCTCCACCTTGAAAGGCAGGGCCAAGTTTGTTGAAAAGGCAATAAGGGGAACATGGATGAGGACGATGGGAGGGGACTAGTGGTAGCAGAAGAAAGTCCAGAGGATGCTGAAGTTTCTCTGTGTAATGTATTTTGTCTGACTCAGTGTGTGTGCGTGCGCATGCACATGCGTACACACACGCACATACACACACACTCATAAATTTGTGCCAATTTTCTGCCCACAGTCCTGTCTGAGAGTTTTCAGTGCAGGGCTGGGCCAATTGAAAGGTCAAGGCCACCTCCTGGCAAGCACTGCTGGAACCCAAGACCACATGCTTTAAGAAGTGAAGGCGAAGCTGAGGTCCCAGAATATTATTTCAGCTTCCTCAAACTAGCCAACTTGAGCTATTGTAGGAGAGGCTTGGGAGTCTATTAGGATTCTATTCTGGTCTCAGCTGGGACTCATAGTTATGGGAGGCCACAAGTATCACATCACCTCTCTGGGATTCAGCAACATGGAACAAGTAAGAGTACTAACCTATGATGTTTTGAGTGCAGTGCCTGGCTCAGGAGAGGAAAAAAAAAAAAAAGAAGACAGAACCCTGATTGTAAATCCTCCCACTTCATTCAGCCTTCTAATTAACAAATATACGTGTTTGAATTACCTATTTATTTATCAAAAAAATTGTCGCAAATATCCTAAAAATTATCAACTGATGTTTACAAAACTCGAAGTTATTAAATAGCCACATGTTCTGAGGAACAGATCCAGAAGAGCATTTCAGATGGCTTCTTGAAATTAAAGTTTGTTGAATAAAAACCATATCAAAATCATATCATTATAGATTAAGAATTAACTTTCAGTATTGGTAAAAATGGTTAAGTAATTTTTATGTTTTTCTACTACATAGATATGCTAGTTGATGTTAAAAATTCAAAAACAACTTGCATAATTAACTTTAAACCCCATTTTTATCTCAGCAAAATAACAATGTACTTATAACTGTTAGTGACTAACAAAACCTATTTTTCTGCAGTTCTTTCATTGAGGAACTAATTTGCAATTCAGAAAATTTGTAAATTAATTCATTGTTTTGTTTCACTTTTTTTTAATTTTTAAAAGTCAATAGTATGCTGTGGTAATGCGTGTATATATCTGGCTATATATGTGTAATATATTTTGGTTACATTTGTATTTTTACGTTTACCTTACATATATCACGAGTAAGAGGTTCTTTGATTCTTGCAAATATGAAGTGTATTATTAAAATAAATTGAGAAAAAGATCTTCTAAAAATATAAACATAATAATAGAATAAGATCATGATAAATATTGTGAAGGTTATCATAAAAAAAGAAAGCTGAAGTATGAGAAAAGCAGCCTTACATAAAGAAGATGAAAAGTTGATCATCTTTATCAAAGATATATCTTTTCCATACATTAATGATTAAAGAGAATCAGATTTACTTTTCAAGAATGTAAGAGCCATTTTTATAAACTTACTACTAGTTTCCTTTAAACAGCCTGAAGAAAGTATAAAACTACTTCAAGTTAATTATGTTTCCGAGTGTATCAGGGCTGATTTAAAGAATGTTTTTTAATTACGCTGCCATATAACACTTGAGTAGGTATATCTATATCCGTATTAACAATGAAAAAAAATTTAACTATATTACTGTTATACAAATATTAAGGTTTAAGAGAAAATACTCATAAAATCCTACCCCAGAGCAATGAGCTACCTGAGGTCTTGGGGCGCAGTAACCGGCTTCCTAATGAAAGTGGTGACAACACCGTCCGGTTAGTTTGAAACAAGGTCAGAGTGCAGACCTGGAAGGGTAATATTTGAAAAGTTGCCTGAATTTTGTCTTGGAAAGGTAACATTTGCATTTCTCTAAAAATTACTTCCATTACTCTGAGGCTTGTGGTCCCAAAGACTTGAAAACTGAAAGTTAGAAGCTCTCTTGGTTATTTTTGCTGTTGACTTAATGACAAGTTCAAGGCAAGAGGACTTTGATGGTGCCAATACCCTCGGAAACACTGTCAACAGTTTGGCCAAAACTATTTCTCCTCCTGTGTCTACTCACTAGTCATCACAGGAGAAACCAAGAGAAGAGAGGTTTGATACCTCTGATTTGGAATTTTAGAAATTTGAGAGCTGAAGAGGCCCCCCCTCACCTCAAGATCATGTAACACAACTACTATTTGCACAAATGAAGAAATCAGAGCCTCAGAGTTTAGGTGGCTCGTACACACATACACAAGCACACACACATCTGGCTGTGATACAGAAAATTTCGTATGTTCTTTGCAAGAGAAAATGTTTTCCGAACAATGTGAGCAAGGAGTTTCCACTTCTATACTTATGATATTTTGTTGAAGTCCTTTCTTTTTTTTATTGATGTATAGTCAGTTACAACATGTCGATTTCTAGCGTACTGCATAATGAAGTCCTTTCTTTCAAACAAAAGTAACATAGATTCCAATATTTTAGCTTATGATTTGCCTGTACATTCTATCCTAAAATGTATCTCTCTAAGAAATACATTTTTTCCTGAAAATCCCTAGTGAGAGCAACAGGAATAATGACTTCACTTCTCAACAGGTATCGGTGACAGTGAGACCCTCAGCTCAATGGAACAGCCCTGGATTAGGTGCCTTTGAGGCACCTTGTTTTGGGCTCATTGCAGCTAAGGGACAAATTCTTCCTCTTTCTGTTGAGGCTCTTGTAGCTGCTCACCTGCAGAAAAGTTTACTTTATTTCTTAAATACATACCCACAGAATTATTTCTCTGATCACTAAAGTAGTAATTCATGGTTCTTACAGAAAACCTGGAAACCTGGACAAGCACAGGACAGATAATAAAAATCAATCACAATCCCACTGTGGTGGAAATTATTGATTTCATTTTCAGAATTCATTCCTACTTCCTGAAAACCTCTGGTTTTATTTATTTATTTATTTATTTATTTATTTTGAATCCTGTGTTTCTGGGAAGCAGGTGTCGCTATGAGCCCCAAAGAGGTGCCCAATCAGAGGACCTCCCCTGTCCTTGGCCACAATGGTACTCTCAGGAAAAAAACAAAATTCCCTAAGTCAACTGTGAGAATGATTTGGATACTAAAGTTATTCTCTTATTGCCGTATTTAATATTAAATATCATATTAATCTTTCCCAATCTGTTTTTGTTGTCTTAATTTTATGACATTTCAACATAATTCATTTTTGAATTTTTTTCATAAATGCAAGTATATGTTTTCTTTAGACTGTCATCATTGCTTTTATGTATAAACGTTCCTTTCTGCTGTGATCTGAAAGTTTATGTCTCCCTCAGATTCATATGCTGAAATCTTAACCCCCAAAGATGGTGGTACTAAGAGGTGGGGCCTTTAGAAGTGATTACCTCATGAGGGTGGAGCCCTCATGAGTGATGTCAGTGCCTTAAAAAAGGACCTCCCAGGGCTCTCCCATCCCTCCCACCACATGAGGACACAGCAGGAAGACACCAGCTATGAGCCAAGAGAGGACCTTCACGTGAACATAACCACACGGGCACCCTGATCTCAGACTTCCAGCCTCCAGGACTGTGAGACATAAAATGTTGTTGTTTATAAGCTACCCAGTCTGGGGATTTTGTTACAGCAGCCCAAATGGACTAAGACAATACCCTTCAGAAATGAGCCTTAACCACTTCTGTCTTTGCCTAGGTTTTAAGGCAACATGGTTCACGCTGAAAAAAATTTAACACCAGTTCGAAAAGTGACTGAGAATCTGCGAGAAGTGTTTTCTGCCCACGTGGTCCTGGGGTTATTCTTTTTCTCTACTTTATTTTAATTAGAATTTATTCAGCAATCATGCAAAATAGACTCGTTGAGTTCATGCTCTGTGTTATACACTGCAGTAGATACAAAGGTGGAGTTTCTATTAGAGTGAAATCAGGATTAGAACAGAATGTTGCAAAAGTGTGCCTCGGAGATTTATGGAGAGATCTTCCTCCATTGTCTCATGCTTGGAGGTGTTAGGAAGAACTCCATGAAGGACTCGGAGCGGAGAGGAGAGGTGTTTAAAGGCAGAGATACAAGAAAAGAATGGCTTAAGCAGAAGCATAAAGAGCGAGAAGTGCATAGAAAATGAATCACCTTTGCTGGAACGTACAATGCAGGAAGGAAAGTAGTTTTAAAAAAGAAGAGTGGAGAAATGGAAGTAACACAATACAGAGGCCTTGGAAGTCAGACAAATGGGATGCACGTTAGTCATGGCAAAGTGAGTCCCTTCAAAGGGTGCTTACAGGAAATTGAAAAGAGATGTGTTTAGGAATTATATCCTCCAATTGCACTTAGCTGGAAGAAAAGGCTGAATAATTACATATGTCTCAACCTTGAAAGTGAAGAAAAAAAAATGAAATCTGACAGCTATTGATAATGTCAAAGGAACTTCCCATGATAGCAGATAAATTGAACCACACCTACAGTTTTCTTAACAATAACAAAGCTCATCATCACTTTAGAGGAAAATGACTACATTGTCCTTCTTTCCTATTTATCAGAGTACGAAACGGCCAGAAATGCTGTCCCTCAGGCTCCTCCTACCTACTGTTAGGTTCCTGGAAGCAGAAAAAGAAAAAAATTCTAATGAGGAATTAGTCAAATACAAGCCAGTAGACTAGATGTGAGTTCCTAAAGACTTCCAAAAATTATATTTAAATTTTGATGTAAATACTACTCTTCTTTCACATTTTTAGCCACTTCTTAGGCTGACAGTTATCTTTGGAGAGACTAACAGTCATATCTGCAGTCACCATGAATGTCTAATTTTTGTTCATGCATTGTACTCTTTGCTCTTGCGAAGCTAAATTTGAGCTTAAAGTGGAAATTTTTTTCCTGCTGCATGAATTCTCTCTACCACACACAGGATACTTTGAATCCTGTTGCTCTTCATGGTTTCTCCCGGGGGCAAAGTGAACGTCACAGAGCCAATTTATGGCCCCCATAGCAATTTTATGAGCCTAAAAGCATGGAGCCATCCCTATGTGATTTTCATGTACCTAAGAGAATTAGATTCAGCTGCAATAGAATTAATCTCTGTATTATAGTCCATGAAATGTTGATATTCCTGCTGCCATACTAGCTCAGAATGCCCTGAAAATAATCTACCTTAAAAATATTAAATATTGAAAATCAAAGACATTATTCATGGTCAGTTTGAGCAGGATGCCCAGATATAACTAGGGTCCTTACTGGAACTAAACCCTGATGCAGAGTCCTATCGTAAATGTGACCCCTAGGTTTTTATGGCCAGGCTACAGTTTGAATGAAAAATTACCTCATTTAAACATAGTTTCAGGTAATGTTTTTCTTGACTTTTATACAATGAAGTGTTTTACTGCAGCTACTGGTGGATGAGGTACAAATTTTCAAATCAATGTGCTCAGCGCTTTTGAAGCAACTAGCTCACTTTTCACAGAGCTAAAATCATATAAATTTATACGCAAGCATTAAATTCCTAAAAAAATCTATTCCATGATGCTTACCTAATAGCAGTACATTAGTATTTTAGTTCTAATTCAATTATTTGAACATTCTGGTTACAACAACAAAAACAACAAAAACCAAACTGCTCAAACAGCTTAATAGGAAGAGGTTAAACTGGATGTCTTTACAGATTAGAAAAAAATGTGTGGAAGTGTTTGAGTAGGCCTTAGTTTACAGTTAAACTTACAAAAAATATGATAAAATTAACTGTATTATAAAATCCTACTTATAACCATATAAAATTAACTATATTGTAACTTCAGAAACATTTATAAAATATGTAGAAAAAGAAGTTCTAGAGTAGCTTTCAGAAGGGCAAAATGCATATATTGAAACAAATAACTATGTGAATAAGATTTAATCAAGTGATTGCAATTCTTGAGTGATGGCTTAAGAGCTGCCCCCAAGTTAGAAATGAGACGTAAGTGCAGCAGGTTAGAGACAGTGCGGTTGTCTGGATACTTACTGATCAGTGACTATTAAGCAGTTACTGAGAAGACATCTGGTATGACCAGAAAGTGAAAAGTAGGCCAGCCTCAAAGAATCATAAGCAAATCTTCAGATCCTACTAATTAAAGCAAAAATAATAGCAATGTGTAACAGGTATTGCAGCATATTTAGAAGTAAAATGTGTGACAACAGTAACATGAAAGAAGGAGGGGAAATGGGAGTAATTTTGCACACATTTCTTATATCACTACATCACAATGGCATTACAATAACGTACTAATAATTACATTATTATTGGAGTCACACAACGTTATTTGAACGTAGACTTACAAGTTAAAGATGTATATTAAAATCCCTACAGAAACCACTTTAATGAAAGAAAACAATGAGGTGTAGCTGATACAGCACAAAACAGAAATAAAATGAAATCATAAGAAAAAACTTAATTAACACAGGAGAAGACAAGAGAAATAATGGAACAAAGACCATATGGGACATATATAAACAATAAACTGGTAGATTAAATCAACCCATACTGATATTTAAATAAACAAATTAACATTAATATAAATGATCTAAACACTGAATAAAAATCAGAAATTGTTAGAATTAAGAAGCTAAAAACAACTGTACATTGTTTAAAAGAAACAAAATATACACTGCTGTCTAGTACATTTGAAAGATTTTAAGAGGGTAGATCCTAAGAGTTCTTACCACAAAAGCAAAAGCATTTTTTATGTTTTTTTTTCTTTGTATCTTTATTAGATGATAGATTTTAACTGATTTTATTGTGATGATAATTTAATGATGTATGTAAGTTAAATCATTATTTGGCTGTATACCTTAAACTTATACAGTGTTACAAGTTTTTCATATTAATGTTAATTATATTAACATTATACCTCCATTAAGGTGGGGAAAGAAAAAAATTAAATCTAAGGACACAATGAGGACTAAAGTAAAAGGATATGACAAAACTGATGTAAGGTAAAGTAGATTTTAAAAAGGAATATTACAAGGAGTAAGAGAGATGTTTCATAATGATATAGATTGATTCATCAGGAGGATATAAAAATCACAGGTGGGTTTGTATCCAAAAAAGTAGAACTTCAAAATAAATGAGGGAAAAAGAACTGTTGGAGTTGAATGAAAAAACAGATAAGTCAACAATTTTAGTTTGAGATTTCAACACTCTTCTCTCAGTAATTGACAGAAAATGTAGAGAATTAAGAATATAAAAGCCTGGAGCTACTCTTTCAAACCAACTTAACTTAATTGATATTTATGGCTAACTCCCCCCCCAAATAAAGCATACTTGGCTTTCAAGCATACTGTAACATTCACCAAAGTAGGGCATATACTAAACCATAAAACCAGCCTCAGTATATTTAAGATAACTGAAACATACACAGTGTTCTCTAGTCCAAATGAAATTAAACTAAAATCAATGACATAGAAAAAATCCCCCAAAAGGGGAAAATAAACATATTTCTAAATCATACATGGATCAAAGCAGAAACCCAGGAAAATTAGAAAAATCTTGAACTGAAAGAAAACAAAACAATAGTATGTTAAAATTTGTTGGCTGGAACTAAAATAGTGCTTTCAAGGGAAATCATAGCAATAAATGCTTACCCTAAAAATAAGAAAAATTTCAAATCAATGACCTAAGCTTCTACCCTAAGAAACTAGGAAAAGAAGAACACATTAAATCCAGAGCAAGTAGAAGAAAGTAAATACCAAATATAAGGACAAAAATCAAAGAAATAGAAAATAATAAGGAAAGTCAATGAAACCAAAAGTTGGTTCTTTTAAAAAAGTCATTAAAATTGAGAAACTGCTAGTAAGACATCTGAAAAAAATAAGAAATTAAGGTGCTTATCCTAACACCACAAATATTTCACTTCAGATTATATAGACATTAAAAAAGATGATAAATATCATGAATGACTTTATGTCAATAAATTTGAAAACTTAGATGAAATGGAAAAATTCCTTGAAAGACATAAACCACCAAGCTCACTTAATATGAAATAAGTAACTTGAATCATCTTAAACGTACTTGAGATTTAAAAAAAAAATTTCAACAAAGAAAATTCTGAGTTCACAGGTCTTATCTATGGAATTCTACCTCTTTTAAAAGAAATAATCCCAATTCTACACAAACTTATTCAGGAACTAGAATAGGAAGAAATATCCCCCA
The DNA here is from genome assembly GCF_036321535.1 of Camelus dromedarius. NCBI lineage: Eukaryota > Metazoa > Chordata > Mammalia > Artiodactyla > Camelidae > Camelus > Camelus dromedarius. The sequence goes on from NC_087442.1 coordinate 9,034,548, forward strand.
ATTCATCTTATGAAGACAGCATTATCCTGATATCAATCCCAGACACAAACATTAAAGAAAACCTCAGACTAATACTTCATTGAATAGAGTAAATCCTAATTGGTTATGATGCATTGCTTTTTTTTTTTAAAGGGATCTCTGAATTTAATTTACTAAAATTTTTAAATGTCAGATAAAATTTTTAAATGTCAGATAAAACATTTAAAAATTTTAGTATATTAAATTCAGAGATCCCTTTAAAAAAAAAAGCAATGCATCATGACCAATTAGGATTTACTCTAGAATGCAAAGTTAGTTTTAACACCTGGAAGTCAATCCATGCGATTCACCAAATTGGGATATTCAAATTAAAAGTTATTTGACTGTGGTAATAAATGAATTTAAAAAAAACTGAACAAAGTTCCACAGTCACCATGATAAAAACTCATCAAGTTAGGAACAGAAAAAACTTTCTCAAATTGGAAAAGAAGATCGATGGAAAGCCTACAGCTCATAGCGTATGTAACCGTGAAAGAGTAAATACTTTCTGCTTAGAAACAGGAACAAAACAAGGGTGACTACTCTCACCACGTCCATTCAACCCATTACTGGAGGTTCTGGTTACAGCAATAAGTAGAGTGTGAACTGGGTGACAGAAGTTTGTTTATAAGTCTACTGGTAGACCCTAATAGTATTATGTTATATTGTAAAGGGGAGGAACAGCCAAAATACCTAACTACACACATCCGGGTTGAATTCAACTAAAGCCTCTAGGGTTTTATTTTGATTCTTTGTGTGTTTGTTTAGTAAATGGTTCTGTTAAATCATGCCTTCTGATCATAGCATAAGAAAGACACTGTAATTGAAACGTATCAATAATGGTCAAACGGGCAGTATTAATCAATTAATTAATCAATCAACTAACAGCCCACAGGGAAGTTTCTCAAGGATTTCTGGCTGTCCCTACCATATCCTCTTAGCTTGTCAACTTGTATATTCATCTGATAAATAAAGGCTAGAGCAATTGTGGTAATCATTTCACAATAAATGTAGATCAAGACATCACGTGCACTTTAATCTTACACTGTCATGTATGTCAATTATTTCTCAATAAAACTGGAAATAGTATTTCTAATTTTTTTAAAAAAAAAGCTGATCTGTACTACTTCAGCAGGTGGATTGCCTCTTGTGGATTGCCTCTGAAGTTTTACTAAACTGTATTTTAAATGCGTTTCTAAAAATAATATTCTACTACATGCAATCTCAGTGTTCAAAATTATTTTGAACAACTACCTACATCATAAAGCTAATCACATCAATGAGCTGTAATAGATTTAATTTTCCATCCCATTAATTTTTCACCTCTGGAGTAGGTCCTGCTTTGCTCTTCAGTTATCGAGTTTGGTTGTATTCATCATGTGTCTTCTTGGTGATGCGCTCAGAAGTAACACTGAGAAATTCTGGTTTTGAAAATTAATACTGATCAAGTTTATGCATGGGAAAGGTGAGGGTCTATCTCTTCTCTCTTATGTATTCCTCCTCAATACTCAGAAATGCATACATACATATGCACATATATGTAAGCACAGACATATACACTGCAATTCTCTCATTTCACCAACTAGAAATATGCAAATAAATTTTACATTTCTAAAATCCTAGTTATTAAATGTATATATTCTTATGTGGTGAACTTCTTATACTTGGCTGAAAACCTCACATTATTTCTAAAATTATAGGTAGGAAGTATATTTCTATCTATTATTCCCTTGTTTTTCTATTCCTGTATACCCAAATGATACATAAATGGACTGCACTAATCAAAAATTAAATGAATATTCCAAAGTCACATAGAAGTTGCTGACGTCAGTGGTGACGTGCCTTAATCTGTTAGCAGCACTGATTTCTGTTGTATGATACAAGGTTTTGGTAACTATTGAAACTATGTGTAAGCATGTTGGGATGTCTTGATTCTTTTTAAAGGTAAGAACGTTGCTGCTTACTGTCTATCATTCCTAATAAAAGAAACAGACACCTAAAAGTTAGAAATCAATGTGAGTAAGTGCAGGTACCTGATTTGGGAATGGAGAAGGGAGAAGGGGAACCATCAGAATGGTTGCCTCTGTTCTCAGATCCAGCTAAGGTCCCTGCAATCAGATGCTTCACCCTTGGGGCTAGAAGAGAAGCAGCGAAGGGGGGCTTGGGGAGCAGTCTGACCTGGCGCAGAGAAGGGCAGGCAGGAGTGAAGTGCACAAACACACTGGAGCCTCCCTCCCTCCCGCCCCTTCCTGCGCTCCTGCACTGATCTGATTTGCATGTTCATTGCTGTCTTGTTTCTGAAGATGACTCCTCACCTTAATAGATGTTCACGGCAATGAAGAATAAAGCAGGATATTAGGACTGACTGTGCATGAGAAGTTGTCTTGGGCAGAACTTAAAATGGAAAAAGGAAGAGGGTTAGCTTAGCTGACAGACAGAGAAGTGTGCTTTCAGCAGAAGCTATTTAAGTGCAATTAACCACCCACCGACTGAGAGAAGAAACCAGGCAAAGTGAGGGAGGAGACAGATATTTACACTTTTCCCTGGTCATCAGACTTAAGTACACACAGAAATGTTGTTCTTTGAAATCTCTAATTCTCTAAGAAACCATACTTGTGTAAAAAATACGTATTTCTGTGTGTGTGTATGGACATACACAATGATATCTGTGAGCATTTAAACATTTCCAGGGCATTCACCACTATCAGGCACCACAAGAAAGCAGTGAAATGACATCTGAAAGACATTTTCAATTACCTTTCAAAAGGAAATAAATTACTAGAGTGATAAAAAATAAAAAACAAAGGAAACCGTGCTTGTCGGAACATCTCATTTTCCCACATTTATCTTGAATATACATGCCGTACTTTCACAGGGTGAGCTCTGGAAATCGATACCGTAAATAAAACATCATTGGCATCCTCTCCTCATCCCAGCTATGGTGTGAGTGAAGAGCGGTGATGTCTCGATAAATAATGTTTAGCTTCAGTCTCTTTTACCCTCGTTCCAAACAGATGAGCAATTTCTGAAAAGCCACTGTAGAAGATGCACTTTTACCTCTTCATCAAAAACATATAAAAATGAAATATACGGTGGTATTTATTACCATGTATATTACACACCACCATGGCGATCCCGTACAAATGGCTTTTTTTCTCTGTGGCGCCGACCTTCAAAAGTGATGATGTGAAAAGCCCTAGACTTTACGACAGCTTAACCAGAAATACATTACAGCTGCTATATTAATATGTAGTTGTGGCTTTGCTGTAAAGTATGAATATGAAAAGAAACTCTGATCCTCGTGCTCTGCTATAAACTTTAAGTATGCAGAAAAATATGTTCCTGAGAGCAGCTGGAGGACGCTGAGACAATGTCTATATGAAATGATGCTGTCTCTTCTTCTGAGCCTCAGAACTTAATGACAGGTTTTGCATGACAGAAATCCAGTATTAGCAACTGAATGACTGGCGTCATCTTTAGCACAAGTCAGAACCGCTTCCCAGAAGTGTGCATATTCACACCTTTAGGTCCCCGTGTTTGCTGGCAGGCGGATCTTGACACGTGGATCTACTTAAGCTCCACAGTAAATCAATGGGTATATTTCAGCGGCCAAATGCTGAGTAGTGAAAAACAGATGGTCACTGAAATACTACTTTGAAAGAGTCAAGTGTTATTTCCTCTGTACCTTCAAAATCTTTTCATGTGTGTAAACAGCATGAGGCTAGATTTTTAGTAGCTTAACACCTATAATCACTTTGATCAATATTTTAGTTTTATGTGGACACAATTTTCCCAGACATGTAAATGATGTCATGGTACATGCCAAGATCATTTTATAGTATTTTTAATTGATTTGCAAACATCCTCAAATAAGTACATAATTTATTCTTTTCTGATGATGGTTCAGGTGGCCATGAGATATGGCTTAGACATAACACTGCCCAGGAGGCTCAGATGTTACAGGACCCGCCTAGCTCTGGCCGTTGCAGCAAAATACCACAGAATGACTGGCTTAAACAGAAGACATTTATTTCTCGCGGTTCTGAAGGCCGGGCAGCACAAGACCAAGGTGCCTGCAGATTTGGTTGCTGGTTGCTGCCTGGCTTGCAGACGGCCATCCTCTCACTGTGTCCTCTCACGGCGGAGTGAGCTCTGTCTTCCTCCTCATGTAAGGACATAATCCCACTTAAAGCTCCACCCTCCAGACCTCACCCAAACCTAATTACCTCTAAAAGGCCCCGCCTCCAAATACCATCATTCTAGGGGTTAGGATTTCAACGTTTGAATTTCAGGGGGGCAAATCCAGGCCACAGCAGAACCTCATGTCTATATTCCTTTTAGCAGATTTGTCAGATTTTGTAAATTATTTAAACAGGAATGAGAAGGAAACAAGTTATGCTTTAATATTACGGCTGTAACTAATTTCTAGATGTTAGTTTTGCATACAGACAGCATTTGATGACCTAGAAGGTTAAAAATTAAAAGAAAAAATATTAAATGATATATATTGTCTCATGAAAGTGCTGTGTATGATATAATAAATTAGGGGAAAAACCATTTTCACATGTATCTGAGAATGATTTTTGAGAAGAAAGAGAGGCTGAGATCATCATTCTGCACAATTTAAATTGTGTTGTTCTGATTTGTTTTCTTTGGCCTGTATGTTTTATAATATTATTTGTTCTTTGAAGTTATCGTTTTAAAAGTGTTTCAGTTTAATCACGCATAATCTATTCCATGATGGTAGAACTGACTGGTTTATATGCCAAAATGTATAATCTAACCTGTCCAATGCTGTATCCCCTACCCAGATGGGACTTTCTAAATGAAAATTTACATTAATTCATATGAAATAAAATTTAAAATTCCATTTCTCTGTCACAGTAGCCACCTTTCAAGTGCTGGATAGCCACATATGGCTAATGGCTACTATATTTGGCAGAACAGATTGAGAATGTTACCATCACTGTAGAAGATTTTACAGAACAAGTGTGCTCTGGTGTAAGTGTTAGCAAACGGCGGTCCGTGGGCCAAGCCAGCCTGCCATGTGCTTTTGTAAATAAAGTTTTATTGGGACAAAGCCACACCCATCGCTTTATGCCTTATCTGTGGCTGCTTTTGTGCTATCACAGCAGCCTTGAGTAGTTGCAAAAGAAACCATATGCCTTAAAATATAAAATATCTTCTATCTAGCCCTCTACCAGAAAAGTTTGCCAGCGCCTGCTCTAGAGGATGGATATCATTGGAGTTTGTAGCTCAGGGTCTGCAGGTCAACCTACTAGAATCTGAATCCTGAATCAGGCAGAGATTAAGTTCTCCAACAATTTCAAAAGATATTTACTTTTACCATTAATATACATTGTCTGAAGTGAATTCTATACCTCAGTCACCATCATGCCTATAAAATATTTGGTCTTTCTCCTAGCATTCTTTTTAATTGTTCATAAAACTGTAACTGCAATAATACTGGTCTCACAGAATTGTGTGAGGATTTAATGAAAGAATTACCTAAAACTCTCAACACAGTGGTTAATATATTGCCAGCCCTCAACAAATGTTTCTTGTCAAGTTTTATCGTTATGTTCACTGACATCATTACTCTTCTAACTGGTAAAAGATGTGCAAATGTACCCCCTCTTTCAAATCTCAAATCAGTCATACAGCAAGAGGTGGCACATTAAGCGAAGGAGATCAAGGTATAGAATTCACTTCAGGCAATGTATGTTAATGGTAAAAAGTAAATATCTTCAGAAATTTTATCCATATTTTCTACCTAGTGTGTCAGACACATAATCACATTTAAAATACCTCATGCCTATGAACAGCAAGCCAAATTTTATCTGAGATTTCTTTGGTTCCTGCTCAAAGGCTTGGGTCTATGAAGCTGTTGATAAGCCAAATCTGTCCCCCAAGTTTGACAATACTCTAATCCCCACTCATTTAATGTTTAAGGGAAGTGAATGGATGCTTTGGCTTGGTCATCATGGCCATGTGCAGATTTCATGCTATCTAACTTTTTCTTCAGTTTTAGCTACCTAGCAATAGCCTATTCTAATAAAAGATTACGAGGTATATGGGAACTATGAACAGAAAGGGACTTGATCAGTAAAAAGACCGTCTACATATGGTGGAAATCAGCCTCTGGCAAAATTGTGGGGAGCCTGCCAACGTGATCTCCTCTTCTCTTTCTCTCACTTCTCTTGATTTTTGAACCTTCTTTTACCCTGGTATCCCCCTCCAAGCCCACTTAAACCAAGGAACTCACTGTTTTCATATGACCCTCCCTCCCAGACATTAATGTCCCAGGCAGGTGCCCCATGCATACAAGGGCTAATGGGTGTTGAATCAAATGAGAGTCTATAAAGATCAAATGCTGTGGGAAACCTACACAGTTTGACAGATCGTCCTCAGTTTCCTTTACTTTTCCTTCCTCTCTTTCCTCAGCCCATCATTATGGACTTTTAGCAGCATCTATTACCTGCAATAATGTTTCGTATCATTTGCACAGAATGACCCTCTATCCTAAAATACCACGTACCAAAGTTATTTCCAAATGAGCCTTGAAATAAAAATAAGAGCAGGGCAGGTGTGAAGGAGGGGGTGTTGCCCTTTATAGGCACCAAATAAAGACAGAAGGATAAAAGGGAGATGGAAACAAACCTACCCTGAGAGTTTCTTATGTACCTGGAATTATGCTAGGCACCTTATAACTTGTAACTTGGTGACTAATTTTGTCAATGCATTTCTGAAGCAGGTAGTAAAAGTCCCCTTTGTTACCAGAAAAACTGAGAATCAGAGAAATTCAGTAATCTGCTAATAAGTGATGGAGCTGGAATTCAAGTTGAGCCTGTCTGATTTCAACACTGATTCCCTTCTACGTGGTATTATTTCTCATTACTTCAAGTAATCTATAGTGCATGCTATTTTATGTGACAGAACTTTTGAATAAAGTGGAGAAATTATCTGTAATTCACCACTTTCATAAATCTAGGTTGTAGTACAGACTTGATAAACATGGAAAGAGTCATGAATTCCAGTGACGGATATCAATTACAGGAGATGCATACAAATCTTGACACTAAATACCCCTGTCCCTCATTGACATCTGCGGTGAAGGCCACGGCGGAGCTTCCAGAGTTTACCTGCTTAGGTTCACCGCCTGGCGCTGGCCCTGTGCCCTACATCTTGCACTGTCTTTCTAGGGTACCTGCTTCCAGGGACCCCAGAGCATTCATCTTCATCAGGAGGACATGGAAGTAAATGGGACCCAGCACTAGCCACTGGGTGAAACTTGACCTTGCTGATTATTTCTGATGACTTCAGAGATCAGATCTCTCCCCATTTATCATCCTGGCGGATGATATCAGATTTCTGCCATTTGTACACAGGAAAAAGCAGTGTTTCAGATTTTTGTTGGTTTGTAAAGAGGCTCAACTTGAAAATTCTGCTTTTACAGAGTTTAAGGAAGCTTGGAATGAGTGACCTCCAGAACATTTTACTTTCTAATGCTTTTGCTGAATAACAACAACACTTGAGCATCCTGTCTATCGTGAACAAAAGACGAATTTTTTTGTCCCAAATTTTGTCTCAGAGGAACCCGAAGTCACATTTGGCTAGTAAACACTGCTGCCTTAGCTGCTTCTACTTGATAGTAGCGGCTACCATTAATTAAGTGCTTTTTCTGCCCTGGATGTTGCTAAGATCATATACTGACCTCATTAATTTAAGCAGCACAAGAACTCTGAGATCCATGTTCCATTGCCCCCATTTTGTCAATCAAGGGAGTTAGGTGATTTACACAGGGTCTGCTATACTCTATTGCAAACAAAGGATCTGAAGTGAGACTGTTTGAGGGCAAGGAAGCTGTTCTGAACTATGGATGACAAAAAGAAAAGGTGCAAAGACATTTGAACCCAGGACATTATGCAAACCACAGGGCAACAAGTGCAACAAAAATGTATTGTTTCTCTAGAAACATCTCCAGTTCTGCCCCAGTGTCTCAGTCACTCTCTATGACCAGCCTAGTGGTTTTCAACCTTAGCCTTCCTTCACAATTGCCTGGCAAGCTTTTGAAAAAACACCTACTATGTGAGCCTCACCAAGTAGATCAAAATATCTGGGATCCAAGTATCCAACAGGGATCTTATGGTGACCATTTCAATAAGTAGGTCAGTTAGCACCAAAGAGATAAGGTGATTGTGATTCCAGTAGAGGTGATGGTTTTTCCAGTGATGTTGAGGGGAGGGAGATGTGAAAGAATTAGTGGGTAGAGAAAATCCCAAATTAATTCTTGCAGCGTTTTCAGGCTTAAAATTATTGGAAGTTACATCAACGCTTGCTGGTACCCCATAGGCTTGTCCTGTGCACACCAATATCCCAGTGAAGCTTTCTGTGTCCTGACAAAGTAGCCCAGCTGTTCAGTAAATGTATTACAGTTTAAAAATACTTGATGAGTGGAAGGATAAGTAGATGAAGTGATTTCAGTGTTCATTGACTTGACATGGGTACAAAGGGGCTTTTCAAAACACTGCTTGAATTTCATGAAAACAAATTTTTGTGCCCAAAATAACATGATTCCTCTCCATGGAGGTTAATTCAACAAACAAAAAAGTACAATAAACTGGAACAAGTCTTGAGACTTGCCTCATCGGTTCAAGACAGTCCCAAAGCTACCGTTAGAAATTTCTGCTGTTTTACAAAGTAAATCAGATCTAGGTAAAGTGAAATAAGGACAGAGAGGGAAATCACTTTGGGTTGGATGGAGCTAACTTGGGAAGCTGAAAGCCATTTCAATTTTGATCCTTAGCAAATACCACAATATCTGCCACTAAGACTGCAAAACAGTAGTAAACCCAAGAAAATGCGTCACCTTTTACAGGCCCGAATGTATGTCTTCTGGAAGATTCCATTTATAAGGCTTGAGAAGGAAGAATACACCTTCAATAAGTCAACGGTTCCCTGCATGAATGTACATTTTTTGAACGTGGTCTCAGAAGTGTAGGAAGCTCATTTACATCAGATAAATTCCCATTTTCTTGCAAGAGTATTAAAACATTCCAGAGATAACCACAAAGAAAAACTGTAGGCACCTCATAGAAAAATTGCTAGAAGCTTGTAGGAAGATTACACATAGATTGCAAGATTCTGTAGATGAACCCTAAACATCCTCTATTCTGCTCATTTTCTATAGCATTCCTGGGTCACACTGAAAAGATTGAAATGGTTTATAAATCTAGATTTAAAAAATGATAATACAAGCCTTTTATGGGTCTTTCAGTGGGAGCAACTGTTCATCTATTATTGATGACTGATTAAAGGTACGGAAATATTTTTGACTCAGTACTCCAAGATTCTTGTATACAACATGGACATCCTTGATGGGCAAGGAAATTCATAAGTAAGTCTTCTTGTAGACTTGCTTATGGGGCCCCTAATTTTAGCCCAGGCAGTAAATGTTTCTCCTAGGTGGATTTGAATGCAGGTTAAAACTTTATTCAGAAATGTACTGGCAATATTATAGAGGGCTTATGCTCTTATTTTTTCTCTATAAAATACTGATGCCTCGCTGCCACCCCTAGACAGCCTGATTTAATTGGCATGAGGTGTGACCCCGTCTTTGGATTTTTTTAAAGCTCCCTAGGTGATGCTAATATGCAGCAAAGACTGAGAACCACTGGGCTAGACTGATTGGTCTCAAATTCCTATATGACTTTGTCATTATTTTGCTTAAAATGCCATACACCTAGTCTTCACAAAATAGTCCAGATTCTTCAACACAGCATCTAAGGTCTTTCAAATTAGACTATTTGTAATGACTCTGGCCTGAACTCTCAATCCTCTCCTTCTACTTAACATCCACCATATATCACCTACTTCTTTAGTGACTGTATCTCCCTGGCCCCTAGATAACATAATGAAGGCAAAGATTAACATAGCTTGTAATAATTTGGGAGAGTCTATTTATCATCTGGAAGCCAATTGGTAATAAGCCCACTTCCCAGAAGGAAATTTTTGCAAAGATTTTATAGTTGAGCATAAAAGTTATAATATCCTTTCCTTCTCGTCCATCCACCGCTTCTAACACAACAACCAGTCCATAATAAGCAGCATCATTATCAAGAAAGGCACAATGTAAAGGTTTTGGATTTCCTTAAGGAGGCACCTTTCAAGTCCTTGTGTCAGTTTTGGGAGTTCTTTACACTTTATGATCTAAAGCACTTCCATTCTAAGTACCCCAACCACCCCTCACACCCAGGCACCCATATGCCACCAGGAAAGACAGACACATGGCTGATTCAGCTTTAGGCCAAACTAGAAAAATAAGAACCAGATTTATGTTCCCACCTGAAAGAAATAAAAAACTAGAAAAACATAAAGCTAGAGGACTTCAGAGAGAAGAGAACTGCATCCAGAGAAAACACGAGGGAAACGCTGGGTCCACAGTGAGCCTTTAGCTGATACTTTGTCAGTTAACCAGTGTGAGTAAACCACACAAAATCTGGAAAGTACCAACCAGCAAGCTGAAGGGAACCATTCCCCAGAGTTGGCACAGACCAAGAATAGTTTCTCTTCACAAGAGCCTCAGTGAAAAATCTCATCATTCACAAATCTCTGAGGGGTTCTCCATCAGTAGAGTAGAAATTTGGTTCTAGACAGACACTGCCATGGTAACAGTCTAGCAAAGCTTCGATGTAAGCCAGAAAGGAAACAGTCTGCTTGTAACTTGACTACATCCTGGAATAAAGTGGAAGAATACTTAAAGCAATGAAAAAAACCAGAATGCAACAATAGGAAAGCCACAATATCTAGCATTCAATAAAAATTTACCAGGGATGCAAAAAAGCAGAAAGACACAAATGATAATGAAAAAAAATTAACCAATCAAAACCAGTCCTGGAGGAGATGACAGAATTAGTAGGTAAGCTAATAAGAGAGTTATAACTATAATTTTTATGTTCAGGAAGCTAGAAGAAATATTAAGCATAGTAAGTAGAGACAAAGAAGATACTAAAAAGACCAAAGTCAAGCATTTAGAGATTAAAATGGAATGTCTGAGATGAGAAATACTGTGGATGGGATAGAAAACAGATGAGTCATTGCAGAAACAACAATTTATCAACAAACTTGAACACACTGCAATAGAACTACTCAAAATGAAACAGAGCAGAAATAAATGATACTTTCAGTGATCACTGGTGAAAATTCAAGGTGCCTAATATACATACAGCTGGAATCCCCCAGAGAGAGGAGAGAACAATAAAATATTTGAGAGAATGAAGCCTGAAAAATTTGAAATGTAATGAATACTCTCACCTACAGACTCAAGAAGTACAATAAACGTGAAGAAGAAAAAGGAGGGGGAAGGGGAGGAGACAGGCCGGGAGAGGGAAGAGGAGAAAAATACACACCAAGACCCATTATAATCAACTGTTTAAAATCAGGAATAAAGAGAAAATATTGCCAATATTCAAATGAAAAAGATACTTTGTGTGGAGAGGAACAAAAATAAGAATGAAAGAGGACTTTTTATTATAAGGCATGCAAGGCAAAAAGACTGTGAATACCCAGTGAGGGGATCCCTTTCAATCTATAATTCCATAGCCACAAAAAAACAGCTTTCAAAAATAAAGGCAAAATAAAAAAATTATTCAGAAATTAAAATGCCAAAAGGATTAATCAGTAGCAGACCTCCACAGGAGGAAAGGGCTAAATTTGGGAGTTTGAGATTTGCAAATGTTAACCACTATACATAAAAATAGATAAAAAACAAATTTCTTCTCCGAGGCATAGGGAACTATATTCAATATATTGTAATGGCCTTAATGAAAAGGAACATGAAAGTAAATATCTATCTATCTATCTATCTATCTATCTATCTATCTATCTATCTACACACATTACTAGGATATCATGCTGTACACCAGAAATTGACAGATTGTAACTGACTATACTTCAATAAAAGAAAGAAAGAAGGAAGGAAGAAAGAAAGAAAGAAAGAAAAAGAAAGAAAGAAAAAGAGAGAAAGAAAGAAACAGTGGAGGAATTCCTTTTGACAATGGGAAAATAATACCAGAGGCAAATATGTACACAAAAGAATAAAGTGCATTGGAAAGAGAAACACCATGCGTACATTTTAAACTGTTTTTCTTACTGCTTAAAGATCTTTAAATGATACATGACTGTTTAAGTAAAAATAATAACAATGAACTTTTGGTTTATAACATGTAGAATTAAAGTACCTGGCAACAGAAGGACAAAAGACAAGAGGGAACAACTGAAGTACGCTAGGATAAAGTTCATATACTGTGTGTGGGGTGGTATAATTATCACTTGAAAGTGGACTGTGGCAGTTTAAAGATGTATACAATAAATTTTAAAGCAGCCACTGACATAAAATAACAAACAGTTATAGGTAATGAAATACCAAAGAAAATAAAATGGAATCATAAAAAATAATAATTCATGCCAAAGGAGGTAGGAAAAGAGAGCAAAGGGGATAAAAAATAGATGGGATAAACGAGGAACAAATACAAGATGTTAATGTTAGGTCGAAAACCAACCATACCAGTATCACATTAAATGTAAGTAGTCTAAATGCATTTTTTAAAAGCAGGTATTGTCAGCTTAAATGAAAAACCAATAATACACTATATGCTGCCTAAAGAATTACATATTAAATATAAAGATATAAATAAAGTAAAAGAAACAGAATGGAAAAGGACATATCACGCTAATGATAGTAAAAGGAAGCTCGAGTGATTATATTAATATCAGACAAGTACATTTAAAAAAGAAAGAACATTAACAGGGATAAAAAGCATCATTTCATTATTATAAATGATTCAATACACCAAGAGAACATAATTATTAGAAATAGTTATGCACCTGATGTTAAAACTTCAAAATACATTAAGCAAAACCTGAAACTTCAAGGAGAAATAGAAAGTTTACAGTAATATAGAAAATAGTAATTCAAAAATATACAATGATAGTTAAAAATCCAAGATAAAAATATACAATTATAGTAAAGGGTCAATACAATTATAGTTAAGATTCAACTTCTCAAAAGTTGATTAAAACAAAGGACAGAAAATCAGTAAAGATACAGAAAATGTAAACAATACTATTGACCAACTTGATCTAATTGATGTTTATAGAACACTCAACTCAACAGCAACAGAATATACAAGCTTTTCAATTGCACAGGGAACGTTTATACAGATAGACCATTTTCTGGGCATTAAACAAGAATAACTGATTTTTCTAAAAAACTTACATTGTATGTTCTCTGAACCCAATGGAATTTAATTACAAATTAATAACAGCAAGTGTGTCTGAAAAATCAAGAATATTTGAAAAATGTTCTTCTAAACTTACAGAATTAGGAGGAAATCCAAACAGAAATTAGAACATATTTTGAACTGCATGCAAATTAAAAGACTTATCATATCCAAATTTGTGGCATACAGCTAAAGCTGTATTTAAAAATAAATTTAAAACACCAAATGCCTATATGAGAAAAGATGCAAGGTCTCAAATCAAAGATCTCAACTTCCACCTGAAGAAAGTAGAAGAGGAGCAACTTATCCCAAATGATCCCAATTGATCCCAAAGAAAGTATAAGAAATAAAATAAAGATCACAGCAGAAAACAATGAAATAGAAAACAGAAAAATGATAAAGAAAATCAATGAAACTAAAAGCCAATACTTTGAGAAGATCTATTAAGCAGATAAACATAGCCACCATGATTAGGAAAAAAAGGAAGAAGACACAAATTATCAATATCAAAGATGAGAAAGGTGACATCATCACAGATTCTATAACTAGGAAAAGAATTAAAATGACAATTTTAACTAATTCTTTGCTGATAATTGGGAACTTAGATAAAATGAAAAATTCTTTGAAAGATATACACTACCAAAAGCTCACTCATGAAGAAATGTGTAACCTGAAAAAAGCCATGGCTATTTAAAAATTATTTTCTAAAAAAAAAAAATCAATCCATGTAACTAAACAGTCTTTACTTAGGCCTACACATATATGATAAATTGTTTTTTTAATAAAAAGTACTGTGGCAAATTCTGTCAAAAAAAAAAGTGGTCTTTTCAACAAATGGTACTGGAATAATTGAATATCCATACACCAAAAAGTGAACTTTGAGCCAGACTTTCTACCATACGAAACATTAATTCAAAATGGATTATAGATCTAAATATAAAACCTAAAACTTTAAAACATCTAGTTAAAAATGTAGAAAATATCTTTGACCTTGGGTTAGGCAAAAATTTCATAGTTACAACACAAAAAGCATGATCTATAAAAGAAAAAGTTGATAAACAAGACTTCACCAACAGATTTTTAAGAATTCTGTTCCTCAAAAGACATTGTTAACAGAATGAAAAGACGAAACATAGACTTGAGAAAGTATCTGCAAGTAATGTATCTGACCAAACCATTCCATTCCTAGATCCTTTCCTTAGAGGAATTAAGCATATATCCATACAGAGCCCCTGAATGTTCACAGCAGCTTTATTTATAATAGCCAGAAACTTAAAACAGCATAGATGTCTGTAAACAGGTGAATGGACAAACAAATTCTGACATATCTATTAAATGGAATGTCTTTCAGCAATAAAAAGAAATCAACTATTGATACTGTAACTGTATGACATTGTAACATGGTTGTATTTCAAAATGATGATGGAGAGTCAAAAAAAGCCAGATCCAAACAGAAGTACACAATGGATGATTTCAAAATGAGAAAGCCACAGTGACAGAAAACAGATCATTTGATACTTGAGGGCTAGGTGAAGGGATAGTTTATGCTTTGGCAGGAGGAACCTTTTGAAAGTGATAGGAATGTTCATTATCTTGACCACAGTGATGGTTTAACAGGTGTGTGAAACTGTTAATTGTAAACTTTAAACATTCACAGTTGATTGTAGGTCAATTGTAAATCAATAAGTCTTTTTTTTTTTTAAGATAACTTGACTTTCTCAGAGAGAAGTGAAAACCAATGAATTTAATAGAATACCTAAAAAATATCTGAGTGGAAGATCAAAGAAATGGAAGATCTACATAAGTGAATAAATAAGTGAATTAAAAAATAAAGGAATAATTAGGATACTAATAATAGCTAGTATGCATTATTCAGATCATGTGTAAGGTGCATTGTAATAATTACCTTGGTACACGTAAGGTAGGCTGTGGTGACAGCAGTGTTCGCTGTTGACAGCTCGCACATGAATCCCTCTCTGGTGTTGCCCTCTGTCAAAGGAAGCTGCCCACTGAAGGCAACGCCTCTTCCCTGAAGGCTTACTTGCATCCAATGACTGGTCTAGGCAGTACCGCAAACACCCGCCCCCTTGCTCTGATCTAGACATCTGCAGACATCCCTTGTCTAGAGCTCCCCTGGAATCATCTGACTCTTCTGTTGCAACTGGAGAGCAATCCACTTCTCCTTCCGCCCAATCCTTCAATCTCCTACAGGTGTTGTCTCAGGAATGTTGGGGTTTTTTTTTCCATTAACCTCCTATAATACAAATATCAGAGGCTCAGAAACTATTTCCCAAGGAAACAGATCTGAAACAACTGATTATCTTATATAATCTGCCAAACAATTGTCTAAGGTATGTTCCACTAGTACCTTGGTTTCATCAGTGAGGGAAGGGCTGAGGTTAGAAATTCCACATAACTCATCTAAGATCACTAGGACAGCAGCTGGAGGAGCTGATAAAGCATGGAACTTTTTAACACCAAACTCTACAGCCTCCTGGAGGTGGTTTTATCATGAATGAATTATTGAAATGAAACTTAATATCCTTCTTTTTACATTTTCAGGTTGGCAGATTATATGAATGCTGAAGGCACTGTGTATCTCAATACATCAAAGTATCTCACATCAAAGTATCTCAAATAATAGCTTTATAAGTATAAGGTGAAATGAGATATAAACGATGATTTGATGGGTAAATTAACAGCTAGTTGAATCACTGTACTGAGTAAGTGTTGATTAATAGGGCTATGTCAAACTAGCCTCTGTGTTTTTTGGGAGCAACATATTGTTAAGACCCAAACAGGAAAGCCACATGATTCAGCACTGATAAATGCTTGTGGAATTTAACTGAAGCCCTCGGGAGTCCCTGATGAATTGTTATCAAGCCCTATCCTTGACCTTGGCTTATATGATACGATATTTACTTCAGTGAACTGAATGGAGCCCACAGTTCTACTTATAAAATCCATCATGTTACATTAAAATAGTGCTAATAAATTACTCATTAAAGGAAAAATCAGAGATACATGATTCAGCAATATTGACTCAAAGACATCACTGAGCAGCCACTATGTACCAGATTCTCCACTGTACACTGAAGCCACAAAAATGACTAATGATTAAATGATTATCTTGTACCAGATAATGATGATTACCTGGTACAAGATGGCATTTAATAGACTTTATGAGCAGTATTTGATTTATTTTTTAAGGTAATTCAGGATAACGAGTCAAAGCATTGAGTCACATTGGTCTTATTACACAGTTATGGGACCCCAACAGTACAACATTGTTATCAAGGTCATCTGAGTCAAACTTATGCTGGGTTAGAAGAAACACGATGTCCAAATAAAGAGAAGGTAGAACACCCAGCTCTATTTTGACCTGGTCAGGCCACATCCAAAATACTATATCCAATCTGAGCACCACATTAAAAACACCACAGCCAACAAAACATTTTAAAATCATACATACACTAGCAATTACCCAAATGAAAGCAACTAAAATGCTCTGGTCCCTGTACTCTAGGAAAACTAAGGGGCTAGAATTATTTAATCTCAAGAAATAAAGGCCAATAAAAGACACAACACATTCACAAAAGATTATTATGTCGAAAGTAGGGTAAGCTTGCACGTTGGTGCTTCAGAAAGGAAGGTGAAAGAAAAGTAGAAGGAAGCCTATTTTGGTTTTACCCATGAAAGAACTTTGTAACAATGACACCAATTTCAAAAGAGGAGTGTTCTCTCTCAGAATATGGTAAGTTTTCTGCTTCTTGAAGCATATTTTTCAAAGCAGCTGCATGTTTGTTGAGCACAATAACTTCTGAAGTTTCTCCCAAGTCCATAGAACAGAGACTGTTTCTGCTCTAGGATAGACCATTTAATGAGTAGAATGTCACTGTGGTTATTCACCGAGTTCATAGAGCCTGAAAAAGAATGCACACATGTATTCCCTGCAATGAGATATTTCTTCCCTGGAGTATATCCAGAAAACTTACTGAGGAAAATAAAATTCAAAATGCAACAACCTTTGTGGAATAAATTCCAGCAAAATGGATCTTACACCTTATTCTATTTATTTGAAGAACTCAGATTATTAATGATGCCAGGAAGCTTATTCTCTACAACGCATTTTAGTCACTTGTCTCCTGACCTCCCTGTGCCATATAGTTTACAATGTCATTTCAAATCTTAAGGAATATCTGTAGAGTCTGGATTAAGGGAATGGATACACAACATGACTACATTTGGTTTCAAGTTAATAAATTGGAACAAAACAATACATTTTCTTATGTACATCATAAATATGCTTTGCACGGTTTTTTTTCTTTTTTGGCCAAAAGATAAATAATGTAAGACAAAAAAGTGTTAAATAAATTTTTTAATGTTTTCCAACCAGATAATTAATAACAGTTATGAACACTGGGTGTGTTACTGAAACTAGATAAAAATCTTTCTGTTATCTGTTCCCCAAAGAGACAACGGTTTTCCCTCTTGGCTAAGATCCAAAGAAGGAGCTGCTATGTCACTCAAAATGCTGGAAACCACTCATGAACCATTTATTAGAGAAGGAAGAGTACTGACTACTTATAGAATAATGAAACTTGTCCGGAAGTCTTTTTATTAAAAAAATTAAATGACTGGGTGATTCTTATAAAGTTAACCTCTTTAAAAAAAAATCTCTCACAGTGACTATAGTAAGGTTAAGCAACACATATGTTTCTGACAATAGATATTAGCTGTAAAGTACAGTTCTCAATTTGCAAAGAAGCTAATGATTTATTATGTGCAACAATTAACTCTGAAGACATTGGGCTTTTAACAGGAATCAAACAATGTGTTATGATTCAAGGACAAGGAACTAATTAACGAACAGAAACTTGTGATTTCCACTTTGGGATATTGTGATAGAAAAGGCAGATATGGAGAAATAAAGCAGTCAGTTTATAACACATTTCTGTGGATTTCATAAGAGCTGAAACTTAGAAAAAAAAGAGAATTTGCAGGAAGAATTTTGATGGAACTGTAAAATAACTTTTAGCTTTGGGCAAATTTAAACCATTATCACCATCTTGATAACAAATATAAATGAAGCTCTTATTGTGCACACGCATTATAATAAGCACAAGGATAAAAAGAGACTTAAGGAATGTGCCCTGCCCTTACTGAGCTGGAAGTTTAGCAATCTGGGATAGAGACAGGCTTTATACTGTGAGTGCTATGATTAATTTAAAATGGTTTCCGGGAGGGCTAGATAGTAAAGGAATCTGACTCAATGCCAAAGCTTTATGGGAAGGGGAGCCATGTTTATTTACTGAAGCTTGCCATTGGCGTGGGAGAGAGTTGTGACATCACACGAATAGACAGTATGCTTAATGGTTAAAAGCCAGGCTCAGACAGCCTGGGTAAAAACTAAATAAATTAGTGTATACTAATAATTAGATACATATTCATGTTTATACACAGATACATATATATATATGTGTGTGTGTGTGTATACACATATATATATGGAGAGTTAAAGAGAAACACATTGTGTGCGAGTGTATAAATGGATGATAGATTACACACACAAAAAACTTAGACTAGTCTATGCCCAGATGCTAAGGGAAGCTCTCATAGACAAAACTGGCTACAGGAAAGGCTAGGGAACTAAATTGGTCTAAAGAAAAGGCTGGGAACTAAATATGAGAAGTGGAAGTTGACCTCAAGACGGGCCAGGCTGAGCAGTAGCAATAAATAGGTTATTCCAGAACCAAACTGAAATATCCATGGTTGGTTTGTTTGTTTTTCTGGTGGATTGTTTGGATGAAGTAGAAATTTCTTTAAAAAGCCATGGAGAACACAGAATGCCAGGTGCAAGGACTATGGACATTATTTTATGCTTTAGGCAATAACTGATTTTTTTTTTAAACAAATAAGTACTGTCTTTTAGAAAGAGTGAGTTTTAAACGTATGTTGGAGGACTCTGGGATGCTCAGGGAAGACAGTAGCCACGCAAACTGGAATTCCCGCAGAGATATTCCAAGAATCTAGGGACCAATCAAGACAGTTTGTTCTGACAAAGCACAAAGAAAGTCAGCTTTAAATTGGGAAGAGGAAAGAAAGGAGCACCCTGGACCCAGGGCTTCAGAGCTTTCTATTTCTCCAGACCTCATTTAAAAATTGGTAACTTTATGAGTTAATGCTGCAAATGGGACACAACAGCGCACCCAAATGCAGAAAGCAGTGTCTCCCGGAGGGGTTATGAGCGGTTGGCCCTGAGTTGACACTAATCCCCAGGGACTCAACATACCCACTGTGGTCGATCAGAGAGGGGGCAATTGTGGAAATCAGATCTTCTTGGAATCTTGCCATTAGTCCATCCTACAGTGGGTCCTGTGGACCTGAGAGACCATTCTGAGTTTCTCTTACTTTAGAAAAGCACACTTCACCACTGTCAAAATCTACATAGTGTGCTTTTGAGGGCCATTATAGCAGAAAAGATCAAAAACAACTGCTTCTCCCAGAATAAATGAAACAAAAGTAATACGCATTTCTGGAGGAATTCCGAAGATTAATACCAAGAATAAAAACCTGAAGTATGCAGGGGTGTTAATTCCTATTACATCCCTGAATAACTCAAATCTTGGGCTAATCTAAGGGCTTAATGGATTTTGGGCAGTAGATTTATCATAAACTTAGAGAGTGACATCGATCGCAGCTCCCACTGCAAGCGTGATCTCTCTGCTGGTACAGTTCATTGAAGCCCCTTGCACCTGGTATGCATTTATGCACCTGTTGAGCTGGTAAAATTTTTTTCTCAATCCCTCTATAAAGACAATCAGAAGATGATCTTTATCTGGCAGGCAGAGCAGTCTACCCTCTCAACAACCGGAGGTTGTTTTTCTCCTCATCTTTGTCCTCATATGCTCTGTAGAGACCTTGTTTCCCAGAGAACATAGTATTCAATATGACTGCATCATGCTAGTTAGATGTGGTTAAGTGGAAGTTTCCTAGTAAGACTTGGGAAGACACGTGTATATCGGCAGGTGACAGACGAATCCTATGAAAAGTTAGGAGCCTGCCACATCAATAAAATTGCTAGGTCTCGTCCCTAAAACATGTCAAAATATGCCCTGTAAAGGGAGGGACAGGTAGCAATTAGCTTCTTTTAGTTTGACGAAGCAGGCTGCACATAGATTCACCTCAAAATTCCCATCTCACTAAACCTTTGAATATCTTCCTTTATGGCAGAGGTCAGCGAACTCTTCCTTTAAAATGGCAGATAGTAAATGTTTCATCTTGTGCACCGTTATGCTCCCTTGCAAACTACTCAACTCTGCCACTGTAGCATGAAGCAGCCATAGACAAGCCGTGAATGAACACGGCCACGTTGCTGTGAAACTTGATTGACAGGTAACGTGCCACATTCGGCCTGGGGGCCACCAGCTCGTTTGCTGACCTCTGTTTTACAGCATGCCAGGAAGTTCCAGCAGCTCACGTGTACTGACCATAGAATCTAGGTTTAAATTAACTAGCTGCTCCCATTGGGAGAAACTGAAGCCAATTGAACAGCAGGCTAGGTGATGTAGTGCTTAGAGACCAGTCTCCTTTGTCTCCCATAAATGCCTTACTAATGGGGTACATGATCAAAAAAATTTAGAGACCACAATTTAATAGTTAATATCTATGAGTATGAAGTATTAAGCCAAGATGTGTAATGTACAATGACCATCTAGAGTTGGGGACATGCACACCCACATGCACTGATCTATTAAACACTGGGAAAGCCATTTCCTCAAAATTTCAGTGCTTTCTGCTCTATGGCTAGATGGATACTTGGTTATGAATTTGCTTCCTGAGACGACACTCTGAAACTTGCTCTGCAAAAGCAGTAACGATTCCCCTTCGATGTCACAAGTCTAAACATGCGATTTCTCTGATCCTTCTTGCACTCACGACCCTTCAAATACAATTTTTCCTCAGATAGAATACTAATGATTAAATAATCACCCTTCAGTTGTGTTAATTTGATTGTATTTCCTTCATGATTTTGTTTATCCGTGTTGCTCATCTTCAATAATAAATATAGCTCTTACCTGAAGCTCACTTCTGTTTATCTGACGTTGAATACAATCTATACTTGGAATAACGCTCAGAAAGCTTATCAGCGCAGGCCTAGATGACTGTGCTTTTCTGCGGCAGGGACCTCTCGACATGACAAAAGGGAAACATACGCTCATCATTCTACCTCTAGACAGACCTTATAATGCTTCAATCATGCCCGGACAGGTAACAAATTCCTTTCCCCATTCCTGCTGGGATATTATGAGTTGCTTATTACTTCTCTTTTATAGACCATTGATTTTTCTTATGCACTCCATGTCATCATTACTGTTTGAGTAATGTTAATGCACTCTCATTATTATAAACTATTTTATTTTGGCTTTAATGATTCTTTTCCCCAGACAAATATTGAGAGTCAGGAATCTTTAACTCTTGGCCGGCTCTTCCATTTACTATTCATTTGACTTTAGGCAAATCACTTCTGGGCCTTAGCTCTCCAACTATAAGAGGAAAGGATGGTTATAAATGTTCAATTACAGTGCTCTTCAAATTCATGACATCTTTTCAGTGGCATTAAACCACTTGTTATTCCCTGCAAAGTTTGTCTGTCTAGAAAATGAGAAGTGTTGGAAGTTGTGATTAACTTAATCATTATCTGATGTTTTTCTTACTTGAAGATATTTCATTTAGACCCTGTATCATATTCCATTTTTTAAATAATATGTGGATGTATTTGACACTGTGACCACTTTATTTTGCACTTCTTTCATTTCCACAATGTTACATTGTAACTCTAATCACCCCTTGTTAAGTTTGCTTTCCTAGCTCTTCATCTCCTTCTCCTAAGCTCCTCAGGGCTCTGCCCGAGGTTTGATTTTTCTTGTCACTCTCCACCATCCTCCTGGCCACTCCTAACCACACACGCGTGGTTTCCAGTGCCATCTATACATTAATGACGGCTAATCAACGTCTCCAGCTCATATCTCTCCAGAGCTGTACCCCTTCTGTTCGGCTGCTTAGTTGGTATCTCTAATCAGACGTGGTACAAGCACCTCAAATGCTCTGTGTCTGATGCTAAACTCATCACATTTCCCCAATATTCTCTATGTTTCCTGTTCTTGTTAAATGTCACC
Source organism: Camelus dromedarius (assembly GCF_036321535.1). Lineage (NCBI taxonomy): Eukaryota > Metazoa > Chordata > Mammalia > Artiodactyla > Camelidae > Camelus > Camelus dromedarius. The sequence goes on from NC_087442.1 coordinate 9,057,025, forward strand.
ATCATTCACCCAATTGCCCAAGGCACACACTCAAAGACCATCTTTAAATCTTCCCATTCTCAATGTCTACATCCAATTGATGTCTTTGAAGACATGAATTGACATTAATGGTGACTGTGAGAAGTTAAAAGTCAAGTAGCTTTGCTTTGAGTATAGTCTAATAGGACCCTATGGACAAACATCCCACTCCAAATTGAACATAACGTTTCATACAAGAACCAATTCATGAATTCATTTGGTAAAAGCAGAGTTAACATTTAAATGGTATATTCTTCTCCAAACTTGAAGCTTTCCTTCATGTTAAAATTAGTGAAATGATCTAAGTGACTTCTCATCATGTTAGTTGGCTAAATTTTCATTAGTGAGTTTAACTTGGATACACTCCAGTCCAACCAAAAATATACTTTTAGTTTTACTCAGGTTAAAACAACAAACAATACACATTTTGCTCTAACTCAGGTTGTTTGAAAGAAACAATCTAGAAAGAGATCCTGTGAGATTTAACTTTGTGTTAATAAAAGAATTAGGAAAAAAAACTTTATTTTGTTAGCTTATAACACTCAATTTCCTTCATACATATAAGACCAATGAGTCGTTACCCACATCTATCTATTCCATGTCATGTGACTACAAAAATTTAAAAACGCAAATACAAAGGTCTGGATTCTATCCAGTCTCCTTCTCTCTTGTTTGAAGTTTTGGTTTCCTTTACCATAAGTAAAAGGATCTCATCAGAAAAATATGGACATTGAAACACGCATGAAAGTATTTTTAAACACAGAAATTGCAGCCACAGTGAACAGAATTTTAAATTTGCTTCTTTATATTTAATTTTTAAAAGCTCAGTACTCTATAAATATTAACTTATTTAATCCTTAAAATAAGCCTATAGATGTCTATAAAATCTGTAAAATGGAATGAGGCCCATTTTACAGATGAAGAAACTGATGCTCAGAGACATAAGTGCCTAAGATCACATAGCCAACAAGTAGTCCAGCTGGGATCCAAACCCAGGCTGTGGGGGTGTAGAATTCATGTACTTCATCATAGTGTCAACTTTCTTAACCTGACTTCCATCAGGCTTTAAACTCAAATGGCACTTGCTATGTTTTTTGGGAAATTTTCAGGATAGTCAACTTATTTTGTACGAATTTTCAGACGTGTAGTGAAGCACTGTAAAAATCTTCACAACCTGTATGCAAATTATTCCTGCCTGATCTCTTTTCTTCCATTAGGCTCAGGAGAAATGGTTTCCCTGCTATCCAAGTATCTGTCAGAAATTAGTTCCTACAAGATATACTCCTGTCTTAAATGTAACTTCAACAAGATCAAGGTGATACTCAAAGATGAGAAGATTACTTAGAAGTGGTTCAGGACATACTAGCACTAGAAAGGAAATGTGGTTAAGGTTTCTGAAAAGACTCACAAAGAACAGAAATTTTGTCCTAAGAATTAGAAATGCTTGGAAAGGCAGAACACATGTATTAATAATTCACAAAGAAGTCCATAGCACTACATAAAATGCTCATAGCCAGAACCTGGCCAGGTGGCCTTAAATGAATTTGGAGAATATTTTTATAAATATCGGATGTGTTTGGTCTCTGAAAGACACCAACACAAGGGCACTCACATAAAGGCAATTATTCCAACATATGTCCCCAATGTTGATATATACACAAAATCAAATGAATTTTAGGGACAATGTTCCAGTTTTGGACATTATGTCTGATTCTTAAACAGTTATTTTAGACTCCTCTATGCCACTGTAGAGGAGTTAGAGTTAACTTTGTAAAACTGAAGCAAGGTCACCATTTAAGTAATTTGATTAATAATATGCTGAGGGAAGGAACTTGGTGGAATATAACCACACATACAGATTTAAAGTAGACAAAAATAATTACAAAATGTTAACTGAAAATGCTGGAATGTCACTTCTCTTTAGGTTGATACAAACTGGTCAGGTAGAATTATGTGAAATTTTATTTACTTTCCATTTCATGTAGCCAACGTTTTCACTGAAGTTAATTAAATAATTACTTCATATGTATTTCTCTCCTATCAAATAAATATTTGAAAGTTGGCAAGTTCCTTTAATACCTTACTGAGTTTAATGGCCTTGTGACTGGTGGGTAAGGCCAAATTCTCCTGCTGTTCCTGCTGCCTACCGGAGGCCCACTATCCCCTCTTAAATGTCACTGTAATTCCTATTACTGCCACCACGTGGTTGGTGACTCCTTGAGTTACTGAGAAAAGGCTAGACAATCCATTTTCCCCTGTGTGTAAGGGCTTCGGAACTGGAACCTGCTCACAATCACAAAATAAGACTTGACTAAACTCACAGGTGAATTTAACTCAATACCTCCCTAGAGAGAATTTTAAATTACATACTTAATTTCAATGAAATGGTCTGACCAATAAGAATCACTTAGATCATCATAAACAAGTCTACACTCATCAAGTTTGCTGGTTACTTATCCATACTTCTTTCACAGAGCTGGTCACTTAGACGGTGATCTCTCTGGAAACAAGCTCTCCTGTTATACCTTGTCCTCTAAGCATATCTTCCCTTATGAGAGGAGGAGTAAATTCGGTAGATTATGAGAGAAAAAATTGATACGATCTAGTGTGCTGAGTTTATTTGCCCTTTTGGATCATTTGGAAGGGAGGAAAAGCAGAGAATAGTGGTTTAGAGAGCAAATTTTCTGGAAAAGGGAGTGATTAAAATAGTGATTGTTTCGTAGGGTTATTATCAGTGGTCACTGAGTTCGTACATAAAAGTTCATAAGACAGGGCTGGATATGTCAATGGTAGCTGATAACATTATTAACGGTCATAATTTTTATTCAGCTGGAAGCACCCACACAGTTTTAAATGGGTACCACAGCTCAGTAGAGAAATATGGGCCAGAGAAAGAAATTTGGGAATCACCATCACATTGGACAACATTTCTCAACAATGATTTTGCATTAGAATCATCCAGAAGCATTAGAAAACAGCTTTGTCTCAGCTCTACCCCCGTGAGCCCCATGCACAGCCAACAGTGAGAGCACAGGTGGGCAGACATGGCAGGTGGGATCACACACAGGAAGGTGGACGTTGTTGGATGCAGTCTCCCTGGAAGAGTGGCCAGAATGTGAAGCAGTCTTCAGGTTCAAGGTTTCCAGACCAAACTCATCATCTTTCTAACATGACTCATGTTTAAATCTGTTACATGTTCTAAGTTTAAAAAAGAAAAGCTACTTATTAATGAAAAATATAACAGATTCTTTTGAAAAGCTCTAGCTCCAGATTCTGTAATTTTGCTTGTCATAATGGACAAATGTGAACCACAGTATCCTGGAAAAATGCAAGGATGCTGGAGTCTGTTGCTTTGCACCACCTGTGATGTGTCATGGGGGGAAGGGAGATGTCATGGGGAAGCCAGTTACCATTCCCACTGTCAGTCATGCTGGGGCAGAATTCAAGCCATCTTTGAGAACCTTGGACTGGAGCAGAGTCAGAGTGTGATTCTTTTGTTGAGGGTGATCTGCCCCAGGACATGTGGAAGTCAGCTAAAAACTCTAGCAGCACCATCCAGCTGGTAATAGTGGAGGAGATAGAGCTTCCAGCCTCAAAGTAGGGCATATAAGTCCTGGGCTCCCAAGCAAAAGGGTAGAGGAATGATAAACAGCTCTTTGAGTACAAGACTAACGGAGCACCCTCCTCACATTTGAAGGGAGTCATTGGCTTCGACAGCCTTTTTGACCTGGCCCTCCAGCTGGTCCACAGAAAGGGACAGATCGGTGCCTCTCAAAGAGCAGTGCCAAGAAGACCTGTAGCATTAGGAAGCAGGCCTACTGGGACACGCAGCCACCAGAGCCGAGCCGAAGAGCAGAGAAACGAGACTTCCTCTTTAGCTCCCAACCCCTTACACATGCAGATGAAATTATAGGCTATCTGTGGTAGCATCTTCTTCAGAGGCCAGAGACCTTCCCGCTGTGTTATAGGAAGTGCTGTGTACTTCTGAACTAGGTATTGTCAACAGAAACAACTGAAGAACCATCACGAATTCACAAAGACCACTGTTCTTTAGGCAGCTTTATCTAACTCTGCCTTGATCTGTTTTATGTAGAAGAAACAAAGCTCAACTCGGCAGGACTAGGTTATAAAAGACATGTCTAAGCCTAAAACTAGTATTCTCCCACTATTTTATAGGGCATCTTGGGGAAAAATAAATACAGTAGTCCAGTTTGGCTAATGGTAGACAAAACACAGAAAGTAAACTAGAAATAATGCTGGGCAAATGTCTTGGAAGATTACTGGATGCCCTGAGTCTCAAGGAAAAGAGTTAAAACTCAACGTAGTAAATGGTGGACAGATTGGTATCGAACAGCACTGATGATTTTTTGAATAACTCACCCACTCTATTCCACAGATGTCTCACGTGGTGCCCCTACAAAGCACCACATCCTGCTGTGGACTTTAGGGAATTTAAGTCAAGAAATGTGACAAAGTACTTGTCACCATGGAGCTTAAATTCTAGCTGAGAGAGGCAGAAAATAAACCAACTTAAACTCATATGTCTGGTGGTGATAAATGCTATAAAGAAATATAAAGTTGGCTAAGGAGGAAAGAGGATGTTGGTGGAGAGGGAGGTGTGCTGCTGACTGTGGTTTATACTGATGGCACCTCTGGAAAAGGGGCACTTGAACCAGACCCGAGGCAGTGAGGGAGTGAGCTACATGGATGTGGGGGGTTGGGGGCAGCAGGAAGAATCAAAATATAAAGGCCCCAAGATGAGAAAGAGGATGTCAAACCCTGTTTCTCTAATTTTGAATTCCGACTGCCTACCTGCTTTCCTTACATGAGTGTCTACCTTATTAATAAGAGGATTTGTTTGGTATTTTGTTTTGTTTTTGATAGGTGTGCTTTTTCACAACATGGGGTCTTTGGGAACAAGACAAAGGGAAAAAATGAAAGAGTCCTCTCCATCCTTTGTCCTCTAGAAAGACGAGAGCCAAAATAACTGTTTAACAGATCTACCACCACCATTCTTGTCTCCTAAGCCCTACGATCATTTTTTAGGAGGCCAATTTTCTCTTTTATTGTCTGTCGACCGAGGATTTATGGGAGCTGCCCTTTATTGTTCTATGAAACATTCCCTGCGATTTGGGAAAGCTGTGTTTTCCTCCCGCACTTCTAATTATGAAAGGGAACCTGGACACAGCATGATCGAAGATATCAAACAGCTGTGATGAACATTTCTCTGACACTTTTGATTCATTAAAAAGCAGATTTTGCGCCTTTCCGAGTAACCGCTTTTGAGAATTTCTGCAGCACAAATAATATTCTGACCAGCTGGAGAGCATCATGTGTGCAGAACTTTATTTTCTCAACATTTTGAACAGAAGCCCAAAGTTACACGACTTTCTGGATGTTTTAAAGGACAGAAAACACCTCAGAGAAAATTGTTTCTTAGTTAGAGCCTCTGTGAAGCCAGCAAGAGTTTTGACTTTACTAGCGTCTTTCTAAATTGGGAGTATTAGAAATTTAAGGGTTTTTTTTATCTCATCGTGTCATTGTAGGTCTTCCTCTGTTTACTCTCTTGATACTTTTTCTATCCAATCTAACTTTGGTCCAACTTCATAATTTACAACTCTTCTAAAACACAAAGGGCAAGAGAAATCCAGCAGCAAGCACTGTCAGGCAGAGCATTCTTTTTTGCTTTTGATGAAGTAAGTTTCTGGACCATATAAAGACGGCATTGTCAAAGAGGAGAAATACAGTCTTGAATTTGACCTTGACCCAATTATGGAACCTGAAACAGGGCTGGCTTTACACCACAACAGTGTTGGTTAGATCAACCAGTATTACTTGGCAGGATCCATAAGACAGTAGGAACTTCTCTGCTTGAAATACTAACCTTTTCACAAATGCTCCATTAGTGACCCATTCCTTTGGGTTAAGTGTTACTACAGCCCCACAATTTTCCTTAAGCACCATTTATGAAATCTTGGTTATTTTTACCTGAGTTTCTGCAGCACTTTTCTCTTGGTTACTCGAGTCATGAGGAGAAGGGAAAATAATGGAAATGGTAGGGAAGGACTTAAGGTGCAGAAAAATGATGGTTAAGCCACACTGACCCCATTTCTTTAATGTTCGTCCTAGAGGCAGCTCTATGTGAGGCAGCAAAGGGTTAAAATGCGTGCCACTCTGCAGCCTTAGTGTGACCACAGAAGATGGGAGAGGACAATCAGGCACCTGGAGAATGGTTTCCTCCTTGAGAAATACAATCACGGGGCCAGCCTGCCCAGCCATTTCCATCAAATTAAATCTGAACAGAACACCCACCTGGATGGTTTCAGTCTATAGTAATTTTAAATGCACATTTTATGTCTTCTCTGACACAAAAGAGCACTGTAATAGAAAGGTGACAATTTGCCACTTGCAGGCAAGTGAAAGGTAGAAAATTACTCCAAACTGGCAGTACAGATTTTCTGAAAATAATATAAGGATAGCTGCCTTAAAGGAGGCAACAACTTAAAGGGTCTAAGTCCCAAAGAATGAAAAATACTATGTAGCACATAAAGGTTGTAAAATAATTGCACAGAACCATTAAGTCTTCACAGCATTAAAAAATCGCTTTCTTTTCCTTGCTTACATCATGTGTCAGCAAACGACAAATGATTATTGTCATTATTTCTGTAGCCTTCTTCATTACCCAAATTCTTTACAGACAGTGATTAGTTAACTGCACAACCCCTGCCAGAAAGGTCAGTGTGATTAACCTGAAGGCAGAGCCAGAGAGCCTTGAGGTTAAGTGATTCGTTCTTTCCTCCAAGGAGATGCGTGGAGGACAAGGTCTCAACTCCAGCGTTCTCCTGGCTGAAGTATTTCCTATCCTGGCAGATGGATGTCACAGTGAAAACGCCTTTTCTTCCCCTAGCGTAACTGATGTCAGCAGACTGGAGATTGCACACACTTATTGATAAAGAATGAAATGTTAACCTGGTGAGATTCTCTGTTCAATTAGACTAAGTGCACTTAGTAAACTTTACAATCTGTGGCCAGTGGAGGAGTTTCCGGTTCAAGTTCTTATATCTTCATGCAACAAGTATTTATTGAGATCCCACCATCCCCAGAAAGATGTTCTAGGCTCCAGGGATCTCAAGGTGAATTTGAGAGCCAAGGTCCTATTGTCAACGAAACTTACTTTCTTTTTTTTTTTTTTTAACATTTTTTATTGATTTATAATCATTTTACAATGTTTTGTCAAATTCCAGTGTTCAGCACAATTTTTCAGTCATTCATGGACATATACACACTCATTGTCACATTTTTTCTCTGTGAGTTATCATAACATTTTGTGGATATTTCCCTGTGCTATACAGTGTAATCTTGTTTATCTATTCTACAATTTTGAAATCCCAGTCTATCCCTTCCCACCCTCCACCCCCCTGGTAACCGCAAGTCTGTATTCTCTGTCTGTGAGTCTATTTCTGTCCTGTATTTATGCTTTGTTTTTGTTTGTTTGTTTGTTTTTGTTTTTTAGATTCCACATATGAGTGATCTCATATGGTATTTTTCTTTCTCTTTCTGGCTTACTTCACTTAGAATGACATTCTCCAGGAGCATCCATGTTGCTGCAAATGGCATTATGTTGTTGGTTTTTATGGCTGAGTAGTATTCCATTGTATAAATACACCACATCTTCTTTATCCAGTCACCTGTTGATGGACATTTAGGCTGTTTCCATGTTTTGGCTATTGTAAATAGTGCTGCTATGACGAAACTTACTTTCTAATGGGTTGAGACCATAAAAAAAAAATTTAAAGAAACAAAACAATAATGCATAGTGGAAAAAACAGGCAGAGCATCAATGTAGAATAATGTTATAAGAATAATGTCATATGTGTGCCTGGGTGATTTTTAGACAGGGTGGTCAGGGAAGGCATCTCTGAGAAGGAGGTGCTGGGAATGAATGACAAGAAGGAGCTAGCCACGGAAAGAGGAGACTGAAGAACATTCCAGAAGAAATAAAAGCTAAAGGAAAAGCCTAAAGTAGATATGAACTATGTTATGTTCAGGAACCTGAGGGCAAGTCAGTGTGTCTGGGGGATAGGAGACAACCAGAAGAGTGGAGTCATTTAAGATTAGAAACAACAGGGAAGCCCAGAATGTGTGCATCAAAGAAACGACTTTGGAGTTTATTCAAAGTGCCTTGGGGAACTCCTGGAGAGCTTAAAGTGGTGATGGGACACAATCTTACTCCTATTTGCAAAACATGACTTGGTTATTTTGTGGGGGGAAGAGAAGAAAGAGACAAAGCAGTTCGCAGGCTCTTGCGGTGGTCCAGGTGAGACAGGATGGTAACCTGAACTGGGATGGTAGTCATGGAGATGGAGATAATTGGATGGATTTATTTAGGTTTTGATGGTAGCATTGACAGGATTTGCTCATAGACGTGGGAAATGTGAACAGTATAGAACTGAAAACAACTCCTGTACCTTCAGGTAGAAAAATGGAAGAGAAATATTAGGAAATCTTTGAAATCTAAGGCTTGTCAAAAGGTACCTTGACTTGGGAAATGCATAGCACCAGAAAAAAAAAAATACTGTAGGATCTGAAACAGTTTAAGAGGTCAGCAAAGGCTTCTTTAGGAAGTAACATGTAAAGTAAGATCTGAGCAACTTAGGTAGAAAGACGCTGTGACCATCACTGAGATATAAAGTCGTAATTCATACACATATACACAATTTACTGACTACAGCTGTTACGTCTCCTTTAAATTCCAGAGAGAGAGCATTTGGTCCATTGATTGACTGTCCCTAGGGCAGGTGTCCAGTCCTGATCCATTCAGTGGTGGTTTGGGAAATGAGAGTGTGTCACAGGGTCTGTGGTTTCCAAGGGCTAAGGGAGAGACTGTTATATTAGAAGGGAAGTTGGGTATGGCAGCAAATTGACTTATGTGTCTAATATAATCGTCCATTCACCTTGGCATTCCCAGAGCCTAACAGAACACCAAGCATATAGGAAACACACAACGTCAAGTGATTAAATGAATAAAGGCAATTTAAGGGATGAGGCAATCTGGGGCTTCTCTTAAGCATTAAGGAAATCTATTTCTCAGATCAGTCATGACCACCTTTTAAATACACTATTTCTCCTCCTCCCATAATTTTTTATGTGCCTCATTAACAGACATGTTAACAACATTGGGTTAGAAATATTTTGGTTATTATTGATACTTAAAGTTTTTCACATCTTAATCCAGTTTTTCCTCGAACTTTCCAGAACATAAGAATCACCTAGGCAGCGTATGCTAAAAATGCAAATTCCTAGGTCTAGTCCACTTCAGCACAGCCAGAGGAGAACCCAAGATTATGAATTTTAGTATGATCCAGCAATTACTCCTGTAGGTGTACTTGAAGACAGGATCTCGAAGAGAGATTTATACATCTATGTTCACAGCAGCATTATTTGAAATCACCAAAAGGTGGAAAGAACTCAAATGTCTAACAACAGATGAAAAATGTGGTAGACAAAATGTGATCTATCTATTCAATAAAATATTATTCAACCTTAAAAAGAAAGAAAATTCTGACACCCTCTACAACATGGATGAACTTTGAGGACATGATGCAAAGTGAAACAAGCCAGTCGGAAGATACCTAAAGTAGTCAAATTCATAGAGAAAGTAGAATGGTGGTTGCCAGGGGCCGAGGTTGGGGAGGAAATTGGAAATTATTATTTAATGGGCATAGGGTTTCAGTTTTATAAGCTGAAAAAGTTCTGCAGATTTCTTGTACAACAGTGTGAGTATACATAACACTACTGAACACTACACCTGAAAATGATCAAGGTGGCAAATTTTATATCATGTGTATTTTACTACAATTAAAAATAAAAGGATATGAATTTTAACAAAGATCCTATGTGATTAAGATGAAAATGAGGAAATTTACTTTGAGGTTCCCTGTGCTATAGCCAATGTCTTCCCCAATCCAGTCCAAGGCACACCTAGATAGTCTCATGGGTTCTCTCTGCCTCCTTCATTCTTGTCGCTGACTTAATTTAGACTTCATCACCTACCAACTGGATCCCAACAGCCACAGATCTGTTTTCTCTGGCCCCTGTGCCTCCTGTCTTACTGCATCCTGAAGTTTAATCCAATGTTATTTTCCCAAAACAATGATTTAGATGGATCATGATTCTGATAGAAAAGCAGAACAGAATGAAAGAAAACAAAAAAAAAAACAATGTGGAAAACAGTCAAATGATTACAAAAAGTAGCAGAATTTACTGTGCTTATACTGGAATTATAGACTTGAATTCTATTTTTCCTATATATTAACCTCTTCAAACTTGATGTCTCTTAATACGACCTACAAAAGAATCCTACTTTTTTACTTCTCCTTATATGATGAAATACAAGCACGGCCACCCCTCAGAGATGTACCTCATGTCCTCTACTCAGGTACCTCTCTGTATTTACTGAAGTCCCTGTTTTACACAACCTAATGTTCCCCAAAAGGAAATACAAAAATGAAAATGCCCAGGAAGCCTGGTTTCAATGCAGTCTTTTCTACAAACCAGCTGTGTGAATGAAAGCAATTCTATTAGTTTCTCTGGGATCCATTTTCCCAGCTGTAAAGAGAGAACCAACTCATGGCTTCATTTGGATGGCCACCCACTGTAAAAAAAGAAGTTTCACATGGCAAAGAAGTTTCTCAAAGCTTCCATGAAACACTTACCCTTACTGTATGTGATGCACTGTGATATTTTATTTTCCAGTCTGCTCTAATCTACCCTATGATAGTTCTTTCTTAAAAACACAAGGCTGGTTACAACATTAAATTGACTTCGCAACACTCTACAAGATCATAGCCACAATTTGAAAAGCAGTCACGTAGGTAGGCTGCTTCTGTTCTAATGATCTATGATAACAAATAAAAATGGAATTTCTCCTGCATATTTGTGTGCTTTCCTTTTTCTCCACTTTCATAGATAAATTCATGGAAGAAAAATAGGTTTCCTATGTTTCCGTGACAACTCTGATAAAATGGCATAAATCATACTACAAATTCAAAAATTAATAATTCAAACATTACAAAGTTTATTTAGTGATAATACAAGCCTATGGGGAAAAAAGATTGGATTCCTTTCCTCACTTTCCCACTGAGCCAAGGGGGAAACTTGGCTTTACATCCCAAGTATACGTATCATGGTTAAGGAAGGGGCACTAAGACTGAAGCCACGCCCCTTCACATCGCTGTTAAATCGCTGATTCTCAGCCTTGACCCTGCTTGAACATCCCTGGAGAAGTAAAACAAACCATTTTCTGATCCTACTCTAGAACTATTAATTCAGAATATAGGAGAGCAGAACTGAATCACCTCTCTAGGTGAGGGCTGAGAACAATTAGACTAGTTGATACAACACGAAAGTCACCATCCTCTGGGTATCCAGTTTAGTCCAATGACAAAAAACAACTACAGCAATGACAACCACTGTTGAGTTGAGTCTCTTTTCATTCCACGTCCCTGGATTCTTCCCTGTTATGAACTGAATGTCCCACTCCCACCACACACACACAAAAAAGAGTTTGTTTTGAAGCCCTGACCTCCAATGTGATGGTATTTGGAAGCCTCTGGGGTTGAGGTTAAGTGTGGAGCCCCCATGATGGGATTACTGCCCTTATAAAAAGAGGAAGAGCCTTGAACCTGAGAAGGTGGTCATCTGCAAGCCAGGAAGAGAGCTCTCAGCAGACCCCAAACACTCCAGCACCCTGATATCAGATGACCAGCCTCCAGAATTATGAGTGTTAAATTTCTGTTGTTTAAGCCAGGCTCTGGAATTCTGTTTTGGCAGCCCAACCAAGCTAAGACATTCCCTAAACTTCACACCAGTCAGTCATCTTTGCCTTCATCATCTTCACAGTCCAGCATTGAGAACCGCTATCTGCTGCTGTTGAAACAACAATGGCTTTAAATCCCAAATCTCCATTGGCACCGCCGAAGTGCCTTCGAGTTCCTGAGTGCAAATGTCATAGGAGAAGGGTAACTCTATAAACAGTTGATCCCTTCCTGTCAGTTACATAACTCTCTCTGTGGGGCAGAGTTGTAAACAGCTCGTGGAGGTGTCATTTTGCAGAACTGACAGCTGAAAGTGGGGGAGGGGTAGGAGTAACAACCATCTCTCATCACAGGTAAGCATTGTGAAAGGCTGGCTAGAAACAACTATATTCAATCTCTTGTAATAACCTTTAATGAAAAAGAGTATGAAGACGAATATATGTGTATATATATGCATGACTGGGACACTATACTGTATACCAGAAACTGACACATAGTAATTGACTGTACTTCAATCAGGAAAAAAAAAAAAGAAACACTTAGGGATTTTGAAATACAAACAAGCAGACAAAAATAGTGACAGACTCCAGAGACTAAAAGGAGTTAGAAATTGCTATCTGGCTTTAATATAACAAAGCCTAACTTTTGGGTGAATTACTGATTTTAAGAAATCCATTTCGAGAATATAGAGATTGGTGAAAAAATACACCAAAATATTAAATTGAAGTGAAAAAAATTAACAAATCTTTGTTTTAAAGGGTTATGGTGATTTTGAGTTTTTCTCTATAAATTTGATTTTATTAAAGTGATTAGTTTTCCTCACTAACCAAATTAATGGAACTTGTAGATTTAAGAGGTTTTTTTAAATTCATGAATTCTCGTTTCATATGAAAGCTACTAGCTTTTATACGCTTCCTTACCGCCACCTAGTGTATGTTAATATATTGCATAAAAAGGCAACAAGTGCAGCTAATTTGTTAACGTTAAGATCAAAGCTGGCAGCTAATCAGTTTATTAACAAATATCTTTGATGTAGCTCAATGAGTTGCAAATAGCATATGGGTGCATCTCCATTCATTTATATGACTTGCTCTGGCCTTCAGAGACTGTTAAAAGGGCTTCCTTTGGATTTGAGATTATGACTTTTTTAGAATAGTGCTAAATGTATTTTTATAAAATATTGATGCAAAGAGGTGGTTGTGCTTCATTTTATCATTATATTTTGATTATTTTACTTTGCAAAAAAAAAAAATGGGACAGCTGATCATCCTTTCTGGAGAAGCCTAAGAGATGTGTCCAGAGGAACCCAGACACCATCTCTTGCTTCCTTCTCTTCCCATCGCTAGGACAGGACCTTCCTCATGCTGAGTAGGTTCAAATTCTGGACATCAGCGCATCTGATACAACACTGTCTTAACGGACATGCATAGATGATTAGTGTAACTGCTTCTCTCGAACGGTGATAACAATGTCACAAACAGCTTAGGGTGAAGGAAGAATTGGGTCTCAATTCTGGCAGGTTTCCACAAGCCTAGAAAGTATCATCAGATACTCTACAGTGATAGACACAGATGCTCTACAGAGAATCAAGAGCAAGGGAAAACCAGCACTGAAATGCGCCGCGTTTTCCCTGCTCTGTGCAGCTCTGTGCAGCTGCCTCATGACCATTAATTTCTCACCACTGGGTAAATACATGGGATCTTGTAACACACACGTGTGTGTGTCCACGTTCTCTTCTCCTCAGTCCAACACCGCCAAACTGCTAGCTCTGTTTTACCACCCCCTCCATACTGTTGACATTTTACTGAAATACAGAATCCACAAGTCTAGGAAGCACTGACATAGCTGATGAAAATAGCAGAATGCGAAAGGAAGGAGCTATTTTGGAGACGTATTCCCTTTGGTCGCTTACCAGTATGAATACAATCTGTTAATTATGAAATATGGATGACAGGCCAGCAGATCCTGGTGAGGTGCCAGTTTGGGGGACAGAGTGGTTGGTAGGGGACTTGGTTCACGAGAAGGCGAGATGTGTTACTCAAATTTGGCAAGAGAAGCTGTAACGAGAGCCCAGGGCTAAGTCTAATTCACAATTTTGCTCAGAAACAGGCCTGTACCTGGCCTTTGATTGGGCAGTGATCTGGGAGCATAGGTTTGTGGGCACGTTTCCTCAGCAAGAGACAAATTTTGGAACGACCGATGCTAGACAGTAGAGGCACAAGTCACTAAACGTGTTTCTACTCCTTCCTTCCCTCTTAGGTTTTATACAACCATGGCTTCGATTGCTAGGTGTTTTTTGTTTTTTCTCTACTTCACATTTTTTCTTTAATCACTATAGTAAAGGCTTAAGAAAAGCATTTTATTAAACTCTAGAAATTTGTCTAGCCTTTAACATATATATTCACATTCTTAATTCTGTTCATTTAGACATTTCATATTTCTTAGAGCAGTGTCTGATTATTCAAGAGATGCTCATTCTCCCTTTTACAAATACTTCAAGGGTCTACCGTTGGCAGAATTCTGACAGCCTCCAAAGCTTTAGCAAAGCGCACCAACTTGGTTTAATTCAGGAAAAACCTCATTAACTTAACTAGATCAGAGAGAGTCTCTCTGCCAAAAATTAACCTGTTTAGCACATAAATAGTGACTCTTTACCTGTAATTGTCATTTCTCCCAGATCACTGCAGTCATCAGACTGTCATTTTCTTGTTTTTCTCCATCCACAAAGACTGAGACTCCTGCAGCTCATAGAATGATCTGGCATTTTACAATTTGGGACCGTGTCAAGGGCCGTGTACATATTTTCTCAATTATAATCTGTGCTCTCCCAAATATAGCTTTTGCTCTGGTGGATTTTATAGAAACTATCTATCTTTAAAAATCCCATTTTTAGCACTAACGTTAAAGCTCCATCCGTGATATGTATTTCACATCTTCCCTTCGAAAGGAATAGTTATGGCTCTTTGAATAAAACAGAGATACAAGTTGCTACTTAGACTTTCAAAGAGGTTTTTTTTTTTTTTTTTTTGCTACTGGTTCATGCAGTAATTGGAAAGAGAAAAGCTGGATACGTGAGAAGTAGTAAAAGTACTTTCTTATTCTGTAATCAGTGAAGAGTGGGAAATTGTATAATCTTTGATTCATTATTAGTACTTACAAAGGCAATATGCCAAATGTGAACACTTGCACCAAGTGGGTTCTCATTGCTTTTTTTAGCAGCACTGGCTTAAAAAGCTTAAGTTATATTTATAAAATGAAGTTAAGTGTTTTATTGATGAGAGAAATTTAAGTTGCAATGAAGATATATTACTAAAAATCATAGAATAATTGAGCTGGAAGGCAATTTAGAGAAAATATAACCAAATGCTCATTGTGTCTCCCCGTTTTGTTGTTTCACAGATGAGGAAACCAAGTCCTACTGAGTTGTTTAATCCCACAGATCTAATCAGTAGAGCAAAGAATTTATTTCATTTTTTTAAGGAAGCCAGCAATGTATATTGCCTTAGATTAGGTGCTACAAAAGCATAACTTATTTTCAAACTCTATTAAAAATGAGTAAAAATTAGCATATGTCTAGAGTTTAATACTCTTTGCTAGGGTCTTGTGATTGTAACATTCTTTGTATATAAAATAGATAATAAATGAAGTCATTTACACTGTAGAGTTCTTAGGTATTCATAACAGAAATGAGATCAATAGTTTGAAAATTATTATTATATGAATTAGTTGGATTTTTGTGTTACTGAATAGTTTTTCTTTAACTTATTTTTTATTGACGTATAGTCAGTTACAATGTGTCAATTTCTGGTGTGCAGCACAATGTCCAAGTCATGTGTGTGTATATATATATATATATATACACATACATACATATTCATTTTCATATTCTTTTTCATTAAAGGTTATTACAAGATATTGAATATAGTTCCCTGTGCTATACAAAAGAAATTTGTTTTTATCTATTTTTATATACAGTGGTTATCATCTGCAAATCTCAAACTCCCAAATTTATCCTTTTTCAATAAATAATTGACACATGAGATGGAATCATACTCTTATCGAAACTTAACATAGGCAGAAACACACAGGAGCCCCCACAACCGAAGTTCTGGAGGCAAAGCCAAGTCAGAACAAAGGGCCTGCTATGACCTAACGCTTTGAGGAGAGAAATACCCTAACTCTCAGCTCTCTTACTGGTGTTGTCTCTGATGTATTGCAAACTGAGTTTCTTCCTAGTTTTCCCTCCAGCTTCTGTGCTTAGAAAATCTTTGTCTCAAGAATAAGGAAGAAACTCCAAGACACCTATGGGCAGCTGAGACTTTCTTCTCCTGGAGTACCCTTGCTAAAAACCAAGGTTCTATCAGGCATGTTTTATTTACATCTGCCAAGTCCAGTCCACCCTTCATCAAGTAAGACCACAGAGTCACCAACAGGATTTCATAAGAAAAAAATAAATTATTTTCTTTCTACAGAAAGACGTTTTCTTAGGTAACTGAATCGAACCAAATAAAAAGCATTTGGTTTACCTGGAATGACTTGAGTTTCCTTACCTGACACGGATCAACCAGGAGAATGAGTCACAGTCCTTTCATTGGTCAAGTCAGCCTCTGTCTGAAGTTATGGTCACTTTCTGAAAAACATAAATTCCGAAAAATTCTTCATAAGACACTTTAATTGGAAAATGTTTCATAGAGTTGAGGATGCCTTTGAAGAGTATGTTTCACAGGAATGACCTTACAACCCCTGATGACTTCTTTTTCTTTGGAAAGAAAAGGAAAAAGTGTAATTCAATTATACCAGAAATCCAACTAAAATTAACAAGATTTTAAAACTTGCTTTCCTGTGTTATGAGCTTTCAAGTCCTTGAGTCTTCAAGTCTGCCTTTAAACTTTTAGTTCACAGTTACGCAGTTTAATACCTTTTCTAAGGAGTGAAAATAGAAGGAAATTAGAGGACATTGCACAAAAATTTAAATATGATGAGACGTTTTAGATTATTTTCCTTAGAAGTTCTCAAATGTGTTAGTGTATTTAACCAATTCAAGGCTGTTCATTTGTCCTACAAATATTGTCCCAGCCGTGTTCTGGGCACTGAGATGACACTCGTGGTCGAAGTGCGCAATACCCCTTCCTTCATAAACCATACAGTGTGAAGGGAGAGTGAATATTAACAATAATCAATTAACAAGGTGATCAATACAACACAGTTCAAAATATAGTTCTGAGATTATGGAAACCCCTCTAGTTTAGGGTAAGTGGTAAGGAAGAGTTGTGTAAGCCAGTAATATTTATCCTGAAGGAAAAAGAAGACGCAGAAGACTTAAAACTCATAGAGGGAGGATGTCCCAGGCAGAGGGGCCCTGAGGTGGAAAAGGTTAGGTTTGTTCAGAAACATAAAAAGTATAGATTTCATAAAATAGTGATTTGAGGGACAAGGATATAAAACAAAGTTAAAGGGTGTATAGCTTCTGTTACATAGAAGGATTTGGTCTCTATCCTAAATGCTACAGGAAGTCTTTTGAGAGTTTTTAGAGAGCAGAGTAACCCAGTTCTGTGTGCTTTGCAGCTTATTTTGTTTCACCCAGGGCTGGGGTACCTTCCATGGGAAGGAAACACCTTTGCCTTTATGGGCCCATTCTGCCATTTTATATTTGGAATTGACCCTTGAACAATGCCAGGGATCGGGGGACTGACCCACCTTCCAAAATGGAAAATCCAGTATAACTACAGTCGGCCCTTCCACATCCATGGCTTCCACCTACTGTGGTTCTGTATCCCAGATTCAACTGACCTCAGGTCGTATAGGACTTATTTGATGGAAAAAATCACATTAAGAGGACCCTTGTAGTTCAAACCTGTGGGTTCAAGGGTTATCTCTGTGTGTGTGTGTATATACACACGTACACATACATATATATTAATTTATTTTATTCTATTTTTTTATTGAAGTGTAGTCAGTTTACAATGTTGTGTCAATTTCTGGTGTACAGCATAATGTTTCAGTCATACATGAATATACATATATTTGTTTTCATACATTTTTTCACAGGAAGCTACTACAAGATGTCAAATATAGTTCCCTGTGCTATACAGTATAAACTTGTTTATCTATTTCATATATACCAGTCAGTATCTGCAAATCTCGAACTCCCAATTTGTCCCTTCCCACTCCCTTCCCCCTGGTAACCATAAGTTTGTTTTCTATGTCTGTGAGTCTGTTTCTGTTTTATATAAAAGTTCAATTATCTTTTTTTTTTTAGATTCCATAAATGAATGATATCATATGGTATTTTTCTTTCTCTTTCTGGCTTACTTCACTTAGAATGACATTCTCCAGGGCTATCCATGTTGCTGTAAATGGTATTATTTTATTATTTTTTATGGCTGAGTAGTATTCCATCATATAAATTTACATGCAGCTGTCCAGTTTTCCCAACACCATTTGCTTAAGAGATTGTCTTTATTCCATTGTATGTTCTTGCCTCCTCTGTCAAAGATAAATTGACCAGAAGCTTGTGGGTTCATTTCTGGGGTCTCTGTTCTGTTCCATTTGTCCATATGTCTGTTTTTGTACCAATACCATGCTGTTTTGATTACTGTAGCTCTGTAGTCTGAAGTCTGAGAGAGTTATTCTTCCAGCTTCATTCTTATTCTTGAGTAATGCTTTGCCAATTCTGGGTCTCTTCTGATTGCACACAAATTTTAATATGATTTGTTCTAGTTCTGTGAAAAATGTCCTGGGGAATTTGATAGGGATCACATTAAATCTGTAGATTGTCTTGGGCTGTATGGTTATTTTAACAATATTGATACTTCCAATCCAGGACCATAGGATATTTTTCCACTTCTTTGAGTCTTCTTTAATTTCCTTAATCAATGTTTTGTAGTTCTCCATGTGTGAGTCTTTCACCTCCTTGGTCAGATTTATTCCTAGGTATTTTATTACTTTGTGTGCTATTTTAAAAGGAATTATTTCTTTAGTTTCTTTTCCTGTCAATTCATCATTAGTGTAAAGAAATGCAACTGAATTTTGTACATTAATCTTGTATCCTGCTACCTTGCTGGATTCTTTTATTAGCTCTAGTAGTTTTTGTGTGGAGCTTTTAGGGTTTTCAATATATAGTATCATATCATCTGCATATAGAAACAATTTTACCTCTTCTTTTCCAATTTGGATCCCTTTTATTTCTTTTCCTTGCCTGATTGCTGTGGCTAGAACTTCCAAGACTATGTTGAATACAAGTGGTGAGAGTGGACAACCTTGCCTTGTCCCAGATTTTAGTGGGAAGGTTTTCAGTTTTTCACCGTTGAGTACTATGCTGGCTGTAGGTTCGTCATATAACTTTTATTATGTTGAGATATGTCCCCTCTATACCCACTTTGGTAAGAGTTTTTATCATAAATGGGTGTTGAATTTTATCAGATGCTTTTTTGGCATCTATTGAGATAATCATGTGTTTTTTGTCCTTTCTTTTGTGGATGTGGTGTATCACATTGATTGATTTGTGTATGCTGAACCATCCTTGTGTTCTTGGGATGAACCCAACTTGATCATGGTGTATGATCTTTTTTAAGTGTTGTTGGATTCTGTTCGCTAATATTTTGTTGAGGAATTTTGCACCTATGATATCAGTGATATTGGCCTGTAATTTTCTTTTTTGGTAGTGTCTTTGTCTGGTTTTGGTACCTATGTGTGTTCTTCTCCCTAAAGTGGGTCTCTTGTATGTAGCATTTAGGTTCTTATTTTATTATCCAGTCTGCCACACTATGTCTTTTGATTGGAGCATTAGTCCACTGACATTTACTGTAATTATTTATAGATGTATGTTTATTGTCATTTTGAACTTATTTTTCCAGTTGATTTGGTATTTCCTCTTTGTTCATTTCTTTTTCTTTTTGTGGTTTGATAATTTTCCTTTGTATTATCTTGGTTTCTTTTCATTTTTTGTGACTGTATTGTAGTTTTTGGCTTGTGGTTATGCTGTTTTGTACATATATTAACCAATTACTATATATATTTGTTTTAAACTGATAGTGATATAAGCTCAAACCCATCCTACAGAGGACAAAAAAAAAAAAGGAAAGAAAGAAAAAAATCTGTATTTTCTTGCTCCCTTCTCCCACTCTTAATGATTTTGATGTCCTCTTTTACAACTTCATGTTTATTCTGTTGTAATTCATTGTACTTATCACCTTTCCAGTTATGGTCTTCTCCTTTCTGTAGCATCCTGCTTCTTTTCTACTTAGAGTAGACCTTTCAATATTTCTTTTAGCATAGGTTTAGTGTTGCTAAATTCTTTTAGTTTTTGCTTATCTGTGAAGTTCTTTATCTCTCCTTCTATTCTAAAGGACAGCATTTTTTCACTTTCTGAACTTTGACTATATCTAGCCACTCCCTTCTGGCCTGCAGTGTTTGTGTAGAGAAATCAGCTGAAAGCCTTATGGGGGTTCCCTTTTAACTAACTCTTTGTTTTTCTCTTGCTGCCTTTCGAATCATTTCTTTATCTTTAACCTTGGCCATCTTGATTACAATATGTCTTGGTGTGGGTCTGTTTGGGTTCTACTTGTTTGGGACCCTCTGTGCTTCCTGTACATGGATATCTGATTCCTTCTTTAGGTTTGGGAAGTTTTCAGTCATGATTTCTTCAAATATCTTTTCAATCCTCTTTGCTTTTTCTTCCTCTTCTGGGACCCCTATTATGTGTAGGTTGACATGCTTTATATTATTCCATAGGTCCCTTATATTGTTTTCATTTGTTGTTTTTTTTTTTTTTTCTTTCCTCTGCTGTTCTGATTGGGTGACTTCTGTTATCCTGTCTTCTAAGTCACTTACTTGTTCCTCTGCATTATCTAGCCTGCTTTTCAAAGCCTTTAGCTCAGCTCTTATCTCAGCAAATGACTATTCCATTTTTAATTGACTCCTCTTGATAGTTTCAATTTCCTTTTTGACATATTCTCTGTCTCTATTCATAATTTCTTTTAGTTCCTTCAGTACTTTGATCACTACTTTTCTGAAATCATGATCAGTAGACTATCAAGGTCTATTTCACTGATTGTTCTTTCAGGGGGTTTCTCTTGTTCTTTTACTTGGGAGTGGTTCCTCTGCTTCTTCATTTTGCTTATATCTCTCTGGCACTATGGATTATGGAGTATCAGTTATCTACTGTGGTCATGAAGGGGTTTACTTGTTTACTATTTATTTAAAGTGGATGTGGAAATAAAACTAAAAAAAATTTAAAAGAAGAAAAAAGATTTGAAGAGTATAATCAATAACAAGAAGAAAACAGAAACAAAAATCAGATTGAGACAAATTTTTTAAAAATTTAAAAGAAGAAAAAAAAATTGAAAACAGTATAATCAATAACAGAAGTACAAAACAGATAAAAATCAGATTGAGACAAATTTTTTAAAAATGTTTAAAAAGAAAAAAGATTTGAAAACAGAGTATATAATAACAGAACAAAACAAAGAAACAAAAGTCAAATTGAGGAAAGAAACTTTTAAAAGGGATTAAAAAATAAAAAATTAAAAAATTAAAACCAAAATTTGAAAAAGAAAACCAAGTAAAAAAAAGAATGTGTTACCGAGTAGGCCGTGTGTTCCTAATAATTTGTTGCGAGGTCCTTTCTAAGTGTAGGTGGTTGCCTAGCCTTCCTTCCATGCCTTTCGGCTGTCATCCCTTTGGGTGGGGGGTGTGGCCGGTGCTGCGGTGGCCAGAGCCTGACCTGGATATTAAATGGGGCCTCCTCTTTGTTTTGTGGTTGTCACTGCCTTGCCCTCATCCTGCTGCACGAACTCCACTCAGCTGCTCCAGAGGTGCCCGGGCTGTGCCCCACCTCACTCCTCCACCCCAATCTGCGCCGCTCCCATTGCAGTGCTCCGGCATGCGAGCCGCGCCCCCTCCCAAAGCCTCGCCCGTGCAGGGCGGTTGGACGGGTCGCTCCCCTGTTTAGTGCTGCTCCCTGCGCCGTGAAGGGCCGGCCGGGGCCTGGCAGGCGGCAGGCGTGCTCGCAGGAAAGGGCCTCCCCAGCCCTCACCCCTGCCGTGCACCAGAACTCTGCTCCCTGTTGGCTCGTCTTAGAGCTGTGACTTCACAGAGGCAGCGGGGCAGAACGGTCCCCCCTGCCTGCGGCTGTAAACCGCAGGTCTCAGTTTCCCCCGGAGGCTGCGGAGCCCCAAGTGCGGCCTCAGGGCCCGGCCCGGCCCCGCCCGGGCGCTGCGCGCAGGGGCACATGGGCTGTGGCTGCGCCCGCCTCTCTCCTTGGGGGAAGTGCCAGTAATGGCGCGGCGGGTCTGAGGAGACAGAGGCCGTGGCGCCCCTCCCCTAGGGCACACCGGCCGTGTTGCTTTGCTTTTTTTTCCCGTAATTTATGGGGGACCCAGGTTGTTCTGCTCCATATCCCCTCCCAGCCACGGCGCGCAGCCCCCTGCGGTCCCCCGGGGCCGCCTCAGTGCCGCCACCCCCGCCCTCCGCCCGGCTCGGGCGGCCTGGCCCGGCCCCAGCTGCCGGCTCACGTCCCGGGCTGCGTGCCGCGGGGACCCTCTGTGCCCGTTTAACTCGGTTCTGTCGGTCAAGGGCTGCTCCGGGCAGATCCGCGCCTCGGACGCTCCCCCTCCGACCCGCTGGCCCCTCCGTGGGAGAGGGAGACCCAGCGAGCGAGCGCCAGTCCTCCTCTGCCGCTCCCTCCCCGCGGCCCGACCCGCTCTGCAGTGCTTTGCCTTCCTTCTTTTTTCCTTTTCTCTTACCAGATTTGGGCTGCCATTTGTCTTTTGAAGAAGGCGATGTTCTGTCAAAGTTCAGCAGGTGTCCTGAGTGGATAGGCGGGCGTCAGTCTTGGTGTATTCGCGGGAGAGGGTGAGCTCCCAGGTCCTCTCCTCCGCCATCTTGGCCGCGCGCCTCTATTTCTATAAATAGAAATTATGGTCTAGCATAAAGATGAGTACAATCCAGGCTGGACTATCTTGTCTGTGTATATAATGTACTATATGTCAGATACTACATATAATATACACTTAATAATATATTACTTTGTTTTATTATATATAAAATACGAGTATATTATACATAGTATATTATATATACTTTGTTTTATTATATATGTATATTGTATATTAATAACATACATACATACTTCTCTGATATTAAAACATTTTATTGGCCCCTAAAATTATCATAGACACTGGGTCCTGTGCCGACTCTGCCCAAGGCATGAGGCAGCCCTGGTCTTATCAGGAGTGAACAGATTTTAGTCAAGATAAAGTAGAAAACTATTCCATGAAGACAAGCCAGAAAGGTGGCACACACAGGCAAGAAAAACCAAGAAAATACCATTAATTTAGTTTTTAAATAAAACTAAAACATATCATTGACCCAGACACTGTAAAAATATAGCTCAAGAAATTTAAACCAGTATTTGCTAAAAAGCAAAAAAAAAAAAAAAGTCTCATTGTGGTCAGTTTAAAAAGTGACAGAAAGGAAAGGGAAAGAAATGAAGGAGGCAGAATGAGAAAGCTGAGTGGTGAAAAAGAAGAACCAGAAGCCAGGGGGGGAAGAAATACAGGGAAGCAGAGTGAGGAGAGAGGAAGAGGGGTAATCAAGAGGGGAAATGTATGCGAAAGCTCTTTGAAAGGTGTATACGCTGTACGAATGCAGGAGAGGGTGACAGGAGCCCAGGAAAACTTCCTTGGGAGGCTGGAATCGATGCATTAAAAATCTAATCATCCATAGTCCTTCAGAAGAAATCAATAGAAGCAGGCCATTATTGAAATAGTTGTGTTAGCAAGACAGAGATTTCAGATGGCACATATGTAGGGCTTGTTAAACGAGAATCTCTGCAGAGAAGTATGTTAGCGGAAAGCTGGCAGGTGTTTTTAACTGGAATCATGTGCACACTTGCTAAAAAAACTACACTTGGGACAGCAGGGCAACAGTATTGTTGTTTTTCTTGTTCTTTTTTTAAATTTTAAGTTGAAAAAATTCCAAAATAGTTTAGAAGACATCATTCATGTTGGTGAGAATGCAAACTGGTGCAGCCACTATGGAAGACAATACGGAGGTTCCTTAAAAAAACTAAGAAGACACTTACTATATGATCCAGCAGCCCCACTCCTGAGCATGTATCTGGAGAAAACTGTAACTCAAAGAGACATGCACCCCACTGTTCATAGCAGCACTATTTACAATAGTCAAGACATGGAAACAGCCTAAATGTCTATTGACAGATGACTGAATAAAGAAGATGTAGTGTATTTATACAGTGGAATATTAGTCATAAAAAAGAATGAAATAATGCCATTTGCAGCAACATGGATGGACCTAGAGATTATCATATTACGCAAAGTAAGTCAGAGAAAGACAAATATCATGATATTGCTGATATGTGGAATCCAAAAAAGAGATACAAATCTTATTTACAAATCAAAAATAAAGTCATAAACATAGAAAACAAACTATGGTTACCAAAGGGGAAAGGGCAGGGGAGGGATAAATTAGGAGCTTGGGATTAACAGATACATATAACTACACATAAAATAGATAACAAGAACCTACTGTATAGGACAGGGAACTATATTTAATTTCTTTAATAACATAAAATGGAAAAGAATGAAAAAAATAATATATATATGTATAACTGAATCACTTTGCAGTATACCTGAAACTAACATTGTAAATCAACTACACTTCAATAAAAAACAAAATTTAAAAAAAGAATTCAAGAATTATGATCATTAAACATCGCTCATATGGGTAAAAAAAAAAAAAAGGAAAGAAAGAAAGAAGTCAATGTATGCTCACAGCCCCTCCCTCCCTTCCTCCATCTTCTTTGTAGAGTACCTTTTCACTTTTCAGGTTTTGTACTACATGGAACAGGACATCCTATAAATACAGCTGTGGCCCAGCTGTGATGGGGGCCTTTCTTCTCTTGAGCCTCCGCTCTCTGCTCAGCAACCACACTTAATCTTACATGTCGACCTGAAGCGGCCATAGACCCCAGGCACTCAAACCCTAATCTAGTCACTGCTGTGAAGGCATTTTGGAGATGTGGTTAACACACACAATCAGTTGACTTTAAGTAAAGGAGATTATTCTAGAAAATGTGGGTGGGCCTGACCCATCGGTTGGAGGGACATAAAAGCAAATAACCGAGGTTTCTCTGAGAAAGAAAAAATTCTGCCTCCAGACTGCAATGCCAATTCCTGTCTTAAGATTTTCCAGCTTACTAGCTTTCTCTGCTAGATTCAGGTTTGCATCATATGATTGCAGGAGCCAATTCTTTCAAATAATTCTATTTACATACATATATTCTCTCTATATATATATGTATATGTATATAGAAAAATATATATAGTGTGTGTGTGTGTGTGTGTATATATATATATATAGCTGGTTCTATTTCTCTGGAGAATACTGAATGATACAAATCTTGGTACTGGGGGTGGTTCTAGAGGAACAGAATCTTAAGGATGAGTTTTATGAATTGGTTCTGGGGATTCTAGAATTGGTTCTCTTCACTGTTTGATTGACTGACTCTATCTCCACTGTTAAAGAGGATGCTGAAAATCTGGGGTGTGATGTGGGATTAGAAATATGCCAAATATCACTGCTGGATACCACTCATCATATCTGTAAGTGGTGAGTTTCTGGGTGACCATGTATTTGATACCTTAGAACACTTTTGTCAAACTAATGAGTATTACAGTGAAAGTAACTCATTGCTTCTGATTATACTAGAGAGAAAAGGCTGAGTTTAGGGCTTCAGATTCCCCTCTCAACTGCAGCATCCATGATCTGGAAGGTTCTATGTCTGCCCTGAAATAACTTCTTAACCTCCTGTAGTTGAGGAGCTAAGATTTCTGAAAAGCAAACCCAGAGATCCATCCTTCATCCTACAAGTGGATAAATTACAACACAAATCGAATCCCCAATCTCACGGGGTGCAGCCTGAACCTTTTGTGGGAAAGAATTAAGTGCATGTCTAATGGATCCCATCAACCATCTCAACAGAAGCCAGGAATAGAAAACAGGTTTACCTAGGAGAGATTGTGGAGAGCACGCTTGTCTGATGGCTTACACTCCTGTGAATTGAACAGAAAACTGACAAGGTTTTTGACGATTTTTTCATCAGCAAAAACACTGCCAGCCTGGATTAAAAGGGACCAAGATACAAGACACTCGGAGAAGACCATGTAACAATAAAGTCAAAAACTGTGGTGGTGCAGCTGTAAGCCAAGGAACAGCAAGAATTGCTGGCAGCCACCAGAAGCCAAGAAGAGGCAAGGAAAGATTCTTCTCTAGAGCCTTCAGAGGGAGTATGACCATGCTGACACCTTGATTTCAGATGTCTAACCCCTAGAACTACAAGAGAATAAAGTTTTGTTGTTAATCCACCCAGTTAGTGGTCATTTTAGGGACACCCAAGGAAACCAACATGGCAACGATATCCAACCAATAAGTCATCCATACAGTCCTTCCCATTGTGGGGGAAAACGCTGAGAGACACATAGAAATTGTATATCTTATGTTCCTTTTTGGGATGTTTGGGAATTCAGAACAGGTGTCATGGGGAAAAGAAAAGTTTTAAACTTTCCTCACGTTTTCTCAGTTTTTCCAAGGTCTGTATGAAGCTTGGTCTAAGATTGATCTACATAAAGATGGTTTGAAAAGAAAGATATCAGGTTTTCCTTTTCTTGACCCAGGTAGTGTCTCTATGATTAATTATTGCTAAGGGAATAAAGCGAAGAAATAGAGAGAGGAGAGGTGGAGGAAGGATTAGAAGGAAGGTGAGGGAACAAGTTATCAAAATGCATGACTTGGAAATGACATGAGTGGATCCGGAGCTGTCCCAAAGATCTAATGGGACCTGCCAGTCTCTGACTCTGTAACATAAGCTGTATGAGTTGAAAAAGACATGAGATATCATGTAGTCTAGAGACACAGTATTTCTCCAGCGGCACAATGTAGGGCAGCACTTCAGCGTGCCTAGAATGTGAACATATGCAGATCAGGCTTCGGAGTAGAAACCATGGGGACAGACGCACATCCCTGACGGCCCTGCCCAGGGAGCTGGAGAGCCTGGTACGCAGCAGCACAGTTCTCAGTATGACACACTGGTGTGGCTCTCTTTAAGGTAGGCAACCACATTTTGGTTGTACTGGGTTATAACCATACTGCTTCAGAGACATCTTTCATTTAGAGGGCTGAGCTGAGCAGGTCCTGTGACATGTGTGTGAGCTATGTGAAACTACACTTTCAAAGAAAGGTTGTATGTTTAGCAGAATATGAAAAAATAGAGGAGATCCAGGTAAGGGAAATGAACTGGTCTAAAGAAAATGACAGAGGAATAATGGGTTTTCAATGGGTCCAAGCTAACAGAGAGGCAATTGTGGGTATTTTGTAAGATGTTACACTGAAGTACTCTGTGTTGTAATTAAACCCAGTGTTTAAGACTGTTTTGGGAGACTTTTGATCACTTCGTGTATGCTGCTAAAAATTGTATGAGTTCAAAAATGTTGAAAGCTATTGCAATAAGATCTTTCGTCGTATTTTATAGACTCGTGTTTCGTGTAAAGTGCTGCCAACCTTGATGAGCTGTGTCATCAGATCGTAATAAATTGAAAACAGGCAATTCGAGGTGGGAGGATGAAAAGGGGCAACTACACGTAGAACTGACAGCCTGGTGAAGAGGAGGGAGGTATCTAACCACTCTCGAGCTTCACAGTAAAGAGCTAATTTGTCATAATAAAAGCAAACCTCAGCTGTGTCTGTAGTGCCTTGAGCCTGGGTTGTGTTCCCTCTGAGGCTCAGCCATGTGTGGGCATTTCAGAAAGGCCAGTGAGATCTGCACGTCTGCACAGATCGTCTATTTTAAAGGACAATCTTGTGATTGGATAAAGAAGATGTTATATATACACATATATATAATATATCTATAATGGAATACTACTCGGCCATAACAAAGAATACAATAATGTCATTTGCAGCAACATGGGTGAACTTGGAGACTGTCATACTAAGTGAAGTAAGTCAGAGAATGAAAAATACTATATGATATTACTCAGATGTGGTATCTAAATAATTAAACATATGAACTTATTTACAAAACAGAGACAGACTCACAGACATAGAAAACAAACTTATGGTTACCAGAGGGGAAGGGGAGGATGGAGGAATAAATTGAGAGTTCTGGATTTGCAGATAATAACTACTGTATATGAAATACATAAACAACACGGTCCTACTGTTAAGCACAAGGAACTATATTCAAATACCTTGTAATAGCTCATAATGAAAAAGTATATGAATAGGACTATACATATGTATAAATAAATCAATATGTTGTACACCAGAAATTAACATGACATTGTAAACCGATTACAGTTAAATTAAAAAAAGAATAATCTTGGAGCACCTTCGAGAAAAGATCGTTTGGGGTCCCCCACCATGTCTGTTACCATATTATCATTTAGTCTCCATGAATTTGTCAATTCCTAGGGAACCATGAAGCTGCAAGTAAGAAATGAGAGACCTGTTTCCACATAAAACCTCTGTGAGTGTGTAGGAGCAAAATCATTCACAAGTGAGAGAAAATGTCCTCCCCTCTTCTAAAGAGCAGCTTCAGAGACGTGACTCTGCCGCAGAAGGGCTCGCAGGCCCACCACGGGAAGTGGTACCAGAGTCGGCGAGTCACCTGGGGCAACAGGTAGGGTGGTCTTCACTACTTCATGGGTGGCAGAAGCAGGGGCCAACCTTGAAGCATCAATGGGCAACAGTCACTAGTGACTTCCTAGCTCACTGCAGCAGGACAGTCTGAGAGTATATATGGCAATGTCTGGGGGACAGATAGACACACCTGTGACAGCAGGACCAGGAGGAGTGGCAGAATTGAGGAGCCTTCATCTACCCACATCCCTCAAGAGATCAGGAGCAGAAAAAGACCTCATGGAGTATTTGAAAAGAATTGTCCCTTTTCCCTTCAGTATTTTTTCAAATCATTAGAGAAGAAAAATCCTGCAATAACAAATGGAGGCTAGAGTCAAAAAAAGATATTTATTGTCATTACCATTACTTGATTTTTATTCCCTGCCCAACTTCGGATCCCATCTGGTAGTTCTAGGGAAATATTGACTTCATTAAGAAAAAGTGTTAACTGTTTGACATATGCTATTTAACATAGCAGGTGTTACATAATACATCTGAGAAGTGTTTTCATCAAAATGGTTCACTTTGTTCAAGTTTTTGCACTTG
This sequence comes from Camelus dromedarius, assembly GCF_036321535.1. NCBI lineage: Eukaryota > Metazoa > Chordata > Mammalia > Artiodactyla > Camelidae > Camelus > Camelus dromedarius. Next base: position 9,086,103 of record NC_087442.1, read on the forward strand.
AAGTTGTATTTTCCTGTTATCTGTGAAATTAATTTACGTGGAATAGCTCACTCCTTTACCAGACAGATAAATAGTGTTGCCATCATAACAGACTGTTAATCCCTGAACAAGTTTGATTAAAGATGGATTTAAGAACAACCTGTATTAAGAACAACTCTTGGTTTAATTAGGAGCAAAGGGAATTCTATTTTTAATAATTATCTATTAAAGTTGGGCCAGATTTTGTAAAGGATTGATTATTGCCTAATGCCTTTTTAAAAATTATTATTCTTTCTTTCCATTTTGACCGTAGTCTAGCTGTTAAAAATGTAAATTTATGGCTGATATCCTCTGTAGCATAAATAATTCAAGTTCTGAAGTCAACGTAGTTGTCTCTTACCACGCACACGGGAAGGCGAACCCTTAACCACTTCACAGCTGGCTGTCTTCCGCTGTGGGCGGTGTCAGCCACTCTTTGGCGCTACAGTGGACTATAAAATTAACAGCTCGCTGTTATGATACTCTGCAGGGCATTGTGCATCTGGCCCAAGGATGCATGTTGGGCAGCAGTGACATAGATTAGTAACTGCAAATAGACCTCAGATTCGCAAATTAGATTGGCATTTTTTTTTTTACAACAGAGGCTCTCATATCCAATTTGCATACTGTACACTATCAACCCAAATGCTAATAAACTGTGCCCTGAGCAAATTGTTGCTTTGATTAGAAAATTAAGTCTGTAGGAAAACGGGATAAATGTAGTAGTGGGGAGAATTTAAAGTTACACTCATCATGTCATAAATATTTTTGTATGTTTTCCCATTAAAATATCAGATTTTCCGTGTTAGGTTTTTTTTTCTTTTTGAAAACGAGGAAAAAGCCATGCTTATATCTAGACTTCAGATAGGCTATCTCAAGTCTGAGGCCACTGCAGAAGGTGTAAAATGTGCTGGCTGAACTGCCCCATGTGGCTCAGTCTTGGATAAGATCAATGATGAGTCCTTCCTGAAACACTAATTCATGAAGAAATACATCATCCTAAGTTTCAAGACAGGTGGGATATCAATTTCCAAAGAATGATAGGGCCCTTATAAGATATACTTGGGGATAAAATGAACTGTGTGTGTGTATATATATATATACACACACACAGCACATATATACCTATATAATGGAATACTTAATAACAGTGTAGACCTAGAGTAAACAGTCAATCAATGCATCTCTTGTTTTTTTCATAGGTTACAAAAAGCAACAGCAAACACAAGTCCTGGGAAGTTTCCATATCTCAGAAAAGAGGGATGGAATGCCATTTTTAATTTTTGTTGGTTTGTAAGAGGCTTTCTCTTTTGGTCTATTTCTCCCAAAGAAATGGATTGTCACCTTAATCCAAAAAGAGAGTTAAAAAGAGATCTTTAACTACTATATACAAAATAGATAAATGAGAAGTTTCTACCGTATAGCACAGGAAACCGTATTCACAATCTTGTAGTAACCTATCATGAAAAAGAATATGAAAATGAATATACGTATGTATATGGATGACTGAAACATTATGCTGTACACCAGAAAGGGACACAATATTGTAAACTGACTATACTTCAATTTAAGACAAGGGGTCATTTTGGCCTCAGATCCAGATATTTCAGGGGGAAAATAGTGCTGAAGCCGCAAAGGTGAGTCTTACAAGTGGTCCTCCGTCCAGATTTCCAGAGCTAACCCACGAGGCATGCTCTGTGAAGACGTTACAAGAAAAGAGAGGACGTCCTGAAACCAGCTCGTTCCCTCTCTCACTTCCCTCAGTGACTGACACAGTGTCCAGACCAGCATCGCCTCTTTTTCTGGGTCCTTTCTATACATGAAAGGGTCCTTTAAAGTCCAGTGAAGCCCAGATCATTTTTGAGGCTTCTCCAGAGACCTAAGGGAGTAAAGAAAATGAAGAAGCAAAGAGCGGGAATGCCATCCCCCTTTCTGTTTGATAGGGAGGCACCAACTCCTATATGGGATGGGGAAATGGCTGAAAAATGGTCAATCTCGGTACATGCTTTATCAAACTGTAATTTCTAGTAAATTAAAAATATGACTTAGCCTGCAAATACAGAACAAAGACATGTCAAGGAGATATTTAGCTCATTAGTGAGAAAACCAGCAGGATGGTAAGGACTGGCACAAAGCAGAATTCAGAAGACTGAGTAAACATAGCCCCAAAAAAGAAGAAATGCAGGAATACATTTGCTTGGTTACATACAAAACTCTTTAATGTCTTGCTGGGCAATCAAACCATAAGTTTCCGAGTCATCTCTCTATGGAACAGAAATCGTTTGCATCCCTACAGGATAAAGTCTACATGTTAACAACACGTAATTTCACACAAGCTTGACTCTACTAAGTAATAGGTGGTAAGTCAAAACAAAAGCACGCCCACAAAAGAATCCAGTAAGAAGGTGCTCTGTTACAACATTAAGAAAACAAGCAGTTATTCTTTGGCCTTATTTGCAAATTCTAGGTAATTTTTCTTAACAGCATCAAAATTATCTAGATAACGTTTATCTCCTCGCAGGAAATGCTCTTCAAAGGTGATTCCAAAAAGTTGTAGTGACTTAGATGCCCTACTACCATCTAAGATATGCCTTCCATCTTTGAAAACCCGTCTCAAGAATCCCAGTAACCATCCCCACCCCACACACACTGTATTAGAAGGAACTGCTGCCTTCTTTGCATTCTTTGCACTGTTTCATTAGAACAGCAGTTATCATAGTTTAGTTCTGTGTGTGTCTCTCACGCGACTGTGAGTTCTCTGATACCAAGATTACACCTTGATAATCTTAGCCTCCCCAAAGCCCATCTCACACACTACACTGAAGAACATACTCCCCAAATCATCATCCCTGATTGTGGACAGAGACCGGATTTACACAGGTTTTATAGTCCTCTTTACTGGGGACGATACCAACCTGTCCAAAAGACGATTAGTTAGTGGCACATTATCCAGTGGAGTGTGATAATCAGCAAAGAGTTACTGAGAATTAACGCAACCTATTTCCTTCTAAAACATGTTGAAATGCACAATCCACAGTCACCTCATTCCATTTACAATATTCATAATTACACATACAGTATCTTAATTGGTTTAGATTTATTCTTCATTTCGTACAAAGGACTGTTGTCAGCCATAACTGGATGTGGCAAATGTGCACTCACCCAGGATTTACAAGGCACTCATGCCTTAATTAACAGACCTTATATCCAATGAGTAGTAAACTCATTTAAATTTCAATAAAATTAAATGTCCATGTTTATGCAGTCCTTTATCTAAATGCTGCCATTTGAATAGCAACATCTATTTCATTTTTCCCTTGGTTTCCCTTGATTAAACTTGTAGTAGATTGCATTGAGGCTGAATTATCCAAAAAAGAATTCTAATGGTCTTGGCATTTATTCAGTATAGCAGGATAAAAATGCTAAAGTTTCAGTGGTAATGACATCTGAGTTTCTGCAATGCTGTAGCTTTTACCCAAAAGGTAGAAAATAGGGTCAGTTAGACTAAACTCTGTTTAAGCAAGATTACCTCCAATCCAAAATGTATGTGATATCTTTGTCAAATTACACGAACAGACAGTATGACTTTCTTAGATTTCAGATACTAGATCTAAGTTGAGATCTGGCTTTCAAGTGGGGTATTTATGCATATATGTCATTAATATGGATAATTGACTTAGTGACCACCTGAATCATCATGTAGGTGAATATCCAACATTTTTAGAAGAAACAATAAAGAAAAAAAAAGTTAGGATTTTATTATTGAAAGGACCCCCCAGTGAGATTTTACATGTATAATTAGAAAATTATTTAATATCCACAAGTGAATATGAGTATGTAAGAAAGGGAAAGAGATACTCCATCAAGTCAAGGAAGCAAAACACACAAAGCAGGTGACTACGGTTCACATCTAGGTTCCACCATTAACTAACTAGCTACATGGAGAGGGTCAGCTCCCTTTGCGACTCTGGGCTATAGCAACTTCCCTCTAGTTAAGGAGAAATTTGCCAGATGTTCCCCAATGTCTTTTTCAGTTTCAGTGTTCAATCTCCTTTGAGGTAGGATCAAGGAAGAATGCTTTGGGGGCGTTCTCTTTAAAAAATCTCTCCCTAACCTCCACTAAATCACAAATCCCCAAGATTTTTCTTTCAAACTAACCTATTAGTTTCTCTCTGCCTAGAGCCTCCTTATTGGTTCAAGCTATCATGGATTGTTGCCTGGATTTTAGTAATAACCTTGGATTTGACTCATTCATCTACCCTTTTCCTAGCTCCTTCTCCCGACTCCCAACAAAATTCTTTGCCCCACTATAGCCAAAGCTAAATTTTTAATGAAAAAATAATATTTCTTCAAAATATAAATTAACCAGGGTCTCTTCTTCCCTGGCTTTCCATTTCTCTTTGAGTAAATTCAGAAATTCTTACCATGCCTTTCCAGCTCTCTCTCAGAGCCCTTCTCTCCCTACTCCAGAAATCCGTGACTTTTCTTAAACCCTCTGGATCATCAGCACGGAGTGCAATTCCTACATCTCTTTAGGGAACTGATTCCATAATCTCACTTCCTCAGAAAAACTTTCACCGATTCACACAAGTTAGATTTCACCAAAAGTCTTACTGTTCTTCCTTTACTATTTAGTACAATTATGATTACTAGACTCTTCAATATCTGTGTTGCAAACTGACCTGAGCCAGTCTGCTCCTCCAACAACTGGCAGATTACTTTGCTAAATAGGGTCATCGCCAACAACTGGAGGGAGAGAGGAACCACCTACACTGAACCTCCTCATATACGTGCTCACTAGTGGATGGTATAGGGCAAAACAAGACTCCAAAAAGTCTACACAGAACATTTATTAGCCAAGAGGCACAGAGACATCCCCAGAGGCAGGGCTAATGAGTGAAATCCCCTTTGTTCACTTGGACACTGACAAGCAGTTTGCTGGAGAGATTCTGTTGACAAAAAATTAATCAATAGTCCATCTTAGAAAAAAGTGAAAATTTCTATTTGAGCCAACCTGAGGATTATAACCCAGGAGACGGTCTTTGAGAAAGCTCTGAGGACTGTTCCACCGTTAGAGATCAAAGCACAGTTATACAAGTTTTTGAGACAAAGGGTTATATGTAAAATAATGTATTATTGACAGTTCACACAATCCAGATCTACATGTACAAAGCGAGTACTGGGTGATGGGTCATCTCGGCCCCTTACAAGATTAAGAAGGAGGGTTATCTCCTAAGGAGGTCTGGTTAAAGCAGATGTGTTACTGGAGAAGAGGTTCTTGTCTTGCGCAGGAAAGAATTCAAGAGTGAGCCATAGTAAAGTGAAAGTAGATTTCAGGGAGACACACACTCCATAGACAGAGTGTGGGCCATCTCAGAAGGCAAGAGAGGCAGCCCCAGGGTGCAGGGGTGGCTAGTTTTTATAGGCCAGGTAATAAGTGGGAGGATTATTCCAATTGCTTGTGGAAGGGGCAGGGAATTGGGCCTCCACCCACTTTTGGCCTTTTATAGTCAGCCTGGGAACTGTCATGGCACCTTGGGTGTGCCATTTAGCATGCTAATATATTACAATGAGCATAAAATGAAGCTCAAGGTCTACTCAAAGTCAGACTTTCAGCCATCTTGGGCCTAGCTGATTCTAACCAGTTAATGTCCTATCCTCAATTGCTGTGTTATTCTTTTCACGGTTGTCCTCTGCCCCCTTCCCTCCTGTCTCAGATTCACAACACACACTAAAGGGAAGGGAGGAGGCACAAATGAACAAAGAAAAAATTTACATTTAAATTTTCTCGTCTTGCCATAAAATACGAACTTTATCCCGTCAATTCCCTCCATTCACATGTAAAGATATTTTATGACTTCAGACTCAGCCCACTTTCTACTTGGAGCTGGTGTTCGCTTTCTATCAACTGGAGTAAGAAGGACCAGAGTTTCAGATGCCTACACGTTAGGCTGCTGGCCCTGCTGGTACATTACACCTCAGTGATTCCCAAGGTTACACTAATTTAGCTTACATTCACCTAGTTTCCAAGGTCCTCTCTCCATGTGAGGAGGCTGGGTCTGGAGGGGCTTCCTGCTCTCCTGACAGGTGAGGCTCTTGTGCTGAGCCAAGGTAACCAGGGCAGGAGAGGCTGTGCTTCCCCGGTGGGTGCCCTCTGAAGGGCCCTGGGGCACTTTCCTCAGAAGCAGCCTCAGGTCAGAACATCTACTCATCAGTGGCTAAATGCAGTGAATTTCAAAACAGGAAGACTGGAGGGCTCAATTCTCTTTCTTAAGAGCCAATTGGCTTGCTTTGTCCCAAAGGGGAAGCTGTATTGGAAGGGCAATACATTTCAAGTTGAAACAAAGAAGGGGTATTATCACTCCTTTAGAGCAATTAGTTGTTCTTTTCTAACATCTGCACAACTCAGAGAGGCCATTCAAGGGGTTTTTCCCAGAACGAAGAAATTCTACTCCAAAATGGCTTATGCTCTCTTAATAGAAGAAACCGCAGCAATAATATTAGCAAAAATGAACTTCAGTTCTGTCTAACTCACAATCCATCCTAATAATTTGTTTAGGGGGTCACTGGTATTAAAGATATTAAAGCTGTTCTGTTTATAAATAAAAATAAGTAAATAAGATGATGGGGGTAAGGGGATATGTGCATATATTCTGTTAGGAAAGAAAATGCCAAGAATGATGAAACAAAAACCTGAAGGCAAAGATTGCCTTTTTCCCCCCGTATTTTATGATTAAGGTTTACCTTTAAAAGTCTTTCGTTTGTTTACTTATTTATTTCTTCAAAAATGTTACTATGTGCTTATTATGTTGCCGAGAGTCTGCTAGTCCACGGCTCAAGGATAAAAATTGATAAAAGTGAAAATGTTTTGTAATGTATTACATAAATCTAGGAAAAAGCAATTATTACTGTTAGGGAACAAGATTCAACTGAGTAAATTTAAAATATCTTATTGGTTTTATTCAGTGATTCATGAATTAGGAAGCCTCTGATCCAGTGGATAGAAAGGAGCTCTGAAGAACTGTACAAGGCGTGAGATTCTTATAGACCACAGTGAGTGGGAACAAGGAAGTTATACTGGGCATGTGCTGATTGGTTGAAGCAGGGTTATCCCCTTACATGGAGCTGAGGGAAGGCTTGGAGCCTTCAGGTACCCTGAGCTGAGCAGGCAAGTGCTGATGAGATGGTCCAGGACATCTTTCTCTGGGTGAGCTGAACTTAGAAACTCAGTTAAGTTTTGGTTTGCTGACATGGGGCTTGACATGAGTGACTCCATGTTGGGCCTCATCTTGTGACATTAATACTGTAATAACATCCATGAGAGTTCATGGGCTTTTGCTGGAAAGTCCACCCGTATTGTTAAGGAAACAATGATACAGATGTTTTGTCCTATAATGGCATCACAAAGACCTCAGTCATTGGAGCTGAAAAGTTCCCTAAAGGCGTCGTTCAGGAACAGACTCAAACCGAAGTCAATTTCCCACCACGGAAGGCTGACAGACGCCAAAGTGTGGAAGGTGCCACTGTGTCTAGGCTGGAAGTGAAGCGGACGCAGCAGGTACCGCCCCTTGCAATGAGCCAACACGTTCAGCGACTGCAGGGCACACCTTCTAAGAAAGGCTGGTGCTGCTCTTTAGAAAGAATTTCATACATATATTTGGATTTCCCCTGTGTGCACAATGCTGCAATTTGGGAATTGGGGTTTGCTGTAAAAGATCACCTAATTTGGAGTGCAAACTTCTCTTGGATATTTACCTGTGGTTAGTTCACAAATGCAAGGTCTGTAGCCCATTCTAAACCACTCTGCCTATAGTGTGATAATAGGTTTTTTTTACATTTTATGACAGGAAGAGATGAAGAAAGCCAAAATTACCTGTGGGTCCCCTCATCCCCTATGTCCCATTTCAAATATCCTAATCACCTCCAGAAGACCCCACTTCATCAAATGACTACATGAGCCAGGAGGGAAAAAGATACATAAAACTCGTTCAGAGCAAGGAGGAAAAAATGCAAAAATCAAATTTTTCTAGCTCTTCTATTCATTCCACAAACACTTATCGAGTGTCTACTATTTGCCAGGGACTTGGGGTAAATCAGCAAACAAAAGGGGCAACTATACTCATCACAATGGTATTTACATTCTAGCTGAGAAGGAAAGGCAATAAACAATAAATGATAAATGTTTTAGAATGGTATTAATGTCAATAATTAATACTAGCTATTGCAAAATAAATACCCCCAAATCTCAATGGTTTGATCAAAAAATGTGTATTTTCTCTCATACTATAGTCTGTTATGTACTGGGTGCCCACATCTACCTTGTGACTATCCCATCTGGAAATGTGACATCTAAAGTCCCTCTACCAAGAAGCAAAAGAAAGGCAGAGAGGGCAACACTGCCTTGACTAAGAAATGGCATGTATTATTTATGCTTATATTTGATTGGCCAAAACTGGTCACGTGTCCCCACGCTAACTGCAGTGGAAACTGGGAAATCTACAGTAGCTCATAAATATTTGATGAACACTAAGACCTCTGCTGCAGGCTGTTAGAAGGTTAAAAATGCAATGAAAAAACACAGAGTAGTGAAAGGGGGGCATCTGGAATGTGGGACACTGAGTGGTGAGCAGGTTTCAATGTAAGTAGAGTGGTCAGGGATGGCTTCGTTCAGCAGGCGATTTGGGAAATAAAGATTTGAAAGAGAGGGAGTTATTCGTGTAGATATTTGGGAGAAGAGAATTTTAGGCAGAGGGAATAGCCAAAGCCAAAGTAACAAAACACAAGTGTGTTTGGCTTGTGAAGAGGTGTCCAAGGAGGCCACTGTGGCCCCAGCGGACTGAGTGAGGGGAGGGGAGGCAGAGGCCGGGTTATTGAGGGAACTGCAGTTCACTCTAATACTTTCAGGTTTTGTTCTGAAATGTGGAGATCTGCAGGATATTGAACAAAGGAGTAACAAAGGATACATTTTGCTGTATCACCTGGACTAAGATCTCAGAGACGATGGCCACACCATGAAAGCTGAGGTGGTGCTGAGTCAGCAGAAGACCATTAGTTCCCGAAGAATCTGAGAAAAATCAGCCCAACCACAAGACACCAGCAGAAAACCCAGGGAGCGTACCTTTGTCCTCAAGGTGGAGCATGTAGTCCATGGTGCCCACTCACTTCCACAGCCCTCTCCATGCAGTCCTGTAAAAAATGCCATCTTGGAGAGCAGAAGGATGGTGACAGAAATCTGGGAGCCTAAATACTCTTACCTGAAGGCACTGAAAACCTCCTAAAGATAGGTCAGGTGGTCAGCTGGCCCCCCCCCCCCCCCCCGGTGGTTGCCCTGGCTTTCAAGGACTAGCATCCCCTCCTTTGCTTCAGAGGGCCCCTCTGATGAGCTGGTGTCTGTGCGATGCTCGTCGTTAAGTATTTTGAATCTCCTTCCTACTTTCTAAACTTGCACCAGGTTGTTTCAAACCTAAATAGGCTACAAATCATTATTGACCCTTATTCTCAGAGACTGAGTGGAGAAGAGGACCAGGTAAGATAGAAACCAAGTAAGTAAGCTATGTTTCCCCTACACTGTGTCATATTTAAATAGTGGTTTGAGAAAGTGTGTCACTTCATCACGAGTAATGCTCGCCCAAGAAGAGTATGGGTGCTGAGAGGGTTAGGGTCACAAGGAACTGGAAAGACTCTACACCTTTGCTCATTGACTGTGTATTTACTGGGTGTCTTCTATGCAAGAGGCATGGTCTACAGACAAGTCTGTGCCAAAAGGTACCAAGATACCACTCAAAAGTCCATGAGGTAAAATTCTGAACGAGGGTGCACCCAGTTCTTAATCTGTAATATGTGTTCTATCGCCATCAAATAAACCAGAAATTTTGGTTAAAAAAGTGAATTTTAGGTATTCTGGTAGGCATGTGAAATAAACAACATAAAATAACTCAAAGTAGCTAAAAGCAGGATTCTTTCCCAGTCATCTTCATCCTCTTGGGACACTTTGAACTGGAGGTTACAGTTCTTAACTCATGCACTCATTTCAGTGACTTTCCTTCTTTTAATAGCAGATGTGTAAACTTGATATGATTGCATATTGGGCAATGGTTTGGAGAAAACTGTAAAATGTGTGGCATATTTTTATATCATGGGAAATTCTTCATAAAAAGAAAATTTAAAGATAATGAAAACATTAAATATGTATTTAGTATGTATTATAAAATTATGGCATTTTAAATAATGATAATTAACATAGTTTAAAGCAAATAGATGCCATTTTCTATTTTATTGGGAATCAGTTAATCTAATCATAAATGAAGGTAGTAATGTAGAGAAAGAATGGGCAGTAAAATGCATTGCGGAAAAAAGAACAAATCTAAACTCGAAATGATATTCTGTACAACACTGTAAGTATCTCCACTATGTGTTAAATTAATGCTAACAGAGAGCAACAGAGATCATCTCATTTATTATTTATCTATCAATATACTTTTCAAAGAATATTTACATATGCTAAAAAGTACAGGTCTTAAAGAGTATAATCTGGTGAGTTTGATGAATTCTTCTAGTCAAATAACCAACACACCCATCAAGGAATGGAACATCACCACTACCCTAAAACGTCTCCTTGGCACTCTTTTACTCACTCCCTCCCACCAGAGGAAAACACTGCTGTGATTTTCTATTTCTATAAGTTGATTTTGCCTGTTGAAGAACTTCATATAAATTACATCAAAAATTGAACTCCTTTGTGTCTGGTTTCTTTTGCCCAACAAGATGTTAGTGGGATTTCTTTGTTATTGCGTGTATCCATAGTCTTTTCCTTTTTACTGCTAAGTTTTCCAAAGCACATAGCATTCTGTAGTCTCACCAGTAAAGGATGGCTTTCAGTTGCACCACCGCCTCGACAACTCTTGGTGATTTCAGTGTCTTTAATTTTATTCATTCTGGTGGATATTTAGCGGCATCTCACTGAGAACTTTGTTGGGTGTTTGTTGACCATTTGTGTATCTTATTCTATGAAGTGTCTATTCAATTCTTTGCCTACTTTTCATTGTTTCATTTGTCCTCTTATTCATTGTAGGAGTTATTTTTGTATTCTGGATACAAGTCTTTGTCAGATATATGCATTGTGAGTATTTTCTCTCAGTCTGTGGTGACCAGACTAATTCTAATTCTAATTTTTCTTCATTAGAAAAATATTTTCCCTTACTTTGTAGATTATCATATAATTTCATTAATGTTGTCTTTTGATGGGCAGTTTTTTTTAAAATTTTGATTATGTCTACTTAACTACAGCAGCATATAGCAAAGTATGTTACCTAGTTCAGGTGGAGAACAAGAGAATGGGTCTATTTAGTTTTTCTAAATGAAGGTCAACTAAACACTCTGTGTACATTACCTCTTATAATATTCAAACCATTTCCATGAGGTTAAGTTAACTACTTCTAGGTAAAAACACAGGCAAAGAGAAGTTAAATAAGTTTTCTAAAGATGGACCCAATATTCAACCAAAATCTATCCAAATTCAAAGTTTATGTTATTTCACTATAAAGCACAGAATTTCACTGAGAAACAGAAAGAATTTAATTTCACCCAGATTTGGATACAATTCTCCCTGACATTGAATTCTTTAGTTCCCAAAATCTGGTACCAAAAAAAAAAAAAAAAAAAATTGCAAAAGTAATCAGCCAAGTCTACTGAAATAAAATGAGTTATTTTTCCCTAAAATTACTGTGCAGAAAAGGAGTCACTTTATATCTGAGTTTTTAAAAAATCAATTACATGAAAGAATACGTCACCATTTACATTATTTTGAAAAGTCAAAGTACTGTTTGGGGACAGCATATTAGCCTGAAATAACTTTCTAGTCTTGAGAGCTTATAATGACCATCTGGTAGAATTTGTGCTTAAAAAGCATTGGACAGCTACATGTAAAAGAATGAAATTAGAACATTTTCTCACATCATATACAAAAATAAACTCAACATGGATTGGAGACCTAAACATAAGACCAGAAACTTCCAAACTCCTGGAAGAAAACATAGGCAGAACACTCTTTGACATAAATCGCAGCAATATGTTTTTTGATCTATCTCCCAAGGCAAAGGAAATAAAAGCAAATATAAACAACTGGGACCTAATTAAACTTAAAAGCTTTTGCACAGCAAAGGAAACCATCAACAAAATGAAAAGACAATCTACTTAGTGGGAGAAAATTTTTGCAAATGATATGGCCAATAAGGGGTTAATATCCAAAATATATAAATAGCTCATTCAATTCAATATCAAAAAAAAAAAAAACTTGATCAAAATATGGACAGAGGAACTGAACATTTTTCCAGAAGACATACAGATGGCTAACAGGCACATGAAAAGTTGCTCAACATCACTAATTATTAGAGCAAATCAAAACCACAATGAGATGTCACCTCACACCTGTCAGAAATGATTACCATCAAAAAGACCACAAATAACAGGTGCTGGCAAGGATGTTGAAAAAAGAGAACTCTCATATACTGTTGGTGGGAATGTAAATTGGTGCAGCCACTGTGGAAAACAGCATGAAGTTTTCTCAAAAAACTAAAAATAGAACTATCATATGATCCAGCAGTTCTACTCCTGGGTATACATCCAAAGAGAACAAAAATACTAATTCAAAAAGATACACACACACCAATGTTTATAGAGGCATTATTTACAACAGCTAAGACATGGAAGCAATCTAAGTGTCCATCAACAGATGGATGGATAAAGAAGATATGGCACACACACACACACACACACACACACAATGGAACACTACTCGGCCATAAAAAGAATAAAATTTTGCCATTTGCTGCATCATGGATGGACTTGGAGGGCATTATGCTTAGTGAAATAAGTCAGACAGAGAAAGACAAATACTGTCAGGTATCACTTACACGTGGAATCTAAAAAATACGACAAACTAGTGAATATATCAAAAAAGAAACAGACTCACAGATACAGAAAACAAACTAGTGGTTACCAGTGGGGAGAGGGAAGGGCTAAGGGGGGAGATAGGGGTAAGGGATTAAGAGGTACAAATGACTATGTATAAAATAAGTAAGCTATGAGGATATATTATATAGCACAGGGAATGTAGCCAATATTTTATAGCTATAAATAGAGTATAACCTTTAAAAATTGTGAATTATTGTTGTACATCTGAAACTTGTATAATATTGTAAATCAACTATATTTTGATAAGAAATTTTTAAAGGTGCAATAAATATACTGCTCATTTAGCAATCATTTCTGCAAGGATATCTCCAAGTCTTGTGTTAGACTTTGTTAGTTAGATCAATGCTAGATTCTTTAGCAAATAAATTTACAAATTCCCAAATTTTCATGAATACAATGAGAGTTTGGTTCTTGCTAGATTAACAACAAACTCAAGTTGTTCTCAGATGGCCAGAGACTTTCCTCCAGCATCAATTCAGAGATCGGATGCCTTCTCTGGGATGCCTCCTCGGACCTCGGGAACAGGGGGCTGCAGAGTGGAGCTCACAGACCGAAGCCGTGCCCTTTCCTTGACATTCTGTCTGTGTCTGTCTGCTTTCATAAAGATGAATAGCTGCTACAGAGGCTGGGTACCAAAGGAGACTAAAACACTACCATCTGGCCCTTTACATAAAAGTTCACTGACCGTCCACAGCTGGGGGAAGAGACTGTGGTAAAAGCACTTCACCTTGTAAGAGTCCCATCCCAGGGAGGGATAAATTAGGAGTTCGGCATTTGCAGATACTAACTACTATATATGAAAGGGATAAACAAAAAGGACCTACAGTGTGGCACACGGAACTATATTCAGTATCTTGTAATAACCTGTAATGAAAAAGAATATGAAAAAGTATATATATATACACATATATATGTGTGTGTGTATGTATATATATGTGTGTGTGTATAACTGAAACCCTATGCTGTAAACCAGAAGCTAACACAACATTGTAAATCAACTATACTTTGATTAAAAAATTGTTTTAATTTAAAAAAAAAAAAGAGTCTCATCCCAGAGATGAGGCACTGCTGCTCCTGCTGACACTTCATTGGCAAGAACCAGTTGCACAGTACCACCTAGTTGGGAGGAGCTTGGGAATGTAATTTGGGCTAGGTAGCTACTTTCTAGGGATGATTCTAAACAGTGCAAAGTAAATTGCTGGACAGATTTTTGCTGGACACCCAGCTGTTTCTCCTGCAGCTGTCATTTTAAGCAAGCCTTTTAAAGATCTATTGAAAAAGCAATAGAGATCACATACATGCATGCTCAGGATGAATAAAAAAAGCCAAATGTTCTAAAGCTGGGACTCGAGATAAAATTTCCAGTGACAGCACCATACACAGATACAAAAAGTGCAATATCTCACGCTAGACAGCAAGATAAAGTGGTATAAAAAAAAACATGTTAGATAGCTCAAAATGTTTCAGTGATAGCAAAGGAACTGATATAGAAACACACTGCAGAGTCTGATTTAAAATATCTTACAGATATGCAGGCAAAAGTGCAACACCTCTGAATCAACACATATTATATACCTTAAATGTGTGTAATTAAATTTTAAAATTAAATATAAGTAGGTATTTGCATCATCTACTCACCTCAAACTTTACCTATTTGCCATGCATGATATCCCACAGTCTAATGCCACCTGGCTTAGCAATGAGATGTACTGATGACAACATACAAGGAAGGGCTAGGAGGAAGCACAGATCCTTCAAACTCCCACTGCAGGAGATGCGCCTGCATGGACAGAGCTGGATAGCTATGAAAAGCCTTCCAGTAGAGAGAACCTTGGCATCATGAATTGGCACCATGTAGCATCATATATTTGCGGGCTTGCCAGAGAAGGGGAACGTGCAATCTTCTGCAAAATAATATAATGAAGGACCACCAGGCTAGGAAATAGCCTTGGGTTGCTTCCTGAGATCACCTAAAAACTGTGTATATCATTGCTGAAATATCAGCCCAGGCTTTGATGCCAGATCACACAAAGGAGATTGGGGAGAAGTTCCCAGGACCATATCTCAACACCAAAGTTTTGTGCCTCCTCAGTGCTCATCTCAACCAAAACATTCGCTACTGTCATTGGGAAGAGAGGAGGACTGACATGTATTTGAGTCAGTAGACTCCATATGCAAGGGAGACTGCCCTTTTATTATTAATGCAGGAAGATGGAAATTAAAAATTTTTTATGTAAGTTGAGATCAGTATTTTGGTGAAAGGATTACTCAGCCTTATTATCCTAAAAGTTCTGCTCTTCATCTCCAATTTACATTACCTTGCTTTTGCCTCATCTCAAATACAAGTCAGAGCTGTGGCTAGTTTTTATTACCTTCCCTTTTAATATTTTTGCTGTAATTTGGTCCACACCTGACTTTTTTCTTAGGTGATGCTGGCTCCACTTTCAGAATAACTAGGAAAAGGAGTCAGAGCAACAGTTTATTCGTCCAGTGTATGTTCTCAAAGCCTTGCTCCAAATGCCTAGGAACGAGCATCTAGTTGACCCACCTGAGTAAGGAATCCACACGTGCGCCAGCAAGCTTCGGTCGAGGGGTAAGTCTCATAGGACAACCACCGTTGCTGGGGCTGCTTCCTACAGACCCAGGGTGCTCCACAGGGGAGATGAGGAATATGACCCTCGATCCTGGAAGACAGCAAGACAGGAGTCCGCTGCAGCGGACTTTAACATGATCCTCCAGAAGTGATCAGAATACCCTGCGGTATTCACCAGCCTATCTGAGGTCTTCTCTGTTTTCACCAGTTCTTACTGCATTGTCTTTCACTTTCCAATTCCAACCTGCTTCCCAAATCAGAATGAGTTCTCTCTTAGCTACTGGATCATTCTCGGATCCCACTGCTAAGCTTCTTTTACTCTGCTAGGACTAGCAAAGAACCTCTCCTCTGGCCTTGGCTTGTGATGAATCCCAGGTTCCACTCTTTCTTAAGCTGTGGGCAGCCCTTTACTCGGCCATGGTGTCAGTGCTGTCATCAGTGCCTTCCTAAAATGAAAAGGAATTTTGTCTCTCTTAGAGAAGCCAGTAAGTTGCACTTTGTTTACCCATTAAAACAAAATGCCTCTTCAAAAGTGATCTATTTAACAACCATAAACAACTCATCAGCATGAGTTCACAATACAAGTTTGTCATGCGAGAGTTGTGACTAGGAACTTGCTACCATATATTCTCCAAATGTGAAGAGTTCTAACATGACGCAGCTGTCCCCAGTTATTTCCATATTATATATGGCTGTGCCAAGGGATCTAATGCCTAGCATAGGGCCGTTGCAAATAAAGCACTGAAGAAATATTTGTAGATTTGATTTGAGCTCCTCTAGGGGAGAGGAGCTGTATTACTGAAAATAACAGCAGAAAAATAATATCACTTAAGAATTATATAACTTCTTTCCAAAGTGGTTTGTATTTGTGTGATTGATGTGTATGTGTGTATGTATATACATATACACACATACAAAATATATATGATGTTCCATTGTATGTGTGTATATTTATTTTATTTATATATATACAAACACAAATACATATAACATTCTTTTTATAGCCTTATATAAAATTAATCTACATAATTTACCTTTAACAAATTTATTTTATTTTCATATTCGTATTTTTATTTTAACACCTTAGGAGCCTTCTGAGATCAAGTAGCAATTCTGAAACATGCTTTACTTCAAAATAATAAAGTGTATCTCTTGGAGCTCAAATATCAGGAGTACAGATATGCAAATTTCAAGTTAGATACAAATTTAAATAAATTTTCCACAATTAGCCAATTTATGGAATGATAAAAGCAATATTAAGGTGGGGAGGGGAAATATAGAGGTGGAAGTTACTCCCTAACTTTGAAATACAGTTCCCTGAACAGAAGCTCACTCACAGCCCAGGACAGACAAAACGGACTTTTGAACAGGGAATCCCTTTGGGTAGCGTGAGAGAGACTAAGAACACAGCACTGACATCAAATATTCTACTATTCCTAAAATGATATCAATATTATCTACCCTGTTGAAAGGACTGAAATGCCATGCAGCCCAGTTGAAGCCTTTGGAGAGAACTTGACCTGCTTGTTAAAAATTACAAAGACAGCAAAACCATATGATATCAACTTGCTAATCATTTGACCTTTGTGATGAAGCGTTTTCTTCTTCTGTCCCTGGGCCAAAAACAAACAAACAAAAAAAACTGATTTACAATAACTTTGATTCCCAACTCTACTCAATTACCCTCTTTAAATTTGCTTTCTGTAACTTTTAGCTTTGTGTTGAAGGCCAAATAACACACACAAAAAAAAAACATGACAGCACAAACAAAACATTTAGGAAGGAAGTAAAGCAGTTGAACTGTTTTAAGTATGATTTGCAATCCATTGAGAGAGGTGGAAAAAAGTGTCTTCCATGTCTCTGGCTTTTAATCAACCCACACACACATCTCCTCTGTACTCAGTTCTAACATGCAGATTAGTAGGAGTCCAATTAAATGGGCTTGACTAAAATTCTGCATTTTAATATTAGAGCTTAAAAGAAAATAAAAGCAGACCTAACCCTGTTTATTCCCTCCCTATGACAGTCCCAGGATTTATCCTATGTCCTCCAGCCCCATTGCTAGCCAGAGTCCTCGCCTAGCCTTTATCAATCCTACTTAGATTTATTGTAGTAGATGTCTAACTTTTCTCTCCTTTTCTAATTTCTTCTGACTATTCTCTCTTTTTCTTGCTGCTTCTTTTGTCAATATCTTTGGTACTTCTGGTCATTACTTTCCCCAAAACACTACTATTAGCATGTCACTGGACGTGAGCCAATTACTTAATACATAAAAATCAAATTCCTTTTTCTTTCAGGCAGTCTCTGATTACACGAACTCATCCCATTTCTTTTCCCATGGCAGAAATTCTCCCATCTAGTCTGGCTGGTCCTATTCTTTGTCACAATAAATTTGCTCCAGTATTTATGTTGCTACCTCTACCCAGAATGCTTTTTCCCGCTTCACTTCTCCTGTCTCGATCCTGTGTACACTGTGAGGCTCGGTTAACTTCCCATCCTCTCTACAAAGCTCTATCCCAGTGTAATTGATGCTTCCAGTTCCTAAATTGCTAGACTTCTTAAGATATAGGCAAGAAAACTTGCTGAGGACCTTAAGTTTCAAATGCTTCACACATACACATATACATACACACCCACACACACTCCATCCACTAAAGAACAATGGCCACCTCTGTCATTCCAAATACAGTGGTCAGTACTGGCAGAGGAAAACCCACAACCCAAACTGCTTTTGCAGCTAACACTGGTCAGGTACTAGAGACATTCTTGACCAAATTTCTCCTATGATGCTTTTGACTGTTGTTGACTACCATAAAGGATTTGGGTTTGAGTGCTGCCAAATGTGTGACATGAACACTGCCTTAGGGCACAGGTGCAAGACTTGCTTTGGTAAAAGACAAGACGAATGAACTTGTCAAGCCCTAGCTCTCAGTCTGCATGCTCTCAACGGAGCCTTGCATAACCAAGCGTTGTTTTCCCAAACTGCCACGTGTCCCTTTTCTTGCTTCAAATACTGACCTAATTTGTGGTTGCAGAAGTATTTGTAATTTAGCATGGCATTTGCAACAATTAGAAAGAGTGACTAGAAGCTTTCTGTAATGTTTAAAGATTCATGTTTTCTTAATTTCATTTATTTATAAAATTATATTTTCATATATATAGAATGCACAAAGTATTCCTTTACAAGAGCAATTAGACACTATATACTAGAATATAAATATTTGATACAATTTAATTAAATTTTTTTTAAAAACTAGGAGTTTGGGATTAACAGAAACTCATTGTTGTACATAATACAGATAAATGACAAGGACCTACTATATAGCACAGGGGACAATATTTAATTTCTTGTAATGAGCCATAATGAAAAAGAAACTGAGAAAAAATACATATGTGTGTGTGTGTGTGTGTGTGTGTGTGTGTGTGTATGGATAACTGAATTGCTTTGCTATACATCTGAAACTAACATTACAAATTGACTACACTTCAATAAAAAATAAGAATAAAAAATAAGGATTAAAAAAAGAGATCCCTGAAAGCTTTAAAAAGTTGATGTAAGATTTTTTTAAAATTAATAATAACTGGTATAAATTATAGTTATCCATCTACTACAATAGATAATTTTGAGTAGTTTTAAATATTTTAGAATAAAACAACTTAAAAAATGTGATTTATGCTTTAAGAAAAATATTTTCAAATTTAGCACACTCTAATTATATTTACTAGTATTTCAAGTCATTACTGTAAAAAAGTTAACTATTACTAATTATTAGTGAAAATATTAACTGTGAATTTTATTAAGGTTTAGTGGTTTGCTGCAGTGAAGGATATAAAGATAAATCTTATAAAACAAGTATGTAATGGATTATGAATTAGGTACATATTTATTTTATTATCATCTAGACATTAACCAGACTATCAAAAGGACTCTTGGGCACATTTGATAATGACTGAAATCAGTCACCATTGCTATTTTGTCTCCCTTCAGTCATGCGAAAACCAAAGCTTTCCACAAATGTTTTAATTCCATCATCATAAAAAGCCTTTTGTCAATGATGGAGGGACAAATATCTTATTTAACACTTTGGTAGCTCCTCCTATAATTACAAATAAATTAACTTGTGGTAAGTAGACCCTCCTTCATTGGTAATTCCTGCCTCAGAACTTGTGATTATTGCACCCGGCCATAAAAATGTTACCTCAAACTAAAATCTAAGACTGTTACCTTTGCTGTTATTGTCCCCACTTGGGGCACATGTGTTGGCTCTCTTTCCCCATTAACTGGTGAATTATAGGGTGTGGTTTTCCTGGTCTCTCTCCTGGTCCCCATCACCAGTGTGAGCACTACATGAGCTCTTAAACTGATTAGAAAAGAGGTGAGAAAAAATAATTAGGAAGTTACGAATAACTAGTGTTTCCAAAGGGAGTCTTGGGTGCAGGTCGGTGGTAATGGCAAGGAAGTTGCGTCCAGACTTGAAGACAACAACATCGCACGAGGGACATAAAAATCGGAAAAGGCTGCTTCAGTGAGGGTTTCTGTGGTCCCTGCCTGACAGAAAGCTGGTGAGCAAGAGTCTTCCCGACAAAAAAGCAGGGTTTTACAACCGCACGGCAGTGCTCAATGGCGTTTAATTTGAAAATGAGGGGGATACAAAGTGAGTTCTTAGGAAGCAAATCCGCAGTCAATCTTTTTTGTCGCTCTACTTTACGACCATGTCAAACTCTTTCCTTTCCAGACCTTCAGTGAGTTTGCTCAGAATTGATTTTTGTGTGAGCAGAGATGAGAAGCTTAAGTAATAGCTTTCTTAAAAAAAAAAAAAAAAATTTAACCAAATAACTGAAACCATTATTTTACAAAGACATTTCAGTTTTGCTAGTTGGAAAGCGATTGTTGAACAGCTGCAAAATAGTTCCGTTAAAGAGATTTCTTGTGAGCAGGGAGCCTAACGTTGCAAAATATGTGTTGTAAAATCCGAGATAAAAACTGCCTTATTGCTCTCGTTTTAGGTGTTTCATAAATATTTGTAAGATCATGCTCAAGACAGTTTTTACTTGGGAAATAAAATTAACAAAATTCCTCAATGATCAAGCGTGTGATTTTCTGCCATGTGTTTTCATTACTCATTCCAAAATACACATATGTTTATATATACAGAAAGAGTGATTTGAAAAAGGAATTAAATGAAAATCAAGACCTTCGCCAAAACTGTGTTCTCATACTTGACTATTAATAAGCTCTATTCCACATCACTTTCCCTATCTTCTTGGAACTTGAGTTAATGAACGTAAATTAAGTTTATTTAGATTTTAGTATACATATGATATGTTCAAGTTAAATTATGGTGAGAAAAAATTTATGAAAGGTTAAGTTTAAGGACTCAGATTGGGTACCAATTACCCAAAACTCTGAATTACAGGAAAGCAAACTTCAGCTCTGAGGTACTCCTCTTCTTCCACTTTCTCTTTCTTTTCCTTTCCTTTTCTTTGTAATTCGACAAAAGCCATTTGATGTGACCAACCAAGACAGGCATTTGCACAGGAGTGGGGGAGGTGATGGATGGGAAGTCACGGTGACAAGAGGGCATGTCAGAGGCCAGCAGGAATGAGGAGGGGGCCGCAGAAGGGGCAGCCCATGTGGCACCAGGGAACTTAATTAGGGTAAGTGTCCACACACAGGGACAGGCCAGTTCAGAATGTCAGAGCCCAGGCCACATGAGGACGGTTCCCATATTTGTGGGTGACCTGAGCAGGTGGTGAAGGCTTGCACGCAGGTTAAGCCGGGGTCCAGCACTAAGCGTCTAAACACAGGTGGGGTGGGGGGATGTGCCCATGAGAGGGGACACAGGAACAGCCAGTTCCAGGGCTTAAGTAGGGTGGTGAGGGCAGTCATACCAGAGAAAAGGCAGTGGCGGTAGCAGAAGATATGGGGCAAAGGGGAGGGCCACAGATGTTGACCAAATGAGTAAATATATTCAGTATCGAAAGAGACACTGTTCTCACTATCCATGTGGAGAGAGAAAAGCAACTCAAACAAACCCTGTGCTGTTGGGTTAAATGGAAGCTATTTCTGTCAGTACACTGTTTTCAATATAGAGAAGGAAACTTAGAGAATTGAGTACAGACATCAATGTATACGTGCAGGCGGACATACATATTCAGAGCTTGTATCCCTTAGCTCTGTCCAGCAACACCCCAATGGCAACAAGCACGCCTACATCCCAGATCTCAGCTTCTGAAGCCCATTCGCCCACTCTCCACTTACAGCAACCAGACCTCCTAGGAGAAACGGCTGCTCCCAGAGCTTGTGCAGCAGTAACGTCAGATAAGCCTTGAACACATTGCTACGTCAAAAATAAAGGAAATACTCAAAGATGGATCCATGCCAGAAGGACACAGAAGCCCGCTTGGAGAGGTTAGCAACAGAACAATCTGGAAATCTGTAACACCCAAATAAATTATGATCATGGATTATAACCCATTCTTAAAATAAGAAACTATGAATTAATATTGATAGAAGGAGATGGAGAAGATGGCAGAGTAGAAGGACGCTCGCAGCTCACCCTCTCCCACAAATACACCAAGACCCACATCTACAGACCCACTCAGCCAACCAGAGCACCTGCGGAACTCCGATAGAACATCACCCTCTTCAAAAGATAAAGACGCCAAAAATCTGGTAGGAGAAAAGGAAAAAAGAAAGAACAAAAGGCAAAGCAGAGCGGGACGGGTCCCGCGGGGAGGGAGCGGCAAAGGAGGACTGGCGCTGGATGGCTGGGTCTCCCCTCTCCAACTGAGAGGCCAGCGGGATGGAGGGGGAGCCTCCGAGGCTCGGATCTGTACAGAGCAGCCCTTGACTAACAGAACTAAGTTAAACGGGCACAGAGCGTTCCCCCCACACCCAGCCTGAGATGCAGCCGGCAGCCGCGGGCAGGGCCAGGCTGCACAAGCCGGGCGGAGGACGGAAGTGGCTGCACGGAGGCAGCCCCGGGGGAACGCAAGGGGCTGCGCGCCGTGGCTGTGGGTGCACAGGGCAGAACAACCTGGGCCCTCCATAAAACAGCAAGGTTGATGTGCTCTCGGGGGAAGGGTGCACACCCCCATCTCTGAAAACCCGCGGAAAGTTTTCGGGGGAAGAGAGGCGGGGCTCAGGCGCAGCCGCCATATCCTCCGCGCTGAGCACTCAGGCGGGGGCGGGGGCGAAACCTGCATCCGCACCAAAGGGCTTAGCAGCCTCAAAGGCCAGACTGAGAATGGCCTGCAGCCCGGGGCAGATAGGATCCTTCCATCCTGGTCCCTCAGAGAACTTGCTCCGCCAAGACAAACAAGGAGCTGAGCTTTGGCCCGGAGCAGGGACAGGGCTGTCCCTCGGTCTTCCCCGAGCCCACCCGCGGAGTGCCGACCAGGGCGGAGCGCGCAGCCGCACAGAGCAGCGGAGCTACCGGCGGCGGCGCAGGTAGAGCGAGAGCGGCCCCCAGCCTTTCGGGCAGGAACACAGCCCCTGACCGCGGTGCTGGGAGGGGGCACGACCCGCCCTCCTACCCGGCCAGTCTGCAACATCTGACTGCGGCATCCGGAGGGGCAGCGACCCGCCAGCCCACAGCAGAGAGCTGCACCTGACCCAGTGTTGGGAGGAGGCGCGATCAGCTTGCCCACAGGTGCTGGGAGCAGCACAGAAGAGGGCGCCAACGGAGGGCCTCTGAAAACAGCAAGCTGAGCTTCCAAAACAGGACGAAGACAGAAAGACTTCACATTAAAAGCACACAAACTCCAGGAGAACACGGACAACCCCCCCCCCCTTTTTTTTAATCTGTTTTTACCTGCTCTATTTTCTATTACTCTCTTAATTTTTACTTCTTAATTCATTTCTATTTCTCTTGGGTTTTGATGTCCTGTTATTGATTAGACACAGGTTTCAAATACATCTATTAATCTCTCCCCCCCCCCTTTTTTTGTAAAGGTTTTAAAAGGACGTCTCAACCCGATTAATACTCTGCTTCAACTCGCTCTTCTATTATTCATTATACACTGTTTTCAAACCCTCTTTCTCCCTTCTTTTAAAATTCTTTCTCTCTCTCTCTTATTTTTTTTTCTTTTTTTCCTAAGTTTTATTCCTAAATAGGTATTAGATAGATAAAATCCTTAAGGACCAAAATAAACAACTGATACTCCATAAACCACAGTGCCAGAGAGGTATGAGCAAGATGAAGAAGCAGAAAAACCTTTCCCAATTAAAAGAACAAGAGAAATCCCCTGAAAGAAAGATCAATGAAATAGACATCGATAGCCTACTAGATCAAGATTTCAAAAAAGGAGTGATCGAATTGCTGAAGGAATTAAAAGAGATAGTGTTTAGAGATATAAAATATGTCAAAAATGAAATTGAAGCTATAAAGAAGAGCCAAGTAGAATGGGTAAACTCATTGACAGAGATGAGGAATGATCTAATAGCTGTGCAAAGCCGACTAGATAATGCAGAGGAACGAATTAGTGATCTAGAAGACAGGGCAATAGAAAGCACCCATTCAGAAGAACTATAAGAGAAGCAAATAAAAAATAATGAAAATAGCATAAGGGACCTATGGGATAACATAAAGCATCCCAATCTTCGCATAATAGGGGTCCCAGAAGGAGAAGAAAGCTCAAAGGGGATTGAAAAGATTTTTGAAGAAATCATGACTGAAAACTTCCCAAACTTAAAGAAGGAATCAGATATCCAAGTACAGGAAGCTCAGAGGGTCCCAAACAGGAAGAACCCAAATAGACCCACACCAAGACATATCATAATCAAGATGGCCAGAGTCAAGGATAAAGAAAGGATTCTAAAGGCAGCAAAAGAAAAGCAAAGAGTAAGTTACAAGGGAACCCCCATAAGGCTCTCAGCTGATTTCTCTACACAAACACTACAGGCCAGAAGGGAGTGGCAAGATATATTCAAAGCCCTGAATGAAAAAAAGATGCAGCCTAGGATCCTTTATCCAGCAAGGCTGTCCTTTAGGATAGAAGGAGAAATAAAGAGTTTCACAGACAAAAAAAAAAAAAAAGCTGCAGGAGTTTAGCAACACTAAACCCATGCTAAAAGAAATATTGAAAGGGCTATTCTAAATAGAAAAGCAGCAGGATGCTACAGAAATGAGAAATTCACAACTGGAAAGGTGATAACTCATGAATTACAAATAAAGTAAACATGAAATTATAAAAGAAGACATACAAATCACTGAGTGGGAGAGGGAGGCAGGGAAATATAGAATATCTTTTTCTTTCCTTTTTAAATTTTTTTAACAGTACTATGGGTTTGAGATCATGTTACTATCAGTTTAATAAAAACAGTTATAGTAATGGGTTAATAGATTTACAAAAAAGGGTAACCACAAGCCAAAAATTTACAAAGGAGTCACAAAAATTAAATAAAATCCATGAAAATACAAAGGAAAATTACCAAACCACAAAAGGAAGAAGAAGGGAACAAAGAGGATATACCAATTCAACTGCAAAGATAAGTTCAAAATGGCAATAAACACACATCTATCATTAATTACTGTAAATGTTAATGGACTAAATGCTCCAGTCAAAAGACACAGAGTGGCAGACTGGATAATAAAGCAAGAACCTTCAATATGCTGCATACAAGAGACCCACTTTAGGGAGAAGGACACATATAGATTGAGAATGAAAGGATGGAAAAGGATATTCCATGCAAATGGAAAAGCCAAAAAAGCAGGTGTTGCAGTACTGATTTCAGACAAAATAGACTTTAAAACAAAGGCCATAAAGAAAGATAAAGAAGGACATTTTATAATGATTAAAGGAGTGATACAAGATGAGGATATTATACTCGTTAATATATATGCACCCAATATAGGAGCACCTAAGTACATACAAGAATTACTAACAGAGATAAAGGGGGATATTGATGGGAATACAATCATAGTTGGAGATTTTAACACTGCATTAACATCACTAGACAGATCTTCCAGACAGAAAATAAATAAGGCAACAGAGAAATTAAATACTACAATAGAAAAACTAAATTTGGTGGATATTTTCAGAGCATTACACCCCCCAAAAATAGGATATACATTCTTTTCAAGTGCACATGGAACATTCTCCAGGATCGATCATGTACTTGGGCACAAAAGAAACGTCAACAATTTTAAGAAGATAGAAATTATCTCAAGCATCTTTACTGACCACAATGCCATGAAACTGGAAATCAACAACAGAGAAACAAAGGAGAAAAAAAGGAAAGCATGGAGATTAAACAATATGTTATTGAAAAAACAATGGATCAATGAGGAAATCAAAGCTGAAATTAAAAAATACCTTGAGACAAATGATAATGAAAGCACAACCACTCAAAACCTATGGGACACAGCAAAGGCAGTGCTAAGAGGGAAGTTTATAGCGATACAGGCCTTCCTCAAAAAAGAAGAACAATCTCAAATAAACAATTTAACCCACCACCTGAATGAATTAGAAAAAGAAGAACAAAAAGCCCCAAAAAGCAGCAGAAAGAAGGAAATAATAAAGATCAGAGAGGAATTAAATACAATTGAGATTAACAAGACCATAGAAAAAATCAACCAAACCAAAAGCTGGTTTTTTGAAAAAGTAAATAAAATCGACAAACCTCTGGCAAAACTCACAAAGAAGAAAAAAGAGAGAGCACAAATTAGCAAAATAAGAAAGGAAAATGGAGAAATTACAACAAACAAAATAGAAATACAGAATATCATACGAGAATATTATGAAAAACTATATGGAACCAAACTGGATAACCTAGAGGAGATGGACAAGTTTCTGGAAACATACTGTCCACCAAGACTGAATCAAGAAGAATCTGAACACTTGAACAATCTGATCACTAGAAAGGAAATAGAAATAGCAATTTAAAACCTCCCTACAAATAAAAGTCCAGGACCAGACGGCTTCACCGGGGAATTCTACCAAACATACAAAGAAGAACTCATACCAGTCCTTCTCAAACTCTTCCAGACGATTGAAAAGGAGGGAATACTCCCAAACTCATTCTATGAAGCCACCATCACCCTGATACCAAAACCAGGCAAAGACACTACCAAAAAAGAGAATTATAGGCCAATATCACTGATGAACATAGACACCAAAATCCTCACCAAAATTTTAGCAAATAGAATCCAACAACACTTAAAAAAGATTATACATCATGACCAAGTGGGGTGCATCCCAGGGACACAAGGCTGGTTCAACATACGCAAATCAATCAATGTAATACATCACATCAACAAGAGAAAGGACAAAAACCACATGATCATCTCAATCGATGCAGAAAAAGCATTTGATAAAATTCAACACCCATTTATGATAAAAACTCTCGCCAAAGTGGGTATAGAGGGAACATATCTCAACATAATAAAAGCTATATATGACAAACCTACAGCCAGCATAGTACTCAACGGTGAAAAACTCAAAAGCTTCCCACTAAAATCTGGTACAAGACAAGGCTGCCCACTATCACCACTCCTATTCAACATAGTCCTGGAAGTCCTAGCCACAGCAGTCAGGCAAGAGAAAGATATAAAAGGGATCCAAATTGGAAAAGAAGAGGTAAAAGTGTCATTATATGCTGATGACATGTTACTATATATAGAAAACCCTAAAAGGTCCACACAAAAGCTACTAGAGCTGATTGAAGAATTCAGCAAGGTAGCAGGTTACAAAATTAACATTCAAAAATCAGTTGCATTTCTTTACACTAACGATAAATCAACAGAAGAAGAAAGTAAAGAAACAATCCCCTTTAAAATAGCACCCAAAGTAATAAAATATCTAGGAATAAATCTAACCAAGGAGGTGAAAGAATTATACACAGAAAACTATAAACCATTGATGAAGGAAATTAAAGAAGACTTTAAAAAATGGAAAGATATTCCATGCTCTTGGATTGGAAGAATCAATATTGTTACAATGGTCACACTGCCCAAGGCAATCTACAGATTTAATGCAATCCCCATCAAATTACACAGGACATATTTCACAGAACTAGAACAAATCATAATAAAATTTATATGGAATCATCAAAGACCTAGAATTGCCAAAGCATTACTGAAGAGAAAGAAAGAGGCTGGAGGAATAACTCTCCCAGACTTCAGACAATACTATAGAGCTACAGTCATCAAGACAGCATGGTATTGGTACCAAAACAGACATATAGACCAATGGAACAGAATAGAGAGCCCAGAAACGAACCCACAAACTTTTGGTCAACTCATCTTCGACAAAGGAGGCAAGAATATACATTGGAATAAAGACAGTCTCTTCAGCAAATGGTGTTGGGAAAACTGGACAGCAGCATGTAAAACAATGAAGCTAGAACACTCCCTTACACCATGTACAAAAATCAACTCAAGATGGATCAAAGACTTAAACATAATACAAGATACAATAAACCTCCTAGAGGAAAACATAGGCAAAACATTATCTGACATACATCTCAAAAATTTTCTCCTAGAAGAAATAAAAGCAAGAATAAACAAATGGGACCTAATGAAACTTACAAGCTTCTGCACAGCAAAGGAAACCAGAAGTAAAACAAGAAGAAAACCTACGGAATGGGAGAAAATTTTTGCAAGTGAAACCGACAAAGGCTTGATCTCCAGAATATATAAGCAGCTCATATGACTCAATAAGAAAAAAATAAACAACCCAATCCAAAAATGGGCAGAAGACCTAAACAAGCAATTCTCCAAGGAAGACATACAAATGATCAATAAGCACATGAAAAAATGCTCAATATCACTAATTATCAGAGAAATGCAAATCAAAACTACAATGAGGTATCACCTCACACCAGTCAGAATGGCCGTCATTCAAAAATCCACAAATGACAAATGCTGGAGAGGCTGTGGAGAAAGGGGAACCCTCCTACACTGTTGGTGGGAATGCAGTTTGGTGCAGCCACTGTGGAAAACAGTGTGGAGATTCCTCAAAAGACTAGGAATAGACTTACCATATGACCCAGGAATCCCACTCCTGGGCTTGTATCCAGAAGGAACCCTACTTCAGGATGACACCTGCACCCCAATGTTCATAGCAGCACTATCTACAATAGCCAAAACATGGAAACAGCCTAAATGTCCATCAACAGGTGACTGGATAAAGAAGAGGTGGTATATTTATACAATGGAATACTACTCAGCCATAAAAACCAACAACATAATGCCATTTGCAGCAACATGGATGCTCCTGGAGAATGTCATTCTAAATGAAGTAAGCCAGAAAGAGAAAGAAAAATACCATATGAGATCGCTCATATGTGGAATCTAAAAAACAAAAACAAACAAACAAAAACAAAGCATAAATACAGGACAAAAATAGACTCACAGACAGAGAATACAGACTTGTGGTTGGTTACTGGGGGGTGGAGGGTGGGAAGGGATAGCCTGGGATTTCAAAATTGTAGAATAGATAAACAAGATTACACTGTATAGCACAGGGAAATATACACAAAATGTTATAACTCACAGAGAAAAAAATGTGACAATGAGTGTGTATATGTCCATGAATGACTGAAAATTTGTGCTGAACACTGGAATTTGACACATTGTAAAATGATTATAAATCAATAAAAAATGTTAAAAAAAAAAAAGTAAATACACTGGACGTTTGATGGGGAACAGGATATTTGCAGAGTCTCAGAGTGACTTCCCACAAATTACTTGCTCATTACAAAGGAAAGAGAGTGTTTTTACAGAGAAGGTTGGCTGATAGCCCCTCGATCAAATAATTAAACTTACAGTCAGTAATGGGACAAGTCTAAATTGTATGATACTTAATAGGAAAAGAGAACAGCATCACTTCAGGCACATCCTTGCCAAAGACCCATAACCTAAATGTAATCTGAGGAAGTATCAGAAAAACCCTAATTGAGATAACTTCTGTAAAGTGATTCTCCTATAATCTTCAAAAGTGTCAGATTATGAAAATTAAGAAATTGAGGGATGCTTTCGGCTTGAAGGAGACCAAAGAAACCTTACAACAGATGCCGAACTGTTATTATATACATCCTTTTGTTATGAAGGACACCAATGGGACAACTGACCAAAGTTGGTGTGGTCCAAACGGGAGGATGCAGGAAAGCATCTTTACAACTTCACCCTGCTGATGTGCGTACTGTGGTCATGCAGAACTTCCTGCTTTGGAGGAAGGTACCCTAAGCTTTTTAGGAATGACAAAGCACCAAGCCAGCAACTGACTCTCAGATGGTTTAAGAAAAAATGAAAGATTCTTCATAGTGTCCTGGCTACTTTTCTGGTAGCCTGGGATCGTTCAAAATATAAACTCTAAGCCTGAACATATAAAGAAGTTTTATTCTTAAAGGATAATGCAAAATAATCTGAGAGAAGCTCTAAACTAACTTACCAGAATTCTATTCCCTCTCCTGATTGTATTCCCGTTTTTCATTTAGATAATGTGATCAGAGCACACTTCATAAGCCTTTATAGTAAGTTATTACTAATATAATATGGAAAAGTCAGGAAGGACTCACTCACACCAACCAGTAATGCCTAAATCTCCATAAACAGAAATTCTTTTCCATGGGCTAAGAATAACTTTAAAAGGACTCCTAGAGAATGTAATTTCCTGAATGCCAGATGAAGAACTACTCACAGGACAGGACACAGAAAAGCTTAGGTGCAAGATGGGCTCCTCTAATCTCTCCCTTTTCCAAACTTATTTTGAGAATATAATGGGGGTAGTAAGGAAATGTCCCTTCGCAGGGGAGAAACTGAGCTGTGGTGTGGCCAAGCCGAATCTGTGGACCAGAATGGAGCCATCAATGCAGCCAGAGATCCATTAAGTCAGCATGACCAGGGAGGTGGTGTGTCCAGATGGATGACTAATCTGGGACAAGGGCGACCCCCTCCAAAAAAAAATACCCCACATAAACCTAAGAGATAAAATAAGCCTGAAGGTGGGTTATAAACATGAAGATCAGCTAGTCAAACGTGATTCACAAGGCAAAGAACCAAAGGTTAAAAAAAAAAAAAAAAAAGGATTCCAAAGGCAAGTACAGAAATGAAAGGAGAGTAAGGAACAGACTCATTTTTCACAGGTAAGACTACCTGCTAAGAGAGTCCCATAGGATGTTGTTGTGTGGCCACAGTTGTCTTTTCAGTCCTTCTTTCAGTGTGAAGATTACCATCATAGATTCTGAGAACACAGAGTGGATTCAGAGAGAGTAGATCTGTTTCTGCTCACCTGTTTTTTTTCCTCAGGTTTTGTAAGGATAGAAAAGGAACACATTGTAATGTAATACACAGGAGATGCCCCATCAGAACTCCCTTCAGGGAAGGACTTTCTGGCTTACTGTGGAGAATGTGGTCAATAGGCAGTCTTCAAAGAGACAGAAGATAACAATTGTTGGTGAGGATGTGGAGAAAAGGGGTCCCTTGTAAACTATTGGTAGGAATATAAATTGGCACAGCATTATGGAAAACAACATGGGTGTTCCTTAAAAAATCAAAAATAGATCCAGCCATCCCATTTCTGGATATATATCCAAAGGAAATGAAATCAGCATCTCAAAAGAGCTATCTCCACCCCCACATTAATTGCAACATTATTCACAATAGCCAAACGTGGAAACAACCTAAATGTTTGTGAAGAATGCCTGGTGGGAAATGTGGTGGATACATACACACGAATAATATTCAGCCTTTAAAAAAAAGGGAAATCCTGCCACTTTGGACAAGATGGATGAACCTGGAGGACATTACGCTAAGTGAAATAAGTCAAATACAGAAGGACAAATACCTCATGATTTACTTCACTTATACATTGAATCTAAGATCATTAAACTCACAGAAGCAGAGAATAGAATAGTGATTATCAGCAGCTAGAAGGAGAGAGAAATGAGATGTTGGTGAAAGCATACAAAGTTCCAGTTGTTAGATGAGTATGTTCTGGAGATCTAAGTTACAGCAGTATGACTGTGATCAACGATACTTTATTGGATACTTGAAATTTGCTGAGAGGGTAGATCTTTGTTCTAAAAAAATAGAAAAAAGAGAGAGAGGGAGAGAGAGAGAGAGGGAGAGATATAAAGAAAGAATGAATGAAAGAAAGAAAGAAAGAAAGAAAGAAAGAAAGAAAGAAAGAAAGAAAGAAAGAAAGAAAGAGAAAGAAAGAAAGAAAGAAAGAAAGAAAGAAAGAAAGAAAGAAAAAGAAAAGAAAGAAGGATGGAAGGAAGGAAGGAAGAAAGAAAGAAAGAAAGAAAGAAAGAAAGAAAGAAAGAAAGAAAGAAAGAAAGAAAGAAAGAAAAAGAAAAGAAAGAAAAGAAAGAAAGAAAGAAAAAGAAAAGAAAGAAGGATGGAAGGAAGGAAGGAAAAAAGGAAGGAAGGAAGGAAGGAGAAGAGGGAGGGAGAGAGAAAAGAGGAAAAAGGAAAGGGAAAGGAAAGGAAGGGAAGAGAAAAAAGAAAAGAACGTGGTAACTGTCAAGCAGATTCCCACATACTGGGACAGACTACCATGCACTAGTTATCAACCCCAATGGAGGACTCTAAGCACCTCTGCCTACTGTATCTTGGTATCAGAGGACTCGCCAAGAACACAAGGCAGTTAAACACTGATGGAACAACATTTAACTCACGTAGAGAAGAGACAGAGCAAGATCAGCTTCAGTGGTGGGTGTTGGTCCCCCACGGCGAGCATCCCCCAGCTGCCTGAGGCCCGTGCAGGGCAATCTGCGTACTCACCCTTCCCCGCAGTGCATTAGACCGACCCCTCCTCCCCAGAGGGCAGACACAACAGTGGGATTGGCCAGGTGCCATGTGAGGCCCACAAGTCAAGCAAAGACACAGGAGTGTTCTTGGAGCCTGAAACAAAGATAAAACGCCCACAAGGTGGGAAGCCCTGGGCAAGCTGTGCGGGCTCTTTATCTCTGGGTGAGGCAGTGTTCTAAGCCCAAGGCCATTCTACACAGAGAAATGAGGCGCCCAGCTGCCTTTCCCAACAGTGACTCTGTGAGGTGATTGACACGTGCATTAGCGTGAGTGTAGTGATTGTTTCACAGTAAGTACCTGTATCAAAACATCAAGTTGTGCACCTTAAACATATATGATTTTTGTTGGAAAAAAATAGAAAATATTCCACTCTCAGCTCCTTCAGGGTCCACGTGAGCTGCAGAGAGCCACCTCACTCAAGGCGGTACCCTTCCTGGGACACCCTACATCAGGAGGCTGAGCAAGGTTGGAGTAAGGTGTCCCGGTACCTGGGCCACCAGGAGAAAACCCTGGGGAGTAACACTCACTCTAGACTTCCCCATTGGCTTCGGAGGTTTTGTGAAGCCTCCATCACCATTCAGCTTTCCACCCAACTCTGCTCCTTCCCGCTTCCTCTCATCCCTGCTAATCCTTAATAAATAGCTTCCAGCAAACCCAACCCATGACAGTTGGTATTGGAAATCATCTGAGAAAGCCCCATGGAGTTTGGGAGAGGAATCATTACACCCAAGCTGAAACTGAGGGAAGCGGAGCCAAGCAGCCCCTGAAGACGTCGTCCAATTGCTAACACTGTCCCTAGCACTGAATTGGGAGAGAATCCATTAGCAGGTACGACGTGCCGAGCATGGGATGCAAATGGGGAAGTGGTATTGGCAGCTACGGCTAAGAGTCACTGATGTGCTAATGTGCCACTGGCAGATAATGACGAGCTGAGATGAGTAAAAGCCAATTGAAACTTAGGTGTGAAAGCCAGAGGGTCGTTTGGTTGTATGTGCAGAGCCTGAGACTAAGGTAAAGCCAAGTGAGACACTCTTAGGTGTGAAAGCCAGAGGGTTGTTTGGTTGTATGTGCAGAGCCTGAGACTAAGGTAAAGCCAAGTGAGACACTCACTTCAGCTGCAAATTTAAGGGCGTGCCAAACGCCAAAAACCTCAGTATCAACAGTGACTTTCTCTCAGGGCTGCAAAACTTTATTCTTTAAACTAATCCCTCTGAAGTTGAGGTCGAGAGGAGAAAGTAAGCAGACCCCCCCCCCCCCCATGTCTAACGGCTTGTGCATTTTGTCTTGTCCCGTATTAGTGTGCAAATGTTTTCAAACACTTGATCTCAAGCAGTGTGCTCTCTGGGTGGGTGTGCGGGGCTTTGTCTATGTCACGTGTTCTCAGCTGGAAGATTTGGCTCCCATGACCCAACTGGCAATGTCTGGAGACACTGTTGGTTGTCACAGTCGGGGGTGATGGTCCTTGCCTCTAGGGAGTGGAGACCTGAGATGCTTCTAAATATGCTATGGTACTAGGATACCCCCCCCAACACACACATAAAACAGCCCCCCCCAATAATCAGTCCAAAATGTTAATAGATTGGGAAATTTTCAGCTACACCCGAGGTCGGTTACCATTTGAAGTACCCCCAAGAGAAGTACACATTGCAGTACATTAACTGTTATATACAGGACCCTAATCAGGAGTCCAGGATCCAGAGATGGCCTCTACAAACTTCCACCATCACTAGCTGGTAGCGCTGGTGGATTCTACAACCAGCATTTGGACTTAGGGTTGTAAGAGAAGTAGGCTGGTTACAAATAGGGAGCAAGCACCTCCATCCCTCCACGTGTAGGAATGCAAAATCTGGCGAGAATAGCAGACGGTTCGCATCAGGAAGTGCTCTTGCTTCCACGCATGTCCGCAGGGCATTCCATCACATGACCCAGCTACAAGCTCACCTGACTCTGAGTGCCTCTCCCCAGTGGTAATTAACCTCTTCTAGTAATGCCAGGTCCTTGAGCCCAATGGCTCATGAACCAACCCACTGAAAACAGGAGTCAGTCTCTCCTTCTGCCAAACAACTTCAACCAATGGTCCTCTTTAGTTCCTCGTTCCCAGCAAGTGTAGGGCATGGAGCAGGGGCAGGTGGAGGCTAGGGGCCTCCTTCCCCTATATCGCCACAGTATCGCCATCAAGTGTCTCTTATGATGAAGCCAAGTCCAATGATGGTACTACAAGATATTGGTGCAACCAACCTAAGCATATTTGGACCTTCATAATGATCAGGCGGTTTCCAGTAGATTTCATCGTCCACCTTAGGATAGTCTCTATGAACATGGAAATCTCCAAAAAAGCTGATCCTACAAGCTGTCCGCCACTTCTCTCCCTTATGGCAAAGGCTACCGAACCTTCTCTCACTCCTGGGAGATTTCAGAGAATTGCTCACACCTGTAATGAGGCCGTCTTCTAACTCTGCCATAAAGAATGCAGTGTGTCTGTGTGCTGTTTCAGCTGTAACTCATACCCAGTTCAAGAGCAGAAGAGTCTAATGACTACTTTGCAACATTCGACAATACCGCTATTTGAAACTGCCCAAAAAACCCACACTCAAACTGAGTGGTACTTAAGTGCAAAGCTTGAGTCCTTCTTTTCTTAAGATAATTATTTCCTTGGTTTCACCATGCCAGTACATAAATAAACATGAATGCTTTACAGAAAAATATGCGATTTTGTCTGAGCAAAGCCCTTTGAGATTTTAGATGTGTACATATAAAACCAAGACCTCTGAAGCTGAACTTGACTTTTTTCAAATAAATTGCAATACTTCCCACTTGATTTTTATAGTTTCTGTTTCAGTATATACTTCACAAAAATGTCATAACAACGGCCTAACATCCCCCAACACCTATCACAAATATAGGAATATTTTGTTCTCATCTGAGGACAAAAAATGAGCAGAGAAATTTGGGAATGTTAACTATTCTTCTCAATTAAGGGACACCGAGATCTGTGTGCACCTTTCTCAAAAAGGTGCATTTTTTACCACAATAGAAGCATGCATAATTAACTTACAGAGATCATGTGTTATTGCAAGAGCATTTGATGCTTGCCCAGTTTCTGCGATGCTGTTTATTTTTGCTGCTGAAGAACAGAAAGACCCTCTCAAGCCCACCTCTGACTGAAGTGGCAGAAAGATGCTTGCCTCTCTCTCACCACCGCGCTAGTGGTTCCTGTGGTAAGAGGGGCCATTAACCGCTCTTCCTCGAGGCAGATGCCCAGTGATGGGCAAGACCCGTTGTGTTTATCCCTAAAGCATGAGGCATCCACCCGACACAGACATATGGGAAAGACAGTTCATTGTAAAAGGAGAGGACGGAAACCAGTCAAGTAGTATCTGAATGTTGTGTGTTACTGTTTAGTGCGGAACATAAAGAAAATAAACAGGTTTTTAAGTCTCGACTTTATGGGTTCTCTGCCTCTTTTTTAATTTAACAGAACTAAAAATTAGGCTTGATGAAAAAGAAGGAAGTACTGTGTTTTGGAAAATGCCTAATCGAGATTCTAGCTACTAACTCATCAAGCATTGGAGAACTGGCAAAATCATGCACCTAAGAAACACAATAAAATAAACACAAGGTGATATGTTTGTTTGGGGCTGCGGATCCTTATGTGAGTGTCAGTTCGGGTTCTACATGCAGATGTGAATTTATCTATCACAGAGCGAACACACCCATTCCCTATATCCACAAACCCCTAACTGCCTCATCTCCTTCACTGCAATTCTTTATCAATTAAAAAACAAACATAACAGCAGCAGAAGAGCTGGGGCAGGGCGGTCGTGTGGCTGGCGGGTCTGCACGTCCCAGGTGGAACAAGAGATGCCCAGATGCAAGGGACAGCAGGTGCCTGGGGATCCTTGGTTTCAGAAGCGCCTCTGCAGCCATCAAGGTGGAAAATGCTATCCCACTGGTGGTGTTTGAACAAGGTGAACCTGGCAGAGTTCAAGGGCAGGGAAGGTGTGCTGTTTGGAGTCCTTGGGGCCTTAACTCTCGTTTATTCCTAGACCCACCTGCCAGAGTTTGCAGAGCTCTGCTCATCCAGGGGATGGCAGGACTGAGGGTGAACAATGTCTGTGACCAAAGGGTGGGGACGAACCCACAAAATGGATGGTAAGAGTGGGCTCTGGGCTGATCCCACTGGGGCCTTTGGGCAGCAAACAAATTTGTTACTAGATGATTCCTGGGTGTTCCTTTTGGGGAATCGACAGCTCAAGAGGTTCCTCGCATGACAGAGGAAGGGAGAGTGAGGTCCACGAATGGGAGACGCCGTCACAGGCCTCACCTGTGGCCTAGCTGGCTGGCAACCTCACCCAGTACAGCTCGGAGGCCTCCTCCCAAAGGTACTCTGTCCCACCTGCCGGACCGTGGCAGACAGCTCCAAGCCAGCCTCAGCTGGGGCCACCTGATTGGAACTCATGCCAAATTTCTGCAATAAACATTTCTGGTTAAAAAAAAAAAGGAGGAAATAATCTGGGGGCTCTGGTTAAAGTGGACTCAGTCCCCTAACAATGGAGGAAAGAAAACCGAATGCCACCTACAGGTGTATTAAAATGATTGTGCTAATCCGAATATAAACACTTAGGCTTCTAGTAAACACATCTGAGCTACCAACCTCAGACATTTCCATCATGGGCACCCATGGCCGTGAACAGCATATTGACTGTTGTTGAACAACTCAGGAATGTCGGTTGACTTCTAGCAGCTGCTGTTGGAATCAGCCAGAAAAAGCTAGCTGCAGGAGAAAGTTGATCTAGGGAGAGTTAGCAACATATGTATGTCAAATGGTCTGAGCTCTACTGTTGCACAAAAACTGAACCAGGTTGGGTTAGGTGTGGTTGGATTAGGGCCACTTAATTCCCCAAGGAAGTGGCAGGGAAGACTCATACATCTATGAAGGAAAGCCACTGAGGCTGAGGAACTTCTACTGGGAGATCTGTGGAAGTGTTAAAAAGAAATCTTGATAATTTGTCTATAGATATTTCTTTTAACTTTCTGTGTTGGCTATTATTAGCAGCTGCTTTTGTCTTATTGATGTTTTAGATAAATATGATGATTTCTGAACTATTTCTAAATAAATGCTTCTTAGTTGCTGGGTTGTGTCTCCCCCATGTAATCATAATATTGGCCATTTATAACAGATTTGCTTATAAAAGACAAGCACTATTGAATTTGTTCATTTCCTCTGTTATACTAAATCTGAAATTAGCAGTCATTGTCCCCAAATATATGGTGGTGTCTTGGTAACAGCCACATAAGGAGCTATAGTTGAGGGGGAACCATTTTCCACTAAATTATCTTCATTAAAATAGTCACTTATTAGAGGTGGTGACTTTCTGCCCAGAGTCTCCTTCAGGTGTAGAAAGCCCATTCTCTAAGCTGCTGGGAGAGTCTCCTGATGACAGCCCATGGCTGTCTGCCCCTTTGCGGGGCCGGGGGTGGGGGGGGAGGGCATGGCTGAATAAACCTGCCTCATCCGAGACCAAGCCCCTTTTCTGACTCTGCCTGCACTCAAAGGCTGCTCAAGCGGCAAACGTGAAATTCCTTCATAAAGGCCCGTACCCCCAGTGCCAACTCTGACTGCTCTAAAGGGCCATCCTACTGCAAAACTGCCGTGAAAGCAGCTGAGACTTTGCTGAACTTGCATCGCTACTCAAATACTCCCTCTGCTCCCCACCCCCACTTCTGTCTTGCCTCCCTTCCTTAGATGTGGGTCCCCTGAGTTCCCTCTACCAAACTTCCTACATGGTAATCGCTTTCAGGGTCTGCTTCCCCGGGAACCCAACCTAACCTGTGACAGTTTGTGCTAGGCATGGTCCCTAGCAGTAAACACTGATAAGATTTTGGATCACAAACCACCTGGATGGTACTAAGGGGTTGCTGGGCACCGACATCTCCAGGCAAAGATCTGTGGGACTGTTAAAACTTTTGCCGGTGGTGACCTGGGATGGCCTACTGTCGGAAGGGAAGGGAGGAGCTGATAGACTATATCAGCATTTGAGAAAGACAGGGAAATGGTCACTCTAAGGACAATGGAACCTAGTGACTCCTGCTAAGCATAATGGATGCTTTTAAAAAGGATAACACCATGCTGAGTGCACTGGTCAGTCATTAAAAGTTGCATGCAGGCCAGAATGCCCCCTTGGCAGCATACAGAGGAGCTCTCATCCACAGCAAAGGATGAAGAAAACCAGGCCACGGACTTAATTGTAAGAGTAGTGAGGTTCTGAAGAAGGTTAAACTCCCCATGGGGGCAGGTCTTCTGGGGCGAAGACAGAGCCCTGGTTGGGAAAGAATGGGCTTTCACACATGAGATGAGCACGTCAAGGCTCATGACCCCAAAGTCTGGAATCTTCCAATACTCCTAACCCCCTGACCTACACAAGCGGTCCACTCTCCCCTCGCCCCTCCCGCTTAAAGGAGAAGCGAGCACCACCCCTTGCTTAAAGAAGGTGCCAGAGTCTCCCTCCCAAGGTGACCTGGACCCTCCTTAGGATATGTCGCCACCATCCCTCCTGGCCAAAAGACCAATAACCAGCGGCAAATCATAATGGCACCCGGCCAGGGGAGGTTTTTTTTTCTTTCATATTAAGCGTTATCAAGCACAGCCCATAGAAGGCAGAGATCATCATGCTGATGAACTTGAAATTCCAGCTCTCATCTCAGCTCTGCCAGTGCCCCTCTGGGGAGACCTTGGACATGTGACCTCACTGTGACCTCAGTCTTTTCATTTACAAAATAAGGGATTTAAAATCAGATAAAACATCTAGGTGTGCGAGTCTCCACCTCCAGGGGAGCCTTGAGAGACAGCAGTAAGGGAAATACTCCAGACGGGCAGGGTTCCGTGCACCCGACCATTCACTTTGCATGGAAAGTAGCCTGAGGGGTGTGTGTGTGTGTGTGTGTGTGTGTTCATGGTCAGTGGCAAAGGGAAGCAGGGGGTTGTGGGAGGCAGAATTCTAAGTTTACCCCCAGAACTTCCTATCCCCCACCTCTTGCATACACCCTGCAAAATCTCCAGGACTGAAGATAATAATGTACGTTACTTCTGTGATTAGGTTATGTCAGCTGGTACGGTTGGCAAGAAGATGGAGAGAATATTCCAGGGGACGTCCCTCATCACACAAGCCTTTGAAAAGCAGAAGACTCTCCCCCTGGTAGCAGAAGGGGACATCAGAGGTTGAAAGCACAAGAAGGACTTGGTAAGTGTTTGCTGGCTTAAAGATGGAGGGAAACGCGTGGCCAGGAACACAGGTGGTCTCTAGGCACTGAGACCAGTCCATGGCTGACAGCCAGCAAGATACCTGGATCTTTCTTACAAAAACAAAGACTGAATTCTGCCAACCAGAAGAATGAGTCAGAAAGCAGATTTTACTCCAGAGCCTCCAGACAAGGACTGAGCCTCGCTGACCCTGATTTCAGCCTTGTGAGATTCTGAGCCACGGCGGACTTCTGACCTACAGAACTGTGAGCCCTGGCTGTTGTTTTAAGACCCTTTGTTTACTGCATTTTGTTTTGCAGTAATAGAAAATTCACCGAAGTGTCTGATTTTACAGAAATCCCAGTCCTGGGATGCCTAAGGTTCAATAATGGAAAACAGCTGCCTCATACGTTTTGTCCATTTTTACAGTTGTTTGAAGCAGGAGGGTAAGTTTGATGCCGGTTATACCATCATGGCTGAAGCAGGAATGCAAAGTCACTTTTCTGTTTTAAACGAGCATAAAACCATAGACTCGAGCCAGGCGTAAAGTTGATCACTCACGCCGCCCTGGTCTAGTATTTCTGATGAAATAATGAAGAAATCTAGTTCTTAAAAAAAACTTTGGAGAAAATTAAATTATTGACTAAAGTAAACATCATTGTGGGTAAACAATACACAGATTTTCTTTGCATGGTTAACTGAGTTACGGATACACACGGAAGTGAGTTCAGTTTTAAAATCATGATACTGCCCCCATAGGGACAGGTCACCCTGTGACAGTCACATGCAGCTAGAGTTAGATGTTTTTGGTCCTGCCCTTTCTCCTAAATAGGCTCTTCTAGAGCAACCTCTTCTGTTCTGAGTTAAGTTTTCCTTTTATTGAGTTCCACAACGTCTTTGTTCCCTTTGTCAGGTCACTGCCCCTGTTACATAAATTATCAAAACTCAAAGTCCCCGAACACTTGTTTATAGAGTCGACCTACTCTGCCTCCCCAAAGTCTGGTGCTTATATTTC
The DNA here is from genome assembly GCF_036321535.1 of Camelus dromedarius. Taxonomy (NCBI): domain Eukaryota; kingdom Metazoa; phylum Chordata; class Mammalia; order Artiodactyla; family Camelidae; genus Camelus; species Camelus dromedarius. The sequence goes on from NC_087442.1 coordinate 9,126,701, forward strand.
TGTCTTAATTACTTTCCCCTCCCATCTTTGGGTTTTTTCTGGGTTATTTTTTTTCCCCTTTGCATCAATGTCAAAATTCTTCTGTATGACCAGGAGGAGACTATTTCTTGTCTCTGAAAACGGGAGCTATATTGTGTCTTTCCCATTGTGGATGCTGTAATATTTAAAATTATTCTCCAGAAAACCCGTACATAGTTACTGTGCACTTGAATAAAAGAAAAAGGGAAATCACATTTGGTAAATGTGTTCTGTATTAAGATAAAGTTGATTGCTTGAATTGTCTTTTTAATGCACTCCTGTAAGAAACTCAGATATGAAGACATATTGGCTGAATAATTTCATTGTCCTTTTCCAACTTTTGCAGTCAGAGGCAATTACATGTATGTGGAAAGATGCAAAGGCTAATGGACTTTGATACAGTCAAGGCATCTACAGTGCAATGTTTCCCGGAAGTGCTTCTGTGAGGACAGGTCATGTCCTGAGAGTGGACTTCCTGATGCCCCAGAAGTATATCCCTGACAAGATTTCTAAGCTCCATGGGCTGTCAGAGGAGAACCTTTTGGGTTATTTGTTGTTTATATTCTGACAGTAAAAAATGCTCTCTAGAGACCTGGGAAACTGAGTGCGAGCCTGATATCACAGGACTGGATTTCGCCCTGAGCAGACCCTGTCTGTCCTCCCTGAGAAGCTCATCCTTAAGATTCAGGAGGAGATCATGAAGAATTCTAATTATTTGTACTTCTGTATTTTCCCTACCGTAAGAGAATTCACTGTCCTTCTTAAAATTTCTTTTAGTACTTTAGAATTTTATAAATGATCATGTAATCAAAGCTCCATAATATGGATTTAGAAGAGTGGCTGTGATTTCTAATTTATCCCTTATATAAGGATGTTGTTTTAGTGTTTTTATTTCATTATAATCCAGTTAGACACATTTGGAAGGCCATAGGAGTTTAAAATAAGGAGGAAAAGGCACCAATTTAGTTTTAGAGAATCCACAGCAGTGTTATAAAATGAACTATTTTGTATGCCTGACCTTAGCTCCTCAAGACACCAGTACTGGGTGAAACCTACTCAATGTGCACACCTGACAAGAAAGTTTGTCTTGACAGAGTTCAGTGAGAAGGGACACTTTGCATCAGTATTTGATGGTGAGCTGTCAGTGCTCAGATGGGGAGGAGCATGTGCCATGGGGCCCAAGATGATAAGGTCTAGGCATGTGGAGAGGGAGGGGGAGGGAGGGGTTCCAGGAACGCTTTGTTCAGAGGACTGCAATATTGACTCACTATCTGGGAGAAGGGAAGTTAGCACCATAATGGCCAATCAGCTTTCTAACAGTATCAGGATGAATGACCCAGGCAGCTGCATAGAATTTTATCTGCAAAAGAGCTCCCTGCACAGCTAAAGGGGTGTGTGTGTTTGTGCATGCGTGTGTGTGTTTATGTGTGTGTGTGTGTGTGTGTTTGGGGAGGTCTAGGCCATGCTCTGCTCATGAAGTTGCACACCCAGCTTGGGATTGTCTCCATCTGGAAGAGTGGGGGAGGGGATGGCTTCAGATTCACACCCAGATGCCACGTGCAACAGCAAAGGCCTGCCCTGTGCTCTGCCCCTTCTTGTCCCCTTCCCCTCTCCTTCTCTTCCTTCTCTTCCTTCTGCCTTTCCTCCCCCCACCCCTACACCCTCCTTGCCTGTCTCCTTTCTCAATCCCCTTTCCTTCCCTGTCCTTCATCAAAATGCTAAAAATAGCATTATATAGATATGCCAGGAAGATGAATTTGACTTCATTAATGAATCAAAGAAAAAGAATAATGAAAAATGAGGCTTGTGAGGAAGGGAATGAAGAGGGAGGAATTGATAGGGTGTATGAAAATCCGGATCTGGAGATTTGGAAGGGGTTGGAATATTTTGATTAAACTAATGCCAGGATGAAAACAAAACTAGGGGCTGGGGATTAACAGACACACATTACTATATATAAAATAGATAAACAACAAGGACCTACTGTGTAGGACAGGGAATTATATTCACTTTCTTGTAAAAACATACAATGGAAAAGACTCTGAAAAGAAAAAATACATATATGTATGTATGTACATGTATAACTGAATCACTTTGCTGTACACCTGAAACTAACATTGTAAATCAACTACACTTCAACAAAAAGTATATATATATATATGGGATATTTTTCTGACATATGGATACAGTGACTTAGACCAAGAAGAGATAAAAGAGAATCAGTTTCCCATAAATGAATGGATTATAAAAAATAATATTTGTGAGGGAGGGAAGAAGAGTTGGACCACACAGGATTAAATGGAACCAGCCAACATTATACTCAGGAAGATCAAGGGAGACTCAGTGGGGCATACTTATAACAAAAGTCTACTAAGTAACTGAATTCCAGTATTAAAACATTGTATTCTGTTACTGGAATCTGGTGAGCTCAGAACTCCTCACACAAGCAATTTGAACGGGTATGGAAACAGAAAAACAAAAAAGCAGAATATAACCAAATACTAGATCTACGTATTTCTAAGGTGTAGAAACAGAACGTTTCTACTGAGTATAGTGTTTGTGTGATCGGGGGAGAGTATTAATTCCTTCCTAATTATGAAAAACCCTGAACAAGGTGGACAGGTTAACAGGGTAAAGGGGTAACCCAATAGAGACAGCCCTCTATTCCAATTATGATTTCTTCCTACAAAAGTTCCAGTGGCAGAAGTGAAACTTTCAGGCAGAGATCTTTTAGGTAGAGATCTATCTTCAAATAATTTAAAAGTTGTAATAGAATTCCAAGACTCAATCTTGACAATCTACTCCTAGCATTTTGTTCCTGTTCTTCATTTTGATTCTTTTTCCTCACAATTGAGCACACAATTAACTGAGTACTTCACTGGAGCTAAGAATTCATTATTTTTTAATAGACAATTATTTCAATCTTTGCCTCAATTTTATGCAGTTTATAAGACCTAAGCTTATCACTTTTTCTATTGATCACTTCATTTCTTGGTAAATGCAACACACTCTTCAAATAGTGAAGAAACACTACTGTGTAAATTAGCAACACTGACAACACAGAACTGTTGGCTGTCATTCAGTGCTGATGAAGCTCAAAATTCTTGTTTTTTCAGATAATGCATGATGGCTAAATTCAGAGCACCACACGAAGTGGTTTAGGATATCAATGCATGATAATGTGAAACAAGATAAGAGTTTATGAAAGACAGACATAGAAAAGTTAAAATTCCACCCATAGTTTTAAAAACCACTCCTCCGATTAAGCAAATGTACTGTCTCCATGAAAGGTGATAGAGTCAGTTTACAGAAGAACCTAGAAGATTAACAGATTGGAAATACATTCTTCTAAACATAGAAATTGTGGTTAATTTGACTTGCTAGAAAAAAAATATTGTCACTCACAAGTGCCAGCAACAGTACAGAAGATGCTCCTGTAAAGTTCATCTTGACCATAAACAAGAATGGGTTCATGATATAGAAGCGACAGGATCTTGTGGGAAAGTGCGCATTCTGAAGAGTCTTGGAGAAAATGAAAGGTGTAGTACAAGGAATTGGCAGCTACGTGCTATAGACTTTAAGAATACAGTGTTCCATGGTTCAGTGAAAAGTGTTGGGGTGCCTTCCTAGTGTTTGCCTACAATCTTTCTACTCCCTTTTCCATAATAAAGTAGTTCTGCCTTAAATCTTCAATTACCAACCTTACACTAAAGAGTCCCTAATATATAACTCCAACCCCAAGCAGTCATTTGAGATTCAGTCTCCCATCTTCAATTGCTTTCTGTAGTAGTTTCACGTACAGACAAGTGCATGGATGTTGGAATTCGAAATAGCAAGATTCAAATCCCAGGTCTGCAATTGCTGACTGCGCAACCCTGGGCTAGTGAGTTAATTTCTCCCTAAAAAGTTTTTTGTTTAATCTGGAAATGGGGACATTACATACATATCAAAAATGTTATATTAATATCAGTGAAATTATATATGTAAAACCACTAGGATGGTACTTAGTGTATGGCATCCATTCCTTTATTCAAATATGTCCTTATGGCCTGGCTCTAATATTCTCCTGGTTCCTCTAAATCATTTAAGACTATTAAGTTACTTGAAATAATATGAAAACAACTTGATTTAAACTAGCTTAATTTTCTCAGATTGCTGCTATAAGCCTTAATATAACTAACTTAATGATAATCACGAAGTAGCAAGAGGCAAAGCGGGGTAGAGAGAACTGAGTACAAGTATTTATCTAGGATAGATAATAGGATTAGGTGATAGATGAGATATTGGGATGAGGGAAAGTGGAGTGAACAGGAAAGAATATAACCTAAAGGAATACTGTTTCTTAAGGGCTTAATAAAAACTATTGACTCATTTATATTAGGTCATACAGAACTGGATGTCCTAAGGGCATATCACAGCCAATATATGAGTTAGTCATTTTCAACTTAATCATTTTCACACCATATTCCTTTAACTTTTGTCTACTTTTGTCTATTTATGGTTCTTTCTTTTTTCTTTTATTGATGTATTTTATTGATTCTTTTATTGATGTACAGTTGAGTTACAATGTTGTGTTCATTTCTAGTGTACAGCATAGTGATTCAGTTATACATACATATATATATATTCTTTTCCATTATAGGTTATTACAGGCTATTGAATATAGTTCTCTGTACTGTGTGCAGTAGGACCTTGTTTGTTTATCTATTCTGTGTATAGTAGTTTGTATCTGCTAATCCCAAACACCCAGTTTATCTCTCCCTGCCCCCACTTCCCCTTTGATAACCATAAATTTGTTTTCTATGTCTGTGAGTCTGTTTCTATTTGTAAATAAGTTCATTTATGTCTTCTTTTTTTAGATTCCACATGAAAGTAATATCATACAATATTTGTCTTTCTCTGTCTGACTTACTTCACTTAGTGCGATCATCTCTAGGTCCATCCAGGTTGCTGCAAATGGCATTTCATTCTTTTTTATGGCTGAGTAGTATTCCATTATACACATATATATCACAACTTCTTTATCCCTAAGAATCAACCAGTTCAAAGTGAGGTCCTCTCTGATCCTTTACATCTCCTTTTTCCTGTATACCCTTTTACTTCCCTAGCTCATTATGAATTCACACTTGGATGAAGAGTATAATTTTATATTTGGTCTTCCTTGTCAGCTAAGCTGGAAGCAAATCTGAAAAAAAAATTATCTAAGAAAGACCCGCCTACCCACTTTTATCCAGATCTTACAGACGACTCAGACAAAGCCCAGAAAAGTTAAATGAACTTTCTAAACTTATGTAACTAATAAATTCTAAAATGAAAATTATAACCAAGGAAATCTCTCTGACAATGCAATACTTTTTCTATCACACCCACCTACATATTATTCTGCTTTCAGATTTATCCTTTTCAAACAATAATTTCAAATCCTCAAAAGCTGCTAGTGGTTCTCTGTTGTCTGAAAACACAATCCAAATTCACTGCCATTCAAGGTTCTCAATTACCTGTCCTCACCTTACCTACCATCATTTCCAACCACATCTCAACACCAATCCTCGCACCTCTCACTCTACTATCATTATCTCCTGCACATACCACACTCTTTATAGTCTGTAAACATTTCCTTATGATGCTTACTATCCCTAAATGGCCATTTTTTATCTTAGCCCCAATCTATCCATTTCTTTCAAGTCAATGTAAGCTCATTTCATTTTCTCCATTCTTTTGCTTTCCCAACAATAATGGATCTTTAGCTGAATTGTTGATTATATCATACACTTCGACAAAATCATATTGTACCTTGCCAAATAATGATTTGGAGTAAATAAGCTGTTTCTTCCAAATTATTTCCCAAATGCATGAGAAGGGTTGTAGCCTCATCCAGGGTTTCTTTCAGGTTCCCTTTAGCAAATACAGTGCAATCATGTGCTTATCAATGATACTTGTTAAATGAATACAATCAATACTCATTGACATAATTAGAGAGAAATATATTTTCATGGCCAACTTCAATTTCTTGGCTTTTACCTGGGATATCAGCTCTCCTCCATCCACCATGATCTACTGGCAGTAAATCTGCATTGCTAGGAGAGGGAACTAATTTTTTTTTTTTTTAAAGCAAATCCCTGTGTCAGCTAGTACTATGTTTTTTACTATTCAAAGCAAACTAACATCTGGAACAACCTTCTATACCCAGGAAACTCTGGATCCTAGAATTCATTTTTGGCCCCATCCAGTTGTTCTTCAACACAGAGAAACACTCTTGTAGAAAGGATATTTACATAACGTAAGTTGAATTTGGGTAATTGCCTTGTTTAACTTAATCTGGAAATTTATAGATATTTATAATATACAGGTTCATCACTTGAGTTTGACTAAAAGTGTCTGTTAGTTATTTCTATTAAAAATTGACTCTCAGGAGCTTATCTAACAATGTATTATAACTGTAGTTCAGTTTTAAAAGGATATTCAAATTATGTAGTTTCACCTTGCTGACTTCATCTACAAATATAATCCATCACAATTCTGAGAAAAATTTTAGAGAATCCTGGAGACAATTAGCCCTACGGAAGTATCATGGTCATTGGGCCCCAAACATGATTTTACAGATAAGGTAATTCCATAGGAATCAATCTCCCCCCAGAATTCAGAGTTTAGAGGTGACTGATTATATTCTGTATTACTTTCTGATTGGCTCAATGAGACCAACGTTATTAATTTATTTGTGAGATACATTCTACCTTTTTAACCACCTCAGAACCCTACCTCAAGGTATCCCAAAAGCCAATAGTGCTACCAGGAATCATGTAGTATTTATTGTTTGAGAATGTAAGATCAAAAAAATAGCCACAGAAAATACATAAAAGAACACAGCTTGAAGGGACAGAAAATCAATGAGCAGAAATTCCCTAGAAATTTTAATAGCCCTGCCCATATACCAAAGAAATGAAAACATTTTCTTTTTCTTTTTTTTTTTTCATTTTTTCCCTTACACATCTAATATTCTTATCTTATTAGGGAGCTAAACTTATCTGCTACTAGCTGCATTTTCACCTCTCTCTCCTCCATCTCTACTCCAGTTTTTAACCTTTTTTTTCCCTCGTGGATCTAATGGAAATCCTAATAACTGCTCGACATAGCCCCTGGGTTGTTGTGAGATTTCAATGTGCTAATAACTAATGAAACTGTTTGGAAAAGTTCAAAGCTCATTAAAGCTGTAAGATTTTATTATTATCACTCCTCTCTTAAACAGTAGTCACCTTGTTGTAACCTAGGGGAAAAAAATGTCCGTTTGATACAAGCACAAGACTATAGGACTACAGGGAATTGTGGAAGAAAGAACAATGTTCGTTATCTACTCAGCTGAAACAAAGATAGCAGAGAGATGAATGGAAGGAAATCCCAGGTCAGAAAAATGTTAGTATTCAAGTCAGCAAACTGAGGTGGCCCAGCAGGCTGTGTGAATTGGAGGCTGCCATCCCAGGGCCAGCCCTTGTTCTTGTTTGTTCTTTTTCTCAGTCCCATCTGAACTGACCTACCTCCCCTGACTATTCCACACACCTTTTTTTCGGTCTTGAGTTTTTTGAAAACTGAATTTTTTTTTTTTTTCTCTCTCCAAGTGATTTCATCCCTCCAACCTCCATTTCTGGTTTTCCCTTGGATAAACAGGTCCCTCCACCCAGAGTCATTTGATCTCCCCTGGGGAAGAAGGCAGCTCATGTTTCCTCACTGCAATGAGTAAAGAATACGTGTGTGTGCGTGTATGCCTCAGGGTGGTTATATGAAAAGGTCACTCATTGACATAGCAAGGGTAATACTCACCACATTAGTGCATCTATATGTATGTTGGTACAATGTAGTTTACAAATCATAAGGTATACAGAAAAACTGGAACCAATCATCATCTGTCTCAAATGACAGTCATGAAATAATGCTTACAGAAAAAAAAAAATAACCTGTTTAATGATTCCTAGTGTCTGAAGCCATCTGTTTAGTGGGGTTCTTGCCTTGTAGCAGAGTTCTTGACAGAGCTGCTTATTCATCCTGCAGGAATCCGTGCTAAAGCTAGTACTCCGTGACGATTGTCTCTGCTTATTCTAATCCCTTCTAAGACAGGATGATGAAATGAGCACTTTGATGTGCAGATGTGAAATGTAAATGTATAGGCTTTGAAGGTCTGAATTGACAAAACTGTAAGAGGCAGTAAATGTCACAAAGCTGTAAAAGTGTTCAATTCTGTTCTCATGTAAAATCACCAGGCCCTGAGCAAAGAAAGCAAAATGAATATTAATTTTAGCTTTTCTTTAAAGAAACACACAGCCTGAAATCCCTAAAACTTTATAACCTAAGAATTGAGCTTAGTTTGAACATAAAAATAAAAATTGGATATTAGAATCAAATATTTGTAATGTCTCATTTCTTTGTGGTTTTCATAATTGAACAATGTAATAATCCTGGAGAATTTCTCCAAACATGAATAATTTAAATATCACAGGCCTATTTTGTAAAATGGAAGAAAATCTACTGAAACTCAACATTTTCTCTATATTGATCATAGAATTACCATATTCATGGGCATCTTAATTGGGAGCTCTATGTCATTCACTGTGACTTCATACATTTGTTTTCTAGATAAGCCCAGTTCATGCAATTTCATCAACCACCAAGAGGTAGTAATGACTGCTAATATGCTAGCAGGCAAGTCAGATAATAGAAGGTATCTGTGGACACAATGAACCAAGATCTCAATTATAATATGCGATCTAGGCAGTATAATAGTTGCAGTTATCAAAGAAAGACCATTAAAGTAATGCCAACAATTTTTTCAATTCATTATACTTACCCAGTATAGATAGTACAGACATGAAATGAGATAGAAGATACATGTTATTTATCTTCTTCCTCTAAACTCAATTATTGACCTTGAACTGTCTAAGTTAAATTTGGTTTCTTCTCTTTTTGTCTTAAGGATACTTACTTTGTCCCATTTATGCTTTGAGCATCAAAAACCTGCTTTTATTCTGCAGCTGAAATGTGTTATTTTGCAACTCCAATAATCTAATTAGAATAATCATCTTCTACTCTGCAAAACCTGAATTCTCAGTGTGTTCTTGTGGTTTCTTTCTGAACTTTCCCATTCCAGTCATGAAACTAAAAAATATTTCTTCCCCAAACATTTTCAAGAAGCTGTACAAAACTAACACTATTCTGTTAACATCACAAACATAATAAAATTTTTCTTTTAAAATGTTAACTTCCTAGCACATAAATAATATTTTCCCCATAATTCATACATTCATTCATTCAGCAAAGACTGATGTTTCACAATACCTTCTAGACCATTAATTAAGAACCAGAGAACTGGAAGGTACCCAAAATGAATTTGAAAGCACACACAGATATCCAGACCTCGGTTAAGAAATGCTGCATTGCAGTTAACGTTATTACTTTACAAGATTACCTGAGGACAAAGCGGTCACAAACACATATGCACCAATGACAACAAACAAAATGATAAAAAATGGCACTATCTGATTGTACCTTGGTTATCAAGATTATTAAGATTACGCTTTAAACTTTTTATTGTCATCTAAATAAAAAATATATAACTAAGTGTATAAAGAGATATACATATAAAGGAAGAAAGTGGAGAACCTGGGGATCTGAGAATATGGGAACAATCTACTAGAAGTCTCTTGACATCAAGTTGAGAATCCCTGATCCAGTGTAAGATCCTGGTTTCCCCTCCATTAAAATTCTAGTTTCTGCCTCACACAATCCACCTGTGCTTGCCCTGTGTTATCCAACCTGGTTTATTCCCCCATCTCTAGCCTTCTATCTAGTTCGGGTATTAATTTATTCAGCAACTGACTAAATATTAAGTCTTTTTTTATATCCTCTGTCTTTACTCAAATAGTTCAAACCAAGGAACACATTTAACTGTTTAAATGCCCTTCTCTCCTGATTTTAACACTGGGTCAATTTCAGTGGATTCTCCTAATTCATATTACCCTGCCTGTTCGCATGGCCAGGCATCGTTGATTGAATCCCAGACTAAATATTCTTTTGTTGGCTGCCTATAAATACCCTTGAACTTTGTTCTGGGACACAGTTACATTAGTTGGAAGCAGTTTGATCCTTTCAGGTACTGCTTTTAAGATTTGTGAGATGGGACAAGAGCAGTGTTGTAGTCCAGGGTCAAAGTACCTTACAACTGAGTCAAGACACTTCTGAGTACAGGACACCCCTCTTTATCCACAACTTCGTTTTCCATAGTTTCAGTTACCCAAAGTCAACTATGGTCCAAAAATATTAAATGGAAAATCCCAGAAATCAGCAATTCATAAGTTTTAAATTGTGTGCTTTTCTGAGTAGCATGATGAACTCCCATGCCATCCATTTCATCCCATCCGAGGTCCCCAACCGTCAACATCCATCGACATCGTCTAGCAACATCATCATGGCTGGATGGTCCGGGATCACCCGAAGCCGATGATCCCCCTTCTGAGCATAGTCAGAAGACCCACAGTAGCCTAATGCTACTTCACAATGCCTACATCATTCACCTCCTTTTATCTCCCTACAAAGGCATTTTACTGTCTCACATCATCACAAGAAGAAGGATGAGTTCAATACGCTAAGATACTTGTGTGAGAGAGAGAAACCACATTTACAGAACTCTTATTACAGTATGGTGTTATAATTGCCCTGTTTTATCATTGTTGTTGTTAATCTCTTACTGCGCCTAATTTATCAGTTAAACTTTACCATAGGTGTGCACGCATAGGAAAAAACACAGTCCATGTAGGGCTCAATACTACCTGTGGTTTCAGGCACCCACCGGCGGTCTCGGAACAGATGCCCTGGATGAGGGGATAAGGGGATGGTGCTGAAATCTATTCAGTACCTTGTGAATCATAAGGTTTTCTATTTCAGCTTGTGTAAACGGGTACTATTCTTGGCTATGAGTGCAGGGCACTGCCTCTAACCTTTTTTTTTTTTTTTTTTTTTTTTTTTTTGGTGGGAGTGGGGTTGTTTCTCTAGCCTTAGGTAGTTTCCTCGTATGAATATGCTGATAGCATTCATCTACAACACAAAAGGGCAACTCCCTGCAAATGGGAGGGTCTCTCTCTGTCTGCCTCCTCTTAGGTACTCTGCCTTGCAAACTCCAGGCACCTTGATCTCCCTGGGTCCTTAGATATATCTCCTCAACTCAGACAGCCCACCCACTCCTGTGTGAGTGTCCCTCCTAGCATGGGGACCTGGAAATTCCTTCAGTCAGCAAGCTAAGACAGTCCTAACGCTCACCTCATTTGTTTGCCTTCCCTCAGGGATCACTGCTCCTCATTGCCTGATGTCCGTTGTGTCAAAAACCCATTGTTTTTCATATCGTGCCCAGTATTCTTGGTTGTTTTCGGAGTGAGGGTAAATCTACTCTCTCTTATTCCATCTTAGCTAAAAATGGAAGTCTGTTATCTTCTCACTAAAAATTGAATTGAAATGAATGAAATCCGAGAATCAAAGACAGGTAAAATAATTTCCTACACGAATAGCACTCCAGCACTTTATCAAGTTAAGAGTACTGGCTAAGATACTCTAACAAAGGGAATAAAACTGAGGGCTCCACAAGGTCATTTAGAATCATTCAGGGACCAGGTTCATCCTTTTCTGTGGCTGCCGTCTCCTCGGGTGTTGTTTTAGCCAGTCGGCCGCGTTTCCAGCGAAAACTTTCGGGTTTCTATTATTGAAAGGAAGACGGGAAAAATTGATGCCGGAGGCCAATAAAGAATTTCGGCCACAAAGACTAAGAAAATTAACTTAAACATCTCATATGCTCTACATACTTTATTTCATCTTTTGCCAGAAATACCTGAAATGGTTTCAGACCCTGGGAAGAAGAATAATTTTTAAAAGCAAAGGACAGAAAAAAAAAACACCTCTCAAGATTATAATACATAATTTGCATACTAAGTTAATCTAAACTTAACTCCTCACATCACTAAGCAGCTTTGGGATTTGTCTAAAATTTTGCAAAATACTCATGTAAAATAGAAAGTAAACGCTTCGGGGTGAATTTTCTACATCTTAATCTAATGTGATTTCTTTTTAAGATGAATGTCTAGGAATTGTTAAGCTTCAGTTATCTTTCTATAACCACTGTACACTATTCACTTGCTAAATTCTGTAAGCCTGGGACCCTAGCAATTAGCTTCTTTTCATTTCAACACCAGGTCCTGGACAACGAATCAAGACAGCAAAATTTATCCCAGACTGATTTGAGGTCCATTACCCCCCAGTCAATTTGATGAATTAAATAAGTATTTCAAATGCCAGGAAGACCTAAATATATGTAAGCCTGTTAGCCTATATAAGAAAACAATTTAAAAGATATTCCAAAAGTATACAGAAACGGCAGTCCTATGGAAATTGCCTTTGCCAGACAGACCCTTTGGCTCTCCCATTAAGCATTTCAGAGGGCATTCTGCAGCACTGCTGGAAACAGAAGATTTGGTGTCCATGTTTCCTGGCCAGCCATGTCTTTTCATTACGCAAGGAACCACTCAGTTCAATAACATTAGCCTCTAGATTCAACAAATAGTTGGTCTTTCTCATTTTACAGAACGTCTCCAAAGACATTTAACTTCTTTGTTAATATCTCTGGGGAGCTGGTTAATTCATAGCAACATATTTCCACATTTTAACCTCCTAACAACAAAACAAGTTAGGGAGATAGTTCTGCTTCAAAAACAGTGGGATTTAAAACAAAAAGATGCACCTGCCATTTTTTTCCTTCTCCCTGAAGTCTAAGAGGGCCTGTTTTAGCCAGAATAAAACCATGGCGAGATTCCTAATGTTTACTATGAAAAATCTCACACTGATTCGGAATTCTAAATGGGGAAGCCTGTTTTCGAAGTTTTAGGGTTCAGCCTCCATCTTATCCTCAGCTGAAAGCACACAACTTTTAAGATACATTTTCCCCAGAATGTTTTTATGTTCCCGAGAACAAGGTGAAGGCGAAAGACTTGAAAGAGAGGTGTCGTCTCTCTGTAGTGTGAGATGGACAGGTGTCGGAGATGACAGCGAGAAACTCTGGGGCTGTCGGACCTTTGAATTTTCACAGAGAGGAGAGCAACCTCAGGAAGAGGAAGGTGAACATAAAACCAACCAGCGAAATTACTGCAATAAAATTTTATGCTTGGTTGATACACTTCAGGTCTAGGGGAGGGGCAGGAGAGGGCACTGTGAAATGTACATTTGATAAAATATGTCTGTCCCACAGATGGTTTTAAGCATTCCACGGCAGAGATCTTGAATGATTAATAAAGAATAGCCACCACTTTGATTGGGAGAATTTCAGTAACCGCGTAGACAGATCCCCTGACACAGACTGAATGAGTCAATTTCCCACTGAATTCAGGCCCTCATTACCAGCTAAATACTGTCAACATACGGTGTTTTATGTCCTATAGGAATGAGTAGACTATCTTTTATGAGAGAAAACAGCTGTAGGTTTGAGATCAACTTTTTGTGCCTCTATATTACAAGCCCCTGAGACTCTCCACCCTTCTGATTTTATATGCTTTTAACATAGAACCAGAATTACACTTTCACACGAGTGGAACAAGGCAAGAGAGCATCATGATCTCAGCCTGGGCTTTGACATCAGATGTCCTGGCTCCAGCACTCACAAAGCCTGTCACCCTGGATGAATTACGGAAGCTCTCAGATGCTCCGTCTCCACATCTGTAAAGCAGGGATGACAGCAGCCATTCAGCTAACTTCCTTCCAAAGGCTTGGTAACTCTCACATGACAGAAAACTCTTAGCAGAGGGCCTGTTACATAAGCTGGCTCGAAAGCAGGTTGTTTTGACTCATAAAAATAAAAAACAAACTATAGCTACCAAAGGGGAAAGGGCGGGGAGGGAAAAATGAGGGGTTGGGGATTAACAGACACACGTTACTGTATATAAAATAAATAACAAGGACCTACTATATAGCACAGGGAACTATATTCCATTTCTTGTAATAACATATAATGGAAAAAATCTAAATATATATATGTATGTATATGTATAACTGAATCACTTTGCAGTATACCTGAAATTAACATTGTAAATCAACTACTCTTCAATAAGAAAGAAAGAAAGAAAGAAAGAAAGAAAGAAAGAAAGAAAGAAAGCAAGCAAGCAAGCAAGCAAGCAGAAAGGAGGAAGGAAGGGAGAGAAAGAAAGAAGGCCGTTTTAATTTGTTTTGAGGTAAATATCATCAATTATCACTATTTCCTTCGCATTGTTAGAAAGTTAGCCCCTTGTGTACCATGATTTCGGAAGCATCAGGGCTGCCCATTTCAAATAAAATACTCACTCTTACCCACCTGATGACGTGAGACCCTTACAAAATGTCCAAATCCCAGATTACGTATGGGTTGTGGGCAACAGTTTATTCTGGGAAACAAGGGAGCTACACACAAGAGAAGATGTATTTAGCTTAGGTTTTGGAGGAAACTGAAATTAATAAATTTTCACAAAGGGAAATACACTGGGAGCTTGGAGGTATGTGTTAAAATGTGGATAAAGTTGTATGTTGTGATTTGGATTTGAAACTGCCAGAAGCGTTTCAAGTTTATTCTAAGCATCTACAGCCTGGAGAGCGGAAGTCAGGTTGCTTCCAGGCAGCAGAGACTTGACTAAAGTTTTCATTTGCATTCAACCTTAAAGAACTTGGCTTTGGAATGGAGTGATGGTTAAAAAACAGTAAGTTCACTGAAGTTGCTTCTAGCTATGTTTTTTAACCATAAGTGCAAATGGTAAACTATCACTTCCCCTCTCATTGTCATGTTCTAAAACCTCCCTCAATTATCTGAAATGTAGTTCACAGACCTGGAGCACAAATGCCAAGTTTTACATGGAAGATGTAACACTTCAGCTGTGACAGTGACAGCAGATGTGTCCTGACTTGTAGGTAAACACAGCAGAGAAAGCATCGCCATCCCAAAGGCTGAGCACAGCCAAGCTTACACTTGTTTGAGAAATTAACTTCAAATGTTGTTACCCAACTAATGCTTTTTTGTCTAGTTTACTAGATCAAAACTTCAGCTTTCTTATAAACACCCAGAACGGATTTATAAGATAGAAACTGAATAAGCAAGTATTTCCACATGCACCCCATCCCAGGAAATTGCCTGGCTTCCCTTTAATTAAAGCTGATTCTTTTTTTAAAGGGAAGATCATATTTCTGATTTTATATTTTCATGCATCAAAGAAGGGCCTTATAATATGGGCTTTTACAGAGGAAGTGTAAGCAGAGAAGTAAATACAGGGAGGGGTCAACATCCCAGCCCTGGGAGGAGCACAGCAATGGCCCTGAATGAGGAGGGTCAATCATTTAAAGGCTGAAGCTGCCCAGGAATTGTATTCCATAAGCAAACTATCTGGCTTATTTGGGAAAAATAAAAAAGGTGGCATGTCATTATCTGTTGATTAATCTTCCTATTGCAACTGAATTAAGCATACTTATTCAGTATTCACACACCGAAAAAGTGTTTTTAACGGTTTTCTTCATTCAGCACTAATATACCTGCGGGATGCACACAGCGCCAGTGACAGACCACCGAGTGGTTCTCCGTGACGGAAGTTCTCCCTCAGCTGGAGAACTGCATCAGAAATTTGCAGAGAGGAGATGTAGACAGAGCTTTGAAAAGCACCCCCAGACTTAAAAAGAGTGAAGTAGGGGCAAAACCCATCAGCAGTTCCATCAAATCAACTCAGAGACTTCAGGTCCAGGTGCTGAGCTGCCCCAGGATTACGGTGCAGACTCCCTCTGAGAGAAGTGTGGCATCGCGGTCTTTAGTGCTGAGATAATTAATTACTCTATCTAATATTATATGAGCAGAGAAAGGGGGATGCAGGCCAAATGGCAGGATCTGAGCAAAAAAGGAGGGCCATGGGTCAAATGCAGGAAACTGTACATCATGTAAACAGCAGGGTCCTTGGACAGACAGACAAAAGCAGGAACCTGGGGACTGATAAGAAATCACACATTTTGGGGTGACAAACAGCCTGGAGGCTCACAAAGAAAGGCGGGAAAAGGCAGAAACGTCTAGTGTCCAAATGTAACCTTTTGCTCATTATGCCCTCATTACAATAAAATTAGCCTTGCAGATTGGAAGTACCAATCATGCACCGATGCCATGACACTTCTGATCCAGACTAAATAAGGACAAAAATCCGTCCTCCCCTTGGGAAGGTGGAGCTGGCATGAAAATCAGGGAACATGACCCCAAACCCTTCCCTCCACAATGACTATTCCACCCATTCATTTTTACACTCTATGAAACCAACTTGCCAAAGAAACTCAGCACAGCTGCTCACCTGAGCCCGCCCGCTCTCCCCTTGAGAACACACTGTCCCTTAACGTTACCTTCTTAACCTCCATGTCTCTGAATTCTTTCTGCCACAAAACAAAAACCTAATCACCGGCAACATTATGGAATCACCTGAAAGCAGATTATGATAGGGAGAAACATGAAAAATAGTCAGGACGTGGACATCCAGGAGCAGTAGAATGGAGATCCTGGTGCCTGCTTCAGAACAGGTGGGATCAAGGGAGAAACTGTGAATGCAGTAGTTGAAGGCATGGGCTCTGGGTTTAGAGCTGCCATATTCTCTACTAACACCTTTTGTGACTTGGTAAATCACCTAGTTCCTATCATCTCCAGTTCCCTCATCTCCACAAGGTGGACATTAAGCCTGCTTCACTCAGCTGATTGAAGGAGGTAATGCTCATACAGCGGTTAGCGCAGAGACTGGTACATACTTATCCATTTAATTCATGTAAATTGCCTTCATTCTTGGTGTTGATGGTGTTGATAGTGGAAGGGAAGGTGCAGGATCTGTGTCTAGCCAAGGGGAGGCTTCTCAATATCCCTGAGGCTCTTCCCTGTCCTCTCCAGGATCATCAAAAGACTAATCCTTTAGTAAGAAAATGCCTGTGTTCTCACTCAGAGCAAGGAGGATGGCTCACCCCAGATTCTTAAATGCTCTGGTCCCCTTTGGGTCCGTGTGTGAAGCACATCAGGATTCGTCACCCAGAAAATACTCTTCTAGATGTCATCCAAGCACACAAAGCTTTGGACTCTCTCTTTTCAATTTATAAAATGTGCTTAGTGCTTTTCTAATGGCATAGCTGAAAAGCACTTCAATTTTGCCCAGAAACTGAGAACTGTGAATGCACCATGTAATTTTCTTACAGATTTAAATGTTTCTTTTCTCTTATTTGAAAAGAAAATGAATGCAAAAAAAAAAAATTATTGAAACGGGCAAAACTTAAGCATCCAAACATTCAAAAATTTACAGTAATAGGGCAGTCATCTTACAATGTGAAGTCTAGTCATATTAAATATAATTTGTAAAATAAAGGTAAGTTTGTACCAAGCTAGAAAATGGAAATTTTGTATTTTCTAAGTATTGTGCATTTAAAATGTGAGTTTTTAAGGTATATTTAAAGTTACAGTTTTATATGCTGTTTGACCTCATGCACCCAAGATGAAAGCATCGAAACAATTGATTTTAAGCATTTCATTGTTCTAACATTTAATTTTTTTGCACAATTTCCATATCTGTGCATTTAACACTATTATTCTCTTAACCAATACAATTAACCTGCAGAAATTGTACCAAAAAAAAAAAAAATCAAAGAATCTACTCAAAAGACTGTTATAAGGATCAGTCACTTTCAAACTTATGAATCTATAGAGCAGTTAATAAAACTGTATTGTGGGGGAAAAAATCCAAAATCACCGGAAGAGAATTTAAGATTGTAGAACATCAGATTATTCATGTACAAGCCGAGTGTGTGTATATTAAAATGTCAAAAACAAATATGCTTTTCCCCCTGCAATTGCATAGTTACCAGTTGCCATTTGTTAAACATAAAACTTTTTAAAATGTATTTTTATATTTTTACCTCTGAAGTTAACATTTCCAGTTCTCTTTATTCTAAGTTTTTTGTTTGTCTGTTTCTGAGGGGTGGGAGATAATGAGGTTTGTTTGTTTGTTTGTTTTGACAGAGGTACTGGGGATTGAACCCAGGACCTCATGCATGCTAAGCACTTCTTTCATTGAGCTATACCCTCCCCCAAGATAAAATTTTAATATGATACAAATAATGGAACTAATACTGAATGCACAGTACTATGCTATGAACAGCAAAATATGATCCAGTTTTAAATGACTGACTGACTGATTGATAAAGTACACTTGCAGGGAGATATGTCTTTAATTAAAATAGAGACTTAGCAAACATTTATGAGAATAAAATTATATCAAGTCTCTTGAGTGGTTATAAAATTGATACAATGAGATATTGAGTGAAGATGATAGATCCTAACTAACCCTGATGCAATGAAAACTCCCTTCAGCTATGGAAAGGAAGATACATGATTTAGGAAACCCAGGTATAGAGGAGAAGAGAGATGAGATTACAGGCTGCCTGGTGATAAAGACCTAGCATTGTTGTCTTCCTGTCCCTCTTGCAACTGGGGCATTGACATGCACGGTGGAACTTCAGTAAATGTCTATTGTAATAAACCAAATTTGTGATTGATAAAAAGCAGCCTTTGAGATATTTGAGAGCTTGTTCAGGCCCAGTAATGATGCAATACCTCAACTTCTTTATTAAGTCAGGAGAAGAGAAGTGATTAGAAAATCATAGGTTTTTACTGGTTTATGTCTTCAGTCATTCAAAAAAAAATTTACCAAACTCATCCAGAGTTCCAGAAAATATCCCCACTTCTGGATACTTAACAGATGAGTCCTTAACCTCAAGGACCTTATGAGGTCCAAGATTCACCTAGGCTCTGAGCACCTAAGCTGAGGGGTAGCCTGAGAAAGCAGGAGGGTTGAAATGTCTAATCTGAAATCTATTGTCTTTGCTTAAAATCTTTCCTGGTTTTCCCAGTTTTTAGGATAAAGTTTAAACTTCTTAGCATTGCTCACAAAGCCCTTCTGGAGTCAGCTTCTGCACACCTCCTGGCCTCATTCTACCTCAGCCCTTGTGTTAGAGCAGGCAGATAGCTAGATATGAGCAGAGAAAGGGGGATGCAGGCCAACCGGCAGGAATTAGGCAAAAACAGAGGGGCATGGGCCAAATGCAGGAAACCATAAACCATGTAAATAACAGGGGTCCCTGGGCAGAGAAAGAAAAACAGGAACCTCTGGGCTGACAAGTGGTCACACATTTTGGGGTGAGGAGTATTCTGGAGGCGGACAAAGAAAGGTGGGAAAAGGCAGGACTTGCCAGTGTCCAAATGTAACCTTTTGCTCATTATGCCCTCATTACCATAAAATTAGCCTTGCAGATTAGAAGTACCCATCATGCACCAATACCATGACACTTCTGATCCAGACTAAATACGGGCAAAAATCCCTCCTCCCTTCGGGAAGGTGATGTTGGGATAAAAATCAGGGAATACGACCCCAAACCCCTCCCTCCCTAATGAATATTCTGCCCATCTATTTTTACATTCTTTGTAAACAACTTGCCAAAGAAACTCAGCACAGCTGCTCTCCTGAGCCTGCCCGCTCTCCCCTTGGGAGTGTGCTATCTATCCCTTTATTAATCCTCACTTTACTTTCTTAACTTCTGTGAATTCTTTCTGCGATGAGACAAGAACCTGGTCACCAGCAACACTTTCAAACCCTCTGAAGGAGCGACGCAGCTCACCCACTTGCTCCTGTTCTCTGCCCTCGCTGGGCCCTCGGTCTGGAATGCCTTTGCCTGGATTACTCACCAGATTAAATGGAACAAATCCAATCAACATTTCAAGTTTGATTTCAGTGTCTCCTTCCTGTGGATGAGTACGCGTGTGCACACAAACACACACACACTTACACCACAGCCAAGCCTGAGTCAACTGCCTCTTTTCAGTGTTCTTTCTCTTTACTCTCACATCCTCTGAGCATCTTCATAGAGGTTTATCAGTTAGGTTTATAATCATTGATTGTTTTGCCTCAACTGAGTTGCAAGAGGAAATCTATCTTATTAAAGTTGTATGAACAGCCGTTACTATGTCACCTGGCCATGAATAAGTTCTCAATAAAAATCCTTACGATATCATAGATACCAAAATATAAAAGATTATTCTGGAAATAAGAACCTGACATCTGGACTCTACATACTCTAATTAGACCTTTTCCCATCTATGTGCACTTTACTTTGTTGAGTTAAATATTTCCATAAACCGTAGTCTAAAAGTCACAACATAATCTCATTCAAATTGAGGAAGAGACCAGATATTTGCACCAAAGTCATAGAGTGAGAAGTAGATTCGATGCTCAGTGACTCCTAAATGTATTTCTCTTCTCCCCTCAACGCTCAGGCAGGGTTCTAAGTGACCTCGCCTGCCTGTTGGTCACTCCGAAAAGGAAAGCACACACATTCTCTACTGAGTTGATTAAACTCCCTCCTTGCAGAAGCCTGGATGAAAAATAACAAGTTAGAAAGCCTAGAGACATCGTGCAGCGAAAGAAAGAAGTTGTTAAACCATAGAGATTGATTTACTTTAGATGAACTATTCTTAATATTTCCTTTGTGTTGCATAAATTCACAAGAATGTCATTAATTGAATAGAGGAGATAGTTTCTGTAATTCTTTTCAGCAATCATAAATGTGGCCCAGAGCTAAATTAAGACATCCTTTCACTACTCTGGGCATAGCATTTTTTTTCTGAACAGCTGGTTTCTGTTAATAGGCATATCCTTCCTGCCAGAGCAAGCAAATTTGTAATCCCCATCATGCTTGCTGTGG
Source organism: Camelus dromedarius (assembly GCF_036321535.1). Lineage (NCBI taxonomy): Eukaryota > Metazoa > Chordata > Mammalia > Artiodactyla > Camelidae > Camelus > Camelus dromedarius. The sequence continues at coordinate 9,147,518 of NC_087442.1, forward strand.
AACAGCCCCAGAGCACATAATCACGAAGTACGTTCCCGTTGGTTTACAAGGATTTTTTTTCCTTTCAAAGTTTTACTTTTGGGAGACACACCATCTATTTTGTACTCCAGTTTTATGCCTTTCTTTAATTATAGCATCTGATATTTATGGTGAGGAGAAGAAAATACAGTCAAAGGTGTACACACTGCCTATTAAAAGTAGGTGCACTCACAAATCCTCAAAATATACCAAGTTCTCCGAGAGGCGATAGAAACGTATTTCAAATTACAGCAGTCTCTCCTACCACACAATGAGGGGACATTAAAAAATGGACGATGGCGGTAATAGATTTAAGATCTGATAAGCCCTGAAAGGCACTGACTAAGAGTGACGTGGCTGCCTGACTGTGACTTCATCACTTTGTTTCATGTTCATCACGAGCATTAGGTAATTCATTAGGACTTGGCTTTTTGAGTTTTCATTGGTTTTATTTTTCATTTTAGATAACGATGCTATTCATAATCTAGTTATGGAGAAGCAATATTTGGGCTTAATACTTAATTTTCCAAGTAAACATGGTTCATTGCAGGTTCGGATTGTGAGTTGTTGGCCCACAGGTTCCATTTGTTTGAGTTGGTCCCTCTGGGAAGGCATACGCTCACTTTGTAAAGGTGAAAACAGCATGCAGTGGAAAGGATATTGACTTCCGAGTACGACATATATTTGAATCTTAGCTTTGCCGTGAATATTGTTACCTCAAGGGGGTTAGGGAGTCTGATCTAACGGTCCGTGCTTTTTAAAGAGTGTCTGTTTTTTAAGTAAATGGCATAGGCATCTTGAGAGACATGGATGATTGTTTTGTGTCTGTGTGACAATAGATAAGCCTAAAAGTAAAATGTAGCAATGAAGAAAAATGTATGATTATTTGAAATGAGAATATATAGAAAATTACCTTTTCCACAAATGAAAGGAAAAAAAATTTAAACAGAATTTGCACATGAATGTTTAATCTGTTAAGAGGCAAATAAAAATGTTTCGTATCACTTAAAATACACAGTGTGATTTTTGAAGTATTTAGGAAAGGTTTATTTTTCAAAATACCTTCAAAAGTCAGAAAGAGAGCTGAAAAGAGTTTGATCAGCAAGTGCAGGTGAGATCAGGCAGGAATAAATGGAAAACATGCACAGTGGTGAGACGAAAACAGGTGATTAAAAAATGGATTTACTCTCTGCCCTTCTCTGGATAAGCCGATCTCAGAATGAGGTCTCTGGAGGTAAAGCAAAAGGCATTGTCAGAGATAAAGAGGGCAGTTCCTAAAGATAAAAGTTTTAATTAACAGAAAGAGAAAAACAGTCCTAAATTTGCATTACCTAATAAGATTCAGAAACTATAAACCAAAAACTCACATAAGGAAGAGGAAACGTGATTAAATCAACCATCATATTGGGATACCCTTTAATAAAACAAAATTTCTGTAAGGATAGAAGATTTGAATAGCATGATTAATAAAATTCAACTAAATTATATAAAGCAATCTGTTTATAAGTTGCCAAATACATATTATTTTTACATACACAGGAACATGAATCATAGGGAACAAATTCTGGGATATTAAACAAAAATTAAATTATACAGATTGTTCTCTGATCGCAGGGAAATAGGTTAGAATTTTTTTTAAAAAAGTAACTGTACAATCACCATATAATTAGAAATTAACAAGCACATTTCTAAATAACTCATGAGTTATAGCAGAAACCACAATAGAAATTAGAAAGTATTTTTAACTGAATGCTTATGCAAATTCAATATATCAAATCTGAAGAATGTAGAAAAGGCTGTGCTTATGAAGAAACGTATATCTTTTCATAAACATTAGAAAATTCACTAAACAAAGTAGGTTAGCCTTAACCCAGAGATGGCCCCATTCTGAAACAAATGTCTCCTGGCATTCACATCTTTGGGCAGTCCTCTCCCTTGAATTAGACTGGTCCTTTGACTCGCTTTTAACCAGCAGAATGAAGCAGAAGTGAATTTGCATAATTTCTGAGCTCAGGTCATGGAAAGTCGTAGAACTCTCTTAGAACTCTCCCATCTCACACTTTTAGCTTGCTCACTCTGAGGCAAGCCAGCCACTGTGTAAAAAGTTTAACTATCTTGAAACCACCATGCTGTGAACAAGCCCAAACATCCACAGTGAAGACACAGGGTGGAGAGAGGTAGGATTTGTGTCAGTAAAAGATTGAGTAGGTTTGTTTGACGTTACTTGTTCTTGGTGAGCCCATGATGGCTCTTAATCTTCACTTCTTCATTTTCCATCTCCTTTCACAGCGTTTATAGGATAATTCATCATGTCATTTAGGGGGTATTGATCCCAAGGCTTCCTAATTTGCATTTTCCAAATTTAGTTTGATGATTCTGATAAGATTTCCAATTTGAATTCATAATTTTATAAATTAGAACATTTCATTTTTTCCCGTATTAAAACAACACTTCCAGTTACCGTGATCTCTCAGATTTCAAGAGTTTCTGAGAACACGTGTTTACAAGCTTGGAATCCCCCTACATAAGGGATCTGGGCTTAGGAAAAGGAACAGTTAAAAGTAATTAACTCAGTATATTTTGTGTGATTCTCCTATTTGATTATTTTTTATTGATGTAGGATTTAAATCTTTGTTCTTTTTTAATCACTTACTTTGGTGGAAAAAAGAGAAGGAAAATCAGAATTGATTACTTTTACATTCTCTTTGTCAACAGCACTGGGCTTTTGTTAAGCATACACCTGTGTTAAATAAATAAAATCTGTAAATCTATGCTAACTACCCTTTCCTCATTCATCTTAATGCTTAAAAAGAACCATAATATGTATAGTAATAAACTTTTCTTACTTTTGACATTGTTCTCAAGTGTCAAATAATTTGCTTTTTTTTAAACTTTAGGCACTAGTCACAGATAATTTTGATACTTTTTCTTCATTTTTTGTTGTATATATAGCCTTCCATCCTGTACTTTGATTTTTTTATAGCCACGTTTGTCAAAGACTTTCCTATGCAGTTCACCCCTATACTTCTGATCTTCCTAGAAGAGAGCGTTTGGAGGAAGACCAGAACGCTGCCGTCTCAACGCATGAATAATTCATGCGGTACAACTTCAACCTGACCTTCGCTGGTGCTCAGTCATCTCTCTATTCAACCTTCATTGATTTTATGGAGAAAACTGAGGCCACATACACTTTCTTCTTCACATCCAAGAATTAATGTCCCTACATTTATACAACTTCCAGACTCAGAGAAAGAATAGAGCTATTATTATAATCATAGGGTGATAGAAATAAAGGAAACTTTGACGGTCATTTAGTCTGAGTCCTTTCAGTTTACAGCTGACCAACCTGAAGCCCAAAACCCTGAAGACCAGAGATGTCTATTCCATTATCCTTTTAGTTCATTCTTTCCTTAAAAACACAAACAAACAAACAAACAAAAACCCTGTTATTTAGTTCTACCCTTTCTGGTCTTTACAAGATGCTTCTTTATCAAAAATCTCTTCCCTCTTTAATATATTTTCAGTGTGTTCGATTGAACTGGTAAATTTGTTCACTCTGTATGTCACTGTATCAACCAGAGATGCATTAAACTATAAGCAAGAAAAAAACCTAATAGTTGCATTAATATATAAGACTTGTTTTTCTCACATTTCAGACTGTCTGAAGTGAGGGGGCCTCTCACATTGGTTCAGCAGCATGAGAAAGTCAGGACTGACTACCTGCAATTATTCAGTCTTTTCTTCATGGTCGTAAGACAATGAATGGCCTAGCTGCTGATACCAAGGGTCTTCAAGGTGCAAGGAAGGGTAAGGCACAGTACTACTCATATCTGTACCTTCTTCCAGAAAGCAAAGTTCTCCTGCAGACTCCATTCGAACATCTTCTACTTGTATCTTGTCGGACAGAAGTACACCCTCTGGTAGTCCTGGATGCAGGAAGGCTGAGGACTGTAGTGGGTTTTGCTTTTGTTTTTCTTTCTTTTCTTTCTTTTTTTTTTTTTTAACACAATCTGTGTGGTTTCATTTCTATAGACTTATCACAATAAAAATGGTTTTTCATAAGAATATTTCTCATTCAACTTTACACTGAATAGCCATTATGTGCTTAGCTTTGTGTTGCAATTACAAAAGCAGTGTGCTTTTTTCATTACTTGGACCATTGCTAAAATTGTCAGTGATATCACGTGATCTGTCAATAAATGAAAAATAATAGTTTTGCACAATCAGACCTTCTATAGATATTCACATCCTTGGCCACAGAAACTCTTGCTTTGGGACTTTGGTCTCTGCTATGTGATGTGAACTTATAGAAGATGTGCTCATAGTAGAGAAAATCTGCCCAGGAGACATGCTTTCAGAATGAGTAATTCAGTCAGATACGTCTCCACAAATCTTTTTCCTATTTAAAAAGGAGGGGAGAGGAGGATGTGGGTATAAAGGCCAGAAATAGCAACATACCAATTCAAATGCAAGATTCACAACTTGCTTGCAGAAAATTCTGATGATCATCCATTCTACATTCAACAGTTTCTACCACACATACTGAATTTTCCGTGGAAGCTTTGATTCATTTTCTCTAGTATAAATGTATGAATGATAAGGCAGTGCTCTTTGAGATAAAACATGCTTAATCCCTGAAAATATATTCACGTCTTTCATTCAAATCAGAGATGAATGCACACATCTGGGCCACTTCCTTGTCATCAAGAGGAAAAGAGAAAAACGGTTTCTTCTTTCTCATCTCCTAAATATATGTAGATAATGATACAGACATATAGATGTACATATAAATACATGTTTATATATTTTAGTGAATCCTGATATTTTTATTCTCTACTTTTTTGTTTAATTCTGTGGTAACCATAAACTTTTCATCTTTATGTGCTTCTTATTTACTAAGTAACATGCCTTGCTGACTGCACATATATTCAGCGAATTTCTTCCCCCCCCCGGGTGCCAATGCTAACCTGTTTATTATATGATACAGTGTTATTCACCGTGGTCAGCATGCTGCAGATTAGAATGCGAGAACCTACTCATCCAACATAACTGCCACTTTGTACCCCTTTGACTGACATCTACCCATCTTCCCCCACCTCCACACCCCTGGGGACCATCATTCTACTCTCTGCTCCTATGAATTTGAGTTTTTTAGATTCTACATACAGATAAGATGATGGAGTATTTTCCTTTGTGTTTCTGGCTTACTTCACTTAGCATAATCTCCCAGGTTCATCCAAGGTGTCACAAATGATGGTGTGTGTGTGTGTGTGTGTATATATATATATATATATATATATATATATATATATATGCAATGGAATATTATTCAGCCTTAAAAATGATTTTTTTCCTTTTCATTATAGGCTATTAAAAGGTATTGAATATAGTTCCCTGTGCTATACAGTAGGACTTTGTTGTTTACCTATTTTATGTATAGTAGTATCTGCAAATCCCAAACTCCTACTTTATCCCTCCAGCCCCCCTCCTTTTCCCCCTGGTAACCATAAGTTTGTTTTCTATGTCTATGAGTCTGTTTCTGTTTTGTAAATATGTTCATTTTATGTCTTTTTTTCAGATTCCATATATAAATATCAAATGCTATTATTCTTTCTCTTTCTGGCTTATTTCGCTTAGTATGACAATCTCTAGATGCATCCATGTTGCTGCAAAAGGCATTATTTTATTCTTAAAAAACGGAACTTTTAAATACAAAAAGAACTATAGACATAAGTCTCACAAGGTTTACTGTTCTTGTGTATGAGAAATAAATAAATCAAAAAGGTTTGCCTGGAGGTTTTCTTCCTTCCAGAAACATTTCCTATTCCTTAGCCTAATGTGTGGATGCATTTGTGAAAATGTGACAGTAGAAGGATTTGGAACCATTGCGTCTTTCTTCTAAGACATAAACAAAAATCCAAAAGACATATCAAATGATACCCTCACTACTGCCAGGCAGCGCTGAATATAATCAACATTGGAAGGTAGTTTTTTACTCTGTTGATCACATTTCTTGAAAACAAAAGTATCTTTGTTATCTAAAACAATCTCTCATCTGAATAAGTTTTAATGATCTACAACTATAAAATGAGAAATTTTTCATAATGTTTCACTTGAATGCTCTTTATTTGGTTTAGGAAACCAAAGAAAGATATCTTCATAATTCATTTACATATTTTAATTTTCTATACTCAAATTCCTTCTGCCAACCCCAACAAATACACACACACAATCATTTATTCTCTCTGAATTTGAGTAGTTTTTTTCTTATTGAGGCTACTGTATAAGACTATAATCACAATTTCCATTTTTCTTTGCACCTTGTTTACTTTGCAATTTCTCAAGATAGTAATTGATGCTGAAAGTGGTCCTGGAATGCTTTAATTTTACCAGCTGGAGAATGAGACTGCCTCATTTATAATTCAGAAAAGAAGAAACTGCATGGTACAGTAGAAACAGTATGAAGCTTGGAGGAAGACCCTAGAATGTTAAGGTTATCGGTAGAACTAGAGTAAGTCTCTTCACTTCTCTCTATCTACATCTACCTTAGTAAAATATTGTAGCATTGAAAAGTGTTTTGCAAACTCTAAGAACTATGTAGTATCCATGCAGTACCTAGCATTTGCCTAAAAATATCCAAAGTATTGGAAAATAAAAGCAAAATATGCTATTTTCTTTCTGTAATCTTAGATCTTATTTTCTATGTAATAAAAAATGTATACATAAAACCTAGCCTCTTAACAATTTTTAAGTATATAGTACAGCACTGATTTACATGCAGATCACTGTACAGCAGCTCTCTAGAATTTTTTCATCCTGCATGACTGAAACACTATACCCATTAAACAGCAACTCCCCTTTCCCCCTTTCCCACTTCTCTAACTCCTAGCAACCACCATTCTACTTTCTGCTTCTGTAAGTTTGACTACTTTAGATAAATGGAATCATGCAATAGTTGTCCTTCTGCAATTGGCTTATTTCAGTCAAGTTGTCCGTGTTTTGATAGTGTATGACAGGATTTCCATCTTCTTAAATCTGAATATTCCATTGTATGTGTGTATCACATTTTCCTTATTCATTCATACATCAATGGACATTTAGATTTTCACCTCTTGGCTTTTGTGAATAATGCTGCAATGACATGGGAGTACACATATCTCTCAAAGATCCTAATTTCAGTCCTTTTGGATTAAAATTTAAAGTGGGATCATTTAATCAAATGGCAGTTCTACTTTTAATTTTTTTTGTAATCTCTATACTGTTTTCCATACTGGCTGCACCATTTTATATAACTACTAACAGTGTACAAGGGTTCCAATTTCTGCACATCTTCCCCAACACTTGTTATTTCCTATTTTTAATATATATTACATGGTAATATAATTATTATACACTATATATATGTATGTATAATGGCCATCTGAATGGGTGTGAGGTGATATCTCACTCTGGTTTTTATTTGTAGAGCCCTGATGTTTAGTGATATTGAACATTTTTTTCATATACCTGCTGGTCATCTTTATGTCTTCTTTGGAAAAGAAGGCCTTTTGCCCATTTATTAATCAGTTTTTTTTTTCCTTCTTTTTGCTATTGAGCTTAGGAGTTCCTTACATATTTTGAGTATTAACTCCTCATCAAGTATATGGTTTGCAAATATTTTCTCCCATTCCATACTTTGCATTTTCACTCTGTCATTTGTTTTCTTTGCTAAGCAGAAGCTTTTTGGCTTGATGTCGTCCCACTTGTCAATCTCTGCTATTGTTACCTGAGCTTTTGGTGTTATATCCAAGAAATCATTACCAAAGCCAATAGTGTGAAATTTTCCTGTGTTTTCTTCTAGGAATTTTATAGTCTCAGGTCTTACATTTAAGTCTTTAATCTATTTTGATTTTATTTTTGTGGATGGTGTAAATAAGTAGCTAATTTCATTCTTTTGCGTGTGAATATCCGGTTTTCCCAGCACCATTTGTTGAAGGGACTATCCTTTCTCCTTTATGTAGCCTTGATACACTTGTCAAAGATCATTTGACTATGTATGTGTGGGTTTATTTCTAGATTCTCAATTTTGTTCCACTGGTCTGTATGTCTATTTTTATGCCAGTACCATACTGTTTTGATTACTGTAGTTTTATAATGTTTTGAAGTCAGAAGTCAGTGTTTGTAGAGTTTAATTGGTGACATAAGTTTGCACACATTCAAAAATAATAGATCAATATAATTAAAGATTGAGAGGAAATGAAAAATGCTGCAGAGATCAATACAAATCTATTATTATTACTTGGAAAAACATTATAGAAAACATGGATCCTACAATATGTGGAGAACTATGTTAAGTAAAACCCACTGAAGGTTAAAAGAGGATAGTGTTACAGAAGTTCAGAGATGGGTGTGAGAATCACAGATATAAGAGACAAAAGAAGATGTGTCAACAGAGGCGTGGCCCCCTTTCTTTAGAGCACATTCATAATTAACACACTCCATGGAATACTTGTCTTCTCTACATGTTTGTTCCTCCTGTTCCATAAGCTGAAACATCACTCTCCTCATGGGCACAGCTTCAAGTGCAGTACTCTCAAGTTGAGACAGGTTCTCCTACATTCCAAATCACTCAGAAGAAAGAAGTGATATTGACTCCTTCATTGCTCACTATTTGCTTCTTATATTCTCTTTTTAAAAATCCAAACTCTCCTGAAGCTCATGCCACCAGGCTATGTCCCCTGACATGTTTTAGTCTTTGGTCCCTTAGTGTCTGCTACACTGTATTAGTCTACTAGCACTGCCATAACAAAACAGCACCATTTGGGGGGCTTAAACAACAGATATTTGGAATTCACAGTTCTGGAGGCTGGAAATCCTCAATCAAAGTGTGGGCAGATCTGATATCTCTTGGGGCCTCCCTCCTTGGCTTGCACATGGCCCCCTTCTCACTGAGTCATCACATGGACTTTTCTCTGTGTATGTATCCCTGGTGTTTCTTCCTCTTCTTCTAAAAGACAACAGTCATACTGGATTGAGACTGACCTTATTTAACCTTAATTTTTTAAAAAAATATTGAAAGAAGCAAGAAAACAACACAATACATATGAGGAGTAGTAGGGGAAAGGACTATTTGAGTTACTGTGGATCGCTAGTCAAAGATCATGGAGGCCATAAGACAGGAGAATAACACTCTCAAACCATAATTCCATATCCAGAATTTTTTTTAGAAATTAAGACATAGTAAAAATATTTTTCATGAAAGGAAACCAAGATAATTTGTTACAATAGTTAAATATAAAAAACTATTTTTCCCTCTTCACAATATGTACAACTATTTTAAAAGAAACTAATTATTGAGTAGGTAATAAAAATATTTGTAGATGGCATACATATGAAAACTATAATAAAGTCAGTAGAGTATGGGGGTGAAAGAACCTACCTATCTAGTTGCAAAGTTTTTACATTTTAAATGAAGTGTTACAATGTTAATGCCAAGTAGATAGCACTTGTTTAGTTATGCAGATTGCAATATAATACAAAAAATTAACAAAAATGTCCAATAGATAAGTTAAAATAGAATACCAAAATACTCAAATAATTCAAAAGAAGGCAGTAAAATGAGAACAAGAGGAAAAATTAGAGGATACAAATGGAAAATAAAGAATCATAAACCTAAACCCAGCCATATCAAAAATTACATTAAGTGTTATTGGTCTAAATACTTCCATTAAAAGGCAGAGATTGGCAGAGTTTTTTAAAAAACAACCCATTCACAAGCTGCCTACAAGGGACACATTTTAATATAAAATGAAAATAGATTGACAGTAAAGAGATAGTAAAAGAGTATACAAACGCAAACTATAAACACACGAAGGCTAGAGTAGCTATATTAATAGTAAATGAAATTGACTTCAATACAAAAGGTGACACCAGAAATAAAGAGTGACATGTAGTAATCATAGATGGTATAATTTATGAAGAAATCACAGAAATTATAAATTTTATGCCTACTTAAAAGAGCCCCAAACTACAAGAAAGATAAAAATGTAAAAACAAAGGGAAAAATAGACAATCTCACAACCATAGCAGAAGACTGCAACACCACTCATTCAGCAACGCAGGGAAATGCAGAACACCCATTCATTTCAAGAGCACATTGTAAATTCACCAAGAGAGACCGGAAAAAAAAAAAAAAAAAACTCTCCAAAATAAAATTTCAGGCCCAGGTAGTTACGCTGGTTAATTCTATCAAATATTCAAGGAAAAGTTCTACATAAACTTTTACAGAAAGGAAAAAAAAAAAAAGGAGGGGACCTAAGCTGAATACCAAAATCCATCAACTATAATAAAATATAAAATTTTCAAAATAAGGTGAGTGCTGCAATGAATAATCTGTTTCCTATGCTATAAAACATGACTGATATCTGAAAAAGAGACTGAAATGTGGAGGGTATGGGATTCAAACTGTAGAAAATCAGAAATGAGACTCTTGAACATTCTCACGAGAATGTTTCCAACAAAATGAGGGATGTTGAAAAGGGTGGCCAAAAGCATGACAAATGTCCATTAAAATGGAAACGTTATTAGATTTTTTTCTAGTTATTTGTACTTTTGTCATATTTATTCCGTATTAGATGTTAAATTATTTCTAATTTATAGTTTAGAATTAGTTCATTATTGTAGATTATTTCAATAAAGATAATATTGTAAATACACATATTCCTTCTCTCTTGTTTATTTATATCATTAATTCAGTCAACCAAAAATATTTATTGAGGGGGGTGGGTATAGTTAGTTCAGTTGTAGAGTGTGTGCTCAGCATGCATGAGGTCCTGGGTTCAATCCCCAGTACCTCCATTAAAAAAATAATAATAAATAAACCAAATTACCCCAAAAAAGTTTTTTTAAATTTTAAACTATTTATTGAGCATTTGCTATGAGCCAGGTACTGTTTGATACACTGAGATACACAGGAAATAAAATAAACAAAATCTCTGCCCTCATGGAGCTTATGTTCTGGCAAGAAACTTAGCCATGGGAGCATAGCTTGTTATTCAGAAATCACACTGAGTTTAAAGAATAGTGGCAAACAGGAAATAAAAATCAATGATCATCAAATTTAATGACATGTCAGCAGCTGTCAATAGGGTGTTGAGAGAAACATGGATAATTATTACAGCCCATTAGCAAAGAGCCTGAGTGTGCAGAATTCTGCTGGCAATATGTGCCTAGTTAAGGGAAAAAAATTAACCTCTACAAGTCAAGATAAGACTGTTATATTTACTGAACTACATACTGAATGTATCACAGTTACTTAAGGATGGTGTTGCAGTGCTGAATAAAGCAATCTTAAATATGTCAAGTGGCGATGTAAAATGGGTTCATTGCACCCTGGAAAATGCTTCGTAATAAAAGATGTACAAATCTAAGTTCTTTCTTGGGCAAGTAATTTATATTCATGAAGAGGATGCATAGCAATGATCATTAAATTAACAAATACAGAGGATTCTAAAGAGAAATGATCCTTCCCTTATGCCAAATGTGTCACCCAGCATCAGTGTCACCGCAGAGGTATCAGGAACGCCAGATAAATCTTCAGATGCCTCATCGTCTATGCAGTGGAAGCAATTTCACTTGGGGATAAAACTGCCATTTGGCTCAATTAGCTTCATACAGTCTAATTCTAGAAGGCAAGCAGGTTCTTTTTTCTACACTCCTTTAAACTTCAGAGGGTTTCATCACCAGAATGATTTCCCTGGACTTGGAGTATGTTTCATTTCAGCACTGAATGCAGTTTAAAACCAAACAATCTTTGAGGAAGATTTTAGCGGGCAGTTTAGGTCGCCCTGTTAGTGGGGATTTTTTAAAGCATGCATAGGAAAGAGGAGATGCAGCCATTGCATTGTGTACCATGCAGGATTTTAAAATAACCTGCAGAGGAGAACTGATATTTTGTCAATGGACCGTGGGATGAGTAATTTATATAAGGTCAACAAAGGTTTATAGTGAGCAGAAGACAGATATTTAAAATACCCTAGGACTTGCCATGTTTACTGTTCATTTCTCTATGAATTTTGGATGTTCCTTGTAATGTTTACACATTAAGTTTTCCATTTATAGAAAGCACCATATACAAAGAGGGAAATTTAAGTTCATACTCAAATGTGTTTCAAGTCATAGGTAAATAATGTCTTGTTTTAAAAAATACAGTCTTGTTATCACAAGGTTTATGTAAAATACAACGTAAATTCCATTTTAAAGAAATATTAAGTAATATTTTGGACAAAATAGTTGAATTCTAACAGGCCAAAGAAATCAGATTATTTAATCAACATTATTAGTTTTACTTCTAATGGTTTTTAACTAAATATTCAAACATAATATTTTAATATTAAGAAACTAAATTTAGAAGTATACTCTCAAATGCAACTGTTTGTGCATCTGTTACTACTTTGCTAAGTTAAACAAAACTTTAAATATATATTTAAGGAGTGAAAAAGCAAAAGGCAGTAATGCAAGTTCAGTTATGTCTAGTGTCTCTGATTTTGAATTTCTAACTGAATACTTCCTGATATTGTTTAGTAAGAACGTCTTTCATAGTATATGTAAGTGTGGTCAGCTTTAAGAACATATATTTCATTTTCCAGGATATGCTCAATTTCAACTTGTGTTTAGCCTCCATTTTGACCATTAGCAATGTAATTTGTTCTTTGGATCCATTTACAATTATAGTAATTATCTTTTGAATGGAATAATTACTTAGTCATATGAAAGTTTTAAAATATTATGTGATGATATGTTTTCACCTATTTCTAGGGGAAAATTGATCTTTATTTTGTACTAAGAGCCTCTCATATTGTGTATGCCTTGTCATCCCAAGTTGTTCGCAGCAGTAAAACACTTCTGGATTTTCTCATTTCCTACATAATTCAAAAGAAGGAGGAAGGAAGCAGGGAAAAACACAGTCAGCTCGAAGACAGTTCATTCCGGCTACTCAATTAAGGAAAATAAAAAAATTGCCTACCTTGTTTCAATATGACCTCAAATGGAAAAAATAAATAAAAGACAGGAATTCACTTTGATGAGCAGACAAAAGAGATCACAGAATAGTTTTCCATATTTTTCACCTAAGTTTTTTTTCCAATAAATTCAAATTCAATGATCATTTTAGTTTCTTTTACGTACAATACTGATAATGTGTTACTGCTAGTATTCTTATTGTGCCAAGTTTATTTAGGTATACAATAACAAAAAATGGACCAACTGTAAACTTTGTATTATAAATTATTAGCAGCAACTCATAATTTATACACAGGAAAATTATTCATAAATTACAAGAAATCATCACCATCTGCTGTATGCCCTATGAAAATTAAATTCACCATTCAACTGTCAGCCAAAAGGAAACTTTCCATGAAGAAAGTGCATATCACCTGCATATCATATTATCACAATCCTTCATTATGTCTCTTGTCTCTGAACTTCTTTATGAACTTCTGTGGGGAAATAAAACTTCCTTGGACCCTGTTCTTCCAAGTATACGTGTGTCTAGAACAGCCTCAAGGAAGCACTTGCAGAGAGAGGCCACGCCACACCGCCCGAGAGGAGACCTGGTGGTGTTCTAAGTACAGTCCCGCAGAAAAGACCCTTAATGGTCTCCAAAAGTCACTCCTCTTTTCTTAGCATCAAAGTAAGCTTTTACAACAAACATTCTATATAGAAAAATGCACGTCTTTAATTGGGGAACCATCCTTGGGTTACTTATCTATTCCTAACTCAGGAATTTAAAGGTTTTTACATGCACTTAAAATTATAATTAGTCTTTTATTGTATTAATTTTTGTCTTGTATAGTGCATCGATGCGGGAAAGGGTTGGTTGCATTCTTTTCTGTTTTATCTCCCTCTGATATCACTACTGTGAAACAAAAAAGGGCAAAGAGTGTACCGAGCAGGGAGGGAGATCCACCTGTGTGCAGGCTCTGGGGAAGAGCAACGCAGCTGGGTTCTGGGGAGAGAGGGGAAGAGGGAAGCAGATGCTACAAGGCTAAAACGCTAAGCCAGAGCCTCAGGGCTGGTAGGTCATGTTAAGTAAGACTCATGTCGGAAGAACAAGGGTGATGTCACTAAGTATTAAAAAAAAAAAAAAAAAAAAGACTTTTTATTTGGAAGTAATTTCAAACTTAAACAAGAGTTGCAAGAATTATACAAAGATTTTACCCTTGACTCATATTTCAGTCATTCACATTTTTGTCACGTGTATGACGCCATCTCAGTGTAAACTGCAATACATCCTTCCCATTCCCCTAAATATCTCAGCGTATTTCCAAAGAACAAAAGAACTATCTTGCACAACCACAGTACAGTGTCAAACTCCAGGAACAGTAAGCGTTACAAAGACCACAGCCCGTATTCCAATTTAGCCAAGTAACACGCTGTGAGCTGTATTCATTTTCTATTACTGCTGTAACAAGTTACCACACATGCAGTAGGTTAAAACAATGCACATGTATTTCTCAGAGTTCTGTAGGTCACAAATCAGGTAAGAGTCTCATGGGACCATAGTCAAGGCATGCGGAGACTGAGTTTCTTTCTGGAGGGTCTAGGAAGGAATTCTTACCTTGCTCATTTGGGTTGTTGGCCGAATTCAGTTCCTTGATATTGCAGGACTCAGATCCCTGTTTCCTGGCTGGCTTCAGGATGACAGCCATCCCCAGATTACAGAGACCGCTGCCATCTGTTAGCTTGTAGCCCCCTTTCTCCATCTTTGAGGCCAGCAATGATGGGTCGAGAATTGTTGTACGGAAGTTCCCCCACTTTTAAGGACTCATATGATGACATTAAGCCCACCCAGATAATCCAGTATAATCTCTCCACATCAAGACCTATAACCTTAATCACATCTTAAAAGTCTCTGAGCCACGTAACATAATACATTCACAGGCCTGGGATTAGGAGTTAGCCATCACGGGGGTGAGAGGGGAGCATTACTATGCCTGCAACATACGGCAGGAGCTCTGCCGCGTGGCAGCCAAACACCTTGCATGTCTCCACACAGTCCCTGCAGGCAAGGCTTGACCAAGGTCTCACCTGAGCCCTGGCAGACACCCGAGGATCCTCCTGGATGGCGGAGGGCTATCCAGCCTTGGGAGGCGCTGCCATGGGGGGTGTTCCTCATCCTTCTCCTTAGTTTCATCTGAGCCCAGGATTGTCTTCTCCCCAACCCCCACAACACAGCTGCAGGCTTTTGAGTGAGTTTACATAACTCCTTCACTCTAGCTTACAATGGGCTCGTCAGCAAGCATCACTCATGCCACCTACCTGGCCCCTTCAACTGGCTTCGTCTTGTGAGAAGAGGGACGTGGAGTGCCGACACACCATGATAACCTTGCACAAGCTGTGTGGATAATAAACCGCCGGAATCCGTTTGGGCTTCTTGTCTCCTTACTGGCCAAATCCCTGGAGGTGGGGCAGGTCACCTCAGTAGCTGCAGGAGTGATTCTTTCGGCCTCAGCACCCACTGTGCTGCAGCATAGGGTCTGCTTGACCACTGGGCATCCAACAACGTCCTGTGTAACGCTCAGTCCAGGATCATGCATTGTGTTTATCATGTCTCCTTAGTATCATTTAATCTGAAATAATTCTTTCACTTTCCTTTTCCCTGAAACATTAATATTTTTGGAGGATAGTTGTGTTTATCTTAGGTCTCCTTACGATTCGAGTGGGGTTATGCATTTGCGGCTGCAGTAATGAATAACTGATGTGTCTTCTCATCACATTACATCAGGATATACATGATGTCCATGTAGCCTTTATCAGAGATAGACGTTAATTTCGATCCCTAGGTTAAAGTGGTCCCCACTACGTTCCTCTACCATGTTACCATTTTTCCTTATGTGATGAGTAAGTGCCTTTGTGTAGCAATATCTTAATTCTATGCAAATACCCTTCTCCTCATCAACATTTTTACCTATAAGTTTAACACCTGCTGAACATTCATGCCTGAATTGTAACTGTGATGGTTGCAAAACTGCAATTTTCTACTTTGATCGTTGTTATTTGGAATTCTACCGAAAGAGCTGTTCCTTCCTAGTTAGTTAGTTAGGTGCTTGGTTATTTTCAGTTAAAGAAATCATGAGATGCTTGTTTCAGGCTATTTCATTCTGCTTTGTGCTTGGGACTTGTGGGGGAGTCTCAGCAGATTTGGTGTTTCGGTTTTCATCTTCTCTTCTTACAGTAACTGTATGGATGTGATATGCTTTTTCCTGCTCCAATGCATTTTCTGGGCAGAATTCCTTTTCCATGGACTTCTCTTTCCTGCCACTCACTACATGTTTATAAAGGATGCTTCCCCTTTCTATTTATTATCTACTTTCTGTTGCTTTTCTGAAGCAGCCAGTCAGGTGCACACTTTTTTGAGACTTCCCTGCAGCCAGAGTTATGCCTAGTATTTGAACAGTTAGTGTTGGGCTTTTTCTGGGATGATTTTGACTGTGCTTGGTCTCTGTCCTCAGCTTCCCAGGCTCCTGCTTGCCATTTTTCAGTTCACCCTCTCGTGCTTGCCATGCGTGCTGGCTGGCAGAGGCATCTTGGCTCCAGCGATACTTCTGTTGCTATTTGTGCAGTGGATTTTTGTGTGTGCCCCTTCACGTTATTGAATGGTTTTTAGGAGAATGTGCACAAAAATTGGATATAGATGGCCTGTGAACTTAGGAACAACCAGAAATTCACATAAGAACTTTAAGTAGAAAGCTGACATGATTCGGTTTGCATTTTGAAAAGATCCTTATTTCTTGAAGGAAATCAATTATAAAAGTCAAGAATGGATTCAAGAGATGGTTTCAGAGATAGTTATATTAGTCCACATAAAAGATTATTGTGTTTTGATCAGAGGTTCTGAAAGTGAAGATGGAAAGAAACGTACAAAATCAAGGAATGTTTTGAAGTTTTTATTCAGAAGATTCAATAAGACACCCATGTTCCTAGCAAAAACCAAAAGCCCCAAACATGCTCTTACCTCAAAGCTTTGGCATGGATTCTCCCACTGCCTGCAATGCATATTAACGTGTACAGGAGACAGAATAATAATCTCCCACAAAAAAGAAAGAGAAAGAAAAATACCATATGAGATCACTCATATGAGGAATCTAAAAAAAAAGAAACAAAACAGAAATACAAAACAGGAACAGACTCATAGACATAGAATACAAACTTGTGGTTGCCAAGGGGGCGGGGGGTGGGAAGGGACAGACTGGCATTTTAAAATGCAGAATAGATAAACACGATTATACTGTATAGCACAGGGAAATATATACAAGATCTTGTGGTAGCTCACAGAGAAAAAAAAATGTGACAATGAATATATGTATGTTCATGTATAACTGAAAAATTGTGCTCTACACTGGAATTTGATACAACATTGTAAAATGACTATTACTCAATAAAAAATGTAAAATGAAAAAAAAACCTCCCACAAAAAGATACTCATATCCTAATCCCCCAAGCCTGTGAACACCTAACGTAGCAAACGCTAGTTTGCAGATTCAATTAGGTCAAGGATCTTCACCTGGGGAGGGTACTGTGGCTTTTTCAGGTGGAACCAATATAGTCACGAGTCCTTATAAGAAAGAAGCAGGAGGCATGATGGAAAGAGAAAGAAGAACAAGCCAAGGAATGTGCTTAACGTCTAAAAGTGGAAAAGGCAGGAACACGTTTTCCCTTTAGGACCAATGCCATTCTATACGCACTTGATTTTAGCCCATCAGAGCCAGTTTGGACTTCCGACCTCCAGAACTGTAAGATAATGTATTTGTGTTGTATTTGTGTTGTTTTAAGCCACTAAACTTTTGGTGTTCTGTTAAAACAGCCATAAGAAACCAATACTGTGTGCATCCCACAAGTTAACCCCTTCACCTTCTCTCCAGCATTCTGCTGGAACCTTACCTCATCAGAGAAAGTTTCCCTGATGATCTGATCTCAGACACCCCTCTCATGCTCTATCCCTCTAAGCCGGCTTTATTTTTCATAATAGCTGTTATCAATTAATCTCTTGGGTTTTTTTTTAATTTTTTATTCAAGTGTAGTTGATTTACAATGTTAATTTCAGGTGTACAGCCAAGTGATTCAGTTATACATATATATAAAAGTATAGGTTTTCTTTTCAGATTCTTTTTCATTTTATTTTTATTATAAGAAATTGAATCTAGGTCCCTGTGCTATACAGTAGGTTCTTGTTTATCTGCTTTACATATAGTAATGTGTGTCTGTTAATCTCCAGCTGCTAATTTATCCCTCCCCGCCCTTTGTTCACTTTACCTTTTTTTTTGCAAGTGAGAACAGACTTGCTTTTGATCACCACTGCTTTTCAGCATCCTAAAACAGTGTCTGACACAGGGTAGTAAATATTTCTTGAATAAACTTAGAAAATGAATAAACTGTTGAATGGTAATGCCATTTTTTTGTATTAGATTTTTTATTGAAGTACAGTCAGTCTAAAATGTGTCAATTTCTGGTGTACAGCACAATGCTTCAGTCATACATGAACATATGTATATTCATTTTCATATTCTTTTTCAGTATGAGTTACCACAAGATATTGAATGTGGTTCCTTGTGCTATACGGTATGAACCTACTGTTTATGTATTATATATATTAGTTAGTATCTGCAAATCTCAAACTCCTAATTTATCCCTCCCCATCCCCCCCACCCCCAGTAACCATAAGTTTGTTTTCTATGTCTGTGAGTTTGTTTCTGTTTTGTAAATAAGTTTTTTTGGCTTTTTTTTTTTTTTTTTAGATTCCACATGTGAGTGATATCATATGGTATTTTTCTTCCTCTTTCTGGCTTACTTCCCTTAGAATGACGATCTCCAGGTCCATCCATGTTGCTGCAAATGGCATTATTTTATTATTTTTTTATGGCTGGGTAGTATTCCAGAGATTTTCTAATATAAATAACACTGGATAAAGAGAGGATTTGTAGGGAAATAGGTTTAGTTTGGGATATGATGAATCTGAGATATTTGGCAGACACTGTTTTGAACTCAGAAGGGCTTTTTGTCCTGGACATACAATTATGGTGGTCTTAATCATATAGTTGGTAATTGAAATCCTGGAAGAAGATGAGCTTTCAAGAAACATGATGTGGACCCTTATTGGGCATCACCAAAGGCATTACCCCACTTGTACCTTCACAATTCTCCAAAATGACTCATTTTCCCCTCACCTCCACATAGGGATTTCCCCTTGATGTCTCATTCTTAGTTAATAGCACTACCTATCAGTCTTGCCAATAGAAACTTTTCCTCTCCCTTCTTCCATACTTTAATATAGAATTATTGAGATTAGGGTAAAATAGGGCAGGAGTCCTTGTAAAAGGGAGCCAGGAGAATCAGCCAATTAATTAAGCACATTCTGTTGTCTCTACCTTAAGGTATCTCAGATTGCCATCCATCATTTTGTGTTACTGTCCTCACCCCAGTTTCTGTATCTTCTCTTACTTGACTTATTATAATAAGTTTCTAACAGTCTCCTAGCTCCAACCTTCTTCTCGAATTTATCTTCCTATCACAAAGCTAAAATTTAAATCTGTCATTTCTTGACAATGAAAGAACTCCCTAATACACTGTACAAGATCTGTTACAACCCATTTCTAACCTCCCTTGCGATATTTTATTTCAAATCTCTTATTTCTTTCCTCACCAGATACCACCCCAAAGCTATTGCCTCAGTCCCCACATTGTGAGCATGACACACTTCTCGACACTTCTGTGCTTTTGCAAATGTCCTTGTAATTTCTCTCTCTACCCAGGCTCAACTTCTTCAAAATCCACCTCCAATTTGAGCTCTTCCATGAAAACTTCTTTCTACTTTTTAAGCCAATGTTGGTTTCTCCTTCCTCTCTAATCCCACAGCATTGCATACATTTGTCTAATAGGAATTCTCACACTCCTCTGAAATGGTTTATTTGCATGCCCACATACATGCCTTACTGTATCTCTGGCACTGCCAGTTTTTGTTCTTTTATTTAACTGGTCTTTGGGCTCATGTGTCTGGCATTGTGCCTACCCTATGTTAGGTTCAAAATAAAAATGTGATGAATGAATACAATCTCACTAAACTACAGCTTGGGAAATAATAATATAAAGGAACTCTAAATGTATTTCCTAAATAGCTCCTGATGCCAAGTTCTATATATTAATGTTTTATTACCTCTCTTTATTATCAAGAGACATTATACTCTGCAATATTGGTTAAAAAATACTTTGCAATAATCAGAGAGTAGGAAATGGGAGCTGGATATTTCAGGGTAAGGCAGATATAGATGAAGGCAATGTCCAGTTCATGGCCACGGTCACAAGAGACAGAAGTGGAAAAAATTCAAGATCATTAAAGTTGAGATCATGTATTGAACAACCATTGCGCCCCACCTCTCATCCTCTCATTCATTCCACCGTGTGACCCAGCCGTCAGTGCTGCCCCTGTTCTTAGGCTGGGTAGTTCTGAGGACACCTGCCCTTAGGACAAGTAATTTGTCTCAACTGTACAGCACTCTTTACTCCTGAGTCTGGAACCATGCTGCTCGGGGAGTCTGTGTGAGCGACTCCAGGCACGGAGCAAGTTCAAACTGTGTCTGTGCGTAACCAGTGGTGTGTGCTGGTCCTCAAGTAGATAACCTTGAGGCTCATTATACACAGTTGCTTGGAAGACCCCAGCATGGTCTAGCCTCAGTTACCCAGGTGGAAACACAGGCAGAATGGACCCAGAATTGGCTTTCCGTACTGCTCTGGCTACTCTGCCCAATTTCCCACTCCAGTTCCCTGAAAACACTTCCTCCAGAATAAACTACCTGCTTACAAGCCCTTGTCTTAGTTTAAGCTCTCTGACAGAAACTCTGACCGGGAAAATTCGTATCAAAATTGGCCCTAGAAAGCAGACTCTTGAGAGGGAATTCTTGTCCTGGTCAGACAGTGGTAACTCGGATAGTGACAACCCTTGGCACACAGTAGCCAGCAGTAAGCACTAAGATTCTCACAGATGGTTACCTGGGGTGATATATGGGTGGAAGGTGAGTGCAGGGGCTGTGGCAATGAACAATATGGGACAAAAGTAATTCGAAGAGTGTAGAATTGGCTGCTTTTGTTAACTGCTTCAGAAGTCTTGGAAAAAAATTGATAGGCTCAAAGTTAGTGTATTATAACCCAATGTATTCTGTGAAAATCAGAAAACTTGATAGAAGTGTAAAAAGTAATCTTTATCTTGAGGAACCATGAGGCAGACTTTGCTGAAAATCCTGCCCAGGATGTAATACTAATGTAAGATGGCATGTATGAGATCTACAGCTGACAGGAAAGTAATGGGTGCCTGAGATGAGAGGCCTTTGGGTAGATTAACTTAAGATGTGCGAGCCCCTAAGATCCTCTGGAATCCATCAAGTCAGCAGAATTAACTGTCTTCCCATTGCAAGAAGAGGAAGTGTACCTCATTTGGACACCCTGAAAGAACCTTACCTGAGGCAGATGTCTTGCTACGTGATCCTTGTCCTTCTCTAGAGCTACCTATGTGGAAACTTCATTGACTCCAAAGCAGTAATGTGGTTGGATCATAGCACTACCTGCACAGGGAAATTCAGTGCTCGCTCTAAGAGAAAACAGCAGACATACCCCTAGTTATAAGACATGACTAATACGCTTTTGTTGCACACAGAACATGGTGGCAGTGGCTGTTGAGGATGTCAGACCAAGAGGGACTGAAATCCAAGTAGACAATAACACATTGACATGATTCAGAGTTTAACATCTTAACAAGGACACTTAGTGCCAGCCCGAATTTGTTTCTGAGATGGCTCCTTCAAGTTAGGACATAACATTGGCATATAGTAAATGTTGTAGAAGTGCCAGAATTGTCTTGGCAGGGTTATCATTGAGAAGCCCAGGGTTGTAAGAATGTTCGAATGGATTTATTATACAAGATTGGAGAACCTGCCATCTGACCACACTTCCCAGGAGGGCCCATAGAGCAAACCCTTCACTAACACGATGACGGAAGCACAGGGGCAGATGACTTGTCCATTTTGATGGTTTGCGTATGGCCATCCTAGAACTAAGATCACTAGTGTCAGCAGGAATAATAGGATTCTGGAATGGCAGAGGCTAGGTGCAAGACATTAACTGACAAAGGTAACATGCACGTAATGACTGGAATAGGCAGCAAGACTTAATTGACAACCAGGTAACTTGATCCATAAAGATCTATGACCAAGGATAATAGAGTATGGTGTTCCTATGGATTAAAATATGGGAAACCAATTATTTATCTTGTTTAAAAAAAAAAACTTGAGACTTGTTTAGCAGAATGTTAATATAAGCTATCACACTGAAAAGTTGTGATCTCTCATTCTGTTATCAAATCTGAGGGAGTTCACAGAACCAGAATGCATTAATTATCAAGGAGGCAAGTTTCTGTAAAGTTTCTACAAGTATGTAAAGTATAGAACATCAGCATTGCCCCAATCTTTCCCTCAGAGTGGCCTTCAGCTGTTTCCAGAGGAACTGAGAAGGGGAATATCCATCTTGAGGGTCATCAGATACAAGGTCTGGTCTGACTTTGACACCTGGGAATCCCAAAGGCCATCATGGTGCCCATCAGGGTAGGGGCTTATGGAGGCCAGAAGATAAATCAAATCCTGGCCTAAGAAGCTATCACAGTGGGTCAATGCATCTGTAGACCTTTTCCCTCGTCTCCCAGTGTACAACTGGAATGGATATACTTTGGATCTGGTCAAACTCAGACCTGCACAGTAAGAGTCATTAAAGGAGAAAAGACCAACCAGAAGTTCCTAACATATACCATATGGGTACTCAGTCTGTTGTAGTGTGACATTTTAGTGGAAGTAGTTAAAGAAATATACTCTGCTTCCCACAGATATATAATTGGAAAAGGCAGAAATATTTTTATATCCTTTCAGATAGTTACAGTGGCTGTTCTTTGATACTACACCAGAAGTCAGCAAGGAGTGGCTTTTAAAATGTTAGCTGCAATGTGGAATCTGAAACCGTATCAATGGACTCTTCCTACTTAGATACTTAAAATTCCATTTGTCTGTATTGCACTTCAAATGGATCTTTTTACCCACTCTTGATTTTATAACATCTTCCAAATACTGACACATTTCATTATGTGGTATTTTAAAAATCCCATTCATGACCATCACCACCAGTCTCCTCAGAAAGGTCTTGAAGTTTTGAGAAGCTGTCAAGTGCCCGGCGCAGTTAAATGTTTTCCAGAATTCTAATCGTTGCATACAGGCTTGAATTTTCTCATTGGCAACAAATTCTTTCAACTACTTTTCTTAAAGTGACAGGCTCACTCCATTCTTTCTCGAGAAAATATCTGCCAAATACCCACCTCTTAGTAACCATAGAGGGTCTAATCCGTTGTTCTTTCAAGCAAAGCTGAGATTCTATGAAAAAGTGACTGGAGTGACTCAGTCTCACAGCACTTTACCTAGAGACAATCTTCATAGTTGGATATACAGCAGAAGTACTTCATGCATACTTCCCCTTTCATCACACAGATTATGGAAAATACTCATTAACACAAATAACATCTTATGGAAAGTAACCCTATTTTCAAAACACAGCAAAAGGAGTGACACTGTTTTACCAGATCAAAATGAATACTGCAAATTCATCAGGACATCCTTAAGTGCTTATGCTATTTCATCAAGATGTTCCTAACTTTTTTTTTTTTTCACTCTGAGTGCACAGTGGGGAGGAATATAATGTCAACAGGTGAAGTGCAGGCTGGGGCTGCTGCTTTGATCTGTGCAACCACACCAGCAGCGTTGCCCCTTGAAGTTGCGTCACTGGTGCAAATATCATCAGAGTGAAAAGGGAAAATAGTGCTTTATATTATTATGAAAATAGTTTGGGCCCAGAGACTCCCAGGGACGCACAAACTCCACTTTGAGGACCACTGTCTTAAAACCAGTGAAGGCTGAGGCACCAGATAGAAACAGAGTTGATGAGAGCCCACATGTGATCTTTATGAAGGAACCACACAGAATAATGATCAGAAATTGCAACAACACTTGTCAAGAATCCCAATGTGCAAGCAAAGGACATTTAGTCCCCAGCATTTTTTCCACCAAGATAGAAACAGACCTAGGTCCTAGTAGGCAAAAAAGGCAGTTACCTTTGAGAGGAGGCCAGTCACAGCTCTCCCTCTAAGTAATCTTCAACTTGGAGGCCCCGGGAAATTCATGTACAGCCATTCCTCCGTATCTGTGGAGAACTGATTCCAGAAACAACCACAGACCACGAAATCTGTGGATGCTCAACTCCCTTAAATAAAATGGCATAGCATTTTTATATAACCTATGTACAGCCTCCGGTATGTTTTCAATAATCTCTAGGCTATTTATAATGCCTAATACATTGTAAATGCTATGTAAATAGTTCTAAGTGGAATGTAAATGCTATGTAAATAGTCTCTGGAGCATGACAAATTCAAATTTTGCTTTTTGGAAATTTCTGGAAGTTTTTTTTTTCAAATTTTTTTAACATTTTTTTATTGATTTATAATCATTTTACAATGCTGTGTCAAATTCCAGTGTAGAGCACAATTTTTCAGTTATACATGAACATACATATATTCATTGTCACATTTTTTCTCTGTGAGCTACCATAAGATCTTGTGTATATTTCCCTGTGCTTTACAGTATAATCTTGTTTATCTATTCTACAATTTAAAAATCCCATCTATCGCTTCCCACCCTCCACCCCCTTGGCAACCACAAGTTTGTGTTCTATGTCTATGAGTCTATTTCTGTTTTGTATTTATGCTTTGTTTTTTTGTTTTTGTTTTTAGATTCCACATATGAGCGATCTCATATGGTATTTTTCTTTCTCTTTCTGGCTTACTTCACTTAGAATGACATTCTCCAGGCCCATCCAAATTGCTGCAAATGGCATTATGTTGTCGGTTTTTATGGCTGAATAGTATTCC
Organism: Camelus dromedarius; assembly: GCF_036321535.1. Lineage (NCBI taxonomy): Eukaryota > Metazoa > Chordata > Mammalia > Artiodactyla > Camelidae > Camelus > Camelus dromedarius. The sequence goes on from NC_087442.1 coordinate 9,172,521, forward strand.
ATTGTATAAATATACCACCTCTTCTTTATCCAGTCATCCATTGATGGACATTTAGGCTGTTTCCATGTCTTGGCTATTGTAAATAGTGCTGCTATGAACATTAGGGTGCAGGTGTCATCCTGAAGTAGGGTTCCTTCTGGATATAAGCCCAGGAGTGGGATTTCTGGGTCATATGGTAAGTCTATTCCTAGTCTTTTGAGGAATCTCCACACTGTTTTCCACAGTGGCTGCACCAAACTGCATTCCCACCAGCAGTGTAGGAGGGTTCCCCTTTCTCCACAGCCTCTCCAGCATTTGTCATTTGTGGATTTTTGAATGATGGCCATTCTGACTGGTGTGAGGTGATACCTCATTGTACGTTTGATTTGCATTTCTCTGATAATTAGTGATATTGAACATTTTTTCATGTGCTTATTGATCATTTGTATGTCTTCCTTGGAGAATTGCTTGTTCAGGTCTTTTGCCCATCTTTGGATTGGGTTGTTTGGTTGTTTCTTATTAAGTCGTATGAGCTGCTTATATATTCTGGAAATCAAGCCTTTGTTGGTTTCATTTGCAAAAATTTTCTCCCATTCCGTAGGTTGTCTTTTTGTTTTACTTCTGGTTTCCTTTGCTGTGCAGAAGCTTGTAAGTTTCATTAGGTCCCATTTGTTTATTCTTGCTTTTATTTCTTCTAGGAGAAAATTTTTGAGATGTATGTTAGATAATGTTTTGCCTATATTTTCCTCTAGGAGGTTTATTCTATCTTGTCTTGTGTTTAAGTCTTTGATCCATTTTGAGTTGATTTTCATGTATGATGTAAGGGAGTGTTCTAGCTTCATTGCTTTACATTCTCCTGTCCAGTTTTCCCAACACCATTTGCTGAAGAAACTGTCTTTATTCCATTGTATGTTCTTGCCTCTTTTGTCGAAGATGAGTTGACCAAAAGTTTGTGGGTTCATTTCTGGGCTCTCTATTCTGTTCCATTGGTCTATATGTCTCTTTTTGTACCAATACCATGCTGTCTTGATGACTGTAGCTCTATAGTATTGTCTGATGCCTGGGAGAGTTATTCCTCTAGTCTCTTTCTTTCTCTTCAGTAATGCTTTGGAAATTCTAGGTCTTTGATGGTTCCATATGAATTTTATTATGATTTGTTCTAGTTCTGTGAAATATGTCCTGTGTAATTTGATAGGGATTGCATTAAATCTGTAGATTGCCTTGGGCAGTGTGACCATTGTAACAATATTGATTCTTCCAATCCAAGAGCATGGGATATCTTTCCACTTTTTAAAGTCTTCTTTAATTTCCTTTATCAATGGTTTATAGTTTTCTGTGTATAATTCTTTCACCTCCTTGGTTAGATTTATTCCTAGATATTTTATTACTTTGGGTGCTATTTTAAAGGGGATTGTTTCTTTACTTTCTTTTTCTGTTGATTCATCATTAGTATAAAGAAATGCAACTGATTTTTGAACGTTAATCTTGTAACCTGCTACCTTGCTGAATTCTTTGATCAGCTCTAGTAGTTTTTGTGTGGACCTTTTACGGTTTTCTATATATAGTAACATGTCGTCGGCATTTAGTGACACTTTTACCTCTTCTTTTCCAATTTGGATCCTTTTTGTTTCTCTCTCTTGCCTGACTGCTGTGGCCAGGACTTCCAGGACTATGTTGAATAGGAGTGGTGATAGTGGGCATCCTTGTCTTGTACCAGATTTTAGTGGGAAGCTTTTGAGTTTTTCACCATTGAGTACTATGCTGGCTGTAGGTTTGTCATATATAGCTTTTATTATGTTGAGATATGTTCCCTCTATACCCACTTTGGTGAGAGTTTTTATCATTAGTGGGTGCTGAATTTTATCAGATGCTTTTTCTGCATCTATTGAGATGATCATGTGGTTTTTGTCCTTTCTCTTGTTGATGTGATGTATTACATTGATTGATTTGTGTATGTTGAACCACCCGTGTGTCCATGGGATGCACCCCACTTGGTCATGATGTATAATCTTTTTTAAGTGTTGTTGGATTCTATTTGCTAATATTTTGGTGAGGATTTTGGCATCTATGTTCATCAGTGATATTGGCCTATAATTCTCTTTTTTGGTAGTGTCTTTGCTTGGTTTTGGTATCAGGGTGATGGTGGCTTCGTAGATAGAGTTTGGGAGTATTCCCTCCTTTTCAATCATCTGGAAGAGTTTGAGAAGGACTGGTATGAGTTCTTGTTTGTATATTTGGTAGAATTCCCCTGTGAAGCCGTCTGGTCCTGGACTTTTATTTGTAGGGAGGTTTTTAATTGCTATTTCTATTTCCTTTCTAGTGATCAGATTGTTCAAGTGTTCAGATTCTTCTTGATTCAGTCTTGGTGGACAGTATGTTTCCAGAAACTTGTCCATCTCCTCTAGGTTATCCAGTTTGGTTCCATATAGTTTTTCATAATATTCTCGTATGATATTCTGTATTTCTATTTTATTTGTTGTAATTTCTCCATTTTCCTTTCTTATTTTGCTAATTTGTGTTCTCTCTTTTTTCTTCTTTGTGAGTTTTGCCAGAAGTTTGTCGATTTTATTTACTTTTTCAAAAAACCAGCTTTTGGTTTGGTTGATTTTTTTCTATGGTCTTGTTAATCTCTATTGTATTTATTTCCTCCCTAATCTTTATAATTTCCTTCCTTCTGCTGCCTTTTGGGGCTTTTTGTTTTTCTTTTTCTAGTTCATTCAGCTGGTGGGTTAAATTGTTTATTTGAGATTGTTCTTCTTTTTTGAGGAAGGCCTGTATCACTATAAACTTCCCTCTTAGCATTGCCTTCGCTGTGTCCCATAGATTTTGAGTGGTTATGCTTTCATTGTCATTTGTCTCAAGGTATTTTTTAATTTCAGCTTTGATTTCCTCATTGACCCATTGTTTTTTTTAATAACATATTGTTTAATCTCCATGCTTTCCTTTTTTTCTCCTTTGTTTCTCTGTTGTTGATTTCTAGTTTCATGGCATTGTGGTCAGTAAAGATGCTTGAGATAATTTCTATCTTCTTAAATTTGTTGAGGTTTCTTTTGTGCCCAAGTACATGATTGATCCTGGAAAATGTTCCATGTGCACTTGAAAAGAATGTATATCCTATTTTTTGGGGGTGTAATGCTCTGAAAATACCCACCAAATCTAATTTTTCTATTGTTTTATTTGATTTCTCTGTTGCCTTATTTATTTTCTGTCTGGAAGATCTGTCTAGCGATGTTAATGTGGTGTTAAAATCTCCAACCATGATTGTATTCCCATCAATATCCCCCTTTATCTCTGTTAGTAATTGTTCTATGTACTTACATGCTCCAATATTGGGTGCATATATATTAATGAGTGTAATATCCTCATCTTGTATCACTCCTATAATCATTATAAAATGTCCTTCTTTATCTTTCTTTATGGCCTTTGTTTTAAAGTCTATTTTGTCTGAAATCAGTACTGCAACACCTGCTTTTTAGGCTTTTCCATTTGCATGGAATATCCTTTTCCATCCTTTCATTCTCAATCTATATGTGTCCTTCTCCCTAAAGTGGGTCTCTTGTATGCAGCATATTGAAGGTTCTTGCTTTATTATCCAGTCTGCCACTCTAAGTCTTTTGACTGGAGCATTTAGTCCATTAACATTTACAGTAATTAATGATAGATGTGTGTTTATTGCCATTTTGAACTTATCTTTGCAGTTGAATTGGTATTTCGTCTTTGTTCCTTTCCTCTTCCTTTTGTGGTTTGGTAATTTTCCTTTGTGTTATCATGGATTTTATTTAATTTTTGTGACTCCCTTGTAAGTTTTTGGCTTGTGGTTACCCTTTTTCGTAAATCTATTAGCCCATTACTATAACTGTTTTTATTAAACTGATAGTAACATGATCTCAAACCCATCCTACCGAGAACAAAAAATTTTAAAAAGAAAAAAAAATTCTATATTTCCCTGCCTCCCTCTCCCACTCTCAATGATTTGTATGTCTTCTTTTATAATTTCGGGTTTATTTTATTTGTAATTCATGAGTTATCACCTTTCCAGTTGTGAATTTCTCATTTCTGTAGCATCCTGCTGCTTTTCTATTTAGAGTAGACCTTTCAATATTTCTTTTAGCATGGGTTTAGTGTTGCTAAACTCCTGCAGCTTTTTCTTGTCTGTGAAATTCTTTATCTCTCCTTCTATCCTAAAGAATAGCCTTGCTGGGTAAAGTATCCTAGGCTGCATTTTTTTTTTTTTTCCATTTAGGACTTTGAATATATCTTGCCACTCCCTTCTGGCCTGTAGTGTTTGTATAGAGAAATCAGCTGAGAGCCTTATGGGGGTTCCCTTGTAACTTACTCTTTGCTTTTCTCTTTCTGCCTTTAGGATCATTTCTTTATCCTTGACTCTGGCCATCTTGATTACTATATGTCTTGGTGTGGGTCTATTTGGGTTCTTCCTATTTGGGACCCTCTGAGCTTCCTGTACTTGGATATCTGATTCCTTCTTTAAGTTTGGGAAGTTTTCAGTCATGATTTCTGCAAAAACCTTTTCAATCCCCTTTAATCTTTCTTCCCCTTCTGGGACCCCTATTATGTGAAGATTGGCACTCTTTATATTATCCCATAGGTCCCTTATGCTATTTTCATTTGTTTTTATTTGTTTATCTTGTAGCTCTTCTGATTGGGTGCTTTCTATTGTCCTGTCTTCTAGGTCACCAATTTTTTCCTCTGCATTATCTAGTCGGTTTTGCACAGCTATTAGATCATTCCTCATCTCTGTCAATGAGTTTACCCATTCTACTTGGCTCTTCTTTATAGCTTCAGTTTTGTTTTTGACATATTTTATATCTCTAAACACTATCTCTTTTAGTTCCTTCAGCACTTTGATCACTCCTTTTTTGAACTCTTGATCTAGTAGGCTATCGATGTCTATTTCATTGATCATTCTTTCAAGGGATTTCGCTCGTTCTTTTAATTGGGAAAGGTTTCTCTGCTTCTTCATCTTGCTCATATGTCTCTGGTACTGTGGCTTATGGAGTATCAGTTATCTATTGTGGTCCTTAAAGGAGTTTATTTATCTATCTAATGCCTATGTAGGAATAAAACTTAAAAAGTAAAAAAAAAAAAAAAAAAAAAAAAAAAAAGAAAGAAAGAAAAAAGGAGAGAGAGAGAAAGAGAATTTTAAAAGAAGCAAGAAAAAAAGGTTTGAAAACAGTGCATAATCAATTATAGAAGCGCAGTTTGAATCGGACTAGCTTTCGAGTTGAGACGTCTTTTTTTTCCCTAAAATCCCTTAAAAAAAAAAAAAGGAAAAAAGATCCAAGAACGATATTTGAAACCTATTTATAATCTATAACAGGAGATCAAAACCAAAAGAAATGAAAATGAAATAGGTGGATTTTGTTTTTAAGAAAATAATAATAATATAACTACTTTAACAGAGAAATTTAAAAAGGAATTAAAACTAGAAGCATATACAATTGTTTAGAAAGTAGAAATTAAGAAGGTAATAGAAAATAGAACAGATAAAAAAAAGATAAAATAAAGAGATATTTTAAGAGAAGGGAGGGGAAAAAAAGGCCTAAAAATAGTGTATAGTCAAATATAGAAGAGCAATTTGAATTAGACTAGCATTCGAATTGAGATTTTTAAAAACCCTCAAAAAAACTAAAAGGAAAAAAGATCCAAAAATGACACCTGAAACCCATTTATAATCAACAGCAGATCAAACCCAAAAGAAGTGAAAATGCAATCAAGTGGATTGTCTTTAAAAAACAATAATATAACTACTTTAAGAGAAATACCCAAAAGGAAACAAAACTAGAAGCACACACAATTGTCTAGAAAGAAAAATTCAAAAAGGAACCAAAAGTAGAAGCATACACAACCTTCCAGAAATTAGAAATCAAAAAGGTAATAAAAAATAGGACAGACAGAAAAAAAAGATATGATAAAGAGAGAATTCCGAAAAAGGGGAGAAAAAAAAAAAAAAAGGCCTGAAAACAGCGCACAATGAACCACGTAAGAGTAAATTGAAGCAGAACTGCAATCGGGTTGAGACGTCTCCTCAAAAGCTCCAAAATAGGACAAAAACACATTTGAAACCTGTGTACAATCAACAGCAGGCGATCAAAACTAAGAGATAAATGAGACGACGTGGATCTTTCAAAATAACAACCATATCATTTTAAAAGCAAAATTCAAAAGGGACCAAAACTGGGAGGACACAACTGTTTAAAAAGCAAAAATCAAAAAGGTAACAGAGAATACAACAGGCAAAAACAGATAAAAAAAGTAAAGAACTAAAAAGGGGAGGGGGTGTTCTCCTGGAGACTGTGTTTTCTTAATGAGAAGTCTTTCTGTCTTCCCCCTGTTTCAAGAGCTCCGCTTGTTTCCCCGAGGCCCTCCGTTGGCGTGCCCGTCTGTGCTGCTCCCAGTGCCTGTCGGCAAGCAGATCGCGCCCCCTCCCAGCACAGCGTTCCTGCCGGAAAGGGGCGGGAGGGGCGGGGCGGGGGGCACCCGCCCTCTCCCGGGGGCAGGTCGCTCTCCGGCTCCCTGCAGCTGCGCGCTCCGCCTCGGGGGCGGGGTCACCCGCCGTCTCCTGGCGCCGGGCGCTCCGCAGCTCCGCACCGCCTCGCGCTCCACCCCTGGTCGGCGCTCCGCAGGCGGGAGCCAGGAAGACTGCAGAACAGTCCCGCCCCTGCTCTGTGTCCAAACTCAGCTCCTTGTTTGTTCTGGCGGCAGGAACTTTGCGAGGCAGCAGGGCGGAAGGATTCTGTCTTACTCGGACAGAGTTTTGGCATCTTTGTCTTTTGAAGAGGACAGTGTTCCCTGGGAGCCCCGCAGGTGCTCTGGTTGGCTGAGTGGGTTCGCAGACGTGAGTCTTGGTGTGTCTGTGGGAGAGGGTGAGCTACGTGCGTCCTCCGACTCCGCCATCTTGGCCTCCTTCCCCCTCAGATATTTTGGATCTGCATTTGGTTGAATCCAAAGACACGGAAACGGCAGATACAGAGGGCAACTGTATACTCTGTCCCCAGCCTTGTCCCATCCCTCTTAGGGCAGGGAACAGTAATGTGAATAAACAGTCACGAGCCACTCAACTGTCACAGTGTCCCCAAAGGTCAACCGGCAGAATAAGATCTAACATGAGGTAATGGCTCTGTCTTCCCCCCAGCAGGCTTGTAATTTCCTTAGCAAGAAAATGGATCATTTGACTTTCTAAAATGCCTCCACAGTCCCCAGCACAGCACTGGCCCTGTAATACGCCTTAAATAAAAACCTGATTCACTGATTTATCGATACAATAAGCAGCCGAGTTAACATGTGCATGGGGTGATGCCGGGGAGCATAACTGAGCAAGTAAGTCCCCAGGAAGAGATACTTAATGGGAACTCCCGCATAACAAAGATACGTGCTTACGATAAAATTCTCTTAATTCCATTTCCTTCATGTTTTTACTTGCAAATTGAATATTTTGTTAATGTATTTTCACAGGCACGCTAGACCACTTGTCCTGACCTGTAAGCAGTGCTGTCGTTGCTCTTTCTTAGCTCAGCCTCACTCTGAGCCTTACAACCCTCTGATGTCCCAAAGCAGAGCAGGCAGGAGGGGGCTGGAGGCATCTCTCAGGCACCCTGGGCAGGGGAGGAGATTTGGGAAGCTGTTGGCAGGGCTGTGATGAAGAATGAGATGCAGGAGTCCAATGTTTCTCGTGTGGGACAGCAAGGACTCGAAATCTGTTTCCTAAGCATTAAGTGCTTCATGAGTGCCTCCCTCGAAGCCCCATTTTGCTGTTATGACACCTAAGACGCATTTCAAACTTGAGAATACATTCAGCCGTTTCATTCAGAGGAGTGTGTTTGTTGGCATTGAACATACCACTCAAAAACTGGTGCCAAATGGAAGTCAGACAATTCTTCAGCTAAGCTTCTTGCCTCCGCAGATCACCATGATAGATGTCTAGAACCCCGAGAAACTAACTTGTTCAATTTAATCCTCTGTGCAAACCACCTAGAATACCAGCTTGCCATTGTATGTATGTATCTGCGTACATATACCTGCCCACATATACATGACACATCCATGTTTACATATGTATACATACATCTACCTGCATATGTATACACACATAGAGTATATATACTGTATATATTATACCTTATATTTATTTATGTAATAACCTTCTGATTTTTCTTGTTTGTTTAATTTTCAGACAGTTCTCATTACGGGCCTTCATCATGGACAAAATAAGCTCTTTGAGGTGTGGTTTTAGGTGTGATGGAAATGCCCTCAGTTTCCTGAAATTCCCTCTGCTCAACCGCTCATAGGTGAGTGAAAGCTCTTTAACAGAAGCAAATATTTTATTTACAAAAGCCCGTGTCTTAAAATACAGAGTTGAGTTGGTCATTTCTAACTCCTTCGTACAAAAGAAAAATGATGGCTGAAAGTGAATTCTCTGTTTGGGGGAGGGCAGGCTACAAAGGACTAAGATCTTGAGGGCACTGGGTACCATGATGCAGCGTGGAGGAGGATGGAATATCCCCAAGGGGACCAAGAAGCTTAAAAAAAGGAAAGGTCAGAGCTGCCAAGCAGCAGCTGCATGGATTACACAGTTGTGTCAGGTTCTTTGAGAAAATGTAAGTTCTCTTATTTCAGACTTTCTACAGAACAGCCTTGCTGAAAGAATTCTGATATGTGTATGCCTTCTGCTAATTGCTTATTACACAGAACTGTCCAAATGCTGTAGTTATGGGGTTTTTCTCCTTGTTCACTGCTTTCAGGAAAGAAAAAAAAATGTTAGTTATTGGCGCGATTTTGATTTCTACATGCACACCACAGATTTGTGAGTTTGCTCACTCCTCTGCAACAAATTCTGCAAACGAACTGAAAAAAATCCTCATTCCCTGGTAGCGCCGCCGGAAAGTGCAACCATGTGCTTGTTCACCTGCATTGGGAAACCAGGGCCACTTCCCTCCCTCCCTCTCACCCACCTTCCCATCAAATCTCAGCCCCGATCTTTATAAATAACTGATGCCAAGGGCCGGAGGCCTTTAAGAACAAAACACAGCATAAGAAAGCCAAGACATGTAACTGCCGCAGGGCCTCTGCGCTTTCTCCTTCCACAAATATCTCCGAGTGTAGATGTCAGAGGCATCCAGGGAACTTGCTTGGAAAGTCTTGGCCCAGTTCTATTTGCAGGACTTTATTGGTTTCTCTCTCCTTCTCTCTTCATCTCTTTCTTTGCTTTTCTCTCTTTCCGCCTCTTAGACAGCCTGCGCCTCTGCCTGACTGTGGCTTTCTGATAATCTCCCTCATCTTCCAGCTCTCAGCTTGTCCAGTTGCAAACTCTTAACCCACAATGTCTGGAATTGACTTCTGCTTTACCGACACCTCTGGAGTTTAGGGATCAGCTCCAAAGGGACGCAGTCATAGGAAACGAGACACGAGCGAGCCAAGCACATTCTAGGCATGTCCTAGATGTTACCTCTATTTTTCTTTCCATGGTACGAACTAAGAAATGGAATGCATATGTAGACTATAAAAAATAGAATATATATTTGCATTAAAATTAGTATTTAATGGCCACAGAGTATAAAATCAATCAACAGTTACCACAAAGTCAGTCTTTCCCAGAAGACTCCAGGGTGTCCCCTCTGCCCGCTTTGTGGCTCTGCTTGGATCCCACTGCCCAGTCTGCACAGATGGAGTCGGGGCCATGACATCTGTGACCTCACATTCACAGCCCAGTGGCTCACAGCATCTGTGAGCAAATCATCCTTCTGTTACTGCACTCTGAAATTTTTTTAAGGTTGGCCATTTGACAAATCCTCGTGGAATTACCCCATTTTGAAGAATAATTCTGGTGATGTTATGCCCAAGTGATTTTTTTTTCTACTTCATTTAAAATATTCTCACAATCTTTTTTTTTTCTCCTTTTAACTTTTTGTTTTTCCACTTTCGCATTTTTTTAGCTCTAATTCTTCCTTATCCTCAATTCCATCTTGAAGAACAGTTTAAGGTTTCCATCTCATTACTTTCTATCATTTTGCTTAAACCTTTTACTGCTTCTATACTAATGTTTTCAGGATTCGGTTTTAGCTCTCATTTTAAATTGAACCTCTTTTGTCTGAAACTTCAGAGTTGACCTTTAATGTTGAACTTTCTTATTCTTAACTCTGCTGTGTTTATGGGAATATGAGTTAATATCATAATCTCATTTAACTTTTCTTCTCTTAACGTTTTGTTCTCACACATTTTTAGAATTTATTTTCCCAATTGCTCCCCTTCTCTCATTCTTTTCTATACTGCTTCATAATATTTGGTGAGAACCTTGGTCCACTCTCGTGTAAATTGCATAATGAATCTAAATTATAAAAAATAAAATAAAATAAGGGAAGGGGAAGGTTTTACTACAAGAGTTCTCCTTATGTTTACTTCTCTGGCTTTTCCAAACAGATTTCCTAGACTTCACATCTCATAATAATGAATGTTAAACAAACACACTTTAAGACACCCAGTTTAACCTATGTGTTAACTCTTAAAAGATTTAAGTTCTTTCCAGTAGGCTTTCCATCTGGCCATCCAAGCCTTATGCAGAAAGAGGCACGTCTTGACACTTAGCTCTGCTCATATTGCACACACAGAACAATAGCCTGGGGGTTCTGCCAATTCAGAGCGCAGACAAAATCCTCGATTCATTGCCCCTGGCCTGAAACCTGAGGACACCAGGCGAGAGTGAACCTTCTGGCGGTTACTTGTGATTAGGAACCCAGTAGAGGCACCAGAGACAAATTCTAGTTACACTTGTAAGAGCAATGGATTTTCTGGGTTGTGCCAGTTTCCTTCTCAGAAGAGTCACCCAGGAGTCGTCTGTGTGTCGGAGTCCGCTGACTCTTTTCACTCATAAGGAGAATTAAGGCTGTCAAGCTTCTAATGAAAACTGTATCCAAATTCTTGCACACGGGTGTCTTAGTTTTACTTGGAACTATATTAGACAATCACAGGATGGAAAATATATCAGACCCTAAAGAGAGGAGAGGAGAGAAACATGTCACATCAGGCCCCGCTTGGTGGCTCTCTCTAGAAAAATGCCGAGATCTCAGCTGAGTGCAGATGTTTGCTCTAAAGGAGGACAGGATAGTCTTCCGGGGAGAAGAGAATTTATGAAAGGCAACCCCATCTACCAGGACCTAGATGATAACCAGGTTATTATTCATCTCATGTCCCACTCTTTGTCTCCCCTGTGGGACCTGCTGTGCAGTTGTGTTTTATCATGGGCTTGACTTGAATTTCCATCATGGCCAATGGCATGGAACATCTTTCCTGGTGCTGCTTGGCCATTTGTGCATCTTCTTGAATGAAGTGTCTGTTCAAATTGTTTGCACATTTTAATTGGGGTTTTTGTCTTATTACCGAGTTGGAAGAGTTCTTAATACATTCTTAACATGAGTGATTTGCTAAATACATGATTTGAAAACGTATTTTCCAACCTGTGGCTTTTCAGTTTATTAAAAATCCAAAGAGGGTATATATTTTGGCCAGAATCCACAACAAGCCAGCTTGATTCTAATTTCACCATTATTTCCAACAAGGAGTAACAGAGGCAGAGTTCCCTCTGTAGAAAATTTACGGAATATTTAGGAAACATACCATGGATGAGGGGCTCATAGCGGGGTGATAAGAATCTGTAAGCATTGTGTTGCCTCTTAAGAAGGAGCCCCTGGAGAAGATTACCAGCCCCAAGTGTTAATAGTGATCCTTTTGTTTTTTTAAACAGTTTGTAATGTAATGAATAAATCTTATTTTTTTTTAAAAAGCCCTCAATGCACTAAAATATTGACTCTACATGTAAACAAATTTAAGCTTTAATAGAATGCAAAAAAAGTAGCTTTTCAAAAATTTCAGTGGGCTGGTTCCTATGAACAATAGTTTATACATAAGCACGGATTTTGCTACATTAACAAAATCAGTCGTTCAAGACCATAACAATGACCTCGAAGTTGTTCTCATTTCTGCAGGGACATACCTGCAATCCATGAAGGGTATTGATATATTTGTGCTGATCTATTTATATTCTTGTACTTCATTCCCCCTGAAGTAACTGGCAGGGCATAGCTGGGGATGCAAAGTGACATAGATTCAATCTACACCTTTGGCCTAATGCTTCTAACCTACTTACTGGATTTTTTTCCCCTCCAAAAACAAAATTTGTTAAAATGTTTTCTAATGCTCTGAAAGAACTTATATTCACAGTAACTGATTTATTTAAGAGAGTCCACAAATTAATTACTGGGGAAAATCCTATTTCCTAAATAATTAACTATAAAGGATATTGGAACTTATGATTTAGCAAGAAATTGTCACATTACAAAGAGAGAAGGTTTTACAATACATTCATTTTTTCCTCCTTGACTGAGACAAATGTGTATTTTTTCAATTTTATAGATGCAAGTTGCTTTTTAAGTCTCTGCAATGCTCTCTAATTTTATAAAATTTTATTTAAAAACCTAAAAAAAGAAAAAGCACCTGGGTACCTAACACAAGAACTGATCCAGGAGTTCTCTGCTTTCTGGGCTTGATGGTTGACTGGTCATTGCTTTTATCCACAATATTGGCATGGTTCCAGCTGCCTAGATGCAAAGGATAGCCTATCACAAGTTTTAAAAGGGCAGCTCATTGCTTCCCTCCACCGAAGTTGTAGACTCATTAATTTATTATATAGTCTGTCTGAAACGCGTGCCACTGTTTGGGCCTCCTCAAGCTTATGGGTCATTAGAACTACATGCAGACTTTGGATGTGGCTATTCTTCAGATGACCCCAGGTCTACTTTTTTGTTGTTTAGTTATGTTTTTCTTTATTAAGATTATATATGCCTACATTTTAAATATTTTCATAATGTGGTTACATGAACTAGTCATTTCTCTGATCAATTCCTTTGCCCCATTTCCTTCTCTCCATAAGCAGCCACATTCAATTATTTCTTTTGTTATTGTTGTTGTTTGCAATGTCTTGTCTGTTAAGTTTGATATTGGATGCATAGTTGCTACATTATTCTTTATACATTATTCTTTATACTGTTTCTATGGCTGAAATATTCCATAACAGATTTAAAAAAAAAAAAAACAACCATTAGAAAGGTCTACATGGAAGGGTAATATTTGACAGTTGTCTAAGACCATCTTCTACTTGCCTGATGAACAGAGGCTGATACAGTGATGTACATCAAGGGGTACAAATAGGAGAATCTGATCCTTCATCTTCTCCAGGGGATCATGTACCACTATCTTTGTGTGCCTGGGTCCCCCTTCTAATAACTAAACTTTTTTACAAAGTGCTATAAAGATGCCTATGGATTTGAGGCCAGTTGAAATTGTAACAGTCTGATCTCCTTTCTTATAAGTAAGTAATCTGAGGCCCAGAGAAGTGAGTTTATTAGCTCAAGACAAAGCTAGATGAGATATAACTGAAAGGCCCAAACCCAGGACTTCTGAGTTAGTAGCCTTTCTGCTATACTGTGGTGACATCTACAGATTTGCCCTCCACCATTCAGCTTCCCCTCATCCATCTAGCAACATCACTCTGACCACCTTGTTCTTTCTTTTTTACTGAAGTACAGTTAATTTGTAATATTATGTAAGTATTAGGTGTAGAGCATAATGATTCAGTATTTCTGCATTTTATACTCCATTAATCATTATTACAAAATAATGGCTGTAATTTGCTCTGCTATCTATTATATCCTTGTTGTTAATCTATATTGTATGTAGTAATTTATCTCTCTTAATCCCATACTCCTAATGTGCCCCTCCACCTCCCTCTCCCCACTGGTAAGCACTAGTTTGTTTTCTGTATCTGTGAGTCTGTTTCTGTTTTGATATATACTTTTGTTTGTATTATATTTTAGATTTTGCATGTAAGTGATATCATACAGTATATGTCTTTCTCTTTCTGACTTATTTAACTAAGTTTAGTATTCTCTAGTTTCATCCGCGTTGCTTCTGATGGAAAAGTTTGATTCTTTTTATGGCTGAGTAATATTCCTGTGTGTGTGTGTGTGTGTGTGTGTGTGTGTGTGTGTGTGTATGTACACACGTACATACATACCAAGTCTTCTTTATTGACTTGTCTCTTGATGGACATTTGGGTTGCTTTCATTTCTTGTCTGTTATAACTAGTGCTGCTATGAACATTGGGGTGCAAGTATCTTTTCCAATTAGTGTTTTCAACTGTTCCAGGTACATACCCAGGAATGGAATTGCTAGGTTAATGGTAGCTCTGTTTTAAGTTTGAGCAACCTCCATACAGTTTTCCATAGTGGCTGTACCAATTCACATTCCCACCAACAGTGTACAAATATTCCCTGTTCTCCTAACCATTTATTATTTGTAGACATTTGATGGTACCATTCTAACAGGTATGAAGTGATATTCCATTGTTTGGATTTGCTTTTCTCTGGTAATTGGCAACGGTGAGCATCTTTGCTGTTCTGACTGGTTGATTTCCATTATTCTATCTCCAAGATCACTTATGCGTTCTTCTGTATGACTTAGTCAGCTATTCATTCCTTCTAGTGTGTTTATCTCAGCTTTTGAATTCTTCATTTCTGATTGGGTCTTTTTATATTCTAGTTTCTTGTTAGTGTTCCTTATTTTGGTAGATGATAATATTTTACCATATCTTCCAAGATAGGATTCATTCAAAGTAAATTTTTGAGAACTTACACCTCTAAGAATGTCTTTACTTTTTTCATACTCACTTGATGATTTCTAATCTATAATTCTATACTCAGACAAATTATGTCTTTCAGAATTTTGCTTTCTAGCTTCCAAGGTCATAGAAAATTCATAAGATTCCTGATCCTTTGTTTGTGATTTTTATTTTTAATTTTTCTAGGACTCATTGCTCAACAGGAATTTCTGTGACCCATAAATGTTAGCCACACATATAATTTTAAAGGTTCAATAGCCCCATTTAAAAAATTTTTTAAAATAGGTGAAATTTAATATTTTATTTAATCAAATATATCCAGAATATTACCATTTTAATAAATAATAACATAAAACATAATGTACTTTACAATGTTTTTTTTTAATCCAAGTTTTTTTAAATCTGCAAAACGTGCATTGATAGTGTATGTCAGTTTGAAGTAGCTACATGTCAAGTATTCAATAGCCATGTGTGGGCAGTGATACTGGACAGTGCAATTCAAAAAGGATTTAGAATAAGTTCTTTGCTTCCAGTGTTACAGTATGTCTTAATGATTCACCTTGGTGGGAGCCACATTTCACCCATTTTTCTAGGCCTATTTTCTTGACAGTTAATGTGCACCAATCCTGAAAAAAGTCATTTAAATTATTGCCTTGATAATTCCTCTTTCCCTACACTTCCTTCTTTGTCTCTTTCTGAAGCGTCTGTTATTCGGGTAATGTGTCTGCTGTGCTAGTCCTCTTGTTTATTCTTCTGTTTTCCCATTTCTTTTTCTTAGTTCTGCTTCCTGGGAAATTTATTGAATTTTATTTTCAACACTTCTGTGTTTCTATTCCTTTCTTCTATCATATTTTTAATTTTGAGAAACTCTGTTTCCTGCATGACCATTTTAACTGCCTATGTTCTTGTTTCATGATTGGTAATAGCCGCATGAGCTCTTTAAGGATGTTCATAATGGCGTGTTTAAATCATCTCCTTTCTGTATAATTGGTTTCCTCCAAGTTTCTTTTTTCCCTTCATTTGTTTAGTCTCGATTTTTTCTTATGTAAGAAGCTTTCCTCAATTACTGGCAACTCTCAGTTATCCATATTTAAGAGTAAGAAGTTAAGAGTTGACTCGTTGAGTATATGAGTTAAGCCTCTCAAACATTAACTTTACTGTAGAGTGAGGTGACAGATTCATTTAATTGGAGAACCAGTGATGTTGGTACATTTAAAGCTTTCCTCTTGGATTAGTCAGATTCTCCAGAGAAGATTCATCTATTCTCCTGTTCTAAGGGTAAAAGACTTGCTGTTAATTCTAGGAGCCAAGTAAGAGAGCAGGACTAGAGATTATTAGCGTCATACGTGCCCACATTTACTTAATCGAATTGTGATCGGTATGGGATTTCCATTTTCAATAGCAGCTGGTGTCCCCCATTTCAAAAACCCACTGTTTTACCCACTAAAAAAAAAACCAAATCTTTAGTATTCTGCTGTGGTAGGGGAAGCTGTATTATTTTTGCACTCTTTAGAAGTTCTTTTACTGTGTTCCACTTTGGCGTGGTGCTGTAAACATATATTGAGAAATGCTGTATAAATAAGCAATGTCTTTAGTTCCACATTAATCAATTAATTACATCATTGTGTAAAAGTTTGGCATTTGGAAAACTAGTTGGGGCCAGAATAGTTGTCAAAAGTATTTACGTGTGAATGTTCACTGTGTCTTCAGCATGCTTTGTCTGGTCAGATAGAGGCAGCCTAGCTAACCACAACCAGCTAGCGTGACGTGTGTGCTACCTCCGAACTTTAAGTTCAGCAAGTTTACATCTCACAGGACGGGGCTGCCACCCTCCTGCCCCACTCCCAGCGCCCACCCAGCAGGCAGTAGATCTTGAAATCATTCCTGATGTCTCAACAATAAATTATACCTTGTGAAGGAGTTTCAAGGTTTATCTATCAATGTCTATATTCATATTACTTTTGAAAAGAAGTGTTTTTTTTGAAGAGTCTAAATATTTAGATATGTCATAGTAAGGAATACAATTCATATAAGTGAGCGTTTTTCTTCAAAAAGTAATTTCTAAGGGAAACATGACATCCTTCTTACTATTATTTGTTATCAAAAACAGCTTAATCTAATCCTGTTCTTTATGCTTATAGAATACCTTTCCTAATACTTTCTGAATTCTAAATCTCAAAGCAAGATTGGTTGTAAATACTTACATACGACTTTTTATCTTCCAAGTACTTTAGCCTCACAAGCCTGAAAGATTTTTAAATATAGCTCCACTTTGCCTGGTATTTTGTTTCTGCTGGCTACTGTGTGCCTCTGATGTGTTAGTGATAAATCTAGGTAAATTTTCCTATGCTTCATTAGAGCAAGAGAGACCATGTCTGGGACCAAAATGTGGATCAGCCAAAAGCCATTGTGAAAACAAGTGAATCTCTACTCAGCAAGAAAAATGAGCAAACTATTGATAGACACAACCCAGGTGGATCTCAGGGACATTATGCTGAGTGCAAAGTCCACCCCCAAAAGGTCATATACTGTTTGATTGCATTTGTATGGCATTCCAAAAATAATGAAATTATAGAGACAAGAAGCAATTCATAATTGTCAAGGGTTGGGGTAGTCAGGGAGGGAGATGGGTGTGACTACAAAGGTATAACAAGAAGGGAGTCTTTGTAGTGATGGAATAGTTTTATGTTTTGATTGCACTGGGGCTTACATGAATCTACATATGTGATAAAATGACATAAAACGATATACACACTGGGTACCAATTTTAAATTACTGGTTTTAATAATATATTATAATTATGTAAGATGGAACCATTGGGGGAAACTGGATGAAGTTACCTAAAATGCTCTGTACTATCTTTGAAATTTCCTGTGAATTTATAATAATTGCAAAGTAAAAAAATTTTTAAATAATAAATCAATTTTTAGTAATTAAAACTTAAATGTATGAAACATAGACATTAGAAATACCTTTGAAATGTGCCATCAGTTGTGGGTAAATTGACTAATATTGTATCTAGAAAGAGAAGTAACAAAACTCCAAAATTCTAGGTAGGAACAAATTTTTTTTTAATTTCACTACATCATGGTCCCCATTACCATGGTGCAATTCATTTATACAGTTTAAGAATCTCTGTATCATAATGTCTATATTAAATTTGGTTTCATGAGTTTTCTGAATTTGTGCCTCTTTTTGGTTTATTTTCTTGCTGTTGCAATGGTGAGGTTTCTGAAGGCTTTAAACTTGAATATTTGTACTCCGTAATGTGGCATCTTAGGATCCTGCACTTTTTAATTTATTACTTGTCATATAGTTTTATTACTTCTTGAAAGATTGTTTTCTTTTTCTTATTGTTTTGAGCTAAAGACTGTTAAAAATGGCAGCAAGCAGTCGTTCAGAATAATAACAACATTTTATGGAGAAGTTTGGAACCTTTATTCCATGCAGAAAAGTTATTCTGAAGTTTTAATGATACCCCCATCAATCATTATAATTATGTTATTGTTTGAACCTGCACCACTGGAAAACAACGCATGATATTTTCCCAAATCAAATTTTAATGAATAACAACCTGATATTTATTACATTGTTATTCTTGTAGCTTTGATTTAAACTTGAACCACATCAATCGTATATCTAACTGATAACTAAAGACATTCCCAGCTTAAAAACTGACTGTATTCCCTGTATAAATTGATTTTTAAACATGAAACTTACTCTCTCATAGCAACACTGTTACTTATACTTGACTCACAGATTAATCCACAAAGTCAGATTTAAAGCCATAGGTAGATGAATTATCATTAGAATGGACATGTATGCTATCATTAAGCTCTTTTGTTGATGTTTCAAAAATCAAAGAAATGTATAGTTTTCTCACCAGGATGTATTCAAACAAAGCAAACTGCCTCTCATATTTTCTCATATTCTGTTCTCTGTGTAACTTTCAAATTTCTTCCAGTCTTGTTCACACTTTGTTCAATTCTGGCCTCATTGTGCTGACCTCGAACTTTCACCGGAGGTAGGGCTTCCAGCCCATACCCCTGACTCTGGGCAAGGTCGCCAGGCAAGGCCAGAGGTCGACTTGCCTCTTTCTGTCTCATTTTCTTCACCAGTTACCAAATCGCTGGCTCAGCTCGGAATGCACCCTTTGATGCCTGCTCTGTAGTAAATGGTGAACCCTCTTGAACACTTCTCCTTTAGAGTGAGCAGTGTTCCAAGGATGTTGGGGGTGCAGTGCCTCTTCTGGGGTGCCTGCAGCTTGGGGTCCTCAGCGTAGGCGCTAGGACCTACAGGGCTCTGCCAGAGACGCCTCCCAGAGTGCTGCCTGGACCACCTGGCAGCCTCCACCTGGCATGAACTTTTTGCAGAAACCTGCACCCCTCGAAGGCTGCCCGCCAGCAAAAGTGCTGCAGGAGCCTCACACCCAAGTTCGCTCTGGAGCACCTCCATCCCCATGCCCTTCTTGTGCCCTGGGGGATTCCTGCTGAGCATAGAAACCTCACCACTCTGCAGTCCATGCCACCAAATCACTTGTCCCTCCCTGCACTCCAGAGGTTGCCACGTGTCAGGCCAGCTCCTGCAGATCAGCTCCTGCTGAGCCAAAACTGTACACTTCTCTACTGTCCCAGGGAGGAGGGGGACCAGGAGAATGGGCACAATGAACTGTACCTGAAGATGCAGTTAGTCCTAAAAGTAGGGTGACACTCAGGCATATTTGTACATCGTTACCCTCTTCTTCCTGCCCAAGAACAAAGAAGCTGATATATCTGGGAAAAGAAGACTCAAAGGGAGTTTGCCTGGGCTAAGATGAGGGAGCAGCCGTTGGTATCCACATAGCTTGTCCAGCAGGCACTAAAGAGGTGGTGGTTACTGTGTTTAAGAGGGAATGTGGAATGCCCTCCAAGAAGCACTGATGGTTCCCTGGTCCTTTTGAGGGGTGTCCTTGGTTTGACTAGAGCAATATTTATTTCAAATGATGGGTGTCTCAACCGCATGTGTATTTAAGGGGAGAGGAAGCTTTGTTTGGTCAAATCTGTTGGCCTCCTTTAGCATTATTTATACAATATAATGTTGACTATCTATCCAGTCCCCAGGTAAGTCCACAATTTTCTTTGTGTTGTATCTTCTTTCAGTCCCAGAGCAGAAAAAGGACCTATGATGTGTCTCTAAGATTAAATAAAATCCCAATTAGACAACGAATTGGTCAATGATAAAAAATAATACAAGCAGAAATTTTTTAAATGCAGAGTGTTTGAAGAGGGGAAGACCTGTTTAAGAACGCCTCAGTTTCCCATCACTAAAGATGTCCCAGCAGAAGCTGGACAACAACTAACCTGGAAAACTGTAGAAAGGATGCAGATCACAGAGGTCATGTCAACCCATGTGGTCTATGATTCTAAAAGCTGGGAGAAATTTAGACGTTAAAATGATGAAAGTGTAATTCATTGAGTTGTATTTTAGCCGATAACTCCACTTTCTGTCTGTGTAGCACAGATGAAGGTTCATTCTTTTCCTAAGAGTCAGCCTAAGCCCTGCGATCAAAATGTAATTCGTGTACATGGAGTAGACATTCAGAAAACATTAGATGACCTGAGAAAACAGTGCACCAAAAATTCTAAAACACAAAGGGATACCTACCCCTGAATTTTGACATTGACCTCTGGATATTATTCTATAGGATGAAGGTTTGGGATGGGAAATGGAAACATGAGTTAAGCTCTGAGGGAAATACTACTGTGTTTATAAGCATTTGAATTAAAGCAAGGGCTTTTTAAAGAGTTTTAAAACAGCAGTCAATGTGTACAATAGACGACAAAAGTTAAAAAAAAATTTAACTCCCAACATATTGTCTATTAAGTTTGATACTTAATTTTTTAACAGAAATAATTTCAACACAACCTTTTGAGACAAACTGCTAAAAGTTAAAGTTTCTTATAAAGTTCAAAGGGTTAGACAGGAACTAATCGTAAATCATTTACATCTGAACTTTATTGTCTATATCATCCATATATTTTTCGGAGTTCACCAATGACCTGCCTTGGTATTTACAAAGCCCAGCACCTGCGTATGCTTAGAACTTTAGATTGCTGCAAGAGAAGATGTGATCACAGATTCAGAAGTGAGTTTGAATTCATTTTCTTTTGTAACATTTATCCCTCTTTTGCAATTGGCTTCAATCTTCTTGTTCTCCAAAATTCTTAGATGATGACATTTTATCTCTTTGTCTATTCAAGTGTGGCAGGTTTGTATTCAATTCTACATGAAATTAAAATGTGTCCCCACTCTCCTATGGACATCTATTGCTTTTATAAATGTGTACATCTGTCATGAATAGGTGAGCACTGGTTCATCCTTGAATAGATGGTATTGATTCACTAAACCCTAAAGATTTTTGACCTTTTTAAATAGTGATTCCCACTGCACAAGATATTTTATAAAGTGACAGGGATTTCTGTGCTTTGAGATTAAATCAGTACCATTGAAACTGAGCATGTTTCCTCGGGAAATTGTTGACTACATAGTATTCAAAAATTGTATCATGTTAAATAAGGGACATTTTGACTAATTTCAGTTGTGCTTTTTCTGAAAAGGAAATAGTGTAAAAATAAAACTCTGTGCTATTAATTGAAACTAAAATCAGCAAAGGGATTAATAACTTAAGTTGATATTGATATAAATGAGCTGTAAAACTGAAAAATGCTTTTAGGTATAAAGGAGGGATTAAACCAGAAAGTAATTAGGCTATGAATGATCCAAACCACTATGTAAAATTAAGACTTGAAAGTATATGTGATTTAGAGTCAAAAAGACCTGAATTCTATTCCCACCTCTGCCACCTGGTGAAATTGACTTTCCCTCCAAACACACAATTTCTTCTCAAAAAGAAAAGTATGCGTTGAATTAGATAATGGATAGAATCTTTTCTAGATTTGAAATCTGTGATTAACCAGGTCCACACTTCATTAAATAATAACCTATGGTACAGGTAGATTAATTTAAACAGAAGTTTTACATTCATTTATTCAAGCACTATTTATAAAGCAAGTATTGTGTAAAAAGCATTCTAATGGACATTTGAGATGCAAAGTTTGATAAAGGAAATTTGAGTTTGATATACCTGCACATCCTCCCAGCAGAGGTCTTCTGAAAATCTGTGAAAATGCAGGTACAGAGTTTTGGAGAAAGGTTGGACCAGAGGCTATAGACATGTGGGTGATCAGCATGTACATCTCTTTTGCAATCCAAATGCTTTAGAATAGTACTACAGTAAGCATCAAGGGTCACATTTAGTGAAGTAACTCAAGGACCCATGTTCTCTTAAAGTGGCTGAATCTGATAGCACACAGCATTGCCATAGGTTCTTCATTCTCAAGTACATATGACCTTTCTTCTACTCTTTTCTGTATTCTCCTTAACTATCATCATACTTCTGTCTCCCATTTTAAAAGTCTTGCCATTACTATAATGATTTCTCAAGAGCATATGTATTTCGAAAAGAAAGAGTTGTTTTAGTAACTAAAGGGATTGGGTTAACTGATAAAGGTGGAATGTCAGTCATCAGTGATAAGCTCTTGAAGGAGGATTTCTATGAAAGGGGTATGGCCAAGGCCTTAAAATTATATCATCCAGGTTGACATAAACTATGTCAATGTGAAGAGCACTCTTGAGTTTGCATTTGCAAGTTGCAGTAAATCATGCTGTTCTCAAGATCAACTTGGTCTCTTCCCATTTACTTCCACTTTTAATACTGACATGCATGGGCAAATCACGTATATTCACTACACTGCTCAAGAATTTTCACTTTTCATGAAGGTTTATGTGCAAATATGACCAAAAATTATTTTCATATTTATTGGTACCACTACCAGATTGTTGTTATTAATATATTCTTTATATTCAAATCAATATAGTAGAGTATAATTCCTTTTCCCTCTCTATATCTCCTGTTAAATCAATCTGTCTCTATCTCACTGAGCATTTAGTTAAATATTCTCAACAGAGTTTACCAGATAAGTGAGAGTTATTCATTTATTAAACACATATAAGTTGAGGTCCTAATATGTACTAGGTACAGCTTAACCTTTTAATGATATAAAACTGGGTATATCAAGAATACAAAGAGTTGCATCACTGTTTATAAAAATTACATTGAAAAGTTAAATACAACCTAAAGGAAATAAATAGAAAATGAGTTAAATAATAAAATATCCATGAAGTGACGTTCTCCACCGTAAGTAAAATTGATGTATATTTAATAACTAGGAAAATTTACATGATACACTGTTTTGGAAATGTATCATGTTACTTAAGCAAGTATATGTAAATAGTCAAATATATTAAAAATATTTCATCAATTCGAAAATAAAAGTAAATAGAGATAACACACTCTTTAATAATAGACTAATGTTTTGAATTACAAGCATATATTTTTCCTTGTTCATAACTGGAATTTTTTTCCTCCCCCATGTGGTACTCCATTATTAAAACCAGGATGTGAGGCCAATATGGGGAAAGGGAAGGGCAGAAACCAATAGATTTATTAAATCACAGCACAAAGTTTTTAATTGGATTCTTTTAATTTCAGAGAGAGACAATGACCTAGAAAATCAAACTTGAGGGAAAGAAAATATTTTTCAGGGATTTGTAAGGCTTGGTTTTTACTAACCAAGAATCAGACTTGAGGAATCAACCATAGCATAAATAAGGAACTCACAATATGATGTAAATTTCCATTCCACAGGCAGAAAGAAAGTCTTTCCAATCCTTGACATTGGATATGTCCTTAATGTCAAGATATGTCAGGATAAAACCTTAAAAATGGGACAGAGCATAAGGTACAAAAACCCTGATCTAAAAGGAATCAATATACCAAACCTTACAAGATGCACCAGAAGTAATTCTAGTAGGGAAGTTTAAATCAATAAATGCCTGTGTTAAGAGAAGAAAAAACTCAAATAAAAGAGAATAAACTAAGCCCAATATTAGTAGAAAAAAAAATAATAACAAAATCAGAGCAGAAATGAATGAAAGAGAGAGTAAAAACAATAGAAAAGATAAATAAAATGAAGAGCTGGTTTTTTGAAAGCATAAACAAAATAGACAAAACTTGAGCTAGGCTCACCAAGAGAAAAAGAGATGGGATTCAGTGAAATAAAAGTAGAAATGAAAGAGGAGACATTACAACTGATACTATAAAAATATAAAGGATAATAAGAAACTACTATGAAAATGTTTACACCAACATAGTGGACAAACTAAAAGAAATGGCTACATTTATAGAAATATCAACCTACCAAGACTGAATCATGAAAAATAGAAAATCTGAATAGACCAATTGCTAGTAAGAAGACTCAATCAGTAATTGAAGAAGAAAAATCCAAGGACCAGATGGCTTCACTGGTGAATTCTACCAATCATTTAAAGAACTAATGACAATTCTCAAAATCTCCCAAAAAATTAAAGAAGACAGAATACATTCAAATTCATTGTATGAGGCCAGTATTATCCTGATACCAAAACCAGATAAGGACACTACAAGAAAAGAAAGTTACAAGCCAAAATTCTGATGAACATAGTTGTAAAAATCCTCAACAAAATGTGAGTAAACTAAATTTAACGATACAATAAAAGGATTATACACCATGATCAAGTGGAATTTTTTTTCTGCAACAATCCATGTGATGAACCATACTAACAAAATTAAGGATAAAAATTGTATGTTCATCTCAATAGATACAGAAAAAAACATTTGATAAAATTTCACATCCATTTGTGATAAGTACTCTCAGCAAAGTGAATATAAAGGAAACATCCCCTACATGGTAAAGGTCATAAATGACAAGTCCACAACTAACATCATACTCAAGGATAAGAAGCTGGAAGTTCTTTTTTTCCCAAAGGTCAGAAACAAAACAAGGATGCCCACTCTTGCCACTTTTATTCAACATAGTACAGGAAGTCCTAGCCAGAGAAATTAGTCAAGCAAAATAAATAAAAAGCATCTAAATTATAAAGGAAGAGGAAAATTGTCTCTATTTGCAGATAATGGGAACTTACATGTAAAAACTCCTGTAGACTACCCCCCAAAACTGTTAAAAGCAATAAACAAAGTCAGTAAAGTTGAAAGATACAAAATCAATGTACAAAAATAAGCTGCATCTTTCTATACTGCCAATGAACTATCTCAAAAAGAAATAGAAAAAAACCCATTTACAATAGCGTGAAAAAGAATAAAATACTTAGGAATAAACTTAAACAAGGAGGTGAAAGATCTGTACAGTGAAAACTGTGACATTGAAAGAAATTGAAGATACAAATAAATGGAAAGATATTCCATGTCCTAGGATCAGAAAAAGTAAAAATTTTAAATCTCCATACTTCCCAAAACTATCTATGGGTTCAATGCAATATCTGTAAAAGATTTAATGACATTTTTCACAGAAATAGAAAAATAATCCAAAAATCCATATGTAACCACAAAAGTCCCTGAATAGCCATAGCAACCTTGAGAAAGAACAAAGTTAGAGGCATTTACTGCCTGATTTCAAACACTGTAATGAAGCTATAGTAATTAAAACAGCAATGCATTGGCACAAAAACAGACTTCGGCAAAAATAAATCAATGGAACAAAATCAAGAGCCCAGAAATAAACATATACACTAATATATGACAAGGAAGCCAAGAATACTCAATGGGAAAAGGATGGTGTCTTCAACAAATGATGTAAATGTAAGACCTGAAGCTATAAAACTCCTAGAAGAAAACGGGAAATTTCCTTGATGTTGGTCTTGGCAATGATATTTTGGATAAGAAACCAAAAGTATAGCAGCAAAAAGAAAAATCAGCAAGTGGGACTACAACAAACTAAAATGCTTCTGCACAGCAAAATAAACAACATGAAAAGGCAGCTTACAGAATGGGAGAAAATATTTGCAAACCATGTATCTGATAAGGGGTTAATATCCAAAATGTTTAAGAACTCAACCTCAGTAGCAAAAAAAAAAAAAAATCTGACTTAAAAAATGGGCAGAAGAACAAGACCTTTTTCCAAAGAAGACATACAAATCATCAGTAGGTACATGAAAAGGTGCTCAGCATCACTAATGATCTGGAAAATGCAAATCAAAACCACAATGAAGTGTCACCTCACACCTATGAGGAGAGTTTTATCAAAAAGACAGGAAGTAACAAGTATTAGCAAGGATGTGAAGGAAAGGAAACCGCATGCCCTGTTACTGGGAATGTAAATTGGCTCAGCCACAATAGGAAAACAGTGTGGAGGGTCTTCAAAAAAATTAAAAACAGAATTGCCATATGATCCAGCAATCTCACATCTGGGTATGTATCCAAAGGAAATGAAATCACTGTCTGTAAGAGATGTCTGCACACATATTCACGGTAGTATTAGTCATAATAGCCAAGATGTGGAAATCCAAGTGTACATAGACAGATGAATAAAGAAATAGATGAAGAAAATGTGATTTATATGTAATGGATTTATAATTAAGCCGTGAATAGGAAGGAAAATCCTGCCATTTGCAACAACACGGACGGGGGCATTATACTAAGTGAAATAAGTCAGACAGAGAAGGACAAATACTGTAAGAGCTCCCTTACATGGAGAATCTAAAAAAGCCAAACTCATAGAAACAAAGAGTAGATTGGTAGTTGCCAGGGACTGGGAGAGGGAAGAAATGAGGAATGTTGGGGAAAAGGGTACAAGCTGTCAATTATAAGATTAATAAGTTCTGGAGATCTAATGTACAAAGTGATGACTATAGTTAACAATACTGTATTTTATACTTGAAGTACTAAGAGAATAGATCTTAAATATTCTCACCACCAAAAAAGGGAACTTTTGTGAGATGATGGTTGTATTAACTAACTTTATCATGGTAATCATTTCACAACATATACATCTATCAAATCATCACATTGTACAACTTAAACTTAAAAAATATTATATGTCAATGAAACTAAATAAAGCTGGAAAAATAAAATACTAACTTCACTGATTCCCATTGCAGTAAAACTTTCAGTGACTTCCGATATTTACTAAATAGCATACAAGTCCCTCTGAAAACTGTGTACAATAACCTCATCTAAAATTAGATGTAAAATAATGCTGTGTTTTGATCTGGCCAAATAAATTAGAAAATATATTTTAATTGATGCATGTGAAGATTTCTTTGAAGATCCTGATTTGAAGAATATCACATGAAATAAATAGAACAAGTTAAGAAACTGGCACTATGAATGGAAATATGAGTCATATCAGAGAAAAGAACTATATTTGATTAAAATACCAGAGGCAAGTTTCTCTAAAACTGTAGTATTAAATAGAAATGCGTATGTCTAAAAATAAAAGAAGATAAGAAATTAATTATATCATGAAAAAATACTTTATTTTTAAAATGTTTTATATTTCTCATTTTAGTGACTTTGAGTTTGACATAAAAATGTTTACAGGATGTGTTTTGTTTCTTGAATTTATATCAATTTATAATTTTGCACCCTCCTGCTATCTGTTCTCATTGTGTAGATTACACAGAAGAATTCTGTGTATGTGAGTTTCTTTTTATAGAGTCTTCCATCTCAGTAGATTATTTTTCCTCTTAGTCCCTGAAGCCTTAGGATTGCTTAGTAGTCAGTGTATATTTAAAATAACTGCCAAGTGTGAGTTTATCTTTGATCTAATATTTGATTTCTCCAATTAAACGACTCACATTTAGAAGAATGGGTTTTTGTGCCTTGATTGAAAGGTGAAGGTCATTTCAAACCCTCAGGAATAGCAAAGACAAAACTACAACTTCACTCATAGACTTTCTTCCATAGAGATCAAAGTCCTTATTATCAATATCTTACTAAAGAGACTTTATGAAAATAGCTAAAATATAACAGTATGAGTTGAGACTTTCAGGCAATTGAAATATTCATCCTCAGATCAAGAAAGGTTTTATTATTGACTTATGTGTAGGAGCAGACATCTCTGATGAAAATAACTGACACGCTTGGGCATTAAATCCCTTAAAAGGAAAAGGAAAACTATTTTGTAATTTCCTCATAGGAATTTATAAGAACTGAACCTATCTGGTTGAATTCTTTCTCATTACTGCCCATTCTTAGTTACAAGCATCCATTATATATTTGTAAGTGGAATTTTCAGTAGCCTCATTTGGATGTTTAATGATATTTGCCTTATTTTCTTGCTCATGTTTGTGTCTGTGTGTATATGTGTGTGTTTCCACGTTCTTCACCAAATTGCAAGCCAGAAGACAAAGTACAATTTTTCTATTAATTGAGATTTCTTTGTTTTGTAATTCCATTAACAAATATGATACAAAAACAAAGCAGTCTTCCAAAAATTACATTGCTTCTTTGCCCTCTTTTTTTTAACATTCATTTTGTATTTTTTTAATTGTAGTATAGTCAGTTTACAATGTTGTATCAATTTCTGATGTACAGCATAATGTTTCAGTTATACATATACATACAGATATTTGTTTTCATACTTTTTTTCATTATAGGTTACTACAGGATCTTGAATATAGTTCCCTGTGCTATGCAGAAGAAACTTGTTTGTCTATTTTATATATAGTAGTTAGTATCTGCAAATCTTGAAATCCCAGTTTATCCCTTCCCACCCCTTTCGCATCCTGGTAACTATAAGTTTGTTTTCTATGTCTGTGAGTCTGTTTCTGTTTTGTAAATGAGTTCACTTGTGTCTTTTTTTTTTTTTTTAGATTCCACATATGAGTGATATCATATGGTAGTTGTCTTTCTCTTTCTGGCTTACTTCACTTAGAATGACGATCTCCAGGTCTACCCATGTTGCTGCAAATGGCATTATTTTATTCTTTTTTATGGCTGAGTAGTATTCCGTTGTAGAAATATTCCATAGGTTACATTGTTTCTTTGCCCTCTTTTATCATAACCCTCATCAGAATCTGAAAACCTACCAGAAGGTGATACAAGTGATAAACCTCATTGGAAAAAATGCTAACTTGGGTAAAATTGCATCTTTATGCTTGATTTTCCACAAAAAACCTGGCATTTTCTCTCCCCTAAAAAACCTAGTAAGTTGATAAAACCCCAGGTAAATTACCTCTGCATAACCTGCTCTCCTCGCAAAAATTTTAGAGGCAAACAACCTACGGTAAAAAAAATAAATAAATAAAATAAAACACCTCAGCAATGCAACTTTTTCCGGATTATTAGATATGTCACTTAATTTCTTCAGGCCCTATTTTTCTTATCTTTAAGACAGAGAAAATAATCAACCACAGTGATTTTTGTAAGGCTTAAATAAGAGAACTGAAGTATCAATCACAAACTGTGCATTAACTAAGTGATTACCTGGCCGTGCACTGGGATCTTCTGGAAAGCATTAAAATTCGTAGACTCTGTTCTCAGAGATATAATTAAATAGATCTAGCTTGGAGCCCAGAATCTGTAGTCCTAAACTCTTACCCAGAAGTTCTGATGTGGTAACCAAGAAGCTCAGTAAAAATTCTCCTACTGCTTTCTGTGTTCCAAGTTCCCATTTATTTGATGTACACTCTTCTCAGCTTCTGATAGAAGTAGATTATTCTGATTGTATGTTTAAGCTGATTCATTCCCACAGCTTGCACTTTTTTGTATCCTTTTCACTTGCCCCTTCTGACCCAGAAGGATTATGACAGTGTCGGCCCTTGAAGCCTAAAGTTGCCTTCTGGGTGATCAATGCTGCTTTATCTTTGCAATTGACTTGAAAAACATGACCTGAAATTGAACATTCGTAGGGAATTTTGTGACAAAATTAATCAAGGCTCTGATCTACTGACAGCCTTGGTGTATTCCACACTTTCATTAAAATTGTGCCGTGAGTTACTGGGGTCAATATCATATTTTTTCAAATCTGTTTTACTCTTCTGAGAAAATACCTGACAAATTTAAATACCTCTTCCTCACTTCTGACAAGCCTTCAAACTGTAGAATTTAAGGAAGTGGAAATGTATCAGTTATATGAGGTATGGTTGTACATAACAAGGATCCCCAAGATAAGAATAGCCTGAGTGATAACAGCTGCTTTCTTTCTGTGTCAGAGACATCCAGACATAGGCTTCACTGAGCTGGTCTGACAGCTTCATTATAAAAAAGAGCATATGGACCTTAGAACTTTGCGTCCCATCACGCCAGCAAGTGGCTTTTGTTTGTAGGATTATCTCATCCTGTAAGATCGTTGGAGTTCCAGCATTTGCATAAGCATTTCTGTTACCTGAAAAGAGAGGGGAAAGCTGGAGAAGTGTTTCTCCCAGGTGAGCTGGTTCTCCTTAGGTAGCCTTAAGGAAGTCGCTTATAACAATTTCACATAGTTCAAGGCCATCATACTGAAAGAGAGGTTGGGCAGGGTGGTCATTTAGCTGGGCCCAATGCCATGCAGAATAAAACTGGAATTCTTTTACTAAAGATAAAGGAATAACGGATATTAGGGAGAAAACAGCAGTCTCTGCCTACAAGCCATTGTTAATCAAATACTGTTAACGACCCCATCACAGCAAGATTCCCAACCCAGCTATTCCATTCACTCTCTTCCATGTAATACCTGGCCATTAAAGCTGGTACCATGGGGGCGGGGGTGGGAAATATGGATGGGAACTTACCCTGAATTCTTGTCTAAGAAATTGTTGGAGATACAACTGGGGGAACAGAATAAACCTATGTCTCAGTGATAATGGCTATTATTTTCTGATCATTTTCTATGTGTCAAGTGGATTACATACATTACTTTATTGAATCCCTACAACAAAACGAGGTATTGTCATCCCCCTCTTACAGATAAATGGGAACGTAGAGAGATTAAGTAACTAAAGCCGTGCTCTTGACCCCAGACTGTACTGCTGTTGCTGGAAACATCTGCTGAGTGGCTTGTTTTAGGGTTAGGAGTCACTCTGAGGCTGAAAGGCATACGCAAGTCTATACCTAAGAAATATTAATGAATGCCTCTTAGTTTAGGGATTTCTCTTGGAATTTGGGCATATGGGGAAAGCACCACGTAATCACCACTTTCCAGAGCAGTATTTTCAGCAGGATGCTCTGCAACTGGATATTATGTGTTATTTGATTTTTTTTTTTAAGTTGCTGGAATGAAAGAAATTTGAGAAATATTGGCTTAAGTCAAATTAACTTAGAGTTTTCAATGTACAAAAAAGCTCAGAGCTTTAAACATGCTATTGGTCTCTGTTTCCTCATTTTATACCTTATAGTCTTTGTTCAAATGCACATAAGGGAGTAAATATAGGCACAATTTCCACTTCTTAGTATTATGCCATTTCTTTCCATTTGACTAAAGCATTTTTCCTTTCTTTGCCTTCCGCTCTCTTTTCCTGGCCCCCACTTCTGTGTCTAGTTTTCTTTTTATCTTCTGTATTTACCATAACAAGATGATATGATACTCATTTCTCTGTTATTTACACTGTTCCTATTCAAAAACATATTATGGGCCTCCTTCCAGATCAATAAATATAGATCAAACTCACTTTATTACGATAACTGTGTAACACCCCATAGAATTACTGATAACATTCGAAATACTCAGAAATGGTTATGTGTCAGTTGCATCTCACTAAAGCTGGGGGTGGTGGGAAGCGATTGTTATGGCCTGAACATTGATTGGTTAGAATGGTTTCCACTCTAAAAAACAAACAAACAAGCAAACCACAAAAACAAAAGCAAAAAAAAAACTGGTTTACTCCAATTGACCCTCAAATCTGCTGAGCAATTTTCTAACTATTCCCATATGAATGGGTATTAATGTTTCCAGTTTTCTGTCACCACAAAAATAGGGCAATAAATATTATTATAGGGTAATATCCTTAGCTACTAGTGCTTTTATTTCTGTAAGAAATGACTAACAGAAATAGGATTGCTATATCAAATATATATATAATATATGTATATATATTTTTTTAGTTACTATGTTTAATTATTACCTGACAACCTACAACTACCAGTGATGCAGGAGTGCCCTTTGCCCCTCTTTTTTGACAGCAGTAAGTTTTATCTCTATTTTTTGACAATCTAAAAGGCAAAATGTAGATTCTACATTTTTTAATTTACATTTTCCTGCTACAATAGAGGTTACGCATTTTTTCGCTAATGTACTGGCATTTGGATTTCCTCTTAGCTGAGCTGCCTCATTATATACTTTGCCTTTTTTTTTTTTTTTGGATGGATTTCTCTTCTTCTCATCAGTACATCAAAGCTCTTTGTAAGTTTTGTCACAAATGCTGTAAATGTTTCCCCCACACTGTTGTTTTCAACTTCGCTTGTACTTTCTTTGGATTTATGTTCATTTTAATCATTACGTAGTCAAATATACCTCTTGTTTCAAAGTTTTTGGCTTTTCTTGCTTGCTTGAAAAAGATATTCTTCACTCTACAATTTTAAAATGTTTTTCTGTTTTCTTCCAAACTTTTTGTTTCAATGTTTATTATCTATGCTACATTTCATTATCTCTATAATGTGAGGAAAGAGCCTGTGCTTCTGTTTTTCCAAATGGATAAACTTTCTTGCCAGCAACACTTTATTAAATGATTCACTTTCTTCTGTAACAGAATTAAAATATCACGTTTTCTCATATGTTACCTTTCTGTATATACTGGACATACTTCTGGGTATTGCTCTATTCTACTGATCTGTTTATCTAGTCCTTTGCTATTATTATACTTCTTTGTTACAGGGCCTTTGTAGACAACTTTAACATCTGACAGGTCAAGAACCCTTTCACTACTTGATTTTTTCATAATTCATAATAACCGTAAGTCTCTAATATTTATTTGTCCATTTGATTTAGATTTGGTGTCCTGTTTCAAAAACAAACCAAAAAAAAAAAAAAAACAACTAAAAAGCAGAAACATGTGAAGGGGTATTTTGTTAAATGTATATATTTATTTAGGAATCAAAAATTAATTTTTCACATCCTGGAACTTGGCATGACTTGAACTTTGTTCACAGCTCTTTATATCCCTTAGCACAAGGCGTAGATTTCAGTATGGAGGTAATAAACTGTCTTTTTAAGTTTATCCCAAAATCTTATATACTTTTGTCACTGTTTTATTTATTTTTTCATTTTCAATATAAATTGTTTCCAATGTAGATAGAGCCTAATGAATCTTGTAAGTTTATTTCTTAATCCAGTTAGCTTACCGTCTTTTCCTACTAATCTTAGTAGATTTATACCAAAGTATATAACCATATTAAGTCAAAACAAACTAGGAGAAGAAAATAACTTGTAACAAAAATGACAGATAACAGATACATTTCTTGACATATAAAAGACTCTCACAAACCAATAAGAAAAAACCCAGAAATGCAATAGGAAACATTATAAAGAATATGAAAAAGTAACCACAAAAGGCAAATACAAAGAAAAACAGCAATGGCCTATAAACATTTGAAAAGATGTGAAAACTCTTGACTTTAAAGAAATGCAAATTGAAATGAATTACTATCAGAATGGTAAACATTTTACAGTTTGCAACTGCATAGCTTTAAAAATGTCAGTAAAACCAAGATATTCTCATGGGCACCCTTAATGGTAAAATCAATTTAAATTAAACTTAATGTCAGTTGGTACGACCTATTTGGTTGCCGGTCACCTTGGTCCGAGCATGACCATCCCTGTACGGCAAGGGTAAAACACAAGATTGAAGACGCAGACAGGAATGAGATTGTACAATGGAAGAAGAGAGGTATATTCCTCTTTTAGTTTAAAAAATTCTGGAGGGACCTGCAGCGCGATGCATGACCAGAAGAACAGACACCTTTGCTATTAGATTGTCACGGAAACGCGGAGTAATGAGAATGTGCAGCTGTCTTCTTCATACAAATGCACCTCTGATGCCCAAATGGTATTTACATCAGTCAGATCCTTCTCCATCCTCTCGCTTTGTTTCGTGTTTCTGAGTCCTTTCTATTATTTCTCCTTGACCCTAGGACCTCAGGGCTCCATCTTGAATGAGTTACCTAGGGGGCTCTGCTGTTGGATCCATTCAATGAGTTACTAGGTAGGATGAGGTACTCTGATACTAAAAAATAGACCATCTTTAAAACATAAAATCTTTCTTGACAGCATTAAATCAACTACATTCTTCTAGGAAATTTTTTTCAATTTTTTTCCAAAGCTACTCCTCACTTCAGAAATGAACATGGATCAGGAAGGGAGAAGTGGAAATGAACCTTGTCTTGCCACATCATACGCCGTGAAATACGATATAAAAATGATGTTAGAGATCAGAATCTGGTGGTTCTTCTCTGGCTGTTTCCATGTATGTCAGCTCCTGATCTTAAAAATCTTGTGGCCCTAGGAAGATAAGTTATATTCTTTTTAGTAACTGAGCCAAGTATTGACCAAGGAAAATCTAAAAATCTAGCAGGAAAGGAAACCAGGGAAATCGGGACTAAGGAAATCTGGAAATCACCAAAGGGCAATGGCGTGGACAGGGCAGTTGGTGCTGACTGTTGAGGGGTTGTGGTGATTCCTTCTCATCTGGGAACAGCTCCATAGACGATAAGAGATGGAAAGTCGGGCAGGGTAGAGCAGAGGACCCAGTTTGCAAAAGCTGCAGTGCTCACTCTCTGAGGCCAATGACCCCCCCCCCCAGAAGAACCTCAAGTTCCCAACAATTAGGACAATAGTGGGGTAAATTGGAAATTCTTTCATTTTAAAATGCTTGGTTTTCTACAGGTACTGAAAGAAAACGTGATATTTCAAAACTTAAAAATTAGATCTACAGAGGGTATGATGGAGAACACTTGTGTGGGTTTTTCTCTTTTCACTCCTGTAGATACAAAATGCACTCACTGTTCAAATCACTATGGTGATTTGACTTATTTCCTGGATTTTGTGCCTTCCCAGAACCCATCATTCAGGTTCAGGTCAGTAATTCCATGTAATGAATGCTTGGAGCTTTTTTTGTTTGTTTTTTCCTTTTAAAGCCATTTTTTTTTTCTCAGTACTCTGTCTACATACCCAGGAATGTAATAATTCAGGTTAAGGATATTAAGGATGAGCAGATGGAAGAGTACAGGGTCCCTAAATCATTATATAAAGCTGTGGGTCTTTGCTTTTCTATCCAATTGTCTTCAGAATTCTCTTCCCCACTTTCCAGTCTGTCCACCTGATAAACACTACTCATCATTCAAAACTCAGCTAACATCAAAATCTTGCCCATCTTTCATCTCTCACTCCTGTTAAATTGATAACAGTATCCCTTTTGCTGTCTCTTCCATTCTGGACAGGACCTGAATCATGGTATTTATTATTTGAGGCTTTCCAATTGCAGAGTCAAAAAAAGCAAATTCAGCATATTTGAAAGAGTAATTATAAAATCATATATATACATAGTATAATAAAATAGAAAAGGCATGAATGTAGCCACTTTCAGAATAAAATCTGAGCTTAAAAAAAAAGATACTGAAGTCTCTCATCTGGGCTTCTTTTTCGTTTCTGTTTATTTTCTATCTCTGTGGACCAATCTTGTCTTTTTCTCCGTCCACACACTGCAGTATGACTGCCACACATTTCTAGTGATTACTTTCACAGCCTAGCCACAGGGAGAGATTCGCTAGCATTCAGAGTTCAATGCCATCTTGAGCGTGACTGAACCATCTAGAATCAGTGGGGACACCAGGATCAACCAACAGTAGACAAACAGCAAAGTCACAATGTAAGTGCCAGGGCCCAAACCCTGTGAATAAAGGAAAAGTTTCAGAAAAATGGGTAACATTTTAAGCAAGAGACACACCCCAGGATTGTTTATGTAATCTATAATATTTTCTTAAACTTACCTAACTAACCTAAATAGAACAGAAATACTTTGAGGACCGGTACTGTATTTTATCATTAATATTTCACCACATCATTCTCAGTTTGTGCCACGTCTTAAGTGCCTAGGATTGTTTATAAAACAAAACTCTTTTTATTAAATGCTTTTGAATGAAACATTCATCAGAGTGCAAATGGATAGTCATGTTATCAGAGCTGTAAAAAAAATATTAATAAACAGAAACCTCAACTAAATAGAGTTGGGAGACCAGAAGGGGGAGCTCTGACACCCTCAACAGTAACAGAGCCCAGCAGGACTTCTTCTTTCATGGCAAGGACTCAACCAACAAAAAGCCATGGACGCTTTGTGTACTGAAGTCCTCCCAACTTCCTTTTCTTCTCTATGAAAAGTGTTCTCCTTCCACGTAGGGACTTGCATGTGGCTCGCCCTGGCTGCAGACGCTGAATTGCAATTTTCTGCCAATCCCAAATAAACCCATCTTTGCTATAGAAATATCTAGCAGTCTATTTGTTCCAGGTCAACAGAGTCTTAAGAAACTTGGGTCCATATAATAACCTTACATAGAACATTTGTGGGAGATGGGGCAAGACAGTATACATACCCACAAGACAGCAAACCCACAGAAGAGCATCTATGACCATGTACTGCAAAGCAAAGTATTTTATTTTATTGACATATAGTCGATTACAGTGTTGTGTTAGTTTCTGGTGTACAGCACAGTGATTCAGTTATATGTACAAATATATATATATTGTTTTTCATATTCTTTTTCATTATAGGTTATTACAATCTATTGAATATAGTTCCCTGTGCTAGACAGTAGGACCTTATTTATCTACCAAAGTGATTTTTTTTTAATGGGCTTTGGATTCAAGCAGACTGGAGTTTGAATAGAGGCTCTGACACTTTCTGTTTATATGATGTGGGCTATATTATTTAACTTGAAAACCTCGACAGTGTCATCTATAAAATAAAGATGATAATAATGTTCCACAGGTATATCTCAATATCAAATGAGAAAGTGTATGTAAAATGCTTTACTAGTAAGTAAAAAATCAATTTTTTCCCCTCTTCTTAACCTCCCATATAGCTTTCCTAAGTAAATTGCCCACTATGATGCTATGAAATGCTTAGAAAAATATGAGACTTACAAATTAAAGAGCAATAAGGCGATTACTGAGATTGAAAACAAATTAAGCATAAAGAATTTAAACACTTAGAACATGATGACCCTAAAATCAGTTGGTTCAAGTTCCTCATTTAAAAGAGGTATGTGACGTTTACAGAACTGAAACAAAGCTCACAAAGATGCGTACTAGCTAGTGGTGGAGCTGGATTTCCTAGTGACCAATTCAGTGTTGTTTCTAAGAGTAAGTGAGGATAAAAATTGAACCTATAGAGGATGACTTTGGTAGTCAATTTGTCCTATTAATCTATATTGCCAAAATTCCGGGTTCATTTGGATGACTCAACCCAATACCCACCATTCTTAATTTTTTTAACTGAGCTGAATCCACTCTGCATCCACTTTGGTCATCCAGTCTGGTGGTTACACAGTTGACTTTTCCATCACTCAAAACTGCTCTGAAACCTTTAATCCTATAACCAACTCCACGATCATACCTTCTGATCCTTTCAGAGCTCTGATTCCCTTACCTCCACTTCATGTGTTCTTAGAGTCACCGACGTGTCCAGTGCAACAGTTCTTTCCATTTTTACCCCAGTCAGCATCTTCCCAATGTTTTCCACTCTTTCTCTTGTAGCCCAGATTCCATGAAGCTCTACAGAGTGTTTGCCAGTAATCTCAAAGTACTGTAATCAAGTCTTCCCTTATTGCTCTTTAATTTCTCATTTCCCACAGTGCTATTTCAAAAAACAGCAAACAACAAAAATAGAATCAACCTAGGAATATTCCTTCTCTGCCCCAATTCTTGGCTTCTGAGCTTTCTGGATAAAAACTCAAAATTAGGTAGATTAGTTCTGTTTGAAATGTATAGATTATAGCCTTAACGGGCCCTTTCAAGTTTCCCCTAAAAACTACTTCAAAGTCATATATCCAACTGTCCTTTCTGCAACCTCCGAGAAGCATCAAGCTTCCTGTATCGTAGAGAAAGAGGCCATTAGCACAACCACTTCAATTCTCGCTGTTCCCCTCCCACCACATGTGACGTTTTCCCTCTCACGGAATGAGGTGTTTTTCCATTCAGTTTCCCCTACTGTGCTCTGTACCACATCTCTTTTGATTCTTTGAAAACCTCAGTCAGTTTTCCATCCAATGCCATGGAGAAATTATATAGCATGTAAACACAGTTAATATTTCTCATCTTAGAAATGAGATTATAGTTTCCTTTAAATCCTCTCTTTAATACCTTATTAATATGACATCAAGGAATATTACTCAACTATAAACAGGCATGAAATACTGATATGTGCTACAACGTGGATGAACCTTGAAAACATGGTGCTCAGGGAAAGAAGCCAGACACAAAAGCCACATATTAATGTGATTCCATTTATACAAAATTTCAAGAATAGGCAAATCCATTGAGACAGAAAGTGGTGGCCAGGGGCTAGAGGTAGGGAGGAATGGAAAGTGACTACTAGTGGATATGGATATTTGTGGGAGAAATAACCATGATCTAGAATTCACAGTGTTGTAAATATATTAAAAATCATTGAATAGTATACTTTAAAAGGATGAATTGTAGAGTATATGAATTCTAACTCACTAACACTTATTTTTAAAAAGTCATTACTCACAGATATAGAGAACAAACTGGTGGTTACAAGTAGGGAGAGGGAAGGGGGAGGGGCAATTAAAGAGGTAGGGGATTAACGGGTACAAACTATTATGTATAAAATGAGCCACAGGGATATATTGTACAACGTGGGGAATGCAGTCAATATTTTACAATAACTATGAATGGACTACAACACTTCAAATTGTGTATTGATACCTATAACTTACAAAACTGTACATCAACTGTACTTCAATTTTTTTAAAACAAAAAGAATCAGATAAACAGGAAAAAAAAAAGGGTCATTAGAACTTCTAATACCAATATCTTCAGACCAGCTTAGTAAATGGAACATTATTGTTTCCATCTGTAAGGAACAGACCCTTAACCAGCTTGCAACAGAACTGGCAGTAGAAAACATGACTGCAATGAATCATTCAATAACTACCTAAAGAAAAATGAATCCAAGTAATAATAGACAATGAATACAATGTAAAAAATTAAAACCATTTCATTTTCCATGTCAAAATTAGACAACCATTTTATATATAAAAATTAAAACAGATACACCATATGCTATTTGAGCTTTGGGGAAAGATTATCATCTGTCATCTACATAATTCTTAGAAAAAGTTAAAACGATTACTTTAAATGAAGTATAATTTTAAACAATAGGACCTAAATAAGGTGAAATGTCTAACTAATAAAGTCCCCAGGATATTACATTGGACTTTATGTAAACTAACAGTTTTTATGAACCTACGTAAAAAGATAAAGTTTCTAGATGATGAAAATGATGATTAACTCAAAGAAATGAACTTGTTTTTTAGCATTCATTTGCATATTTATACATTTGAGACACCATTGAATGCCACTGTATACCTAGCACTGCACTGAATTCTGTTACTTACTAATGCTGCTTGTTCAGTGCATCATAGCTTCAAGGAGATAAAGTAATGAAGGGGGCCTCTTCCACAATGTAGACTCTCCTAACTGAGGGACATAGATTTCTTTTTGGCTTGGGAAATGAGGACCACTTGTCCAATAAAACAGACATCAAGACTTCAAGGAATACAAGGCTGTATTCAAGTGAATCGATTTGCCATTATAGAAAACTGTAATGGAAAAGATTTTTTATATTTTACTCCAGCCCAAATGTCTTGAAAAAGTTTGTGTGTGTGTGTGTGTGTGTTTGAATTGTAGTATTCTCAATTCTGCCAGGAGGTTGAAATGAAGAGTTACCTTTTTAATCAGTGAAGCTTATAAAGTATTCATTCTCAGAACCTCCCTGTTCAACACGCTTCCCTTT
Source organism: Camelus dromedarius (assembly GCF_036321535.1). Taxonomy (NCBI): domain Eukaryota; kingdom Metazoa; phylum Chordata; class Mammalia; order Artiodactyla; family Camelidae; genus Camelus; species Camelus dromedarius. The sequence goes on from NC_087442.1 coordinate 9,212,068, forward strand.
TCCATATCTGTTCACTGATTCAACATGGGATTTAAACCTGGAATTATTTTTAGTTTACAAGATTTTTTTCTCCCTCAAGACTTTTTTTCCAACCTATAACTCTCAGTTCTCTTTCTTAGGCAAAGATTACATTTTCTTTTTTTGTCTGTTATTGATAGAATAGTGAGTACCTTAACCCAAGCAGATCAGACGTTCTCTTCTGTGCTGCAGGCATGTGTTCCTCAGGGCTTTCTGCAATCATGCTGGTGCCTGTGAACCAGTGATATTGTGAGGTAGAAAGAAGAATCATTTGGCCATCAAATGTTGAATCTGTACCCAAAATTTCACCGACAGTTTTGCCCATACAGAAACTATGTATATATAAACTGATTATACTTCAATAAAATAAGTTAAACACAAAATAAAATAAAAACAAAATAAAAACAAATTAATTCATCAGATGGTAACACAAGAAGACTTATTCATAAGCAAACAAACAAACAAAAAACAACAACCCAGAAACTATATTTTAATCCACATAAAATTTGGACCTCAAGGGCTCATTGACTTAACATCAAAACCCCCCAAAAAAGATTTATAAATTAAAATGTGAACATATTTATCTATGACAAGAAAAGTCTTTGTCCCGTAATCTCAGATCAGTCATCACTCAGTTCTATCCCAGAAGAGAAAGAAAATATTAAAAATTAAAACTATCCAGTGAATAAAAACACAGGGAAATAAGGAAGTTTACTTTAATTCAGTTTTCTGATTGTAAAAGTGATACTTGGCTTCTGGGCAAGACATAATATACAAGGGTCAGATTTACCTTCCTTTCCTGTGTATTTCCTACATGTCATTCAAAGCTGCATTGGGATATAACTTCCCAAAATCCTCCTTATAAAGCCCATATTCTTCTTATCTCAAAGTATTTATTTTTATTTTACTGTTATAATTCTCCATTCATTTACCTTTCCCTAGCTAGGTTATGAGGTCTCTGAAGGTAAAGACCTTATCACTTACATAGTTGTGATGCTGGCATGGAGTTGGCTCTCAGTAAATATTAAATAGAGGAAGGGATGGAGGAAGGAAGGGAGAGAGGAAGGAACAGTAGAAGGAAAGAAACTATATATGTACAGTAATGCCAAAAAAAATTCATAGTCAACAATTGTACTTTTTCTAGATTCCATCATAATTTTTCCTTCTTTTGACCTTTATATAGCTCTAAAAATTACTAACTTTTCTAACAATGACTTTAATTTAGGCTAATTCTTGCTGACATTTAGGGAAGCACATTAATCAAGAAACTATCTTTAAATCTCAATTTAGAATGGGTTGCTTCTAGAAAGGTTTCCTGAGAACTGCTGATATAATTTTTATACATGGATTTTTTTGCAATTCAACTGCAAACAAAAATTTCCTTTGGGCTTTTTGTCTTTACTCATCTCCTCTTAATAAATCTCTCAATATGTGTGATAGACTGCCATTTCCAAATTACTGCTTTTCATTCAAGCCACACATCCTTTAGCGCGCACACACACACACACAAAAGCTCTTCTTACTTTCAAATTGTTATTTTTCTGAATTCCATAGGAGTATTTTTGCATTTAAAAATTGGCATTGAGATAGAGGAGTTCATGCTAAAATTCCTGAAAAAAATTAAATGGTTAACCATAAAATTTAAAATCCTAAACCACTAGAAGATAAATTTAACATTTAATATTTTAAAAGACAACTTTCTTAGCTTTGATGGTAAATTATTGAAAGAAATAATAAGAAAATGTTTAACATTTAGATGAAAAATAATAAAGAACTTCTTGAGAAAATTTCTTTATAAGTACATCAGACGGATATTTAATAATCAAAATGTAAATGTGATCAAATTAAATCCCAAAAGTTGATTTGATAAAAATTTTAAGAGGTGGGTGGGTATAGCTCAGTGGTAGAGCAGGTGCTTAGCATACATGAGGTACTGGGTTCAATCCCCAGTACCTCCATTAAAATAAATAAATAAACCTAATTACTCCCCCTAAAAAAATTAAAAGCATAATTACAAAACATACATAACATCAGTCAGTCTACATATAAAAAGTATATATATGTGAACTGAAATGCTTATAATGCAGGTAGAACTGAAAATTAGTGTAGCACTTCAGGAGACAATCTAGAAAGAGTTATTCTCCAGTGAAGACATACAAATGGCCAACAGGCACATGAAAAAATGCTCAATATTGCTAATTATCAGAGAAATGCAAATGAAAACTACAATGAGGTATCACCTCACACCAGTCAGAATGGCCATCATTGAAAAGTCCACAAATGATAAATACTAGAGAGGCTGTGGAGAAAAGGGAACACTCTTACACTTTTGGTGGGAATGTAGTTTGGTGCAGCTGTCATGGAAAACAGTATGGAGATTCCTCAAAAAATTAAAAACTTACCATCAGATCCAGCAATCCCACTCCTAGGCATATATCCAGAGGCATATAACCTTAGTTCAAAAAGACACATGCACCCCAATGTTCATAGCAGCCCTATTTATAATAGCCGAGACATCGAAACAACCTAAATGTCCATCAACAGATGACTGGATAAGGAAGAATCGTGGTATAATTATACAATGGAATACTGCTCAGCCATAAAAAAGAACAAAATAATGCCATTTTCAGCAATGTGGATGGACCTGGAGATTGTCATTCTAAGGGAAGTAGGCCAGAAAGAAAAAGAAAAATATCATATGATATCACTCATATATGGAATTTAAAAAAAAATACAAATGAATTTATTTACAAAACAGAAAGAGACTCACAGATATAGAAAACAAACTTATGGTTACCAACGGGGGAAGGAGGTGGGAAGGGATAAATTGGGAGTTCGAGGTTTGCGGATACTAATATATATATAATAGATAAACAACAAGTTTATACTGCACAGCACAGGGAACCATATTCAGTATCTTAACTATAAGATATGTAACTTACTGTGAAAATGAATATGAAAATGATTATATGTATGTTCCTATACGACTGAAGTATTGTGCTGTACACCAGAAATTGACAAAACACTGTAAACTGACTATGCTTCAATAAAAATATAAATGACTAACTCAATAAATAAAATGAAAAAAAAACCTCTTCAGCAAAGTGAAAAATAATGTAATGTTAATTGAAAAAGTTGGATATGCCAAGTTCTACAGTGTTATACTGAAACACCATTATATATCTATGTTGAAATTATATATGACCATGGGCAAGATCTAGAAGAAAACATGAGAAATCTAAACGTTTGATTTGTTGGAACAGCATAATCATAGGTTATTTTTCAATTGATACATTGGTTTAGATTCCTGGTTATACAGTATACTTTGTGCAAGTTTTTTTAAACAACAGAAAGCTAAACTTAAAGAATTCTTGCTTGGTGAATTTCTTGATGTCAGGCTAGACGGTTTGTATGGCTATGGTTGCCAGATTTAGCAAATAAAACTTCAGGACTCCCAGTTAGATCTGAGTTTGAGATAAACTAAATATATTTTGTTTGTAGATTTTTTTAAATTTGGTTGACTTTTACAGCTGTTCACAAAAATGCCTCAAAAAGAATTGAATGCCCTACTTTTTTACTATAAATATTCCCCTTTAAATATTTGGGACATGATTTTACTACAAAAGTATTTGTTGTTTATCTCAAATTCAAGTTGAACTGAGTGTTCTGGATTTTATCTGGCAGCCCACCTTGTGTAGTTTAGGACCCTTTACCCACTCTAACCATTAACCATTCTTATTAAACAGTTATGCTCCAGTATGAGAAGTGAAGTTGGGGAGGGGGCAGATGAAGCAATCATTAGAAGAAGCAACTTGGGCTTTTTAGAAGATATAAAAATGTTTAATTTAACGTCATAACACATCGTCTAGGAAATCCTGACTTTATCCGTGAGGGTCAGGACTAAGAACAGATCCTGAAACAAAATAGAGATAAAGATGGACGAGATCAGAGTAGACAACAGGGACCATTATTTCCCAAATTTTCAAGCACAGGTCAACTGCCTACAGCTAATCTACAGAATAGAATCTGGTCTATCCCCAGTAACAATTCCTCATATTGTACAGTTTATATTTTTAAAACACCCAGCTAGAGAAAGAAATGGGAGAAGATCCAGAATGGTCCAGGAACCACTGTCACTGATGGATCTAATCAATTCTTGCCATATTTTTCACTTTTATCAACAATATGTTCATGGTCCTCTATGGCTGGATAAATGGCAGTGCATAAGTCTTTCTGGATTATAGCTTTATTAGCTAATGAGATGTTTTATTGAAATTTTATGTCCATTTCCTTCCTGATATATTATAAATCTCAGCATTTTTACTTAGAGATGTAAATGGCCCAGGCAAAAGGATCAGCTACAAGAAGAACTCTAAAGCAATAATCAGCTTGTGATGTTGAAAGCCTGGAATGAATGCTAGTGTAACTGAAGCTTAGGAAACGAAAGGAAGAGTGACAGAAGATGAGCATGGAGAGGTAGATGGGGGCTAAAATCCTGGACAAAGTGTTTTGATACCATCTAAAGAGCCATGGGCAGCCTCTGGAAGGATACAGAGAAAGGATTGATATAGTCTGATTTTGGAGAGCTGGCATGGATTAATTTCCATTAATTACGAGTGATTTTTACCATTCTCTTTTGTAACTATTGCCATGAACATGGGCTACAGAGCAGTTATTCTAAACATGGAATTGTGAGTTTTTGGCAGACATCCCTCAACATTCAACTGGCTTGTATTTAATAGTCCTGTGCAGTATTTGAACTCAACTTGATACTTAGGCCAACATTTTGCAAATAACGTGTTGCTGAGTCCAAACTACTACAATAGCCTCTTAAATTAATTCGTGTTTCCATTTTGGCTTTTGCCCGCATACAACCCAGTCAACACCCATGAGTCAGTATAATTTTTAAACATCAGTCAATCAAATCACATAATTTTCCTGCTTAAAACTTCCAATGTGGAGACTTCCGGGTTTCTTCCCAGGATGTGAAGACCTGGAAAGAACATCACTCTCAACCATACATTGCAAAAAAAAACTAAGCAAACTTGAAGTTCATGGCTTTGAACCCATCAGGTGTAGAAGGCAAGGTATATTCATTGTTAGGCTTAAAACTGAATTATCTCAGTCTCTACTGTCCTACAGAAACTATCCAGCTTTCCACAAAATTATGAGGCATATTAAACAGCAACAAGGTACAACATATTGCCAAAAGGCAAAGCAATCAATACAACCATACCCAGGTATGACACAGATGTTGAAACTACTTGACAGGGAACTTAAAATAACTATGACTAATGTGTTAATGGCTTCTTATTAATTCAAGATCAGATGGGAAATGTCACCAAGGAGTGGAAGGAAAGAAGGGAGCGAGGGAGGAAGGAAGGAAGGAGAGAAGGAAGGAAGGGATGAGGGGAGAGAGGGAGGTAGAGAGGGAGGGAGGGAAGGAGGGAGAAATGAAGTGAGAGAGAAAGAAAGAAATGCTAGAAGTGAAAAGTGGTAAGATCAATAAAGAATGCCTTTGTAGACATGACACAACTGAGAATAAATTCAGTAAATTTGAAGTCAGTAAACATCTAAAATTTTTAAAAGCCCTCAAAACTCAACAATAAAAAAGCAAACAACCCAATAAAAAATGTAATAAATGTTTGGACATTTCACCAAGGAAGATACACTGATGGCAAATAAGCACATAAAAAGAGGCTGGATATTTTTAACATAAATTAAAACCACAATAAGGATACTACCAAGTACATTTTAGAATGGCTCATATTTTTTTTAATTGAGAATGTCATGTACTTGGAAGGACAATGAATAGCTGGAACTCTCATGCATTGCTAGTGAGAGTACAAAATGCTACAGCTACTTTGGAAAATAGTTTGACATTTTCTTAAAAGTTAAGCACATACTTACCATATGACCAGCAATCCCATTTCTAGGTACTTACCTCAGAAAAATGAAAACTATGTTCATATAAATACCTTTCCATGAATATTCATCGTTTTTATTTTTAAACTGTAAAAACTGGAACTAACAGATATTCTTCAAATGGTAAATTGGTGAACTTTCATCCATTCAATACAATACTACTCAGCAATCAAAAGGAATGGACTCGATTCACACAGTATGGATGAATTTCACATGCATTATGCCAAGTAAAAGAAGCCATATCTAAAAGCTACATAATATGTGACACCATTTATATGGCATTCTGTAAAAGGCAAAACTACAGGTAGGGAAGTAGATCAAAGGTTGTCAGAGGCTGAAAGAGAAGGAAGGAGTTGATTCCAAATGGGCAGTGTGAGGCATCTGGGGGATGATGAAGTGTTGTGCTTCATGACTGCAGAGGTCAACACAGGACTTCATCCATTTACCAAAATCCACAGGACTGTATACCACAAAGAGTATATTTTACAGTATCTAAATTAAAAAAAAAAACTTTCCAATAGCCTCTACAACACTTTAAATAAAATTTAAGTTCATTTTCACGTCCTATAAGGCTTTGCACATTGTTTCTTCTGCCTGTCTTCAACCTCATCTCATTGTTCACTAAGCTACTGTCTCACAGTTCTTAGTAAACTGCATCCTTTTCCATTTCATGCTGTTGCACGTGCCATCAAATCCCTGGAACATCCTTTATCGCAGGTCTTTGGTGGGTCCCTTCCTTCCCTCCACATCTCAACTTTAACGTCAACTCCAGAGACCTTCCTCAACATCCAGTTAAAGCGGGCTTTTCACGTATCTTTCCTTCCCTCTATGACATTTCCCTGTTTAGTAAACATCACACAGCTATCAGAATCTGAAATTATCTTGCTCATTTGTTTACTGAGTTCTGTTTTGCCTTATTTGTTGATTGTCTCTACCTCTAGAATACAAGCTCCAGGGAGGAAGGGGTTACTTTCCTTTTTCACAAATAGAAAATGCCTGGAATATAATTGGTACTTGATAAGTATTTGTTAAGTGAATGACTGAATTTTAAAGCTATTATGTAAAACCTTCTGACCCAGTTCCTCCAAATGTCTCCCAGGCAACCCTAGACTTTTATAAAAAACAAAGAAAAAAGAAGAAAAAGAATTGGCTTGTATGTAAGTACAGCATTTCTGGAATGGGGTGGATTGTTAATTAATTGAGCAAATCATTTTTAAAAAGGCTATTGAGCAAGATCGTAAATCTCTACAGTAGCCTTAAGGCACAGGGTTTTGCTATAATTTTGTCTGAACATGGATTCATTCATTATTGGACTGTGGGAGTGCTTGCTTGAGAACAAATACATTCAGATACAGATTACTTTTTATCTGAAAAAACAATAATACTATAAATCTCATTGTGAGAGACATAAGAGCAGAAACTATTTTGTTTTCCCTATCATGGCATTTCAGATGTTTAGCACAGACCCATGCACACAGTAGTAGCACAATAAATGTTTGATGCATGCATTAAATAATGGATTAACACAATCCCTCTATAGACAAACCCAATGTACAAATGTACAGCATGATATAAAGAAATCACATTAGAAGAGATGGGTTCTCCTGCCAGGCTTTCCACTAATTAGTGGTGTGACCTTAACCTTTCTGATCCCCAGTTTCTGGAGAATAAAGGAGCTGAGTTAGATGGCTTCTCATGTCCTTTCCTTTTTTTTTTTTTTTTCTATGTTGTGTTCAGAAATTCATTGTAAGACAGCATTTAGAACCAGAAAGCTTTTTCCCAGCAGTCAATATTTTCAAGTGAAACAAAATCTCTCAACTACCCCCAAAGAAAAACCTGGTTTATCCTGAATTTAATGTGTTAAAACAAAGTAAAATGTATGTGTGTGTTAAAGAAAAAACAAAAAAACAAACAAGCATTACAACTATAGAATTGAATAAAACTGAAAAACAATAGAATTGAATATAGCTTATCTCATTGAACATAGTGTATCTTGAAAGCAGCTCCTAGAGGCAAAGTAATTTTAATTAGTAGAGAATGAATTGGTAGACGAAAACTATTTTAGGAATTCTGAAAATGTTCTGAGCATTTTCAAGGCCTTTTACATCCTGATGACACTGTTTTGCTTATTATATTATTATACCTACTGTTTCAAAATGTGTGACTTTTCTTCTTCTAATAATAATGTACCTGTCATAAATTTTATGCTTAACAATTGTGTTAAGTTCTTCTTTGACCTTCTAAATAGAAGAGAGAAAGATGAAGATGATTATACATTTTCCCAAGGCGGGAGGCAGGAGTGTGAAATGGGCAAGGAAGAAGGGATTAAAGACACAGTAACAGCACGTGTTGGGCTTAAGAGAAAGTGACTGTTAAACGAGGAATGAACTCAGCCTTGGGCTTTGGGGGAAAAGCAGTGGGATCAGTGGGATTACTGGGGACAAAGGAAACAAAAGGTAGGAAGGAGACATTGAGTCAAATCATTCACCCCTCCAGTGTCCATTTGCTGAGGACACCTTGGGTGGTTTCTAAGTGGACTAGAAGGTGGTACAGAGCTGCTTCAGGGCAGGTGATCAGAAACAATTCTCCCTTTCTTGTTCTTTAAACATGTGTACCTGATCCCTGCAAAGCTGGGCTTCCTGTCTTCCTGTGCTGTTAGTTTGGTCTGTTTGTCATCTCATCGATTCATAATAGCACTACCTCCTATTTACTTTGATATCATATAAAATATAGCCAACTTCCAGAGTCAGATAGCATTTTTGTTAACTTTTGAAAAATTTAAATTCTTGCGTTATCTCCCTCTAATAGATTATATGATGTAAATAGACAGAGTTCATTTACATCGTATAATTATGACTGTACAGCTGCCAGGCTACTGTGACTTCTAGAAGAAAACAGCCCTGAACAGTCTAAATGACAACCTCTTTGTTGACAAAGTAGCTTCTGATGATATGGAAATAATAGCCATGGTCCAAATAATACATCATTTGGTTGGAAATGTATTCCAAATGAAAATAAAAACAGTGCTACGTGGTCTGGTAAAAACCACAAGGAATCTAAATTTTGTCAGCTCCCTCCCTCCTCTTTGAAGGAGTCTCAGGTGATATTCCTCCCTGTGTGGACCACAGATCACCTGCACCCAAATCACCTGGGACCTTGTTAAATGCAGATTCCTGAAATCTACCCTCAGTTGCAGAATCAGAGTCTTTGCAGACGAGCCCGATAGTCTGAATTTCAGCAAGCTTCCTGCAGTCCATTTGTGTTCACGAAAATGTCAGCATCTCTAGTGGAAGGCAGGATCCCATTGTGTCAGAGTTTGGCAACCACAAAGAACACTGTCCTTCCTCTCTCCCCTCCACCCCTCGCGGTGCTTCCAGGCTTCTCTTGCCAATGACATAGATCAGATGCTTCCAAGTACTCGAAAGCCCAAAGGTTAATGAGGCATCTCATTCATATTTCATGATTGCTGTTTGCCCTTCTCTGCCTCTGGGACGCACAATGGAAAAGTGCAATCAATAGAATAATATCAGAAGCACCAGACAATTAGAAGATACTAGAAATAATCCATGGACTCCTCCTGTGTTTAAAGCAAATGCCCTGAATTAACAAATGATCTACAGAGATCGTTATTTCACTAGAATTTCCCAGTGTGTGTGGAGGAGGCGGAGTAAGGGGTTGGAATAAATATACCAAACCCTAGGAATAAATAGCACCTACCAATTTCCTTTTTCAATATCCCATTCTCCAAATGCCTGTTTTCATACTGTCTCCCTGTTCCTTGTCATTGAGACCATCATTCTGTGACTTTGTTCTTTGTGTTTACAGACTAGTCAGAGCTCTTTACTCGCAGGCTAATATGCTCACACATGGGACCATTATGGAAAAGACAGGAGAAATTCAGTATGTCTGTAGTGAAAACTAATGCCTCTGACATTCACTTGCTAAACTCTCTAAACCGTTGCTACATTTTAAAGCTCATTTATTGGGTGAGATTTTTTTCTAAAACCTTTTGGGAGAGGGGTTCTTTATTAATTACTGTTCTTTGCATTTCGTCTTCTCTGGTTTCCTTTAGCTGATCTATAGAGCCATTTGTTTCCTGTTTTTAAGTTGATTTATAATAGTAATAGAAACCACTGTGGAGTAGATAAAGTATTCCAGAAATTTTGTATGCATTATTTTTAAACCTTAAACAGGTATTTTCCAAAAATATAGTATTTGGAGCTCTAAAGGTTTTTTAAAAAAATAGGATTTGGGGATTAGGTAATTTAGGAACTGCTTCCAACTGCTTCCTGCCTTTAGGATTCTCAAAACACATGCACATATTAAATCATCGGAGGAAGTCTACAGTGGAAATAAAAAGCTGCAAAACTATTTATCCTGGAGTTTCTTATGTTAACTTGACCGTGGAACTTTTTTTTTTTTTAAGTGAAATCACTTTGGAAAATGCTGCATTAGATCATATTTGAAAAAACCATATTATTGTTATTATTATAATCTTACTTTAAATAAGGAACACTGAGGCAGTAAAAAGATAAGATGTTTTGCCCAAAGCCATACAACCGAGTGGCAAAGCTGAATTCAAATAAATCCAACCCAAATATCCTCTTTGTTTCTGTCACTTCCACTATGTTCTTTCTCTTTAATTCCCAAATCATTTCTAAAATTCTGCGAATTCAAAGAAGGAAACTCATCTCTGCCAAAAGATATTGTATACCAAGGGAAAATTCTCATTTAGCAATTATCCATAATACCTGTAAGATAAAGCAATTTAAAATATTTTTCCTTGTTAGATATTGTTTATATAATAATGAAATGTAAGCCATTAGTATACAACATCATTTTGCTCTAGAGTCATTTTTAGTGTTAAATTTTAGGACAAAATTTCTGAAGTCACAGTTCATCCCAAGCAATTTTTAAAGAGTTGGAGACATTGAGGCAGAATTTAGCAAGAAAGCATACCTCAGAGCAGGTCATCAAGGAAAAGCTTCCTCAAAAAAAAAAAAAAAAAAGGTTTGGGAGGAAGGAAGTTGGGAAGGCAGGGGAGGGAGGGATGAAAGAGAACAGAAAAGTTAAGTAATTAAATTTGGGATAAGTGAGATGGGGAGAATAAGATTTGGACTTCATGAGATCAGAGGACACAGTTCCTCACTTGTAGGAAACTCTCCTGCAGACATTTTTGCCCAGGGAGGTCAAAGTGACAATTACAAAAGTGTCAATACTGCATCGTTCATAATAAAAAAATTAGAAACAACTTATGCCCCAAATAAGGAAAAGTTTAAATAAATTAAGGTATGGAATATCGAGGCAGGTTTATATGAACAGATAGGAAATAACTACACGATAGTTTATTTCCCATTAAAACAGGGTCGCAGAATAATATGTAGAGCATGATCCCAAATTGTGAAGGGGGAAGGTGGAAGCACGGATGTGAAGGAGGTTGGGAGGGAGCACCTTGCTCGCACTCCCATATTTGTCATTGTTTATATTTAATAGCAATAGGCATGTAATCCCAGATTAACTTTACTTATTTAAAAGGGATTTTAAGGTGGAGGGATATAGCTCAGTGGTACAGAACATGCTCAGCATGCGTGAGGTCCCAGGTTCAATCCCCAGGACCTCCACTGAAAAAAAAAAAAAGGTGATGTGAAAAATAATTTTAAGAAACCAACCAAGCAGAAATTGTATGTAATGCAGGCAGTCGACTGTAGAAAACAAAGCATCATTTGTATCCAGACAACCCAAATTAAACTATAATCCTGCAACCCATTATCTGGATAGCTTTAATATTTCCCTAAATTTATCCAAGCCTTTACTTCATCAACATAAAATAGGGACAATTAACATATGTCTTTCAGTACTCCAAGGCTTGGAGGTGATGTATATAAAAAGTGCCCAAGAGATGGTATTTAATAATAACAGCAAATCACTTTGATGAATTAACAGTATATTGCATATTTTATTGTATGTTTTTCGGTATCTCGTTTCATTTATCCATTGCTAGATGCAAGTCCTTTAAAAAATACGTTGTGACTCGTACTCAGTTCTCTGTCTCCTTTGCCATATTTACTATCCACTACCTGGTATCATAGAATATTGCACATTGGGGAAATAAAATAGAATTATGCAAATTTTAGAGCTGGAAAGTATCTAAGTTTACCTAGTTCAGTTTCCAAATTTGCTACAGAGAGAGCAGTTGCTTGTCACAATTAGCTCATTTAATTCTTCAGATTTATAGTGTGTATCCGAAAGTATTGGCTCACATAAGTGTATACAACCATTATACGATGTTGAAATCTGTCCTCTTGGGAAATCTTTGCACTTAATTCACACGGGTGAGCTTCATTTCCTGGTAAGGAGGTGACAGTGTCAGAACACAGAATATTTGAGAGTAGGCATGTCTGAGAACTACCACTGCTTAAACAAACTTTGAGAAGGCAGAGTTGTTGGGGGTGGGGCAGATGAGAAGACTGGTACAAGAAACAAACTTCCCTTATTTGGCTGTTCTCCAAATTCATTGCATCATGTGACCTAAAAATAACCTCTTGCGCCTGCTTCGGTGCACATGTATGTTAGACTGTGATGCTGTCCAAAGCCGTGAGGGTGGGGAGCGCTAAGGTGATGAAAAAAACCTACCTTCTTGGCGTTCCTGGTACCCACATCGATGCAGGGTCATTGGAATAGTATGGAATATTTTTCGGTAGCAGCATTTCGGTGTTACATTAGTACACTTCAGGTTTTGTGCATTTCACTGCAGATAAAAATGACAATGGAGGTAAATCTCTTAACAAAGTAGGTGTTTCATATTTAAGGGCCAGAGGGTTAACTCCCTATGAAGTGAATTGTTTTACTTTGGGCAATGAGCAGTATAGAAAGCATAGCCTTTTCTACTGTAAGATATTTTTAGTAATACAAAATACGTATAGAAAATAACGTAACGGACCAGGTGTGCTGAAAGAACAAACAAAATATTACAGATATAAATGTTGCTCCTCTCTCCTTTTCCAGTGGTAATCACTACCCTGAACGTGGCATTATTCATCTCTTTCGTGTTTTAATACTTTGACTATAAAGTGTATATCTTTAAACTACATAGTGACGTTTGCAAGTAGCCAAAGTACATATAAATTATATCATTCTTTATAGGGGCTTATATGTCTTGTGTTATTTGTTTAAAGCTTTGTTTTCGAGATTTGTACAATATTAATACACATAGTTCCGATTTATTCACTTTAATTGCTATTGGTATTAAACACTTGTAAGAATATATTGCAATTTTTCCATTCTTTTATGGATGGGTATCTGTTATTTTCAGTTTAATTGCAAACAACTTAGTAATTCATATAAATTCATATATGTAGTTCTTATACATATAATTCTTATGTATATTTCTTACATATATAAAATTCTTTACATATGAGAACTATATTTTTATATATATATCAATACATATTGATATATAAATATATATATCTCCTTCAACTCATATATAAATAAATATCTTTATCTATATATCTATATCTATATCTATAGATCTATATCTCCTTCAGCTCATAGGCATGAGTTATCTAATTGCTAGTTTTAGGGTCATCTTGAGCCTTGCTAGATATTGCAAAATTGTTCTTCAAACTCATATTCTGATTTATACTCTAATTATATACATAAGAATTTTTTTGTTGTTCTAACATCTTCACCAATACATGACAGGGTCCAACTTTATAATTTTAAAAGAGTCAGTTTTCCTTTTCCTTAAGTATTTATTACGTTACTGAAATTTATTTTGGTTTTTTGCCATATATTTTGCAGATAACATCAGGTAAAAGAGAAATGAAAAAGGAAATTGGGATAAAGTACAAAATAATAATGATAAAACTTTGAAGGACTTCTAAGTATAAAAATGAGGAAATATTAGACATCTATCTTAAGGACTTTAACATAAGTTGAAATATAAATTCCCATTGCAAATTCAGACCAAAAGAACTCTCCCAGATGAAGTCCCTTAATGCTTTGTACACGGTACACACTTCCATGATAATTACAAATCTCTTATGACATTATACAATACAGACTAGCTAAAAATGGTAAAAGTAATTTTTTCCTGTGCTTACTATTTTAAAAACATGTTAGAACGTAATGATATGTTTGGGGTTTTATCTGAACGCTTTTTGTTTACTGACTTTGAATAGCTTTTTAGGCAACACTCACATTTCTTGTTTTCATCCTTCGTTTGTTATTCACAGTTACAAAACTCTTCTAAAGCTCTGTGATCTAAAGAAGGTCGAGAATAAGTATCTCCTTTCGCTGGACAATTAGGAGCCCATAACTGTGAACTTCCTATTGAATGCCAGACTTCATTCAAGGTGTTCTCACTTGGGTTTTTCACAGACTGATACTGATTTCCGTCTCCAATGCAGTGTCTTTTCATGTAGTAACACCTTAAGCAGAGGAGAGATTTGGAAAGAATTTGAATTTTTATCCGTTGAATACTTGTTTTCAAAACTTTCACATATATCATTCCTTTCCTTCATCTCAACTGAGCAGGGCTAAATCATTTTCCCTCAGAATTATGTTTCATATTGTAGGTTCAGGATTTCAAATAAGAAAGGGAATGCGTCAACCATCACAATAATTTAGAGGAAGAAGTGTCAAGGAAGGTAAAAGACAGCCCCTCCCAACTTCCCAGGGGTTCTATGGGGGTGGAGGCAGGTAACCCTTTCATTAGTTTGCCATAGTCTATGGCCTTGCAGGTTGACAGTGTTGGTTTCTCAGCACAAAGATGGGGACAATCACATTAACCGAGCTTATAAAGCTAACATAAAAATAAGAATATGGAATAAGTGAAGAAATTCAAAATTGATACAGGCTCAAGCTTGAGCATCACAAAAATGTCAGGGGTAAGAAGAAACCATTTAAGAATCCTAATTATCTTCCAAGAGGTCCTGCAAGATGCTGTATCTATTGAAGAAATTAAAGTTAAATATAAAGTCCCTCCCATAAATAAAACTTCATGATAGCTTCATAGATGAACTGTACCACCCAATTAAGGAGCACATAATACCAATGCTACACTCACTTCCAAAAGATCGAAGAGGCGGGAACACTTCCTGACTTATTTTATAAAGTCAGCATTATCAAAATACTAAAACTATACAAAAACATTACAAGGAAGGAGAACTAGAGACTAACATCACTCATGGCATAGATGAAAAAGTTCTAAATGAATTTCAGCAAATTGAGTCCAACAATATATAAAAAAAGATAATCCATCCTGGTTAAGTGGGGATTCTTCCAGAAATTCAAAGCTGGTTTATGTTCAAAAGTCAGTTGATGTATCAACTGATGAGTGGTAAGTAAAATGTGGTGTATCCACACAATGGAAAATTACTCAGCCAGGAAAAGAAATGAGGTTCATGCTACAACATGGATGAAACTTAAAGATGTTATGCTAAGATAAATAATCCAGTCACAAAAGACCATGTATTATATTATTCCATTTATAGGAAATATCCAGAAGAGGCAAACATGGACACAGGAAATAGATTAGTCATTGCCTAGGACTGGGGACTCAGTTGAGAGGGAATTGGAAGGAAATGGGGAGTGATTGCTAAAGGGTACAGGATTTATTTTTGGAGTGATAAAAATGGTCTAAAATTGGCAAGGGTCACACAGTTCTGTGAATGTGCTAAAAACCATTAAATTATATGCTTTAAATGGGTGAACTGTGTGACATGTAAGTTGCATCTCAACAAAGCTGGTTAAAAGTGATCAGCGTAATTTCCCATATTAACAAACTAAAAGAGAAAATCATGTGATCATCTCAATAGAGGAAGAACAAGCATTTGCCAAAACTCATTTCTCATAAAAACTTCAGCAAACTAGGACTAGGAGGGAATTTTCCTGCTTGATAAAAGGCACTTAGGAGAAAGCTACAGTTAACATCCTCCCGAATGTATTCCCCCTAAGATTACATCTGTGTCTGTCATACACACCAGTGAGGAGAAAGTTAAGTCAAGAGCTGCACGTTGTCTGCTTAGAATCTTGATCCAGTTGGATGAGTTTTGAAAAGATGACACTGGATTTCTACTTCAAAAATATAATCGAGAATATTAGCATTTTAGGAACAACAAATACTTACAATCTGCTAACTGACATTCTTCTATTAATAAGTTAAGTGGTCTAAGTTGCCCAAACAAGTATACATTTTTCCCACTATTTGCAATGGAAGGATTTTTGATTGAAGTATAAAACACATACTTTGAAAAATTTATACTTTTTGGAAAAGTCTATTTTGGGGGAAGGAAGGAAGGGGGCGCTCATGACTGTTTTACCAGTGTGCTTGGTGACTAAGATGTATATTTTGAACTCAGTTTATATGGAGAAAAAAACTGAAGGATAATGATTTTTACAAAAACAAAACAAGCGTTGTTAGCACTTTTTTATTGTTGTTATGATTAATCTTTTACAGTTTTGCTTTTGTTTTTTAGTAGTTGTTTGGGCCACCAGGAAAGATGTGTTTTCCTGAGCAGTTGGGTGTTTTCTGGTTCGGTTTTTTTTTTTATTTTAATCCCACAGGACACTATGAATTGTGTGATCCATTACATTTCGTATTTAGGTTGGTTGCTTTTAGTATCTATGCACAACCATGCACCTGAAATTTGTGTGGGAAAACATTCATCCTCATTTCATTTTATTTTTTCTACTCCGATTTTCACTCTGTCCCGATTTTGTCAACAATTTATTTTATATTTTAAGCTGATGACCCCCTGAGATCATCCTATCATGTGAGTTTCACATGCTATTACCTCAGAATCCAACCCAGTCTGCTGCCGTAAACAGTCCTTTTTACTCTCCCCAGATATTAGAGAAAGACAAAAAGAAGTGGAGATGTATACAAGCCCTTACATCTCTTTAAGGCAAGGATGCCTCTCAGTTTCTGTTTACAGCCAGTTGACTCAGGGTGTAGACAACCCTGCTTTCGTGTCCTGTGCTAACACTTTCTGTACAGCAATACCTAATGTAGGGCACTGCTCTGATTTTTTCCATTCCTTTAAGATAACACTGACATAGGGCTGTTATTATAGTAAACAGTTACTTCTCTGGAGAAAAGGGGGCTCTCTGTGCCCACAGATTAGGCCAAAATAAATACTTGTCTATTTCATGCCATTTTGTAAAAGCTTTGATATCCTTTCCCATATAAAGCAAGTATATTAATATACAGTTAAAAATCTATCTCTGTTTATGTTATATTGCTAATGTGCAAATCTGTACAAAAGTTAAAAAAAATCCAGAAAGACTTCTCTCCTCAATTATTTTCTGGAATGAAAAAAATAGGGCTAAAAATAAAGATGTCACCATTCTGCCAAATGATAATCTGAAAATCCTAAATATTGGTGGAAAGTGGAGCATCAAGACTCAAACGCTGCTGTTGGAAGTGTAAACTGGAACATACACTTCAGAAAGCAGTTAAGAAGTGTCTTGTAAAGTTGAACTTCCACATATCCTCTGACTTAGTAAGTCCACTTCTAAGAAGATAGCCTAGTCGTACTGTCCAATACAGAAGTCACTAACCACAGGTAAAAAATTTTTATATTTTTAATTTTAATTAGAATTAAATCACTCAGTTGTAATAAGCAGACTTAATGACCAGATCTTGGTCTCTAATACCATTTTTGAATAAAAGGAGCCAGGATCCTTGGACAGGTGGCTTATTCTAGAATTGGGGCAAGAAATATTCAAGATGAAATTGGAGCATCTTGAAGTGAGAGGAAGCAAGTGCTAAACACAGACACACACAGACACATACACAGACACACACACACACACACACACACACACACACACACACACACTCTGATGGGAGTTAGGAAGCAACTGAAAAAGCTGCTTTTTGGTCCCAATGACCAAAGCTGGAATAATTTGAGGAAGAAACTAAACTAAACTGAATGATAACCCAAAGTATAAAATAAATATCCAAGAGTCCATACTGATATGAATTGATTACTGAATCAAAAAGTAAATGGGGGAGAAACAACAAGGACCTACTGTACAGCATAGGAAACTATACTCAATATCTTATAATAACCTATAATGGAGAAGAATCTGAAAAAGAATGTGTGTGTATATACATGTACATACACAAACACACACATATATATGTATGTATAACTGAATCACTTTGCTGTGCACCTGAAACTACACAACATTGTAAATCAACTCTACTTCAATTGGAAAGAAAAAAATAAATGGAGGAGAAAAGTCAAATCTTACTTGCAGAAGAATTCTAAAGAATCCCCATTTCATAAATGTGGGCTGCACATAGTGACTTCGTTGCAAAAAATACAGTAAGGAAAGGTGGGAGGTGGTGGGGAGGAAGGGAGGGAGAGTAAATTGCACAGAGGAGAAACCTGACAGACACCACCTTAGCCAAGCGAGCAAGGTCAGCGTCAGTCAGCAGGGATACGTCGTGCTGATGGCTTTTGTAGTGTGGGCCCTGGGTGTGGTGTGGTTAATATGTCACTCTCCCTCTGCTGTCTTCCTCCCCCAAACCCATAACTGCAGCCTAATCATAAGGAAAACATCAGAAAATCCCAACAGAAAAACACTATACAAAACACATGACCAGTATTCCTCAAAATTGCCATGGTCATCAAAAACAAGGACAATCACAGGAATTGTCACAGTCAAGAGGCACTTAAGTTGACTTGCTGGCTAAGCGTGAGATGTATCCTAGATGGTATCCTAAGACAGAAAAAGGACATCAGGGGAAGATATTATGAGTAAATTATAGCTTAACACAAGTGAGTATCAGTTAGGTATGGGCTTAATGTGTCAATGTTGGTTCATTAATTGTTAACAAATGTGCAGTACTAATGTAAGATGTTGAAAACAGGAGACAGTAGGTGAGAGATATATGGGAATTCTCTGGGCTATCTTAAGAATTTTCAGTAAGTCTAAAACTGTTTTATAAACTGAAGTTTTTTTTAAAGAAGAGATATAATCAGAGAAACAAATTACCAGTAAAAACACATGAGGAAATCCTAGATAACGTGTACTAGCCCCTTTCCCATTAATCTTTGCATCATAATAACAAATTTATTTCAACACTCCATGGATTGATTTTTCTTAGAAATTAAGTGCACAAAATTCATTTTTAAAAATTAAGTTAGCCATAGTTTATTTTCTATGTCCATGAGTCTATTTCTGGTTTGTAAATCAAATTTGTATCTTTTTAGATTCCATATATAAGTGATATCATCTGATATTTGTCTTTCTCTGTCTGACTTACTTCACTTAGTATGATAATCTCTAGGTCCACCCATGTTGCTGCAAATGGCATTATTTCATTCTTTTTATGGCTGAGCAGTATTCCATTGTATATATATAAATATACATATATATATATTTTTATATATACCACATCTCCTTTACCCATTCCATATGCATGCATATCTACAGAAAACAAACTATAGTTCATTAGAAAGTGGGGGGAGGGATAAATTAGGAATTTGGGATGAAAAGACACACACTACTATATATAAAATAGATAAACAACAAAGACCTACTGTAGAGCACAGGGAACAATATTTAATTTCTTGTAATAATCTATAAAGGAAAAGAATCTGAAATATATATATATATCTGAATCACTTTGCTGTACACCTGAAACTAACATTGTAAATCAACTACACTTCAATAAAAATAAAATTTAATAAAAATAATAAATAAATAAAAATTAAGTTAGATAAGAAATCCAGTTTCTCAGCGTACTAGCCACATTACAAGTGCTCAAAAGCCCCATGTGGGTCTTAGCTGTGATGACACAGAGTGTAGACAGAACATTTCCATCAATGCAGAAATTTTGGTTAGACAACGCTGCTCTGGAGAAACTCTTACAAGTGTGTTCATATGATGTATAAGAATCTTCACAGGAGCATTGCTTCTTATTTTTAAAAATTATAAAAACAAAACCAAATGATGTCTATCAACAGAGAAATGAATAAATCATGACATAGCCACAAAGTAGAATCCTGTACTACAGTGAAAATTAATGAGTGTTCATACATCAACATGAATGAATCTTAATAATGTTGAGTGAAAGAGGAAAATTTCAAAAGTCTCTATTATGAACTCAGTTTTAAAAATTCAGAAACTACATTGCTTAGGAATACATTTGTATGTGGCAAAATTATAAGGAGAAATAAGAGAATAGTGCAGTCATAAAATTCAGTTCAGTCCTCTGGGATGGAGGACACAGGAGGCATTTATTGGAGAAATATTCAGAGCTTCAATGGCATGGGTAGAAGTCTTTTGCTAAGACTGGGTGGTGGCTCCAGATATGTTTGTTTTATTATTACACTTTACAATATGCATTTTATTACAGATTTTGCATGTATCTGTCAAAGCGTTCTCCGATTTCTCCTTTTGTTACACATCACTCATCACTTTTCTCAAGTATGGATTTCTCATTCCCGTGATTGAGTTTTGCTCCCCCAGAGCAGTTGAAGTTGCTGGCTCTCACAGCCCTTACTGTTTGTTTCCTGACCCTGAAAATGGTTTTTGTGCTTCCAAATTTGCATTACTACATTTGAGGCTGGGTTTGTAGCCTAATTTAGCAGCTCAAAACTCAAAATGAATATTCATATAGCTTCTCAATTCAGGGGACATTACCTTGCAAGTCAAACGAGCAAGGCCAATGCCGACAATCTATTGTTTAATCTCATATCATCCAAATATTGACTTTTTATATAATGGAGCATCATTACCTCGAAGAATCAACAGCACTTAAAATGCACAAAACGTTCAGAACTCACCGAGTAGACTTTAGTAATATTCTACTACAAAATACCATTGATGCTATTTCATTCATATTTCAAAATCCTCTCCTTGATTTACTTAACTAAATCTCCACCCACTCTTTCTAATTCTTTATTAAATACTAATTTGCTTTTATATCCTGCTAGGGTTTCAAAAAGAGTAGTCAGGTAGGAAAGCCTGTTTAAGGTTATTTTTTTAAGTTATTTCCCATGCTGGTTTTCTGAATTATTATATTATTGGTATTCACATTTTAAAACAAAGCATGTATTTAAAACCACCACAGATGGATATTCTGGTTATTTTTAATAATGCATACATTTTTGAATTATTTAACTTATTTTTAATTATAATGTTGAAAAATGCTCTGCTATTTAGAAATTAAATATTAGGAAAAACCAAATGAAGTTAATAGAAAAATAAGCAGTCTTTCCCAGTTAGCTAAACATTTCTTTTTTTTAAACCATTTTTATAAACCGAAGTATAGTCAGTTTCTGGTGTACAGCATAATGTTTCAATCATATATAAGCATAAACATGTACTCCTTTTCATATTTAAGCATTTCCAACTGATGTAAATTAGAAAGGAAACTCCATGGTGCAAAGGTGTAACCATTGATTTCTACTGCAATCACTGTTCCATTGTCTTTTCATGTACACACTGAAATATGAGCTACTTAGTAGAAATAGCTAATACCGATTTCCAAAATAAAATATTTGGGTCAATGAATTACAGTAATCAATATCCACTTTTAAATGGCTTAGTGTTAGGAAACTCCAACACCAGCCTCATTTCTGCTTTCACAATGTTAAGAAAATAAAAAGTCAAAACCTTACACTATTGTAAAAAAGTGGTGAAAGTTGACTAAACCTGTCATAAATCTCCATGAAGAACAAGGTCAGTAGAACTGGACAGAAGAACACTCAGGAGCGAGGTTCTCTGCCACCACCCACCTGGAAATAGGTAGAAATACTCCCCCTCATTTTTCCCTTTGTCTGTGCCTTGAAGCCACCAAAAATTTGCTCCAAATCCTGCAAACATCTGAGGTAGCCTAGGATACACTTTTACCCAGCAGTAACTCATTCCCTATACTCACTTAGAAACTCCAAATTCCAATCAACAGAAAGTGGCGGGAACTGGCAATGGCAGGATGAAAATCGGAAGGTGCCATTTCCACAGCGTGGGGATGGGAAGAGCAGACGATAATAGAAACAGGAAGAACCCTGGCAGCAGTGTTCACTGCAGATTGAACTTTCTATTTTCTGATTTGTCTTTGTTTTCAAAAAAGCCAGTATTATGAGTAGAAGCAACCACACTGGGTGAAACTGAACAGACACCTACTACGCAGACCGCCTCTCCAGCCGTCCCCCTACTCCTCACCGCCTGCCCCGTCCTGACACCATACAGCACACACTCCTCTGAGAACCATTTTTCTCCTCTAATCTGCGCGGTGACCACGGCTTTGATTCTATGTAACTCTGGTCCATGGGCCACCGACGATAGGACCACGGGGGATAAACAGCTGGGCCAATAAACTTGTTCCCCAATTAGTTTAGATTTGGGGAAAGTTTCAGATCAGGCAGGTTAGTTTCACCACAGAAGAGATGTTCTCTGAGAGCTAATGACAGCTACGTTTTAGGCTAGACCAGCGACAATAGCAGAACTGAGTGAATCCTAGGAGGCTGGCCAAAAAGAGGAGAAGGGTGTGGGGAAGGGATGGAAGGAGGGAGGGAGGGAAAAGGAGAAGGAGGAGAGATGGGAAGTGATCACAGGAGCAAAGATGAGAGATGGAGAAAGTCCCAGTGCCATTTCGTCCCGGGACCAGTGGCTCCCGATGCCCCTCAGTTTCCAAGATACACTTTAGCATCTTCATATTAATTTTGTTTTTGTTCTAACTTAAGCTACCTAGATGAATGTCGGCTACTTAAAGCCAATATAGTTCCAGTACCTCCATTAAATAAACAAACAAACAAATAAATGAACCTAATTGCCTCCTCCTCCCTCCTAAAAAAATTAATTAAACAAATAAAATTTTAAAATATTCCAAGGGCCCCTGTTATGATTTTCTCACCAGGGCTTGCTGTGAAATCCACATGGATCTTTTCCCACCACTAACACCTATAATATCGTAGGGTCTGGTGGATCTTATGACCAAAGTGCCAGGGAAGCCAGAAGTCTATGAGAAGGAACATAATTCTTCACACTCTTGCGTTCCCTGGCAAGAGTACGTTCCATCTCCTGGGGTCACTGCTGAAGTATTAAATTCATACTCCAACAAGGAGCCACTAAGAAAATTAATTTTGCTTATCTAGTCTTACATTCTGGCCTCCTTTTTCAAGCACTTGAGCTGACAGATAATAAATACATTGATAACTGACCCAAAGATTTAATAATATGCTTTCCAGGAAGTCTGTTGAGCTCATTCCTTCCGGCAACCATCTCCGTATCCTCCAGAACCTCTCTTACAAGAGTATGTGCTCTGCTTTGTTATCATATCCACACTCAGGACTTTCTTAAATGTAGATGATTCTGAAATCTCCATTTCTAGACCCAGTCTTATCCAGATCAAACCCACAGCCCCCTCCACTCTCTCCCATTCTAGGACTTCCCCACCACCCCATCCTGCTTCTCAAGGGAGGGAAATCAGACAGAGGCAGAGTGGAATATCACAGACAGCAGCAGATATCAAAAAAGTCTTCACCTATGTGAGATTACCTTTGAGGCTGGTCTGGATGAGTGAACTGAATTTTTATAACCAAAGAATGGAGGAAGGTAGGTCCAGGCAGAGAGAATTAAAACATCGAAGATACAGAAGGATAAAGTTTGAGGAAGAGAAGTGATCCAGGGTGATGTGACAAGCCTTATAATTTTCCAGTTAGATGGGCTATTTTTGCTGTTGTTTTGTGTTTTTTTTAATCTGAGAGACATTTCAAGGAACATAAGTCAACAGGCATAAGATAACTGGCCAGGTATTGTGTTTTACATATGGACTCATCCATATGGTTTTAAAAAAGGATTTTTTATTCCCCGGGTCATATATATGATATATCAGTTAATAATGTCTCATATAATACTCACCCCTTTTTGCAATATCATCTTATTGTAAACTCACATAAAACTTACTGACAACTATCACCTTAGTACTTTTTTTCACATTAATGATTCTGGCTTTCATTCTTTTTTTTTTTTCCTTCAAATTTGGTATTTCCCTAGTGAATTGCTTTCCATTAATCTTGATTAAACCTCACTCTATTGATTTCTGTCCTTCCTCTGACTTCTTAGAAACCTGCTGTATATCTGTTCTGTTTTCTGTGATATTAGCTGTCCCTCCTGGCACTGGGTAACATTTAAGAAAGTTTTAAAAATCCAGCAACATTGAATAAACCTCCCTTTCAAACGTTGGGTGCTATTTTAATTCAAACAGGATGAAAAAAACATGTGCATGCATATTTTACCTTAGGATGGAAAATTCTCTGTGTTCCAATAATTCGCTCTTGCCTCATTTGAGAGAATTATAACATTTAAGAATAAACTACTAAAAAAATCAAGCTTTAAGATAAGCCTCCCTTTGCAATGGGACAAAATAAAGAGAAAAGTTTATCTCCTAGAATCAAGAGGGACTTACTATTTGAGAGTTATGATAAGAAGCAGAATAAAAATAATGTATAATTACTTTTGATTTGTATGTGTATAGAATATTATACATTCATTCGTTCATGTAATCTTCATGAGAGTTCTAAGAACTAACACTCAAGTAATACAATGTGATGTGGCGAGGTGAAATTTAAACCCAGGTTTGTCCGACTCTTTTCTACTGTCACAGTATGTTTTACTTTTAATTAATTCATTCAACTTAATAACTATTTTTTGAGAGTCTCCTATTTTCCAACACACTGCTGGATGCTAGAGATACAGTGATGGACAGATACATTTTCAGGCCTCACAGATCTTAATGTCTGTGACAAGGCAAGTCCCTTAGACTCACCCATATTCTTTGCTGCACAGAAAATGAAATTGTCAGACATGAGCTCCTTCAACTGACCTTCTCTCCACCTCAAAATGTATTTATCGCCCTCCCATCTTCACTTCTCTCCCTTTCAGTTCAGAGGAAGAAATGTCCATCCTCCTCTCCTGGACCTCCTGCCAAATGCCAAAACTGGTTTGGATCCCAGGCACTCCCAACATTTCTGGAAATGTTTTCTGTCAATTATCCCAATTGACATCTCCCTCATCTTCAGTGTTTCCTTCTCAACTGATTGTTCCCTTTGGCCAACAATCTCCAAAATAAATTTTAAAAAAATGTTTGGTCTTAATATCTTTCTCAAGCTACTGCTTTTGCTTTTGCCTTCAGCAACAGCATTGACAGATTTTAGACTCGTTTTATCACTTTCATCCATCCTAGTCCCTCTTCATACCAAAACAATATGAATTTTGCCTCACCATTATTCCACAAGAAAGCAAAGGGGAGTATAAAGTACCCCAGTCTTTCACTCATAGGTGCAGTCATTCTGAGGAAGGTATTTTCCTCGGCTCCCAGAGTTTCCCCAGATGAGACCTCGGTCACCCTTGGTGGCCGAGCACTGCTCACCGGCTGCATTCCCTGCACCTGTCACTTCCTGCTTTCCTTCCCACGTGGTCTGGACATTATCCACTCAAGTCTTCATCCCAGGGTCCGCTTCTGAGAGAACCCAAATTAAGAAAAGACATTTTCAAACCAAGTTTCTGTGCATTCTAATGCTTTACTTTCCAAATATTCTCTTCCCTCCCATCCCTTCTGTAATTTTCTATTTTAAGCTATTTAGTCGTCTTTTGGCTCCTGTCCTAACTCGTCTTGCTGCCTCCACATCGTCTTCCTCTAAACCATCCCTTATATACTTTGAGTACACAGTTTCCTAAAATATAAACCTTCTTATGTCATTCCTTTGATTGAAAACTTTTGCTGTCTCCCTTATTGTCCATGAATGAAGTTAATGTCACTGACACGGAATTTTAGGTCCTTCCTAAATTTGCACCAACCTCCATTTTTGGCCTTCTGTCCTTCCATGCTCCCCATGGTTCAGCCATATTGAATTAATTACACTTTCCCTAAGCACACACCATTTACCTTCCTAATCCTTGCCTTTGCACTCACTGTTTCTTCTTCATGGAGTGCTCTTCCCTCTTTCCATCCCTCCCTCCCTCAGAAACATATTCATTCTTCAGACCCCATTCAGATGTGTCATCTCTAGAAAACATTCCTTTTTTTTTTTTTTTTTTCTGAACAGGGCTATATGTCTTATGTGACGGTATAGCACTTCATGCAGATCTCTGTCATACCACTTAGATTTTATTCAAATTAATGTTTACTTATCTTTCCTCTTCACTAGACTATGAGTTCTCCTAAGTCAAACCATGGCTTACTGATCTTCTTGTTTCTGAGCACTGGCAGTGATATCTAGCAACAGTAATTGGATAAAGAAATTAACGTTAGACATTAAAATTAACTGGCATGAAGGGAAAGAAGCAAGTGGGATTATTTTAGGTGTTTTGCTGTCCTGTCTCCTCCACCCCCTCCTCCCCCACCACCACCACCTATAAACCAAAATTATTGAAGTAGACTTCATTTTAAAGCAAGTTTCAGGTACAGTGTATTTTTGAAATAAGAAGGCCATTCCAGCTCTAAAAATATTTCTCAGACTGCCTCTCCAATTCATGAAAATCTTTTACTAAAACACAAACCTTTTACTTCAATATTAGAGAAAAAATGCTAAAATTCAAGTGACTTGGAAATTAACAAATGTCTATAAATTAGTTGTATTGACAAAATAAATTACATCTAATTCTGATGTAAGGAGAGGACTGAAAACCAAGAAGGCAGTGAGTCCCTTTGCACTGAGAAACAAAGTTTATGTGCAGAAGAAGTTTTATATTCTATATTTCTATGCATGTTCTTCTAAGTTCGGATTCTTGCTTCTGCTACCAAGTTATGTTTATTAATGTCCTATTCCCTTCGGACCATGCTCTCCTCTGCCAAGGGTAATACCAGATAAACTTGACTAGAGGGAAAGTAGACCAGTAGGTCTCATTCTTGTCTGATCACCAGAGGAGTATACGAGAATTTCTCAATCTCTCCTCAAAGTTTAAGTTCAAAACTCCAGGTTTGAGGCTCAGATATCTGAATTTTTTTTAAGCTTTCCCAGTGATTTTAATGTTCATCGAGATTTGGAAATCTCTAGCCTGGCAAATATATGACCTGTTTTGTATTTCATTTATCTGAGTTAAGTAAATACTTACTGAGTCTTGATTCTATGCTTAGCATAGAGGGATCGTATAGGTATTGTTTCACAGTGTATATGACCCTCCCCAGCCCGGACCCCTGCTCCCCTAGTGTTTTCCGTCACTGGACATTCATTGCCTCTAGCAGCGTTGTTATGGGTCAATCAGTTTGAGAGAGACAATGGAAGTCTGCCTAGAATATGAAAGTGATTTGAAAGAACGTACTGTTTGACACAGAGATTTCCTTTCCCTTTCCCTTTAGCCACCCACCTTTATTCAGGTGAGAAGGTTTCTGTACTGAAGGTAAGAAGGGGAAAGTGACAGATCACCCAGATACACTTAAATATTCAAGAGAAGAGGGTTTGGAAGAAAGGAAGATCCGAAGTCATCTCCCTGTTCTTAACAACCCCCATCCGGACACACACATACATGCACCCCTGTAGTGTTAAGGATTGTTAGAGGAAACATGGCAGCATGGCCAGAGACAGCCTCCAGGATTTCCCTTGACTAGTGGATAATAGAAAACCAAGCAAATTTTCCCCAAGTCCTGGAGAGGATCAAGGAATTACCTACCAGTCAGTGAGCCAGACCTGAGAATGTCCTAAATTCTGGTTGACATAGCTGCAACCTGTGTGGTCCAATGAGATGGGACAAAAGCCAGCCTGAATAGGTAATAACCAATTATCACACTCCTCATCCTCCCGAGACTTATGGGCAGCCTCAGACATGAGCGATATCCAGAAGTGAGGACATCTTGGATGGATTGAGGCCAGATTTTTACCAAATAGAAGAATGAGGGCAAAAATAAAATAACTTCTACTTATAGGAATTGAAAGAGAAATATGTCTCTTGCATAACTGAGTTTGTGGTCTAGTATTTATGCCAGTGCTTTAGCATTTACCTTATGTTGCGGGGGACTCTAAAAACAGCAAATTGCAGCGTCCCTTCCTCTAGATGCAGGGGAAGGAAAACAGGCTTTCAATTCAGACACACCCAGAGTGAATCCTGGGCTCCACCAAAAGCTAGGTGTTTATATTCACCAAGGCTCACTTCCGTCACCTATAAACTGGGAACGGTGTTTTAGAATTGCATGAAGGGTAGAAGTTAAAACCCTGGATACATGTTAGGAGCTCAATACATGTTGGTTCCTTTATTTCTTTAGAGTTTTTATTTTAATAAAGGCCATATTTATCTAAAAGAAAGCATAATCATGCCAAGGTATAATGACTCAATCTTGTAATTTCTGTAAAGCATAAAGCATGACTTTGGGATTTCCGTCCCTGTGTGAATCTGTGGGAAGAAAGCAATGTTCTCCTGCATGTGGGTGACAACTCCCGCCTGACATTAATATATCAACGAAGAGCTGCTGATTTCACCAGCTCCGAAATTTCCTAGATGTTTTGATCAGAGTTTAACCCAACTCACTCAGGTTACAGTGGCCACATAGAGCTAATCTGTAAACTCAGGGTATTGTTCTGATTATCATAGCAGGGGGAAGCTTTTTATGTTTGCTCAGAGTGGTAAGATTTTGTGCAACTGAATTTGAATTGTAAAATCCATTTCAAGCCCACCCTCTTTAAGTCCTGGTCTCTGTGGATGTAGCAAGTAAAATGAGGTTTCTAATTTACAGTCAGTGTTATGATGCACAAGGCAACCATAGCTTTCAGGTAAGGAACGTGGGGACTTGACACAGCAATTTAGAATTTTTACAGTTAGTATCATTTTCTTGTTAATGGGTCCGTTGACAATCATAATATTGCACCATAAAAGTTTGCGTTAACTTTACTTTGCTATTCCCTAATTTTACCCTATTTTTTCTTTTTCAAACAATTGTTGACAGTTATAACTGAAGAGAATTAGAAAGTTTAAGCAACTCAGAAACAGCCAAGTGGCGATCTCTGGGCAGAAGTCCACCCATAGGTGGTTTTATTTTCTCCCAACAAAATGTTTCTTCCTCCTGTTCTTTATTTTTTGTTGTTGTTGTAACTATTAGTTTCTATTTTTCTGGTTTTTTTTTTAAATCAAAGTATGATTTAGATACAATAAAGTGCCCAAATTTTAAGTGAATGTTTGTAAATGTGTATACCTATGTAGACCACATACCAATTAAGATACTGAACATTTCCACAGAGTTTCCTCATAGCCCTCTTAAATAACCAAAGAACCCAAGATAATCACTATTCCACTATCTACCTCCATAGATTCATTTTGCTTGCTTTTCAATTTTGCATAGAGGGCATCATACAGTGCATCGCCTTCTGTGTGTATGAGCACAGCTGCTATGAATAGTCTTGTACATGTCTTTTGGTGGACATAAGTGCTCCTTTCTAATGTGTGTCTACCCAGGAATTAAATTGCTAAGTCACAAGTTATAAATAGTTTATAAATATGCTTACTGCAACTGCCAGTTTTCCAAAATGATTGAATTAATTTATAGACTCATCAGCAATATATGAGTTCCAGCTGCTTCACATCCTTACCAATACTTGGTAAAATGTTTTCAGTAAATTTTAATTTGAATATATTGAGGGTCTGCATGCATGTTCCTCGGGCCATATAACTCCCTGTTGTCTTACACCTAGCCATTTCATATTCTCAATTTAAGTACAAGGGCCTTGCAGGCTTTTGAGTTAGCCAACTAACTACGAATTTCACCCAATATCTCATTTATCAGATTACGAAAACTGGTCCCAAGAAGTTTAACTGGTTAACCCAGCATCACATCACTAGTGACAAATTTAGAATTGGATCTCAGGCTGGACTTCTAGACCCAGCCTCTTTCCACTGCATGGCACTGCCACCCACTGACACGCAGCCCCTATTATAACTCTTAGCTCTACTTGCTAAATCTCCATGCAAATAACTTTATAAAGGAAACACCTGTCAGTGATGTGCTTCACTTGGCGCCATATTGTTGGCACATATACCACTCTCTGCTGCTTGTCTGCTTGAACAATAAATGGAAAACATAGATTCAAGTATATGTTGTAAAAGAGGTAGCATGCGGTGATTTAAAACAAAGACTGGAATGGGAATTAGCTGACCACATGCTCGTTTTTACAGTCTTCTTCAAGGAGGAAGGACCCTGCTAACAATGGCAATAGTACCATTATCATCCTGCCTCAAGGGCTGTATTACCAGATCCACAAAATCTTCCTGGAAAAGTGTGGTTTACTGGCAGGTATTTCTTCCTGGTCTCCGCCTTCTTTGTATGGTATCAACATTTGCTTAAAAGCAGAGAGGGGTATAAACAAAGTTATGTGAGTAAATATGGTATCATTTGAATTAGGCAAAGACTATTAAAGAAGGCTGAAGAGTAACCAAGGGCACTCTGGTGCTGTCTGTTGACTTTTCCTCAGTTTCCTCATATATAAAGTGAGTTAGCTAAATTATTTGTAAGATTGCCTCCGGCTTGGTAGTTGTATGAATGGATTAACCATAAATATAATTTATATGATAGAGGGAAAACATAAAACAAACCCAGAGTTTATTTATGAATATCTGGTTTGGAAAACGAACTTAATTATGTAAAATGGAGACACCTGTCACCTGATAAACTGGTATTTCCATTAATTGGCCTTTGGCATGAACTTGCTCTTATTATTATTCCATCATCAATCACCCTCTTCTTCCTCCTCACTTGCCTTCCAACTGTATTTGATTAAACAGTTCCATGTTTAGTATTTGACAAAGCAATAGTTTCTTTTCCTAAAGAGTTACACTGTATCAAAGTGATATATTCCTTACTGTTTTATCTTAGAAATATGGGATCAATTATTATGCTACACAAGGACAAAAATCTGAAAGTAATAAATCTATCTCAAACAATACAAAATTGTATTTATAGAGTCAGAAATGAAATCAACATTAGTCATCTTTTCTAAATGATCCGAAGCCTGTTTCTTCTCCCAAGAGGATCTGAAGCAATAGAATAAAAACTCAGGAAGAACTTTTGGGATTTCTCATACCTAAAAAAAGAATAAGTCCTGTTAAAAAAAACACAACTAAATTAAAATTACCAGAGAGTTTTTTGATTTGTTTTGACAGATTGGAAACTCCAGAGAACAGACATTCTTTCCTCACTCTGGGATCACCTTTTCCCCTTGTCATATGAGGATTCACGTTTTCTTTAATTAGAAATTGATCAGAAGCCTAATAAAGTCTGATGAGTGATAGCACTAAAAATCCCTTTTGCAAAATGCTGAACTCGATCCACTCACAAATGTTCTCGTGTTGCATTCACTCCATGCCCCCCGTCCATATCTGAAGGAAGGATGGGGGTGGGAGGATGCAACTCACTTTTCTTTGTGAAGGTTCTCAGTACATTTTTAATTACCAGGAGCAGTTCTGATGAGTAGGTCAGGGTAACTGAAGAAGTATAAATCATCTTTTTTTGTTGTTGTACAGAGTAAGGTGAATTAATTTAAAGATTTACTTGAGGGAGTTTAGAGATTTATACAGGTGGAGGAACCTAGGCTTAGTGGAGAGAAATCATTTATGCCAACAAGACCTTTGGTTTGTGATTCACTCAGACCAAGATCTTCAGCCCTCCCCTGCACCGTCACATCTTCCTTGTAGTCAGGACTTCCTGTGACTCTGAATTTATTGTGTATGTAGGTTGATATATATATAGAGAGAGTATATATCCATACCATAAAGCTTCTACATAGAGAGAGAGCACAGATCATTCCTGCTCTATGGCTCCACATGTCCGGAGCTGTAGGTAAATTTCCCTTGTAACGCATAGGTAAAAGAACTCACTATTCTTTACCAACCAGGAATCAAACAAAAATTCCATGGAAAGACAGGTTAAATGAAAAAGTCTAACCTAAAAGGAAAGTAGGCAGAGCACAGTTAATGCAAAAACAAGATACGGAGAGACACCCTGGCTAGAAGGTTCCACTTGGGTTCAGAAAGGGGCACACCCGGCATCAGAGTCACCACCAGGGCTCGGGCTAAGGCTGTTACATGCGCAACAGTAAAACAGAGGGACAGACAGGGGAAAGGGGGTGACGGCTAGACGGCAAAGTAAGTGATAAGAGACGAGAAGCTGTAATGTAATCACAGACAAACGTGTCAAGAGGCTGAATTAGACAGGACAGGCTTAGCTAGGATCAGAGGGACCGCAGCCAGCAACGAAGAACAGCAAAGCTTATCTGAGGAAAGTACCTGAGATGACGTCTGTCTTTCCAAGGGTTCTATTTGTTGCCGTAGTTCATGGTGATGCTTCATCTGGGGAAACGACACACATCCCCTTGGCAGTTCTGCTCCAGCTCTTTCTTCCTCGGGAGGAGGATCACAGGCCCCGAGGGGGTGGTTTCATTCTCATCTAACCGAATCTTCTCTCCATCTCTGCTGAATGCCAGTCATTGAAGCCAGCCCAGAGCCATACCCAAGAAACTAGTGAAGGCTCTGAGTCTCCTTAAACTTTCATTGTTAGCTTCTGCCCCAAGATTAGGGCTCCAATCCAACAGCTGAGCTTTTACCTGAGGTTCTGATAGAAACCAAAAGAAAAAATAAATAAATTCAAAGAGCCGCAGAAGCCAGGTACAGCAAAATATGCAGTTCCAGGGAAAAAAGAATTTAACTAGCTGACTGCTGTCTAGTGGGAAAATTGCAGCTGGATCAGCATTGAATCTGAGTGAAACTAAAAAGAATGAAAAGAGAGTGGGTAGGCAAGAGATCCAAGTATTCTTTCACAGGGGAATCAGACAAAAATTTTGTTAAGATTCCATTTAATATTTGAAGAAATCAGTAACACAAATATATTTTTGATTGTTGCTTACAAAATAAAGTGTGTTTACAGTCTTTAAAAAAATCATTGACTTTGGATGTGAGGGCAATCTGGCTGCGACATCTATCACGCCATTGATCGCCAGGGTTGATTCGGCGGATCTGGCTGGCTAGGCGGGTGTCTCCTTCCTCCCTCACCGCTCCACGTGCGTCCCTCCCGAAGCTGCGCGATGGGTGGAAGAGGACGACCAACCCCGTTAGAGGAGGACCGTTCTTCTCGGTCAAGGGTATAGGAGTACCTGTGCTGCCCTGCTAGAACCTCCAAACAAGCCCTCAAAACAAACATTGACTTTGAAATGACTGAAACAACTTGCTCGTATCCTGATGCTACTTAAAATCAACTCACATGCCACTGCTTGTCCACATACTTCAGTAAAAGTGCAGCTGAGTCTTAGCGGTGGGGAGGGCTGCTGCAAATAATGAAGAAACTAAGGACTGTTTTCCATACAACACATCTCTTTCATACACACACACACACACACACACACACACACACTACTAGCTCAGCCTAAACAGAGGGAAACAGAGGAGAGCCAGGCAATCTTGCTGCTACGGCATGGAAAATGCCACGGCTTTGAAGCTTTGAGGGATACAGAGAACGTAATGTAGCTTTGGAACTTAGAGAATGTAGAATATCGGGGTAGAGATGGTGCAATCCTGGAGCGGCATGGATAGCGGAGGATGGAGGAGAGGTGATGGCACTTAGACAGCAGAGAAAGACAGAACCGGCAGTGGGAGCCAATGCCACCACGTCCGGTTGCATTCAGACTGGCCCAATGAATAGGCAAAAAGATTTATTGTGATCCACAGTAGAGTCCCACAGCGGTAAGGCCCTCTCGGGCAGCTGTGTGTGCTGGAAACTGCACTGAATAGGCTGGAGAGGGAATGAGGGGAACAACTTTATCACAAAATGGCAGAACAAACTTGTATCATGACTGAATACGTAGTATCTTCGGGGACCCTGAGAACTGGGGGCCGACAGAGATGACTTTATATATGTGGAGTTCCTTTAGTCAAACTTGGGGATAGAAGCCAATGAAAATTAACCATACAGAGAGTAGCTACAATCCCCAGTTATGGGAGTGTAAATTGGGAAAGTCATTCTACAAACATCTGGCAGTGCTTAGTGACATAAAGTGTGGGTACATCTTATGATCCCTTAATATGAGAAAAATTCCAATAGAGTCTTAGAAAATGTTCATTACAGCTTGGTTTGTAATAGCACAAATTTGAAAGCAATGCAGGCATTCCTTGTTAGATTATTGGTTAAGTGTAGTAAGTGCCCACCATGGAATGCTGGGCAGCAGCAGAACAAGGAATGACAAATGTGTGACAGCATATGGTTTGATCTCAAAAACAGAAGAGTGGAGAGAATACAAATAAACTAATGCAATAGCTAACACATAGGTAACATTTATTACTTGTCAGGTACTATTCCAAGCACTTTTTGTTAATGAACTCTTTGCTTCTTGCAAAAAACCTATGAGGCTATATACAAGGAAATCACAGCACAGACAGATTGACTCGTCCACGACAAAGCAGCTAATGTGGGGTAAAGAGCGTATTCAGAACCAGGCCACCTGTCTTAAAATCCAAGCTCTTAGCCACCACGTGATCTTGATATCTTCTGTCAATAAAAAGTAGAAAGCTACCCTGAGCTGAATGCATTACTGTAATTTAAAAACACATGCATCCCAAATTTAAAGTACAAATGTAATGAAGATACATACCATTCCAAGAATACGTAACCAAAAAAAAAAGAAAGAAAACAGAATGAATGTGCCTATTTTGGGTTGATCAGGTGGGGGCGAGAGTGAAGAATGGGATCAAAAGAGGAAGATAAATAAAATGAAATACACAAATAAATGACGGAAAATAGAAGTAAGGCTCAGAACTGATAAGGCAGATGAGAGACTTAAGAGAAAGCAAGGGGGCCTCTGCTGGAAGTGTGGGTCCAGCAGGGTCCAGGCTGAGAGGGAAACTTAAGTCTGAGATGAATGGTCCACCATGTAAATTGAGGTGGACTCAGTAACTGAGGGAAGCATTACTCCAGGATAGAGTCCTTTCCGTGGTTGGTAATTACTGTACGATACTCATTAAATGACTTGTCTACTTATTCACCAAAGCAAAATATATTTTTAATTGAAACATAATTAACATGACATTGTATTAGCTTTACGTGTACAACATAATGATTTGATATATGTACATATTGTTAAATGATCAACACACAAAAAATGTGTTTAACATCCATCATCACAGATAGGTACTTTTTTTTTCTTGTGATAAGAACTTTTAAAATCTAATCTCTTAGCAACTTTCAAATATACAATACAGTATTACTAACTATAGTCACCATGCTGTGCGTTACACCCCATGGCTTGTTTAATTTGTAGCTGGAAGTGTGTACTTTTTACCTATTTTGCTCACCCCTCACCCCACCTCCCCATCTCCTCCCTCTGGCAACTACCAATCTGTTTCTCTGTATCTATGAGTTTAGTGTTTTTAGATTCTACGTATAAGTGAGACCATACAGTATTTGTCTTTCTCTGTCTGACTTACTTCACTTAACCTTTTAGCATGATGTCCTCAGGGTCCATCAATGGTGTTGCAAAAGACAGGACTGTCATCATTTTACAACTGAATGATAGTCTATGTTACATCTATCTATCAATCACATTCTATCTAGTCACCCATTGGCAGGTGATTAATACTGTTTCCAAATCTTGGCTATTGTGAATCATGCTGCTGTGAACATAGGGGTGCAGATAACTTTTTGAGATACTGATTTTGTTTCCTCTTGATAATACCCATAAATGAAATTGCTGGATCATATGGTAGTTCTATTTTTAATTTTTTGAGAAATCTTACTGTTTTCCTTAGTGGCTTTACCGATTTACATTCCCACCAACAGTGCATAGGGCTTTCCTTTCCTCCAAATCCTTGCCAAAACTTATTTCTTGTCTTTTTTATTTCTTGTCTTTTTGATAAAAGCCATTCTAATGGCTATGTGATTTTTGATGTGCATTCCCCTGATCACTAGTGATGTTGGGCACCTTTTCATGTACCTGTCAGCAGCCATTTGTATGTCTTCTTTGGAAAAATATCCGCTTGGTTCTTCTGCCCGTTTTTTAATCAGATTGGGTTTTTTTGCTATTGGATTGTATGGATCCTTTATATATTTTGGGGTATTAATTTCTTATCAGATACATGACTAGCAAATATTTTCTCCCATTCCGTTGGTTGCCTTTTCTTTTTGTTGGTGGTTCCTTTGCTGGGCAGAAGCTTTTTAGTTTGATGTGGTCCCAGTTATTCAGTTTTGCTGATGTTGCCTTTGCTGTTGGTATCAGATTGAAACATCATTGCCAACATTGGTGTCAAGGAGTTTATCCCCTGTTTTCTTTTAGGAATTTTACGGTTTTATGTCTGAGGCAAAGCGGAGTACATTAAACCCAAATTTAGTCAGAATAGTGCCCATAATTTACACCTTTGACATACTAATTCTCTTTGTTCTTTATGTCAAGGATAAAATGATAGTTTTTTATCTTGTATCTAATTTATAATGAATCTTTCTGATAGTAATAAGCATAACAAAGTAGAATTGACGACTCAAATTATGCACTAATATTTACTAATGACTGTAAAGTACTGGAAATGCTAAAAATTTCTTTAAAAAATAGATCTGCCAAATTTGGCTGAAGAAAATTGTGCACTTTTTGCACACAGGAAATAGTAGACACAAAAGAACACTGACGGTAGTGGAAATTTTAATCTCCAATATCAGACTAATGGATGAATTTAATCTTTGTTGTAAAATGTATGCATCAAATTGTTTTCAACTTAAATGGTTTCATTAAAATAAAAATAAAATGGAAAAATTTTGAAATGGCTTATCCCTGCTATATAGAAAAGTGATTAAGTAATTTAATTATAGTTAGCTCCAGGAAATTCTCAGTGAAAATCCGTCCATGATGATACAAAACTGACTTGATGTATCTGTAGTAAAGGGAAATCAGCCCTTCTTGGGGTCACAGCCAGGGGGTACATCAGGTTCTTATGTCCTCTTTACAAACATTAAGCTGACACCAGATACCACAGCCATTTGGAGGTGAGGTAGGGCAGGCAAGCCCACCTAAATGTACTATGTAAAGTGTATGTATGTATGTATGTATACATACTGGAAATTTTGATTAAAATTTTCAATTGCAGAGCAATCGCTGCTGGCTAAGGAGAACAGGGACTCTGTGCAGGAAATGTATTTTGATATGGGCTTTAAAGGATGAATTAAGATTGTAATGGGTAGGGACCATGGGGTTAGGGGAGTGGGCATTCTAGTTAATGGGAACAGTCTAAGAAAATTAATATAACAGGAAATATATAAAGAAGGAATGATCAAAAACTCAAAAGAAGTGATCTTCATGGCTTGATCACAGGTTTTATTTTGGGAAATAGTAAAACATACAGCTGGAAAGTTAGGCTTGAGCCAAAGTTTGGAAATTCTTGAAAACCAGGCTGTGTAGTTAGAATATGATTAGGTAAACCATTGAACAATCCCAGGTTTTTGTTTGTTTAATCAAAAAATTCATGAAAATCAAAAGACACTTTCAAAATCCTGGAAAATTTAGAAGAAAGTGTTAGAAATTATACATTAAAAGACAGGATCCAATGATGTAATTTTGCACTGACTTATCCTTATGTCTTTATAAAATATCACACTAGAAAGAGAGAGCCCTTGTAAGGTACTTGTAAGGCAATTGTTACCCTCTTTCAACAAGTAGGATAAATTTACTGCTTAAAATCCAGCCCAACTTTTTTTTTTATTGAAGTAGAGTCAATTTACAATATTGTGTTAATTTCTGGTGCACAGCATAGTGAGAGATATATATATATATACTTTTTCATTATAAGCCATTACAGGATATTGAATATAGTTCCCTGTGCTATACAGTAGGACCTTGTTGTTTATCTATTTTATATACAGTAGTTAGTATCTGCAAATCCCAAAGTCCCAATTTATCCCTCCCCACCCTCTTTCCCTTCTGGTAACCATAAGTTTGTTTTCTTTGTCTGTGAGTCTGTCTCTGTTTTGTAAATCAGTTCATTTGGTCTTTTTTGCTTGTTTGTTTAAGATTCCACATAGAATTGATATTATGTGGTATTTTTCTTTCTCTTTCTGGCTTACTTCACTTAGAATGATGATCTCCAGGTCCACCTGTGTTGCTGCAAGTGGCATTATTTTATTCTTTTTTATGACTGAATAGTATTCCATTGTATACCACAGCTTCTTTATCCAGTCATCTGTTGATGGCCATTTAGGTTGCTTCCATGTCTTGGCTGTTGTAAACCGTGCTATATAAACATTGGGATGCATGTATCTTTTCGAATTAAGAGTTTCCTCCAGATATATGCTCAGGAGTGGGACTGCTGGATCATAGAGTAAGTCTATTTTCAGTTTTTTAAGGAAAAATGAGTACTTTTTTTTTAAATGGAGGTACTGGGGATTGAACCCAGGACCTTGTGCATGCTAAGCATGCACTCTACCACTAAGTTATTACCCTGGGACTTTTGTTGGTGGCTGTCACATTGGTCTCAGGGCTCTTCCTCTCTTCTGATGAGCCAAGATAGCTGTGGTTGTAGTGGAGAGATGCCTGGACTTCTCAGCTCAGCCCCTCCAGAGTTTTGTGACTTGGGCCACTGCCTTAACCTCCTGGGCTTCATTATCTTTCCCTGCAAGTTGAAAAACTTGACCTAAGATAACTTCTAATTGCCTTCAAGCTTTGGCTTTTTATGTCTCTAGGACATTCCTTGAGTAAGCGACTCCAGCGTCTTCAGAACTGCTTTCCCCAGTGCAATGCAAAAAGTTCTTGACAACAGGTGTTAAGAGATAATGTCCAAATTTATAAGCACATAAAGCAGAAGTGGTTCTTTCTATACTCAGCTTAAAATATAGACCTTACTAATTTGCCTCATTTCCAAATACCTTTAAGTATGTACAGCTGAGCTACCTGTGAGCATATCCTATTTTAGGTGTGACATCATTCTGCTGCACAGATTAGAAAAAAAAATCAAATTCTCTTCCTTTCTTTCCAGTCTGCTTTTAATACTAATCATGGCAGAATTAAAAACAGCAATCAATAATATAAAGGTTGAAATCAGAATACCTGGGTTTGACTGTCATGACTACCTCTTACTTAGTTACCTTGGCCAAGTTATTTAATTTCCCTAAGCCCTAGTTTCTACATTCGTAAAGCGATAATTTTGTGAGGATTAAACAAGATAATGGTAATAAAGACTTGACATATAATAAGAGCTCACTAAACAGGAAAATATAATAATAATGTTAAACATATAGAAAATATTGACAAGAAAAAGGGGATCTTTTTAAATACAGAAACATCCCTTAAGAAACTGACTCACCTGGGAAACTAACCTGCTGAGATTTGCCTTCATCTAATCAAGTGATTCTCCATGTTGACTTCATGAGCGAATCATTGGGGAGTTTTTAAACACTACTGGTTCGCAAGCCCCACCCAGATACAGCAAATCAGAATACCTGGCTCACTTAGAGGAGGAGATGTGCTGGAAGGCTGAGTTGATACTCAGAGAGCTCTCAAATCTCGAGATCCAGACGTAATTTAAACTTTAGAGAATGCAAATCTAATTGGGTTGCCTCCTCCTATTAATACCTGAAATTTATAGACCTGGACTGATGTGTCAGTAAATTCGTAATACATTTCATACAGGAAAGCAGTGATTTCCCCCCCCAAACCTGGGATTCCTATATGTTCTGGATAGTCTTAGATAATTTCCATTTCAAATATTCTGATAAATGTCCAGATTTGGAGCTTGGAATCTGCTGTCATCTAGCTCAGACCTAAAGGCAGAGAGCAGGCCTAAATGACGGCCAGATTAGTAACAGTGAGCCACACTGGATGGTTTTGTTAGCTATGTTGGGTCACTAGGGATCTGATAACAGGACATGGGGTAACATAGAAAAATAGAGCTTTAAAGGTTTTTATTCCCAGTATAAAATTTAGGCTTTTTTTCCTTAGTTTGATAAAGAAATTTTGCACTTAGGAGGTTTTATTATTCTTAAAAATACACTTTAGTAGTAATAAGGCCCAAATAACTAAATTAAAGGGATTAAAATAAAGAGAAGAAAATTTTAAACTTCATATGACTGTTTCCACTTCAATTTTGTAAGAATATGAATTACAACAGTGTTATTTTAGTGACAACTTTTGTATGTTCAAATCACTTTCACTACGCATGAGCCATCCCCATGCCTGCTATGAAAGACTTTTCCATTTTTCCAGTGATATAGCCATCACTCAAAATGTTGAACTTCAATATATTGCTATGTCTATATTTAGAAATGACATGTGGTACAAAATGATATTATCATTTATCTTCAAAACAAATAATTCTTATTAAGAATTAATTTTCACGTTGGCCATTGGGAGATCCTAGACTATGCCTCCTACAGCATTTTATTGATTAAATTGGCCTAAGTAAACATCACTATCAGTCAGCAAAAATCCTGATGTCATGTCTCAGCAAAGATTTCAAAACGTAATACCTTTGAAGAATGAAGCAATTTGCATTATAAGCAAAGAAATCTTTCATAAAAATCATAGCAAGTTTAACATCTTATTACACTGGAAATTAATAGGAAATATTTTCTTTAAAAAAAAAATCAGGAGTAGAAAAAGCATTGCTCAGTTCTAGCCTCAGATCTTTGTCTAATTAATAATGTGACCCCAGAGAGATTTCTTAAATTATCTGGGCCTCCACTTTCCCCCTCCATCTCTAAAATCCTTTCTAGCTTCAGTATTCTTTAATTCTTTCATTATATGTGCTGTCATGTTTGGCATTGAGAGAAGCAAAAGCTCATTTCCATCATGTAAAAAGTGAGAGAGTTTCTCTTTGGTTATGTGCTGATCTTTAACACGACAATTTCGGTGTGCTTGGCACTCCTATTTCTCCATTAAAATGAATAAACTTACTTTCTAGCCTAAATGACTGTTCTGTGATTTGGGACACAAATTTAAGGAGATGTTTAATCTTCTATAATAAGGGACTCCCAAATACAGTGGCCTAAATCAGACAGTTCATCTCTTCCATGGATCACTCCAGCTGCTCTAGGGTTGGAGGGGGGCTCTTTTTCACAAGGTCACTCTGGCAGCCAGTTTCTTTCCTTC
This sequence comes from Camelus dromedarius, assembly GCF_036321535.1. Taxonomy (NCBI): domain Eukaryota; kingdom Metazoa; phylum Chordata; class Mammalia; order Artiodactyla; family Camelidae; genus Camelus; species Camelus dromedarius. The sequence goes on from NC_087442.1 coordinate 9,253,068, forward strand.
ATGGTACTCCTCCATCCCTTTAGGGTGTTGTCCTCATCATCATTTGGGGGTTGAAATTTTCCTTAGTAAAGAAGTTCTAGTTTCAAAACCTCGGTTTCCAGATGAAGACATATTCATGGAAGGTAAATGATCTGTCCAGCATAATACAAATTCTTACAGTTAGCGTGACTCCAGTACTCTGTCACTGACAGCAGCAATGCTGGTCCTCCATCACTTCAGACTCAGACCAGCCACTACTTAAGTGTAAGTAAAGACCTTTGATTTTAGAGTGAAGCAGACATTTCTTAAATTCAAGATTTCTCATTGGAGGAAGTGGCATAACATTGCTTACCTATAAAATGGGTGTAATCCTGATTTCATGGAGTTGAAATTAGTTTGAAATAATGTAATGTAAATAAACATGCTTATCACGGAAGTAGACACAGAGCAAAGGCTTTGGCATGCTCCTCACCCTTCCTCACACAGATATGGAAGACCATACTCTTCTGTGCTCAAGTCCTGCACTGTGATGGTGCGACATTCCACCATGCTCACATCTCTTACATGACCAGCAATGGATTCAGATGGTCCTCTCTGGTTATCAAGCCACATTTGCATATATTATCTCATTGGCTACAACACTGTGAGGCGGGAAGTGCTGAGAGAATCACCTTCATCATACAACCATGTGCAAATCACTGTATCACACTTTCTATTTGCACAGCACTTTAGCACTTCTGCACACACTGCCCCATCTGACGATCAAAACTTTGTGAAGAGGGACAAGCACATCTCATTATCATCATTTTATTGATGAGAAAACTGGGTTTGAGGGAAGTCATTAGTTTGATTTATATGTAAATACATATATAATATATATATTCTGATAAAAATCAAACTAATGACTTCTCTCTATTTATAATAGACTTCTGTAATAATGATAACATTATAAAAATGATAATATTATAGTCATAATAATGACATATATATAGTTCTGAAATACTCTTTTTTAATGAAAAAAAGTGAAGGGATAAATCTGTTTCTAAATTTCAAACATTGCTTTGTTTTGAAGTCTCAGAGAAAACTGTATCCCACAGTTCGGACAAGATCTTGAGTGTTTTCTCCATAGGGACCAGGACACTCCCCACTGTGCTGTACCAGCAGGTGTCTAAGGGGTCAGAGCCACAGAAATCAGGGGTTACTTACCCTCAGCTCTTTTCTCTGAGAAGTTGTAGACAGCCACTTCTGTGACTGTGGAGCCTGCCTGACGATTCTGTCCCTCTCCTCCACTGGGAGACACCTCACCAGGAAGGAACCAGCAGTCTCAGTCCTAGGCGCCAGAAGTCTTGGTTCACCACACCATGGTGTCATGGTTTCATTGGGCCCGATCACCATCTCTTCTGCAGGACACACTGACCCTCTTAGTTCATTGTCTCTGGAAATCCTGTCTCCGGAGACTCATTCTTTTATATCCAGGAATGCTCTGGGCTGTGAGTCTATTTTTACCAAGCAGGGGTCTATTTAACAGAAATAGAAAATGTTAAGGAACTAATGGCCTTCGTTCAGGGGCTCTGTGACAGCAGGTGCAGTGTCTCCATGATTTTCTTGTGCTTTCATCATCATGGCCATATGATTGCCACTGTGGCTGCAGCCCTCACATTCCTTTTAAGACAAGATAAAGTTGGATTAGGGGAAAGGTCACACCTGCAAACGTCTGCTTGACCACTTCTCTCGCTGGCCAGATCTCTGCCATGTGGCCACTAGTACCTGCAAGGAAAGCTAATCACTTCAGCTAGAGTAACATCTCCTCTCATTGATCTCAGGGGAACAAAGTCTGCATATTTGGATTATGGAGAACTTCCTTTTGATTTCTCCCTACTACTTTTTTTAAAAATCAAAATAGAAAAAAAATGGGGAAAGATCATGAGTTTCTCTTTCTTCTCTGACGAGGACCTAGTGACACTCTCCCAATCACCTAAAATTTTCCTTGGCAAATATATACATACTGATATGGAAAAACTTGGAAAATATTTTGTGTATAAATGCAGGTAATACCTAGAAGAAGATCTGGAAAGATATATATTAAAATCTTGACAGTCATAAACTGTGAGAAGAAAAATTAGTTTCATTTATTTTGCTTTATTTAGTTTCTAATAACAACATATTTGTGTATTATCTGAATACATTCTTTATAAGAAGATACAGACTAAAAAATCCTGGAAAACTAAGTTCTTGATGTTTTAGTTACCACCTATCTTCTTCATAAATACTCTGTGTCCATACAGGAGATGTTTCTTTAGAGAAGATCTACATGGTCAGTCTCTGTCAAAGTGATTTTAATGAAATCGATTCCTTAAAGAATTGTTGCCTTCTGTACACCTGGACATTTAAAAACATGATTTAAATGGAGCAAAACAAATTTAGTTCTGCCATAAACTCTTCACATTAGTTTCTACTCCTTGGAAATAACATATAAGGTACTAATAAGATTTATTCTATGATGTTTGGTCAAACTAATATGACATATAAGTGCCCATATGTACTACTGGAAAGAGGGCAGTTGTATGTAATGACTCTATAAATTATACCAAAACATTAGACTGCGATTGGACTTCCTGGCAACAAAGAGATGGCATAATAAGCCCAAAATGGAATGATGCTCCACGTGGGATTATTAAAGCCGCAATCTTCAAAAGAGTATAAGTGCAAAACTGAAAGTACAATTAGTCGCAGAAGAATACTGATTGTACCCAGTAGTTTTATAAATAAATGACAAAATCAGAATACATAGTTCTGTGATTAGCTATTAAAACATTATGTAGGCAGAATGTATGTCAAAATGTCATTATGCTTAAGAGAATATCACCAATGGGAGAAACGCATGCCTCATCACAACCGATAAATCACACTGCACATTCCCACCTGGGTACCATGCAGATTGCTCCCTTTGAAGAAAGAAATTGCCTCAATTTGCTAAAAAATTTTTCAATTATATATATATGTATTTGTTAATGGAAGTATTTGGACACTTCAATATACCTTTCTATGATTTTAGTTATTTTTGGTAGGAAATCTCCCTGTTGTTTCCGCGGGCTTTAGGTATTTTTCACTTCATCTGTGATGATCTGCAACTTCATTGCATGTATTTAGGTGTAGAAAGTTTATAGACCACAGAACGACTGAGTAGATTTCTGCCTAGTTCAGATGGTGTTAGAGGTGAGTTTTACCAAATCTTTATAATTCAAACACTTCTTAAGAGAATCAAAAACAAAGGAACGTTATCCAGTGCATTGTCTGAATCAATTATTAATATGATACTGAAACCAAACCAAACTATTACAGAAAGAGAAAACTATAAATGAATTTTATTTATAACTTTAGAAGAAAATATTTCCAATAAAATATTAGTAAATTAAATCCAAAGGTACATATAAAAGTGTATGTCATGATAAAGTAGAATTATCCCAGGAATACAAGACTGATTCAACATTAAAATTTTTTAATGTTTCCAACACATTAAAGATAAAAAGTAAAAAATACATATTCATCTAAATACAGAAAAATTATTTGAAGAAATCAATAACTATTTATGATTTTTAAATGCTTAATAAACACTGAATATAAGGAGAATTACTTTAAATGATACAGTGAACTTAGCAAAAAACTAAAACAAATTTCATTTACTGGTGAAATATTAGGAAACATTGTCATTAATGCTGGAAGTAAGATAGGAAAGCCTGCTATGATTACTTTCAGTCAGTATTCTTCAGGAAATAGTAGTCAACACAATAAGAAAAGAAGAAAGGAAATAGGAGATATATGGATATTAATGAACAGTGACATGGTAATGAGTGTGAGTCTTGTCCTACCATTGGTGAGAAACTATCACACTCAACAAATATTGGATGAAGCAACTGTTTCCAAGAATTGGACAACAGCTGTGTAGGATGTGGTCCTTGAGAGAAGGGAAAAACCTAATGAGCTCTGCTGTCAAACTACAGCACAGAGAAATGAAACCCAAACAGAAGGCAGTGGTGCTGGGCTGAGGACACTGATTGGAGTTTGGGCTTGGAGGGACCTGGACTTTGTCAGCAAGGAGCAGGAGAGGATGAACCCTGGACAACTCCAGGGGAACTCCATTTTGTTTTTAGCCCAATCCTGCCAGCTGTGCAAACATACAGCAAATCTTGCTGAGGCTTGCTTCAGCTCTGGGGCTGAACAAGAGGCTCTGAGCTAAGTAGAGATCCTAAGAATAATACCTTTGTGGAGAAAATTGTGCAAACTTACTACAATATACAAATTAGTTATAAATACATGAAGATATAGACCATGTTTACCAGGAGGTGATATTAAATTTATCCTCTTCCAGTTAACATATAAATTCAATTTAATTCCAGTCAGAAGTTTCTGTGAAAATTAACATGGGAAAAAATAAAAGTGTTTGCAAACTCAAGACAATCTTTAGAAATGAAGGCAAAGAGGGGATGATCACACCTCAGAACAGAGAAGATGTTATGAAGACACAATAATCAAAAGACAGAAAGAAAAGGTGGATGAGTTTGACTACATCACACTCAAAACTTCTGTGGGGCTAAAGAAACTGTAAGCAATATTTAAGATCAGGGAAAGATCAGAAAAGAATTATCTAGACTGTATGCGAAATTCTTGGATATCAGTCACAAAAAATACATTAATCTAATGTAAAACTGAGAAAAATAAGAAAAGACAATTGGCAGAAGAGTTAATGCTAATGGAAAGTAAATATACAAAAAGTTGCTTAACCTCAACAATAATCAGGGAACCCCATTTTCTTTCCATCGAGGCAAATAAAAATAAGTCTGACAGTATAAAGTTCCGGTGAAGCTATGAGGAAGAGAAATCCTCATTCACTGCAGGTGGGAGTGGAAATAAGCATAGCCCCTCAGATGGGAACTAGGCAGAATCTAATGCCATGAAAACATTCATAACCTGAGCCCCTGCGATTTCATTTCTGGGTATATAACTGCTTCCTCCCCAATCCCCCCAAAAAACTTTATATATGTGCTCAAGGAAACATATTCAAGGATGTTTGTTGCAGCATATTTTTAATAGCAAAAATAAAGAGGGGAGACATCTAATTGTACATAAATATAAGAATGAACAAATTGCAGTGTCCTTATGATAAAATATTTTTTATAAATTCAAAAGAATGAACTGTATATCTATATATGATTTAAGCTTAACATAATGGCAGGTTATAAAAAGCAAATAACAAAATATGTGTAGTACTATATATACACGCACACACATGTAGATAATACACACATACATATATACAAAAACGTAAAACACAATATACAATGCCTAGGTGTGTATATTTTGTTTGTTTGTTTGTTTATGAGAAATGGAAACATTAAACATCACAGAATTTACCCTAAGTCAGAACTGTGGGTGGTGTAGCTAAATCTGTCATGTTTCATTTAAGAAAAAAAATGCTAAAGGAGATTTGAGATAAAATATTAAGATTTGTCAATTTTGGATGGGAAAAAGTGAATAGTTTTATATTAGTCTTTATCCCCTTTTGTTCTTTTAAATATCTTAAAGCTTAAAAAAATGAATGTTTGTATAACAAGTGACAGGAATTTGTGGCAGTGAAAAATAATTGAGGAAACCGTGGGTCCTTGCAAATACTATCGCAAGTTCCAAGTCACTTGGGCTATCTGGCTCTGCTGCTCAATATAGCTTTGAAATACCTAGGTTTTCTTTTTCATGGGAAGAGATAATTTAGCGTGGCTTAAGCTTTAAAAAGAAACTTTTTGTTGTTCTACCTTAAATGACTCCCATCTGAAATATTTGTTGGTAACACAGAAACTGGAGAGAATTTTTTTGTTCCCTATTATCCGGCAGTGAAGTTTTCCCCGAGAACGTTTTGAAGCAAAAACCAGATACAAGGCCATGGTCGAACGGTACCTTTAAAGGGTTGTTGCTTGGACCGGTACTTACTTAAAGCATTCCCCAGGGCCCATCAAAATAGAGCTGAGATGCTATGTTCATTCAAACAAATGTCTTGCAATTTATATCTAATGAAATTTTCTCTAATGTTGTTTCCTTCACTCCTCCCTTGTTCATCAATTAAGAGGGAGTAGAATTAAGCCCAACCACAGCATAATGTGAGAAAGTTTCCCAGCATTCCTTAACTGAGGAGTAAGCAAATCACACATGGTTTTTCAAATGTCTGCAATATATCAGAATTGGAGAGAGGAAGTTAATGTGAACTTGGGGAAAATATTACAGCTAATATTGTTCAGTTGCAGACCCTGGATATGTTTTTCTCTTTGATCTTGAAATTATTGGTTACTTTTATGGAATTTGCCAGTAAAATAATTCCAGTTTTATTACTATCCACATCCTGTGGTTTTATTTCCTAATAAAAATATATGTGGTGTTAGTGTTGTCCTGAAATGTAATTGATCTCTGAGAGATATAATTTGCTATCTGGAAAATGGTCTTTTGAATTTCTATAAAGTAGTGTAAATGGATGAATGAAATGCAAAGGGAGACTGTAGTACCAAAAAGTAATAATAGAGATAAAAATTATTTTTCATTATTTTGGCATTGGGTAGTTTTAAGTTTAGTTTACCGAGTTGTTTTAGAATTGTATATTTCAATAGAAATCTTCAAAAATTAGTTTTGATGTTATGAGATCTTTTTCATTCCTCAAATTATTATGTTATCAGTCATTTTAAGTTGAAACCCTCCTTTTCCCCTAGAAATGCGAGCAGATATACTTGGGATGAAATTAGAGATCATAGGACATTTAACTGGGCAGTGTTTAAAAATGAAAATTCCTGATGTGTTTAGAGATCAGTCACAGAAACATGCGGAAACATCCCAGAGAACTTGAGATATTTACTGAGGGTGTGTGTGAAACACACATCCTAAGTATTATGAGAGGCTCACAGACTAAAGACCTAACTGGAGAAAAAAGATGTTATCAGCCCACATTGCAGCCCTCCTTCCCCCAGCTCCTCCCCTGTACCTGCCCACAAATCCCAGCCCAGCTGTCAATCAATTTCATCAGTCCAGTAAGGACACTCCTCTCTGTCTGTTTCACTTCCCTATGTCCCATTTTGGAAAGTAGCCCCTAGGAGAAAGCTCATTTTTCCTGCTTGCTTCCTCTCAAGAACCACACCCAGCACATCTGTTGTCCAATTCTTGAAAACCGTTGCTTGGCACATTTTGTGCAGTGTTACAGTTGTTAATGACAGCAGGGTCAATCTGATATTCATGATGACTTCAGGGTCAGATGGGAAGTCTGTTCTCTTTCTTTCATATCCGTATGCCTCTTGTTTCCTCTTTTCTTATTTTCTCCCACACTGGGGCCTGAGCTACCTGAGGGCAGGGATTAGATATTTGCTTCAAGATAAACCTACAGCCCAGAGAAATGCATATTGAGTGAAGCTAAAGAGAACAAAAATTTAAATATTGTTGATGAACAAAGTTTTTCGCAACCCCATGTTTTTATTATTTCTTCTGAATAAAGATGACTCAGTTTGGAGTCTCTCTTTAGAACAAGAATATATGTATTGGATGTAACAGTCTCCATATACAGATACATAATTCCTGATCCACAGTTCTGAAAACCACTAAAACCCCCTTTTTTTTCTTTTTTTTTTTTTTTGCAAATTTTGTGCCAAAACCTATTTGGTAGCAAACTGGACCTCAGCTGGCCTGAGTGGTCAATGGTGTCTCAAAGCTCCTCCCATATACAGGCCCTAGTACTGATTGTTTTTTCATCCTGTAAATTTTGGTTTAATTGAACAAGAAACATTTCAGAAAAAGTGAATGTTTAGGTAACATTGAAAGTAAAGGAAGCATCTGTCATTATCAATGGTGTAGAACATGGACATAATGATGACTATAACGCATCTTACTGAAGAGAACAGCTTGGGAGCTGCCACTACATGTGATTTAAAGAAAGGAGACAAGAAGATGTTTTATGGTGATAGTGGTGACAAGAACCACTGAAAACTGGGAAATCATTTCAGAAGTAAAAACTGAAGAGCTTGACTGTGCGTTGATTAAAAGGTTCTGACAGCAAAAAACAAAAACAAAGATGCAAGTGTGTCATTGGTCAGTTTGCTGGACAAGCAACCAACCATGAAATATTGATCATTTCCCATAATATGCTTATCAGAGTTTTTGCCTAAGCAGGTCAAACATATTTAACATTCTGTTTTTCCAAAACTGGACTACTAAGAAAATGTGACTTCATCAAAATCCATAGGTAATGAATCTTAAGCAACTGTTATTTTCATGGGGGGAATGCCAAACAATGCTAGTAGGGGACTTTGTTCTTAGAATTAGGCTAGCCAGATCTCATGCCAGTAGCATTTCAAAACATTATTTTTCAATGTAAGTGAATTAATGAAAATCATCCAAAAAGATACCATAAAACTAATAAAAATTGAATCATCAAGTCAAATAATAATATGTAAATTTATACATGTTTATCTGTACTGTATATTAAAAATTGCATTGTTAAAAGTAGGGATTTTTTTAAGACTTTGAGCATTTTCTATTTTTCTAGCTTTCTTGTTGTGCCAGCCTATTTCACAGTAAACACAGCTAAAGAAACAAAGTAGAGAGAAAAGAGAAAATACAGAGCTACCAAATTTGTGTTAGTCTATAATACTATGAAGGTAAATTGTAGTGTTATCATAATATTCTGGTTAATTTCTATGAGGAAGAATTGGAGAAGCATTGCAGAAGTTTTGATTTATTCACCCACATGAAAATTGATTCTTTCCACTCCCTACCATTTTTTTATTTATGCAACTAACTATGTCTAATATTATTAGAGATCACAGCAAGTAGAGCATTCTAAAACTTTTTTGTGCATCATATTAGATTTTAAGGAAGTTACTGGATTTTCACTTATTTTGATATAATTTTGTTTGTATAGATGAAACCACCAAATGAATTTTTTCACTTTCTTGAATGGAAACCCAATTTAATAAACCCTGTCTTGATCCAAATTACGGTTTGGAAACCTAGAAACAATGGGTCTACTTTTTGATTTCCATAGTATAAATGACAAGTCTGAAAAATGTGTCTAATTTCATGGATTGTTTTCTAAGTTTATAAAATCTTTCCTTTCATACTTAATAATTTAATGAAAAATATATAAATCAGTTTCCTCTTTCTCTAATAAATGTTTACAAAAACATAAAAAGTATATATTCAAACATAAACAATATTCCTGTCAGTTGTTTAAATACAATTCCAAGTGATTGTTTAAGAATTGAATGCCTCCTCTACCCACTGGAAAAAAGTAGATTGTAAAAGCTGTTAAGAAAACACAAAATGATCTAATCCTAAATAATAATAAAAGATATATAGACCGCAGCAACCTTGAGATATGACTTTACCTTACTAAATTAGCAAAGGAAATTCTAATTTTAAATTTAACTTTGTTGGAAGATGAATATAATCCTGTACTGTTAAAAGGCTTTCCTGGAAAGCAATAGAACGACAGATATTGACTCATAAAAATGTTCACATGTCAATTATTTAAAATAATGGTGGTGAAAGTATAGCCTCATATGAGGTTATTTAGTATATGTGGTGAGATGGAAAGGTCACAGTAGCAAATGTTATCTTCACTATAATTGAAACGGTTAGTAAAAAAAAACCAAAATCTTGCTCTCACAGAGGATTTGAGAAAAAGACAAAGCCTTGCCTACAGAGAACAAAGTATTACTTGTGAATTTTCTCTGCATTTTTTAAGAAATAGCAACAAGGAAATTACTTTTCTTTATTATTATTGAAATATAGTCAGTTACAGTGTGTCATTTTCTGGTCTACAGCATAATGTCCCAGTCATGTGTATGTGTGTGTATATATATATTTGTTTTCATATTCTTTTTCATTAAAGGTTAAGATTTGCACAGGTTAGCCACTATATATAAAAACAGATTAAAAAACAAATTTCTTCTGTCCAGCGCAGGGAACAATATTCAGTATCTTGTAATAACCTTTAATGGAAATTACTTTTATACTCTAGAGCCACAATACCCAGTATAGTAGCCACTAGCCACACATAGCTAGTAAACACGTGAAAAGTGGCTACTTCAGATATTCCTACAAATAAAAACTGTGCTCTGGATTTCAAAGACTTAGTATAAAAAAAGAATGTAAAATATATGATGAGTAATTTTTCTTTTGATTACAAATTCAAATTATGATATTCGGCTCTATTGAGTTAAACTGTATTATTGAATTAATTGTGCCTGTGTCTATGTACATTTTAAAATGAGACCGCTAGGTCACTAGACAAGATTATGTGATTAAAGAAGGCCCTTCGGCAAAGAATTGCAGATTCTTAAGACAGGAACCCAGCAAAGATGCAGGTGACTATATAGTGGATGCAGATTCAGGTAGGGCACTGACATCTTTTCCAGGGAGATTGTTTGATGGGATCCTCCAATATTAGTGAGACAGCTTTTGGTTGCAGGCAGCATGAAATTCAACTCCACTATATTAAATAAAACAGAATGCGTTGGTTCCTGAAACTCAAAAGTGTACAGATATTTCAAGTACATTTTTTAAGTTGAAATATAGTTGAAATAATATTATGTTAGTTTCAGGTATACTGCATCGTAATTTGACATTGACATACATTATGAAATGATCACCACAGTAAATCTAGTACCCTTCTGTCCCCAAAAGTTATTACATGTTATTGACCGTACTCCTTATGCTGTATTTCACATGTCTGTGGATTATGTATTCTATAATTTGTACCTCTTTATTCCCTGCACCAATTTTGCCTCACTCCCTACCACTCCTACCCCTCTGGAGACAACCCATTTGTTCTCTGTATCTATGAGTCTGTTTTCACTTTGTTTTGTTTTTTAGATTCCACATTTAAGTGAGATTATATAGATTTATCTTTGCTGTCTTAGTTCATTTAGCAAAATACCTCTAGATTCACCCATTTTGTCTTCAATGGCAAGATTTCATTTTTAATGACTAATACTCCACTATATGTGTATATATATGTGTGTGTATATATGTGTGTGTATGTATATATACATATATATATAATATCTTCTTTATCCATTCATCCGTCAGTGGACACTTAAGTTGCTTCCATATATTACCTTTTGTAAATAATGCTGCAATAAACACTGTTGTGCATACATCTTTTCAAATCAGTGTTTTTGTTTTATGCCAGTCAATACCCAGAAATGAAATTGCTGGATCACATGGCAGTTCTATTTTTAATTTTTTGAGGAGCCTCCATAAAGTTTTCCATAGTGGCTGCACCGATTTACAATCCCACCAACAGTGCATGAAGGTTTCCTTTTCTCCACAGCCTCACCAACTTTTGGTATATTGTCTTTGATGATAGCCATTATGACAGGTGTGAGGTGGATTCTCATTATGGTTTTGATTTGTATTCCCCTAATGATTAGTGATGTTAAGCATCTTTTCGTGTGTCTGTTGGCCATCTGTATAGCTTCTTTGGAAAAATGTCTATTCATATCCTCTGCCCATTTTATAGTCAAGTTGTTTGTTTTTCTGATGTTGAGTTCTGTGAGTTTTGCCATCATCTTCATTCTCAGAGGGAGTCCCAGTTGCCTTCTGCCTCTTCAGAAGGCTCTCCAAGGTCAAGTGCGGGTCTCATACAGGCTCTCTTCAAACTGCTGCCTCTGCGTAGAACTCAGAGAAAAATGAGATTTTACAAATGCCCTATAAGAGTGAAATCCCCTTTTCCTATAGCCCTCCAGCAGCCTGTACTCAAGCCCTGCTAGTTTTCAAAGCCAGACATTCTGAGGGCTTATCTTCCTCATGGAGAAACTCCAGGCTGGGGTGCTCAGTGTGGGGCTTGGACTTCTCACTCCTTGGGGCAGACCTCTCTGATTTTGCTATTCCGCCCATTTGTGATCACTGACCTGGGAGTGTGGGTCCTGGCTCTACTGAATCACCAGCCCTCCAACATGTCTCATTGTGGTTCCTTCCTTTTGTCTTTAGTTGTGGAAAATCTTCTCTGTTAGTCTTCAGGTTATTCTCATAGACAGTTGCTCTGTAAGTAGCTGTAACGTTGGTGTGTCTGTGAGAGGTGATGGGTTCAAGGTCTACCTACTCTTCCATCTTGGCCACCTCTAATTCAGACCCGCCTTGATGCCGTGGCTCAACTATGTCACAAATATCCAACTTCCTTCTGCATACAAGAATCCCCTTGTGGTTCTCCTAATGGCAGCAAGATGGTTACCGGTAATAATGGGCTTTATGCTTCCTGTTTTAAGACCTGTATGTGAAAGTGTATTTGTCTTTTGTTGTTTTTGTTGCTTTCATGGAATGAAGAGGAAGTTTCTTTTCCAAAAGATACTAAAAAAATGCCTCCCCCTCCCATCTCATTGGCCTTCATTGATTCCCAGTCTCATCTCTAAGCCAATCACTACTGCCTAGAGTTAAGATGAGCTGATTGAATTAAGGCAGTCATGGACCACCACCTGTATTTGAGAGCTTGGGGCTGGAGGTCAGTCCTGCCCAAATTGCACAGCTGGTAAATACATAGTCATTAAGAAAAAAAGGAAAGTACAAATGTCCACTCTACAACCTCTGGCATAAACAGGGAGGCAAGAATTCTAATAGAAGTTTTAATCAACATCTTAGCATGGGGTAAAAAGTACCCACAAGGGAAAAATGAATATATAAGCTTTACGAGACATTTTTAAAAATTTGTACTATCCCAAATTTCTTTGCTTTTAATCCCTGGGGTGGGGTGGGGGTTGTTTTGTTTGTTTGTTTTCTCTCATAGTCTTAGCAACATAACCATCAAATTCAAGGGTCATAAATGCTTCTTTTTGTTCGTATCAAGGAAGGAACTAGCGAGGGGATACTGAGCTGAAAAGCAAGGAGGACACAGACCTGAGCAAGTATTAAGGATTTGGAAGGATGAACATTAAACCCCCTCTCCATGTTTTGCTTATCTGTCCATGTCCTAGTTAATCAAAAGGGGCAATGTCCCGAGTGGGCCTCACTTAATCCATTTAAAGAGACGAGGCCTCCCTTGAGTCCAGAGAACCCAGACAGCAGAGGGGAAGGAGATCTGTAAAAACAGCTCTCTGTTCTGGGACTCCCACACTCCCCTCATTGCTGCTGATCTGCTGATCCACTTTGCCGGCGTAAACTAGCATCCAGGCTCGTGGTGGCTCTCCCTTGGGTTAGGATCTCCCTGGCTCCTCGGCCAGGTATGGGGCACAGCTCTGCGGTGGGGGTTCTGGCTTCAGCAGAATTTCCTCATCACCAAGGTCAGAGGCAGCAAGAACAGACGTGGCTTTCGGTCTGTCCCTGTGAGGTCCCAGCTCATGCTGTGGATTTCCATCCTGGTCACGGTCTTCCTGATGCCTGTCTGTGGTCCCTGGGCTCCAGCATTACATGTGGAGACAGTTTTGTTGGTGGGGACGGCTTAGTCAGGCCTCACAACTCTGTCAGCCAACTCATTGCAATAAATAAGGGGGCACCTGGGGCTGCGATTCTGGAGGGAAAGGAAGTTCAGAGAGGTAAACCTGTATTGGACTCTACTTTTTCCCATGAGAGATGTGTTGATTCAAATCAGTGGCTGAGAGACTCAGAAGGTAAGAATGAAGTGGAGGCTGAGTGGGGCCAAGGGGCATTTTACTTCAGGAATAGTCACAGAAGAGAGGCCCAGCTTAACACCCATAGCTTTCAGATGTCAGGACAAAGATCTACACCTTTGAAAGAAGAGTGTTCTGGATATAGACCAGCTTTAAGGACTGAAGACCAGCTTTGATTCGGTTCATTTTCTGATTCACTTGATCCACCCTTAGCCTAACTGCTTGCCAGAAACAAAAGGAAGTATTTACTAGAGAAAGATAAGGCCAAGAGCCATAAATTATCTCCACAATTAAAAAGAAAAAAGAAAAAAAAAACACTAAAAAAAGACACTTTTTTAAACTATAATTAAGAAGACTAAGAGGAAAAAAATGAGGTATAGATATTGGCATTACCAGAGATTTTTAAATGCTGATGATATGGACAGTATATTTAATAAGAAACAATATCTTTAAGATACAAAAGGAAAGTAACTACCAAATTAAAATGGCATACTTAGTAAAAAAAAATCCTTCACAAATAAATGCAAAATCAAGTCATTTCAGACAAACAAAACTAAGGGAATCCATCTGTAGCAGAACCCATGCAAGAAAATATTAAAGGGGTTCTTCAGGAAGAATGATAATGATCAGAGTTGGAAGCATAGAGATGCAGGAAGGTGGGAACAGCAAGAGAGAAGTAAATATGTGGATAAATCTAAATGAACATGAACTTATTAACAATAGTGCTAGAGTCTTATAGGTTTGAAATATAAAGATAAATAAGGCATAACTTACAAGCACTAATTACAAGAAAGCTATTTTAGCTATAATAGCAGACAACATAGACTTTAAAACAAAAAGCATTACTAGAAATTACAGGAAACATTTTCACACTTTCTAAGAATAAAAGAGTCCATTCACCACAAAGATATTAAAAAATTTAAATTTGTATCTATGTAATAACATGGCCACAAAATATATAAAGCAAAAATTGGTAGAACTTAAAGGAGAAAAATGCACATCCTCTATCATATTAGGAGATTATCACACTTGTCTCAGTAACTCATAAAACAAAAGATCAACTAAAATAAAGAACTTAAGAGCTATTTGACCTAATTAGCATATCTAGAACACCTGAATTATAGACTTTGCACTCTTTCAAGAATACAAGGAACACTTACCAAAGTAAATTATATATTAAGTCAATCTCTTTCATAAGCAAAGATGCAAAACAAAGGAAAATTTGCAAATCAAGTCCTGCAATATATAAAAAAGATGATACATCAGAATCATGTTGGTTTTAATCCAGCAATGCAAACCATACAAGATCAATTTAATATTTTAGAACCAATTAATACAATGTACCACATTAACAGAATAAAGGAAAAATGATCATCTCAATAGGTACATAAAAAGTGATAGAATCTCGGATCCATTTATAATTTTAAAAAAGTTATAACATACTAGGGTAGAAGGACATTTCCTCTATCTGATAAAGAGTATCTATAAAAATCCTATAATATAAATCATATCAATAGTGAAATATTAAAAGATATCCCCCTGAGATTGGAAATAATACACAGATACTTGGGAATAAAACTGTTATTACTGTCACACCACCTGACTGTACAGGTAGAAAATCAAAGTATTGATAGATGAATTATTATAATTAATGTTACTATAATTATTGTGTGAATATAACAAGAGCTTGGCTTAAAAGTCAATGTAAAAGTCCAATCTAATTATTTCAGAAAACCAAGGAATTAAATGTTTTAATTTTTAAATTTAATTTTTAAAGGTGAAAATAGAGGATGTACCATGTTCACAGACTGGAAGACTCAAATTTGCACACATCAATTCACCTAAAATTATTCCATGTATTCAATGCAATTCTAGTCAGGTTCTCAGAATGATGTAGATCAATGAAGTTAGAACACTCCCTCACACCATACACAAAATTAACTCAAAATGGCTTAAACACTTAAACACAAGAATATAAAAAGTAAAACAAATGAGCAACTACCACCATACAGAAACAGGCACAGACATAATAGAGAACAAACTAGTTGTTACCACATGGGAGGGAGTGGAGATGGGGACAAAAATAAGCAAAGGGGATTAAGAAGTATAAGCTACCATGTGTGAAATAAATAAGTTACAAGAATATAATGTTCAGCATAAGGAATAAGTCAATATTTTATAACTTTGTGTGGAGTATAATCTATAAAAATATCAGATTATTGTGCCACACGCCTGAAATAATGTAATGTGGTGAATAAACTATACTTCAACAACAAAAAAAAAAAGTCAGCAAAAAAATGCATTTCAATAAGAAGGAAACTCAAAATGGCCAATAAATATGCAAAAAAGTGATCAATCTGATGGATCATCAGGTAAAATCGACCTAAAACTGCAAAGAAGGAAGACAGCAGAACCACCAGAATGGCTAGAATTAAAAATGACTGAGAAGACCGAGCATTTTTGAGCAAAGAGATGTTTCAGAAACTACTGGGAGTATAAATTGGCACAAGCACTTTGGGAAATGGCTCGAGAATATCTGCTGAGGTTAAGTATACCCAGACCCCATGACCCAACAACGCTACTCCTAGTCATTTTGAGGTTTTCAATATTCATTTTTACAAATTATACCCTGAATGCATATATGAAATGTTCCACATCAGAGACAGATTTCTTATTTATTACCTCACAGTCAATAAAAAGTGTGTTGCCCACTATATGCCTTTTGCCCCAGGTCTTAACTCCTGGGACCATGCAATTAAAGCTAACAGAACTTTTCCATACATGAATGGCAGGTTCTCCATAAGCCAGGGAAGAGAAAGAGATAATTTTCTCTTCCCTTCTGAAAGTGTCTCTTCCTGACACTTGGTATACAAATAATATCTCTCCAGGAGCCGGACAGTCACATAATCTTGACTTCTGTGAGACCCAGAGTTGTGGGGCCTCACTGGTTTTTGAAATGTAAATACCCAGATAGATTAGGATAAATAAAGACAGACAAGTCTCTGGGTATGAAGCTAACATAGGTGCCTATCTCTTTGGCTTTGGGGGAGGTCAAAGAAGTTCCACTATACTTTGCATCAGAGCAATTATCTCCTTCATTAAGGAAACGAATGGCTATAGATCTAATCTTTACGGTATGTGAATGTATTTCTAAGATAAGTGAAAGCAAATGTCTCTTGTAGCGTATTTGTTTTCATGGCTAGGACTTTTACATGAAACATGAAAAATCCAGGAATTGTTTTACTTCTCCACAATTATATACCCAACAGAAATGTGTACACATGTGTACCAAAGACATGTTCAACAATGTTCATGGTAGCTTTATTTTTCCTCTTTTCTTTTTTTCTTTCCTTCTTTCTTTCTCTCTTCTTTTCTTTCTTTCTCTCTCTCCCTCTCTCTCTCTTTCTCTCTTTCTAATTGAAATATATTGACATACAACCTTTTGTAAGTTTAGAGTATACAACATGTTGATTTGATGCATTTATATATTCCAATATGATCGCCACTGTAGTGTTAGCATACACCTTTATTATTTCACATAATTATAATTTCTTTTCCCCCCAGCTTTATTGAGATATAATTGACATGTAACACTGTGTGGGCTTAAGGTGTACAATGTGTTCATTTGATACACTTATATACTGCAAATGATTGCCACCATAGTGTTAGCTGACCAACACCTCTATTACATTATATAAATACATTACTTTTAGGAGGTCAAAACTGGAAACTCCCCAAATGTCTATCAAAAGTAGAGTAGATAATTATCTATTACATTATATTCATACAGTAGAACTCAATATGGCAATAAAAATAAAGGAAACTGCACTACATGCAACAACACAGATGATTTCACACATAGCTTTAAGCAAAAGAAGACAGACAGGAAGAAACATATACTCTGTGATTCCATTGATATAAAATTTTTAGATAGGTAAAACTAATCTATGATTTTAGAAGTTGGGACAATGCTTAACTTTCGTAAGGAAAATGGGGACAGTGAGTGGGAGGGGAGCAAATCAGGGGGTTCTGATAATAGTATGCATTGATCTGGATAATGGTCACATGGGTGTGTTTATTTTGTGAAAAATATGGGCTGTTCAATTATGATTTGTATACTTTTCTTTATGTATATATATTTTAAATTGAAGTATAGTTGATTTACAATAACGTGTCAGTTTCAGGTGTACAGCAAAGTGATTCAGTTATACACACACACACACATATACATATTCTTTTTCAGAATCTTTTCCATTATAGGTTATTACAAGATATTGAATACAGTTCCCTGTGCTAACAGTAGGTCCTTGTTTTTTTTATCTATTTTACATCCAATAGTGTGTATCTGTTGATCCCCTACTCCCAATTTATCCCTCTTCTGCCTTCCCTTTTAGTAACAATCAGTTTGTTTTCTATGTCTGTGAGTCTACTTCTGTTTTGTAAATAAGTTCATTTGTATCACTTTTCAGATTCCACCTATAAATGATAGCATATATTTGCCTTTGTCTGATTACTTCACTTAGTATGGTAATTGCCAAATCACCAGGTCCCTCCATGTTGCTGCAAAGGGCATTATTTCATTCTTTTTTATGGCTGAGTAGTATTCCATACACATACATACCACCACTTTTTTATTCAGTCATCTGTCAATGGACATTTAAGTTGCTTCCACCTCTTGGCTATTATAAATAGTGACACTATGAACATTGGGGTGCATGTATCTTTTTGAATTAGAGTTTTTGTCTTTTCTGGATTTATGCCCAGGAGTGGGATTGCTGGATCATACAGTACGTCTGTCTTTAGTTTTTTAAGGAAACTCCATACTGTTCTCTATTGTGAATATACTTTATATTCAAATGTTCATTTTTTAAAAAGGGGGAAATTTCTCCTAAGGGTTCCCACAGTTCTGTAAGAATTCAAGGTCAGCAAAAATTCCAGCTTCTGGAAATGCTAAAACAGAGAAGAGCAGCATAACACAAGTGTCTGTGTTCCCCTCCCTGTCCTTGGGGTTCCTCTACGCCTCCACCTTAGTCCTCCTTTTCTCTCAAGTCTGCTTGGCAGAGGAAGACAGATGACGTAGTGAGAGTAATTAATCGTGTGGTTAATATTGTTTATTCCTAAATGGTTTTCCTAATGGAAAATAGATAGGATTTGAGGGTCTCTTGTTTGTTATTCCCAATAGGAATTAGAACGGAGCTGATAGCTTTGAGGCTCTGTGTACAAGCAGGGAAGGCATTTATACCGATTAGTGCTGTCTCTTCCACATCGCTTATTAAATAGTTTGAATATGACCTCTGGCTTAGATTTTTTTAAATAAATAAAAGGAAAAAACTTTCCTTTCAAAGCAAATAGACACTAATTATAAATTTAAAATTTAAATTTTCTCTAATGGAAAAATCCTAATCACTGAGAGGATAAAATAAAGCAAGCTGACAGTTTTCTACACCAAAGGGACTATAGGTGATCACTAGTAAATTGAGAGAGAGCACTAATGTTCCAAAGCAATTTTCTAAAGCCAGAATCATTCCCTCACACACCTGCGGAAGATTCAGAAGCCTGGGGGGGGGAAGTAAACATTTATTTCAAAAATAAACTTTAAAGTTTGGAAATAAAAACAGACAAGCTGTTTTCTTTTATCAGAAAATGTGACTCTACACTACCAGAGGTACTGTAATCAGAATTTCAAAGAGCAGAAATAACAGGTGACAACTTACTCGGAGACACTCAAACCTACCGAACCGCAGAACAAGTGCAATTTACATCCATTAAACCTCGTATAAGCAGAGAGAGCTAGAGATGAAGAGACAAAGATTCTAACTCCAATTTTGCCGCTGACTATATGAATTTTCTTCTCTGTAAAACAGGAACAAGCACTCAGTTTCTATCATGAGAAACTAAAGAGTAAGGTGAAAATTATTCCACAGGAAGTAGCTTACAAATTACATTTGTAATTATTACTAAAAGCTTCTGGGGACTCTGTGTTTCTGTCTCCTTTTCGTTGTCTCCTCATTCTCTCCCTTTATGTTTTTTCCTCCCTCCCTTTTACCTCTTTTTTTTAAACCTTTTTTCTTTTCTTTCAACCTTCACTATCACTTTCTTAATTGTCCATAGTATGGTATTTTAACTGACAATATATTATATATATATGTGTATGTATATAGATGTATTGTGTGTGTGTGTATATATATATATACACACACCATATGGCCAGTTAAATATATATTATATGTAATATATACATATTATACATATATACACATTACATATGTATATAATATGTACATGTTATATAATATATATTATACAGTTAAATATATATACACTATATTTCTTTCTTAAACATCAACTAAATTGTTACTTTTACTTGTTTGCAACACAAAATTAATTTTGTTTCAACGAGTTACTTACTGGTTTACAAGAGAAAAAGTTAAAATTTTTTCTTAACCCTGGTCTAAAAGAATCATCCTTGGATTTATTGAAATAAAAGATTTTGTTTCTTGGTGAACAATATTTCAGGGTCACAAGGAACCAACCTACTAGTGATTTTCTTTTCAGGGACATTGAACATAACATCACTTCATTTCTTTTGGCTGCCCTGTATCTTCCCCTTGGGTGACTGTGTATCTGGCCTGCCTCCCCTCCCTGTCTACTTTCTGAATATGAAATGAGATCCTAGGATGACTGATCAATGTTTATCAATCAATAAGCACTTTCTCAGCACTCATAATATGCATAGCTTCTGTTAGATCTTTGGAAAACTGGGGTTAAGAAAGAAGTGTTTTTTTTCCTTTAAGTAACTTGCTTCATGCGTGTACCCAGAAAGAGTATAAATATAATCTTTTAAATAAGAATAGATGCATTTGGTTTTATTCACTCAACAAACACAGAGAACTCTTTGCTTGGTATTGTTAGACTGGTGAGAATACCAAGAAAATTAGGGAAGGAGTCCTATCCTCAAGGAAAGTACCATCTGAAAGGGAAGAAAGATAAGTCAACAGACAATTATGTTACAGTGCAGTGTAGAAAGTATCCTAGTCGCAGACGGGAAGCAAACAGAGAAAGGATTAACTCTGCCTGAGGGAGTCAAGGCTCCACAGAGGAGGAAGCTTCCCCGGAGGTCAAGGAAATTCACCAGGTGATGGAGCGAGAAAACAGCGCGTGAAACACGGGCTTGTCGCTTGTTGGCTTCTGTTCCTCAGATGCTGGTATCCTTCAGGGCTCTCCGCAAGATCCTCTCTACTTCCTGCCCCATGTGCCTTGTTAGAGTGGTTTCCTCCACCCCACAACGCCCATGGGAAAACTCCGCCCAAATTGGTGTCTTCAGCCTCAGAACTACTACATGTTTATCTATTGGCCAGGAATCTACGTTTAAAGGGCCTAGTGCCACTTCATGCTCATCAAGTCCAAACTAAACTTAACTTTGCTCGCTGTTTCTATGCATAAGGGTGCACCAGCCCCTTGACTGGTCTACTCTGATCCATTCTCAGTACTTGGGGCTGAATGATGTCACTAAAATGAAGATTTAGTCTGGATATTTTCCTGTTTGAACCTGTCAAAGCTTTTCCATTGTTCTCAGAAAATGTCCGAGATGGTTTTACAAGATGCTGGATTATCTGGTCATTGTTTGCATCACCACCCGCCCCGCAGCCATCTTTCTTGCTGTCCTAACCCCTCATCGTACATCCCCGGTGATACTGAGTTTCCCCAAGTTCCTCACATTTGCCACTCTGTGTTCTTTTCCTTGAACATGCTCTTCTCCTATAATCTGTCTTGGGTAAAACCTCATTCTCCAGATCTCAGATTAAAGGTTCCTGCCCCTGAAATGCAATTCCTGACCCCCACAATGCAGGCTGGAACCCCATCTTCTATGGCCCCCTGCACAGCTCTTCGTGCATGATTTGTAGTGACCATTTCCTTACCTGGTTATCCCCTCTTGACGGCAAGGTCCATGAAAGACTGAATATGTCTGTCTTGAATAGTGTTCTGTTCCTTGGCACATAAGTGCTCAACATGTGAGAAAAAAGATCAGAACCGATGAAAATACGGTAAAAATGAGAAAGAAAAAAAAGGAGGGAGAAAGCAGTCTAAAGAGTGCTGGGTGCACGTAAACCACAAGAAGGAAGGCTCGGCTCCACAGAGGGCGGACGACTTGATTCCAGGCAGAGAGCAAAGGCATTGAAACTGGCTAGCTGATGTAGAGTGAATTTTTAAAGCTTAGGTCTAAATTAAGGACTGGCTTAGACATCGCCAATTTCATGTCTAAGTCTTAGTCTCCCTTCTCATTCAAGTACTTCCTTGAAAGGAAGGATTATAATCACCTTAAGAGAGGACCCCAAAATTTTTGACTGTTCATCCTTCCTGAGAAGTCTTTTTTTTTTTCTCCAGTTCCTTCGCTTACCCTGAACTCTTGAAGGGCTTGGACCACCACTGAGAATTAACACTATGTATTGAGACATCTCTCTCACACACACCCGCCTCTCAAAAAGGGATGGATCGTTACGGAATCCGAATTGAAATAATAATACAGGCCGGCACTTGTGCGTCCCAGCTTGGTTAAGACATTTGTTCAAATAAGTTAGTATTTCTGTCTCAACTGATTGAAACAAATGCACCTACTTATGCAAAGGGAATAAAACTGAAGTAGAAGTAGGAAAAGACGTTGGTTATTTGTTAAGAGATCAACTTATTAGTTAAATAAGTACTTGATACATATCATTGGATTTGTTCACATAACTCTTAGACGTGATTGAATCTTCCATTCAGTTTTTCTATGATTAGTAATTAGCTGACATATTAGTACAAAGAAAAGTGCCAAGTACAAAGGGCTGTAATAGCTTTAACAAGGCTGACCTAAAATGTAGTTACTTCTTCCACAAACAGCATCACCCAAGTACGTGTCATTCTGGACAGTGGTAGGAAGCAGACCTAGAATTGTCTGACAGGCAGTCATTAAATTACTAGAATTTGCTCTTGTGAAATAAACTCAGTGTATTTCTTTCTTTAAAGTTCTGCATTGGCTCAAGAGCTAAATTTTATAAGTTATAAGTGTATAAATGATGGACTTTGGGTAAGTCAATAACTGAAAAACTGATGAATGTTCAATAATTGTGTGCAAGTAGATTTTTAAACATTTCGCCAGAAAAAGCAAACAGCTTGGGACCCACGTATCAGAAAGAGTCCAACAAGATGAGAGGACAGGGTAGCGTTCCCTCATGGAGGAGAAAGTCCTTCTGAGAATGGATGAAGCGTGGTTTAAGACAAGACTCTCTGAGAAGAATCCAATCCCAGGGTCTACAGAGAACAACAAAGGCCTGAACGGAACTTCCTCTGTGGGGCCTGTCGGTCCCAGGATCACTGAGGAACCGGGAGACGTGAGCGAGGACACCTGCCAGCCACTGAGGCGCTGACCTCTGAAGAAACCCCCCTCTCTTTCTAGAGAATCTATATCACAGACAGGCTGCTTTTGATTGAAACTGCCCCCCTCCCCAAACACACACACTCACACATACAAACTAGCTTAACTCACAAAGATAATTAATTATCTTATTTAACTGAAAAGCCCAAGATAATTAGCTCCCTGGGCTTCAGGTAAGTCTCAGTGGCTTAAAATACATGAACTGGACCCACTTTCTATCTCTCCATTTCTTTGCTCTGCCTCCGTAATGTAGCCTGCACTTTTGCTAGGCTCTCCTCTTGAAACCCCAAAGCAGCCTCCGCATCTCACAGAACTGCACAATCCCAGGGTTCAAGTCCAAGAGGGTCTGCTGCCTAGCGAATTCAAAGTCCCAGCTTTGAGTCTCACTGGAGACCTTTTGGCCAGACTGGAGACAAATGTCTTAGCCAACTAGTGGAGCCGAGGAGATGGGGTGTGTTGATTGGCTTAAGCCAGTTTAGTGGTTTAAGCCAGTTAGATTCTAACTTCGGAGTTGACAGCAAGTTCTAACTCAACTCACGTGGCTGAAAAATGTGGGGTATTGTTAGGAAAGAAGAAAAAAGGCTAGGTTCTGGAGAAGCATGCGAGAAATACCCTATTTCACATCATGTTTGTGACACCGAACACTTACTGTGTGCTTAGAATACACCAGCACTGTGTGAGCAGCCAGACTCGGGGAGGATGAGGTATACGGGGAAGTACAAGATGTGGAGATGAATATAGCATGGTCACTGACCTTAAGGAGCTTAACCCTCTGTTTGCAGAGACAAATATTAATAATTTCCTTGGCAAATCATGTCAGGGGCAATGACAAATGTGTGTCCTTCATACGTACGCACCGGGGGTAACTGCTGGAGAATTTGGCAATGAACCTTGGTCCCCGTCCTACTTTCACATCCCTGGTTCCCACATCCTCTGTGATAAGTTTCTTCTATATGGCATATTTTGGCAAAGCAGAAAGCATCCAGATTATTGTGAAATTGTTATAAGGAGATGGAGAAAGAAACAAATTTTTTCATTTTCAAATTTTAAAGGTTTTATGAAACCATTGATTGCCAAGGATGAGAGTACTCATCTATTTAAATCATATTCTATGTTTTCTTTCATAGTTCTCTTTAAATTTAATTTAAATAGCTGTCATGCCTTCTCTACCATTATGTCTTGCCTGCCTCCCCCCTGCTGATGGTGTTTTTAAGCAATGACAAAATGACATTAAAAATTCAATCAAAATGGCTATTTTTTTTCCATCACTCTTTGACTAGAATGATATATTAAATGTGAAGAATAGCTTTTTTCCCTCAGCCTGAGAAAAGATATTAGAATCTATCATCAAGATTCACACTTTTAAAATACCAAGGCTTGCTTAGGTTTTATAAAGTCACATTTTCTGTGACTGGAGCATTCCCGAAGTGTCTGGTTATCCCATGAAGTACTAAAAATTTTACAGTACTCTGCTGAGGTTTTAGAAAACATATTATGAGCATCTGTGATAAGAAACCTAGTAGAAGATGCTCCACCATTAGAAGAGAGGCAGGATTCCTCACTGTCGCTAGTGCCACTATCTGGGATTGAATGAGAGACCATAAAATCTGGTAAAGCCATTTTAACCCAGAAAATAGAGACGAAATAAATTCCTAAGGGTTAGTAAAGGTAAGAACCCCAAGAAACCCCAAGAAATCCTTCTAAGGGAGGCTAGCAGAGGTATGCAGACCCAAAAACATAAGTGCCAACAGGGCTATCAGATTCTAGGTTGAGAACGAGTAACCAACAAGAGAATATGGCTCTCGGGACTAGCAGGGACATGAGAGCACAGGGAGGGAGGGGCTTGTGATGGGGACCTTTTGTGCCACATGGGCGTGCGGTCTGAGCAGATTGGAATCAGACTTCACATCTCTGCTTCTGAACCTGCAGCCACACGTGCATGTAGTTTTGACTGGCTGATGCCAGAAGCCAATAGGCCCCTGCAAGCTTAGTTCTAAGGCTCTGGAATTCACATAAGGTGGTTCTGTCCCAAGGAAGATTCCTGTTGGTGGAAGGCCAGCAGGAAAAACATGTACATTTAAAGACAGTCCTCTTTCTTCCTCCTAATTAACTCTAAGACATAAATTACAGAGTGATTCTTTCTTGTTTCCCAATTGTTCTGTCTGTGCCCAGAGTAAGTAAGCGATTGGACCGCTGCAGTTTCTTTCCAGTCCACAGTAGAAAGTTGTGATTCCAGTGATGCGGCCACCTTCACCTCTAGGTTCCCGGAGACGCCAACACATCCCTGATGATGTGCAAAGAAATTGTTCCTGTGCTTTTTATGACATCTACTTAAGGCTAAAATGTGTATCTCACGTGGAATCTTTCTCCCTTATTTTGCCCTAAAAGTGGACTACATCTGCTATCCTTTCTCAATATCTCTAACTTTGTAAAGTCCCACCAGCCTATAACCAGAGAATCTAATTCAATGTTTTGACAGGCTAGCCAGTTTGTTAGATTATTTGGAGTTAAGTATGTTAGTGACCAATAAGAGTTTAATATGTTTTCTAGAGCAAAAAAGAAAAAAAATACATATTGTATGTATTTTTATATAATGTATATATTTTTAACAGAGCTTTTTAATATTTGAACAAAAATATCATCAGGGGATTACAAAAGAATAGCCTTTCAATGTCCCTCACAGGAACCATGGCTGCCCACCTTATACGTAGAAGATTTCCTCCTCCGTGCCAATCCTGCTGCAATCCTTTGTGTTTTCTTCTGCACTCAAGTATTTTCACGTTCATTTTATGTATGTGTACCTACTTGTTTATTGATCTGCCTGCCCTTTAAATCCTTGCACCTCAGTGATGCCTTAAATTCTAAGTTACCAGGGAAAAGAGAATCTGCTCAATTCTCCTTAATACAGCATCACATTTAGGTAAATGTACTTAATAAGTGGTTTTGATCTCAAGAAAAAAAGTGCATGCAATATTATGTCACAGGGTTATTTCTTCATGACATCTTTTGAGGGTTCTGCTGTTCACCTTCCTTTACAATTAACTTTTAAAAAATCTCTCTTCATAGAAGCCCCAATATAGAGGACAACAAGCAGCAGTCCTTAAGAGTGAAAAAAAAAAAAACAAAACAGTCAGGGTCCCCTCGTGTCTGGATGTAGCCCTGGTCACAGAACTCTGAGTTTCACTCCTCGGTATGCAGTACAGATCACGTCGTTTTATAGGACACGCGTCTCCCCTGAGGATTTAAGATGACAGCTTTCTACCCAAGCCACTGAATTCCGCATCTCTGGATGTCAAAAATGCACCTCTCTCTTTTTTTTTAATCTCTTCTTTTACAAATGGGGGAATTGAGATCCTTGGAGGTTAAATGGCTTGCTCATGGGGACACAGCTAATTAGCAGACTTGCAGACATCATTCATCAGCCTTAAAAATGTCCTTCCAGTATGTTGTCAAGTATAACCTATTACCCTTAGGAAAGCTCCTTTCCGAAGAGCTAGGAGGTTCGTCAATACTACTCGCCTTCCTTCATAATTAACTTTTGTTTTATGTCTCTTAACAGAGTCCATAAAATAGAGGACAAGCAGCAGTTGGTATTTTTAACCTACTGTAGTTTCTGTATGTTATTAAACCAAATTTAAAACAATGTAAATTATTTAAAAGAAGTAAGCAAAGTCTCATCAACAAAATAAAACTATAGCTTTTTGATTGTGTTTCTTCCCAGACTTCTTTCTTTAATCTATTTATACAGATTTTTAGAAGGCTCTAGTATAGTTGTGTTTGTTATATGCATAGTTATGTGTCTAATTGTTCTGTTTTTTCCCTCAACATTATCTTGTTCATTGTTCTATCTTTCTACAAAATTCTACAAAAATATATACAAAATAACTGCACCATCGTGATACAAGAGGATAATGAACTTAACCTTTTCCCTATTTTTGGAAACCATGCCTGGGACAAATATCCTCACGCCAAGTGAAAGCTTCTGTGAAACAGCGCATGCAAATATTGAATGTTGTTTTGACACAACATACATTTGCTTTGCCAGGATAGGGCTGGCAACAGAATGAACTTGTCTTTGAGATGTTTAAACGTTTTCCTTGGATAGCCAACCATTTTACTGAACTGTAAACTCTATGGGTAAATATTTATGTCTCTTAGTTTAGAGTAGGATAGGCAGTTATACTTTATATTATTATATACCTAGAATTGGCCAAAATACATTATACACATTATATACTTACAATTTACTTAATATACATTAACCAGAACCTTCCCAGAAACTCTATAGGGGAGGTGTTATTATTCTATTTGATAAATTTCTAAATGGAGAACTGAGGCTCAGAGAGGTTCAGTGATTGCCAGAGCCAGTTTCCAGTTAATTGACTTCAAGCCCATGTTCTTGACATTGGACTGTCTTGCTACGTTGGGTACCATATCAACACTGAGCAGCAGTGAGAGGATTCAACGGCCAGTTGTTTGCTGGGAGGTGGGTTGGCAAAAGGCTTTATGTGCTGCGAATGGTTGTGACCGTGAGACATTAAATTTATGGTCCTCAATTAGAAGCTTTACTCTGTTTCAGTGTTTTGTCATTCCATACTTGTAAATAGCTTCCCGTGAAGCATCTGGGAGCCCAGAAAAAAAACAATAATAGTCTTTTTCCTTATAGTAAACACAAATAACTTCACTTAAAAAATGACAACAATAAGAATAATTTTACTATTATTAATAGCTCATATTCTGTAGACGTGTCTGTTAGCCTCTCTACTAAGCTACCTCAAACACTGAAATATATTTCCAAAATTATATGAAATTTTCTTTATACTTTTGTCTTTATTTCTCTTTGTTTCAAATTCTACTTACTTTTTTCAGGTGTTGTCACATCATTTGTTTTATAATTTTAGATTTTTTTCGCATAATCTGTGGCCCTTTCTTTTTGAACATTTGTGGTTTTATCTCTTACTTTACCTACAAAGCAATTCAAAGTTCATTATTAAAACAAGACAATTTTTCTGACATTTCTGGTTGGTATAAGAAGAAATGGATATAGAATATATATATATATGCTATACTGTACACCAAAAACTAGCACAACATTGTAAATCAACTATACTTCAATTTAAAAAAAAAAAAAGAAGAAATAGATTTGACCTTTTACAAATTTATATCAAAGCTTAACTAGACCTCTAATTTATATGCTTGTAATCCCCTATGTTTAAAAATTGTTCTTTGGAAGAGTAGGCTTCCAAACACGTGGAGTTTCCCTGGCTTTCACCTGGCTTAAGTGCATCTTAATATATGACGTTGTACACCTGATACGGTCTCTAAGGTCAGATCTGAGCTTGCATCAGACTCTACCATTATTTATCAGTATGACCTGTAGCAAGAAGCTGTTTAACCCCTCTGAAC
This sequence comes from Camelus dromedarius, assembly GCF_036321535.1. Taxonomy (NCBI): domain Eukaryota; kingdom Metazoa; phylum Chordata; class Mammalia; order Artiodactyla; family Camelidae; genus Camelus; species Camelus dromedarius. The sequence goes on from NC_087442.1 coordinate 9,281,496, forward strand.
CTCAGTTCTTTCATCAAAAAAAAAAAAAAAAATTGAAATACTTTTGTGGGATTTTTAGCATTGAATAATAGAACTTATATAAAACATTTTGTGCTTTTAGCAAAAAGTACTATAAAAGGGTAACCTGTTAAATAGTTTCCTCTTTCCACAGCTTTAGATTCATCTAGAATGCAGCGAAGCTTATTTCATCCCTCCCAGGGGACTTACAAGGCATTTTGGTTTTAAATACAAAGTGCCTTTGACCAGTGAGAAAGGTAAGCATTCTCTTTTGTGTTACCTGGGTCTGATGTCTGGTTTCTTAAGAAGTCAAACACTAGCTGACTAGCCGTCAGGTTCTGTTGATGGAGAAATGTGTACGAGGAAATGTTGGGATTTGTTTTATTTTATTGAAGGAAAAAGAGATGAAAAGATAAAGGCAGCTGGTTTTTGGATGGATGCTTGGGATCTGAAGAAGTGTTATAGGAACTTAGAGGGTGGAGCCTCAAGGCTGCTCAGATGGAGGTGGAAGGATGCCACTACTTGATGGGACTTGCTTAGGGAGACTTCTGACAGGCCCCTAGGCCTGTGCTTAGCAGACAAAATCTACTCATCTGCTGAGTACGGAGCTTGGCAATGGCACTGAACAGCAGTGGCAGAGTGATGGTGGGTGACCTGCTGTCTCCCAAATCGCAATAGGACTGAAATCACCCTCAGCAGTGGTGGCAGCCACAGCCCAAAAGACCAATGCTCCTCCCTACTAGGGAGTTAGAAAAGTGATGGAGCTCTTTAAAGACTCATGAATTCTTGAAAAATTCCAAAGAAGAGGAAAAGATCACCATTAGAACAATAACTGATGTTGGACTTCTTGCCAATTTTTTTTTCCTAGTGGTGGGTGAGAAGGGAGCATCTTAAGCTTTTTATAATTAAAGCAAAAAAATGTGACTTTTAATTGAAGTGTAATTAACTTGCAATATTATATTAGTTTCAGGTGTACAACATAGTGATTCAATATTTTTATACATTAAGAAATGATCACCACAATAAGTCTAGTAACCATCTGTCACCATACAAAGTTATTGAAATATTTTTAATGTATTCCCTATGCAGTACATTACATCCCTGTGGCTTATTTATTTTATAACTGGAAGTTTGTGTCTCTAAATCTCCTTCACCTATTTTGCCCATCCACCACCCATCTCCTCTCTGGCAACCTCCAGTTCTCTGTAACTCAGAGGCTGTTTTCTATATTTTGTTTTTTCATTTCTTTTTTAGACTCCACATATAAGTGAAATCATATGGCATTTGTCTTTCTATTTCTGATTTATTTCACTTAGTATAATACCCTCTAGGTTCATCCATATTATTATGAATGGCAAGATTTCATTCTTTTTTTATAGCTGAGTAATATTCCTGTGTGTGTGTGTGTGTATACACACACATACAAATATACCACATTTTCTTTATCCATTCATCTATCAGTGGATACTTAAGTTGCTTCCATATCTTTGTAGATTGCCTTGATGAGTGCGGTTATTTTAACAATAACTCTTACAAGCCACGAGTATAGTATATATGTCCATTTACTTGCTCTATCTTCACTTTCTTTCATCAGTGTTTTATAGTTTTCAGAGTACAGATCTTTCACCTCCTTGGATAAATTTGCTTCTTGATACTATTGTAAATAGGATAGTTTTCTTAGTTTCTTTTTCTAATAGTTTGCTATTAGTGTATAGAAGCACAACAGGTTTCTGTATATTAATTTTGTATCATACAACTTTAATGAATTCATGTATTAGTTTTAATATTTTTTGATGAACTCTTTAGAATTTTCTATATTAGTGTCATATGATCTGCAAATAATGACAGTTTTTCTTCCTTTGCAATTTGGATTCCTTTTATTTCTTTTTCTTAACTGATTGCTATGGCTAGGACTTCCAATAATATGTTGAATAAAAGTGGCAAGTGGGCATTCTTGTCTTGTTTCTGATCTTAAAGGAAAGTCATTTAGCTTTCCATTACTGACTGTGATTTTAGCTGTGACTTTGTCAGATAAGATCTTTGTTATATAGGGTATATTCCCTATATACCCTTTTGTTATATGTTTTTATCATCAATAGATACTAAATTTTGTCAAATACTTTTTCTGTATCTATTGAGATGCTCATATGATTTTTTTCTCCATTTTCTTAATGCAATGTATCACATTGATTGATTTGTAGATATTGAACCATTCTGACATCCTTGGAATATATCTCACTTAACCATGATGTATGATTCTTTAAATGAATTGTTGGATTTAGTTTGATAATATTTTGTTGATGGTTTTTGCATCTATATTCATCAAGGATATTGGCCATTAATGTTCTTTTTCTGTAGTGTCTTTGTCTGGTTTTGGTATCAGGTAATGTAGGCCTCATGGAATGAGTTTGGAAGCTTTCCTTCATTCTCAAATGGGGCCTGGCTGCTGGGGCAGCCTAGACAGGCCAGTTAGAGTACTGTGTTCCCCCTCATGCTATCGAGGAGGAGGGGAACACTGCAAATGGTGCTCTCCAGCACCACCAACCCAGGACAAAGTTCCAGCTGTTTCTTGCCTATTTGGCAGGTGCTATAGGGTTAGTAAGTAGACTTCTTTCACATTTAGTCTCAGTGCCCTTTAAACTGCTGCCTTTTCCTTGACAGGAGAGTTTGCATATGGGCCTGTCCGTACTGTAGATCACTGTGCTGGGATGAATTCTTGTTGATATCATGTCTCCATCTCTCCTACTTATTTCTGTGTGGCCCCTTTATTGTTTGTTGTGCAGAAGCTGTTCAGTCAGCCTTCAGTACTTCTTCAGGAGGAATTGCTCCATATGCAGGTGTAGATTTGGTGTCTCTGTGAGTTCAGGGTCTTCCTATGCCACCATCTTGGAACAGAAGCCCCAGAATGTGACATGATTTACACTCTAAGTAATGTGAGGCAATTTATGGCTATTGCACATATCTGAAAAAAAAGAACAATTATTTATTGACCATATGATAATTGGAAAACCTTGTAATTATTTTTGGCAACAACATTGAAGTAATAAATGCGTATGTGATATTATTATTATTTCATCTTTGTGAGTCCTTTTTTCAAATAAAATCCTGTGCTTTGGAAAGTAGGGATAAACCATAGGAAGACTGACTCTCCTGTATTCTCTCCTCTAGTCCCTCCCTTTTCCTTTCTCCTATATCTCTTTGCTTGTTTCTTCTGTCTCTCCTTTGCATTTTCAATTCCTCTTTCTCTTTCTTTCCTTCTCTCCAAATTCTGGCTCTTCCTCAATTTCTCCTCTTTCCCTCTTAATTCTTATTTTACCTTCCACAGCTCCCCACGTCCCTGGTCCCTGTGACACCTCTGTTTCTATTTCCCACTCGCCTTCCTTCTTACCACCCCTGCCATTAACTCCACTCCATTTCCCACCTGGCATTGACTTTTTCAAATTGGAATTTTCTTTAAATAGAATCAGTGATCTAGATCTATATTCCCTCCCTCTGTCCACAAGGAAAATCTCAGCACTCACACCATTGTTATGTGGGAAGTTTCAATTGTAAGCACTTGAGTATTTTATTTTCCAGGCAAGGATTCTGAAATCTGCATATGCCTGCAAAGAAAACTTGATATTTAAGTAAAAAGTGCCTAAAACATCTATAAAACCTTTTTTTTTAATAGTTTGTCTTTCAGGTTAAAAAAACAAACAAACATGGTCATTGGTAACAGAAAAGGTTCTTTGGGGATGAACTAAAGAAGCTAAAAAGAAGCACATATTCAGATAAAGTGTCTTGTGAGGCAAAACCGTAACACTTCAGTATAATAAGATTTCGTATTAAAATAGCTGAAGTAGAAAAAAGTATATGTGATATTCTGCCTACCCAAGTAATTATGACTTACAATCTCTTTTATTGCTTCAGCTCCAAGGCCTGACCTTGTTTACCCTTGGAACTTCTGTTCTAGAGGCAGCAAGAGCACTGTGTGGGCTGAGGACTGTCAGCAGGATTCCCGACTCTTACAGTGGCGTTGATTTGAATAGATGGGCAAAGCGTTTCCTTTTGCTGTTTCAGGGACTGGTAGTATTTTTCTGAGAGGCTGATCAACTAAGACAGTAGAGTCAGTTCATTCACATGCAGTGTGCTTTTTACCTTGAGACTTTTTCAACAAATCTCTAACAGGAACCTTGGAAATGTTTTCTAACCAATAAAATGAGTCCCTGGGAACAGAAATTTCCTAAGGAAGAGGGAACATGCAAGTAGAGGGGGAAAATAGGAGAGATGAAGCCTTACGCCTTCCTGTAAATATTATTCAGCTTTAAGATGAGGAACATTATCATGATAACCTCATGATTAAAGGTAAGAGAATGCAGACTTCTCTATGGTAAAACTTGAAGAGAAGGACTTTTGAACACTCAAAATATACTGCCCATCGTTACCTCGCCTGATGTTTCACAATTAGAGAGTGATTCCTTTGGATAAGTCCCTTCATCTCCTGTTAGCAGAATATAATCCATTAGAAGTCATAAATCAGTAAAGAAAACCTGGGGACAATTTTCCTGAGAGTTGATTTTGCATCAACACTGTCGTAAAAACATAATTTGAGTCACACATATGGTTTTAACTTTTCTAGGAATGACATTAAAAAGGTAAAAGAAAACAGAAACAGGTAAAATTAATCTTAGTAACACATTTTATTTAACCCAACATAGCCAAAATATTATCATTTAAACACATGATAAGCATAAAAATAGTAATGAGCTATTTTACTTTTTTTGTGCCAGACACAAAAGGACAAATATCACACAAGTCAGCATACAAGAGTTACCTAAAATAGTGAAACTCAGAGAGACAGAAAGTAGAATGATAGTTGCCAGGGGCTTAGCAATGGGAAATGGGCAATCATTTTTCAATAGGTGCAAAATCAGTTTGGGATTATGAAAAAGTTCTGGAAATGGTAGTGATGGTAATTGTATAAGATTGTGAATGACTTAATGCCACCGATTATATACTTAAAAATGGCTAAAATGGTAAATGTTATGTTATGTATATTTTACCACAATAAAAAGAGAAAGAAAATTCACTGCTGTAAACCCTGTGTTAATACTCCAGCCTCTTGGCTTTGTATTTATTTCCTTTACTTTGAGAATAGCTTTACCATATTGCTTCATGATCACAGTTTAGGAAGTGTTATTATATTATTAATTACAAAATTACACCTTATTTGCTATACAGTTGAGTGCAAGGTGGTTTATGCACCAATAAGTGGGTTTAACTTTCACTTGTAATTAGAAATGCTAGGGCCAGCTGAGACTCAGTCAGAAACAATGGCTAAAAACTGAGTTCCTGTTACAGAGGTGGGTGTGTTGAAAAGGAGAAAAACAATTCAGTTTAGTGAAATAATTGTTATTTAAAAAATACAGTACATGTTGTGCTGAACACTGGAATTTGACACAACATTGTAAACTGATTATAAATCAATAAAAAATGTTAAAAAAATACAGTACATGAAATTCTGGCTTCTGATGAGGTTTTTTAAAAAATGCTTTATTATTAGTAAATGAACAAAAATTAGTAAATGAACAAAAAAATTCAGTTTTTTCCATAAGGACTCCCACCAGCATGGTAATCAGCCTATCAAGATGTGTGGGAATCCAAAGTGGAAAAAAGGAGCATTTTTCTAACTTAAAAGTCAATTAATTGGCAGATATTTACTGAGCTTTAGAATAACAGAATCTTGAAACTCAAAGCTAAAAGAAACCTTATATTTAAGGGTGAGAGAGTAAGTTCCCAACTTCCCTATCACTGCATGTGTCCTGCCCACAGAAGCAATGTGATCGTGGAAAGCCCATGTTTAGCTGTTGAAGATACCTGTGGTCAAATCCCAACAGTAACATAATTAACTATAAAGCATGAAGAAGAAGTTAGACTTTTCGAGCCTCTGTTTACTCACCTATAAAATGGGAAATATTCACTTTTCAGAACTTCCATGAAGATTCAAGATAATTTACATGCAATATCTGACATTGATAAATGAACGTTATTCTCACTCTTCTTTTGGAAGTTGGATTAGGACTTACTCAACCTCTAGACCTACTATACCTTTGAGAAGAGTAAAATCTTTCTTTCTTTCTGTACCTTATTGAATAATTACAGTAATAATTAAATAGTTTGTTTAGTTACCTGTTTAACACCTCTTTCCCTTGTAACACCTTTCCCTTCTAATATTTATGTAACCTACATGAAGTCAGGGAACTCTGTGTTCTTCACAAATGCATTCCCAGATCTTTGAGAAATCATGCAAATAGATAAAGAACACTGGGAAGAAGAGAACCTTAAGGCAAAGATGGCAACCAAGGATGGAAACCACAATTCTGAGAGCAAGAGATTCATGCTCTAGCAGGACAGAGTTAGGCAGGGCCAAAAGTTAACAGGTCCACCTGGTTCAGTTGGACACCATCTCTACTCTGCTACTGTTGCAGCAAAGTGTGTTACAGCTCAGTGTTACAGCTCAGTTGGGACAGCAACCTGGATCCAGGCAAGAGACCAAGCAGCACTTGGAGGGTTGGAGAACTCAGGTTTATTACGCCAGTGGGCCCAGAGGAGTTAACACTCCAAGCTCTAGACCCCGTCTGTAGGTTTACACAGGCTTTTATAGGCTACCAGTCTAGACTTTGCAACATTTTGCAACATCATATGCAAATAAGGTATAACAAAAGTGACTAATTAGGAACAAGCTTTGTAGAAGTGGACCAATCAGGAGTGAGGGAAATAGACCAGTCAGGAGTGAGATCCATGCAAATGAAGAACTACAAATGGACCAATCAGGATTTAGCTCAGGGAACCAATAGAATCTTAGGGATAAGTTCCACTTTCCTAGAAGTAAGCCTTTTCAGAGTTTAACAAACGAGATAATACTGCAGGGCCAGGGAACCGAATGGTGCTGGCAGAAGGGTAGTGGCCCTGCCTGGGGGTCCTGCCATCTTTTTCATGGGGCTTCCCACCTCACCACCTTCTCCACATGGTTCATACTCTACATACATGACTTACTAAGGTGTGTGTGCTGCCTCGCACGGTGCCCAGCACATAATGGATGTTAAAAGATATTTGGACAAATCAATTACAAATCAGCCTTCATGTACCAGTGTAAGCGATGCCCCGACCTTGTATGATGTAATGGCACTGGTTATATAATCTGTTACTTTTTGACCAAAACAATCATAGAAATAACCATATGGTGCTCTTGGCATAGATGCAATTGTAGAAACAACACTTGATCTAGGTTTGGGAAATGTGTCTCTTAACAGCAATTTGATCTTGGTTTCTCCATCTCTGAAATAAGGGAGTTTGAATGCGTGACCTATAGTTTCCTTCCAGATATACTATTATTTGATTTTTAGGTACATATAAGTCATCCAGATAAAGAGAAAATTGTAAAAGGTGTAATTAAAACAGTGAGTAATTTCTAGTGATTCATAAGCAATACAGTAGCTTCTGGCCCCCACAGTGTTCTGGGCAGCTCATGTATATCCATCAGGTCTTAATTAAGTACTTACACGAATGTTTAAGATAATGGTTCTCATCACTCTAATATCCACTGAGAACTCTTGGGCACCTTCTCCATAGTGCTTCCCTTGGATAGAAGCTGCCTGAACCTGAGCAAGTATTTCTTTTTCTACTATGTTGACAATGTGGGCAGTAGAAAATAGACCCTTGGGAAAGCAGAACCATAAATGTATTCACTCCACCACTGAACTCATTGTTGGGTTGTAAGAGCAAACCCTCCATGAAAGATACTTGGGTGCCTATGTCTCCATCCCACCTTACCTAATACAACCCAGGAGGGTACTTCACTCTACCCTCTAATTTAAGAGGTAAACAAAGTTGTCTTTCTTGCATCTGTTCCCTCTCAAGTTTGTTTAGCTTTATTCCCTTCAGCTCCCACTTTCACTGTGTCCGATCCTCTGAAGTGGATGTAGCCATGACCTATTAGTAGCAGCCTCTTTGCTAAGGTGGTGTCCATCACCAATGGACCTTGCAAAGAGATGAGGGTGGATCAAGCTCTCTTCCGTCTTGCCTTTCTGTTCCCGCAGAATCCCCAAGATTAGGACACTGGCATTTGTATGGACAAGACAGGGTGATAGTCAAAATATGTAACGACTGGCATTGCAAGAATATGAATCTATAAGAAAGAATGAGGGTCTTTATTGCTACAGTAGGGACCTGAAGGATCCCTGATATGCCAGCAGTTAACCATTTACTTGCTGGATTCTCAGGAGGCCAGGAGTCCCAGGGATGGGTGTACAGTGGCCAGAATGGTAGGCAAAGGAACATTTAGGGGATCTCAGGGCAGCATAATAAGTAAGGAAGAATTTAAATATTGTAACAATTCATATGGTCATAACACTGTGTGCTGATGGAATATCAGCCTTAAGTATACATATGAATTATTCTACTAAAGAGTTAAGACAATCTCAAAAGAGAATTACAGTAGGAAGAAAAAGGTTAAAGTTCTAGATAAATTGGACCTCCCCTTGCAACTCTAAAGTAAAGGTAGATAAAAATGTAAACCCTAATCCTCTGGTCCAAAATGCCCACCTCCTACCATCCTCAGAATCGTGTCTCAATTACCACATGGCTCCTTAACTCTTAATGTTTGGATTTCCAACCCTTTTCTCTTGGGAAGACCACTACTTCTTCCTACAGAAAGAAATCTCTCTTGATGAACCACTTTCCCCTTCACCCAATACCATGCCCACATGTAAGCCCACAGGCTTGAGGACTCCTGAGAAGGCTCCAGCCAGCTAGACAGTGACGCCCCATTATCTTCACACTGCTGGGGTCAGAGTGGCCCCCAGTGCTATAGGAAAGCAAAGTTGGGATCCTCTGGTCTGAGCTTCTTTTCAATATTCTTGCCAATGTGAACTAGAGGCCTCCCAGTTCTTTAACTTTTATCAAGTTGTTTATCAAGTAGCAAGCACACCTACTTAAAACGCTCATTAACCATTTTCAGACTACATCATTGTTGTGAACTGAGCTGTGTCTCCCCCAAAATTCATATGTTGAAGCCTAACCTGCAATATGACTGTACTTAATTAAAGTAAGAAAGTTACGCAAAGGTTAAGGTTACACAAAGTCATCAAGGTGGAGACCCACTCTTACGGGATTAACGTCCTTGTAGGAAGAGACACCAGAGAGCTCGCTGTGTTTGCCATGTGAGAACATAGCAAGAAGGCGACCATCTGCAAACCAGGAAGAGAGACCTCACGAGAAACATGTCAACGTGCACCTTGATCTTGGACTTCTCAGCATCTAGAACTGTGAGAAATTCAATTTCTATTATTTAAGCCTCCTGGTCTGTGGTATTTGGTGTTGACAGCTCAAGCAGACTAAAATAATAGTTTAATCTCATATTAAGAATGAAAATACTTTCTCAGTTGGTATGGGATTGCCACATCCTTTGAGCCAAATGGTCTTATTTATTCTGGAAAAGCACTGTTTTGTTTTCCTTTGTTTGAGATTTGTCTTTCACTGTTCTGACCCAGAAGCCTATTTGAATTATTTTTTTAAAAAAAGAACACAAACAGTTTTAATGGTTATTTTCGAAGCTTCTGAAATAGCTCCAAAAAGGGACCTTCTGATAAGAAGGACTGGGTGGAGGCATTGCTTCTCATTCCATATGCCACACTAATTCGAATATCTTGCAACTCTGTGTAGCTACTTCCCACTTACAAAGAACTCTCTCTTGAGTTTTCACAAACCTGGATATATGGATAACTTCTTTCATTTCAAAGATGATAAATGTGAGGCCAATAATAATTGAGAAATTTGCCAAAGACAACCAAATAAAAGTCTATGGCACAGATAATAAACTAAGTCCTCTTTCTATGAGTCTAACATTTTTTCTACTATGCATTTTTTCTCAGTTTTATTCATGTTTTACTAATCTTCTCCCTTTATAGTAATAAGGTCCAAGAGTTCAGAATTGTGTCTGACTAGTCACTTTTACACAGCATCTTATTCAGATGGCTACTTGAAGCAATTTAATTCAGGAGACATTTATTGAGCATCTACTATGTGCAAAGAATTCTGTTCCAGGCTTTCAGGAACTCACAATTTGATGATAGCCTTTAATACAATTACATTGTATTTAAAAATATGTTTTCAGAGACATGCCTTAATTGATTCTGGAATAAGTAAGGTTCAGAAATCACAGTGAACCTCTTGTATTGTGGTCTCTTTAAACCCACCCAACTGTTTTGGTAACAACGAAGCTGACTTGTTCTTTTCTTATGTGAGACACCCCTGATCCCAGTTATTTGGCCCAACGTGTATAGTTGACCCAAGCTTGGCCAATGAGTCTTTTTTCTGGCATTTTGAATTTGAACATCCAGAGATCCAAATAAGTTTCCATTTGGAAACTGATGGCTTGAAACTTGGCTCTTGGGAGTCTCCATGTGACCTACTAACTGGAGAAAGGTGGTCTGCAAAGTAAGAATAAAGCCAACAGATGGAAAGAAGCAGGGATGATGGAGGTCCTCTTGCCTTTAGGTCCCTGTTTTAGCAGTTCCCAAGATCTTTGGGGAAAGTTGCTCCTGCCCTTTCTGAAATTTGGTTTCTGCTATTTTTCTTGTTTACAAAAGCTAATAATTGGGGGGGTTCTTTGAGTTTATTTGTTTGTTTTTAGTGTTTTGGGGTTTTTTTTGCTTTTTTTTTTTTTTTTTTTGCTTAGGCTAAGTCAAGCTGGGTTTATGGCTTCCAATCAAAAGCCTCAATGATACAAAGAGCCACATGTCATTTTTGTAGCAAAAGTGGAGGAAGGAATTCAATTCACCACAGTCCTAAGAAGAAAAATAAAAAAATAAATTTGAAAGTTCCTTAATGAAGCCTATTCTGTCATTTGACTTGAAAAGACTATGTTCACATAGAACAATTGAGTTTTGTTTATGGAAGGATACTTGGAAATCGCTCCATGGCAATATCTGAGTGTGGCTTTTTTTTTTTTTTTTTTTTTTTTTTTACATTTGAGGCTCCCAAGGCTCTGAGCCTTTAAACGTCACGCCCAGCTGTATCAAGAATGGAATCATGTCACCAGAGTCAAAGTAATATGTTTCTTTCCATGCAAATACGGAATAAGTGTCCAGGAATACAGTAAATGACTGCTAAGAGTAACACACTGTGCCAGACACTGGAGAAATTATTGTGCACCTGATTTATGATATCGTACAAAGTAGATTAAACATTACATTTATCTGCCATTAACAACAGTTTCTATTCTCTCTCCCAACTCTTTTTTTCAGTCTGTTATCCCTCTAAGATGTTTACCCTCTGTGTGAGGTTTTTTCCCCCAGCAAAGTTGTTTTAAATTCTACCCTATAGATTTGTGTACATTTTGTTTTTCCCATTGCTCTAAGCACAATGCATCAAAACTGAGTTGCATGTTTGATAGTCATCAGTCTGCAAGTGACAACTGAAGAAGGGATTCAATCGTTGACTATGGATTCTTTTTCCAAGGGACAAAAATTTTTGGAAATATCCATGATAAGGAGGCTATAACAGAATGAGAAAGAATCATGGAAAAACGATAGATGAAATTGAGTTCTTCAAATTCTCTCCTCCCTCTGCCAAATTTCTTCCTTGCTTCTGTCTTCTTCCCATATTTTACTTGGCTCACTCTTCCAGTCTCAGTTGAGATCTCATTCCCTTATGGAAGCCTTTTCCAGAGCCCCAGAGTAGGAGTATGACTTCCTGTCATAAATTTTCATTGCATTTCATATTTCCCCTCTTATAGCACTTATTATATTTTTATTATTTATTTATTATGTTTATTATTTTTCATTTGTTAATATTTGCATTTCCCTCAAAGATAAAGCTTAAAGGGTCATTTCTTTCTTGTTCTCTGGTGTATTTGTGATACTAACCAGGACTTGGCACAGCAAAGACATCTAATAAATCTTGTATTTACTAATTGACTGAAAATGTATCACCATAGAAACCAAAAAAAAGGAAAACATTTCAAAAAACAGGAAACTCATTCATTAGTATGTTTATTCACTATTCAATCATACATTTAATAAATTTTTATAGCTTGTCTTATATACCTGACTTATGGAGATGGGAAGAAAAAACCTACTGCCCTCTAGGAATATAATGAAGGGAGAGTAACTTCCACAAGTTCTTCTAAGCAAATGTGGTCATTTCTAGAGGAACACAGAGCTATGTGAAATAAATCATAAGTATTACCAAATATTACAGAGACGTCAAAAAGAATCAGGCATATAAAATATGTAACATACACACTTAGCGTTGAATTAGTAAATTAAAAATTTGCAATGTCTTTTGATATGTTTGAAAGTATTATCAAATAATATTTTTAGTCTTACTTTTTACTGAAGTGTAGTTGATTTACAATATTAGTTTCAGGTGTACAGCAAAGCAATTCAGTTATACATATATACATACATATTTTTTTTCATTTCTTTTTCATTATGGCTCATTACAAGAAATTAAATATAATTCCCTGAGCTATACAATAGGTGCTTGTTGTTTTATCTATTTCATATATAGTAATGTATATCTGTTAATCCCAAACTCCTCATCTATCCCTCCCCGCTCCCCATCCATAACCCCCGCCCTGGTAACCACCATTTGTTTTCTATTTCCATGAGTCAGTTTCTGGTTTATAAATCAAATATGTATTTTTTTATCAAATAATATTTGATATGTTTAAAGCTTGCCTTCTTTTGCCTTCTTTTAAAAAGTATATACTTAATTCTTGTGCTGTGAAAAGTCTGTATACAGCCCCATAGGTTTTTTTTTTAATCTTAGGCCAAAACAGCATGTTATATTTAAAATATATACTCAAGTGATTCAAAATATTTATTCAATTAATTCATCAATAAATACTCATGATACCCTATTTGCTCAATATGGTACGAAATGCTAAAAACAACCCTGAATTTAAGACTTAAAAAGCTGCTAACTGTGTAGGATAGTCTATCAGAAAGGAGATAATAAATATTGCATTATTCTCTGCTATTTATATGTGTATTCTACCCACTCTAGTGAATAATGTTAAAAGTACAATCAAAGACAAAATACTAGAGATCCTGAACCCCAGTTTAATTAGGCTTGGCAAGGATTTATTATGAGTGTAGAGAGACCGTCGAGTAGTTTAAAGAAGTGAAGCTCAGTAGAGATTATCTATGCAGTGTGCATGGATATTTATAACTCCACTGGGCTCTTTTAACTCTACAAATAACCTAATTTTTCTGTTGCCCAAATAACTTTCTCTTTTGGAGAAAATAAATTTCCTTGAACAATAGGAGCACTTATTGTTAAGTGTAGGAACTGGCTTTATTGTTGGTCAAAAGAGGCTATAAATCAAGTGATTCTTACTCTATCTGTGAAATCTATGACTAGCAATCGGGTGGGTGGAAGAGCTTGGCCTGATGAAATTGATACAGGAAAAAAGAAGGTGGGGCGAGAGGATGGCCGTGTCCCAAGTCTTGCTTGAGTCCCTGGGACGCACCTTGCCAGTGTGGGTCCTTGTCTTCGTGCAGGAAAGAATTCAAGAGCAAGCCACAGTTGAGTAAAGGTAGATTTATGCAAAGAGATACATACTCCATAGACAGAGTACAGGCTGTCACAGAAGGCAAGAGAAAGGCCAGGAGATATGGGGGTTGGGTGCTCAGTTTAAGGTGAAAGTAGATACACATTCCATAAGCAGAGTGCGGTCTGTCTCACTCAGAAAGAAGGGTGGTGCTGCTAGTTTTCATGGGCTGGGTAACTTCATATGCTAACAAGCGGGAGGATTATTCCAACTACTTTGGGGAAGGGGCTGGGATTCCCAGGAACTGGGCCATCGCCCACTCTGACCTTGTATGGTCAGCCTGGAAACTGTCCTGGCACCTGTGGGAGGACCATTTAGCAGCTATTGTATTTCAATGAGCGTATATTGAAGTTCAAGGTCAACTGGGAGTTAACTCTTCCACCATTGTGGTGCTCATTGCTGTGTGAGTCTTCTAGTGGCTGTGCTCTGCCCCCTTCCCTCCTGTCTCAAAATGATCTTGCTCTTGCTGCGTTTAATCCTTGAAGGCACATGTTCTGGACTGTCTGGGCTCCACTAACTTGTGAAATTGTGATTATTCCTTTTGGGGACAATGCCACTGGGCCTTATCTCACGATAAGATAAAGTGACTAAGTTATATTCTGGGAATGCTGCTGCTCACTCAGTTAAGAAACTGGCTTTTCTAGGGTCTGCACAATCAAGTCCCTGGAACAAAATGTGACTGCCTGATGGGACAGCCTACCTTGCACTTACAAATGGCCATGCAAACCAGTGGAACAGGTTTACTAACATTATATTATAGATGCCAGTTTATTCCGTTGAGTGAGCTTGTTGGCCTTTAAATGCCATCTCGTTTTGTTGATGCATCTTTTGCACCCTTCCTCTATGGAAGAGTTCCAGGAAATGTAGGTGTAATTAATAAAATAGATACTCAGAGCTTTGTTATTCTAATACAATCCATTGTCACGTCAAAAGCATCTTTCAATAGAATAATGAAAACCTGGAACATTACGTCCTTGAATGTTCCTTACAGTCACTGTAAACAGTTAAGGGAATTTGTTTTCCTTTTTTTTACTCTGTTTGAACTTCTAACTAACCTATTTTTTTTTTTTTCCACTCTACTCTCTTGCCATTGCTGGGTCAGTATTTATACAGCTGTTCTCATCCCTGAGCTGCTGAATAAGGGCCTGATTATTTCAAATAACTTTCATAATTAGCTTTCAAGAAGCAAATTGCTGTGTTATGTACAGTATCTGTGATTACGATAAACTGTTCTTTTTTGTAACATTTCAACGTGGGCTTGAATTGGCAAGCCCCAGCATCTCGGTGCGCATTCTGTGAACTCAATATATTGAAAAACACAGAAGAATATTTGACAATCGATAGAACCGGTTTAGTTCTTGGAGCTCCGTTTGGTATTTAAAGGATCTATTAAATCAAAAAAATCTTAAAACGCTGTGTTGTGGTTCTCCCTGGGGGTACTTCTGTGACTCCGAAGTGGTAGCGATAACTTAGCGAGCCCAGTAATTCAGGCGGAGACGTCTCACGCGAGCTGCATGTGTTGTGACGGTTCTTTACTTAGGCACTCACTCAGCAGATACTTAGGGAAACACAGGATCCCTTAGAAATACTGTCAGGTACCCACCAGGGAAGTGCTCCCCAAGGCTGCTCTCAGATGTGGCCACAGAGGAGGATGCCCGGGCAGACTCTCTCATGGAGCAGATCTTGGCAATGGGAAGCTGCCTGACCAAGAACCCACCACCCTGCCCGAGACAGAGGCCACCAAAGCTGGGGACAGTGACCGCGGACGCCATTTTCCCATCTCTTATTTCCAAAGGGAAATATTTTCTGCAGTCATTTTTTCTCCCCTCTGTCCTGTTTCCTGGGTGTGTTGGGGTGGCTAAATGTATAATTTAGGCATAAGTTGCTACATGATTAGGAAATAGATCTATCCGTACCCAAGAAGAATTTATCACCCAGAAATCCAGGATTTGAAACTGGATGGGACTTTTAGGAGAAAGTGAATGAATTTCTGAGTATACATATTGTGGGGCCAACTAGCACCCCTGAAAGTCCAACAACCCCCACTCCTGGGCCCCCAGGTGTCCACCTGCAGTCCCTCAAAAGATAAAGTGCATTCTTTTCTGGCGTGTGTTTGCCCAGCAGACCTAACAGCCTTAGGAAATGCCTGCTCTCACAGCAGCTCAGGCTGCTTTGTTTCAACCCATGTCTCCTTCTTACTGGAGTCATAAGTCCCACCACCCCTTCATAGACCCTAACTTTCTCATGGGCCCACAACCAGTCAAAAACCTGTGCACACGCTGATCGTGCTGCCCCCAATTCATTGTGTTCACCACCCCCTCCCCGTAAAAGACCCTCAGCTTTCACCATCGGTGCTCACACAGGCGCCTCTCATCTGTGTGGCCCACTGCCATCTATGGCAGTGTATCTAATTGACTCCTTTCCTGTTTTCATCCTGTCTTTGGTAAATTCTTTTACCACCCACTGGCCCACCAGATCCCATGGCACATATGATAGTTGCCTCATTGGGAGTGTCGACAACAAATTAATCAGCCGATCTAAAAAAGAAACGGAAATTTTTATTCAAGCCAAATTTGAGGATTATAACCCAGGAAGAGCATCTCAGAAACTTCTACAAGTGTCCACCCGTTAGAAGTCAAGGCACAGTTATGTAAGTTTTTTGAGACAGAGGGCTGTACATCAAATGACGTGTTACTGACAGTTTATGTAATCCAGGTCTAAGGGTCACCCTGGTGAGTCATATGACCCCTTGCAAGGTCAAGAAGGAATGTTCTCTTTTAAGGAGCTGTCTTGTTGGTGCTGGGAGAATGTTGCTCTTTACGGCTGAGCAGGTGTCCCTGCCGATGGGCGAGGTAGATGCATAATACAGATACACAGTGCACAGTGAGGGGGCACAGGAGGTCAAAGGGCAGAGAAGGATTTTCTATGTTTAAATCTTTTTTCTCTTGCCATAAAATACAAATTTTATTTCACAGGAGCATATATATATGTGTGCTTACGGAGCATACTTGAAATTGTGAATGTAAGTGTATGTATTGTATATGCTGGGAATGAAAGGGTTCTGCACCCAACTCCGGTGTGCGTGCATGTGGGGCGTGGTTTTCATACCACCGAGTAATTCTCAGACACAGGTTGGGTGTCCCATAATTCAACTCACTTCTGACACTATCTACCCAGAGAGAGCATCAGATTCCTGGGGTTAAGGGCTCAGTTTCACAAGACTGCCCCCCACCAACTTCAGATGCCTGTCACAGGTCCAGGTCGTCCCCTGTGCTTCTGACTGACCAGCTATAGATTGGAGGTTCCAATGACTCCTTCCTCAGGTTAGATTAATTTGCTAGAGCAGCTCAGAGAAACACTATTTACTGACTAGATTACCAGCATACTATAAAAGGTTATAACTCAGGAACAGCCGGATGGAAGAGCTGCATAGGAAAGGTGTGTGGAAAGGACATGGAGCCTCCATGCCTTCTCCAGATGCACCATTCTCCTGGCAACTCCACATGGTTACCAACCTGGAAGCTCTCTGAACCCTGTCCTTTCGGGATTTTATGGAGGTCCCATCACATAGGCATGATCGATTAAATCTTTGACCATTGGTGGTTGATCCAACCTGCACCCTTTTCCTCTCCCCAGAAATCAGAGGGTGGGACTGAAAGTTCCAGCCCTCTATTCGTGGTTGGTTCTCCTGGCATTCAGCCCCTGCCCTGGGATAGGATCCAGATGTCACCTCATTAACATAAAAGTTGTGGTGAAGAGGCTTTTGCTATGAATAACAAGACACTCATTCCACCTTATGGCTCTGAAGTGATTTCAGGAATTGAGGACAAAAGACCAAACACTACGATAAAAGATGCTTCCATTGCTCTTATCGCTCAGGAAATCCCAAGGATTTGGGGCCAGGAAACGCAAAGACCACATATATCTGAGAAGTAGCTTTTGGTTATTTGAGTGGCCAAATATGTATTTCTTATAAATCACAATATTGCAGGATTCCAAGAGGTGAAATCTAACAGACATTCATTGTTTCTCCCTCTTCTTCATTTCTTCTTTGTTGTAGTATAAAACCTCTCTTTTCCTTTCTCTAACTGCTTCTCTGATGGTCCTGACAATTACAAACCCCAGTTACGTGCCTCAGGAGTAGCTAAGACTGGCCACAAGGGTTCTCTAGACCTTTGTCCAGAGATGGACACTGGGCCCAAGCAGACTCATCAGACCCCTGTGCAGGGAGTAGTCTTCACGCTGGGAGAGCAGAGACGGGCACTGAGTGCTGGAGCCTTGGGAGTCCAGGCAGGGTCTCCCACAGATGAGCTTGACATGGAAGGAGGAAGGAAGGCTGCTGGTTGAGCCTCATATTATGCCAATGATGAAGTTGTCCCACTACCTAAGCAGGAAGCAAAACAAAAAAGGCTCATTTCAGATGAAACCACAGTCAGTGGAGGACCAACCCCAAACAGTGACGTGGAGATCCAGCGGAGTTGTGAGCATGGACTAAGAAACCTTGTTTGAAGACGTCTGTAAGTTCCTACAACTCTGAGAAGAGAATGCAAGCCTCCGAACCTGTCTTTGTTGGACCCGTGTCTTTGCCTACACCCAAAGTTAGAATTTGGTGGAAGTAGTGTACTTTGGTGGTGAATCCAGGAAGCAAAGTGAAGAAGTGGGAAGTTGAGACAGTAAAGCTAGGAGAAACTGTGACAAGGATGGCAAAGAACACGTCACTGATGTGGGCAGTGGGACCCCATCTTGCTGGGACCCTCTGAGGGACAACAGAGAGCAAGGGTTGTGGATGTTTATCCACCAACCATTCTCCTTCTTTAATTGAGTGTTGCCTCTGAACATTAACTTTCCCCGGGCATCCAGCTTGCCCACAAGTTTGTTCATGCAGCCAGAGGATGCTGTCAGACAGAGAGACACAGACAGATGAAACTCTCTGTGGGTGCCTCTCGGGATGAGCCCAGGGGATGTGTGCAGGCCGCTGAGACAGTCTGCTGTAATTTGTCACCAAACTTGGGGAGTAGCATTCTAATTACTTTATCTATTTGATTTAGAAAAATAAAGAAGATGCTAATCAAAATGACAAAATAAGCCATTTCATGGAAACCAAGTCCTTCCACCCCAACTCCAAATATGAGTAAGTGCAAGTGAAAATACTTACTTTAAAAGTGGTGTATTAGCGCCAGGCTCGAAAACAAGGAAAGGAATCTCCAGCCGACATAAACAGAAAGAAAGGCTGTGGTAGGGATTAGGCATTCCATGGTCCACGGGGATAACCAAACTATGACTCAGGTTTAGGACTGTAAAACCTGAGGGAAGACTACTGTTTTCAAAATGAACCAATCATCCTAGATGTGGAAAATACAGCCATTGAAAGAAAAATGAAGAAATATGTCAAGTATTTTTTCAAGTATTACAAATATGCAAAACTGACTTAATACAATGCACTGCTCTAAATTTCTGATGGAAAAATTATTTTCAAGCAAGAATTGAGTGTATATCTCACTGAATTATCAGTTGGTATAATGGCAGAATAAAGATAATTTTAGATAAACAGGGAACTTAAAATTTACTTCTCACACATCCATTCTGTGAAAGATGCCTGGAGATGTACTCCAACGAAATGAAGTTGAAAACAAAGAAAGAGAAGACAAAGCCTCCCAAAGACAGAAGTTAAAGGATGATCTGAGGTCAGAGCCACACCACTGACCTAGGGAGCAGCCAGCTCATATTGGTGCAGGAGACAGAGGACTCCAATGTCAAAAGAAAGGGGGCAGCAATATTTAATAGGTAGTATGATTGGAAAGAGAAGGCATTCCAGAGAGAATGTGGAAAAATCAAGGAGGAGAGAAAAAACATCATGTGTTTAGGAAAGTTCCAATATTTCAGAACCCCCAGAGATGATCAGAGAAGAGTCTGGGGAGGTGAGCAGAGCCAAGATCACTCAGGGGGTTGTGCCCAGCATGAGGAACTTGCTGTCATCACAGCCTCCAGTCCTATCCCTCACCCAAGCATGTGAGAATCAGGCCCCACCAGAACTCACGCCGGTCCTCTCAATCCCTTTGACTCAACACTGTGCTGTGCTCAAGTGGCCAAAGCCAAATGCGGCAAAATTTGAAGTAATCGAGTGTCATCTTTGATGACATTTTATGTATCCTTTGCTTCAATGGCTGGACCTACCCTCTGGCGTCTAGAATTTCTGCTTCAATCCTTCCACAACCAAAATGTACTTTGATGAAAGCTTCTAAAATGAATCGTCTATTTCTGAAGGCTGCTATAAATGAATGTGCTGTTATCATTTTAAGCTTTTTTTTTTTTTTAAATTGTAAAGTGAAAAGCTTAGCTCTCTGTTTAGAAGGCTTTCTATTGTTAACAATCAGCCGACAGTGATCCAGTCAAGGACACTTTCTGAACGTGTGCAAAATTATCATCATTTTCAAACAGATAAACCAGGCAGAAAGTCCCCTAGGGTTTCCAAATAGTCATCCCTGATATAATAAAATCATGCTTTTAAATTTAGCAAGCTTTAAAAAACCATGTAAGCACATAATTAAGGGAAATAATCATTTTATAATAAAAACGTTTAAGTATGTTCAGAATACTAGCAATAAGATGATGCCCATGTTTAAAATACAAACTCAAGTTAAATGCTAAAAATTAAAAACAGTTGGATTTTGGGGGGTTTACTTTTTAGAGCACTTTTCTTCTTTGTAGTCCCCGGGCTAAGATTATACTCTGATAAACCATCTTAATACCACTAACTTTTCCTCAAAGGTAATTTTGGCATTATTATTACTTGCACTTTTCTTCAGCCTAGGATTCACTACTGTATATACAGATAGAAATTTTTTTTCAGTTATACAAATACTGTCTATTAAAACATGCTCTCAGAGGAATAGAAGCAAATTAAGTTAACAATAGATATTACAATACATAGCAATGAGGGATACAATATTACCTGTTGGGAAAGACAAGAGAACGTAGTGTTAGAACAGTTCTAAAACTTTACTCTACATTTAGCCCAAACCAGCTCATAGCTAAAAACAATCACCATATTAGCAGATTTATCCATGTTAACCTTTGATGATGTATAAATAATGGCAAATGTCCCCTTTATTCACTTGAGAAGCTAGAAAAAAATCAGATTTCTGCAAAACAAATACTTCTTTTCTAACACAATAAATACTAAAAATAACAGCGCTTAAATGTAAAGCTGATATTAAGATAAATTCAAAATGTATATAAACATGCTCTATACTGTAACGTGCTGAGCAAACTTAGTATCAATGCCATAAAATAATGAACACGATAGAAACTTAATCCCTAAGAAAGATACTAACCTCTTCTCCTAGCAGAAGCAGGGCCAGTTCATAAAAATAAGATAATGTCAAGGGATTCCTAAATCCCCTAAAATTGGGGATTTAGATTGAATTTATGACCAAATCATTCATGAATTCCTTTTGTGCTAAAATATATTAAGGTCTCTAATGTAATGGATATCTACTGGTATTGCTTCCAAAGGGTTTGTTAGTTTTCTTAATGTGATTTTTTTTCTGTAGGATTTTTGGTTTCCCCATTGCAGTCTTAAAGCCATTGTGGTGACTATATGTGAAATGACCATATAGTTTATCACCCAAACCAGGCCACTTTTGAGAAGAAAGGTAATGCTATCAGGTGTAAACAGGTCCCATCCTGAGCAACCTGGGACCTGTGATCATCCTGGCTGTCAGAGAAGAACATGATTGTTTCCACTTCATGGAATTCTGCAGCTGTCCTTTATAGATTGAGGTTTGATTTTTAAGTAGGACCTACCCCAAAATGTTAATCATTTCCATTTAGCTTTTTCAGATATTTCACAACCTTTGAAAATTGGATATTTTTAACAATTGGAGATTTATTTAGACATATAAACTGTATTTTCCCAATTCTTCTGGGGATCAGTTGAAACAAGTGAAATATAAAGGATGGTATATGGTACCAAAAGAGTCATTTATTATTACAAACATGTAATTTCATTAATTCTATAATTTGTCAATAAACATTGTAAGTGCTTATTGTATGCAAGTTGCTACCCATAGTGTATTGTAGGTGACATAAAAAGAAACATACAATCAATATACAGCTTGGTAAAGACTATCCTATGAGCATGTGCAAATAACTGGTAACGGGCATGCCCAAGAGGAATACCCAGAGGAGGTGAGGCTGAAGCTGGGTCTTAAAATACAAGCTCATTAATCAAATAAGGACATTTCAATTCTTCTGTGTAAAAGCATGGAAGAACTCAGAAGCATGTCATGTCCACGTAGGGAGATGTGAGACTATTTCAGTAAGACTGAGTATCGTTTTCCGTGGAACTGAAAGATCAGTTGAAACCCTGTCATGACAGGCACTGGGCAAGAATAAGGATAAGGGGAAATTAGGACGGTTAAGTTCCAAAGACAGTACATAAGGTGAGAATTACATTTAGTTAAAATTGACCTTGAAAGTCACTTATATCGCCCATAAAGTACAGTATTCATTTGAAAAACATAATCGTAGTTGGTGTTCTTTCCTATGCCCGGTGAGGTTTGAGAATGACTAAATTTCCTACAGGAAGGAAGGAATGAAATTGACACACACGTTATTTGGTCATTCAGATCTTTCTACTTTTTGAGATAACTAGAAAATCCCTCGAATGAATGAGGAGGCAGGGAACAATCCTGTGCTAGCTTACAAATTCTCTTTTCATATGAAGCCTCTATAACTGTAACACAAACTAATTAGATTAGATGATGTGACTTCCTGTGTTGATTAAATTCATTTGATACAGACCATGCAAAATACATTTTATAGATATAGAATATCTATGCATTTATAGATACAGAATTTCTACACATTTTATAGATGGAATATATCTACAGCTACAAACTCATAATCTATGATAATTTGCTGTGAGTTAAATCACATTTCTCCATCAGAAACGATTTATATGACGAATTTGTTTTAGAGAAATTTCAGTTTACTAAGAATAAACTTAAATTTTTGAGTAACTCTTAAAGTATTGTCACACGAATACGAACTTGTAATTTAAAAATGGCATTGAAGCCTCTACTATAAAAATACTCTGTTAGCGTTAGTTTCCAACATGCTTGAAAAAAAAATTTGTTTTAAAAAATTTCCTTTTATGCATCTTTTCACTAATTTAACCTATCTCTCAAACTGCCCCTCCTACTCTGTGATACTAATTTAAGTAGGTAGTATATTACTGTTTCGCCATTCTCCATTTCCAATTAAGAATGATATTAAGCAAATCAAATTAAAAATAAAGCAGAGGGTGCAAAACCAAGCTGAGATGTATAAAGGCTGCTGATAAAGCAATAACACAAATAAGTAGAACGTCACACTGTGGTTTTTTAAAAGGATTCATTTTTAATGATAGATCACTCATTTTATGAGTATTGCAAAGCTGGGCTGAAATCTTCCAAAAGTCATTTTTATTTTTTAAAGTAATTTCAAATATACCGAAGCTACTAACACAGAATGTAAAATGAATTAGAGGTAGACACTTTCAAATGAGGAGCAAAGAGATAAGGTGTTTATCTATTTTGTCTATGTTATTTATCTTTATCTTGGTGCTTTTAAATTAATTGTACTGAGCTAATGGAAATGTGAAGTTAGCATTATAAAAAGAACCTGAGAGCTAGAGTGAGTAAGCATTTATTGAGTATCTACCGTTTAATGATCCGAGACAAGGCTGTGGGCAGAGGTAATACAGGAAAAATGGGGTGTGAGAAGATGGTTATGTCCCTGGTCTCAGCGAGTCCCTTTGAGGGTCCTTGGCTTCTTGCAGGAAAGAATTCAATAGTGAGCCACAGTAGCATGAAGGTAGATTTATTCAGAGAGTTACACACTCCATAGACAGAGTGCAGGCCTTCTCAGAAGACAGGAGAAAGTGACCAGGAGGACGGGGTTGTCGGTTTTTATGAGCTCAGTAACTTCATAGGCTAACAAGTGGGAGGGTTAGTCCAGCTGCTTTGGGGAAGGGGCTGGGATTCCCAGGAACTGGGCCATCACCCACTTTTTGACCTTGTATGGTCAGCCTTTAAACTGTCCTGGCGCCTGTGGGAGTGCCAGTTAGCAGCTACTGTGTTACAGTGAGCGCATAGTGAAGCTCACGGTCAGCTGGGAGTTGACTCTTCCACCGTCTTGGCGATAACTGCTGTGCATTCTTTTAGTGGCTGTGTCCTGCCTGCTTCCCTTCTGTCTTTTAGTGGCTTTTTAGTGGCTGTGTCCTGCCTGCTTCCCTTCTGTCTCAGAGGGAGTATCTTTATAAATACATTCAAAATGATAATCCAAGATTTTTTTAAAAAGAAACATTTCAGTATATTTCATTGGAGGGCTTCTTTTTGTTATTTAGTACTTCTGTATACCTCACCTTCCTCTACAAAACGGTTTAAAGTTACCAATTTCTGAGGATATTTTAAGGCATGTGTGAAAATAATGCTATAAATCAGTATATGTCATAGAAACTCTGTAAGCATGGATACAAGCGAAAATGCTATTGGATTCTGAAGAGAACAAACCATTTCTGTCTTTGGTGATCAGAGACATCTTTAAAGATTCACTGTTGTTTGAAGCTGGTTACAAATAATAAATAGGATTTCAATAAACAGAGTTGCAGGAACAGTGTATTTCAGATTCCAGACATAACTTGCATAAAGGAAACAAGGTAGGTGACCACTGGCTGCATTTGAGCAGAGTGAATGCGTCTGCCTGTTGATGCCGGTTGATTGACTGGTTAATTGTTTGGAAGAGAGAACAAAAGATGATCCTTTTGCTCATTGGGTTTTTTTCAAGCACTGAGTTCATGAAAGGAAAATGATGAGATTAGAAGGAGGAGTGCAGAGCAGGTGGGCTTAAAAACCAGAGGTCTGGAATCAATACCTGAGCAAGTTACTTAACCCTTCAGGACCTCTATTCTTTTCTTCTAAAACGAAGTTAGTAACTGGTTACTGCAAACCTTAAATAGGACAGCATAGGTGGAACACCTAGCCCATAGTACTGATGTGATTTTTTTTTTTTAACTGTTGGAAAGAAACGGGATAATGAAAGGCTTTGAATGAATATTAATAAAAATAATCATTTTACTGAGTGCTTATAAAGTGCCAAGCTTTAATCATTTGACAGGTATTAATTTCCAAGAGATTGAGGGAGTAAATTCTCCAAGGTCACAGAGCTAGAGCCAGGATTTAGACATCAAAAACATCATGAGCACAGCTGTGAACGCAGGGGCCCTCGGGTCAGGTTGCTTGGGTTGAATTCTCCAGGCGTCACCACTTTCTTAGCTGTGTGACCTTGTCTAGTAATAACCATTTCTTTGCCTCAATTTCTTCTTCATGTGTGAAATAGAGTTAATCCATCATAGGGGTGAGTCTATGTTACAGTAAAACTTTATGAAAACAAATAGCAGGCCAGAGTGGCCCTCCCGCCCACCCTGACCCTACCGGCTGGTGACGTTTGGAAAATCATTTAACTAACTTTTCTAACCTCACTTTCCCCTTCTGTTATATCAACATCAAAGCATTATTGTGGAGATAAAATTAAATGATGTGTATAGAAATGCTTCATAAATTCAAACTACCATAGACTTTAGATTTTATAGTATAAAGTTCACAAAATATAAATTGCTCTAATGGAAGATAATGTCCATTTCTATTGAAGTGTCCCAATCTCAGAATTCAGTGATGTTTAAAAAGTTTCCTTCCTAAAATTTACTAGAATCCATGACTAGTCTCAAAAGTTTACAATAGTTTTTGTTTATTGTTGATCTCTTGTATGAAGTCTGTTCCTCCTGCTCTGGGTTCTTGTGGGCACTATATTCTGAAACAGATCAGGTAAAGACAGAGTCCACTGACATGGAGGTAGTGATACATGCTGAGAAGAAATCAATTTACAGGCAACATTTGCCCATATACTTAGCAATATACTGATTTGGTTCATTCTTTCAACAAATATTGATTGACCATTTATTATAAGCCAAGCACTTCAATGTCCTAGAGACACAAAGGGGAATAAGACATAGCTCCTGGTCTGTGTGAACAGATCAGTTACAAAAAACTGTACTGTTTCAGAAAATGAAAATTTTTGAATGGGTTCAGTAAGCAAGCAGCATTTGAGCTGGACAAAGATTTTGCTAAGTGGAGAATGGATATGTGTGCAAAGACAGGCATGAAAGGACATGCCACGAGAGGGTGGTGTTTTACAAAATGCACCCATTTGCATGCTTTCTTCATAACATTGATCATGTCCATACACTATGTTCCATTATCCACGATTTTCTTTCAAGCAGTGCATAGTTTAAAGCAAGTTTATTCACAAAGAAAATTTCAGTTTTGTTTTACTAGTAAAATTTTTCTCTGATACAAGTACTAAAATTCATAATTATGTAAGTAAAAATTATAATGAATAAAAAATAATAATCAATATAAAATGTTAATTCCTATACCATTAAAAATGATTTCCTTGGCCGCCAGTTATATGCATTTCACATTTTGGGGAGCAATATTTGAAGGTGTGGGGAATTCAAGCAGGGATTATAAATTACCTCATAGAAACACAGAATGTTTAGTCTGGAAGGACTCTTAGAAGCCATGTAATCTAATTGCCAACATTTTACTAAGGCCAAAAGGAAAAGCATTTTGCCCAAGAAGACAAAGATATATCTTGAATTGAGAACTTACAACTTCTAATCTAATGTTCTTTCCAGTGCTACATGGAATTGGATTTAGCTTTCAATACTTAACGACTCTGATAAATACACTTACAGATCTCCAGTTTTAGCCTGCGTCATCTGAAAATTTGCTTGAAAGAAAAGATTTAATATGCCCTGTTTATGGGTAATGGCATTAATAACTTTAAAAAACATTGATGAGATTTCTAATTTCACTTGATACCACTGTTAGCCTACTGCCCAAAGCTGAAGGACTGAATAATGTCACTTGAAATAAGGCACCATATGTGTTTATCTCTGCCCTATTGTGAAAACTCCACTAACATAACTGTGAAGGATTATTTACCAAAAGGTATGGCTCTTCCCCCCCAAAAAAGGAAAATAAAAGGAGACAACAGTAGATAGAATGTAGCAATAAAATTTGGGGTGGGGGGGAATAAGAAAATAAGCAGATCCTGAATTAGCAGAGTGGAGAGAGCTAAAATTAAAGTGCCAGCAAACCAGGGCATGGGAACCCCAAAAGCAGAACTCAGGAGATCCCAGCACACCTGAATTGAGGGATAGAATTCAAAGTGGAAGTGAAAATAGAAGGATCAGTTGAGAGTCTCGATAAGAGCAATTAGACCCTGCTGTCCCCTTCCCAAAGCACACAACCAGCGAACTGGCCCTGAGTGATTAAGTCAGCAAGTCCCTGAACTTGGGACCCCAGGGATAGCTGACTGCTGCACTTGAATAAAAGAGTTAATAGAAATAAGCTTAAAGGGTAGGAGACCCCCCTTCCCAACCCCACTGTAGGAATTAGAAGATACTAACCAGGCCAAAAGACAGGACCTTCAAATACGACGCCTGAATATCCCTTAAGCAAATAAAACAATTTCCCCAGTCAATTGTCCTAGAGTAAGGCTGGCAACCCACCAACCGACTGTGCCTCCTGCCCCCAAATTGGCTTTTTAAAAATTCATTCATTTATTTATAATTTTTTATAATGTTTTTACTGAAGTATAATTGATTTTCAACGTTGTGTTAGTTTCAAGTATACAGCAAAGTGATTCAGTTATAAATATGTATATATAGGTACATTCTTTTTCAGATTCTTTTCCACTATAGGTTATTACAAGTTATTGAACATAGTTCCCTGTGCTATAGAGTAGGACCTTGTTGTTCATCTGTTTTATACATAATAGTGTGTATATTGTTAATCCCAAACTCTTAATTTACCCCTCTCCCCATCTTCCACTTTGGTAACCAAAAGTTTGTTTCCTACGTTTTGTGAGTCTATTTCTGGTTTGTAAATAAGTTCATTTGTATCATTCTTTTAAGATTCCACATATAAGTGACATCATATAATATTTATCTTTCTCTGTCTGACTTATTTCAATTAATGTGATGATATCTAGGTCTATCCATATTGCTGCAAATGGCATTATTTCATTCTTTTTTATGGTTGAGTAATATTCCATTGTATGTATATGTGTGTGTGTGTGTGGTATATATATATACCACATCTTTATTTATTGGTTAGTGGACATTTAGGTTGCTCCCATTTCTTGGCTACTGGAATGGTGCTGCTGTGAACATCGGGGAGCATTTATCTTTTCAAATTAGAGTTTTTTCCAGACATATGCCCAGAAGTGGGATTGCTGGATCATATGCTAAGTCTGTTTTTAGTTTTTTAAGGAATCTCCGTACTGTTTTCCATAGAGGCTGCACCACTTTATTCTGACCAACAGTGTAGGAGGGTTCCCTTTTCTCCACAGCCTCTCCAGCATTTATTATTTGTAGATTTTTACTGATGGCCATTCTGACTGGTGTGAGGTGATAACTCATTGTAGGTTTGATTTGCATTTCTCTAATAAGTAGTGATATTGAGCATCTTTTCTTGTGTCTGTTGTCTATCTGGATGTCTTCTTTGGAGAAATGTGTATTTATGTCTTCTGCCTATGTTTTGATTGGGTTGTTTGTTTTTTTGATGTTGACCTGTATGACCTGTTTGTATATTTTGGAAAATCACTCCTTGTTGGTCACATTGTCTGTAAATAATTTCTCCCATTCTGTAGGTTGTCTTTTCATTTTATTTATGGTTTCCTTTGCTGTGCAAGAGCTTTCAAGTTTAATTAGATTCCATTTGTTTATTTTTGCTTCTATTTCCATTACTCTAGAAGCTGGTTTGAAAAAACATATATTGCTTAAATTTATGTCAGACGGTTCTGCCTATGTTTTCCTCTAGGAATTTTAAGAGTATCCAGTCTTACATGTAGGTCTCTAATCCATTTGGAGTTTATTTTTTGTATATGATATTAGAGAATGTTCTAACGTCGTTCTGTTATAGGCAGCTGTCCAGTGTTCCCAACAACAGTTGTTGAAGAGACTGTCTTTTCTCCATTGTATATTCTTGCCTCCTTTGTTGCAGAGTTAATTGACCATAAGTGTGTGGGTTTATTTCTGAGCTTTTTCTATCCTGTTCCATTGACCAATGTGTCTGTTTCTGTGCCAGAATATGCTGTTTTGATTACTGTAGCCTTGTGATATACAGAATGGCTTTTTAATAACTGTATTTAAAATATGCATGGACCATGGATCACCAGACATTTTAAGGATCGTTTTAACACAAAGGACATGACAAAAGTAGATAGAAAAATAATTGAGAGTATAGAGATAAAGAAACTAGAAAAGCTTAAGTAAAATTGCATTTAATAATTTCAGAAAGATAGAAGATGGTTACAATCATTAAACAAGAACAGATTGCTAGCAACAATTAAGAACATTTAAAAATCAAGAAAAAGTTCTTGGAAATAATACGGTAGGAAAAAATTTTTTAATCCTCGAAATGCCAGGAATTGAAAAGAGGAAATAACCCCCCAAAAAATAGAACCAAAAGACAAATTAAGAGAAAATAGGACTAGGAGAGAAAATAGGACTAGGAGAGAAAATATTTTAAAAAGCTGATCTCCCTAGAGAAAATTGTATGGAATTGATCTATTTTAGTGATAACAGGGACATTTTCCCAAGTAGCTTCTTGGATTTCTTCTATTCATACTGTATGTGTTTGCGTTGGACTTGCTCCAAATTGGGTTATCAAATATTTTTACTGAATATTTTAAATATTTAAAATCAGTCAAGTGGCAGCTTAATCGTAAGAAAACAGTAAAATATATATACCGTCATCCTATTCCTGTCTTATTAACTTCAGCCAATTTGGCTGTCATTACTTTAAGAAACCTGCTATGTTGCAGATCTGAAACTCTGGTCTCCAGATATCTGCTTCAGTGAGCTGGGGGGATGGAGGAATGGATGAGGGGACAGAATGGGGCTGATGATAGAGGAGGGTCAGGGCTGAGGGGAGTAGGTAAGAGCTGCCTGGTCAAAATCAGCCAAGTCCTCTAAGGTGCAGTAGTTCTGCAAAGCCCCTCCAATAATATGGCCACCCACAGATGGCCAGAGCTGGACAGTAATAAAAGCAGTAAAAACTTATTTTATTCAGGAACTATTGCAATAGGGGGAAAGAGACTTCAGTATACTAGGTCAGTTCCAAATCCAGCATGGACAAGGGAGGATTTATAGACATGGAACAAGTAGGCAATGGGGTGGGTAGGTGAGGGGGCGGGTGTCAGATAACAGATAACCGAATGCTCTGTGCTTTGGAAAACAGGCCCTATAGATGGTTAGATGTATATCTAAGGAAAAGGTGTAATGATTCCAGGTTCCTGCATCTTGCCATGCATGGAAAAGCACTAAAATCATTAACTTGAGGTGTCTGTTTTTTGTGATTAGCAGCATCCTTTACTAAGAGTGTCTGCTTGGCTGCATGTAATCCCTAGCCAACAATTGCATATGTACACACATAGATAGTGGTTTCTCCCCTACCTCTTTGGAGCAGTTTCCCCAGAGCTATCAAGAGGCTGTATCCTGAGCTGTCGTCTTCATTGAAGTCCCTGAATCAAACTTAAACTCACACCCTTACGTTGTGTGTTCTTCTTCCAGTCAACACTTGGAAAACCAGTAACTCTATTTTTTAATGGGTACCATATTTTAGTTATTCTGTTTAAAATACAAAGACGTGACTTAGAAAACAAAGACTCCTCAAAGACTTTTAATGAAAAGCAAAACCTTGACTGCAGCATGCTGATCCTCAACTTCTTTCCCAG
Organism: Camelus dromedarius; assembly: GCF_036321535.1. NCBI lineage: Eukaryota > Metazoa > Chordata > Mammalia > Artiodactyla > Camelidae > Camelus > Camelus dromedarius. The sequence goes on from NC_087442.1 coordinate 9,311,938, forward strand.
GAGGCAACAATTGTCGACCCTTTAATTTTTTCTTCTTGTTTTCTCCCTACTCTGCATAATATGCTTTTACTAACATCTCTTATTTTTTTCCATTTTATGCATTATCCATTGATTTTTTTTCTATTATAATAGATAAAGATGTAATTCATTTACACTACTTCCACCTCACTCCCCCAATCCACCCAACATAGGAACGTCACTCTTTAGGTTAAAGCAATAAACCATGGTTACATTACTCTAATTATGTACTATTGTTTACTGCAGAGCAAAGTAGTTATCTTGTGATTCTTTTCCCATTCTTATATAACCAATTGTCCCCCTGGAATTTCAAATTAATTCTTCATCTGTTCTTCCATTATTTGTCTTTCTCATATTTGAACTTTTTCCAAGTTCCTGATTACAGCATATATTCTACCAAGAACCAGGGCCTCTCTCAGTAGTTTCTGTTTTAGTTGCAACATTCTCTCATGTTTTCATTCCCCTTCACTTCTGAATTGTTCGGGAAGGTAGAGGTAATTGCCTTTATTTTTGTAATCCATCCTTTCAGTTCTATCCAGGTGCCATCTTTGTCTTCTTCAGGGCACTCAGACCACTGTGTTTTGCCCACCTCTGACTTATGATGATTTATCTCCCATGGCCAAGGTTCACTGTTGAACTGCAGAAAGTACACAGGCTTGGAGTCAGCCAGACTCAGATTTAAAATCTCAATCTGCCACTCACCGACGATCCGCTCTTATGCCATGTAATCACTCTGGTCCTTCAGTTTGCCACTGTACATCAAGGAATGGATTAAAGAATTCTTCGAGAAATATGCATTTCCTTACTGAGCATGCAACATATCCCTGGGCACTCTTCTAAACTCCTGACATACATTTTCTCATTTTATCCTCATACCAATTTGTGAAGTAGATAGTATTATAATCCCCATTTTACATCTGAAGACTCTGTGACATAAGGAGTTTAAGGGATGTGCCTCAAGTCACAAAGCAGAAAGGGGTGGAACCAGGAATCACACTCAAGAATCTGACTTCTGAACCCAGATTCTCAATTCTTATGTTATGCTTCCTCTTAGTGTGAAAATGCATCTTGACAACCTGTTCACCGTGATAATAAACCGTACGGCTTCTCCAATGCATCCATGTCCCAGGATTTATCTGTAAAGGATGATCAGCCTCATGGAACATTCTGTTAAAAAACTGATCAGCCAGAACTAAACTCTAGGCAGAGCCAGAAGCTGGCAAACAGGGTAGTGAGCAGGGTGACTGGGGACGTGCCACACAGCAGGGCTGTGCTTTAATGAGCTTTCTCCCCTCCATCATTTCCTGAACCACCTGACCATTATGTAAAAGGCTCATCACCCTTCACTGCAGCTATGAACACAAGCCTCTATCATTATGGATAACAAGTTTATCCTCCTTAACCTCCTTCCTTGGCTTATTGAAAAGATTACATGAGAATGTGATTCCCCAAATGACTGCCCCAAGTTGAAAAGTATCTCAAGTGATTGAGATGACAATTTCAGACACACACATATATATACTCACATAGATGCATTCCTGAGCCTCACATCTAGAGATTCTGACTACATACGTCCAGGGAAGGCTACATAATATATTTTTTAAAAGCTCCTCAGGTGATTCTGATGATCAGCCAGGTTCGGGGACCACTACTCAAAGCGCCCAACTCAGTTATCACCCAGGAAACACTAGCTCTCTTCCTATCGGAACACAGCAGTCCGCTGGCATCATTCTTCAGTTCCTTTCTTTGATCTTAAGAACGTCTATCCAGAAGTTAGCCCATACATCCTCTACGTAGATCATCAATGAACTGAAATCACAAGTTTGTCTCTCGGCAGGTGTGTCACTAGCTTATATGTACTACAGCTTTGCCTTTTAAATTGATTTTTCAGTAGCTCTTTTTCCTTCTGCCACTTTTCCATATTAATTTCCACAGAAATACCCAAATTCTCATTTTCCACTGTTTCTTCCACCCAGGACTTTCCTCTGGTCCTGCTCCTTTCCAATTTGCTCTCGGGTCTAAGTGTTAGAGCAGACAGATAGCTAGATATGAGCAGAGAAAGGGGGACACAGGCCAAATGGCAGGAATTGAGTGATAAAGGAGGGCCAGGGGCCAAATGCGGGAAACTGTACATCCTGTAAACAGCAGGAGTCCTTGGGCAGACAGAGAAAAGCAGGAACCTGGGGACTGATAAGAAACCACACATTTTGGGGTGACAAACGGCCTGGAGGCTCAAAAAGAGGTGGAAAAAGGCAGGAATCTCCAGTGTCCAAATGTAACCGTTTCCTCATTATACCCTCATTACAACAAAATTAGCCTTACAGTTTACAAGTTCTCATCATGCAGCGATGCCTTGACACTCTGGATCCAAACTAAAATAGGACAAAAATCCATCCTCCCCTCAGAAAGGAGGAGCTGGAATGGGAATCAGGGAATATGACCCCAAATCCTTGCCTCCCCAGTGAACATTCCACTCATTCATTTTTACACTCCATGCAACCCATCTGCGAAAAAAACTCAGGGCAGCCGCTCTGCTCTCCCCTTGAGAGCATACTATCTGTAGCTTAATAAACCCTCACTTCACTTTCTTCACCTCCTCGTCTTGTCTCTGAATTCTTTCTGCTACAAGACAAGAGCCTAATCACCAGCAGCACGAGTCATCCTGCTCCTTCTCCTGTCCCGGACGCAGAAGTGGCCACAGACACCTGCTTATCTGGAGGACAAGGCCTGAGAGAGGAACGAGGGTCAAGAAGGCACCTAGTTATCTAATTCCCCGCTGCTTCCTTCCCAGCCCCAGCGGCCCTGCTGTCTCAGCAGGAAGCCCGCAAATTGAAGATAATGGTGGGAAGGCTTTATGAGAGCAGGAGTGGGGAAGAGACCAGGGCACAGAGAGAAAAGATATCATTATCAAAAGATTGATGCCTTGTACTTTAAGACCAGAGAAAAGACAGAGGAAAATAGATGGGGAGAGAGATCTGTTGACCTGGGTTAAGAGCGGCTAAGGGGCTTGCACCGGACTGTCCGGAAGGATGAAGTCTGTGACCTCGAAAACAGGACTATTTGCTGTAAGAAGCGATGCAGGATTAGGTGTTTGAAATAAAGTTCCTCATTTGTACAATAAGCCCGGTTCTGATAAACCTCAAGCTGAGATGGTGTGGGCAGAGCACAGACTAGAGCGAGGGCTTTCATGCTGGGTGGGTGGATGCTCTGTTTTCCCCCCAAGGAATGGTGGCGGCAGGAGGCGTTCTGATTTGACTTAAAATCACACTGTTGATTCAATTAAATAATTGACATTTTAATTTCTGACGTTTATGAGTTCATATATATTTTCAGGAAAGTAAAAGTAGTCAGTGGGTTGTTAGCACTGTGTATCTGATTTGCCCAATCCTGAGTTTGCCAGATTGTTCAGCTATCCAGTGCCTGGCGCTTGATTTTCCCCTGGAGGACAAATCTGTAGGATGGGAAACACCAGCACCGGCTCGGGGGGTGAGGATGTAGAAGGGCTGGGACCGAGGTGCATTACTTCTTTTTAAAAATATTACAGAACAAAAACCACAGTCAAACAAATACTGTAACCGAGGAATCGGGCATGCCCCAGCCCGGGACACCTTCTGCCTTGCCTGGTGAACTTTTGCTTATCTTCCATTTTTGCCTCAGAGCTACTCCATGATAAACTAGTTTGTGGCCACTCCAGGCGTTTCTGTCTGGTTATGCTACCACAGTGGTTTGAACTGACTGGATACAGTACTCTGTTCATCATGATGTATTTTAAATAACTGGATGCATCGATTTCCCAGTTACATTTTGAGTTTCTCCCAGGAACTGTATTTTATTCATCTTCCTCATCCTTCTGGGGCAGAACGGTGACAGAAGGGGAGGGAAAAACTTACAAATGAGCGGTTGTAAACACAATGGAAATAGACAGCTTAAAATATTTTAGGGGTGTGTAGGCATGAAACTCTACCCAGTGCTCCAGCCACCCCGGGTTGGACTGGACATCGACCTCTAACTAAGACTGGATAGACTGAAAGTTCAGTTGCAAGAGAAAGACAGAAGAGATCCGTCAGGGCTCTCAGCATCTTGTTGATGTGTTGAATTTCCACTCCATAGCAGCTGAGAGCTCCGGCTTTGGGTCCGACAATGTGCAGTTGACCAGCCATGAGGCCTTAGGCAAGTCACTACCTCTCAAAGCTTATCTCCTCTTCTGTAAGATGGGAAAGTTAAGGAAATGAAGCCAGCACAGTCCTTGGTGCCCAATCAAGAATAAAATGTTAAATAAGATGATGATGACAATAATGATCATCCGGATTTATACAAGGAGGAAAAAACTTTGTCCTGGAAAAGTAAGTTATGAGTCACTAGCCATGCATGATGGCTGTCAGAGACTCTAGCATCAAACTCAGAAATAGAAACGAAGTACTGAGCCAAGGCCATCTGTGTGCCTGTGAGGTAGGCAGGGATGTCTGTGTGTCTGTGCCGTGGGGGGATGAGTGTGTGTGTGCACGTGATTGAGACAGTGAGAGTGAGATTGGTGAAAAAAGGCTGTGGGTGAAGAGTGATTGCCAGGTTACAGTGTATCTCATGTGCTATAGAAGAATAAACGGCTTTCCAAAGTTTTACAGACTGAATTTTGTCCCCATAAAAAAATGCATGTGGAGGAGCCCTAACCCCCACTGTGACTGTATTTGGATATAGAGTCTTTAAGGAGATAATTAAAGATGGATATGGTTGTACGGATGAGGCTTTAATCCACCAGGACTGGTATCCTTATAAGAAGACAGAGACACCAGGAGCACGTGCTCACAGGAAAATAAGACCAGGTGTGGTTGCACGAGGAGAAGGCTGCCCGCAAGCCAAGAAGGGTTGCTTCGCCAGAAACCAGCCCTGCTGGCATCATCATCTTGGACTTCCAGCTCCCAGAACAGCGACGAAGTTAATTTCTGTCGTTTAAGCTACCTTGACTGTGGTGTCTTACTCTGGCCGCCGTAGGAACTAAGACGTTGAATAGAGCAGTCTTTTGTTTCTTACAAAAATTTCCCTCTCTCTGGAAGCAGGGATTTGGGAACCATATAGTCTGACCCTTAAAGTCATCCTCTGTGGATTCCACCTCTCCTCACGCTCACACAAGCCTTCCTCCTGCTCAGGGCCTGGGAGGACGCCCCGTCATCAAAGACCTTCTTGAGGCTTGACCAGGGAGCAGATATTTACAGCAGGTTCCTTTTTTTTCTGCTAAATAAATGTCTTCCTAATGACACATGAATAGCAAGTGTGAAGCCATAATTCTCATCCAAAGACGCCCAACTCTGATGTCTGTACCCTTTCTGTTGGAAGAATGGCCTCCCGGTTTCCCAGTGCGGCACATAGGAGGGGGCCGCGAAGCGTGGCTGCTCGGTTGATTCAAAACTGAACAGTATGTCAGCTTGTCTTTTTCACACTAAGAATTTACACTTATTCATGCTTGTGTGTTACCAGATACAAGGCCATGTGCCTGATCCACAGTGAGGCCAAATAAACCAAAACGCCAGAGTCTGGAGCAGAGACAGGTACATTGCAGGACTGAGCCAGGGGGACAGTATGGTTTATGCCCAAGAAAACCCCAAACTCCCCAAAGGTTTCAGCTAAGCAGTTTTAGAGGCCAGGTGAGGGGGAGGGGTTGCAGGGGGCGTGATCAGCTCGTGCACAATTCTCTGATTGGCTGATGATGCTGAGGGAACAGGGGGTCAACACTATCAACCCTGAGGCGCCAGAAGGTCTGGGGGCCACGTGTTCATGATCACCAAGTAGCTAATTTCTTCCATCTGGTGGTGGTTTTTAGCATCTGAAAAACTCAGGAAATATGCATGAGATACTATTATCTGGATACTTCAGAAAGGAGCTGCAGCAGAGGGTATGAGTGAGATATCTTTTCTGCTCAGTTTCACTAGTTGATTTTATATCTATATATATAGAGAGATAATATATATTCTATGTTATAAATATACATAAAAGATATATATATATATATATATATATATATATATATATATACACACACACACACACACACACTTTATTTTATTGTACTTGATTTTGGACAGGAGGAAAGAAATCTGAGAAACAACTAGAGGATAAATTTGCATAAAGGAGCTGAAAAATATAATTATCAGGAGCCTGCACTGAGGTGTTTAAATTTGCCAATGAAATCTTCAGCATTACCTTTCTAATGCTGGATTAAATACACAGATGTACTTTTTTTTAAATTTTTATCTCTTTTTCTAGGAGGATCAGTCTTTACTATCTCCCTTACCTTTAGAAAAAGCACCTGTTTGGGATTTCTCAGGTTCCCAAGGCTCCAGCTCCAGCATGGAATTCGCTGATGCTCAGAAGGGGCTGCCACATGCTTACACCTCCTGCCCCAACCCCCAGGCTATTCGGGCTGCTGCTTACTGCGCTGACAATGCAGGTAAAAGGAGCAAGTGGATTCAGATGCTGCTTGAGTCAAGACACGAGAAATAAAAAAAAAGGAAGGAAGGGAAAAAGAGAATCTAACCCACCTGCCTATTTCCTTCTGTTAAATACACAGAACTCACTTTTTCCCAAAGTTTCTAGTTGGAGTTGTGGGGGAATGCAAGCCCTTACTAGCTTCAGATTGTTGTAATACTACACATTTTTGGAGATTCACACTGGTTAATTAGTTGTTTTCTTTTTTTTTTTTTAGTTGTTTTCTTTATTTGTTTACGTAGCAACCAAATAAACCTGATTAACATTTCTCTCAATGCTTAGTCACAGGTCCTGTAAAACTTGAGATGGGCTTTTTTTCCCTTTAATTTTCATAAAAGTTCAAGAGGGAAACAAGCAAAAAAATCTCTATTTCTTCTCTACAAAACAAACAGACTTGCAGACACAGTAAACAATCTTATGATTACCGGGGAAAGGGGGTGGGAAGGGATAAATTTGGGAGTCTGAGATTTGCAAATGTTAGCCACTATATATAAAAATAGATTTAAAAAAACAAGTTTCTTCTGTATAGCACAGGGAACTATGTTCAATATCTTGTAATAACCTTTAGTGAAAAAGAATATGAAAACGAATATATGTATGTATATGCATGACTGGGACATTGTGCTGTACACCAGAAACTGACACATTGTAACTGACTGTACTTCAATATAAAAAAATATATATATATATATATTTATATATCTATGTAAGGCACCACTGCTCTCTAATTTTCATCTCCTGAATATTTGAGGATAGAGCAGGGAGGAATGATGACATCTCACATTACTCCTGTAATGGACTTTTCATAGGTTGATTCTGTCCATTTTTTAAAAACGTATCTTTTTTTCCCCCAGAATTTCTATTTCAAGTATTTGCTGTCTGTAGTTTCTGAGGGCTGGTCCCAAACTCAGAGTTTTTCCCATTCTATCCCAGCTCCTCCTAAACATTTTTAAAATGTGAGAATAGAGATGGTAGTTTGGGATACTCTACAGTAATTTAATTATTTTGAGTGAATCACCACGTTAGTAAAATTTCGAGGTTCCAGAAGAAAACAATGGTCTCTTCATATTCAGGCTTGTCTATCAAGGGAAAAAAAATGATTCTAAATACTGTAAGTAAAATTATGTATCTGCTTATAAATTTGATAAAGAATTTTTTTAGAGAATTAGAGTTGATTCCTAAAATTTAATTAGGGGAGATGGGAGGACAGAGAAACACTTTTTCAACGTAATTACAACCAAATACAAAAATAAGACATTGAAACAAATCATTTTTGGCAAGCCACAGTATTGCAATACGAAAAACAAAACAAAACAAAACAAAACAAAACAAAACAAAAAAACACTTCAAAAGAATCAAATGAGAAAAGCAGAATTTGAAACTGAAAGTAAATACCTGGAAAAGAGTTGTGATTGCCTGCATATCTCATTGGCAGATATTTGCACAGGAAGAAAGCTGGGAGAATCGAAATGATGCTGAGAAGCTAAAGCACAATGTTAGAAGTGATTCAGTTTTTCTTTCTTAATCTTAGTACTAAGATTAGTACTAAGTACTTAATATTAGTACTCACGACTCCCTCGGATATTACAAAGTGAATAGGAAGTAGTAAGCTAACTAAAATTAGCCAGCATTTTTCTCTCTGGAAAGCAAGTGTCTGTTGGAAAGCAAAATATTCTTGTAAGTGACAGAAAAGCAAAGCATATACACGTTTGAAATGTAGCGTTTATATTCAAGATTTCTTTTCCTTTTCTTTCCTTTCATATTTGGACTTAGAAACCAAGTGTCCTCAATCCAGACACAGAAGGAGTGGTGACTGCGATGAGATGAATTAATATGTGTTTAGGTAGGTTGGTTACATATTAGGGAATTGACAATGAGGATGCCATTTCCAAGATACAAATGGGAAGGACAAAGTCTGCCGTAACTACGGTAGTTGCGGCCCTCTTTTCTCTTCACACAGCATCCTTAAGAAGATAAACACTTGTTGCTTTTGTTTTTTTATGTTAAGAGTACCCTGTACATTATTAGAACTAATAAATCAGTTCAGCAAGGTTGCAGAATACAAGATCAATATTAAAAAAGCAATTGGGTTACTGTATGTGTGCAATGAACATTTCAAAAACAAAATTAAGAAAGCAGTTTAATTTACAATAACATCAACAAGAATAAAATACTTAGAAAATAAATTTAACCAAAGAAGGGCTAAACTTATACTCTGAAAACTATAAAATAGTATTGAAATTAAAGAAGATACAAATAAATGGAACATGGCAATATTTCCCAAACTGATCTATAAATTCATTGCAATCCTTATGAGAAGCTCAGCTGATTTCTTTCTAGAAGTTGACAAACTGATTCTATATACATGTGGAATGACAGGGAACACAGAGAGCCAAAACAATTTTAATAGAGTAAAAAAGTAGGAGAACTCACACGTCCCAATTTCAAAACTTACTACAAAACAACAGTAATCAAGACAGTACAATACAAGCTCAAGGATAGACATATGGACCAATGAAATAAAATTGAATATCCAGAAATAAAAGCATATGTCTATGGTCAGCTGTTTTTCAACAAGAGTGACCAGACCATTTAATGAAGAAAGAATAGTCTTTTCAACAAATGATGCTGTGGCAAGTGGGTAATTAACATGAAAAAAAAAAAAGGAAGAAAGGAAAGAAAGTAATTGGATTCTTATCTCACACCATACACAAAAAATTAATTCAAAATGGATCAAAAACCTAAATGTAACTTCTAAAGGTTTAAAACTCTAAGAAGAAAACATAGGGGTAAATCTTCATGACCTCAGATTTGGCAAAAAATAATTTAAATATGATACCAAAAAAATGAGCAGCAATAGATGGAAATACATCATTTGAAAGTCTTCAAAATTGAAAGCTTTTGTGTTTCAAAGGACACCATGAAGAAAGTAACATCACACAAAATGGGAGAAAAAATTTGCATGTCACAAAGGCATCATATCCGTGATACGGAAAGACCTTACAACTTTAAAAATGGACAAAGGAGCTGAATAGACATTTCTCCAAGAAAAATATACAAAAGTCAAGTGTTTGCTGCACTTGAAAAGATGCTCAACACCTTTAGTCATCAGGGAACTTCAAATCAAAACTGCACGAGATAACAATCCACATACCCACAAGCGTGGTTAGAATTTAAAAGACAGACAGTAACAAATGATGGTGAGGGTGTGGAGAAATCAGAACCCTTACACACTCCTGATGGGAATATAAGGTGGTACAGCTGCTTTGGAAAATAATTTGACAATTCCTCAAACAATCAAACGTCGAGTTACCCCGTGATGCAGCATTTCCATTCCGAGGGATACAGCCAAGAGACGTAAAACCATATGTCCATAAAACCTGTACATGAGTGATTAGAGCAGCATATGCGTAATAGCCAAAAAGTGAGAGTGACAGAAATATTCATCAGCTGATAAATGGATAAGCAAAATGTAGTGCATCCATATAACAGAATATGATTTGACTGTGAAAAGGAATGATGTAATGATATGCACTATGACACCAGGAGCCTAGAAAACATACGGTAATTGAAGTAAGCCAGTCACAGAAGTCCACATACTATATGATGCCCTTCATATGAAATTCCAGAACAGGGAAATGCATACACATAGAAGGTACAATTGCTTAGGACTCAATGATTGCTTGGAGATGGGGGTTAGGGTGGGAAAGAGAAGTGGTAGTTAAAGGGTACAGGGTTTCCTTTTGAGGTGAGGCAATGTCGTAAAACTGACTACAGTGATTGTTGTATGTATTTGTGACTATATGAAAATTTATTGAAATTATACATCATAAACGGGTGAATTATATGGTGTATGAATTATATGGTGTATGAATTATATCTCAATAAAGCTGTTTTTTTAAAAAAGTAAGTGAACCACATCAGTAATCTGAAAAGTAAAGAAAATTATGCTATAAAATGTCTGATACATTATGCATTTTCGTCTAATCCCTTATGGCACCAGTATTTCCAAAATTGCAGCACCATTATTTTTTACAGTAGTAAACACATCAAAAATCATCTTTGCGTCCCCAAGGCTTGCAGAGAAAAATTAAAACTCCTTACTTTGGAATTCAAACTTCTTCACAATCTAGCTTTATACTACCTTCAGAAAACATTTAATTTTGAAAGTTATATGAGCACAAGGACATAATTAAGGTCATATAAAAGGGTTTATAGAACAAAGTGCAAATGTCCTTCTTACCGCAAATTCCTAGTTTCCCACCCTGGGAATTGACTAGTTGCCAATTTCTTCTGTATCTTCCAGAGATGTTTGCTACAGCTCTGTTGTGCACCCAACCTTTCCTCATCTGTCCAACACCCAAAATGGGCTGCCTTTTTACTACTGTCATTTCATGTGTGTAAACATTATGTTCTCAATGAAAGAAAACTATGTGCTGTACTTTTAAAAATTTCACCCATAACACCAAAAAGCCAGGCCCTTCCACATTGTAGATATCCCAGGAAATATTTGTTGATTGGCAAGATTAGAAGAAACTGCACAGAAAAATCTCGGCTGTCTGCTGACAGTAGAGACTCACACTGTTAAGGAAAAACATTTAGACAGGGATAGTATATGGAGGAGATGCTTTCTTGAATGTTTTCACAAATGCATAGAGATAAAAACACTGTATTAACTTCCATGGAGAATCACCAAACTTGGTATTGTTCTGATAATTTTACATATTGACTGAGAATAAGCTATGCTCCCCCCATGGAAATTCATGGTCAAATAATTGTGCTCCTGAAAAGTTACAATTACGCCTGCCAAAGCAATACATTTTTGTCTTGACATCAAAGGAATGTTCTGCTGGATTACAGATTCATTTCTAGTAACAAAAGATTTTCTGCTTGCAGCTCAAAGCCTAACAATGAAAATAACAACAGAACAATGGCTCTATTCTAATCTCTGTAAGTATTTGATTCTTGGTATTAAGAAAAGTAATGTTTCTCTTCAACAAGCATCTGTAACAGTTTCTCTTCTTCTCACATCTTTGCCTAGATATATTCTCTGACTCTTGTAAATTAATCACCATTACATTTACTTCCTTTCTTCTTTCTACATGGTTTATACCATTTAATGACAATCTTAGTCTTTATACTCTATTTTCACTTTGCTTTACTAATTGGGAACAAAGCAAATGGTCCCCTGACGGGCACAGACACAAAAGTGTGATGGATTCATCTTTCATTATTAAGTAATAATAATGCTTTGAGATTGAACCTGGTTCTCCAAGACCCACCAGTCTTCATCTTCCCGGGCATTAATTAATTAATAAAATTAACTATTAATGGCAGCGCATTACCAACTTACCTGGGCAAAATGCTGGCAGGGAGACTAAAAAAACCTCACTAGTTAATGAGTTGGGTGAATGAGCAGTCTGAATATATTAAGGTTTGAATTGTAAAATGTTAAAAACAAACAACCAGCCACTTTGCAATAACAATCGTTATTGAGAGCTTAACAATCAAAATAATCAAGTCATTTATTTGAATGATTCCAGTTGCAGAACTTCAGGTAGGACCTGGATATGTTTATTTGTTTGTACTGTTGTTAAAATAAGGATATGATTAAATATTCCATTTCTTCCTTCCGAAGGGTAGTGATTAAGTCTGCATTTTTTTAATTGAAGTATAGTTGTTTACGATGTTGTGTTAGTTTCACATGTACAGCAAAGTGATTCAGTTATACATATACACACATATATATATATATATTATTTTTCAGATTCGTTTCAATTATAGGTTATTACAAGATACTGAATATAGTTTTCCCTGTGCTATATAGTAGGTCCTTGTTGTTTATCTATTTTATATATAGCAGTATGTATATGTTAATCACATACTTCTAATTTATCCCTCCCCACTACCCCTTTTCCCTTTGGTAATCATGGTTTGTTTTCTTTATCTGTGAGTCTATTAAGTCTACATTTTATTTCAAGATTTCTTTTCAGCCACGTGCCTTAACTTGACTCAAACTAATATGGCAAATAGACCAGATCAGAACTTGCAAATCTATTTGCATTTCAAAAGAGAGGAAACATGTCAATTAACTCCAAATTTTCCTATACTTTATAGATATGGTTGCTGATTGACACTGAGCTTAAACGTAACTTCCATAACCTCATCCATTTTGTAATATGTTTAATAAAACATATTTAATAATATACTCACTTAAGAGGGCTTCACACTGCTATTTAAGAAGTGATAGAATGATGTCTTATATTTGAGCACCTTAGTAATATTAACTGACGCTCATTACAGGCAATGGAATGATCCACTGGTAGAGCTTCAATGGCGGACCCAGAGATGACAAGCTATTCAGTGAGCAATTTACTGAGTATCTCATTACCTTTGCTCTGGCCACATACACTGTAAGTTCATTCTGCTAACCTTAATAAGGTTGCTTTTGAAGCTCTTTATTTCTAAGATTTAAATGGGAACTCTGTCATATGTCAGCCTACAATGAAACCTAAATAACCAGACCAATAAAAGAAGATGTGCTAAAGACCTCATGGGCTGCAGAGGATGAGTTAAACACGCACCCTTTCTCTTAAGTGAGGCTATTTGTAGCCTGTATGAAAACTTAAGCAAGGAATAGGTTTCTAAATCCTCTGAGCACTGATGTTCCTTCATCCTTTTAGGTCAGTGAGGCTCATCTCTCTCTAAGGCTGACCTATATAATCCTCAGCCCATAAAGTTATTCTAAACAGAATAATTAAAAAATCCATGAAGTGTATACATTAAAATTTAAGTTACAAAGAACTTGGATATTTCTAACTGAGCCAGGATAGTATTAGACAAGTGATTTTGTATGACCAACACATCCAAAGATTTGGTTCTCTATACAGAAAGAACAACTGTATGTTTTATATGCACTTTACTAGTGAATGAAATAGTATTCAGAAGATGTATCATTTTTGTGGTTTGTTTGATAAAATAACGGGAAAATACTGAGGTCTTAGAGGATAAGCCCTTTCCATCCCATCCCTGACACTTAGCTACTCAGCCTCTGCTGGAAAATGCTGAGTTACAGCAAGCTGAATACTTCATTATTGAGGGGTCCAAGATAAGATAAATTCTTCCTTATGTTTAACCAAGAGCAGCTTTTTGTAACTTCTGCTCTTTTTACCTCTTATAGAAACATAAGTCAACCTAAATTCAAGGAGTAAATCATATTGTAAATGACCTCAAAAATGCATTTCAAACTTGGTTTTCTTGAATTCTTGATTAAACAGCCCAATTTACATACAAGAAGGCATTTTACTTCCAAGGCATTTTACTAGAATTTCAATGAGCACGAGAAGCCCTAATATGAAGAAAAAGATATTGTTGGCATGCAAGAGATCAAAGGTATAGTTGCAAATACTTTTCCTCCCACTTTTGTGGCCTTTCCTCCGTTTTCTTCATTTCTCCTTTAAACTAAAACTTCTTTCCCCTGGGAGTCATTTCAGTCGGGTTCCTCTCTGATTAAAGCAAATGGCATTGTTAGTCCAAGGAGATGGTTTGTTAGAATAAGTGAATACTTAATTGGTGAGATGTAAAGAGTAGGATATCATTCCAAGGAACCACTTCCCTCTCCATTTAACCCAAGTAAGATACCAGGGAGTGAAATATACAGAGCCACTGACAGTGCTTAGTAATGCACAGCCACGCATTATTTGCAAATAGCTCTGCATCTTGCAGGAAATAACACCTAGAACACCAGAACCCATCGTGCATTAGCCTCTACCTCTCCAGTAGGAAGTTATCCTCAAGGTCGCAGAGTCATATGACTTTCTCTTTCAAATGCCACTATTCAAACTGACTTCCACCTCTTTGCACTGTGCAGAATCAGACAAAATCATCATCATGTGGCATGCTCACATCCCTTGGAAGGTCCCTCATTGTGTGGATGTGGTACATGAGGACTGCAGCAGGTCCTTGGTTGCCAAAGATAAAGGCTAAGTGTGAATTTGAACTGCATCCAAAGCCTGATACTTATTTGCATTAAAACTGTCAGGTGATCCTACAAAGCATGCCTGGTGCCTGTTTCACTGGGCCAATGGCCTTCTAAGTGTATTACTGACTTCCAAGTTCCATCCCACTCTCTGAGACTTGACTTGGAGAGCCAAGAGACATGAAATTGTTGACACAAGAGGATAGAATGTCCGTTATAAAAAATTCCCTTTGTCTCTTTTATATTGGTGACTTTTTTTTGTTTTTTGTTTTTTTTTTTAATTATGGGGCAGTTAAGAATAGTGTTCAGGCAATCAGGTTTTGGACAGGCTTAACATTTAAACTTTGTTACTGGTTTTAAGCATTTTCACTCTGAACTCTCTATATCTGCATAGATTTATTTTAACTAGGTGTTGATTTAATGATTAATCAGATTAACCTTTTCAATTCTTGTGTTTTTCAAGAATTCATCTTCTGTGATGTGACAATATCACAGTACTAATTGCTTCGTACCTTCTAAATAGACGTTTGGGGTTCTTTTAAAAAATGTATTTATGAAGGTGTAACTTTCTTTTTCCTTTTACTTATAAGCACGTGAACAATTGTTAATGAAGTTTTCATTGGAAAAGTAGGTAAGAATGCTGGAGTGCGAGAGTCACTTTTAGCCTTTCTATTCAGAATATGTGGTGGATTGTGATGGATGGGAACTATATTCTATTGTGTTTCCTGGAAAAATTTTCTTAGCCTTTCTTGGCCTCAGATTCTCCACTCATAAAATGAATATAAAAATGTCATATTTTATCCAACCAAGACACCACTGATTGTAACATACACCATTATTTTTTGTACCACCAAGGGAAACAAAATACTACTTAAACTATAACACAATACTTTCTTATCCCTTCAAATTCTTGTTTTATACTTATTGAAAGATCTTTTTTGAGCTTTATTTAGATATATTTAATCATTTGTTACACATTTGTCTCTATGATTTTCTGTATACACAATAATTCTCAATACAGTAGATAAAAAAAGCTATAACCAAACCGTGAATTCACAGGCAATGGAATTTATTTACACTGGCTGACAATGACTATAACCCTCCATCAATTTTAGACACTCCCAAAGTTGGCGGTGTCAATTTGGGAAGCCTTAGACTCTACAAAGTATATAATTCTGTTATCGACAGTAGAAATAATTATTATCATTATTGCTATTATTTTATAGTTGCTGTTATTGTCAAAATATTTGTTTACCACAGACAAATATGTTCCCAACTGAATACCCAAGATGATCTGCTTCCTATAGAAAACGTTGTGTCAATGTTAATTTTTGAGTGTAGAAGAGAAAATAAATTCTCCTTTTTCCAGCATAATTTTTTGTGGGGGCTTCTCTGACTAATGTCATCAATAATTCAATATCCAATTATTTTATTGTTTGCCTGTGTTCCCGGAGCTATCAAAGACTTGCAGGTACTATGGACAGCGCCACTCTTGAATAAATGTCCCTCTCATTAAGCAGGTGCGAGTACCTTTTAGCAGTAACGCTCTGTGACATTGACCTAAGTGTAGAAGCCAGGCCATTCTATTTGCTTTTTTCAACTTCTACCTCCTCCTGTGACAGGGAACCTTAAAAAAAAAAAATGATAGCTCCATTCTGTCAAGCTTTACAGACTTTAGGGCTTTATATAAATTCCACTGAAGCTACATACTCTAACTTGATGGCCTCATCCCAGCTCAACACTGCACTCAACTGCTTCAGAGTCACCAGAAGTATCTTTGGAATTGTTTGGCATGTGCTACCCTGTGACTCCCTTTTGGAGGCTCATAATGCGAGGTATACAGTAATGCAGAATTTATTTCTCTAAGTTCTGTAACCTTCCTGGTTCACTCAACCAAATAAGAATCGCATTAGACCACATAATGCAAAAAATAAATTCTCAGGTAGGATCTTTGCAAGGAGAAAAAAATGTTTATAGCTCATACTTAAACTCCCTTTGTCTATGTGATGAAAACAAACCCAACCTGTTAAAAATCAATCACTTTTGCTTTTTCAATAAAAATAAGGGTGGGTCATTAACCAAAAAAAAAAAAAATAAAATAAAATAAGAAAAGCCAGGGTCTACTGTTGTCAGTAATAGTATGTACATTCCTGCTCATGAGACTAAAATATAAAAATAATCTTTTCAAAATCAACATGTGTTAAAATTCTGTGGGTTTTCCACACTTTGAGACTTTCAGTGACTCGATAGTTTCTGTATCTTCTCAACGTGTATCTTCCTAAATTGCTTAAATCTTCCTTTAAATGACCTAGTCACACACATCATTCCAAGGAGAGCCCTGACTGAGGGACTTTGGATGCAGCCCAGTATTTTCATCCTGAGGTGTGCTGCTCTACCGCCCTCTACTGTAAGTATCAGTAATTTCTACAAGCCTGCCAGAATGTATATGGTATTTCTATTAATTTAAAAGCAGAAAACCAAGCAAAAGCTCTAGTTTGGAAAGAAAGAAAAAAAAAAAAAGCACAAAGGTAACGTAAAAAAAATAGGCAGTAATTTTTCATTATTTATTAATTATCCCCAAGAGATGCTAGTTATAGTCACCATTATTAAAACAACTTTCCAAAAATATGATAAATCATGGTAAGCTGAGTTGTCTGTATTTGTGGTGGCACGAGGGAATTATCTCAGAGTCTTAGGTTGGAACTTTTTTGTTCACTCCAGGACAAGAAAATGAGGTAAACAAGAAGTGCAGTGAAGTCCACAAACTTTGCCTCTGCTCCCAATCTCCTCTTTCTAAGTGTCTCCTTTCTCTACTGAGAAAAGAAGTTCATTTATTTTTCTCTCTTACCAAAAATGAAATGGAATTGGTGGTCAATTGCTTGTTCTTGTTTATAGTTGGATCAATTTCACTTATCAAATGTTCATTCCAGTTAAGATTCATAACACTGTGTTTCTTTCTGTTCTTCCTTTAACAATTATTTTGGGAGCATATTCTATGTCCCAAGTACCTTGTTAAGAGCTGGAACAAGACTGGTTCCTGTCTTTAAGGAATTTACAGTCTATGAGAAGATACAAACATTTAAGAAAAAATTGGGAATAAGTATTTAATTATAATTTTCCAGAATAATATTACAAGCACAGCAAGTAGCGTATGTAAAGGACCTTAGTCGGAAGAGGATTTGGTGCATTCCAGAAACTGAAAGGTCTGTGTGCTAAAGAAATGTGCTACATGTGGCTGGAGAATGGGACAAAAGCAGATCAAGCTGGGTCGAGTTAAGGATTTTGGCGTTTATCCAAAGAACATTTGGAAACCATCTGGTCATTTTAGGCAGAAGACTGATGTGATTAGACTTGTGTTTAAGAGAGATCACTGTGCCGTCTGCAAGAGGAAAGTGGGGGCGAATGCATATTTTTCAGGAGACAAGACTAAATGCATATTTTTTCAGGGGATATTGCCTAAGTGAATTATGATGGAGGCCTGAAGTAAGGAGGAGGAAGTGGACAACATGGAGAAATCTTTAGAAGGTGTGATGGGAAGGACTTGATGTGTGGTTGTATGAGAGCGTATAAGGAGAGGTTGTGCAAAACTCAATTGGGAGACGGTCCACAATAAGAAGTTGTGACACTAAGCTTCCCTGAAAAGGAGAGGTTGTGGAACTGGACAATGACAGAAGAGGAGTTCTGAATCAGAGAAGGTGTGGATTCATTATTAGGTATGGTAAGTTTTCTGTGTAATTCAAAACTGTCCCTTTATTCCTCTCCCCTGATCACACACAGCACCAATGCATACACAGAGAAATCCCAACATTTCAAAGGAATTTCAGCCACGTTCCAGCTATATGTCAGATAAGTGATATAGAAGACACTCCTCGCACTATAAATGTATTGAAATGCCAAATATATTTAAATATATACATGTGTGAACGTATATGCATGTCTTAGTTTTATATGTGTATATTATGTGTTTATGTGTATATATGCATATATGAAATGGAATTGATGATCAATTACTTGCTTTTGTTTACAGTTGGATCAATGTCACTTATCAAATATTCATTCCAATTAAGGCTTGTAATATTGTATTTCTTTCTTTCTGTTCTTCCTTCAACAAATATTTATTGAGCATATGTGCATGCTGATTCAACTGTTGCAAACAGGGATTGAGACCCTCATACAGACCTTACAATGGGAGACTAGAACACCCAAGCACATCTGGGGCAAAAGACATTGGCTTGAAAAGGAAATTTAAAAGTCAGCTGCAAATGAATTAATGAGAATTAGATTTCTGCTACTTATCAGAACAAAAATTGTAAACTGAAAGTTAAAGTAAAATCTAATTCAGAAATATTTAAATCCAAAGGATGTTGTCCTAACCAGATACAAAACTGCTGTTTACATGTAATCAAAAATTTTGTTTCCACATATGGAAAGAAGTAACCATGAAAGTGTCTGTAGATATAACCAACACGAGAATTAAGACCTCAGAACTGTAGATGATTTAACAATCTGAAACGGACTGCAAAATAAACTTAAAATGATTTAAAAAGTGAAAGTAAGAATAGATACCATAGTAATATAAAGCAGTAAGTATGAATAAAAGATCAGGCAGATTTTAAAATAAATGGAAAAGCTAATTCTGAAAATATCAAAAAGTTAAGTGAAAATACTTTCAGAATAAAGTTAAATAACAGAAAAAAAAATTGAAGAGAGAATTGCTGGAGCACCGTAACAGAAAATGAAAGGTTTATCTTCTGGAGCTATTTAACTGAAAAGATCTGAACTCAGTAATAATTGAATTTTGAAAGAAAGGTTTTAGAGATAATGACTGTTATGGGGAATGGTAATGAAATCAATCACCCATTCTATTATGTGGTCCGCTAATCAGAAACTCCTCATCATGAACACAGAGCTTCCAAAAAACTTTTTGGGATTTAAGTTTCAATCTTATACTTAATGAAAATAGCTTTCTCCCATATAGAAGAATCCGGTGCAGGACCTGCCTTTCTGCATAAACAACTAAAAACTGCATAAAAGGGAACCTCCTTAAGGCTATCAAGGGATTTCTTAACAGAGACCTTACAGGACAGGAGAGAGTGGGATGATATATTCAAAGTACTGGGAAAAAAAAAAACAAAACTGCCATCCAGGAGTACTTTGCCCAGCAAATCTGTCCTTCAGAAATGAAGGCAATTTAAGGACTTTTCACAACCAACAAAGGCTGAGGGAATTCTTCACCAGTAGATCTGCCTTATAAGGAATGCTGAAAGGAGTTCTTTAAGCTGAAATGAAAGGATGTTAATTACTAACAGGAGAACATACGAAACCAAAAAACGATATATTTACCTTTATATATAGTCCAAGTCAGAATACTCTTATGACTGTAATACAGTATTATTAACCACGTAATTCCAGAATAAAGAGTAAAGGACAAGAGTATTAAAAATAGCTATAATAATTTGCTAATGAATACACAATATAAAAAGAGATAAATTGTGACATCAAATTTGCGACTTAAAACTCAGCTTGTAAAACTCCACAAAAATCTAGTTAGGGGTTTGAAAAGTATTGCATTAAATGTATTACATTATTTGGAGATTCTTATTTTTATTTTTTAGTGGTAATGAGTCTTCTCAGTTAAGAACCGGTTATGTCTTATTATTTATAAAAGTGTTAAAAAAAACAAGACCAGTTTTAACATAATTTTTTTTTTGGCAGGCCCAAAAATTTCTATTATCTATTGATTGAAAAGCACATCACCATCAAGACTACAATAGATAAGGTGAAGCTTTTGAGGAGTAAAGAGCAGAGCGGCAGAATATGCCACCTTAGACAGGCCACTCTGGCAGAGGGAGTATTTTTGACCTAAAGGCCCTTGAGAAGCAGCAGGTGCTAGAAGACACCTGCGCTGCTCCTTTTCTTCCTGAAAGCAGGAAATGAACCTCCCACGTGGAAGCTGCCCTCCCTATTCCAGGAGGAAAGAAACATTCTTATCACTAGAGGCAGGGAGTGCCGGCCTAGAAGGTTCTGTACAAAGAGACCTTGTTAAAATAACTCTCATCTTCCTTTAAGCTCCCATATGTTTTAGTTCCTTCCGGGTTGGAAGACATTTAGGTTTTGCTCCTTCCTTGGGTCCTCATTTCTTTAGGAGGATTCCCATGTCACATAAAATTTAAATAAATCTGTAACCTTCTTTTTTTTTTTTTTTTTTTTTTACTGTCAATTTAATTCTCAGGCCCCACCAGTGGACCTAAAAGGGTAAAGTTTTTGCCCCTACCTTTATGCATATAGCTCCTATATTTATATTCATTTAAAATTAATTTCCCATCCCCTTAACTAGTCTTCCCTCATCTTAGTAAACAAAGTTAATCCCTTGTAGCAAAAGCCAAAAATTTAGGAGTCAAATCTCTTACAACCTCTATTTGGTGCGTAACCAAGAAGAGTTGGTTCTGACCCCAAAATACATCCCAAATCTTTTCACTTCTGTGCTTCTCTACTGGAGTCACTCTAGGTCAATTAGTTATCATTCATTAGCTGATGGCTCAATTCAGACTGAAGTTGGGAACCATTTAACTAATAAATAAATAAATAAGAATGGCTTTAAGAAGATATAAGCATAAGGCTCTTTCACAAATATAACAGCGGTTGAAACAAAATAAGAATTTGCTCCCCTCCAGTACGGAAAGCTGGGTTTCTGACTCCTAAAACAAGGATGTTTTCTATTATGCCAGTGGCTGCTAGTCAATGGGAGTTCATGGAGTGGCCAGGTGTCCCCAAAGCCTTTTATGCATTAACTATTATCCATAGATTGAATAAATATTATTTCTAGCTCCTATTTATTCTAGGGTATGCTAGATATTTTTCAGTGATAAGTAGATCTTTTTGTGGTAACAAATTCCTCACAAATATATTTACATATACATGTATTTATAATAATATTTAAATTACGTAATTTGTATATACAAATTATATAAATTATGTATGTGTGTATATATATGTGTATAGCATTTGTATATACATTGAGTGCTAACTATGTACCATGTATGGCGTTTGACACTCAGAACATAGCAGTGAACAGGTCAGGCCAAGTCCCTGCCGTATCATGGAAAAAAGGTCAGTACATAAGTTAACCAGGTAAGTGTTCTAAAGAAGAGAAACAGTGTGCCACTAAGACAGAGGGAAACTAGGGGAGGTAACCTTACAGAGGAAAATCAAGGACGGCTTCTTTGAAGAGGTCACATTTGAGCTTGGAATGAGCCAATTATGTGAAGAACTTGGCAGGGTCGAGTGATGAGCATTCCAGGAGAGGAAGAAACAGAAAGACCTTGCTCTGTTTAAAAAGCACAGCAGAAGCAAGTATGTGGGAAGAATGATACAAGGTAAAGGTGGAGGCAGGAAGGGTCCAGCTTATTCAGGACCTTTTTCATTTGGATTTTATTCTTAAATCGCCTAATGAGTTTTTAGCAAGCAGGAACATGATCAGCTTTGTAATTTAAGAAGAGCTTTGGCCACCATGTGTGGACTAGATTAGAGAACGCGGGGACAGAGGAGGGCGGGGTCTGCAGATACAACAGAGCCCGGTGAGACACACGCTAGTTGGCTAGTTAGCTCTAAACATCTGTTTTCCCTTTCTTGTTTAGTAATAGTGCCCATTTTTATCTGGCCCTCCTGCATCTCATCTAAGAGATTGTATTTTTCCAGCTTCCCTTAAAGCAAGCTGGAGCCACGTGATTAAGCCCCACCGGACAATTAAGTTTAGACAAAACTATTGTGTAAGACAAAACTATTCAGGAAGCCTTTAAGGATGTTGAACTCCACCTGAGCCTCTGCCCTGGGAAAACAGTGATGGCTAAGAAATTTCCTGCCCTTTTGTTTTCTGAACCATGTCCCCCCCTCCCCACCTTCTTGTGTTCCAGGAAGAGTTACCTCTAAGAACTATCCTTCCCCTTAGGACTCGGATAAGACTTCCAACCTTACTGTCTTACGACGCCCATGAGATTCTCAGATGTCCCTCATTTTTGCCTGAACCTTTGAGGAGGTCAGACACAGTCCCTCCAACTGGAGATTCCCTTTTTATTTTTCACTTGAGATATAACTGAGATAAAGCATTATCTTAGTTTCAGATGTAGCCAACTCTCCATTCTTTGTCTCATGAATAATTAGCTGATACTAGAAATGTTTGTCTGCCTGAAAATAGCTAAACGCAGAGATAAACATGTCCTGTTCAGCTGACTGAGATTTCCCGTGATTACAAACTGTAAATCACCCCACCTGAGACTATTCTCTGTCTCCCAATAAATATCTCAGGCAAAACCACACAGGGGAGATGTCGTAGCAAAGAACAAAGTCTGATTCCGTATTAGATCTGTTCCTTTGCCCCTAACCCTGTGCTGTTTCCTGTGCTGAGTCGTGCTGCTTCTGCACCTTTTGTAAAAGAATGTTGCCTATGGCCTGAAATAGACAGGACAGCCCATTCTCCAGGCTCTGACCTTTAAAGGTATAACACTTTCCCCTTCATATAAAGATTTAAAAAGTTGCAGAATAGAAAATAACATTTGTCTTGTTGGAGGTTTATAGGGACATCATGACCTGACCTACGTGGACGGCTGCAAGAACAAAGGATTCTGACACCAAGAAGCTTGCACCAACCAACCAACCACACCCCTCCTCTTTTTAGTGTAAAAGCAGCCTGAGTTCTGACTCGGGGAAGATGTTTCTCTAGGACATTAGTCTGCCATCTTCTCAGTCTGCTGGCTTTCCAAATAAAGTCCTTATTGCTTGCCCCAACACCCCATCTCCCGATTTATTGGCGTGTCATGCAGCGAGCAGAACAAGTTTGGACTCAGGAACAGAGACACTTGGATGTTAGGATCTAGGGTGTGCTCTTTATTGCAATAGCCTGAGTAAAATCATCTCCTTAATTGCCAGGTGCATTTTTTCTTTCACATCTTTTTATAAGGCAGGTGGTATATCTTCTTTGCCCTTTCTCCTTTCTAATGCTTGAAATGTGTAGGTGAAAGCTGGAGCTCAAGCGGCCCTCTTGGACCATGAGGTAGCATACATTTAAAATGAACCATCACACTGTGGGAAAGGCCATAAAAGTAGCACAGAAGAATGTAATGAGCTCACAGAGCAAAGGAAGATTAATTGTGAGAGGCTTGAGTGAATCTCAGGGAAGACTTCAGAGACATTGATACTTTAGATAGACTTTAAAATAGTAAGAATTTTGATTGATGGATGAGAGGAAATGACAAGCATGATAGAATCTTGATCCATATTGACTTGAACAGGCTGGAATAGTGATCAATAGGACAAAAGTTGGCACCTTGCTGACTTTATGGAATGAAAGAAAAGAAATTAAAATTATTTATTAAAGAGTGCAGAAGAATGATGCCAAGGAAAGAAATGGAGATCCTGGGAGGACTAGGTTAACGATTTTGGGTTTAGCCCCTTGACTGAGGTAACAGTGAAATATTTAAGTGGAGACATCCTGAAGGCAGCTAGAAATACTGCTGGGGTTGTTAAAGTGAGATCAGGATAGACTGCATTTTGAAGTTGAGAGAAGAATTTGATTTTCTGAACAAAAAATGCTGAAGTAGATGAGCTGATAGAAGCTGATTGAGGAGCACAAATTTCAAGACCTCTTCGTGGCAGCAGTAAGAACAGCCGTTACCGCAAAGAGGTATTAACACCTGTGATCATGGTGGCTCCTAGCTTTCCCCCAACAGTTGTTCGGAGCAACACTGTTAAGCAAGATTTTAAAAGACATGCCAAGAAAACAGTGTTACAAGCTTCAGTGTCTTTGAGACATTCTGGGTTTGGAGATAAACAGCTTCTTTACTTCTGGTCTTTGGGAGATGTTTAAAGCTGGATAATGGGTTATAAATCTCAAAGAAGGTTGGTAACTGTGTACAGTGTTTTCAAAATTTCACTGCAGAAAAATTTTATGATGGAATGTTTTGGAACAACATACCATATATTTCGAAGTACACCAGTTCAAGAAAATGGGGGCAGAGTGGAAGATAACTGGGGAGGGAGATGGGAAGGCCGTCTTTGTATCCTGGAGAAAAATGAGTAACCTACCAGAAGTTCCTTCCTACCCCGTGGAATGTTTTGGGGTCATAGGATCTATTGAAAATTTGCTTGAAGCTATGGAATCTCTCCTCCGAAAACTGGATCAAGTGTGTGTTTGTTGCTTTCCCCGGAAGCCCAAACTATGACAAGGATTAACAATAATGACCATTAATTTCCCTTTAACATACATTTTTACAAACTTAAATTTCTTTAATAGGCTCATTGCAAATATATTAAATAATAAAACACAAAAGTATATAAAAATAAAAAGTGATATTTCCTTAAGCCTAGTGCCTCCTGTGTACTTCATCCCTTTATCTCAGAGGTAATTTTTAACAATTCTCTTTGTGTGGATATCCAGATAGATTTAAAAATATAGATGAGGATTTTTCTATCACTTGCATTTATAAAATTTACTCTGTCATGGATATTTTGCTATATGAGGGCATATTGATTTAGCTTATCTTTTTAGTAACTTCTGGTATGATGTACCATAATTTTTCTTTTTTTTCCTACCACTTAATGCATTTAAACATTTATTGAAGCTCGACTCCGGGTGAGGTATCTTGTTTGCCTGGAGAAATAGCAATGGACAGAATGGAAATGGTTCTGGCTCTTAGGAAACTCCCACTCTTAGCAGGAGGAGACAAATCATAAACAAGTAAACAAATAAGTTAAGTAAGTGCAGATTGTGAGTATCGCTCTGCAGGAGAATAAACAAAGAGTTCTAGATGAGATAAAGACTAACCAGTAACCAGGGAAAGGAAGTCAGTTTTGTGCTGAGGCTTGATGGATGAGTCAGGGGTGAGAATGCTTCTGGGCAATTGCAAAGAGTTTCATTATGAACCTTCAGTAAATACTCATTGCTTGCCTACTCTTTGCCAGCAACTGTGCTTGAGTGTGAGGATTGAAAAGTGAACAATTAAAATTTGGCCCTTTTTCTCTTGGAGCCTACATTTTAGAGTAATTAAATAAAATACAGAAGACTTCAACATAGTGACTGGAACATAATTGCTCAATAAATAGAAATTTGCATAATTATTTCAACTATTAAAAGATTATTTGCAATCTGGTATGTACGTTTATCTCATTGTTCCAATTTGCTTCTCCAGTTGCTAGTGATGTGTTATCTGCCATTTACATGTTATTTGCCATATGAATACCTTGTGTAATTTTCACACCTATATCCTAATAGGTGACACAGTTGAAATGGCCCGGCTACTGCAACTGTGATCGAAAACTCATGGTATTTAATTTTACAACTATAAATGTGAAGTCCCTCTCAGTTTGATCTCCAGCTGACTATGCGATAGGTGTGCACTTGGGTTAGTAGTGGTTCATGTAAAAAAATACCTGTAAGTTCTATTTGATCTGGCAGCTGAAAAAGTTAATGAGTATCAGCAGTGCTGTACTTTTCTATGGTTGGATTACTCCTGGAACGTTGTGACCAGTGTCAGATAAACACGGGTTTTAGTTAAAGCCTTGAAAACAGATTTTGTTTAGAAACTGCTGACAGTAGGGAAATAGCCGAGCTCCCTTTCTATTTATGCAGAGGTCACTGGAACATTTTAAAGTGGGGGTGGGGCGGGGAGCGTGGGCGCCCAATGGAGTCAGAGAAGTGAAACATTACAAAGGGTCAGTATAAATGCGGTTAGACCAGCTTGATTTGCTAGCTGGCAGCTGCGGAAGTTAGGACTCTATCTTACCAGAGACTGGGAGACAGAGACCCTGTCCTTCCTGATGACTGCTATTTGCAGGGAATGGCTCTCAAGTCCTTGAGAGACATCTTTGAATTGTAAGAGATACATATTCTTAATTGCAAGCCCTTTGGGAGGTCAGGAGTCTGTCTTCAGCTGTTGGCTAGAACAAAGAGTAAGCTCTCTTGGCACCACGGAGCTTTCTCAGGTAGGCATTTTAACAGGGGTGTGTCTTTTCCTAGGGACAGGCCTTTTGATGTTAAAAACCGTGGTAGTGTTTGGCCACGTGTCTTAGCCAGGGGCGTTGGCACGAGTTGTCCCGGGCTGGAGGTTGTGCGGTTCTCACCAGCACTCGGAATCACAATTTACGAGCAACATTAAACACAGAGGATGGGAACCAGGATGGTGGAGTCTAACCATCATGTCATGTAAGAACCGCGAAAGAACAAGAGTCCATCCTGTTAAAGGTAAAGCCCAGGGAGGCTTAACTCTGGCGATGTGGCTTGCTCAGTCTTGGAAAAGGCTGCGTGGCCACAGAACGAACTCTTCATCTTGGGAGCGTTGGAGCGAGTGTAGCTACAAGAGCGTGGCCTAAAGTTCCTTCCAACTAAATCATTCTGGGGTTGTTTTCACCAAGGGAAGGAAGGCTTGGGCGAAGGCATGCTCCTTAGGTCCACGGGCTACACGCGAGAGATCAAAGAGAAAGAGGACCGAGAAAAAGAGCTGTGGGTAACTGGGGACGTCGGCTTGGCGCTGATGCCAGGTCGACAAAGGGAGACGGAAACTGCTGCTCGGCTTGGAGCCAACAGCAGCCTCTATGCCAAGTTCAGTGACGAAGGTTCGGCAAAAACGCCAGCGCTAACTCGGGAGCAGGTCCAGCCTAGAGGCTCTAAAGGTCAGGGCTGCGCGGAGGAAGCGGGCGGCGGGGCGGGCCGGCAGTCGGGCGCCCGTGCGGCCGGGGACGCTCGGCTCGGGCGGGGCTCGCGGCTCGCACGCGCCGCCGGCTCCCGGAAGGAGGCGGGGCCGCCTCGCGCGCCCTTAAACCTGCGAGCGCGGGCCGCGCGCCGCCCAGGCTCCTCAGTCGCGCGCCGAGCGGTCGATCACCCTCGCTCTGGCCCCCGCGCTCCGCTCGCTGGTGGCTCCACCCGCCATTGTGTAAGTGCGACTGCGGCCTGGCGCGCCTCCCGCCTTGTCGCCGCGGCGGCGGGCTGGGGCGGGGAAGAGGCGGTCCCGCTCCCTTCGCTCCCCGGTTCCCAGGATGCTGACGGCGGCGCGGGGAGAGGCTGGCGGGGGTGGCCCCTCCGAGGCCCGCGTCGCTCCCACAGGCTTCGCGCCGCGCGCCTGGCCGAGCCCCACAGTCCCCGGGCCCGGACGCCGCCTGGGCCGCCCCGCATCCCGGGGTTAAAGCGGCCCGGCGGCCCGGAGACCTCGCGCGCTGTCCGTTACGATAGGAGAAGTACTAATGTGGCGTTTTAATGTTTTCTAACGCAGAGGCCGTTAGCCCGATATGGAGCATGCCATTACCCCGCTGGAACCCCTGCTTCCCGCTGGTACTGTATGCCTCCCCCGTCTCGCAGGGACATGGGTGCGCTCCTTCCCGAGTCCGGGGGAGGTTACAAGGGCTGCGCTCTAGACCCAGAAAGGTTTCCAAGCTGCCTCTGAGTCCCTACTATTAGACAAATTATTCAACCTCTCCTCAGTTTCCTTATCTGAAAAAAACAAGGATGGTTATTAGCCCCTGCCTGCCGTGTGGAGTTGTGAGGACTAAATGACCATTATATGCCCTCCACCTGGGGAGGAATAAGCCCCACCTGTAACGTTAGCTCTTAGGCGCCAAACAACAGTCCGAGTTAATCTTTAACGTAGCAGAACATTCGACACTAAAGGGCAGTCTTTATGGTCGCCTGCACATTGTGCCCATTTTTAATCCATTGAAAATGCCCGAGATTATCCAATAAAAGTGCTTTAAAGACAGAATACGTAAGGATTTTTATTATCTTAAAGTGTTAAGTCATTGTAATTCACGTGGAAACAGAGAACGAGTTCTTATGAATTGTTAGTTGCACCCAATATCAACTGACTTGTGTGATAATTTCATAATATTAAACATATTTTTATTTACCGGTTTAATTGTGTTTCTCTGGTGTAGAACTTCTAGTTTATCAGTTTCCAGTTTAAACGTAATGTGTAACTTCTCAATATTCAAAGTTATTTTCTGTAAACCTGTGAATTGAGTTTTGGGGCAGGGTATTGAATTTGATTTGAACTGGTCAGTTTTCCTACATCCTGGGAGTATTTATAGTAAAACGGTCAAAGGATAAGTAGTAACAGCAGGGGACACTGACTTTCCTCACTCTCCATTCAGTTGCTCTGCTAAGTTGTTTCCACATAGTTTATTTTACAAGTGAAGGAAGCAGGTAGTAATGGAGCTAGCGTCTGAACCCAGATATATTTGACTTGGTTAAGAAGTTGGGTGTTTAATCATTACTGCAAAGAGCTTTTCGTCAGTTAAGAAAATCACTGGCAAACAAACATTTTGCGAATAAAATTTCATAGTTCTTAGTTAACCAGTGGTCATGGGACCAACAGCATTTCCAAGAGTAAACATTGGATTCAGGTGGCCTGTTGACGTTCAGATTTGTCTCTAAACCTAGGCGCTTGTCTGATGGAAGGTTTCTAGTGTTTTCTGTGTTGAAAGAGGTGCATCACAGAGGTAGCGCTGCCTAGAAAGGGTCACAGCGAGGCATCACAGTCCCTGGGTTTAGGTCCCAGCTTTGCCAGTTGTGTTTCATTTTCTTCATCTGTAAAGCAGGAATATTTCGCAGGGTTATTGCGAGTATAAATGAGTGGTGATGCCTGTAAGGCGCTTAGCCTTGATAACGGTAAGCTGTTCCGTTCAGCTGTGAGACTGAAGCGGCTGGATATCAGGGTCGGTTCTGAGAAGGAAAAGGTCTGGAGCAATAGGCGGTAGGAAACATGAGCAGTTCTGCTCGCTTTGTTTATCACCGGCCTAGGAAGAAGGCCCTCACTCCTCAGTTAGACCTCTGTAAGCTCCTCGCTGGGGCAGGGGATGTGGGGGAACTGCTACAAACTGTGAGCCTGTATGAAGCACAGATTTCCCAGAATCCTGAGCTCCTTTGGGGAGTTCTGTGGGATTTCGTGCTTCTAGTTTCTTCCTCTTGTTCCTAAGGGTAAAAGTATGTAGAGATTCGTGTCTCATCTCAAACACTGGCCTAGAAACGAGGGCTTTGACTCCAGATGTGTGAGATTTAAAAACAGAACCGTGTATTAGAGGGGCCCTTGCAATGCCTGCGCCCTTACAGTATTTCAGTAAGTGTTTAGGGTTAACTTTACATTTAGAGGGATTCCCTTCATCAAACAGGTATTTACTACTTTCTAGCAGAGAAGTAGTTTTTCTGTTAATAACTTATGTGAATTTAATTTGTGGGCAGGAGGTACCTGTAATGCTTACCCAGATTTAGTATAGTGGGAAATCTAACCAGCTGGTTCTCTTCAGATTCACTAATTGCTAGATGGACCAAAATGCTCATCTCTGGAATGATCGCCAGCTGAAAGAAATATATATTTTTTAATCTTTGTTTTTTGTAACTAAAGTAAATAGTTATTAAAGAAAAATAACTATCTAATGTAGAATGTGAAAGTTTCCTGTAATCCTAGAAATAACCATTATTAACAGTTGGCAAATGTTCTAAATATCTATTTTCATATCTATACCCAGCATATGATTACTCTTGTTTTAAGTCAAATGGGTTTGTATTATAAATTGTTTTGTAATTTGCTCTTGGGGCAGTGAGTGAAAATAGATCAGTGTCCTTATGTTACAAACTTTGTGCTCTTTGTTCCTTTTCTTTTTAACAAGATAGAAGTGTTTTTAACGTGCAAAAACAAAATTCAAGAGAGTAAATATTACAGTTCTTACTCAGTGATCATTCAGCAAGTCCTGTATCTGGCAACATCCAGTTAAGGAGATAGAAAGGAGCTGTACCAAATGGAAGACTTTTATAAACCGAGGGGGACAGGAACAAGGAAGTGACATTAGCAAAAAGGCTGGTTCCAGCAAGGTCACTTTGCTTTAGGGAATGACAGGCAGATTACTGCACTAGTGCTGACGGGTAGTTCCTGATTGACTAGTTTAAGATTCCATGTTTGAAACTGTACATAATTGTGTTCAGTGTCAAGTCTTGGTTTGGTAATGTGGGGCTTAGCGTAAGTGATTCCATATTGGGCCTGTTGTCTCGTTTTTAACCCTGCAGTGAAAAGTCCATCCTACTTAGCATTCTAAAACTAGGTGTTTTTCTAAATAGGGCCTATCTATCTATCCATCTGTCTACTATCCACCTCTCTCTCTTTTTCTGTAAATAAATATAGGCCTATTGTATGCCCTTTTCTGCAGCTTATTTCACTGACTACTTTCTTGTGGTCTGTATGTGTAGGTATCCCAAGTTTTGTTTTGCTTTTTGAATGGGCAGCATAGACTCAAAGGGACTAGGCTTTCTTAATAGACATTTAGGCTATTTCTAGTTTTTACTGTTATAGTCTGTAATGCTTCTGTTTAATCATAATGTTTTTGCATATTTATGTGAATATATCAGTAGGATAAATTTTCAGAAATGAGTACTCTAACAAAAGATGTGTTTGCTAGTGGATATCTTTTGATACTAGGTGCAGTATGGCTAGAAATGCGATCCCTTCTATCCAGGAGTTTGCAGTCTTGGAATCAAGAACAGAACAAGACAGACTCCAGTTAGACGTTGAATTTATGTATGACCAAACCCACACAGGAACCGGAGGGACTTGGGAGAGGGGGGTGAGGGCGGGCTGGAGGAGGAAAGGAATCACTGGGTGGACAGACGTCAGGTGGGCATCCAGAGAAGCTCTGGGTTTAAACTGAGAGAGGCCTCGGGCAAGCAGGAGAGCGTCCTAGTGAGTGAGAGAAGGGTCTTCCTTGAGGGAGAGCTCGGGGCTGCGTCTGTCCATGAACTCATTCAGTTCATCCGGTGGCGAGTGACGAGAAAGCAGGTTGGAGAGTATTGATGGAGGTTTTGGGAGAATGTGGCTGAGCAGTAAAAACCAAATTGTGGAGCATAGAGAAATTTATTGCAGGGGAGGAGATAGAAAGCTTTTGTAAATTTCTGTATCTTCCCACCCTTGGAAAATTCTATATACAAGGAGCCTTTCATATACCCCAAAACTCAATTCAATTGTGTCATCCATGTCATGGTTCAGCATGGCTAATCACATAAAGGTTAAAGCCCTTATCTTGCCCTTAAAGGGCCCTTCACTATCTGATTCCGAACTGGTTTTCCAGAATGCTTTTTCTTACTCTCGTCGCTGAGCTGAGCTGAGCTCCCCACTGCTTACTTATGTGAACATTTGGAGCGTCAACACTCTTGCCTTAGCTCTTGCTACATTTATCACCTGGAATGTTCTTTTTCAGTCTTTATAATTGTCATTCTTAAGTTCTAGCCATTCCAGTGGGTACCTAGAGGTATCTCTGATTTTAATTTGCATTTCCCACATGGCAGAACGCTGATCTTGTCACATGTTCATTGGTTGTTGGCACATCTCTTGTGAAATGTTTGTCTCTTGGCCATTTTTCTATTGGGTTGTCTGATTTTTTAAAATTAAATTTGTAGGATTAAAAAAATTGAGATATAATTGATATATAACATTGTATTACTTTTGATTTGATATACACATATATTGCCAAATGATTACCAAATAGGAGTTTCTGTATATATTCTGGTTACAGTTCTTTAAATCTTAATTTTCTCATCAATAAAATAGAATGTCATTTTCCATGGAAAGTTGTTATGAAGATTAAGGGGTATCTATAAAGCATTTAACACTGATAAATAGTAAGGATGCAAACATTTTGGTGTTTTTCTCACTGCCTTCTTCACTTTTTAT
This sequence comes from Camelus dromedarius, assembly GCF_036321535.1. Classification (NCBI taxonomy): domain Eukaryota; kingdom Metazoa; phylum Chordata; class Mammalia; order Artiodactyla; family Camelidae; genus Camelus; species Camelus dromedarius. The sequence continues at coordinate 9,344,113 of NC_087442.1, forward strand.
CAAAAGATTTAAAAAATTGATGAATAATATTTAACTGGTAAGCGCATTCTATTGCTGTTTTAAACTCTATATAGGTGCCTTTTTAAAATATTATAAATCTGGACTATTGTGCTGCTTCAGTGTTCAGTGTCTGATCATTTCAGTATCATGAACTCAGTATTTGGAACTCCATATATTCGAAAGTAAAGTTTATGTTAAACACTTCATAGCTAAAATAAAAGTTGAGTCAAACTATCCTCAGAATCTTTTTATATGTGCTTATTTCATAAACTTATGACACAGCAAAATTAGAGGTTTTAATTCCTGGTTTACTAAAAATACTGATACTTAGGCATTTTTTATATTTTTTGTAACAGTGCATATGCATTATGAAAATGCATTTTTAATATATTTTTGCAACATAGTACATTATGCATTATGAAAAAGATAAAAATGCGTTTCGGTCTCGCAGAGATGACCACTGTTACCTGCATGTTTGTGGACATGTGATGTGTGTGTATTTATGTTCCTCCAGGTATTTGCTGTGTATAAATATACAGTTAGGTGTTTTTAAACCAGAATGAGAATATACTGTAAGTTGCTTTATTCAGTTCATGACTCCATTTTCTATTTTGAATTTAGTAACATCTAATACCCAACCGTGTTTAAATTTTCTTTCTCAAAATAGCTTTTCCAGGTGCTTGTTCCAAACTAGGACTGACTACCAGTTCATTTGGTTCAGGCTTCTGCAGTCTAGCACAGTTGTTCCTCACATTTTAAATCCCCCTTAACGTTGAATAATGACATTTTATTAAATAAAGCTTTTACATTGATCTGAAGTGGACTGATGGAATAAAAAAATACAGCAAATTGATAGGAATCATCATTCACTTAAAAATATATAATAAACTCCAACTCAAAAGTTTCATTTTAAAAATAAAAAGTTTCATTTTATTTTCCCCACATAATTTCATCATAAATTTAAGCTAGAAGGCCTTTTATCTATCACTGTATATTTCTTTGCAAAAAAGATTATATACATTTAAATTTTAAAAAGATTCTTATGGCCATAATGCTCTGCGGAGTTATTTCTTCTGAACTGAATTACCATTATTGAGGTTTATTATGAATTGAATTACCATTTTAAGTATGATGAATACACACTTGATCAAGTCAGTATGATTATATTACACATTGTTGTAATAACTAACATTTATGTAACACTGTGCTGGGCATACTATTAATACTTCAACAGGGTGAAGCCTATAGAAAAGTTTTGGAACTAGGAGTCCCAGGTTTGGATTTTAGCCGTCCTTGGGCATGGCACTTAATTTCTCAAAGCCTTAGTTTCTTTATGTAAAATAAGAATATATACAAACATGAACTCCTTGGGCAAATTTAAGCAACTCTAAAGTATAAAAAGCAAATTTAAGAAGTAGGATTTATGCACTGGTAAAATGCTCAGTACTGATGAACTTTATTACACTAACTATTAAATTTTGAAATCTCTGTATTCATTTTTCTAACTATTTCTCAAAGGAGATAGCTACTTATTTTAGTAAATGTGTTCAGTCCAGTAAGGCAAGTCTACTAGAACTATTCTGTTTCCTGAATTCTGTATTCTTCCATGCTGCTTGAATTTTTTATTTATAGATGCATGAAATTATTAGTGGTGGTCAGTTTTTTTTTTGGTGCCTTATGATTAAGTGGAAATGAATCTGGGAATATCCCATTCAGTGTAGTATTCCTGCCATCTCTTGTATTCCTGGAACTTAATTTCCATTGAAAATGCCTGATTAAGCTCATAAAACGTGTATAAAACCTGAAGGTAGAAATTAGCAACCCCCAGTTTACTAGGGGCTACTTTGGGAACCACTGGGTAATCTGTACCTAGAGTTCTGTTCCTTTGTAATGTAAACGTGTACTGGCCACGCACATCAGTAGTTCTCTGTATTTTGCAGCAACACGTCTCTGAAGTACCCTTGGTGACGACATTCATTGGTACCAAGCATAGCCGAAAACCATCAACTCCCTTCTTTAATCTCTACTCAGAAATCCTTGTATGAATGACATAAGGGTAGATGTGAGTTACTTGCATTTGCATTTATTTTTAAGTTAAAGTTTAAAAAGTGTTCAGGATAGAGTAGTAAGACACTTCTTGGTCCCACATCCCAGCTAATTAAGCATTCTCGTTCGCGTTGAACTTTCTGGTTCGCGTCTTTAGATCTGGGCCGTCTAATATAGTAGCCACCAGTTACATGTGACTGTTGAATACTTGAAATGAGGCTTGTGTGACCGAAAGTGTTTGGAACAATGTATTAGTTTACTGGGGCTACGGAAACAGAGTGCCATAGATTGGATGGCGTAAACAACTTGATTTTCTCACAGTTCTCAGATGAATGTGTTGGTGGGTGTGGTTTCTTGTGAGGTGGCTCCTTGGTTTGTCTTTGCTGTGTCCTCACGTGTTGCCCCTTGGTCTGTGTGTCATCTGTGCTCTGATCTGTTCTTACACGGGTACAAGTCCTGTTGGGTTAGACCCACTCCTATGATTTCATTTGACCTTAATTACCCATTTAAATACCCAATCTCTGAATATAGTCACATTCTGAGGTACTGGAAATTGGGACTTCAACATAGGGATTTATGGGGGACACAATTCAGCCCAAAACAAATAGGGTATGTCAATTTACTTTTTCAGCTATAACGTTTTTTAAACTGACTTGGTCCATATTTCAGAATTTTCATGATTACCAAATAAGGGAGGTTTTAATAACACTCCAATTGCATATAGCTGGTATGTGAATGAAAGAGTTCATTTCAGTCTTACTTAGTTGCTGCTTTATATGTTTATACAAAATTTTCTCTACTCATTCAATACTGTGAGTAAATTTCGTATATAATTAAAAAAATTTTATTAGCCAGTTCCAAAAGGTAAAACAGGTGAGCTTAATTCTAATTGCATCTTTTATTTAACCTAATGTGTTTAAATTATGTGATTTCAGCATGTTATCAAAAATAATTATTAATTTAATATTTTCCTCTTTTTGTACTAAATTTTCAGACTCTAATGTGTGGTTTATACATCTAGCACATCTTGATTCAGATGCTACATTTTCATTAGAAATACTTTACATTTAGTTTGTGATAATTTGTGAAATGTTTTTGTTCGTATCAGCAAGGGCCAGTTCATAGACTCATGCTTTTGGCATAAACTTCATCCACAGGGGATAGAATGTTTCTTTTCCACAGACAGCCTTTGGAAACAGGTATTGGAGATAGAACTAGGACTCTAACCTAGATTTTCTGGCTAAATATTTTCCCTAATGTCAACAGGGCTTTTGTGTTTAAATTAAAGGGTTATGTCTGCTTTGAAACTTGAAAACTTGCTGGTTTGGTTTTGTTTTGTTTCGTTTCAAAGAAATTCTCATCTCTTTGTGGATGGCTAAGGTTGGGGCTTAAGGATTATGACGTCTTTGTTATCCAGGGCTAGCTAAGATATCCAAGAGGCAAAATAATGGACTTTCCATTTTCAAGGGTGAATCCTCTTTACTCTTCTGCCCAATTAGAAACCCATTCCAGGCAGTCATCAGGTCTCCTCAATGTTCATGGGAAACTTCCTGCTTTGACTCTTCATGCTTTTCCTTGGTGAATTACTCATAATTGTTGGAATCCTTACTTTTTATTCTCTACTTTATTTCTAACTTACTACGACTTTGTCACCTTAACTTCACTTTGTGTGTTTGATATAATTTAACTTTCCCCTGTAGTTTACTTGATTTTCAAATTTGCCTCAGTTTTTGTTGTTTTAATTAGTTTCATTATATTTGATGACAAAAATGTTTGGTTCATCTTCCCTTCTTAATAGCCAAATTGTTTCTTTTGCCTTAAGTAATATCTCATTAACTTTATAAGCCATCTTTTCCACATGATTTGGAGAATCAATTTCCTGTGTTGTAGTGGTGCCAAGTCTGCAGCATCCCTCCCCCCTTATCTTTCCATATTAGCATTTTAATAGCTGCATGCTTTCAGAAACTAAAGCTTCCTCGAGTGAGTTTAAACATGATCTTAATTAAAAAAAATCTTGTAAATTGGTGCTTTGTAGTATTATCAGAAATAATGCTATTCTTCTAGGCAAAGCAATGGAAAATATCAAGTGATGCTGTGGGGCTGGTTTTAATATGTGCAATGCTAAAATGTTATGGGTTGATCACACCAAAAAAAAAAAATCTGTGCGTTTTGATACATTAGCACCAGATGTCTTGAGGTTTTCTAGGAAAATGAGGTGTGTTTGTGCATTAAATTCCCATTCAAATGAATTGTATCATCTTTTTTTCTTGGTTAAATCCATCAGAAAGAGTTATTCTTTGTAGGTGGCAAACAGATGCTCAAACAAATGGATTTCATTCTGAGAGCATTCCTGTATCTTTATCACACCATTGTCTTTGAAGGTGTTCATTTATCACGGTGGAATAGTTTCTTTTGTTTTTATGACTTCAGAGAATTTAAGCTTTTGATTTACTCCTAGGTCAGGTGTAAGTTGTGTAAATTGGGCTCCTGGCCCAGTTGCTGCTAAGTTGAGGCAACTTTATTTTTCTTTTTCAAAGTAGGAAAACTGCCCTTGTAGTTTATTCCTAATCTGAGTAAAAATACTGTGAGTAGTGATTCTGTTACCCCAAAAGGGGAAGGGAAAAGACCCCAGTTCTTATAAGCAAAAGAAAAGAATTCAGGCGGGAGATGGAGCATATGTAGTGAAAGATTTTTTTTTTAAAGATTTTATTTAGGAAAGGAAAAGTACACCTCCAAGAATGGGAGGTGGGCCGCTCCCAGGGAGGAAGAGCCAAGGTCTTTGTTTGCCCTTTGTCTTGGACCCTGGCTTAGAGGTGGTCTTTAGATTGGTTGACGGCTCTTGCCCTGGAGTGCTTAGTCGTGTTTGTCCCCTTTGCGCATGTCCTTACCCATGATGCACACAGAAAAACCCACGGTGATGGGGTGAGGGGCACTGAACTGTAGTGCTAATTATATTACAGTGAGCCTTGGCTCATGTCTGGTTGGGTTCTTCCCGCTACCTTGCAGTCGTGGCTGTCGGTTCTGACGGGTTTCTTGCCCGCACTCATTTCGAGGAAGTAAAGCCCCTTTATGCTGGAGGTGGGCACAGCGCCATCTTCCCGACCATCCTCCCTCTCCTGCACCTGTCTGCCTGGTGCCCCTGCTTGTCTAACTATCCTACGATTCCTGAGCACGGAGAGAAGAGCTTTGAAATCCTCGTGTCCCTAGGGAAGTGCATCTTTGGTAGCGTCCCTCTGAGATGGCTATCCGGCTTTTTTGCTTGAATATATTCAGGTAGCTTGATCTTTTTGAGAAAATATATGCCATTTTTGGTCAACTGATTGTTAAAAATGTGTATTTAAACTAAGCTGAAACTGACCTTTGGTTTTCTTATTTTCCAACTGAAATCATGCAGAAGACTTTCACTTGCTTTCTACTTAGCTGCCTTCAAATACTGACAGAACTTAACTAGATCTTTTTCTTTTTTCCCTCTTTTTCCAGGCTAAATATTGTAGTTATTTTTTCAGCAAATACTTGAATACCTGCCATGGAGCAGGAACTGTTCTAGGCGTTGGAAGGCAGACCTGCAATTTTCCTTACATGTGTCTCAGATCCACTTTCCCAGTATAGGCTTCAGTCATCTACACCTGGAAAATCAGATGTTCTTTCGAAGGATGCTTACGAGAGCCTGTTTACCATGTTTTAAAAATACTTAATTTTTTTAGGGTAGTTTTAGGTTTATAGCGAGATCAAGAGGAAGGCATATAGAGTTCTCCTGTCCCCCCTGCCCATGCACAGATAGCCTCCCTCATTATCAGCATCCACCACCAGGATGGTGCATTTGTTAAAACTGATGAACCAACGGTGATGGATCAGAATCACCCGAAGTCCACGGTTTGCCTTAGGGTGCACTCTTGGTGGTGTGCATTCTCTGGGTTTGGACAAACGTATAATGAAATACATCCATAACAGAATCATACAGAGCATTTTCACTGCCCTAAAAATCCTCTGTGCTCTGCCTGTTTATCTGTCCTTCCGACACTGATCTTTTAATTTTTTCCCATAGTTTTGCCCTTTCCAGAATGTCATATAGTTGGAGTCATACAGTGTGTCATTTTTTCAGATTGACTTCTTTTACCTGTTAATACGGATTTAAGTTTCCTCCACATCTTCTCACGGCTGATAGCTCATTTCCTCTTAGCGCTGAATAATATTCCATGGTCTGGATGGGCTGTAGCTTATCTAGTCACCTACCCGAAGACTTCTTGGTTGCTTTCAAGATTTGACAATTAGGAATAAAGTTGCTGTAAACATTCCTGGGCAGGTTTTTGTGTGGACATAAGTTTTCAGCTTGTTTGGGTAAATACCAGGGAGTGTGACTGCTGGACCATATGCTGAGATTAAGTTTGGTTTTGTAAGTTACCACCTAGCTATCTTCCAAAGGGGCTGTACGTGTTGCTTTCCCAGCTGGCGTTGTCAGTGTTCCAGGCTCTGGCCATCGTCATAGGTGTGTGGTTGTATCTGTGGTATTGTTGTTTTAATGTGCATTTCCCTGGTGACGTTTGATGTGGACCTTGTTTTCGTGTGCTTAATTGGCACACGTAGAACTTCTTCGGTGAGGTATTAAAGTCTTCAGCTCATTTTTGAAATTGAGTTGTTTGTTTTCTTATTGTTGAGTTTCAAATGTTCTTTGTATTGTATATTTTGAAAAACAGTCCTTTATCAGATATGTCTTTTAAAAATATTTACTCCCAGGCTGTGGCGTGTCTCTTCATTCTCTTGATGTTGTCCTTGGCAGAGCAGAAAGCTTTCATTTTAATGAAAACCAGTTTCTCAATTACTGCTTTCACACATTATGCTTTAGTATTGGATCTAAGAAGGCTTCATAGTACCCATGGTCGTCTGGTTTACTTCTTATGTTCTAGTAATTTTATAGACTTGTATTTTACATTTGGATCTTTGGTCCATTTTCAGTTGATGTGTGTGAAGGCTGTAAGGTCTGTGTCTAAATTTTTATTTTTGTCTGTGTATGTCCAGTTGTTCCAGATCCATTTGTTGAAGAGCCTATCCTTGTTCCATTGCCTTTGTTCCTTTGGCAAAGACTGTATTTATGAGGGTCCATTTCTGGACTCTCCGTTATTTTTCACTGATGTATTTGTCTAATATTTTCGCCAGTACCACACTGGGAGAGTTTTGAGTTTCTCACCATTAAGTTGATGATTGCTGTAGGTATTTTGTAGATAGTCTTTATCAAGTCGAGAAAGTTCCCTCTGTTCCTAGTTTACTGAGGGTTTTAGTCATGAATGGGTGTTATATTTTTCAGATTTTTTTTTTCTGCGTGTAGTGAAATGATCATGTTATTTTTCTTTTTTAGTCTGTTGATGTGATGGATTACATTAATTGATGTTTGAATCAGCCTTGCATACCGGAAATAAATCCCACTGTGGTGTATTCTCTTTATACCTTTTTTTTGGATTCAATTTGCTAATATATTGCTGAGGAATTTTTCTCTATCTATGATCATAAAAAATATTGGTCTGTAGTTTTCTTGTAATGTCTTTGTCTGGTTTTGGCATTAGGATAATGGTGGCCTTATAGAATGAGTTAGGAAGTATTCCTTCTGCTTCTATCCTATGAAAGAGGTTGTGCAGAACTGGTATGATTTTTCTCCTTAAATGTTGGTAGAATTCACCAGTGAACCCATCTGGGTCTCATGCTTTCCATTTATGAAGGTTATTGTTGATTCAATGTCTTAAATAGATGTAGACCTATTCAGATCATTTTATTTTTTCTTGTGTGAGTTTTGGCAGACTGTGTCTGTGGAAAAATTGGTCCATTTCATCTAGGTTATCAAAAATGTGTGGGCATACAGTTGTTCATTTTATTCCTTTAAATCCTTTTAATTTCCATGGGATCTGGAGTGATCTGGACCCCTCTTTCATTTCTGTGTTTTCTGTTATTTTAAATTGTGGCACCTGCAGGACATTGAGAATCCTGATAGGGAAGGTTTTGGTAAATCATCAGCAGGGAAACAGTGCATGGTTTCCAGAAAACCCAGATAATGGAGCTTTGCTTGCCCCTCTTCATGTTTGTATATTTCCTTACGCGATGTTCTAAGACCTTGCTACTTAGACTGAAGTCCACAAACCAGCACCATTTATGTTACCCGGGGGGCTTGTAAGAAATGCAGGATCTCAGGCTTCACTTAAGACCAACTGACAGAATAAGAATCTGCATTTTAACCTGACCCCTGCATGAGTCTTAAGCTACTTTAAGTTTGAGAAGCACTGACCTAAGAAACATGATTCCTTTTTAACATAATTTTAAAAAAATCCATCAAATTTAGGGATAACATTTATCATTATTCATGGCTGCCGTTAAGCCAGTAGCATACAGTGGTTTTCTTTCGAGCTTTATTGTCTTCTGTGGAAAGGCACAGTCTGATAATGCATTCAGGACACACACACAGTGGCAGGCACTGGCTGACCTGGCTGTGATGCTGTGGTCCCCTTCTCTATAACCAGCAGTATCTGAAGTGCATGTCCCCTTTGCTGACAGTCTGTGCTTTTCAAAATATCTGCGTGGGATTCTGATTTTCTCTCCATATAGTTCGGGGTATAACTTGAGGCTTCTCTCTGACATAATTTGGTTTTGATGCTGTTAATACTTATAATTATTTTTTCATCTCTACAGAAGAAACATGTCCATATTTTTAGACTGTGTAATATTTCATTCATTGAGACAACATTTGGGTGCCTCCTATACACGTGGCCTCATGCTAAATCCATGCAATCGAAATATGTGGTCCAGACGTTTATGGGGATTATAGCCTAACAGGGCAAACAGATGAACAATTCAGAACTTAGAGTGCAGTGTGATAAGACACATCATGGGGAATTCCTGGGTATTAAGTGGATCACATAGAAAGGATTTGGGACTCCTGGAAAGGCTCCTGGAAAGAATCTTTTAAGCTGGGAAATCTACTTATTTCATATCTTGAAAAAATTTTTCTGTAATTAACGCTGTGAGATAGATGTATAGCTTAGTTCACTTTATTTGTTGAATGAAAATTTCTGAGAGTGGAATTACACAAGCAAAGATCTGAGTCTCTACAATTTCTAGCATATGTTACAGATGGCATTGCAGAAAGGCAGTACCAAGTTATGTGTCCAGGAATAGCAGTCAAGCAGAGTGTCCCCTTCAGTGCACACTTGCTGGCCATGATGCTCTGCAGTTCTTGATGGAAATACTCCTGGATTGTAACTACTCCCCTGCTCCCCTCCCATTTTTGATCTTTGCTTTACTCCTGTTAGTACCTATAATAATCTAAGTCGGGAAGGTTGTTCAAGACTTGAACATGAGCATAAGAAATTACCTGAAGACCCTTCGGTGGAATGCTAGGCTTGGCTAATGGACCTTCCAGTGGCTGTATTTGGGGTGTATACCTTTCACTTTCTTTTGTCGAGGTTGTTTAGGGTAGAACTTGTGATTGATAGTTCTGCAAATGATTCTTATCCGTAAAAAGGTTTTTATCCAGTAGCGATACAATTGATTGAGGCTCCGAAGAAATGACCCTCAATATTTTATTGCACTGTAGCAAAGATTTGTAAATTTTCTTTCTGTTCATGGCACTCTTACTATATCTGTCATTTTTTCATAGTGTCACTAGGCCAAAAGGAATACCTATATGTTCCTTTTATTAAGTAGTTAGGTCCAAACAACTAAAATTGTGCACTGTTCTGGTTAGTTCACCCAGCCACCCTGAGTGCCAAGGCACTCATTTTGTAAATCCTTCTTACAATGGAATCACCATTTTTGCATCTATTAGCAAATTCATTTTAGTAATCAGACACAGAATCCTGTGTCTTTGTTCAAATTTGAGCTCATTAATTAATGAGTTGAATAATATCTTTGGCATTTGTTCATTTTATATTTGCACGAAAGTCATATTTTTAAACTTTTGGAAAACTACACTTTAGCACCAATTAATTTCTATTTCAAGATTTAAAAGGTGAATAAGTAGATCATTTAAAATTTCTCTGAACTCAGTTTCCTTACCTGTAAATGATTCATCACAAGCTGTGAGCATTAAAAGTAAAAATGCATCTAGAGAAACCAGCATAGAGCCTCGAAGGAGAAAGGGCAAAGTGGGCAGGACACAGGTACCTCCCCGGCATGGTGCAAGGTGCAGTTGGTACATAGTGTTTGTTGGCGGAAGACATACAAGCAGAGACGTAGCAGAGTGCATGTGAGTCCCCAGACTCGCGTCCTGCCCACGCCTGCTTAGGCTGGGCACATCTGGACTGGCGTGTGCCTTGGAAATGACTGCAAGAGAGGACTTTCACCCTGTAGTGTTCCACATCTTTGCTGGAACCTCTAGGTGCCTCTGTCCTAGTAGGAACTTCTGGTTTGTGGAAGTGGGAACCTTTGTTCCTTGGCAGCTCACCTGAGCCTGTTCTTTGATTATCTCTGATCAGCTGAGCTAGCTCCCTGAAAAGATCCAGATCTTGGGGAAGGGAGGAGAAGGAATGAACCTCCAGGGCCATCTGCATTTGTATTTGTGTTTCCTCCCTTGTTTTCTAAGAAGATGAAGTGGACGTTGGGGTCAATAACTTTACTTCTAGGCAACAGTTATATAATTGTATGCCTTTTAATTTTTGTATGCTTGATCTCCATGTGCTAAATATTACCTTTTAACTATAGAAGTGACAACTGTTTTCCTAACCAGTCAATTCTGAAAGTGGTTCCCCCCCCCAAATTTAAAATGTTTGAATTGATACATTTTAAATTTTATAAAACTTAAAATAAATTTTAATTCTGAAATTTGCAAATAGGATAGGATGCATTTGGGGCTGATGAGGTATCTGAAGAATGGCAGGTAAAAGAAGCTGATAGATTTGTGATAGAGTTGAAAGACTAGGAACATTGACAGGAGTGTCAAGAGTAGGACAAGACTGGGGGAAAATGAGATGATGGGGATTTGCAGGTGTTGGTGCCTGAGGCTTTTAGGTAATTTTCAAAACCAGATTAGTTGTGAAAGTTCTGATTGGAGCCTTCTGGAAACTTTATTCAGCTTTTGTTCAAAACCATATAATAGTTTAATTTCTACTATCTCTTTTTTTTTAAATTGATGTACAGTTGATTTACAATATTGTGTTAGTTTCCAGTGTACAACAAAGTGATTCAGTTATGCATATATATATATATACACATATATATTCTTTTCCATTATAGTTTATTACAAGATAATGAATATAATTCCCTGTACTATACAGGAGAACCTTACTGTTTATTTTATGTATAGTGGTTTGTATATGTTAATCCCAAACTCCTAATTTATTCCTTCCCCCTACCCTTCCCCTCTGGTAACCATAAGTTTGTTTTCTGTGTCTGTGAATCTGTTTCTGTTTTGTAAATGAATTCATCTGTATCATATTTTAGATTCCACATATAAGTGATATATGATACTTGGTTTCTATCTTTCTTAATAAGATAATCTCTAGGTCCATCCATGTTGTTGCACATGGCATCATTTCATTCTTTTTTATAGCTGAGTAGTATTCCATTGTGTATATATTCCGCAGCTTTATCCATTCATCTGCTGATGGACATTTAGGTTGCTTCCGTGTGTTGGCTATTCTAAACAGTGCTGCTATGAACATTGGGTGCATGTATCTTTTCAAATTAAAATTTTCTCCAGATATGTATACTTTTTCTCCAGATACATATTTCTCTTTCTTGATTCAGATTACCATTAGCATAGGAACAGTTTGTTTTTCAAAGTTCTCTATTGCCTATAATCAGCTCACCTGCATTAGTGTTACCTGTTTCAGTGGATCTGTTGGGATGTGCCTACAATAATTTCTGTTGATTAAAAAAATCTCACGTGAAGGGAACACGTGTGCATGCTAGCTCATGCTCATGCCTCCATAGAAGCTAATGATTAAGCTGACGTGTGTGCTGGACTTTGATACTAGGTAACTGGAAGGATTATGCCTACTGTAGTATCGGATACTTGAAATCGATCATAAATTCACCCTTTCTATCACTGTTAGGAGTGAGTTATTGTTTCCACTTGCCGGGTGAGAACAAGACTTGAGATAAAGTCTGACATTATTACACTTTTGTCCTTCAACTGTTTTTCGAAGTGCAAATGGCTTATGTTTAGTCAATCTTCCTGTTGTGAAGTTGAATCATTTTTTATGGCATCTAGGAGCTGGAGTTGCTGCTGCCACTGTTGACAGACACAGAAGAACTACTTAGTTGGGAAAAGAACCTTTGAAAGATGGTTGAGTTCTGCCAGGAATTTTCTGCTCTCTTGTACCACCATGGCTCACACGACTTGAGCCCTGTGTGAGCCGCATAGCCGTCCTTCATGTTTATCTTTTTGTGTCTGCGTGGTAGCAGTTTGTGCTTGCATTATCAGCACAGATGATGGCTGATGATTATCAGTATTTGCTGAGTGCTTACTGAAGTGAAGAGCCCTTCCTAGAGTTTTTTTTTAAATTTTTTTTTGTGGGGGTGGTGGTGATTAGATTGGTTTATTTATTTTTTTAATGGAGATACTGGGGCTTGAGCCCAGGACCCCGTTCTACCACTGATCTATACCCTCCCCCTCTTCCTAGAGTTTTACATGAACACGTTGTTTATTCTCATAACCACTCTTAAGAGAAGTATTGTTACTCCCATTTTAGAGATGAAAATACTGAGGTGCAGAGAGGTTGCTGTTGTGCTCAAGGTCTCATATCTCATAAGTGGCAAAGTCATGGTTTAGACCTAAGCATTCTGGCCACAGAGCCTGACACAGAAGCAGTGTGCGATGCTGATTCTGTGTGTGTACCTGCAGGGTGCCTGATGTAGCCTTATTCCTCTCCTTTGAAGGCATTCCCAACCCCTGTATCTCCTCTCTGGGACCACTTCAGACTTGCTCTCATCCTGGTCAGTGAGACCATGCCGCCTTTAGCTGGGAAACAGTTGTATCAGTTAGAAACAGATTTGATAATAAATAACAGAAAATCTCATCTCACAGTAGGTTAAACAATTAAGGGTTTATTTTTCTTAAGTGCTAAGAGGTCTGCACGTAGGTGGCTGAGAGCAGTTGCAGCTGCTGAATCCTGTTGATAGGGACACAGACCTGTTCTCTGGGTTCTCCCATCCTTCCTGTGTTGGCTGTTGGCTTCATGCTTGTTTCATTCCAAGCAGAAAGTAAAGGATGCAGGGATTTAAAAAGGGGGGCAGCCAGCATCATTCATCTTTTTGTATCAGGAAAGAAAAAGGTTTTCCAGAAGTCTCACAAAGTTGACTTTTATGTCTCACTGCCCAGAACTAGGTCACATTACCATTTCTGGAGCCCAGTCACATGGAGTCATGTGATGACGGCTTGACTAGTCACAGCGTATCGCGCTGGACTGCGGTAGAGACATACTGTCACCTACATGGATTGCAGTTGTGTTGACAGAGAGGACAGCGGGTTGGATGGGGGTGGGTCCTGGGGAGACAGCCGACAAAGCTGACCGCGGGGATGGCTTCCTGCCCAGCAGGGAGGAGGCCCTGTCACTGCAGTCTTGGTCAGGATCCCGGCGCTCTAGTCCTGGTAAGAGTTTCCTGGATATACTTGTCTTTTTTTTTTTTTTTTTTTTTTTAAATCTCAAATGAAGCAGCTCATGCCCTGCTTTTTCTCCAAGGCCTTTTTCTAATATTCCCAGGAGTCTCCTTTCTTTGGATCTGGAAGTTTGCCCTGTGTGTTGCTTCCCACCCTTTCCAAAGCGTCTCAAGTGAGAGTCCTGCAGACTTCCAGTCTGGTGACCGAGGCCTTGTGGCTTCTTGACAAGTTTCTCTGATGCTCTCTTTTGTCCCAAACTATAATCTGCTTAAAAAGATTTTTAGAATTCCCCTGCCTGAGCTGCTTGGTCAGGATACTGTGCTGGATTGAACCTTCCTAATTCAGTAGTTCTGTTCATTGTGTCCCTAATCATTGGTGAGGCCCTACTTGAGGATAGTTAGGGGGTCTGATTATGTGGCAAGCACATAAAATGACAGTAGCATGCTACCAATGCTTTGTCGATAGTAGGTGCATAGATACTTGATCAGTGCTTAGGGAACCTGAGAGCAAAGAGGTTGAGAAATCCACGAGGTTTTTTTTCCCCTAGGAGCTGAGATCTTGAATTACATAAATGCTTAGTGTTACCAGTTTAAGCAAATAAAAAAGAGTTAGCAAACATTGTATGGGACATGGTGACACAAAAAGTAAATTTTTATTTATCTCAAATTCAAATTTAAATGGGTGTCCAGGCATTGACATTAAAAATTATTTGGCAACCCTACAGTGTATTGACTTACCAAGGCAGTGATATGTCGTAAATACCTAGAATGCAGTTGGAGTGGGGTCAGGACATAATTTTAGCTTTGATCCTCACATTTATTGGTTTTTTTTTTTTTTTTGGTTTCCTTTGATATTTCTGAGTTTGCTATTTATGTCTAAGAGGAAGGATTGTCTAGTTCTGAAATTTAGGAGAGACAAGGGACTTGAGATCAAAGAAGTAGATCAAGGATCATGAGGCAGAACCACTTACTGAGCGGTGCTGTAATTGGTCAGCGTACTTGTCTGAGTTCTTCAAGGGCAAGGACATGCCCTCTTACTCATTTTTGTATCTCCTGTGCTTAGTGTTCTACTCCATATACTTGGAGAATAAAGAATAAGGTCGGTGCTCATTTAAGTTGACTTGCCAGGATGCTCAGCTCCAAATCCCTGCCTTGCAGGCACCATGATTTCTTTTCCTCTCCTTGCGTGGTGTCAGAACCCTAAAGAACAGGCACAGAATCACGCCCAGCCTCTGCTTGACTTCCTCCGCTTCTGGTCTTGCCCCTGAGTGTTAGCAGCACCTGCTCGTGCGATTGTGAGTCTGATGGAACCTCCCGTGCAGTTTGTCTGCAGTAGTTACTATTGAAGTTGTTTCCATGGTGATTTTCCATTTCTCTCTCTCCTTTTACTTTTATTAATTGGAATTCTTTTGTAAATAAGAGCTGTTTCTTCTCTATTTATATAAGTAGGAGCTCACAGATATTTTCTTAAATGGATTATAGTCCAACACAGTTGTTTATTTTGTTTCCCAAATTGTTCTAGCTTTGACTGGTGATAAATCAGACTGGCTTCTGGGCCCTCGTGACATATTCCCATCCTTCTGAGCATTCTTAATTTCTGGCATTGCAGGTGTTCTGGGCTCATCTCGGTGCCTTTTACACTGGAGAGTGCTATTTAGAAGCCAAGATCTCAGGGCTACCTGTGCTCATTGTTGCTTTTCTGTCAGTTGCATCAAGGCCCTCTCAGTAGATGGAGCCAGGCAAGTATGTATTCTAACTCTTGCGTGCACACAGAGCTGTATTTATTTCTGTACGTATCTATCTGTGTGTATATTAAAATGCTGTGAATTCATACTGATGTCTCAGATTACCACCCAGCGTCGCAGTGTTCATTCTAGCCTTTCCACCTTATTTGCAATTTCTCCAACAATGAGAAATCTGATTCTCATTATCTACAGTATGTTTACTTATTTGTTGAAACCTAGTATACATATAACGTGCTTTGAGACTTGGTAGCATACAACCCTGTGAGAAACAAATTTACTAACTAGAGTACACAATTTGTTTATAGTTCTTGTTGTCTTCAGCCTTACTGTATCCAGTCAAAATACTGTTTTCCAAGGTTACTTTTAATGCACTGTTATTCTGCAAATTAAATAGTTGTTATAATTGTATCAGAATTAGGCGTCAATGGAGAAAAATAGGAAAAATAGGTAGTAAATACAGGAATTAGGGCCATTCTTAAGAAAAGTATATGTGTTTAAATGTGTTTCTCAGAATTCGGGACTTTTTGACTTCTGGATCAGTTGCACAGAGGCATTTTAGATGATTTTGATTCAATTTGCAGTTTGCTAGAGAGGTGATGTAATACAAAAATACAGTATTTAAATTTCTTTATGTGTGTGTTTTATTGATATGTTACCAAAACTTAAAAATATGTAAGAATTTAAAAGGTCTCCTTTGGCTGTGCTTGTAAAAGCTAGGTTACAGTGCATATGAGAATGACACGTTGCATATTTTCAGCCAGGTCCCTTTCACCCATTGTTGTAAAATAATGAGTAACCTTTTTCTTAAAGGTAGTTTTACTAGAATACTGTAGTATTTTTGCAGAACTTAAGCAGTGTGATACATTAAATCTCTCTTACAGTGGCCAAATTATTGTTCTGTTGCTTTTCTAAAAGGGGCTGAGTTTGAGAAAGATTGGGAAAGATTGTCTACTGGTTACATCGGGATAGCCAGATTAAAGAAATGGAGGCTAAGAGAGAATCCTGGAGCCTAAGATTTCTTACCTTTAGTGGAACATCTAATTTGGGTAGTATATGGTAGTGGCTGAAACCAAGTGAATGAACCAAGATTCTGATTGAATAGAGGTAAATTAGAAATGATTTAGTAAAGAGAAGTTTAAGATAGGACTTTGGACTAAATCAAACATCTGAACTGGAAAGCCATTGTAAAAAGAGAGATAGTGATTTCACATTTAAAAGAGTTTGAAAAACAATAGTTATATTTGCTCTGACTGACACATTTATGTGAGTCATCACTTACAGAAAAATATCTGTGTGCACAGTCACTTCAAAGAAATAACTCCATTAGATGGCATCTGGGTAAATGCCATGTAAATAGCCAGCGTAATTCAGTGTATGTTACAGTTTATAACATGTTACATAAATGTCCTATTAGAGAAAACATGTGCTGTCCCGGTATAATGAAAATGTAAATATATTCATTACTATGTGTTAGGACTTTGTGTACCAAAAACAGTCAGGCTTTAATGTATTTAGTTTAATAATCTTTGGAGGATTTGCTAGTTAACAAAATTCAGTGGGTCCTGTAAGGATTAATTATTGGTTTGAGTGCATCAAAGTTATGTCTATTAAAGAGTTCACTTAAATATATAGAATACAAAACAGGATCTCAGGAAAGCAATAAAAATGATTTCTTTGGCTTAATGATGTGACTCAGAATTAGAACTGCACATGCCACCTGCATCTTAATACATTACAGTGAGCAATATTATTAAAACAAAATGATTTATTATAGTTTGTTCTGGCCTGCTCTCCTTTCTTTTCCTCTGAGCCTTTAATTAAAAAAATTTTTTCCCCTCTTTTTTCTTTCAAGTCTCCTTCCAACCTGCTCTTGATCTTTAAAGGAGTTTGGGGAATAAATCAAGGAAGCGAAGGAGTCCTCAAAACAGACTTTGGAAGTGGACTGCAGATACTTAAGTCTTACACATTCTCCAGATCACCTGTGACATCCATTGTCCCTTTGTCTAAACAGCCGTCTCCTCTATCTCAGCCCTGTCTCATCCCAGAGTCTTTCATGCATAGACAGGTTTGTTTTTTTATGTAGAATTCTGTTAGTAAATTACTTATTCCAATATGTTCACTCTATTTTTGACAAAACTAAGCAGTATTTGAAAGCATAGAAACACAATCCAAAACAAATTACTGCAAAGTCATGAATGCAGGATTGCTTGGTAATTATGTGCTAAATGGTTTATCTTGCCTTCGAATTACATGAGTGAAGGCCATGGGTTGTGAACACTTTAAGCATTTTATAAGTTACTGGATGTAGTTACTGTGATTTTTGGCCTTTGTGCATAGTTGAGGATAAGATATTTGGCTTGGTTTAACAAAAAGTTAACGGTGAACAGTTGATCCCGAGAGAGTGTCAGATTAACCTTTGTGAAATAAATATATTATTGTGCATCTGATTAGCTCTAATGAACAATAACTTTAAATTTGTGTAAATATCTGTACCTAAAGGATATTTTTTGTTGGTAGTTTTAAGCTCAGAATATAGTTTTTCATGGAAGTGAAATGGCAGTGTTGGTTAAGGTCTTAGACTAGCCCATAAAAACTCATTTAATGTATAATGAAGCAGCATTGTAATACTCCTGGTAATCAGATACTGTTCCAAGTGGTCAGGACTCTGGAGGTGGCAGTGGGGGCAGGGCAGATGACAGTGGTGGAAACACCCCTGGCTGGGAAGTACAGCCCTGAAAGTGGTGGCTTGTACACATGTGGGCCCCAAATCCTCTTGGCATGTTAATATCGCTCGTGTTGTGTTCCAACTCATTTTCCTTCTTGGGGCCTCATTTTTTTTGCTATTAAAGTTCTTCTTGCTCAATAAATCATAGGCTGCATTATACTATTTTAGTTTTTTTCCCCTCTCCCAGTCATTGTGCATGAGGAATTGTAACTTTGAATTGTGAGAGCTAATTATAATGTGAAACTGGAATCGGAAAGTTCTTGAAGACGCTTGGAAGATATTGACAGCTTTTTCTTTGAAAATTACTTTAATTTCTTTTATCTTTGTTCAGGATCTTGACTTTAGCTTTTAAAATAAGAACTAATTTTTCCAAAGAGCTATTCTTTCCCATAATGTCAGAATCCTGCATAGTGATAGCAGGCAAAATTTTCATTGAAGGTTGAAAAGTAATTCGTCTCCATTTTTAATGGCAACACTGTCAAACTAGTGGTAGAATGATGCAAATAATCCTTGTGGGCTGTAACTGTTATGATCCTACACACGTAATTGCAGGTGCATTCAGTCGTTATGCAAGCTTGAAATTGGGAGCTGATCTGATAATTTGCACATGCCAAGATTTTAAAGTTTATTATATTTTTATTGCAAGTCCCCAGGTAAAGTTTCTAAGGGATGACAGAAGAAGCTGGATTACTCCAAAATTAAAGGTCTCTGGCAAGAAATTCTGCTCTCCAAAAGAATGGTGGAATGGAGTTTCTTCTGAAGTTGTAACCTTCAAATTCCCTTTTCCTTCTGTCCCTAAACGTTCCTCTGTTTAAGGCTAATTTGACAGAGCTGCGGTTAACCGATGAGACTGTTGCTTGAGGGAGAAATAATGATCTTGAGGTGTGACTACTGTAAAGGTAGCTCTGGTTCCGTTTACCCGTGGTCAGATAGCTGCATGTCTGTTCTGGTTAATTCTGACGATAGTTCTGGGGTAGGCTCTGGGTGGTATAATGTAGGCTTCAGAAGGAAAGGGTCGTCTGAATTCAGACTTGGCCTTTGTTTCCTCTTGATTCTGCCCGGCACGTTTTTATCCTTGGAGGAAGGATACTCCTCTGTTGGGACTCTCCACTTTGACAAGTCTCTTGATCGTTCTTTAGATGTTCAAGAATTGTTCTTATGGCCTCTTCTTGGGAGAAATCGTGTTGCACTGGGTGGGTGGTTGGATTAGATGTTCGCTTTCAGCACAGGAGCCTGTGGTCCTGGCCCGCCTCTTCAGGGTGCTTGCTTGTTTCTGGTCCCAGGTAGCTGCTGGGGATTCTGGAGAGCTTAACTGTGGGTGATGAAGCAATCAGATTTGTTTCCTCTGATGAACGGGCAGTAGGAGCAAGTGTGATCAGGTATCTTACAGAGAAGGGGTGCTAACTAAGGAATTCAGACTTGAATTCGGTCAGGCTTCTGCTCTGACTGAATAGTAGGAAGTAGCTAACATGTTGAAGGAAGTATTTTTTAGTGAAAATAAAGTGGGCTTTTCATTTAATGTAATTACAGATAGAGAAGACTATCAGGGCATTTATCACTGAAACTTTTTGAGTTAAGCCTCACAAAGAACAGTAAGAAATGTGAAAAGTGACAACTTCTTTGCAGTATAATACTAAAACAGTGCCATCACAGTCTCTGAAATTGAATGCAGAGATAAATTATTAAAGGAAAAGACTTAATAGAAGTAGGACGTAGGGCAGGAGTTTTTCAGTAACTTCGGGATTCAAAATAAAGTCTTTTATAATATGAAACTTGAGGATAGTATACAGGCAAAAGTAAGTACATTTCCTTTGCTACTGCAGGGTGCATATTTGCTATGAAAATAATTTTTATTTGGACTTCCAGTGATAGTTATATATATTTGTGTGGAACTCATTTTAAATTTAGTTACACACTTAACTAAGGCACACAGAAATGAAACTTAAATTGCAGGGGGAATAAATTATTTTAATAGAATGTCATAACCATAAGAGGAGATACTAGCTTACCATTTTTCTTTTATAGTCAGAGTTTTCATTACTATAAAATTTCACTTTAGAAAGAACCTTGCATAAATGTAATTGCTTGTTTATTAACAAACAGCTCCAGAAGCATGAACTCACTCCACTTGTTGAGGAAATAGAATCCATGTATTTATCCGTGTTTTGAATTTGATGGTATTAAATTGGGATTACTGACATTTGGTGTCTAAAGATATATATGTTTTGGGGATTTCTTTAGAAATATCTTCCTTTAAGTTAAAATGGAATAATCTTATTCTTTGTTTTTAAATTTTGAAATAATCTTATTCTTGAAAAATGAATCTTTAATGTCCCTTTTTCCCTAAATTACTATGAGAGAATGGAGCTTTTATGTTGCATTCAGTTATGTTAAAATTTGCATAATGTTGATTGGTATAGGTTGGAGATAAAAATGTAAATTGGATTTTGCAATTTAAGGGGAACAGAATACATGACCCCAAAATATGGCACTTTGGCATGTAGATTATTTTGAGCTGAAGGCAGTCAAGACCCAGAATTCTCAACAGAAAACTACCCACCCTTAACTACCTTAAAGAATTTAGGTAGAGGTTCTGGCTCAGAGAGAGAGCTGTTACCGGAAATAACTTTATCTGAATGACCTATCTGTATAGCAGGACAAACATCTAATTACCAAACATCTGTTCTTATTGTCCTGTGAATTGCCCTCCTCCCCTTTGAAGCCCCAGGCCCCTATCCCATTCAGGATGGCATATAAAAGCCTCAACTTCCTACTTGCCCTTGGATCTCATACTCTTACGGGATTCCATACATATGTAATTAAATTTGTTTTTCCCCTATTAATCTGTGTTCTGTCAATTTAATTAATAGACCAGCCAAGAGAACCTAGAAGGGTAGAGGAAAAAATTTTCCTCCCCAACACAATCAAAAAGATTGGTACAACTATGTGTTTTTTCCCTCTTTACTTAGATATATATATATTATGCCCTGTAAAAATGTGGACAATGAAAAATATATTTGCTTAAGAAAACTTAAAATTAAGGGAGAGTAGCATTTTTTTTTAAAGTTCTGTATTGTTTAGTGTTTTTATAAGGAATGTCATAAAATTAAGCCACCACTCGGTATCTGTGAGGAAATGGTTAACAGGACTTCGTATGGATACTAAAATCAGTGCGTGCTCAAGTCCCTTATATAAAATGGTGTAGTATTTGCATCTAACCCATGTACATCCTCCTGTATACTTTAAGTCATCTCTATAGATTACATATAATGTCTAATTCAATGTGAATTTTATGTAAATAGTTGTAAATACAATGTAAATACGATGTAAATAGTTGTCGGTTCATTGCAAGTTCAAGTTTTGCTTTCTGGAACTTGCTGGATTTCCCCCCCACCCCAAATATTTTCCATCTGTGCTTGGCCACATCCACAGATGCAAAACTCACAGATATGGAGAGCCAAGTGTACCCTAGCCAGGCGTATTCTGAAGAGGGAGGATGTTTGTGGACATGTCCACACTAACTGTGAGCAAGGAATTAGATGCCTTTCTTGAATGATACAAGGTGATGAAGTTAAGGTGTATAGTTGCAGGTAGCTTTAGTCCTGGCAACAGGAAATGAGCTGTTTCTGAAAACAGCATGAAGTATAATTCAGAGCAGCTGTCTGCTTTATCAGCAAGAACAAACTGCCCCTATTTTAAATATACCAATTACTTTAGGTACCCATTAAGGACCTGCTCAGCCAACTAATGTTTGCTCCAAACTAGAGAAAGTTTGCCTTTCTTTTTACAATCTCTTACATTTCTTTTAAGTGCCCTTTAATTTTTGAATTCATATCCACTATTAAATTTTTTTTTTTAATTTGATTTCTAATAACCAGAAAAGTATTTAGCCGGCCAACTTTCACACATCGAGTGCACCACGCAGGCAGCACCTGAGTCATCCGGTTGTTTCTATAGCGTAGCTGGGGAGACCACCTATGGCAACGTTCAGCGAAGATTAGATCCCTCGCTGACTTTTTAGTATTTCTACACCAGGCTAATGTATTTACCAAAACATTAAAAATTACTGAATTTTCTGAAGGTACCTGGTAAAAATGTTCCATTTCAAGGAATCTTCGTGTAGCCTTAAAAGAAAACATTAATGGATGTCTTTTCTAGTGATACTAGAATGCTGATCAAACGTCTCTGTTTCTGATTCTTCCCATGCTCCATGTAGTATTCAGTCTGAACAAGCACTTTTTTTTTTTTAAACTCTTAATTTGTGCCAGGTACTGTGCTGCTCTTGAGGGTTACAAGAATGAGCAGGCATCCAGGCCTTTCTGACCCAGGGTAGGGAAGTAAAGTAACAAGTCAAAAAAAAAAAATTGAAAATTGCTGTAAGAGTTTCATCCTGGACTATTTGGCAGATGGATGGGATGGAAGCACCGTTCTCAGCCCCAAAGCAGAACTGGTGCCGGCATTAAGGTCATGCTAGCCTGTAGTTGCGACTGTAAATACAACTATTTTTGATAATATTTTGTTGTTCTAAGATTTTCAGACTTTGAGTCTTAGCTTGAATGTTTTTGAAAGATTGAGCTCTTATTTGAAGGTCTGATTAATCTATAGAAAACCCTTTGATCTGACTGTCCTCCTGTCCTCTCTTTTTCTGCATAGATGCATGCCTGTCTGCTTTATTTCAACAGCAGAGAGATCAGGGCTGTTTAGAAGAGCTAGCGAGATAAAGATGAGACTGTATTACAATGGGAACTCCACAGGGTCTCTGCCAGGATCACCCTTCACCACCCGCTTTAGTCATGGGTGGATACAAAACGCAGCAGCTGGTGTGGAACCCTGACTGTGGGCCGGGTGCTGTGCTGTGTACCAGAGAACAAGGTAAGGCATAGTCCCAGCTTTCAGCATTGTTGGTCGTAGTGGGCACCTGAAATAGAATAATCGTAGTGTTGCTGTCACAATGCAGTTGGCATCATGCTGTCCACCAGAAACTCACACAATGTGGTAAATCAACTGTCCTTCATTAAAAAAAATAAAAGATAAAACAGGAAAAAGAAAAAAACATGATATGGCATGCTAATTAAATGGCTTGTATCTTGGACACTGGTCATTAATCTGTGTTTTTCGTGTTGAGAGGACAGTTGCTGTGTAACTGCGAAGTTTACCTGTTTGAGTTAATGGGGAGAGTACCATGCCTGACAGTGTCAGGAGGGTTGAGTTTACGTTAAAGGGGATGATCGGCTTGTTCCTGATTAGGAACTAATGGTGGGAACAAGCCTATGTTGAAGGTTTTTCTTTTTGGCCACAGTGTGTGTGTGTGTATGTGTGTTGTTTTGTTTTTGTTTTTTAAGACTGATAACCAAACTGTTTATAAGCAGGCAAGCTAAAATTGTTCCCTTGGCCTTGGTTAAAGCAATTGCCTGACCAGAGTTGCCAGAGTTCACTCAGCGGTTAAACACTAAATGTCTGCTCTGCACCAGGCCTGGGAGGCGCACTGGTCCTTCTAGCGTTTCTGTTCAGCTGGAGGAAACTAAGCAATTACAATATAGAAATACAGTAATAGGTTTGAAGGTGGGGAATGTGGTGGGGGAAAAAAAGGAGTCTGATTGGAAGTATGTGTGACTGGGAGACAGGGTGGGGCAGAGTTAGGAGGGGGTCTAGTGCACAAGGCTGCCTTCATGTCTCACACTAGTCCAAGTTTGGGGGTCCTCAGCACCCAGTGCTTCAGGAGCTCGCTAGAAGCCCACACAGAACTCATGAAAGCTCTGTGCTCATCGTTTATTGCAGGGAAAAGATCCAGATTAAAAGCAGCAGCCACGGGAAGTGGTGCACAGGGCAGAGCCCAGAAAGTTCCAAAGGCAGAGTGTCCAGTAGTCCTCCCCCTGTGAACAGCACTCTTGGCATTTATGTGTGATGTTTTTGGCAGCCACGTATGACAGTAGACAGAGTACTGTCACCAGGGAAGCTTACCCAAGGCTTGGTGTGCAGAGTTTTTGTTGGGACTGTCCTGTAGACATGGTTGTCTGACCAGGTGGTGTATCTCAGTCTCTTGCCCCACTGAGGGGTCAAGCTGACCCACAGCCCCACCCCAAATCACACTGTTACACTCTCCCACCTGACCCAGGGTCCCCAGGCAAACAGATGCTCTTATCAGGCTATGTAACCCCAGGGCTTGGTGATGACCTCCCAGAAGCTGAGGGCAAGGACCCCCCTTCTGGCAGGTTAAATTCCTTCACACACAGGTGGCTCTGTTAGGCCACGGGAGCAACTTGAAGGAAGTGAGGGACTAAGCTGGGAAGACATTTGTGGAAACAGTGTTACAGGCAGAGAAACAGCCAGTGAAAGACCCTGGTGGCAGGAGTTAGGCTGTTCAGAGAGCAGCAGGGCAGGGAGGGCCCGGTGTGGCCGGGGCAGGACAGGAAGGAGCTGTGATAGTTGCAGTGGGAGGCACAGGGCCCGGGGGGATTTGGGTTTTTCTGAGTGGAACAGGGGGATGTGAGCAGAAGAGTGAACTGGTCTGATTCAGCCCCAGAGTCACAAACCAGAAGTGCTTTGTTGCTAGTGGATTTGGGAGATGAGGGTGGACGTGGGGAGCCAGGAAGCAGGATGCTGCGGCCGTCTGGACGGGAGAGGATGGCAGGATGGGTCAGCTAGGAGCAGTGACGGTGGGGCGAGGCTGTAGGATCTGGGTGTGTTTTGAAAGTAGCCGTGGCTAGATTTGCTGACAGATTGATGGGGATGTAAGAGGAAGGGAGAAGTTGAAGGTGACCCTTGAGGTTTCTTTCCTGAACAACTGGAAAGATAGAGTTGCCTTTAAGGAGAAGTTTGGGTGAGATCAGGTTTTTTTGTACCTGTTAAGTTTGAGATGTCCATCATGTATACATACGGAGATACAGCTTTGGAGTCCAACGAAGAGACCGGACTAGGGCTGGGGAGATGCATTTGGGGATCACAGCACGTGGGCAGTAATGAACGCATGCGACTAGAGGAGACCATCGGAGGAGTGAGCGCAGATAGAGGGCGGCCGGGACCAAGGGCTGAGCCCGGCAGCTCTGAACGGGCTCTGGACTGAGCAAAGCAGAGTCGCTGCCGACTGCGACGTGAGCGTTTCCACAGGGGCGTGGTGGAGGTGAAAGCCTGATTGTAGTGGGTTTAAGGAGGGTGGGGTGTTAGGGATTGAGGGGGAAAGTGAGAATAGAGTTCTCAAGTTCTTTTGTTTGTTTTTTTGGAGCCATTTCTCTGTAACAGCAGAGAAATTGAGAGGCAGGCTGAGGAATACTTGGGGGGTATGTGTGTGTGTTGTAGAGCATGGAGAGTTAATAGCATTATAGATGCTGATTGGAATGTTCCAGCAGAAGGGCAATAATTATGCAGGAGAGAAGAGGGAAGGACCCCAGAAACGATGGGGTCTGGTGCTGTGATCTGGTACAAGACGGAGTGGGATCTCGGGCCCAGGGGGATGACGAGGTGTTGAGAGCATGAACGGTTATTTACATCCGAAGGTGAGCGGTGTATTTGAGGATGGAGATGCTGGGAGTGAGTGGATGTGTTTGTGTGAATTTGTGCCAGCTTTCTGACTGATTGAGTGTTATCACTGAAGAAGGCCGTAAGGTTACAAGATGTGAGTGAGAATGGGGAGGGTGGTTTGAGCACAGAGAGGTGCTATGTTCTAAAAGGGTATCAGAGAGAGTGCAGACCTTGTGTGGACCTGTGTCCTGCTCAGTTCACATTTGGTCATTTCCTCTGTCCCTGAGAAGCACATCAGAGACTTCTAGTGGTGTTTTTTTTTTTTAATTTGGTTTGAGATTGTTACTTCAGTCACTCTCCAAGTCATTTAATCTCCATGTATAATTCAGATGTATTTAAATTGCCCCCGAGCTCTCTAACTTTGCTGTTATAAAAGTTGGGGAAAAAAAGGTTTTCCATCAGTATCTTCCCAAATATTCAGTCCAGAAACGTACAGAGTGTATATAGTGCTCTGCTTAACAGTGGGAAAACGCTGGGGCCAGATGCCCCGCTGCTCCTTGTATGATTTTGGCCACAGGAGCTAACCACTTGAGCTTTTTCGTCTTAAAAACAGTAAATGTGCAGAGTACTTACACATCGCGCCGGGTGAGTGTAAACAAAACACTCAGAACTGTAAAGGCTCAGTGAATGCCGGCTATAAGCAGCGATGATCCACACCTGTCCTCTTCCCTACTGCAGCAGAATGAGCTTGTAAAACCTTCCCAGGTGGAAGTAGGTGGGCTCTTTCAGGTCAGATTTCTTCCTGTCAGTCCCTCCAGCTTCTCTGCAGCATGTGGTAAGGTTGGACCACACCCAGCCTGCTATGATAGCATCTTTCTTCCAAGTTGCCTGGGCGCCTCTTCCTGATTGTGTGGGAGAGGGCCATGTGACAGACTTCTTGGATGCTTCTTCCTGGGTCTACAGTCAAATAAGCCAAATTCCAAGAACTGGCTGAACAAAGTAAAACTGAAGCATGAATATGATTCTCTGTATCATGGTTAAAATATCTCATGAACCCTCTTGCTTTGGAGATGAGGCCAAAAAAAAAAAAAAAAGGCTTACTGTCTATAGATTTACCATAAACTGGAAATCTCTTCTAAACTGGTGATTAGTTTTTAAAAACCTCAAAGCATTTATACGTATTCTGAGAAAACATGACATTTCTGGGGGCGTGTTCATTTAGTGTAAAACTTCTTGACTATCTTGGCACTCTAGAAAAATTCACAAGTACCAGAGGATTCAAACTACACGGTGCACAAAATGCTCTGTTTTACTGAGACTAGGAGAGACCTGCTTGTTAAAATGAGACGTTTTTGTAAAACGGTTGGTTGTAATTGAGTTTCAGTGAACCATGGGGCCATAATGTGGGAGCTAATGGAAATCTTTTACGAAAGCGGTGTAGCCGGTGGGACACTGGGCCTGGTTCTAAGCCATTTTTGTTAAAAAGCGTTTATTGATCGCATGCTGAGTGCAGAATCCTGTATTGGGGAGATAGAAAGGAAGCCAAGGCAAGGTTTCTGCCTTTGAAGGATGGAGTAGAGGTGATAGAAAGTTGCAGATTTATGAGAACCAAATTTAGTCTGTCCTCCCCCTTTCAGAATCCATGATAAGACTACTCATATTTAGCTTCTCATTCTCTTGTGATTATGAAATGATGCGATGAGTTGTCAGTGGACAGATAGGATTGGAGAAGAGACTGCATGTCTACATGTAAGTCGTTACAGAATGACTGTGCTTTACCAGTTTAACCAATTGATTGATTTCACAGTAGTTAGCACATAATTATATTTTCAAGGGCCAGAACATTTAATCACTTTAGGCATTTTATTTTGTGGGGGGATATGTGGCCAGTTCAGGAAATGCTGTTCACCACCAAGCAGGCTTCAATTTTTGAGGTTTTTTTAAACCAATATTTTTATATATCCTATGTTGGTTACATAGAATTTCCTGGACACTGTTCTTCTTAAAATAATATTTAGTTATCTTTTTTTACAACTGCCTTTTAAAGACTATAATTCTATTCTTGACAAGGATCTAAAATTTAAAGTGTTGAATTTTGTGTTTTGTAGTTATTTGTAAGTGAATTTTGTTAGTAAAAGAAAATTGGTGGATACTTGAATCAAGATAATGTATACTTACAAAGTGAATATAATCGCCTGCAAAACTTGCTTTAAAATGGTATCCTGAATATTGTATCATTGTTTAATATGACAAAGTATTAAAATAAGAATTTGGGGGAGTGGCATTTTAGTATTTCATGGAAATGAATAATAAAATAAAATTTTAATTATTATCTGATTTAATGACTATTAGGAATATTGAGTGAAAGTTAAACTGGAGTAGAATAACAGTGATATAGTATTTAACTGCTTCTTGGCTAGACCTACCTCAGCTAGAAAAAAATTAACTCTTAGAAAGGCAGTATCAAGTTTTAGATAAGATTTTGGATTTCGGTGTAAGGTATTTTATATTTTTTTGAGTGTCAAATATATTCTCCTTCATTTGTTTAAATGAGAATAAAGTATTGACTCCCTACTTGTATATTTTTGAGGATGAAAGATGCACTAGTATCGAACTTTTCGCTTGTACACTTTGAGCTCTGGTGGAGGCTGGTGATAAATATTTCAGTTAGCAGACCCGACAAAGCTGTTACATGGAGGTTCACAGTGTTTGGAAGTTCTGGAAGTCCTTCCCATCAGTCAGTCAGTCAGCAGTGGAGTACATACTTTTGGTCCCAAACCCTGGTGGGCATTTGTAAGGGTTACAGAAACTTCACCAATATTTGCATATATTTCTCCAATCTTTTTTTTTTTTTTTTTTTTTTGAGTGATGGTACCAAAGTATACCCTGAAATGAGTAACTTTAACAGGCTAGTTGTAAGGTCTGATAGCATTAGCTATCTTTTGGCTAATATTTTCCTACTTAATATATTTTTCTAATTTTATACTTTGAAACTCTTTGATCCTTAATATTTTGATACCTCTCTTGCAAACAGCGTATAGCTTAGCTGGGTTTTAATTTTATATCCAGTTTGACAATCCAGTCTGTCTTTGGACTAAAGATCTTACTTTGTTTCTTGACTGAGTTTACTGATAAATTTGTATTCAGGTCTCCAATGTTTGTTTTTAAGTAAGAAAGTTTTTGTGTGACTGTTTCTTTTTTTTTTTTTTTAAGTTTCTAATTCTGACATAAGCAGAGATTGACAGGAAGTTGCAAAGAAGATATTCAGGGAGGTCCCCAAGTACCTCTTACCCATTTTACCCTGATGGTAACACTTGCGTTCATATCGTACATGTTAACCCAATAGCAAAGCTAGGAAATGGATAGTACTTTTGTTGGAGCTTATTCAGATTTCCCCAGTTTCGCATGCACGCATTTGTGTGTGCACGTGTGTGCGTCTGTCTGCACGGTTTTATCCCTGGTGTACCTTTGTGTAACCACCACCCTGTTCAAGATGCAGACTGTTCCATGAGCACAGCCCTTCCTCGCACCACCCCTGGATGCCTCACATCTCCCAGAGTGACTGGTCTTAGCAGCACTGTGAGTGATCCAGGCTCCCCGCACCCTCCCACACTTCTGATACTGTCGCCTTTTTTTATTCTAGACATTCTGATAGGTGTGTGATGACAACTCACAGTGGCTGTAATTTGCATTTCCCTAACAGCTAATGGTGAATTCAGGTGCTTGTGTGCTGTTCGTCTGTCCTCTGGTGAAATGTCTGTTCCTGTTTTTTACCCATTTTCTAATTGGATTATTTTTGTATTCAATTTTGAGAGTTCTTTCAGTATTTTAGCTACAAGTCCTTTTGAGGGCTTGGTTTTCAAATATTTCTCCCAATTGTAGCTTGTCTTTTCATTCGCTTAACAGTGTCATTTGCAGAGCAAAAGTTTTTAATGTTGACAAGGTCCAATTGACCAGTTCTTCCTGTTCATGTTCTTGATGCTTTTGGTGTCAAGTGGGATTTTTTTTTTTTCTTAAAACCTCCACTATTCTTTTTTCTTTAGGTATTTTGTTATAATTCTTACTTCTTTTTTTTTTTTATAAGCATGCGCTTCACCACTGGAGCTGTCTCCCCACTTCCTATAATTCTTACTTCATTGTCTTCCTCTTTACTCTGTGAGAAATTATATTCCCGTGTGTGTTTTCTTTTTGTCCTTCTCTTAAAATTTCTAACATGTATCTTTGACTTAAAGTATTAAGTTAATAATTATATTTACCTTTCTCCTAAGCAGATTCTGGGATCTAAGAATACTTGAAATATACTATCCCTTCTTCAGGCTTAGACTGCCATTGGTGGCTATTTCAGTTAACCTTTTTAAAGCCCCCAGTTATACATTGTATAATTGTTGTATAAACAATTGTGAGAGAGTTTGCACATTTGAAAATCCCTTTAATCATTGTGACTCATGATACTTATTTTATTCATTTTGTTGCATACGGAGGTGTGGACCCTTTATATTAGTCCACGGTCATCATCTGGCTTCCAGTGCTCCTGCTGAGAGTCAGCTGTCAGTCTGATTGTCGCTCCTTACTGCAGGGTCTTTCTTTAAAGGAAAAAGAAATTCTGATGAAACCAGTAGGAAAGGAAAGAAAAAAGTCTAATGTTTATCTTGCCATTCCTGTACAAACTACACATCAGGGTAAACAAATTAGGGATATGGGGGTTTCTCCTCACAGAAGTATTCCTGGTAATAAATGAAAGAGTAATGACAGAATTAGAACCTCAACTCCTAATGAGAAGTGGTAGAGTTTAAGAGCAGCAGCAGAATTACAGCTTCAACCCCTGACAAAATAATGGGTGTAGACTGTGATCAGAATGAATGGAAAGATGTTAGTCTGTTCAGGTGCTGTAACAGAATACTACAGGCTTATAAATAACAGAAATTTACTTCTCACGCTTCTGGAGCTGAAAAGTCCAAGATCATGGTGCCAGTATGGTCGCCTTCTGGTGAGGTCCGCCTTCCTGCTTCATTGCCTTCTCACTGTGTCCTCACGTGGTGGAAGGGGTGAGGGCGCTCTGTCGGGGCTCTTTTATAAGGTCACTCATCCCATTAATGAGGGCCCCACCCTCAAGACCGAATGGCTTCCCAGAGGACCCACCTACTAATACTGTCACCTTTAGGGGAAGCCATCCAAAGGGAAGTGAAATGGAAACACGGATTAAAAGAAACTTTAGAGTTGTATGTGCAGACCTTGTTTGAATTCTTCTTTGAATGAACCACGTATGAAAAGAATTTTTTTCGTACAAGAGGAAATTTGGACTCACAGGGTAATTGATATCAAGCAACCGTGATTGATTCTTGGATGTGATGATGTCATTGTGGTACTATCTTTTAAAGAACTTACCTTTTAGAGATGGGTTCTGAAATATTTACAAGTGAAATAATAACAATGTGTAGGACTTAACAAGGTGGTTTTTGTTGCATTTGTGTTGGGAAAATTCTCAAAGGATGTGAACAGCACTTTTTTTCGGAGTATAAAAATCATTACTATCCAGTAGCCCCCTGCTTCAGTTATGAAGTTATCAGTCATGAACGATGACCTGTCTTTAAAGTCATGTAATTCTGAGTCTTGTTCCTGAGTTTTGTTTATAATGAGCTGTTAGAAATTTATGATGAAGATAAGTGGCATTTACTGAGACACATTCCATGGCTATACTCATATGCACGTATTTTGACTTGGTGGTTTATGATGTGAACAAAAGTGTCTTGTGCTTTATGGGATAGTTAATATTGTCTTATGGAAGGAAAGAAAATCAGCTATCATTTTCTGGAGTCTTGTTGACATAGACATATGTTTTCTACCCATAAGCCTGAATATGTATTCTTCTGACATATTTACTATTTCTATAAACCATGGTATTCTTAAGCATTTCAGAAATGTGACTTCTGTGATATTTATCCTCTGCTGATATATTATTTATAGCATAAATTGGGGTTGTAAATTCCGAGAAACTCATATTAAAACATGTACAAATTCCCAAGAGACAATATTTTAGATATCAATCAGTGCTTTTATTAATTCTGAGAATTTTTGGAAATAAGTCTTTTGTCGTCAGTTTTCTAGTGCTCCTCAGCCCTGTATGATTGTACTGTTGTTCATTTCACAGCCAAAAGTAAAATACTGGAAATTTGTAAAGTTCAAATGGTATGATACAGGTACTAAAGTTGAGCACCTCCAAGTACTGATGATGCTTGTGGGGGAAGGGCTGAGCGGAGTGGGGATTCTTTGTTAAGTTTATTAACATTTTCTCAACTTTTTAGGACTTCTATGAATGGTTATATGCAACTGATTCTTGCGCCTAAAACCATGGTCATTTACTTATTTATTTATTTTTTGATGCTGTAAATGTCAAGAACTATGAGCCACCTTCGACTTTACCCTGCTCGCAGGCTGCCAGGTCTGCCGCGCAGGTCCACGTGCGATGGTGAAAGCCCCGAGACCCCGAGGTCAGAGTTGAGGACCCTTCATTACTCACAGCAGTAGCCAGAGGGCTGCTTCCCTGGACCTCGCCTCCCAGTGGATGATAAGAGGGTCAGGGACAGCTGTTTATGCTGTGGGTTGAAATACAGAGAGGAACCCAGGGCTTCTGAGTCTCCAGTTTTTTAGAATGGGAAGTAAATGCCGTGGAAAGAGAGATTATCTTTGTCATACTGGACAGTAAGGAAGCCTGCACTTTGCTCCAGAGGCGACACTCTCTCTGTCTTCCAAATTTTCTTGAAAAGATAGTCCAGAGCAAAGCTAATCGACACCTCACTTGGAAGACGTGCAGAATCACGAGAGGCCCGTGGAGTATGACCTCTCGCTGTTATCTGCTTTGTTTCTATCCTGTCTTGGTGTCTGATGAGTTTTCACAAGAATACATCACGCTTGCAGCCATTCTAGACAACCGGATAGACGTGCTCGGACCACATCTGTTCAACTTATCTTACACGGAATTTAACCAGGGGCATTATCAGTCATACTCCAGGGCGGCAGGATGAGGCCAGCGTGAGCTAGACCCCTCCCTGGTGATAGTCCAAGGGTCAGTAAAGATACGATAAAGCCGTATTGGCCAGAGCTGTGAGAGTGGCTTGGATTTTGCCTCCTGAACAAAGACTGTGTCCAGTTTAGCTTCTGCCTGGTTGTGCTGAGACCCAACAGCTGCAGTGTCCAGGGACCACTGGGTTTCAGCTTAGCTGACGGCTGTGTGAGCCAGTGCCTTAGCCTCAGGTGGCAGCCTGGGCAAAGTTCACCCCAGAAGAACCACTACTTCTTTCTCATGAAAAGCTGAGCTGTCCCTGGGACAGGCTCGCTGGTCCTTGAGTGTATACTTTCTGTCCTTAAGGGGAGGTTATTGAGCCCTTCCTGCCTTGACAGTCGTGGAGTTCAAGTTGATCCATCTCTCGGTGGAAAAATCAGGCCAGAGAGTCACAAGGCCCTCGAGGGTCAGTTTCATCAAGAGCCCAGTGGCAAGCTGCTTTTGAAAAGGGATGTACTTGGTGACCATGGCCAGATGATGAGTCCAAAACCCCCAGGCAGGTCTCTGGTTGGAGGCTGCCCCCCTTGCTTGATGCTCTGGTGGGTGAAGTCATCAGGCACAGAGGTGTAGCTCAGAGGTGATTCGAGCTGGGGGCCCAAAGGCTGAGAGCGTGTGCCCCAGCTTGTTAGATAATTTCCAGAAGAGCCTTTTTGAGCTCAGAGGGTGCTGGTTTGTAGATGAGCTAATATTAAGTGCCAGGGAGAAAATCCAAGGGGGCACCTACTGTCTCTGGAACCCAAAGAATCCAATAAGATATCAAGGCCTCATTTGGTGATGGAGGACCGAAGATCTCCTTGCCTGCCAGAGGGACAGAGCGTGGATCTGCCTGCATGATCCCAAGAAATTTAACTGGAGAAGGCTCTTGTGTATGGTGAGGGTGGACAGGCCACCTCTGCAGGCAGAGGTGTGATGGGACTACAGTCAGGACTGGAGAGTGAGGCTGCTGACTTGGCCACTAACAGCATCTCTTCTGTAGTGAAAGCTTGGAATGTCAGAGGCCACTAGATCCTGATTCGCTGCTGGTGGCAATGAGTCCAAGGGGTTTAGTTTCCCCAGGGTCTTGCCTGGAGGCTTTGCACTTGAATGTGAAATGGTCTTGGGCCTCAGAGGCCGGTGGGAGAGAAAAGAAGGTGTTGGTATCAGTCTGTGGAAGGTTCAGTTAGAGTCACATTGGAACAGAGTCGGGAGCAACAGCTTGATTCGGGCAGCGGTGATCTGCTCTCAGTACCTCTCAGATCTTCTGTACCTGCTGCTCTTTCTCACCTGGAAGTCACCCAGCACTTACGGGACCAGGAGGTACAAGCCTTTCACACACAATTCCCACCTAACTTTCAGATGTAGAAGTGACGGCAGTGTGTGGAAGAGCCCCCCCCCCCCCAAGGTACACGGTCACCTGCCCTTAGCTTCAGAGGGAGATGGACTTTGTCTCTCCAGTCTTTTGACCACTCGGAGATCCTTGAAAAGATCCTCCAAGGCAAAGGCGGTCAGTGCTTCTCTCACAGGATGGGCGGGGGTGCAGGCCCCTCGTGGAGAACCGTCTCCAGCAGTGACCCCTCTCGCTTCTCCTGTGCTTGTGGTCTGGAGTTCTTCTGTTTTACCGTCAATGCAGTCACGTCTGTTTGCTGAAGTCCTGACTCGAGGATGCTATTCTCCTTTAACTGTTTATGTATCTGGGTTGTTCCAGGAAGTAATCCTGAGAAAGCCAGTTTCCAGTGCTCCTCTTACTGATAAGCATTCAAACTGCCCTCCACATTGGCTTCCAGGAGCCCCCATCTTCTGGCTTCTTTGTCGCTCACACTGCCTTCTTGGTCTTTGCTAACTCCTTTTACCCTCTCTTACTGTAATTCTGTGATATTCAGTAGGGGTTTTCTGTTTATACATTTGAAAATAAGATTGAGCATTTATTATACGGCCTTCAGTTCAAGGCCCTGAAGCTGCAGGAACAAATAAATCAGGTAGGTAAGTCTCCCCCGTCCCTACTCCGTCTTCAAACTCTGATAGACACGTGCTAAGGTTGCACGTATTTAATCCTCACAACAGCTTAAAGACAGCAGCAGGCATTATCGTGCCTCCCCTGTTTGAGCTCTGACATCCCCGGGTGGGTTCTTCGCCTTTGGCTCTGCGGCCCCGACACCGCCCCCTCCCTGCCCCACCCTCAGAGACATTCGGGCACATGTGCAGGGATCTGGCTCATCTGAATTGCTCCTGAAGAGGAACAGTAATGAGTGTTTATTTTGAAAGCGTAAGCTACCTCACTTCCTTAATTTGTTTGCACACTTTGTACATAAGAGCTTTTTTTTTTTTTAAGGAACACCTTTCACAGTGTTCCTTAGAAGTCAGTGACTCAGCAGTAACCTTTTCTAGAGGACGTAATCAAGTGGAAACCATGAGTAGAAATCACCACTAGGTAGTTTCTCATAGTGTAAAAGAGATTTTTTCCCCCTCTATTAACTGGGGGAAGAGGGAACTGATGCGTTTAGTGAGATCTTTGTTTAAGCCAGAGTGTGAGTATCTTCTAGAAATCCTGCAGAAGGAATTTTTGCATTGTGCTTGTGATTCTGGGGCAGCCAAAATATTACAAGAGGTGACAGATTCCTTGAACCCCAAATACTGCTGTAAACTGAATAGTGATAACATGGGTGCCCTTGAGATAAATATAAAGTCATTACAATGTCCCAGTGCATTTTTTTGTTATATGTATATCCCCAGTGAAAAGATACTAAAGATGCACATTTTTAATATTCAAAAGGAATTCTAAGAACTTAGTAAAATTATTCACTCCAGAGAGGGGACCTTGTTGGTAGGGGCTGGAAAGAATAACTTACGTTTCACTCTGTCTGTCCTATCTTTGAACATTACTTCTAAGTGCATTAACTACCTACTCAATAAATGAAATTGGAAAAAGTCCTTAAAATTTTGATGAATTGGAAAGAAAACAATACTAGGTTACTTCCAGGAGCCTTGACAGTTCTTAAGATTTATTATTGATTATTCATGTCCAAAGGACAGGAAAACACACACACACACACACACACTCTATTATTAGAGGGTGAACCTGTCATAAATTCAGTATGATCATGGTGAGAAATTGACTACATTTCAAACTTTACATTATTCTTGGAAAATCTTGAGCATTGATACTTACAGGGAGTATTTATATTTACAGGATATGTTTAAATATATTTTTAAAAATTTATTCCAGATTTTTGCAAGCTTGGCCCCATAAAAGCCACAGCAAACAGGAAATGTTAACAAGCAAAACAATTTTTTTACACCAGCTTGTGAAAGAAACAGGCCCTAAACCCTCTAGTTTATAGGTATTTCATAGGTTCACGTGATAAATCTGTCTTCAGAGGACAAAATTAATTTCTCTTGGTTCTAATATCTTTTACCAAGAATAATGAGCACTGTAGGTGTTCAATATCAAATGCCAACTGCTTAATGAATTTTGGACAAAGAAGTGAATGAAATATAAAAGCAAATCAAGAATCTCACAGTTGGCTGACTGAACAAATTTTGAACATAATAACTTAGATAATTGAATATATATTTGCTTTCAAAAAGGTATTTGAATCCTGTTACTAGATTCTCGGGGGGGGGGGAAAGCTACATCTTAATTTCTGCTTAAGGAGTTAAACTTTTTTTAATAATATTTTCCCTAAGAGGAAAAAAAATGAGTTGTATTTTCTCTGAATTTTATTACATTTATTGTTAATATATTTCCATATACCTTTTTTCTATTGTATTTCCTACTTTGCCATTTTGCCTTTTATTTTAGGGGGTTTCCTTAATATATCTTTATATCTATAATGACTTTTTCAAAGACTTGTTTTATTGATTGTGTTGAATTTTTTTCTTTTGTTTGTCTCTGCTCTCCTTTTCTTCATTACTTTTTTCTCTTCCTTCCTTCCTTTGTTATCCTCAAATCTCTGAAGAGTTCTCATTTTCATCCCTGCATATTGTTTTAAGGTGGTGGTTCTGTAATGCAATGATTGTTTTTTCTTTAATATTCTTATCCTTAGGTATCTTTGAACTGTTTGAAAGATGTATGTAGTAGTGAAAGACATTCTGCGTTGGTTTAGGCTGGCGTAGATTTCCTTTGTGGTCATATGGGCTTTGATGATCCATACAGATTCTTCCTTGACGGAAATCTTCTCAAATACAGGCCTTGTGATTGGAAATGAACGTGTTACAGAGGACACCTGAATTTGTATTGCTAGCACTGGAGTGTTGGAGAAGGCCCCTATTAAATACAAGCCCTGAATGTGGGTCAGCGGCATGGCATTTCCCCCTTTCTCGAATTCTCTCAAATAGTTTTACATTTGAATGAATCAATTTTATAATTAATTTTTATTCAGATACAATTTTTTTCTCTGTTTTTGAACTATCATCAGTTTATAATGTGTCAATTTCTGGTGTACAGTACAATGCTTCAGTCATACATGAACATGCATATATTCGTTCTCATATTCTTTTTCACCATGAGTTACTACAAGATACTGAATATCATTCTCTGTGCTATACAATATGAGCTTGGTTTCAGATATAATTTTTAATTTAAGACGGTGGTAGTTACACATTGAGAAATGGATGGGTGTTATTTAACTCTTTCAATTAATAGTAATTTTGATGAAAAATTTTAGAATAGACTTGGCTCTGACCCTACACATGCCAGTCTTAGGTTTGTTCTTACATTTTAATTTTATTTATCTCACACGACCTCATGTTAATCACCTGTCTCCTGCCAGAGTCTGGGATGTCTGAGGACAGGGACCATGTTTCTGTCTCCAGTGCCTTTATACCAAGCTGGTGAAAATGCCAAGCACAATGAAAGACGTGCTGAATAAACGGATGAGAAAATTGAGGCCCGGGAACTGACTTTTAGAAAGCTTACAGGTACATAGGGAATGTTTATTACTTGTTTGCTGCAGGCAGCTGTCTTCCAGACTTTCTAGAGCCCAGGTTCATTAATTGTGGCAGAAATGGAATGCGGGTCCAGCATTATGTCTGTGTCAGCTTCACCTGGCTCTGCAAAGGAGGATTACTGAAGCACAGGAGACTTGTAGCAGACGGATCCGTTATATTTGGGGGTTAGACTCGGTTCGTCTGCTGTGAGACTTTCCCACTTGGTGGTCAGAGACGAAGACTGGGTCTGTGATTTCTTTTATGTTGTTTCATGTTCCTAACATATACGTTTATCAGTCCCTGTGTTTCCCTCCTCCTCTCCCTGATCTGCCCCGTGATACTAAGAAATAATATATTTAGCCTTGGGGTTAAATATATTTCTAACTTGCGTGGGTATTTTTGTGACTTTTTTTTGTTCGTTTTTCAAGTATAGTTGACTTACGATGTTGTGTTAACTTCTGGTGTACAGCCTAGTGTTTCAGATACATATATATATATTCCTTTTCATATTCTTTTTCATTACAGGCTATTATGAGATATTGAATAAAGTTCCCTATGCTATACAGTAGGGCTTTGTATTTATCTATTTTATATATAGTAGTTAGTATATGCAAATCCCAAACTCTCAATTTATCCCTCCCCACCCCCGGCCTCGGTAACCTTAAGTTTGTTTTCTGTGTCTGTCTCTGTTTTGTTAATAAGTTTATTTGTGTCCTTTTTTTTAAACCTGTGCACTTGTTTATTCTTGTAGTCAATGAATACTTACGGAAGGTCTCCTCTGTGCACCAGCAGTGGACAAAACTGCATGTCGTCTCTGAGCTTCCTCCCTAGTGGGGGAGAATCTAAGTACTTGGTACAGAATCAGCATTCAGTAAATGTTCCCTCCCTGTATAAGAAGTCAGTGTGTAACACAGTTTATGGAACAGAACTGGCTGTGTGATAAAGCCTTGGCACCTTAGTATCATTCTCTTTGGGGACACTGTTGGGGAAAGGAGAGTCCTGATTACCTCCTCACACATCCCTACCTGTGGCTCCTGTGTCATCAGTGCTCAAAGGAAGGGAACTGCCAAGAGTTTCCAATGACAGCTTGCTGTGTTAGCACTTAGATGCTAATTCAGATACCAATGGGATAAATTTTTGGCTTTTGTACTTAGGAGCAGATTGAACCTGTCTTCTGTAGATTTCATTCGTAAACTTATTCACGAGTTCCTTTTAGCTGGCTAGAGAGGTCTGTAATTTTAGAAGCCCTGCCTGCTGAATCATAGTGGTGAAGAACATGAGTTGATGAACCAAAATAATATGAAAAACTTGTTTCATTTTGAGCGTGAGCATGTCAGGTCTGAAGGAGACATGAACAACTTCGCAGCTACCTGGAACACCTCGACATCGCTCTAAGCAATAAGGACAGTAATAGCCATAGCAGGTTGGAGATCTAAAAAAAAAAATCTCCGTGACTTGAGTCTTTAGAATCTCTAGCTGAAATTAATGGGGAAGGGAAGATGGTGATCATTATTACTTAAAATGGCCTAAAATACATATTTTACTTTGTGACTGCTACTTCTCTCTAGGTTTTTCTACTGCCATTACCTCTGTTAAAACATAAATGGAGTCCCATTAGAATTTTCAAGAGTTGATTGGAGCAAACATCTATTCAAATCAGGCAGCCTCTGATGAGTAGCTGGGAATGGTCAGGAGCCAGGGGAGCGGCTTTAATGGAGCAGATGCAAAAACAACATGAGGACGTTGTTTGACAGTATTGCTTACGCTGTTGCCCTATTTGGGGAAGTCTAGTTAGGTGGCTGTGATTGGTCATTCTTAAATTTTGCCTGATGAGGGCACATTTCCAGTAGTCTCTGGCTTAGTTTCCTGTTTGCTTACACAGGCTTTGAAGGCACTAGAGCCACCCCAGTCCAGTAACTTCCTTGTTTTAATTTAACACCTCTTTTCCTTATTCACAGTGTTGGCCACTTTTTGGTGTATTTGGTCCCTTTTGGCATTTGGGATCTTCTCTGCCTGCAGTGCCCTGCCTCTCCCGCCCTGGGTCCTCATGCTCACCTTCATGACTGCTGAAGTGCGTCTTCCGTGACACCCCCGTCCCCCTGTGGGACTTGTTTCCCCTTCTGTGGGGCCTCGTTGTACTTAGCACATTGGGTTTTGTTTGTTGAATCTGTGTTCTTCACCCTGTCTATTTTGGGACTTATTTTCCTCACTGGTTGCAAAACATTAATAACCATCTTAATATCGCCATCCCTTTCTTGGCATCACAGGGGAGTAAAAGCTTTTAAATATAAACATTAGTTTCTGTTAGAAAAGCAGAGGACATGATGATCATCCTGTTAATACCAAGTCTCTCTTACCCTGGCGTCTTCATTCCATAAACTTTAACTGATTTGTTTATAAACTTTATACACTTCACAAATATTCATGGTGTTGATATAAAATAATAGGAAGGGTTGCTTAAATACTGGTTTTAATTGCAGCCATTAATTGTAAGATGCACCATTTCTTACTATGCTATTAAAAAAAAGGAAAAAAAGAAGAGACAAACTGACACGGTGCTAAGATACCATTGACTCTAAAATACATTCTGAATGCATCCTAAACTGCATTTTTGAGATGCTGAAATGTGCAAAAATGGGTTCATTTTTAAAATCAGTGATATGTGGTAATATTATACCTTCTTAAAAGACGTAAGAACTCCATTGAGGAACAAAAATGAAAAATTGGTTTCCATTTGGTTTCCTTTCCTTCGTTTGCCTTTTGGTAGATGCTGTGTTAATGATCAGGGAGGTCCTCAAATACTAGATGGCTGGAAACCGGAGGACTGGGTGGAGGACCTGTGCATCCATCAGATTACCTAGTCTGCTTCCATGGTACTGGACATAACCTATGAGAACTGAAAGTAGAGAACTACCTAGTCAAGTGTCTTCATAAAAGTTTTAAATAGATTCTCTTCATGTTTGAAACCCTTTGTATTAGAAGACATTTTAGGAGAAATAGTTCAAGTTGCCCTGCAAAAGGATTTGGAAGTAAAACTAACATTGGATGCATATTGAGAAATGAGTTGTTTTGCTTCAGAATCGCATGTGACTGCTGGGTACAAAGGTTAGTTGTGGGACATGAAGATGAGTTGCACTTTACTTGATTCAGCCAACAGGAAA
The DNA here is from genome assembly GCF_036321535.1 of Camelus dromedarius. Taxonomy (NCBI): domain Eukaryota; kingdom Metazoa; phylum Chordata; class Mammalia; order Artiodactyla; family Camelidae; genus Camelus; species Camelus dromedarius. The sequence goes on from NC_087442.1 coordinate 9,384,793, forward strand.
GTACTCCTCTTGTGCTAGTGGAGATAAGGAAGCCCTGGTGATGGCTGGGTTGTTCTCAAGGTTTCTGCCAGCTTTTTCCACGCTGCCCTTGGGCAGCTTGATTATTTTGTACTAACACTGAGGTTATGGAGGACTCTGGGCATGGTACCAGCTCTCCTACTTTGAGCTAATGTGTGGTGGAACGGGCAGGGGACTCTGGGATGAGAGGTCTAAGTCTAGTCTTTGGCAACAGTGAACTGTTTAAATCTTAACTGTCTTACTGGGACTTGAGTTCTGATGTAGACGTCGTTTTGATGATGAGGTTGGAAATAATGATAGTCACCCCTTTTCTCTTCATGGACTCAGTCTGTTATTTCATAATGCCATCACATAGAATTCAGTTTGTTGCTGATTTAGAACTGGACCATGTGCTGCATTAAGTGAGGGGCACAGATATGGAGACTCCGCTGGTTTGTGCTTTACATTAAAAAAAAAAAAACTCTAAGATTGTGTTTCTGTTCATACAGGGTATGGCGACATTAGAAGCAATTTTGTAAGACACAGAAAGTCTTCAGGATTAACTTGGAAGAAATCACTGTAAAATTGTGATGGTTAACTTTGTGTACAAGTGTGTATGGTTAGCTTTAGGGTAACTGGTTTTTTAAAACGTTTTTGGGGGGAGGTAATACTTATTTATTTTATTTATTATAGTATTTTTTCTTTAATGGAGGTACTGGGGATTGAAACCATGACCTCATGCATGCTAAGCATGTGCTCTACCACTGAGCTGTACCCCACCCCCAAGGCTTAACTGTTTTAATGACATAAGAAATAGGACAAGGAATGCTTTTTAAACATGATATTACAAACAGTTATTTCATGACATCTTTTTGCCAGGACCTAGGCTAAATTTTGAAGATAAAAAGGATGAGTAAATTATTTTTTCTACATGCTTGAAGTGTATCAGCTGTTGTTGAATGAGAAGCATGTAATTATTATTAGCAGAAGGAATTAAATACTGTGGTTTATAGGTGAGAATGGTTAGTGGGGAAAAAGGGAGAGAGGTTGGAAAAAAGAAAGTAAAATATTTTCTCTAAGTTTTGAAAGATAAGGTCTTTGCCAGGGGCAGAAAGCTGTGTTTGTTGAATATTTATTTACTTGGTGTCACGCTCCTTACTCAGTGATAAGTGATATTTCACTGAATCTTCCATCGTTACAGTTCGCACTTGGTGGACTCAGATGTTAAATCAATTCCTCAAGTGTCTCAAGTCACACAGCCAAGAAACGACACAACTAGGATTAGAACCAGGTCTGGGTGGTCCCAAACCCCTTGTTCTTCATCACTGTACTATTCTGACGGGCATTCAAGGCAGGGGGAAATCCAGGTACAAAGACATGAAAATGGTCAAAGTGTTTGCTGTGCCAACAAAATGATGAACTAGTATAGACTAGCCTCCTGGACTGAGTGAGACTCAGTGTGCTGAGATGGTAACCTTCCAACCCAGTCTCTGACACAGCCCCCCGGCAAACCAGGATGTATTCTACAGTCACTGATTTATTTGATCAGTGTTACTGGGCCCCCATTGCGTGCCAGGCAACTTGCATGTGCCGGAGGTTCGGGGTGAGCACAAAACCCGAGTCTAGTAATGATACCGTTATATATGATGTCTTGCTTTGTGCATATGCCTAGAAAATCCTTGATACAGTCTTCCAAGTCCTTCATTTTTGTATTATTTTATAGTTTTGTAACTATATTCAAGTACTTCTGTCTATCCATACACATCACGTATAAACATACGTACTATGTATACACACACGCTGCATATATGTAATTCCGTAACTCAATTCTTGAATTAATTTCAGTGTGTAGTATGAGACAGGGAATTGATAAATCTCTGTCTTCAATTTTCTTACTAGGAGGCCCCTTCGTTCCCCCTCTTGCATTACTAACCACTTGGATAGTCTAGGGTGTTCATAATTTCAGTGCTCCAGCTCTCGTCTTAAAAACTGCATTCTGCATGCTGATAAAATTCTTTATAAAGTTCTGTAAACCAATATGTAAAGCATTTGTGGATAAGTGAATAAAAACGGAGACCACTTTCTTTCAACAATATGTGGCTGGTGCTGCTTCCTCTCCCTCCCTGACCCTTCCCGCTTATGTCAACTTCTCCTTTTCTGATAGAAACTAGATTTTGAGGTCGAGGCTAGCATGTTCTGTTTCCTAGTGTAATTTAATCTGCTGTCTTGGTTTACAGATTTCTCCTTTTTACCTCCTTTAAAAAAAGCTTTTAAATGTAATCCAGACTTGATTTCAGTGTCTATGATGTAACGGCAGAGAGTTAATGATTTCTCACTCCCCTTTTCTTTCTCATTCTCCCCTGGTAATTGGCTTTAACAGGTTACACCTTTTTCTTGTTCATTTCTGGTAACTCCTGAAGAGAAATGTTCCATATGAGAGAACTATGAAAATACTAATAGAATTGGGAATTGGGACATGGGTAAACTCTTAAGTTTAACATTGATTTATAAAAATCTTACCCGAAGCTTTGAAGAACAAATATTTTCTGAGTTCTTGCCGACATATTTCAGTGGAGGAGAAAACCTTGCATTTGGCTGTTTGAAGTAGAGTGAATCACGTCTCCCTTTGCTGTCGTGAGAATTCTATTGTAAGTCACTTTCCTTTACTTAAAAAAAAAAAAAAACTTTTAAATTCACTTAGCCTAATTAGCATACATTACTTGATAATTTTGGGATGAAAGGATGCTAGGCAGTGTTCCACAGGTGATCTCCTTTAAATTTTCTCTATGAAACCTAAATAATCTGTTACTTTGGTGACTGTTATATAGTCCATTGTGGTGTTTAAGGATTGTTGGCCATCACCACCTGTGGGGTGGGGGACATTGCCTGGGAAGGGTTCATCTCCTTCCATCAGTTAAACTCGTTGATTTTACTTTCTTAGAAGAGCAGGGTACCAAATTCATTAGATATAAAAGATTAACAGGTAAAAAATTATGCTCACTTCTGTTTTCACGTTCTTGTGAACAGTTTTCCTCTTTGTTCTTGGCATTTGCAAAAATATATGTATGTGTTTTCTTTAAAGAAAGTTTTTACACACATGATTGTGTAACATATCCATTTATTTGCTTTTTCCGCTTGCTTTTATCTTGGCGGTTTTTCTACAATAGGTAACATAGAGCTGTTCCACTGTGTGGGACATAGCAAAAGTCCTATGCAAGTGGATGGTTTTCATTTTTTTTCCTATTAAAAGTAAAAACCCCAAACCTCTGGATATCCTTGCTTAAAGACTGTTTTGTGTAGATACCATTACTATGAAAAAGGAAAAAAAAAAGTTGCAGTAGAGAAACCTGAACTTTTCTGTTTATTTCACCCAGGCCTGGATCTGATTCAGTGCCATTAAGGTGTTACATGTAAGACTGCTCACCTGTGGCCGAGGGAAGATCATGTGTGGGTGTCAAAGCTCTGCCTACAGATTGTAGGAGTTTCTGTCGAATTCTCTAGAAGCCTATAGTGCCCATCGGATAAAAATGCTCACCTATCCTGAGTTGAGTAAGGTTTCCTCCCGTGTGGATTTGATGCTTGATGTGATGGACTCTGTGTGTGTAATCAGTTTATGAGGCACAGGTTTTTTTAATTTAAATCTGTGCATTTTCTTCTATAAAAAGAGTGAACGCAACAACTTCTATTTTGTTCAGAAGTACTTCAGTCCTGGGGTAGTGTGATGTGTCATCACTGTCAATTTAAGAGGGCAGTTGACTGTGCTCAGTAAACTCTGAAACTCCAGATAAGTATCAGTTGTTTTCTCCTTGCAGACGACAGGGCCCAGAGAACATCAATCAGCCTGTGGTTTGAATGTGTCCCTATTTAGCTCAATGTGGACTTACTTTGATTATAAACATTGGTATGACTCGTCAGTCCTGTGTGAGGAATATGAAAAGGAGAGAAAGGAAAAGGTCTCCTTGTTGTCATTGTTTATTCACTGTCTTGTTCCAGGTGAAGCCCCCCAAGATTTGAAGGGTGCCCATCCCTCAGGCGGTTCTCACCACAAGGAACCAAACCCAGGCAGGAAGTCTAGGGAAGGTGTTAAAAGAGAGGTCGGACCTCTTTGGCCTTCCTTCAATTGCTGACCCCGATGAAGGAGTTTCTGCTCCTTTGGAAGTGGGTGGAGATGCACTGAGATGGCAGGAGCAGCCTAAGGATAAAACAGACGTCCTCTGTTTTAGAAGCACAGGCCAAACTTAGATGGATTCTGCTTTCGGAAAACTTTTTGAGCTGACTTTTCAGGTGTGAGCACTGTTGCGTGCCCAGCTGTCAACACGTCAAAACCAGTGTGATGGACTAAAAGGTTTAGTACTTTATGATGACTCCTTAGGGTTGTGACATTACATCTCCAGCTTGCTGGGCAATGATTGATTTTCTTGATTGATGGGAAACTCGGTTTACTGTGGCCCAGGTCAGCAGGGCAGGGGACAGTTGATGCAGCAGCTTTGAACTCTGTCAGCAGCTTGAGGGGTGTCTGGTGCCCAGATGAAGAAGTCGACTTCCTTCTTTTGGGTTACAGTGAGGATGTCTTTATTGAAAACAAGAATATGCCTGACCTGAGCAAGGTTACCTTCTCTTTTTATGTCAAGAAAGACTCAAAACTTTGTCAGACTTAATCCTTCTTCCCTGTTCCCCCTACTTACACAGTTGAAACTTACTAGTTGCAAAAATACAAAATGTTCTTTTTCTTCACTAACGTGCATTTGTAGCATACGTGGACTCCTGTGAGAATTTATTGGGGCACTTTGGTTTTAGTGGCATAGTTTTTATATTAGGATCACCAGATCTGGACACACCCATTCCTGTCGCATCATGGAAGCTGATGGTCTAAGATAGAAATTGACTTAAGCAGTTCAAAATATATTTATACTTTCTGCGTGAAAGCTGGAATGACAGTAACTAGACAGATGCCCAGGTCTGCGGGGCTCAGTGGAATGTGACGTGGATCTTTCTTCCCTAAGTGGGTGCTAAAGATAAACATCCATCTATCTTTAAAAGGCTTAATCTCTTTTCACAGGAAGTATTTCCAAACTCTTTCATTTTGTAGTTGCACTTTGTGGACCATCTCCATTTTCTTTAATTTTTTTTTGTGTGTGTGTATGAGTTATAATGTTCAAAACACCATTTCCCTGTTTTAAGACAGGATGATTGTTTTTTGTTGCTGTCTTTTCTAGTATCCTTCCTGGAAGATTTTGTGTAATATTCGTTTAAGAGGGGTACTCAGGACTCCAGGACCCGGAAAGGGTCTTTGTGTTTTATAAGGGTTTTGTTTCATTGTGTTGGATGTGGATGGAACCATTCGTCCTGAGTGGTCACTCTTAACAGAGGCGGGCAGGAGATTTCTCAGGAAGTACCTGTGTCTGTCTCCTCTTCGTTTACTTTCTCCATAGCAATTTTTCATGTATGACTTACCAATTCTTAGTCCATTGGTAATTTGATTATTTTAATAGACATTGGTGTGGAATATTTGTTCAGAGTATTTTAATAGTTCTGCTTTGTCTCCATGCAATTTATTTCCTCCAAGAATGAATTGACTTGACGGTTTTGATTTCCCTGTGCACACTTAAAAAAAAAAAGTCCTGCTCTTAAATATAGAAGTTTGTGCAATATGAAAATGAAATTTGGTGCCCTAGAGTTTTCATTGTTTAATTGAAATACTTTTAGGGATGAGAGATTCATAATAATAGGCTTTGGTCCTCTGACAAAATAGCTATTATATGTAATGACTGGCATATGTTTTGGCTAATATAGATTTTATCTGAGTTCCAGTATTTTTTTAAGCAAAGATCATAAACCCTAAATAACTTGCTAATGCATTTCAGTAAATTATTTTTCTATGGTAAATTGTTTTACTTCAGTGTAATTTCATTTAGAGAGTGGTCTTTAATCCTTTTTTGATCCCATACCATATCAGTTAAAAAAAACAACGAATTTATGTTTGTTTATTAAAAAAAGATTACAGATAATTATCATTGTGTGATAGATATACACATAGATTTTTTTCAGAGAACAGCAATTGAAAAGTCTGAGATTAAGATGAGCAGTATTTTAAAATAATGTTGCTATTTATAATGGCTTTTTACTATCATTAGCTTGAGGCACTGGATCAGTGGTTCTCAATTTTGATTACCCATTAGGCTCTTAAAGAATCATGCTTTAAAGAATGCTTTTAAAGAATCATGATACACAAACTCTACTGCAGGCATATTAAGTCAGAATCTCTAGGAAAGGAGATTAAAAAAAAAATCTATGATTCTGATACACAGTAAGTTTGAGATCACTGTTCTATATACTTTAGGGAAGATTTGTCACTTGTAATTGATAGTTGATGTAAATCCAAAATTCATATCTCTTCCCTCCCTCCCGCCCTCCCTTTTCTTCTCCCTCTCCCTCTTTCCCTCCCTCCTTTTCTCCTTCCCTCCACTAAATTCTTGCCAGAACTGGTTAGAGTGTATTTGAAGCCTGTTAAGATCTACTTGTGGAAGTCATCAGTTCTGCCAGTTTCTTGTGTAACTATGCTTTGTCAGAATCTGTATTATCTTCAATATGTATTGGAGAACATTGTAAACTACTCAGCCACTTGGTAAAGATTAGTGTGTGTAAAAGTCCATCATTTTGCCGGGCCCAGGTAGGCCGCATGCCCTCCTAATATGCTGACGAGGTGGGTGGGGGCGCGCGGCTGCGTGGTGTGGGGCTTACACTTTTTCTTAGGAGACCTTTGCAGTTGATAACCCATGACCACCTCCTGTCAGGACAAATGAGATGCTAGTGCTGGTCTGCATATTAACTGTCACTGTCTTAATTTCCTTTTACTTAAAAAAATGCGTATACCTTTTACTCCTACGTTGCATGACTGAGTGTTTTAGGTAATTGATTTAGAGATGTGACTAGGGTCTACCTCTGTACATAATCCAAATAATTTTCCTTCTCAGAGGTCTGAAATAAAAAGGAACTTGGTTTTCATGGGATTTGCTGTTCTATTTTCTTTGTTTTATTTTCTTAATTAACAGAAAATCTTGATATAATTATTGTTTTCCAAAGATGGAACAGAATAATCTTTGCCTTCTGGTGCAATGTTTTTTTTTTTCCCCTTGGATTTATACCTGAAGTCCAAACATACTTTTGGGCTCTATCTAAATAGGAGTTTTGTTCCCTGTAATAATTGCTGGATGACTAATTTATGGAATAGTATTCAGTTCTGTTTTTCCCCTTGCCCCAGCGTATTAAAAACTTAATACCCTTTATTATTTTTTTTAAACAGCTTTCTATTTACAGAAAAGTTGAGAAGATAGTAAAGAGAGTTCCCCTGTGTCCCCCCGCCCCCCATGTTGTTTCTCCTGTGTCAGCATCTTACATTAGTAGAGCACGTTTGTTATGATTAATGAACTCATGGGTACATTATTATCAGTTCCATAGTTGATTTAGATTTACTTAGTTTTTACTTAAGGCCCTTTTCTGTCCCAGGATCCCATTCAACGTAGGACATTACAGGTAGTTGTCATGTCTCCTTAGGATCCTGTTGGCTCTGACAATTTCTCACACTGTCCTTGTTTTTGATGAACTTTTGAGAAGTATTGACCAGGTGTACTGTAGCATGTGTCTCTATTGGAATCTGATGTTTTTCTCCTGATGAGACTGGAGTTACGGGGTCTGGGGAAGAAGATACAGAGATAGAGGGCTGTTTTCATCACCCTGTTTCCATGGTTTTGGACTGTTGCTGTTGACCTTGCTCAGCTGGCTGGAGTAGTGCTGGTCAGCTTTCTCCACTGTAGAGGCCCCCCCGTTTCCATACTGTACTCCTTGAGAGGAAGGTTCCACGTGCCGCCTGCACTGCACTATGTGTAGCCCACAGCTGGGCTTCGCCTCTTGAAGGTGGAGTATCTACCGAAATAAATGATAATTTATTTGGAATTCTTCTGCGTATGATATTTACTTCCCCCTATTTTATTAATTAACTCTTACATCAGTATTGACTCCTGGTATTTTATTTGTCTCCTTTGGGTTGCAAGCCAAAACCACTTTATTCTGTTGCTCGGATTGTTCCAGTTTTGGCCTTTGGGCTATTGCGAGCTCTTTGAGTTGGCTTTATACCCCTTGACATCCTCATCAATGTGGCTGTTTTGGTTTTTGCGTTTTGGGGGAGTGCTCCTTTACTTGCTGGCACTCTCTGATGGTCCAGGCTCATCATATTTATTTCCTCCCTCTAGTCATAGTATCAGCCATTTCTCCAAAGACGTCGGGCTTTTTTTTTTTTTTTTTTAATAATGGAAGCAAGAACTAACCCTGAGAGAGAGGCGAGATGCCCCTCCCACATTTCTTAACATCTGAACTTGAGTTCTTTAACTAGTTCTTAACCTTCCAAGAGCCTCTTTGCTTCAAGCTCAAGGCTGATGATTTGACTTCATTTTTCCTTGTTCTTTTCATGTCATAAACTTGGACCCTTGTACTTAATTCGGGGTTTCCAGGCAACCTGGAGTGCTTTGGTTTTGTTACATCCAGGATCAGGGATTTTTCATCTTCTGTAATTGAAACCTCTTTGAGAAAGTGATTCAAAGATTTTGACTTACCCTACATTTCTCTTTGAGACTGCCTTGGAACACTTGATTTTAAAAGGTCTAGTTTTTATAGCATAAGGAAGTTCTTTGTAGCCTTTTTCTTAAGTCTTTTTGCACATCCCAGGAACAGCATCGGTGTGACAACTTGAGAAATACTTGAAACAAGACCATTGGTTTCCTCACTTCCGTGGTTTTTTTCTGAGTTCCTACACATTTAGAGTCAGAGGCAACGTCCATGCTTCAGTACCGGAGAGTGACGTGGAGTTTCCTCTCGGTTGGGATACTTCCATATGCTATGTAGGTACAAGGGGTGGTTCTCGATGCTACTTTTTCTGCAGCCTCCTCTGGATGGGTAATCATGAGGGTTTTCAGTATAAAATAAATGCCAAACTGACTCCATCTAGTTATAATTCCAGAGACGAGATTAGAAAAGAAGATCAGATCCTAGTAGGTAATTATCTTTATGTATAGGACCAGACTAACATACATGCTATGTCACTATAGAGATAGCTAAAGGAGTTCATTCTTGATTATCAATAATTAAGACTGGAAGATCGTAACCATATTGTACATTCTCAGACTGCTTCACTTTTTTCAAAAATGCTCACACAGATAATCCCTGAGTAAAAGTGTGGGTTTAAAGGGGCAGGAGTGTGGATAATCCTGCTTTTCCCCTTCATCATATTGTTCTTTGAGCCACAAAAACACTGAGTTCACATATCAAAGAATCAGTGACAGACAGCAGTTTGGCTCATTCACTTAAACACACATACACGGTATTGTTGAATGCCTCCCTTAGCAGTGCAGACCTTGCCAGAGATTAAAGGACCATTGGTTTATCCCAGTTATTTGCTCCTTGCCATTAACATTGCACGGAGCGTTTACCACGTGCCAGGCTGTGGATCTCTCATTCTGGTGCCCAGTCCGTGTTGAGTGGATGAGCGAGTTCAAGTTCGCCTTCCTGCTCTGTGCTGCTCTCCTGTTCTTTAAAGTCCTCTCCACTTCCTGTTAAGATCATCTTTACCTTGACCCAGCCTGGACCATGATTGTGGCATTAGTTAAATAGTAAATAGTGAACCCCAAAATAGTACTGGCTTAAAACAAAGTATGGGTGTAGTTTTTTCTCAAAGAAAAGAAATCTGGAGCCAGGCATTGAGGTGTTGGAATGGAGGCTTTGTGGGTCACCCGGGACCCAGGCTCCTTCAGGCTGTGACCCTTTTTCTTTGGATCCCAGGTGCTCCTAGACTCTCATTCAGCGTGTTGATCAGTCTTGCTCCAGCCGGCAGGATGGAGGAAGGAAAGAAGCAGATGAAAAAGCCCCCTTCACTTTAGGGAGATGCCCTAGAAGAGACACGCAAAGCTCCCGTATGCATCTCCTTGGCCAGAACTCAGTCTTAGGACCACCTTTTTGCTGTCAAGGAGTCTGAAAGAGAGAGAGCTTTTCACCTGGACAGTAATGTGCCCAGTAAAACAAAAAACAAGAAGCCAAACAAAGCAAAAACCAAAACCCAAACAAAAAACCCCCTTAGGATTCCATTGTTAGAGAAGAGGAGAAAGACTGTCTTGAGGTAATCACTGGTCCTGCCACAGTCACTCACTCTAGTGCTGCCGGGGCAGCCTCTCTGACTCCCTCCCCCTCCTGCCGAGTGGTTCCGCCAAGTCTCGAACCAGCTGTCATGGTCTTCTTACTTGTTTACACGTAACTCCTCCTGTTTCTGCTCCTCAGAGCTGGTGGGAAAAGTCCTAAATTAGAGGAAGACCTGATGTTGTGTTTCTGTTCGTTAATCCCAGCTGAATTCCTGTTTTCACCCTTGTGGGTTGTCAGCTCCTGTAACACATTTCTTACAGCAGTTGTTTTAAATTTTCCATTCTACTTCCGTATTTTCACTTTGTTTTTGTTTACTTTCTTATAAATCTGTCAACCAAGCCCCACCTCTACCCCAATAAATCAACAGGAAATAAGTCTTGGGGAGGGGTTTAACACCTGAACAAGACTACTCTGTGCTCGGTAAATACCTGTTAAATGAATTAATTGATCCTTTTCTTTCTCTCTCTTATGTCCTCCTAATTAGAATGTAATATTTTCTATATTTTAAATACTTCCTCTGGACTTGGCTGCATCCCCCAACCCGCCCCCCCCACCTCATTTCTCAATTCAGTTTTTATTTTTTAAGAAGAGGCATCTCCCTCTTGACTACCTTGAGGCTCCTTCAGTGAACTTTCAGATTTTCCTTTGAGGTTTTCCCACCCTTGTTGGTCTTCTCTCATTGTCTAGTCTGGACGTCTCTGTAGCATGCTGTGTTATCGACGACACATTCTTGGAAATAGCCTCTTAAGTTCTTTTACCTTTCTGGCATTTCCTTCTATGTTTCCTTTATTGATGCCCTTCTGCTCAGTAATGGTGAGCAAAACATGACGATTTTGTGGTCATAATTTGTTTTTTTCTCTTTCTGCCCTTTATTTGCAGGATCTCGGCTGCATGTCTGCTCTTTGACCTTCAGCTGTTGTGTCTGTGTGGATGATTTGCAAATATACATAAATAGTCTTTACTCCTCATTTCTGCATCACTCTTACATTCCTCCTGGAGTCAACTGAGATGTCTCCATCATCCTAAACAGCACGTCTGACATCTGGAATGTTAGTAGTCATGTCTTAGGTGCCCCTCAGCAGGGCATTGCTGCTTAAACCTTCTGTGGGAACAGCAAAGCATAGCAGCTTCCAGTGCCTTGTTTTCCTCATCTGGAATGCCCTTTCCTTTATGCTCTCCTACTACTTCTCTTGAAGATCAAGTTCAAAAATCGGCATTTCAAAAAGATTTCTAGTAAGACACGAGACCTTCCTGATGGTCTAGGCTTTGAACTCCTACCACACGCATTTGTCTGTTCCCGGCACTCCTCATATCCTCGTGTGGTACTGTTTTGGGGAATAAATCGTCTCTATTATAAGTATCTTATCACACAGATACCCTGTAATCTTCCTCCGTTTTGCACTCCCAGTGATGGTATATAATCGACACTTAATAACATTTGCTGTGGAGGATGGCAGTCCCTTTTCGTTTCCTTATCTTGCTCCATTTCTAACACTGAGATTGCTTAAAAAAACAATTAATTTTTCTTATCACCAAACAAACATTTCTTTTCCATAAATGAAATGAAGCACTTGGACTGAGCTGAATGACAGATTTTCAACTGCCTGATTGCATTCTGCTTTGCACTATTTACAGGACATTATAAAGGACTTAAAGGATTTTCAGAGAAGTAAATTTTTTCCATCTTTCTTAGTCTTCTGAGTGTCATATAAAAACTTAGAAGTCATGAAGAGAGCGAGTAGCATTTTGTGAAAACAGTTTTATGTTGGAGAGTTCAAGATCGGGTGGGGCGGAGGGAGAGAAAGAGAGAGAATATGAATAAATGGGAAGGAAAGTGAATGTGAAAATGCACACCCACTAGACTCACGCTGCTTGGCAAACAAGGTCACTACACCACGCCCGCCGGGAAGAAGGGTCTCGCTTCCTACAAAAAGAAGCTTACCCAGTTGTTTTTATGATAAACTATTTTTGTAATAATTTTTTCAGCAATATAGTAATGTGACAGACATATTGAATAAAGTAGATCCAGCTAATCTATGGTGTCTTTTAAAATTCAAATGTAAGATGTTAGCTGTGATTAAAATTAGCTCTGTGTAGATTGAAAATCTGAACTAAGGAGGATGATTCCAGACTCAAATGAAGGGAATAGAAGGCTTAATTCACTCATTTACTTTATTTTACTTTTTTTTTTTTTTTTTCCCATAGGGAATTTGAAATACTGCCTTGTGATTCTGAACCAGCCTTTGGACAAATGCTTTCGTCGTCTTTGGCACAAAGGTACCCTTAATTAGCATTTATATTTCTTTACTTTCTTACTCTACTTGGGGCTGACAAACATGACTGTTGACTATCCCAGCATCCAGCTGCGATACCAAAGGGTGGAGTTTATAATATATAAGGTGATTTAATGACTGAATTATCAGAATCCATTGTTGCTTCTCTGTTAACCTGTTTATACCTGTGGTTTCCACAGCGTGGGCCTCCAAGTACAGAATTACAATGTAGCATTCCTCTCTTGAACATCAGAACTACTCTGTGGGCAGTTATCCGGAGTACTTAACAAGTATTCAAGTGTAAATATTTTTGGCACCAGTGACAGCAAAAAGCACCCACCAACCTCACTCATTCCAGCATTCAGCGATAAGATATCTGTAGGGTGAACGAATTTGCAACATTAAAAGACGTGTTACCAGTATATTAGAATCTCTAGGGATACTGAATAATACAGTTAAAAAGGATTAGTTTCGCAGAATTAATACTTCTCTGAAGTTTCATGTAAGAAATAAGCTTTATTAACTATTTTACATTATTCTTTGATTTTTATAGAATTAATTCAAGAAAATAATATTAAATAGTATTTGTTTGAACTTCTGCTCTTCTTTCATGAAATCTTAATTTTTTTTTCAAGAAGTGATACTTCCACTAAGTTATCTGTGTGAGTTTTGGGTAAAATTAGATGGGCAGAATAACTCAATTCTTGATAGATCGATGCGTATTCCTGATCCATTCTTCTCATCCCAGAATTCTTTAGTATTCTCAACATGAAGGTTGTGTGTCTTGGAATGCAAATATGTTAATAAGCTCACATCTCTGGTCAAAGGTAGTTGTAATAGTAGAGAGAATAAATATTAGAGATGATATTGTATAAAGAATTCTTTTTGTTCAGTATGATCGCAGTGAAAACCGTTGGTGTTCTAAATTTAGCCATCTTTAAGTTAGCTAACTTAAAATTTCACATTCTAATTGTACTAACATTGCTCTCAAAGTTAGACAATTACTTAACTATTAACTTAATCTTTAATATCACTTAAACTGCTTGCTTACTTGTAATTAGGTTGTTATTTGAGCGCCATCAGGCCAAGAGGTCTTGTCACTTCATCTCTATTGCCTAGTGGTGGGCCTGGCTTTTGCTTAGTAATTACAGTGAATGAGAGAGTGAATTTAGTCTGGTTGACATTGCTAATGAACACCTAAGTAAACCAATTAGGCCCATCTTTTTTATCTGAACTTACTATGTCAGGTTTTATATCTTTTAGGAGAGTGTGCGAGTGACTGTTTTATTGCAAACATTAGAAATAGACAAAATATTCGTTGATAGGAGCTGTTGGAAACTGGCTAATGAAAACTACATCTTAAGTCTCATATTTTGGAGGGGTTCATGGTCCTATTTTGCACATGGTGTGAAATGATGAGATTTTTTGAGCTGACTGAAGTTCTTCATTTTATTAGTTTTTTGGCAGTGAATTTGATTTGAAAAAGTCTCATGCCTGATATACACCAGCTCATCATTTGACTTACATTAAAAAAAAATGAGCACTTGGTCAGTGTGTCTACATGGAGAGAAGTAAAGGAACCTAAAGTGTTCTGTGTACTGAAGTGGTCAGGCAGCTCTTGTTTCCAAAGTGCCTTTTCTTCAGGTTATGGAAATGTTAAATTTCATATATGCCTCTAGGATGGTTTTCAGCATTCTGGAGCCACTAACTGTTACGGAAAGCAGTTCTGTTAACCAAGACTGAGGAAAAGGTGGAGTAGGTGTTCTGTGACCCTCATAACAGAGGCTGTGGTTTTACATTTGTGTTGCTGCTCTTCCAAGTGAAGGCAATGAAATTAGGGAAACTCTGAGCTTGAGCTGTCGATTTTTCACGAGGGAGAGGCCTAGAAAAAAGCTTGGAGCAGCACTGGGGCTTTGGGAAGGAAGACGGCGTGGTGGCTTGGGATTTATTTCAGCAAGCAGGTCATGGCTGGAGGCTGCCACGCTGCTCCTGTGGCACTCAGCTGTGCAGTGTTTCCTGTAACTTCTGTTCTGTGGGTACGAAGATTTGTCACAAGCAGAAATTAAGGGGGAAAGCTGGACTGCTAAACCAAAACACAGGCAAATTTGAAGGCTGCTGCACAGTATAAGTTCTTATATGAAATCGATGGTTTACCTTTAACCTGTTTAACCTAAAGGTAGCCTAAGAAGCCATAGCTTCTCTTGAGCAGATATTTCCTGAGATTTGTTTCTAGGGAAAGACTACGTGGAAGGTTTATTTTTTTTAGTTTTTTCCTGCAATGCTGAAGTGACATGTTACTGAATTTAGCTTAAATGATAAAGAAGGGACTCAAGGGAGATGAAAATTATGAAAGGTTTTAAATGTATTTTCCCTTTAATACTGCATGAAGTTTTAATGATTTTCTTGGTCACAAGCCTTGGAATACAGCCCTTCTTGTCCCGGTATTTTGTATACTCAATTTAATCTGGGGACATACAATAAGTACCTCAGGAGGGGTAGGTGGACACAAAGACAGGAGTTTAGTTAATGAGTATTGAACAAACTTCTCTGTAGCAATTGGAGGTTATTGGCATTTATGACGGAATATTACTCTCAGATTTCTTAACTTCTTTCTTTCTGTTTTTTTTTTTTTTTTTTGAGTCAGTCTTTTCTAGTAAATGTCTTTTTCACCCTGAGGTATGTACTAAGTGAAAAAGTGAAAAAGATAGGGATGCTTGTGTGTGAACAGTCCTGCTTGCTTCTTGTTGTAGGTCAGTTTTTCTCATCTTGGGGTCACCAGGCATCTCAGAGTCCTCAAAGATAGTAGGAGAGATCGCTGAGCGACGTAAAATTGAAAAACAAAAAAGAAATTAGAAACCAAACAGACATTCAGGCTACCTGGATAAGGTTACTTAGATGGACCATCTGTCAGGTTTCTGGGAGTTTGACTTAAAAGTGTCTCCTCATCTTTAACATGAGCTCACAGCCTCTCCTTGCCTCTTCCATTTGACCCACAGAACAGTGGTGACCATGTTGATTAGATCATGAGTTGATTATCAGATTATGTTAATGTCACACATTTATGGTCTGACACCGTTTTCCTCTAATAAGGGATTCTTTTCCTTCCCTTGATTTCTTTTTCTTGTGTTCTCTGGTAACCAACCTTAAGGTCACACCAGGGTGTGGGCAACACTCTCTGGTTCATTTCGGATGAAGCTTAAGTCATAAAATACTGGACAAATCCAGTGGGTCTTCTAAGTTAAAGGGAGGTGCATGTGGCATTTCATGGACAGAAATAGAAGCAAGATTTTTGGTTTTATAACATCATTGTTTTCCTTTCTGTTCCCTTTGAAATTGACTGATACATGTGGAGGCTTTTCTGAGCCAGGCATTGGGCTTGGAGCTGGGGACAGAACTGGGGGCTCTCATCTGTGGCTGGAATGGAGAGTGGGAGGTGGGGGACACAGGTGCAGCCTGTTCCTGATGAGCGCGGGAAGCTCTGAGGGTCAGGAGGACTCAGCTCCGACGTGCTCTGTCCCTGCTTCCTAACAGCTGGGATTATTGTAGCATTTGATGAATTGCATCTCCTTTGCTGACGTCTGTATGCTTTTCCTTTGTCCTCTAAACAAAAACAGCTCACCTGAATAAAGCCTTTTTTTAGTGGGCTCATGACTTGCTCCACTGATCATATGCTAATGATTAGTACTGCCATCGGATTGAAGTTTTAAGTAGAGTGGAAATCTGCTGTCAGCCACTTTGCACGGGCCCTTTCGTTCATAAATCATGCACCCCAGGACTCCGTAAGTCTCTTTTCCCCCTGATAATTTGTTAAGTTAAGCTCAACTAAAGTTAGCAAATTATTATTATATAAAATTTTCTTTTTCCTTTCCTTTCCTGTCCTTTCCCCATTTCTCTTTTCTCTGGGCCCTTCTTCCTTCTGGTCTCTGTTTTGTTTATTTTCATTAAAATAAGAGAAATCAAATACCTGTAATTTTTATGTGTAGATTGGTTGAATTGGTAGCTTAATGTGCCTGGTGTCAATAGCTATTTCATTCGTATTAAATCTATTTGTGTACATTATCCCTGTTAGAGATACTTTAAGGGAAACATGCTTTTAGATAATCACCTTGAAATTTCAGAATCACCTTAGGGTTATTCCAAAAAGCTGACTCTGGATGGGCTAGTCCTAGTCCATCTTGTGTGTGTGTGTGTGTGTGTGTTGTTTTTTTTTTTTTAAGAGTATGTTTCTAATATAGTTTTTTCCTTGGGCCACATCTTCCTCTGCTTCCTCATCCTGTGTATTTAATGCCTGATGTAATAGAACTGCCTTCTTCTTTTTTTTTTTTGCCTAAAATAGATTTTTACTTATTCATCTTGTAAACTTCCCCTAATCATCCTCAAAGGTCCACCAACTCAGATGCCGCCTCTTGTGAACAAAGGCTTCCTTAGGTTGAGAGAGATTTTCTTCTTAGTATTTGCATTTCTTTTACTTAGAAATATCACCGAAATCTCTCCTTGAGGACAAGCTTCTTGAACATGGATACAAGGTGCTTGGCTGACGGTGTTTTCCTCTTTGCTCCTGTGAGACTAGCCTAGGGGCAGCTGTTGTAGGTCGTCTTAGCGACTGCTGAAGGCAGTGTGTCTGATGCTTTCTCGCTGCTGTGAGCCGGTCAGCGGGCAGTGGGTGGGTGCACACTCTTTCTCTTTGCCTCTCTCTCCTCCAGATTCCCCTCTGGTTCTCAGCCTAGGTTGGGTCCCTTTTCTACTTCTGCTCAACTAGAGCTCTGTCTGTCATTTTTTTCTTTTGTTCTAAGACCCAGATGCTAATTTTGTATTTCCTAGTGTAACCAATCATGGCTCTCACCTCCTTCCGTTGTAGCTCATGTGCAAGAGTGTATTCCTTTTTTGCCTCTTCGGTTTTATGTCTTTGACAGTTGAAGTGCTAACAAATGTATCATTGGAATAGATCCTCTTTGTCCCTTAAGGCATTATGGTAGGTGTATCTTCTATTATATAGAAGGATATAAAATTATGCAACTAAGCAGTACCTTTATCTCCTGATATTAATGTCTAAAGAGATTTAGCGTATGTTTCTACTATAATGCTTGTAATGCAACTTTCCTTAAAATACTTTGTGAGAACAATAGACTAACCTTATTTTTGAGAAATAAATGCTTCAGTTTTGCCTAGATTTTCATCTTTAATTATAGAAATATGTATGCATTGTAAAAATTTAAAACATCACAGTTTATAATGAAAAAGTCACTCCTCATTAACTATTTAATATTCCCTTCATTATTTGTTTTATGCTTGCATTTTTTCTTTTGCATTATTGCCCATGAAATGATTTTTATAGTATTTTTAACCATCAATTAGGGTACTAGATGAAATGCTATGATTAAAAAGGAAATGTCCCTGAAATAGTGATTTCCCGGCCACGTGACTTTGTATGCCTTACGGCAGTTAGTGTAGACAATTTGATTGCCCGTTCTACTTTGTTTTTTTTTTGCCATTTAGATCTGTGTCCTAACTGGTATGTGGGTTTTTAATGTAACGGGAAAATGGCTTCCAAGTTAGTATGGCTACTTACGTTTATATATTTTAACTCATTTATTCATTCATTTAATTACATTGGTTCCATGTTTAATTTACAGGCACAGACACACTTTTTTGCCCGGTAGTAAGCCCGGTGAAGTGAGCCTGATATGTGGTCAGTTAGAGGAGTGTAGTAAGCACATTATTAAGTTACTCTTGCTAGAGAGCCTAAGCGGGCACATTTGTGGGGTGGTATCCTTACTGAGACAAAATAAAAGTTAAAAAAAAAAACAAACAACAAAAGCAAACCCAAAAGACAAAGAACAAAGGATTCTATCTCTACACAAAGCTGATAGTGGAATAAAGTAAAAAGTAAAGCATCACCTTGGGTCAGCTATCCCGAGATGAATTCAATATTTTGCATTTCTTAAGGTTGCTGGTGTCCAGCTCTTTAGAAAGTGTAGAGTCATCCTCGCAACCAAATTACTTGAGTCTTAGATGCCTTCCCTGAAAGGCAGTTGTTGCCACATTTACCAGCTCTTCCCAGAACTTTGTTATGGAGACATCAGGATGTCTCCACGGTGGTTTTTCTCCATTTCAGTTGCAATACAGAGCTTATTCAGTTAGTCTGAAGGGACTTCTGAAAGAGTGGGCTTTGGAGAAGCAATCGGGGAACACGGTGTGCTTCACCTCCATTTCTCCCCGTGCTTTGTAATGTATCATACTGGAAGCATTGATTTTTACCCTGCTCTGCTCTAAAGTTCAAACTCTTAGTTATGTTACGTGTTAGATGAATATTAGTGTTTCTCTGTGTGTTAAATTCTTGTCCTGCTTTGCTTAATGGCTTTTCCTTTTTGTTTCAACCCAATCTACATCTGGAAGTTTGTTTATTTTTAAGGTCATGCTACTTAATTGAATATAGATAAGTTACAAAACATTTCCACTGGTTAATATTTGTGTATAATTACAGAGTGAAACTTTTTGTGGTACGAGTCTTGGGTGAAGCTGAGCCTCTCTTGAGTGTTTAGTTTCACAGTAATATCTGGTTGGAGTCTTTGGAAAGAAGCTGCCATGGGGAAGCAGGAAAGACAGAGTGTATCACATGCTTTTTGCTACCTCACTGGGAGACATTTGGCTGAGAGAAAATCTGATCTACATTTCTATGTCTAGAGTGTATTGGCAATGTTTCGAACAAACTGAATGGGGGAAATCAAAGGGCAAAACACTTGCCTTAAGTTAGTAGGAGAGGAACTGTAGGAGGAGGAAATATTCTGTTTTCGAATGTATTCACAAGAGCTGAACAGTGTGAACTGTTAGGTACGTCTAACGGAAGACTCTCTGTGGGAGTGAAATAGTGATAGCCTCTAGTAAGGCTTCCTTGCTATCTACATGGTTCTCATGAATGTAGCTTTTAAGGACTTGCTGGTTAAGACTATCTGGAAAGGTAGAATGTCACCTACATTTCTGTCATTTAAATGCATCCAGGCAAAGATCCAGCTGATACTTTAGCTGGGAAAATGCTAGGCGGTAGGGTATCCAAATTTTAGTTAGGATGATCTGGGAGGCATCTGTCCTAGTAACGAGCAGCTTAGTCATTAGACTTAAGAATCCTGTAACAGTTAGGCTTATCACAGTTTATTGAACTACCAAACTGACGCTATTTGTGTCATTTTCTGTTCTTAGTGTTTCACAGAACTTATGCTTTGAGCACATTTAAGTGAACACTGAGGCAAAGATCTGATGAGCAATTTGCATACTTGGGTCAGGTCCATTAAGCAAAACAGTTAGGTACAAGCTGTAGTCCCTGTAAATAAGGCTGGCAGCAAAGACCGATCCCAGTCAAACATTTGGGGACTACGAAAAGTTATCTAAATAGATGACATTTTAATGTATTAGTGGGACAGGACAAAACACACATTGTCTGATGTGAGGCCAGAGACATACTCTACTACTCTCATCCCCAAGATCATGGTCCATTTCTATTGAATTAGAGCTTTCATCATTCTGGGTATTATGATATAAATGATGCCACATATTAAGGACCTCAGAGTTCCTTTGTTCCTGAGGATTCCCTCTTACACCATTATGTTCTGTTTTGTTTCAGAAACTACAATGTCATAGGGCATTTAGGGAATTGATACCAAAACTTTGAGCACTTTATAGTTGAAATGCATTCATAAATCTCCTGCTATACGTTCGAATTCCTTGGTACTTTATATGAACTGTTGTACTTGATATTTAAAAAAGGAAAGTCGTTTTTAAATATCAAGTTTTACAGCATAACATTTTCTGATATGTTGACTGGGAGACAAAAAAAATCCTTATTTATTTCCTTTTTAATCCATATTTTTTTTTTTTTTTGCATCATCTGCTGCAAGCAATGTACAAGATCTGGAATATCAGTGAGAAAGACCCAGGCTGTATTCTTACCCTGCTTACAATCTAGTGTTGGATGTACACAGTCCCATTGAATACATCCTAATATTCTTGACAAATCAAAAGATATTATCGTTATGGACTGAATTGTTTCTTCCCCCCAATAATATGTTGCAGCCCTAACCCCTAACGTGGCAGTATTTGGAGATAGTGTCTTTAAAGAGCTAATTAAAGTTAAATGGGGTGATGAGTGGAGTCCTAAAGCAACAGTACTAGTGTCCTTTTAAGAAGAAGAGATACCAGGGCTGCTGCTCTCAAAGGAAAGGCTACATTGAGAAGGCAGCTTCCTGTAAGCCAAGGAGAGTGGCCTCAAGAAAAATCAACCCTGCTGACACCTTGATCTTGAACTTTGAGTCCCATAACAGTGGGGAAATAAATTTCTGTTGTTCGAGTCACCCTGACTGTGGTACTTTGCTATGAAAGTCTTAGTGCACTGACACAGTTATACATGAGGCTTCTTGGCAAGCTGAGAATTGTTCAACTCTCTTCTCTGTGGAGGAGCATCGATCTCAAAGCTCCTTTTTATTTGTAAGCCTGAGGCCAGGGGTTCTCTTGCTCTTACCTTTAGTATGTTGTAGCTCCAGTCAATCACTGGTGGGCATTAAACCTCCCTTGGTCCCCTTTTGTTTACAAAAGACATTTCACGGACTTCAGAAGAACAGTGGACCCTGTATGTTATGTATTAATTTGATGAGTATAATTAGAATTTGGGAAGTCACTTTTGGACACCTTAAACAGATATAGAAAAATGTATGGACCAAACAGATTAAAGCACATATTTAAATAACTCAATTCTGTGATCATTTTGGGCATTGATCTATTGCCCTTTATAAAGATGAGAAGAATTTGCTTTTCTTGTAAAACTTAAGTTAGAGAGATTGATTGCATTGCTTTGGGACTGTTCTCAGCTTCAGTCTGGACATTCCACATAAAGGCCAACCTTAAGTGGAACTCTTCCGTCCTCCCTCATGGGCTGTGGCCTGCTTGCAGCGCCGTGGTCTGCTTTTCGCACTAGATTTGTTCATTGAGAGGTAAATTGGGATTACGGATCCCACCACTGACTCAGTGAAGCTGTCAGTAGTAGGTAAGATCGCTTAGGGACCGCAGGATGTTTTAGATGAGGTGGGGACAGAAGCTTTTAAATAAAGATTTAAATGTGTTTACAAAGAAAGAAAGGTTGCTTCCATGCATACTATTAGTCATACTATTATTTTTGTTTGGTTTTTTATAGTTTTGTGTTTCTGACTTGGAGACAGACATACGGCTCTTTAATTAAAATGTTTAGGATATGTTGCTTTCTTTTGCATCTCTGCATTAGAAAAGTACCTCACCTCTTTTTCTTTTCCCTCAACTCCTGCCGTGTTAATACAAATAAATGCTTGGGAGGTTTTTATGAAGTGGGTGGACTCATTGAATTAGGCTTGTTGGAAAAAATGTTCACCAGACTATCCAAGGATGGAGAATGAAGTGGGTTTGTAAAATCAGCCAAGATATACTTGCCAAACTTAGTATCTTTAGAAAGTTACCAGCATCTCTCCCATCCCTCCCTTCCTGCCTCCCTCCCTTCCTTCCATTGTAACTTAAATGGTGAAAAGGGGAAAAGTACCAATGATGGTTATTTCCTTCTCATTAAGTCATAAAAGAATGGCTGTAAGAATTGAGCATTATACAATTTTTTAGTTTAAATTC
Source organism: Camelus dromedarius (assembly GCF_036321535.1). Classification (NCBI taxonomy): domain Eukaryota; kingdom Metazoa; phylum Chordata; class Mammalia; order Artiodactyla; family Camelidae; genus Camelus; species Camelus dromedarius. The sequence goes on from NC_087442.1 coordinate 9,406,887, forward strand.
TTTTATCCTGAAGTTGCAATTTATCTACCCTTTATATAAGTGGTCAATGTGCGAAACATATTCCAAAGTAATAGAAGTAAATGGAAAATTATAGAATCATCCAGAATATTTGTTTTTGAAATTGTAGTTCTGTCCTTAAGGTAAAATTGTTCTGTAATTTTATTTTGAAAATCAAAGTGTCAAAAAATGGACCTTTCCCTACTGTGTTCCGTCATTAGCTTTAAGAACACAGGGGTATTTTGACTTTTCAGTGAAGTGATATGTCTTTGGTGTGATTTTGGGAGTTCAAAAGAGGAAGTGGCAGAGGATGAATAAGGTACAATGAATTTTTTCAATTGTCAACAACTTTTGGTTATGTGAAAAAAATAAATTGATAATACGGTGTTTAAAATGTACTTTCATCGTTACCAACCTGGATCATTCATTAGACAAATATTTATTCAATATATAACTTATCACTGGTTACAAATCCAAGCCAGTCTTTTTGCTTTATGATTATTTTACACATCTTACTTACAGTGATGCATTTTATAATTTCAGTCCTTTTCCTGGAGTTTTGCTGGCAGTTTAATCATGATTCACAGCACTGTGCATTCTTTATATCAACAGCGTATAGAACATTGCAGGAATAACAAAAGGGGCATTATCTTTGTACTGGCCAGAAATAGGCTGGGTTTGTCATCTCAGAGGAAAAAAAGATAAATATAAGCTGAAATTTATCGGAGTATGGGTGTGGACGTACATAGAAAGCAAATTTCGGGGTTTTGAGGAATAGAAGTATGCCAACCCAAGCAACTATAACTTTATTTAACAATAGATTTAATTGTATATGGCCTGTCCATGTTCATAGGCTTAAATTCACCGGATTCTCCTTTGCTTTGATTATGTAGGCAGATTAGTTCTGTTTTTCCTTACTTTTTAATTTGATTAATCAGTTATAACTAAATCAGTGATGTCCTTGAGAAAAGGGCGTTTTCATTCATAACATTCAGTAGGCCTCTGAGGACTATTTTCCAAAGCTCTTAACAGTTGAATAAAAAAAATACTGTCTCTCGTTGGAAATGAGATAGGGGTATTGTTAGAATGCTGCAAATGGAACAACTGTTCCTAGTTTCTATGGGACGTTTTTAGCAGAGCCCTCAATAATACCTTCCATTCTTCTTGTGCCTTTTTATATCTTGTCTTACATAACAAAGCACAAAATAATATGTTAATGCTACAGGTTAGTCTAAAACTAGTATTTTTTCCCTTAATGATGGTATTATAAGCCTGCCTCAATAACATCTGGATATTTTCTTGGAGAGGTGAATCATTTATCTTCTCAGGGTATAAAACACAAATCAAGATATATCTGCTCTCTGGGTTTAAAAAAAACAACACTCCTTTCCTCCACAGCAGAGAAAGAAACAAAGCGTATGGAAACTACTTTTTTTTTTTTCTTTTGTAAATATAAAGCAGTCTTTCCATACTTAACAACATTAAAGGCTGTGGATGCGTGACACTACATATGTTTAGTTAAATGTGGTGTAGAAATGGTCTGGAGGTTCTACTTGTAGAAAATGATTTTCACGTCATGTCTGTGACACCTGTTAACTTTCCACACGTGTGCAACTAAGAAACCTTTAGAGCTGAGAGCCCTGAGCCTTTCACGACTCTGCCGTTCATTCAGTTTAAACACAATTGGAGGGTGAGGTATGCACATTTAAAATTTTATTCTTTATTAGGCACAACTGGGGTTTAAACTTCTGGAAGGAAGATTGAGCTATGCCATACCTTATTGCTTGTTACAAAAAACAAACTTCTGGTTGTGTAAAGTTTTGATTAACTGAATATCTCAACTGAAGACACAGTTAATCAAGCTGAACAATTTTTCTGCCAGCTTTTACCTTTAGAAGTTATAAACCGTAAATGTCAAACTCCCAATCAGTGTGAAAGCAGCTTGGTAACGATTCCACCCATTCTCTTAGTGCATCATCTCCGTGCTAATGAGACTTCACGTTTGCAGTGTTGATCTTGGTACCTGCAGGTCTGTTGCCATTAGTGTGGGTTTCAGTTGTATTTACTGTATGTGCTCCTCATGTCAGGAACAGTCACTCACTGTTTTATATGAGGATTTTTAATACTTGTTAAACACTTGTTGGAACAGACTGGACATGGGTATTTCTATTGCATTTGAATTTTAGAGCCGATGTGAATTTACTTTTGCCTACCTTTGAGCATTTTGTTTCCCTTTTAAACAATTTTATCCTACCATGCTGTTGCTGGTGGTGTCTGTTTTTCTTTCTTATTTTTGAACATTAAACTGATAATAATTTCATCTGCCTTTTTATTGAGTTTTGCATCAAAATTAAAAGGCAGTTTCTCAACTGTGGTACATGGATAGTGTAACTTCAGTAAATTTAAGTAGTTATCTTAAGTAAAAGTAAAAATTATTATTAGTTAATTGAGCTCTTCTGTCCTTTCAGTTTTATGAATGATACCAGCACAGTTCTGTAATTTATTTTAAGGCAAACTGATAGTAAATATCAGCAAAATAAAAGAGGAAAAGTTAGAGATAAATAACAAGTTATTTACAACCATGAAATGAAAAGTTGTAAAACTGAGTGAACTTAGAAATGTATATAGAAGAATATTTATTGCTGAACTTTTTGTTATTACCCACAGTCTCTTTTTCCTTCCTTGGATGAACCAAGCCAGCCTTAAGATGGCATCTGATTGATGTTTGGTTCATCCGACTAGGAGGTTATTAGAATTGATTGATTAATTGGATGCTGTCATTATCTTTATTTCATTTGACCTTTCCAAGTAGCGTATTTTTGGCTTCGGTACCATAAATAAAAGTGAGAGGAAACACTTTTCCAAAACAAGCTAATTAATACATGTTTATCGCTTGCTTTCATCCTCTAGTAACATTGGTAAACACGTACGTGTTTGTTTTTCATTAACTTATGAAGTTCTGATCAGCTTCTTCAAATTTGCATGATTCTGACATGTTTTTTTTTATCTCCTACTCTTGTTACTTGGAATGATTAAGATCTTATTTTGGCAACTTGGGTGATATAATTGATGAAGATGTTACTTTTAATTTTTTGAGCTGTTAGAAACTTCCTTAAATAACCTAATAACTAGTATGTTAATACTACTGAAGGAAATTAAAGAATTGGGAAGTATATTTTTACCCATGGGTATTTAGAAAATACATTGTAGGTAAATTGGGGATAACCAGTATTGTAAAGGGAAGAATACAAGTTATTTCTCGATTTGTCAAAACAACAACAAAAGCAGAATTCCCATACCTGGGTGAGTAAGAGAACATTTTCCAACTTCAGAAATTCCTGTATTTTTCCTTATTTTCTTTCTCAGGGAGATGGGATCTTTCTGAACAGATTTTATAAGGCTGAACGAACCACTGTTCCTTTGAGCTTTTGGAGATCTGCAACTATAGTTGCAGATACAGTGAGAGGACTTCTCACGAGTTTTGAATTCATTTGTGCAGCATCGACAGCGATCATAAGAAGGAACCAGGCTTAAAGTGGACACTTTGGTGTCAGAATGGTGTGTTTTCCCTTCAGTTTTCTCTGTATCCACCTTCTTTGCTACCTACATTTGAAAGAGTAGGAAACTAACAAAATGGCTTCCTTGATGCTAAAGCTGTTTGCTGATTGATTCTGACTTAAAATTCTTGCAACTTGTTTTTCTCTTTTCTCTGACAAAGCCCCACCTCTGCTTCCTTTGCTCAGCTGCTTTTGTGCTAAACAGCCCCAACCTTGCATTACCCTCCCCACTCCCTGTACATTCCTTACCTAGAATAGCTCATCCTTTCACCCAGAAGCTCTGTTCTAGAAAGGTGGTCGTGGGCTGACAGCCTCAGAAGAAAGAACAGACCCCCTGGGGTTTCTCCACGACACCAGGTAGATCAAGATTAAGAACACCGCACCCCAGAAATCACTCTGATTGTCGCGTCCTTTCTGCTCCATCTGGTTTTCCTATGAAACCTCAGGACACCAGCCCCACGATGGATCGCAGTCCCTAAGGCATCAAGCTGCTGTGCCTCCCCTTTGCCTGGTAGAGCAACAAAACCGTCCCTTCCTAATTCTCCCAGAACTCTGCCTCTGAGTCTCAATTTGGCCATCGGGGTACAGAGGCTGGTTTTTCAGCAACAATTTCTGGTGACCACGGCAGGACACCTCTCCTATTCTTTCCTACAGTTGGACACCTCAGCTCATTTGGACTTTTTCGGCAACACAGTCAGTATATAAAGCAGAGCTTTTAAACTGTGTATTACCTCCTCTCCATCCACTTCCCAACTTTGTCTTACAACTGTTGGAGAACAGCAGTAGACGATTTTATTTAGGCAGTATGGATTTTTTCATGGGGGGACTACATTTAATAAAATTGTTTTAGCTGTTAACGTTCAATTTTGGATTAAGATTTGTTTTCAGATTGCTAACTGATGGCAGCTCTATTATTCCTGGCCTGAAATACGCTCTCCGCTGGGTGTAACATACACATCTCTTACTCAGCACATCGGAAACCACCTCATCTTTCCCTTAAAAGCAGGTCTTCTGGGACTTACATCCTTTGTAATTCATTAAGGCTCACTCTTTGAAGCCATCTTTAACCCTCCACTCTTCTTTATTTCAGCCTTACAGAGATGTATCAACTATTGTCAGTTTTTTTTTCCTTTATGATTTTCCGTATTCTTATCCATTCCTCTTTCCCACCAGCTAATTTCTTCTAGGCTCTAACCATGCCCTTGTCCGCTGGAGTTGTTCTCACCATTACCTGCCCTGCTCCATAGGTCCTCTGGGTACCAACTTTAGATTCATTGAGGTAGGTTCTTAGTCTCCCTGTTCAGAAGCTTTGAAGGTGTCACAAGTTCTGATTCCTTAGGCTTTTTAGGCTTTTACGTTTAAAATTTCTTCACCATCCTGGCTTACGTGTGTCATCTTCTCCAGTAGACTCCTAACTCCTGAGGGTGAACTCTTCGGCTCCTACCTCCCAGGTCAGTGCTTAGTTGAGCACGCTGCTTTGTGTCCAGGAGAATCTCTGTTACTTGCCTCTCTGCCCGCATGCTGGCCTGCCTTCCTCGCAGCCTGCCAGTCTGCGCCAGTTTGTCTACCATTATTTCATGCCCCGAATTTCCCATTTGAGGTAAATTAGTCTGATGTCTGCTAGCTACATCACTGACCACCCCCCTCCCCTTTTTTGGTAGGCACATAAACCTAGTCAGTTTTTACTCTTTTTTCTAGATGTTCAAGATAGCCACAACCAGTTTTTTCACAGAACAGTATTTGTTGCCTTCTTGAGCCCCTGATAACATAAGCGCTTTCCATATTTTATGCCAAGGAAAATTATTCTTATAGAGCACACAGTATTTCACAGTTTAAAAAGTAGAAAGCAGATGAACTCTTCATTCTGTGTATCTTTGTATTTCTGGTTACCTTCCATGCAGTGAAAGTGGTACGTTAATGTTACAGGTGATGGTAAAGGTGTCACAGAACCATTGCTTTTTGCATTTAAACAAACTTATTCCAAATACTATTTGGACAGTTCAGATACGTTGCTGCCAGGTGGCCATGGGGTTTTCGTGTCTCTGTAATATGAACAGTGTCTTTTCTAATCTAGTTGAACTCCTGTAGTAGAAAAACCAGGTTTTTCACATGTTAATATCCAGCAACTTAATAAAAATTATGCTTAGCATTAAATAGTGAATTCAGAGCTGATCTTTTCAGGAGATATTTAACAAATAGGATAAAACATTTTGTGTTCAAGGACCCTAACCAAGAAAGTGAAAAGTCAACCCACAGAATGGGAGGAAATATGTGCCAGTTTTATATCTGATAAGAGATGTGTATATAGAATATATAAAGAACTCTTACAACTCAATAAGATCAAAATTAAAAAATGTGCAAAGGATCTGAATAGACACTTCTCCAAGGAAGATATACAAATGGCCAATATGCACCTGAAAAGATGCTCTGCAAATGCTCAGGGAAATGCAAATCAAAACACATCGAGGTACCACTTTATATCCACCAAAATGGAATGAAAAAGTTGAAGTGTTAGTGAGAATGTGGGGGAATCAGAACTCTCACGTGCTGTTAGTGGGAATGCCATATGGTGCAGTGGCGTCAGAAGATGTTGTGTCTCTTCATTAAAAAGAGTTCATTTGACACAACATTTCAGTGCTGAGGTACATTCCCAAAAGAAATGACAACGTGTGTCCACATAAATCTTGAATATGAATGTTCATAGCACCATTATACATGACAGCCAAAATGTGGAAACAGTGGTCCTGAAGACCATTAACAGATGAATGGATAAAGAAAGTGTGTTATGTCCATATGATACAGAATTGTTCAGGCCTTAAAAAGGAGTAAAATACTGATACATCCCACAACCTGGATGAGCCTTGAAGACATTAATCTAAATGAGAGAATCCAGACACAAAAGACCACATGTTATGCGCTGCCATTCATAGACAATGTCTAGGTCAGGTACGTCTGCAGAAACAGAAAATGTATTACCAGGTGATTAGGGGGAGTTACTAAAAGGGGTGGGGTTTCTTTTTAGAGGATCGATTGTGGTGATGATGGTTGTACAACTCTGAATATTTTAAAACCGTTGAGTTCTTTAAACATGTTGATTTTATGGTTTGGGAATATAAGTCTCAATGAGCTGTTACAAAAATAATAGACATTAAGGTTTATGTTGTATCTTCTAATCTTTATTATCCTAATAATTCTTAATACATGTCTTGACTGGGATGTTCATTTTTCATATGATCTTTAATTTTTACCCAAATCTGTCTGACACGCTGTCCTTAATTCTACGTATATTCATGTAGTTTGGGCCAGTGGTTGTCAAGCTAAGCATGTGTCGGAATGACGTGGAGGGCCCCAAACTCAGCTTTTTGGATTCAGTAGGTCTGGGGCAGGTTCAAAAATTTGCCTTTTTAACAAGAATACCTCCTGTTTGGTTTAAGAACTAGTGTTTTAGGTCTTACCTTTTTTTTTTTTTTTTTAAAGCACATTTATTAGCTTCTGAGCTAATGGCCTTGGTAGATTCTTCTCTTAGCTCTGCGTGATCTCTCATTCTCGTCTTATGCAGCATCCCTCTCTTACCAGTGCGAGCGTAGCTTTTTAGTATATTTGGTTTCCTTTTATGAACCCGTCTCTCCCCTTTTCTGCATAATGGGCTTGAAGTTTGAGTGAAAAACTGTTTTTACTACTGAACTTTTTTATCTTGATTTTCTTCAACAGTTGTAGTAACTATTTTCTTTGCACATCTGCCTTGGAAAGTAGAAACTTTGCTAATGCTGCACAAAATATTTTGCACAAAAAAAAATGAAGCTGATTTCTTTATAAAGTGATACACTTAAGAAGCCAAACACAAATGTCAGTTATGATTTTTTGGTGAACCTCACTGTTCTTAGTACTTATTTTAATTCCCAGATCAAAGAGTGACTTTAATTTGTTTAATTAGAAATATTTTTTTACTAGGTAAGCTTTACATGGAAGAGTGTAACAGGCATTCATTATTAGCATTAAATTCTTAATGAAAGAAGCTGCTTTCAGAGGAAATTAATTTTCTTGATTTAAAACAAGCAAACAAAACATTTTCTGAAAGGGAACTATCCTTAGGGTTCTATCACCAGAAAGTCCTTAAGCCTCTTGTTCAATGTTGGGAATTAGTGATGGTTCAAAATGCTTATTAAACTCATAAATGAAATGGGGACCTGGCAGATTGCTGGGATTACGGAGTCTGCGAGACGAGACCCTTCCCTAGAAGGGATCTGCAGTCTGTCGATCTGTTGGTGAGGGTTTACAAAGCGTCTGAGGTTCACCCGTACTGTGTGCAATGCTTGGAGGGGATCTGACACATACAGGGAAGGCCTCACCCTTGAGAGTTTTTATCCTGTGTTGAGATGAGGCTCTGCACAAGAATTACCCACAGTCTGCACATCGTGTGTCGTCTGGGGGTGACAGTGCATGCTGTTGGAATTCAAAAAGGGACCTAGGGGATCGAGCTGGAGATGGGTCTGAATGCACACCTACCAGGAGTTCACTGAAAACTGCTGCAGGCAAAAATGCCCTCTCTGATAATAAATTGCAAGGAGATCAAAAGTGATCTTTCTAAAAGGAAAGTGAAACCGCTAGGATGTAGAATTCTTTATTTTATCGGCTGGTATGGAAGGGAGCCGCTGTTGTCCATCAGACTGAGGAATCCTGATGCACGCGGCCAGCTGAGTGCCCCTCTTGGGCCTACTGCATTTTATACTGGGCTTTACCTGGCCCCACGGAGTTTACGGGGAGCCTTCGGGAAGAGCAGAAAAACCTACAAACCAAAAAACAGGCAGCTGTTTAGAATGTTTTACAATGTTGGAATAAGTAATGCACCAGGATTAAGAATTCTACTTGATGAACAAAGGTAGGAATATAATGAAAAAATATATTTATAGTGAAAAATATAGTAATTTAGAGACTCTGAGAAGCTACTTAATACCTTGGTCTCATCTGCCACAACTGAGTGTTAGGACAGTCTCAGGTTATAATGACGTTGGAAAACTCTTGTTTGTAACATCTGTTCTGAGGCAAAGGATCGAATTGTCTTCCTTTATATAATAGTAATAGTAACATGACTGGTATGAGGAATGCTCTGTGCCATAGGTGGGCTTATTTGCTTAAAGCTCTTTGAATTTAACATCACAATTCCCTTTGCATTATAGGTGTTCAAGTATATTGAATTGCAGTTAAATTTTTGTAGTTATTTTATTTCAGTGAAATTAATTTGGGCCTTTTGGCTTTATGAGAGCGTGCTTGCTTGATTTAGCTAGATGTTTTAAGTGGAGCCAATATGTTCGCTAAAATAAATGACTCAAGAATTTATAAATATGATGGATACATACATAATATGTTTGTATTCTTTTACCTTATTCCAAAAATGATCTAATAAGGAAACTTGATCAACTTAAATTTAACTAACTTTCCGGCACTACTGATGAAAGTTGTATAAAACGTTTTCCTTACTCATAATGACTGGATTCTTATATCACACGTGGAGATATTTCCAGAAGAATAAAAGACTTACATGTAAAAAATGCAATAAAAATCTTTGAAGATAATCAGTTGGGGTATATGTGAATATAGGATTAAGGAAAGTCCATTTCAACTAGGTTTGGAAACGAGAGGTTTAAAAAGTAGGCATATATATGATTATATAAAAGAATAGAAAATCTTCTGTAGCAGAAAATATTATAAACTGTTAAAAATGGGTTTGGAATAAGAAGTATAAACAGATGATAGAGAAAAGGTTTTACCTGTAATATAAGTGTATAATTACGTAAAAGCCAAATTAACTAAAAAAAAAATTACTAAGGATAAAAATAGGCATTTTCGAAAAGAACTAATTCAAATAAACCCCAAACATATGACAAGATGCTCCAGTTGATGGTAGTGGGGAAAAGCGTGTTAACATAATGAGAGCCCATTTACACCTATTAGAGTGACAGAAATTAGAGTAACAGCTGTTGCTGTTGGAGACAGAGAAAGTGGGATAACCTGATATTGTTCGCAGAGATGGGAACTATTACTTTATCTTTGGAACATAATCTGGCAACCTCTATTAACATTAAAAAAAAAAAAGTCTTTTTCATTCTGCAGTTCCAACTACTGTGACTTTCTGTTCTGTGGAGATGTGAACTATATATGTGAAACACATGTGAAAGGTCTGTGTATGTACATATACACACAGACACATACATAGCATTCCTAATAGAGGCAGAACACTGGAGAACAGAGTCCACGCCTGTCCGCAGTTGAATAGTATCTTATGTTATGGGACACCCATGTTGTAGACCATCATGCCATTTTTAGAAAAAAGAATTAGAGCTGTGCTCATTGCCTGGGAATTTCTGTGAAGTATTATTGAGGGAGAAAAAAAAAAAAAAAGCAAGATGCAGAAAAGTTCCAATTACTTATCCTGTTTTTGTAAAGCAGACTTTACAAATGTCCATTTATGCATATTTTAGTGTGTATGTGTAAAAATTGATGTCAGTGATGTCTGTATATAAACATGGAGAGGCGTACTAGTCCTAGTGTGTTTCTTGGACAGCAGTCAGGGGAAGGGGATCTGGTGGTATATATGAGCATAGAGAAAAGACAAGGAGATGACAAGGAAAAAAGTATAAAAATAGCATAAATGCATTTATGATATAAACAAATTTATATGCGTAAGTTTGAGACATTTATATAAACTGTATATATGTATTTAAAAATGAAATTTTAAAAAGTTGAGAACAGTATGAAAAAGAGTGGATATGTGTGCAAAGAAATAGAACATAGACATTTCCTTTGGCTGGAATAACTTATGGGCAGAACCGTGATGATTTGTTGAGGAATACCTATTTGACAACTATATAAAAAGCTCTTCTCTAGTATTTTTTTCCTTAAGATTAGTAAACCCTTTTATACTGCAACTTTGTATTTTCAGTTGATTTAGGAAAAAATAACACATTCAAACATGGTTAGTATATAAATTATACAATGATTTTTCAATAAAAAATAGGTAGTAATAATACCTGTGTGTGATACAGATTGCGTTCTGGATGTAATAACACTATGTGAGGTGAGGGAGGTCACAGAAGACTTCTGGGAGGAAGCAGAGGATGTCTTCTTGGCAGAAAGGTAGCAAGAAGGAAAATACAGAAGTGAGATGGAGTGTGGATTTCCATGTTAAGTGCAGTGGTGCAAAAGAATCAACTAAGAAGTAGATTATAAATGAAAATTAATGGCTGAGTTTTATTGACTCTAAGACTTCATTGGTTGTAAGATGCATTATTATTTTATGTACCGCTAAGAAAGACACGCTTATTACACTATTCACTGCACAAGCATTTCTGTCTCATGGTTTCTTTGGGTCAAGAATTTGAGTCATTTAGCACAGATGGTTCTGGCTTAGGGTGTCTCGTGAGATTGTCCTGAAGATATTGACCAGGTCTCTAGTCATCTAAAGGCTTTTCTGGGGCTGGAGAACCCACTTTCAAGATGGACCACTCAGATTGCCGTTAGGAGAAGCCTTCATGCTTCGTGGAGACGCTCGAGTGTCTTAGCAGCATGGCAGTTCGCTTTCCCCAGAGTGGTGATGCCTGGGAGCAAGTCAGGAGGGTTCTGTGATGTCTTTTATGACCTGATTTCTGAGGTCACATGCCATTGTTTCTATAATGGTCCTTAGAAGTGAGTTGCTGGATCAAGCCCACTTTCCTGGGGAGGGCAGTCAGACTTCACTTTTTGAAGCATCAGGGAATTTGTGGGTGTAACTGAATCCACAACATCTGGAAAGGGAACTACAAGTGAAAAAAAATGGTTATGGTTATTTTGTAGAATTTAACATTTGTCTTCTGAATCACTTTGCAGAAGAGATGTTCATGTTTTTTTGACAAATACTGTCCTCTGTGCTATTAAGATCACTGCTGATGAAGCATTTTTTAAAAGAGCGACACACTGTTTACTCCTAGATTTTTTTTTAAGCTGCTGTCATCAAAAATGCAAGCTTTAATGCTAGTGTTTTCTTGATCTTACCAGAATGTGTCAACGAAAAGTATTGCGTGACCATCAGGGTTCTTTTTCCTTTTTCCAGTGTTTTTCAAGTGGCTTATTGATTGAACTGTGGAAAAATTCTTGTGGTCCAGATATGTCACCTGGGGTGACAGACCAAGTCTGTGCTCGCATGGACAGTGTCACAGTTGTCGCCAGGCCCAGGATTGATTTTCTTGATTTTCAAACATACCTTAATTTCAGAATGTTGAAATATTGAAAAAGGGTGCTTGTTTTTACTGAATGATGTGGGTAGCTGTTCCTTTTGTTGGCTCAGCCCTCCTCCCTTTTTGCTCCAGTTCTTTTTATTTTGTTTATTTATATTTGTCAACCAACCTCACTTCTTTTAAGGAACTGCTCCTCCCTCATGTTAACCATTTAGTTCTAGGGGAAGCTGCCAGGCGTCAGCCCCCAGCCATTGGCTGTAGTGGTGGATCCCCCAAGGTGTGTCCAGGTGAATGAGTCCACTGGCTACTGTGGTTGGGTCAAGGATGGACACGTAACTCAGTTTGTCAGTATTTTTCACAGTGTGTTTTTAAATTGGAGCTAGCCAGGCCAGCTGCCTCTCCGCCATTGTCCCCAGTTAGGAAAGATAAGAGAGGTTTCAGTTTTCCTTGCAACCTTAAGTTCCGTCTTGGGATTTCAGGAGACAGGACCTGCGGTTGAAAGCCAGGAAGCTAATAAGGGTTTTTGCAACTAAATCCTCTTGTTTTGCTTAAGGTAGTTTAAGCTGGGATTGTTTTGACCCATTAAAGATTTGTGAAATGTAATTTTGTGATCTATCTTTAGTGTTCTGCCTTTACAGTAAAACATACAAATCACATCACTGGTAAACACTGTAGTGATTTTTTTGTCTTGTGACTTTGTGACCAATCCTGTTTTTCTCATTAGCTTTTGAGTTCTGTAATTGAAGATGTTTTTACTACTGAAGGTTTTTAAGAATGTTACCCTTATAGCTGGGAAAGAAATAACCTTTTTATCATTAATTAAATGTCCATATCCACCAGTGTTTAGACTCAGGTTTTTTTTTTGTTTGTTTTTGTTTGGTTTTTTTTTTTTGGTGGAGGGGCAGGGAGGGGGAGGAGTTAATTAGGTTTATTTATTTATTTTTAGAGGAGGTTCTGGGAATTGAACCCAGGACCTCATGTATGCTAAGCATGTGCTCTACCACTTGAGCTATACCCTCCCCCACTAGATCCAGTTTTTGATGTATGGCTAATAAGAGAAGTAGATAAGCATACAATTGTTAGATATCAGAACTTTGTTTTCAAGAAAATAGTTGAGGGGGCAGGGTGTAGCGTAGTGGTAGAGCACATGCTTAGCATGTATGAGGTCCTGGGTTCAATCCCCAGTACCTCCATTAAAATAAAAAAATAAATAAAAACTTAATCTCCCCCCTCCATTCCCACCAAAAAGAAATAGTCAAGACTTTAAGGATTGCTTACTGGTTTGTCATGTGGTTCACATTTGATTTTTACCAAACTTATTGTCTGAGCAGAGTTATCATAATAAGGGAAAACTGAAGTTGTAGCAATCACAGAATTTAGAAGCACTGAACTCTCCAGTTTACACCCAGGACCTTTGTGATGCCAGGCTTCAAGCTACTACTGATGATTGCTCAGGAGAGACAATAGTCCTGTTAGGTATGAATTTTACTAGTGGCATTTATATACTGTTTATGCAGAATTTACCTAACGCTAATAACTAGGCATTACTAAGAAACTGCCTTTTATTTCTGTCCTCTGTGATTTCTTTCATCAGCGTTTTGTAATTTTTACCATACAGGCCCTTCGTGTGTATTTTTCAGTTTGTACTTAAGTATTTTGATCTCTTTGACATGATTATAAGTGATCCTGTGTTTTCAGTTTTGGTTTCCACATGTTCATTGTCGGCATATAGAAGCGTGATTGATTTTTGTGTAGGGATAAAAGACATCCTAATTTGAAAAGTGACACACTGTGTTCCCATAGGAAATAATGAACCACACAGAAGAACTCTTCTTATTTAGGCAACATTTTCAAAAACTTCTGATAATTTCTTGAGTTTTTTTTATAGTGGTCAGCCACATCATAGAACTCATTCTAAGTATAACTTTATTTTTAGAGAAAGAAAGAAAATATTTATCCAGAGAAAGTAATTTTCTAAGGAAATGAGTGATCCATGGTACATGATTTTGGGATACATTTATGGCTTAATATATGCAGAGACAACAATTTGAGTTGAATCTTTCTGTTTGCTACTTTAGACTAAATTGGTTCTGAGGATGTGCTTATTAGTTCTGAAAAATTAGCTTGATCGTCCTTGCCTCTGAAAATCACTCCTTCTAAGTAGACATTTCCATTAAATACAATGATTTGGACATCTAGCATGACATTTGAAATGAATTTACACACATTGATTTGCTCAGTCATCTATTTAAAAATATATATTAGCTAAATCCCGTAGTCAGCACACGAAGATTCATATCTGAAGTCGTGCAGTGGATTTATGTGTTATTTCCTCAGTAACGTAAGGCTTGCGGGTAACTTTGTTCTTCCCCGATAAGGCCGGCCTTTATTAGTTAATGTTGACTCTGCTGCCTTCACAGGATATTCACTACCTCTCTTTATTGGTTGCAGAGTTAGGACCACCATAAATAAAGCAAGCATGAAGAGAAGGAAGAGACGGGACAGACAATTTATTTTCATGCCTTTTTGGTTACCATCTAAATCACAATTGTCAGAGGAAAGTGAAGTTTAATGGTCATCCTTAACAAGTTTAGGGAAAAGAATATACGTTTTTACTCTTAACATGTTGTGTTTTATGGATATATCACATTTGGTTCAGAATAATGATGATTCCGTAATGACATTTTATTATTCAAGCTTGATGAATCGGTTTGGGAAGGGTTGTTTATTTTGTCCTTCCATTTCACTCTAACTAAAAGTTTGATGAGAGTGAGAGACACTGACTGATGCTATACAGAGAGTGTGTTTAATGTTTTTTAATGAAGTGCTTGAGTTAAAGTAGAACTATCTCTAGCCCAGTTCGGGCCCTGCCAGTACGAAGGCTTGTTACTTCGTGTGCTTGGTGGTTGGGGCTCCATCCAGCTTCCTTTCAGATGCATGTTTGGAGGATTAGAATGCAAGTAAGTAGGATTATATGGATATACATGCATCCAGTAATCTCTTAGAGTGCTTTACTTTTGTTACACCTTCACGATCCTTTTGTTCAAGTGAAATTAGACGTGAGAAATCTTCTGGGAGTTCCCAGGACAGGAAGTAGACAAGAGCAGAGGTTCTTTGGTTGAAGTGGCCCTGGGGCTCCCTGCATGGCATCCAGGCGTCCCCACTGCCCAGCTGCCTCCGCATCTCCTATTGATCTGTCACAGTGTAGGCAAACGCCAGGGATTCCTGCTAACCCCTCCTTCCCTATTCCTTAGGCTTATTTTTTCTACTCATGGTGGGTAGGTGGATAACTACCTTTTGATTATGAAGAAATTTGAAAATGGTTGAATGATGTATTTTAACTAGTTTGGGTGGAATAAATCCATGGCTGCCTTATAATGTGTAATTCATGATCTGATGTCACCGTAGGCAACACCACTGTGTGGACAGGAAAGTAATTTTTAAAGAAGTGGAAGTGTTCACATAGAACCATTGGAAATGGAATCAGTTGAATATAAATATACAAAACTCCGTTGTGCTTATTACCATTTCGGTGTGTGTTCACCAGTTTCCTTCTGTTGCCTGAGTAAGGACAGAGTGAAAAAGAGAAAGATGTTCAAAATGAATCGTTCTATAGAGACACTGTCACATACTTTGGACCTTCAGTTATGTGAGGTTTGAACCAATGTTCCTCAGTTAAAGCTTCTCAATGATTATTTTGTAGATACTATTAAGGTTTTGATCACTTGCCCTCTGACAGCTGGAATAAAATATTTGGCAGTTAGAATGGCATGTTGTGGGGCTTGTCTTTTGGCCATGATAGGACATAATGAAACAGGCTTGATTTCTTCCAGACCGAGGGGACAATCTATGGGTAGTTTGGACAACTGGCCTGTGGATCTGCATGTTAATAGTGAATGTTCTTAATGTATGATTTTCAGTCATTTGAACAAAAATTTTATTCTGGGATCACAAAACTTCATTACAGTCCTTTTAGGTGTTATAGCAAAGAAGCATTAGTCACCATTGCCCTGCTCTAAGTGGGATTTCTAGACGCAGTACTGGTGGGTAGCTTGGTATAAAATTTGAGTTGATGACTGAAAAAATATGTAATTATTTTAAAAGCAGCAAAAAAAAAAGTTAAAAAGAATTTAATGATAGTGGGAATTCTTATAATGAAATCTTTCAGGTATTCAGAGGATAGCACAGCATCCCCACTGAAAATCTAAGGAGTGAGCGAACGAGCGTGTGTATGTTCCTCCGAGTTGTCTACAGTTGAGTCCCTGTATTTTCTTACTTTATAAATAGAAACAATAAAGGCTACCTTATTGGATTACCGTGAGGATAAAATGAGATAATATCCAAACCTGGAAGGTTGTAATTACTTGATAAATGGAAGCCATTATTAGAATTGTTATTCTTAAGAGCAGTGTACTGTTTCTACTCTTTTAGCATCTTCAGAGTTTCATGAATGTAGTATATCTATGATCCGAGTAATGAGATTCACCACGGCTTATCCTCTTTCTGTCTAAAGCGTATAATTAGGTTATTTCCTAACTGGATTTCAGTATTCCATTTGTTTTTTTCTTAAGAAAAAAAACAACAAAAAAAGAAAAACAAAAAACCCTGCAAATGAAAAAAGGCAACTTACCAGCTCCAATATTTTTATTAAGATTGCAGATGCAATTTAAGAATTTGGACAAAGAAAAAGAAAAGGGCACCAAGAGGAAATGATAATGTAATAAAAATGTCTGTAATCGTATCACCCAAAATATCCCATTAACACCTTGAAGTATTTCTTCCTAATTGTGTGTGTGTGTGTGTGTGTGTGTATATTATATTTACTAAAATAGAATTCATGCCGCAGACAGTTTAGTTCTCTTTAAAATAGTTTGTGATTATTTTTTCAGGTCACAGCACGCTATTTGAAAATTAGTTGTATTACTGTTGTATTGTAATTAGTTTAACCAGACCTTTGTTGCTCTGTTCTGCAGTATGAGCAGAAAGTAGTGGTTTTTCTGCACCCCAACGTTCATAGCAGCACTATTAGCCAAGACATGGAAACAGCCTAAATGTCCATCAGCAGATGAGTGGATAAAGATGTGGTATATTTATACTATGGAATACTATTCAGCCATAAAAACCAACAACATAACGCTGTCTGCAGCAACATTGGATGTTCCTGGAGAATGTCATTCTAAGTGAAGTAAGCCAGAAAGAGAAAGAAAAATACCACATGAGATTGCTCATATATGGAATCTAAAAAAAAAAAAATTAATACAAAACAGACAGACTCAGACATAGAATACAAACTTGTGGTTGCCAGGGGGATGAGGGGTGGGAAGGGACAGACTGGGATTTCAAAATGTAGAATAGTTAAACAAGATTGTACTGCATAGCACAGGGAAATATATACAGGATCTTGTGGTGGCTCACAGTGAAAGAGAATGTGACAATGAACATATGTATGTTCATGTATAACTGAAAAATTGTGCTCTACACTGGAATTTGATGCAACATTGTAAAGTGACTATAACTCAAAAAAAAGTTAAAAAAAAGTAGTGGTTTTTTTTTTTTTTGTCTTGAAAAGAAGCACCACTTTTGCAGAAGAGCTGCTACTCAGTTTCTGCTTGTCTGTATTTCCTTTTGCACCGATTTTCTTTCCCCCTATTTTTTCTGTTTTTGTGCTTAAACTAATTCATAAATTTTGTTTTGGAAAAATATGTTTATTAATAGCTTCTGACTCTAAATGTGGCCAACAGATATTGAAAGGTGATAGATCCTACTCTCTTTCAGGACATAAATTTGGCATTGGGATAAACTTTGAATCTCAAAGATATTTTAAAGTAATAATAGTTCCATGACTCAATGAGCAGCCCTAATCATTTAGTATGTAGGCCATCGCTGAACACACGTGCCTTGAAAAACTTAGGCAGTAAACTTCAAGAAATGTGATGTTCAAAATTAAATATTCATTTTTTAAATATTTAGCTGATTGTGTACCAACCAATTATCCTTTTCTATTCTGGGGATCTGGTGGTAGATGGCTCCATGACAGCAGTTATCATGTCTCTACAGTTTGTTGGAGGGGGTGTGAGGAAGACAGGTCACGCAAAAATAAACAGAAGAACTGAAGGAGAGGGTCTGATTGTGGTCAAGTCAAATCAAAAGGTGAGGTGGTCAGAAAGCACCTCTCTGAAGAAGTCACATTTGAGTTGCCATCTCAAAGCCCTGGTGGCAAAGCATTTCTGACCAAGGGGGCAGCAGGTGCAAAGGTCCTGAGGAGGGAATAAGGTTGGTGTTTTTGAGACTTAGAGGGAAGTTGATTTGTGGCTGGGGGTAGTGAGTGATGAGGATATGTAGTTTCTCTTTAAAGTCATAGAAAAAGATATTCTTGAGAGTTATGTACTCACAAAAGCTTAAATAGGGTTTTTAAAATTGAGATATAATAGACAAATAACTTAATATTTGTTTCAGTATTTGAATGACTCATTATTTGTGTATATTGCAAAATGATCACCACGAAAGTCTGATTAACGTTGGTCATCCTGTATAGTTACAGAATTTTTCTTCTTGTGATGAGAACATTGAAGATCCATTCTCATAGCTACTTCATATATGTAATACAGTACTATTAACTTTAGTCATCACACTGTACACTACATTCCATGACTTACTCATTTTATTAGTGGAAATTTGTAGCTTTTGACCTTCTTCACCCATTTCTCCCCCACTCCCCACCCCACCTCTGGCAACCACCAATCTCTGCTCCATATCCGCAAGCTCAGTTTTTTGTTTGTTTCTTTGTATTTCAGATTCCGCATATAAGTTAGATCACACAGTATTTGTCTTTCTCAGATTTACTTCACTTAGCATAATGCCCTCAAGGTCCATCTATGTGGTCACAAATGGCAAGATTTCATTTTTAATAGTTGAATAATATTCCACTTTGTATATATACCACATTGTCTTTATTCAGTCATCTATCAATCAGTGTATATTTAAGATTGTTGAATAGGATTTTTGAAAATTTCCATAGCAATTATATGTGTACACAGTTACCACTTTTTTGGTCACAAACACTAAACCTGAGATGTTACACTTTTCAGAACCCATTTTAGCTTTGCTGCTTGACTACTTTCACTGATTAAGGCCAAGAAGCTTCGCGTATCCGAAACTCGAGACTTGTCGTTATTTATCAAGAAAAAAATTAGGAAGAACCTAAATTTGCATTTGTACCCATCAAGGCAGTAGCGATTCGAATGTTTGGTGATGATGATGGAGGTGATGGTAGCAGTGGCAGCAATAATTTTTTAGTGTTTAAGTGCCAGGCATTCATCTGAGATCTTTGCACAGCCTGATTCATTTAACTCTCACTCTGGGAAGTAGGTACTCTTGTTATCCCCCTGTAACAGATGAGGAAACTGAGACACAAAGAGAATGAATGATTTGCTCAAGGTCACATAGCAACATCACAAACAGGTAGCAGAGCTGGGATTCAAACCCTGATTTACACGTATCTGCCCCAAGTAAAATGTTTTAATAAGACATTGGTGATTCATTTCCTGGTGTCATATGGAAAGTCAATGATTTAAAAAGAGTAATAGAGCCTAGTAATTTAGGTTTTTTTTTTTTCTTTTTTGGAAAATAATCCCCTTTAAATACTGTGGGTACATAAAACCTGTTGTTAGAGATTTAACAAATCTTACTAGGGAAACAAGTGAGACTGTTAAGCTTTTGTCTAGTTACATTGCTCTTTTTAACGTGATAAAACATTTCTCAGGCTTTAGAATCTTTGGATCTCACAATGTTTAAGCTTTCAGTTGGGAGGTACATCCCTAAGAGCTTAAATACGTCTGTTAAGCATCTCAAAAGAATTCTATGAAAGCAGGATCTGCTGCATTTTAGATTTTTCTCAGGGTCTCAGTTAATCATTTATACTTTCTTAAAAACAGTTTGCTGAATCAGTTATAGCTTAAGATGAATAGTTAGGGGGTTAAGGGTGCAGCTCAGTGGTAGAACATATGTCTAGTGTGTACAATCCCCAGTACCTCCATTACAAAAAAAAAAAAAAAAAACTCAGAAAAGTAATTAATACTTAGTGTTCATGGACTCAATTATGTGTTACTTTTTATTAAGATGTAATGACAAAAGATAGAATATTTGTATCGATTAATATTTAGAAATGTAGCTATAGCTCCCTAAGGGGTGAACTTCTTTTCCTGCCTGTTGACCCAGAGAACTATACAGGATGTGTGATGCTGGACCGCAGCTCTTGTTTACACTCTTAGTGTGAACACAGTGTGAACTTAGTATTAACAGTCTGACTCATTCTGTGCATGTCTTGGTGATGCTGATGTATGAATATTAAGAAACAGCGTTTGAATAACTTTGTTTTTTATTTCTCCTTGACTTCAGTTAAAGTACAGTGGTGTACAGACGGGCTGTGTAGAAGAGGTAGGATTTTTAAAAAAATACATATTTTTGCAGTTACGTTTAGTGATGGCTATAATGTGCTAGACTTGCCTTTTAGTCAAAAGTATTTACAAATTACGTCCTCACATTTTACGATCATTTCCTTTAGAAGGGAGCTCTCAGTGAATGATGAGATTCATGTGAATAGATAAAAGGGATGAGGCTTTTGTTCTTAAGTGGATAGAGGAGTTTAATGAGCTCCCATGTACACATCATCCATCTTGAGCAATTACTAACTCACAGCCAGTGCTGCTTCCTATATACCCTTCCCCTCCTGACTATTGTGAAGCAAATGCCAGATAGCATGTCATTTTCATCCTCAAGGAAGGAAATTAATTTTAAAATTTATTTCTAGTCTTCGTTTGTTTTATGTGGTTGCACTTAATATTAGTATAATATACTTAGGCATTCTTCTCTTGAAAAATGCTGGAGGGCCTCATTGGGCATGCATGAATTAAGCCAGATGCCTGGGAAAGATGTGAAAACAGATGGGATTTTTATGTGTGTTAGATGTTGTGATCAAACGTGCCACCAGTCTTTCATTCTGCTTTCTGGGATAGAAACACTGAATCATCTTTGATGCTTCCTCCTCTTCCTTCTCCCCTTTCTGTTATGTCTTCGAACTCTACTGATGTTTTTCATTCTCTAAATGTTTCTTTGAATTCAACTTTAGCTCTGTGTATCCACTGCTGCCACGAAACTTCACGCATTATTACACCTCTCTCAAGCTCTTTTCTCTGATCACCTTTTCTCGTCCATTGCAGTTATCTTTTGGACTGCCCCTCCTAACTTCCACCATATCCCTTTGTAATATCTGTAGTGTTTTATTCCTTCCCACTTAAATTCTTTTTTTCTGATACCCAGTTTCCTCTGTAAGATGCCCCTGTCACAACCGCATCTTTTTTTATTTACAGACATAACCCTTTTAGGCTGCTCTCCTGGGTACCCTTCACGTGTGCTGGGCCCGGCTCGTTCTTGCCTCTCTGCTTTGATGTACATTCTTCACTCGGTTTGTAAATCTGTCCTCTCTCTTCTTTGATCTCTAATCTTTCTTTCCATCGGAGTCCAGCGTGTTTTCCCCCTCTTCTGTCAAGTCCCAGATGACGGCCCCAGGCCAGATCTTTCCCATTGCACAGCCTTCCTAAGTGTGACCAGTCAGTGCCGGGAAGCAGAGTCCTCGGCTGTGGTTTTGCTTTGTGTTATTCCAGTTTTCTTACGGATTTGTGTTTCTTCACGGGGGTAGATATCTTCTCGGGTCCAGGGAGTTTTCAAAATAGTGTTGGACAAATGATGCGTACTTGAAACTCTTGAATAGGATGTGTACCTGGACTGTTTTAAATGACCATTTGATTTTTATTATAATACACATTCTTTGGTCTTTTTGGGGGACTGTTTTCCTTCTCTCGGTTTATCTGCTTCTAATCATCAAGCCAGTCAATATGCTCTTGTCTTCTTAAGGCCGAACCGACTGGGAGAGGTGCATCCTCTCATCCCTGTTGTCATGGCCACCAGGCCTCCTGCACTGAAGGCCGGGCCCGCAGCCCCGAGGGTCTTGAGTGCTTCGTGGTCCTCCTCGACCTCCGCCTCGAATTCTGCTTTTCCAAGAAGCAGGAAGGGAGAAGGTTCTGAGACTAATTAGATGTCTTTACAAATACTTTTGCAAAGGAGCAGCCTTATTAAATGAGCAGCACGGCTTTGGGTGTCCTCCCACAGGAGAATGTGTCACTTGTGAGGAGGGGAAGGAGAGGGAGTGAAAAGCAAGAGCTGTTGACAGAACCAGGTAGGAGAAAAACAAATAGTCAGTGAGTCTGTAAAAGAAGTGCAAGAAGGAGTGCAGGGAGAGCAGTTGTGATGGGGGGAGCCTGAGAAAATGGTTTTTGGATTATGAAAACGGGAAGGAAAGATAAGCTGAAAATTTAAGAAGTAAACAATGGAGGGAGAGCCCTGAAAAGGGGAATGAATGTAGCCACCTGTGCTGTAGGGCGTCAGGGGCTACTGTGTAATTTAATCAATAATCAATCTATTTTTATTTGGGGGAGGTAATTAGGTTTATTTATCTATTTTGATAGCGGCGCTAGGAGTTGAACCCACAACCTTGTGCATGCTAAGCACGCACTCTGCCACTGAGCTGTGCCCTCTCCTCCAGGGACTGCTATTTTAGATACGTGCTACTTCTGTTGTTTAAAGGAGGGAACGATCAGGGTAAAAAGCTAACAAAAACATTTAAAACGTTGTTACCAGAAGCGACTCTTGAAAATTAAGCGAAGGGTGTTGTTAAACAGGGTCACTTGTTGGTAGCGGTGGTGGTGAGGTTTGTTCTGCGTGGCTCGCTGGTCGGGCCGTCCCATTTGTAATTTAGCCACAAAGGATTTTAATCAACCAGCTCAACCGGATCCCTAGAGAGCCTCACCCCAGATCTCAAGTGAACGAAGATAAACTTTCAGATGTGTCACGACTTCAACTTCTAGACCTGTGTTGTTTCAAGTGTGGTAGCTAGTAGCCTACATCTGGCTGTTCTGTTAACTAAAATTAAGTAAGATTTGAAAATCAATTTCTTAGTCTTTCTAGCCACGTATCAGGTGCTCAGTGGCCGCAGGTGGGTAGCCCCAGTTTGGACAAACATGTCAGTCATCAGAGTTCTGTTGGACATGTGGAGGCTGTAAGACTTACGAGCAGAAGAACTTAAGAGATTTTAAATATGATCTTAACTTTAAATATGATTAGAATGAAATTTTCATTTTTAAGTGTATGGTTTGTAGTTATGATAGGGAGAGAGCAGAATTTTTCATAAAGTGATGCATCTCAGTTGTAAGAAGTTTGTTGACGAATGTGTGAAATAGTTCCCTTTCTCCTCATTTCAAAGATTGGTCTTTTCTGGGTAGCTTTCTTCATTCCTTCAGAATCGTCAGGTGGAGTCCTGAGTGTGTGTGTTGTATGTGTATGTATATATTTATATACATTTATATAAATGTGTGTGTGTATTTGTGTTTGCATGTATATATATGCATATGATGTCCCCATGCCTACTTTGTGGTGGTTTATAACAGACTTCCAGGCACATGAAAGATAAAAATTGCATTTTATTTCGTAATGAATTTGAATGGCCATTACGCAATCTTCGTGATTAATGACATGTTCTCTGTAATTCTATATTTGGAGGTATTATTGTCTAGGACAGTGTTCCCCTATTGTGTCTAATGATAAGTTTTACCCACATCTTGTGATTCCAAGGTGCTCACTAAGAGCAGTAGATCATAATCCCCCGAGAGGCCCTGGGCGTCGTTTCTAACTTGTACCAGGTGAGTCTCACCAGGCAGGTTTGCTGACACCATTCTGACCATTGACTTACTAAAGATTAACTGTGGCAGGTTCGTGATTGCTGACAGATATTAACTTTGCTTCCCCCACGTGGAGCTGTGCACTCGCCTGGTAATGAAATATGTTTAGTTTTTGAGTCATCTGAATTCTGACATTATTTTGTAAAACAGAAAGAGGAAAATATTATGTTATTAGTAACGGAACATTATCTTTCCAGCTACGCGTTATCATGCATTTATTAAGACACAGGAAATGTTCTCGATTGGTGAAATTACTCAGCCATCAGTAGTATGCATTTTATAATAAATACTTGCAGAACAAGTATATAAGCTCTCAACTAACTGAGGATCTTCCCAGGATTGCAGCCGGAAGGCAGTTACCGCCCAACACAGTGGGCGTCGTGCTGTAGAAGTTTTGCTTGTGTTTGTGAAGCAGGTTTTTATTCTTGGAAGAACTCTTGGAACAATCCCATGTGGTATTGCAAAGTCACATCCAGTTTGTTCTACTCTTCCTTCTTAACTTAGGACCAGGAGTGATTATGTTAAAATCTAGTTTAAAAGGCCTTTTCAAATAAGTAGAACAATTTCATAGTGAAAAAGCACTGTGATAGCTTAATTGGTAGAGGGGGTTTTTTTGGTTTATTTTTTGTTTTTTCTTTCCTGGTGATATTTATAACAATGACGTTTCTTCCTGTTGATGATACCTTAGGTCTAATAGAACTCTATTATGTATTTGAGTTTAGTAGATTTAACTGACCATAAGAAGGCTATGTAATACATAGGGGAGCAAAACACACTGGACGTGACACAAGACGACATTTGAATCCCAGTTCTGCCATGTCTTAACTCTCTTATCTAGAGCAACGTCAGTGTTTTGAACCTCAAACATTTGCTGTTAAAAATGGTAATGGGTCTAATTTAGTGGTTCTTAACTAGAAATGAACATTCATCTGTTCATCACCATATCCTTTGATTCCTTTTTATGTTCATCATTATATTATTAAAGATTTTTCTTTCTTTTTTCCCCTAATAGTACATTTTACTATAAGCATGTCCCCCGGCCCCCACCTCTGCCCTCCCTTTTGACTTAAGGACTAAAGTTTCCAGCTCTTAGGGTTTTGTGTTTTCTGTTGTATAATTAATTCATATTTTTATTGCATTGAGATCATAGAGTATTGACATTTTCTTTGTGGCCTGGATACATCGTTTTTGTGAATTTTCTATGGACACTGGAAAAGATCTATTTTCAGATTACAGTGTTTGATACACTTTTCTTAATTGTACCTTACTAGTCATTTATCTTTTCCATGTCCTTTATTTTCTGGGATTGAGACAAGGGGACAGATTCTTCCACTATTGATCCATGACCCCAGCTTTCTTTTTGTTTTCACTTACAAAGTATGCCTTTGCCTATTTTCAGACTTTTAAAGTTACTTTATTTCAGATATATTATTTATCACGTACAGTTGGATAAAATTATTAGAAGTGGGGAAGAGAAACAAGTCCAGACTCAGTGGCCTCAGAAGAGATTTTAAGGAATTCTGATGCTTGAGCAAAACCCTGATGGAAGGAAAGAAGGACCTTGGAGTGCGAGGTGGGAGGGAGGCAGGCAGGGAGGTGGCCAGGTGGGCGAGTGGCAGGGTGCTTCCTGCAGGAGGATCAGCGAAGGCTTGGCTGTGTGAGGCAGCCCGTCAGTGTTTCCGTGTATTTCTTGTAACCTGAGGTTTTTTCCTAGAGTAGTTTTCTTAAGAAACCCTATGGGAGTGAAATTTCATGGGGTTTAAAATGTTTAAAGATGGGTCTTTGTTTTCTTTAAACTTAAACAGCAGTTTGACTGGCTGTACTTCCGTTTGCTAGGGACTTTACAGAGAGCATTTCATTTCCAGTATATTGAATGTTTCTGTCGAGAAGTCTAAGGCTAGCTTGATTTTCCCCCCACCTACTAAAGAATACTTTTGGACTTCTATCTTTAAGTACCAGAGACTTTAATTAGGCTCGACTCAGAATTACCATTCCATATTGTTTCCCGCCTTGGCACGTGTGTGCCCTCTCAGACTACAGTTTGGAAAATTTGTCTTTAATTTGTCCTTTATTCTCCTTGGGAAAGCAGTTACACACATGAAATTAAAAAAAAAAAAAAAAACTTCCATTTCTCTTTTTCTTTCAGTCTTTTCTAACTCGCTGTTGATTTCCGTCTCTTTTTCCTCATTTCTCCATCTTGTCTAACCTGGTCACTATGCTTCCAACAGCTTCTTGTTTAGATTTAATTTTTTGATGAACTCTGCAGTCTCGTCATTTATCTTGTTCTGTGATTTTATCATATCTTTGTAAAGCACTGTATCACTTCCTTGAACGTTTTTCCTTTTTCCTTTTACAGTGATGTTTCTCTGTATTTCCTTTGCTTGGTGGCAGTATTTTTCTGGTGACTTTTTCTCAACTGTTTTTCCACTTACTTCCTATCCCTTTCTTTCTCCCCTCTTTCTTCCTCCCCCGCTCTCTCTCCTGTAACTGGGTCTTTTCTAGATCCTGTACCAGTTCCTTTTTATTAATCTTTGAATGAGTCAAATTGCCCACTAATCCCAACCCCTGCTTTGAAACTGGTGTACGTAGCGGCTGGGAGAGTGGGGGCACCAGGAGTTCTTTCCTGTTCACAGTACAGTGCTTTCTGACACAGGGTGGTAGGTTTGAGAATGTGTAATCTCTACGCCTTGCTGCCAGCACAGCGTAGGAACCAGGAGACTCCTGACGATTCAGTCTTGTCTCTTTTCTACCTGGTCTCAGGACAGTGTTTCCTGTGCTGCTTTTGCGTATGAATCTTAAGCCAAAGACCTCCTCTCAGTACCTCCTTTACCCCATCTTGCATTTCCCTGCCTTTGACAGCTTTTTCACATACATTGTGACTGAGTGATAGCTTTTGTCCAGTTTTACCTAAGATGGAATTTCTTTTTATTCTGCTGTTGTTTTGGATGTAGGAAGGGCAGAAGCTTTCCTACTCTGCTGTCTTAAAACAAGGTCATATTTTTTTTTGTTTAAATATTTCAGTAAAATTGATTTAGCTGACAAAAAGCCTTCTTCAGAGTAATACTTAGGATTTGGCTTCGTGGTTCTTTCCAGTCTTCCTTCCATTGCTTTGTGATTTTTCTCCTGGTCGTTAGTTGTTTGACTCGAGGGCTGGATTTCACTGTCTGTCGTTGGGTTTCCCAGACGGATTAACTGACGAAGTGGGGCGTCAGTTTACTGTGAGGATTGTTTGTTTTGAGGGCACACCATGGCACTGCATTTATTAAAAATATCGTAGGGACCAAGATTTCCATTTCAGTTCATTTCTCCAGGCTATATTGTACTTCTTTGAGCATTTATGAGGTTGTATGCCTTATGAATTATTAAAACACAATTGAATACCTCTTTTAAAGAGAATAGGAGTAAGTTATTTGCCTGCCTTCTCCTCCAGAGGCACTGGTTTCCTTTTATTATTGAATTCTACTTGGTGTTGCTTTTTATGTTCCAAGGATCAAAGATGTAGGGGGAAAAATTTCCTGGTTCCATACTTTGATGGGGAAGGAGATAGTTATTTTAATTTTTATCACCAAGGACTGAAAGTTACTTTCAAATGCACTGCAGCCAAAAAAAAAAAGAAAAAAGGAAACAAAACAAAACAAAACACTACCTGCCAGTCAGTAAAAATAGCTAACAGCATGTGCTGCGTGCAGTACTTCTAATTATTTCAAATTTACAAACATGACAATGAAACACACTTTGCATAATGAAATACTTATTTTTATCCATCATGCTTGCTCGCTGCTCTCCATTCATCCTGTTTGCAAACAGTGGCAGCAGTATTTCTTGAATATGAACCAAATGTAATTTCCAGCTGTTGAAATTAATTCTCTTTTAAAGGTCTTGTTAAAATTGATCATCCAACCGCATATCTTACTTTTTCTTCTTGCTCGTTATATATTTCCTTTGAATTTTTGTTTCTTTGTTTTTATTTTCACCCAGGAATAAAAATGTGTTTCAGTGATCCGTGATGTTTGAGATAAGATAGAATTAATGAAAGGAATTCTTGTCTTTGTATAACTTACTGTATCATTCAATGGCTAGGTTGGTCAAAATTCTAATTTTGCATCCCTTTCATTTCATAATGTAAAAAAAAATTTAAAAGTCACTTATAGGCTCCAGAACAGAGAAAAGCTATAATGTTATATATATTTTTAATTGCTATCGTATGAAAACCTTATTGTTCTCATGTAGGTTTGAGTCAAGACCTGTGCAAAAGCCCTGAGGTTGTTAAATACTGTAGCCTTTTCTTTAGAGAATAACAGGTTCATATATGCAGCGAGTAAGACAGGTTTTGTTCCTGTACTGTTTTACCTTATCATGGATTTTATTTACACAACTGCTTATCCTTTAGATTTGGAGATTGTTCTGATAGTGTAAAAGTAGACAGTAGGCACCGTGGGGTAAATAATTGGTTAAAAATTATTTTATGTGTTAGATGTTTTGTTTCAGTTGTCTAAAGTTGCTTCCTTTAGAGAAAAAATAATACAAAAAGACAATTACTGTCTGTAGTTTAAATCAAAAAGGCTAATTTTGCCTAAGATTCTAAGGGATAATGTGACTAATTTAGCTTAGTTTCCATTTCATCTAGCGAGTCTGTTTGCTCTCTCAACCTGTGGGCTTCTGCCTGGAGTGGTTTCATTCCTGTCCCTTTTTTCTACCTAGTGAACTCATACTTTTTATTTTTTTATTTTTATTTATTTTTGATAATTTAAAAAATTGAAGTATAGTCAGTTACAATGTGGATACTTTTAAAATAGTAATAAACATGACTGCTTTTATAATTCGGGGCCTCAGTCCCTGTGGTTTGCTTTTTTTTTTGTGCGCAAAGCTGAATTTGCACTGGCTTTGTCCTCTCCACGTGCTCCCCACTGAGCTGTAGGAATCCTCTCCCTGTATGAGTGTACTGACCCCTCCTGCCTTACTGCCCAGGGCTGGTGAATACAAATGCAATGTGAGCCACAAATATATTTGTAAATCTTCTGTGGCCACATTAAAGAAGTTAATTATAACACTGTCTGAGTTAACTGGATGCATTCAGAATATCATTTCAACACATAAGCAATGTAAAAATTGCTAATGATAATTTACGTTCTTTTGGTACTAAGTCTTCAAGATTCAGTGTGTATTTTGCACTGAGCACATCTCATTTGAGACTAGCTGCATTTCAGATGCTCAGTGCCACCAGGGTTGGTGGCTGCCGTATCATGTGGCATAGTTCTAGACTGTGGTGTCCTTGAGAGTTGGAACCACTTGTGGTATTCCTGACTCCCGTTGGTGCTCATTCAGTATGTGCTTCCAAAGGAATGAATGAGTGAGTAATGTATACTGCAGGGTTATTATTGTAGGTTAATGCTGATCACTAATAACATGAGTACCTCCTGTCCAGAGAACTAAGGCACATGGACTGAAAAGAGGACTCAGGGTCTGGAAGGATCCTATATTCCAGTCCTAAGGTAGGACAGTGAGGGTAAGCTTTGAAGAAAAGATTTGCCAAGATTTATTGCAGGAGACAGCTAGGAGAAGAGAGTCAGAGTGGCCAGTCTGGACCCAGGATGCACTTTGCAGCTGCTGTCCCCTGTTCCAGACCTGTTGCATTTAGCACCTTTCACTTTTACTGGTAGACTCAGCTACTCCTACCACAGTAAGCAAATCTGTGATCACGTCCTGTGTGCACATATTTACTTATTTGTTTCAATTGCAGTATAGCTGATTTGCAATGCTGTGTTAGTTTTCAGGTGTACAACATAGTGATTCAGTTATACATGGACATGCTCTTTTTCATTATAGTTTATACAAGATACTGAATATAGTTCCCTGTGTTATACCTTAGGATCTTGTTGTTTATCTATTTTATATGTAGTAGCTTGTGTCTAATTAATTGCTAATCCCAAACAACTAATTTATCCCTCCCCACCACGGTCCCCGCTTTGGTAACTGTAAGTTTGTTTTCTATTTCTGTGAGTCTGTTTCTGTTTTGTAAATAAGTTCACTTCTATCATTTTTTAGATTCCACCTATGAGTGATATCATACAATGTTTGTTTTAATGTTTGACTTACTTCACTTAGTATGATAATATGTAGGTCCATTCATATTGCTACAAATGGCATTTTTTTTATGACCATGTAGTATTCCATTGTGTGTGTGCGCACACGTGCACGTGCATACATCTTCTTTATCTAGTTATCTGTTGATGGAAATTTAAATTGTTTTCATGTCTTGGGTATTGCTAGTGCTGCTAAGAACATGGAGGTGCATTTATTTTTTTTCAAATTAGAGTTTTCTCCAAATATATGCCCAGGAGCAGGATTGCTGGATCATACAGTAACTCCATTTGTAGTTTTTTAAGGAAGCTCCATACTGTTTTCCTTAGTGGTTGCTCTAAATTACATTCCTACCAACAGTGTAGGAGGGCTCCCTTTTCTCCACACCCTCTCCAGCATTTATTTTTCTTTGATTTTTTTAATGATGGCCATTCTGACTGGTGTGAGGTGATAACCTCATTGTGGTTTTGATTTGCATTTCTCTGATAACCAGCAGTGTTGAGCATCTTCTCATGTGCCTATTGCCATCTGTATGTCTTTTTTTGGAGAAATATGTGTTTAGGTCTTCTGCCCATTTTTTGATTGGATTGTTTGTTTTTTTGTTATTGATTTGTGTGAGGTGTTTGTCTATTCAGAAATTAAGCTCTTGTCTGTCTCATCATTTGCAAATATTTTCTCCCAGTCTGGTCTGTAGGTAATCTTTCCGTTTTGTTTATGGTTTCCTTGTGAGGTACCTATTTGATACAAACAGAGGCTTCAGTTTGCTTTTTAAACAATGAAGTGTATATAATTATATCAGTTATATAAATTGATATATTTGGATAATAATTTGTTATTATGTGGTAAATTAATAATATGCATATTCTGTGACCCAGTGGTTATCCATTTAGATATATACCCTTGAGAGAATGTTTCATATGTATTCTAGGAGGCATCTAAATGATAATTGTGGCATTTTTTAAAAACTTAAAACATGTAAACCTCCTAAATGTGTTAATAAGAGAAGAGGAGATCAGATAAATATTTTTAACACATTCATTTACTCTGTACAGGAATTAAATGAATCTAGTGAACTAGATTTATATTTCCAAGTGGAAAGCTGTCAAAAATACAGTTTTGAATAGTGAAAGCAAGTTTTAGAACACAGTTTTTAAAAATTAAAGATAACACATATCACACAATGTATGTAACGTTAAGTGTTTCTCCCTTGACGCATATGCATGCTATGTAAAAGTTAAACCCACAAAAACTCTAAAGGTAAACCCTACACCTGGAATAGTGTGTACTGCTGGTAAGGGGCATGGGAACAGGCTGGGTCTTCAGACAGCTCTAGGGAATATAAACTTCTGCAGTTTTTTGTTACACAAAGTGCTGAATAATAACAACTGGCAATTCTAGATGGAGGCCACAGAGATGTTATCTTACTCTTTATTCTTTGATGTGTTTTAAATTGTTCTCGATTTTATGGTTTTATACATTCAGGGGGTCCCTTTGGGTCTATACTCAGTTTTTTTGAGAGTAGAAATTTAGGATTAAACATGCTGGGGATATTTTTCTTTATTGTGCACTTCACATGAATTATTTCAGTCCTTTGCTGAAAAAGGATGCACAGGTGGAGAAGTATCCTTTTGATGCACACAAGTACAAAAGTGCATTTTATAGCTGAATTTACTTTGTTCTATATTTCAGGCTAGAATTTTAATCCAGATCCCTAAAGGGAAACACCTAATAAACTCAGCACCCCACAGGACTTTTCGTACCCTTGTGAGTTAAGATAAAAAGTATTTTTAAAAACCTAGAGTAGCCTTCGCCTTTCAAAGACATCTCAGCTGTGGTGTATTTCAGTTCAGTTTAACAAGCACTTGTGGGGTACCTGTTTGTGGCTTAAGACTTGGCGGGGATGGGGGTGAGGACATGCCAAGAAACAATAGTACGTAAGTCGGAGGAAGTGACCCCATTAGATCTTTCAAGTTACTAGAGCAGTAGGGAGGTGTCCTGTTGAATAAATAAACATTCAGTGTCAGAGAGGGAAAGAACAACATTTTTTTTACAAAATTATTAACGTATTGCCTCTCAGCTCCAAATCCTCGCTTTGTTGTCTGCCTGTGATAATGGAGCTGGGCCTTCTAAGCATTTCTCCTTTGCAGTGGGTGGGGTGTTAGGCTGCGTCAGCAGAGGGCAAAGGAAGGACACCGCTGGATGAAGGGCTTTGCTGCCCGTCCCAGCGTCCTCCAGGACCCTTTGAGATGGCTTCATGGTGGATCAGAAGGCCAGCATCTCCCTGTGAATGGTGTCCCCCGCACTTCAGAGGGAGGATTTCTTACTGTTGAGCCCTTTCCAGTGTTGTCTGCTCTGATCCCTGTTCATAATTTTCTTACATTCACATAACTTTCACATATTACTTTCTCTGCTCACATTACTGTATGGTGTCTCCTGAGGGGACCCTGATGGGTACAGAAGACAAGCTGTGTGTCCCCCTGCACGCTAACATCGATGCAAGTGACTTTGATATCTACAAGATCTCCTAGGATCTCTTCAGCCTCTTCTCCATTTTCTTTTAGTCAGACATTAAGCTCACTCTGTGAGTGGGTTAGTAGATCAGTGGATGTGAACATCTCTGTGGCTCCTTTCTTGTGCTGTTTTGCATTGGAAAAGCTGTGGGCGTTACTGTTCCGGGG
Organism: Camelus dromedarius; assembly: GCF_036321535.1. Taxonomy (NCBI): domain Eukaryota; kingdom Metazoa; phylum Chordata; class Mammalia; order Artiodactyla; family Camelidae; genus Camelus; species Camelus dromedarius. The sequence goes on from NC_087442.1 coordinate 9,439,202, forward strand.
AAGCTGATGTTTGAGGTTCTTACACATTAAGCTTATGCTGTTTCATCCTTTGTACTTGACTGAGCTGACTCGAAGCATAGTAGGGGCTTTCCGGTGCATCAGAAATAATGTGGACTCTATTGCCAAGTGAACCTAGGTTCTAATTCTGGCTCTACTGTTAGAGTAATTCTGACTCTTAACTCCACAAGACACAGGTGAAAAATCGTATTTTCTAAATTCAGGTTCTCAGTCTGAAACCCACAGGAAAATTTGCTAGGGAATGTGGGGCAGATCACTTTGTGACTGGGAGCTCATTTTCCTTGTCTGTAAAATAGGAAATAAAAACCCAAACTTTTTGGGTTGCTGTAAGGTTAATTATGATGTAATAAAGCACCAACAGCAATGTATGAATGATCCAGTGTCTCTGCTTCCTTGCCAGTGTTTGATACAAAATCACCATGTTTTATTTCAGCCTTGTTTTTTTAAATGCTCAGTGCAGCTCTGCCCTTCTTAAATCCCCTTCTCTTCGAGAAGCTGCCTGCAGGAGCCCACAGCATCCTGTGCTTTTCACGTGGAGAGTCTGGCTCTAGCCCCACACTGCTCACTGCCACACCCCCGAAGTTAGCCTTCAGCAGTGGTGAAGGTGATACTTTCTTCATCTGCCATTCTTTTTTTTTTTTTAAGCCATTTTTAAAAAATTGATGTATAGTTGATTTACAATGTTGTGTTAATTTCAGGTGTATAGCAACGTGATTCAGTTATGCAATTGTATCTATTTTTCAGAGTATTTTCCATTATAAATTATTAGAAGAGAATGAATATAGTTCTCTGTGCTATACAGTGGGTCCTTGTTGTTTATCTGTTTTATGTATGGTACTGTGTGTATGTTAATCCCAAACTCCTAATTTATCCCTCCTCCCACCTCTGCCCGCTTTCCTCTTTGGTAACCGTAAGTTTGTTTTCTATGTCTGTGAGTCTTTTTTTGTTTTGTAAATAAGTTCATTTGTATATTTTTAAATTCCACATATAAGTGATATCATATGATACTTTGACTTACTTCACTTAGTATGGTAATCTCTAGGTCCATGTATGTTGCTGCAAGTGACATTATTTCATTCTTTTTTATGGCTAAGTAGTATTCCATTGTGTATATATACCACATCTTCTTTATTCATCTCATTCCCTCAGCCATTTTTATAAGAATGTAGTGATACATTGTGATTTTGAGTTTCTCTGATAACTAGTGATGTTTAACATTTCTTTCATTTGCTTATTTGCCTTTCTGTAGCCTCTGTTTTCCTTTAAAATTTTTTCTGCAATAAGATTTCGTGTAATTTTCTTACAACTTTTTTGGAAAAAAAAAAAAACAGGAAGAAAACTGACCTGTTTCAGGTCAAGTTGTTCCTGAGCGTTTAAACCAGGCTTCTTTGCCAGAAGTTGTTTCAACATATCCAGAGTTATCTCAGGTCCTTTCTAATATTTTGTTCACATTTCCTTTGATTTAGAAATAACCAAAACAAATAAACAAGGAAATTTCATGTTTTATATTTTTATTAAACTTTTTTGACAATGCCATTAATTTTTCACCACCATTAGTATAAAATATTTCCACTATACAGAGACACCTGCAGGCCAATGCAATGTAGGGAAAAGTGGGAGGAGAGCTATTCAGAACTTGACATCTCTCATTGTAAGGAGAACATAGGCAGGCCCATAGGGTTATAAAACAGATGGAACAGTAAGGCTGTGGAAGATGACAGAGGTAAGCAAGAATAGCAAGAAATGTGTTACAGAATGTGGCCCAGCATTGGACAGAACGACAGTCTGGGGAATACTGAACAGTTGTAAACAGTGCCATGTGTGTCGGTTGCCCAAGACAGGAAACTAAAGGTCATCGCTGATCCCTTTTGCACCACTGTCTACATCCAGTCTCTCAGCCAACCTAGTCACTTCCAACTCCCTAATGTGTCTTGAAGGCCATCCATGTTTCCTGACCTTAAATGCTATAAACCTCGTCTAAGTCACCCTCTTCCCTCGTCCCTGCAGTAGTCTCCCAACTAATGTCGTCACCTCACCCATGTCTCCCTTTAATCTGTTCTTAACATAAAAGGAAGGAAAGTCTGTAACACCTAAGTTAGAGTGGAGCGCTCTTGAACTTAAAACCTGGGATGACTTCCTTTACACTTAAGCTCTGTTCTGTGCCATGACCTGCTTAACACGGTCCTTGACTGCCTGTCAGTCTTATCTCCTAAAGCTTTTCCCTTATCTGACTAAACTCCAGAAGTGACTGGCCTACTTTTAATTATTTAAAAAAAAATGAGCTTTTTCATGCCTTGATAAGTCATGTTTTAAAGAGTGAGATTAATTTATCTCTAAGAATGTCCGGAGATAACTTATAGACTGAGAAATGTGGTGGTTAGTAAGGCATTTATCCACACTCGAAGCTCTTTAACTGGGCTTTATTCCACTGGTTACAACTCTGGGCCTAAAGAAGGCCCAGTATGAGTTGTTGGGTAGTTTTCTCTTGCTTTTAACCTCCACCCAGTGATTCTCCTTCCTAATCAGTTTCTGGAAACATTATTCCTAATTCCTCTCCCCTCCTTCCAGCTCAAAGCCTTCACAGTCCTCCCCCCACACTTTTTCCCCTAAACAGGAAGAAGGATTAGCTTGATTGTGTTCAGTTCAAAAAGGGGCATAGTCAATTATAAGATTATATATAATATGTGAAATTCTTATACTAGTAATAAAAGTACGTAATTATTTCTCAGTTTCGAGTTACTCTGTATTAAGACCGAATTGCTGGGGTTACCCTATTATTACCAGTTAGATTTAATGATTCTTCTTTAAAAAAAGAGATTTGTTTGCTAGAAACTCTCACTTAGTAAATTGTTAAAATATTTTTATAAAGATGTAAAAGGTATTAGGAAAGGTACAGGTATGATTTGTTGGGTATTTTTTTCCTTCTAACTCTGCAAAATAAGATTAAATGTGTCACTTATTTGTGTAACAAGGGATCTGACTTTGGTACAGCTTTAGTTTTGGTACATGGAAGATTAAATCTCTCAATTGAAATATGTCTTGCCTAAGTTCTGAGATCTGATCCATTAAAAAGAAGAGGGGAAGGAATTCTAAGTGCTGAATAAATAGGCAGAGGAGGCAAATGGGTCCCAAATCCCTCTACATTCTTCTGTTGTGTAATACATTCGCATCAACAAAGTGATTTTTATTTAAAAACTTTGACTTTTGCCAAGTAAAGCAGCCACATCATTGCTATTCTGTTCTACTCCAACTCTTCTCGGTGACCAGTGGCGATATTTAGTAATAGGGTCTCAAATGAGTAGGAGGCTCCAATAGAGAGGGACGGGATCGTCTAGAAGATTACCTGGAACATCAGAGATGTTAGTACACGCACAGATGGCAGGAGAGGTGTTACTGAAGATTCACAAAGTATGAAAGAGAGGGTAGGATGGCAGGTTTGCATCTGGGATGGATTTGAATGCACTTTAGCTAGGACATAAGTTGCTTTGTTAAGTCATTTGACTTCGGAAGCCAGGTAGAATGTAGTTTCTAGGTGACAGTCTTGCTTTTAAATTGGAATTTGAGAGGATAGCGAAGAACAATCTGTTGTATAGCTGGACATGTTGGGACTCTGGGTGGCTTGCTGGGGGGTATGTGGTCCTCCAGTTAGGACCCTGGGAGTGATTTTTCCCAGTAGGGGACATTGGGCATTGCCTGTGGATCTTGGTCATCACCGCTGAGGGGCGCTGCTGGCATCTAATGGGGAAGTCCAGGGCAGTGCTGACCGTCCTGCGGTGCACTGGGCAACCCTCCCCACGGATCCTCAGACTGTGAGTAGTGACGGGTGAGCAAGCCTGTGTTCTAACCAGCACCAGCAGAGGCCTATTACATGTTTCCTTATTCCCCGTGGATGGAGTGTGCGTATCTGCCAACTTGTCCCTAAAGAATGGCCAGTCTTTAGTAGAGACGCAGTGATTGAGCGTGCACTCAGCCGTAATCATTCCTACAAATACACTTGGACAACACACATTCACTGGTGTCATTTATTAGACTGTTTTTCTGTGCTGCTCTAGCTCTTTGTAGTTTCAGCACATTATGAGATTCACTCATCTTTTAGAAAAATTTCCCTGTGCCAGTTTAGGATAAACAGACAGTCTGATGTTTGGCTGCTTTCCAGATTTCTTAGTGATGAGGTATTTGGTGCCACCAAGTGTTTAAGAGGTACCTGCTCACAGACTTTATAAATAGCATCAAAGATGATTAAATGTCATACTTTGTCTCCATAACAAATAGCTAGGAGAGGAGGAGGCCGAAGGTGGCAGAGAGAAAGGATAATAGAACTTGTGCAGCAATATTTACCTAAAAGTAATAAAAATTTTCATTACATGGCGTGATCCAGACCATTAGGACTAGTGTGGCCCTGTGCATGTAGCTGCTCAGTATGAATGCCACTTGCTTTTCATTTGCAATAGAATAATTCTGTGTTACTGACTTAAGTAAAATTTAAAGAATCTTCCACTCACTATTTGTGGGATATTACAAATAACGTGAGCTCTCTTAATAATTGCACATACTTATACTATAAATTAAACTTATCATCTAAAACTCTGAAAGAGTTATCTAAACAGCAATTAATTATGCATTTCAGCACTCCTGTGAGCACAGTAAATTGTTGCTCTGTCTCTCAGAGAGCACATATTTCCATGAAAGGCTTGAATGAAAATTTTTCCCCATGAAATTGCGACTTGATAGGGAAAGCATGCTAATTCATCTGTCAACCATGTCCATTAACTAACTAAACTAGATCATAATCAAGGCTTTGCAGGTGAGAGTATATACAAATAGGCCAACTACCTACAAAAATAAACACCTCCTCTTCAGGCCTTGATCCAGTACAGATATGAGGCATAATAAGGTATCCAGTTGGTAGAGAGGAGGATTCTGTGTCTTTGAAGTAGAAATTAATATATGGATTAGTTAGGCTCTTTCAGTTTCAAATGACAGAGAACCCAACTCAAACTGGCATGAGCCAAAAAGGGAATTTATTAGCTCGTGTAATTGAAAAGGCGATTGTTATGGTTATGGAGACTCAAACAAGAGTCTTGCCTCCAAACTTTACCTTCCAGTATCGGCTTCATTCTCTGGGTCGACAAGATAGCCCATCACAGATCCGTGCTTCCAGTCTCTCAGGTGGTGGGATGGTGGAACAGGGAACCCGGGAAGTCTCCTTAGGTTTCATGTCGTTTTAATCAGATCACACCTCAGTCTCACCATCAGTCACTCTGGTCAGGAGATTGTAACAGCATGGATTGAGCCATGTGCCAAATCTGGGTTTGAGTGTAGATATAATGCCACTTACAGGCTGAGAATGCAAGCTTGGGATTCCCTGGAAGAACATTAGTTACGCAAGAAGTAAATCTTTGCCCCAGCCCTGTCCTATTCTGCAGGAGTGCCGCTGTAGCTGTAACCAATCTCTTGTGCTTACACTTGTGAAAATAAAACAAGCAATGCCTTTACTGCTTTATATATAGATGATAGTATCTTATGTGTATTTTTTCCTTGCTTTTGTTGTTGACCAGTATATTTAACACTCTCTGCTTATGACAATCTCCAAGGAAGACCTTATATTCTCTTTTAAATAACAGCCATATCCTAAACAGACGTTCTATTTTTAATAAAGTATGTAAGAAATACCAAAAGTGAACACCCAGAAGTGTTTAAGGAACATGGTTTACTAAGGGAAACCTTCCATGAATTCTTACATGAAATATATTCCTTATTAGGCTTTTCATATAATTGAGGTTTTAACATGGCAGAGAATACTTAATAGGGAAATGTTTTTAAGCAAGAGATACTTCTGGAAGAATTCATTAATTTAGGCCTTCTTGGCTGATTTAACCATAAAGTGTGAAATACAGCTTTATTTCAGCATTGTCCCTAGTAATGAATATTGGTTAAAAAACACTGACCTTCAGTGCAAAATAGATTAAAGACTTAAATGTAAGACCTGAAAGTGTAAAACTCCTAGAAGAAAACATAGGGTAAAAGTTCTGGACATTGGTCTTGGCAATGATTTTGTTGATACGACAACAAAATTAGACAAGTGGGACCATGTCAAACTAAAAAAGCTCCTGCACAGCAGAGGAAACAAGCAAGAGTGAAAAGGCAACCTACAGAATGGGGGGAATTTTTGTAAGTCATATATCTGATAGGTGATTAATTTCCAAAATATGTAAGGAACTCCTAAAACTGAATATCCAGAAAAAAAAATCAAATAACCCAAGTAAAAATTGGGTAAGGAACTGAACAGACATTTCTTCAAAGATGACCTGCAGATGGCCAACAGGTGTGTGACAAGATGCAATCAAAATCATAGGGAGATAACACTTCAAACCTGTTACTTTGGGTATTATTTTTTAAAAAATGACAAATAGCAGGTATTGGTGAAGACATGGAGCAGTTCACACCTTTATTCACTATTGGAAGGAATGCAAAATGGTATAGCTGCTGTGTGCAACAGTATGGAGGTTCATCAAAAAATTACACTAGAACCGCCATGTGATTCAGCAATCCCACTGCTGGCTCTTTATTCAGAAGAATTGAAGGTGGATGTTTAAAGAGTTGAGTTATCTGTACTTCCATTTTCACTGCAGCACTATTCGCAGTAGCCAAGACCTTGAAATAACCTAAATGTCCCCTGATGGATGAATGGATAAAGAAAATATGGCATATACCGATAATGGAGTATTATTCAGTCTTAAAAAAAGGAGATTTTGCAGCATGCAAAAACATGGAAGAAACTGAAGGACATTATACTCCATGAAAGAAGCCAGTCACAGAAGAACAGATACTGCATGATTTCCCATGTATGTGAAACCTACAACAGTTAAACTCATAGAAACAGAGAGTAGAACAGTGGTTGTCAGGGGCTAGGAGAAAGGGCAGGTGGGGAGTAACTATTCAGTGGGAGTCAAGTGTCAGTTATGCAAGATGATTAAGTTCTAGAGATCTGTTGCACAACAATATGCCTATAGTTAACAATACTGTACTATTCACTTAACGTGAGATCTACCCTCTTAAAATTTTAAGTGTTCTTACTGTAGTAAAAATGAAACAAACCCCCCCCCCCACTTATCCTCTGTAGTATCTGATAGTGAGCCTTCTCAAATCTGTGTAGTTCTGTGCGAATTCATGTTAACACTTCTTTTTTAGTGTGTGCTTGTGTTAATGGACAATTTCTGAGGCTCTTCCAGAAGGTACATAATTTTTTTTTAACCCACAGCCAGACTAATTTATATGGGTGCTAGAGCTGACTTAAGAGTAGAAGTTAGGGATTATGTGGTTTACTGTTGTTTCTAAGGCAGGGAGAGAATACTGGCTCAGACCAGTAGTATTGACAGACTAGATTGATACCAGATACACAAAGGCTAATTGTGTCTTTGGAGCACTAGGGAAGAAGGACCTGCATTGGGAACACACAGGATCTGGGTGACTGGAGGTATTTAACTGCCCAGGGACCCAGTAAGACACCTGCTAAGTGAGATTCTGGATCTTCTCTTCCCTCTAGGTGAATGTAGGCACCTTCAACTCGGTCCTGACCAAACCTGTCAAAATATTTGATTCCTTCTCCTAATAATGAGGTTGGATCTGGAATTATTCTTGTTACTTTATGTCTCTTTTCCTTTTTTTAGTTACTGCTATTGATATTAAGATTGTAATTACAATAGAATTTATATCTCTTGTAAAAATATTTTTTGCAGCACTGTGTTTAGTGAAAAGTGTTTTTTCCATGACCTCTTGTCTATTCCATATAAATAGTCAAGCTTAAAGAGTTTGGTGTGTGCAATTCAGAAGTGGTCTTGGATTTGGATTAACAAACTAAGAAGACGTGATAGTCTTTACCCAACACCAGTTTCACTTAAGTTTGAGGAAAGGTTCAAGACAGGTGATAAATACTGGTTGATAACAAAAATAATGAAGGTCTAGTCACTTTCTGGGAGTGACTTTCAAACGTTGTGGTGGCTCCTCGTTTGCTATGCTCATAGCTGTGGAAGACATTGATTCTTGGGAAACTTCAGCTTTTATCCCTTGTCAGCTGTTAGGAGCTTCCTCAGGGGCGTGGGTCTCGCGTCCCTTCTCCAGTGCAGGTGTATCTTAATCATTGCAGACTATTGATTACTTGGATAAATGTTCCTGACATAGTAACCCTGGTCTGATTCTTAGTTTTATTGAATTTGGCATACTTCTGTACATTCTCTGAGTTGCTGTTGGAAGGAAGATTTGACCTTGACCAACGGTTATTTAGAGTTTTAAATAGCAGTATACCTTACAAGAGATAACATATGAATACATATAAGAACTACTTTTAAAAAAATGATTCCGTAAAAGGGACATGATATATTTTACCAATATTCAACTGGTGACCGTTTAAGTTTACGGTCAACTTTTTCAAGATTACAGATAATATCACAATGACTGTCCTTGTACATATGCCCTTGTGATTTTGGGCAAGTTTTATAGAGGCTACACAGAATTTCTGGCTCAAAGGGCATGCACATTTAAATTTTTATGAATCTGCCAAACTCTCTCTTAGAGTTATAATTTTATCAACAGTATGTGAGAGAGTTTTATTTCCCCATGCTGTTTCTTTCTGGTTTTATCTTTGTTGTCTCTCTCCAGCCCCTGAATAATTTGGTGAGTTTGGTCAACTATATATAATAATCTTTATTTTGCATGAGAATCAGCACTCTTGGGATTATCTCAGTCATAGGATCTAGATTAGAATCAAAATCTTTTATATCTGGTGTTCTTTCAGTTGACTTGACACTGAAAAACGTTTCTTTGATTTTTACTTTATCTTTTCTTCCATCTTAATACGTGGAGCTCATTTAATAGGCTACTTCTCAGAAAGTGAAGTTATTTCTGTCCAACTTCATTCAATAGAAATTAATGAACTAGCCAATTAACCTCTGTGAATGGAGCTCTTTATTGTCAGTAACACTAACTTACATTATGCCAGGTTAAAAAAAATCTTGTTAGTTTAAGGTGTATTTAATTATGCTTATTGGTAGTGCCAATACATAGAGTTGATACAGAGGTTTTAGTATACTTTAGTCATCAGCTTTTTATCAGCCTGATGTGTAATAAACTGTTCAGCCATTGAAGTTGCAGTATTTGATAAACGTGCAAAAATTTTGCTGTATAAGCCAGTGAAATTTTTACATTAAAGATAACTCATGCAGTAACTTCCATTCATTAAAGCTTGAGACTATTTAAATGATGATGGAGTGCATGTATTTTGAAGGCTGATCCATGATTTATCAGAAATACCTTATTTGAGAATGCCCTCTACTATCGATTCTTTTAGTTCGTCACTTTCATTAACAGTGATGTTTACTCAGTTTTCAAATTGCCATCAGTGAATCCATGCCAACATTATGTAATGCATGCTTGAAATTTTATTTTCCAAATGCAATTTTATTTATGTGGACAGAAAATATTTTATTAATAAAATTGAAAAGTGGTAGACTATATCTTCTTTGTCAAGCTTTACTGACAGTCACAAAATAGTTTTGGGGACAGACTGGAACTTGTTCTTTCAGATGGGTTGCACCCCAATCCCACCTTCTAGGTAACGAGAGAACAGTGCACAGATTTCATCAGAGTGGTTTTAGCTCCATTAGCCATTTCAAACAAGAGGAGATTACTTCCTATGACTTTGGTTTTTTTTTTTTTTTTTTTTTTCATAAACTGCTCTAAAAATGCCAGTTTAAATCTGAGTGTGAGAAGCAACAGGCATGAGAAAAAAAAAATTGGATTATAAAAGTAACACTGATCTTGGCTGAACTAGGTTTAATAATAAGCATTTTTACAGATTTGTCCACTGGAATGCATCTCCGTGTCCTCCCGTTGCGCTTTGTTCTGTCATCACTGTCTACCGAGCAGTGCGTATATGCACTTCTGTTTCTCCTTTTTCCACTATAGTGTCAGTCTGGAGAGCTAGCTCCTTTTGTTATTCATCTTTCTGTTTCATTCAGAGCCTGCCACATAATAGGTATAAATGTTGACTCTAGCTGATCTTTTCAAAATAATACAGTATGAAACATTTAACAAGTCATTCTGTTTTATAATCCTTGGCCACTGCGTCTTGGAATTTCGTTTTACTTCACTAAATCAATTTTCACATAAAAAGATTCCCTATGCTTGTTAATTTTGTTTACAGAGCAGTGTTTTATATACTCTGAGGGTAATGACTGATAGTTTACCATCTGTTTCTAGTTATCAGTCCTTCCTCTCTCCCTATTCATTTGTTCTACAGCATCTTTTATATGTGAGATTCTCTCTCTATTTTGCTTTTGATAATTTTGAACTTTCAGGTTTTGATATTTAGGAAATGCACAGAATAGTTTGTGAATCTTCAAGTTCTGTCTATGGTATAATTTGAATTTGGGTACCATTCCTTAAAGGGAAATGTGTGTTGTCGGTAATTGGTAAAATGAGATGTTCCTCTTAGATATCTTTGTAAAACTCTTTTATTTGACACTTTTTAAGGACCATAGGCTTTTCTTTTCCAGAGATACAATGCTTTTTATTTGTTTTTCTTATTTTTTTAGCCAGCTAATATTCATGCATTTTATTTAATTTTATTTTTTATTGATGTGTAGTTGTTTTTACAATGTTAGTTTCAGGTGTATAGCAAAATGATTCAGCTTTATATATGTACATATGCACATATGTTTCCAGATTCTTTTGCATTATAGCTTATTAGAAGAAATTGAATAAAGTTCCCTATGCTATGCAGTAGGTCCTTGTCATTTATTTATGTCATATACTACGTATGTGTAGTGTGTATCTGTTAAGGACACAGTGCTTTTTTAGACTTCATTTTCACTCTGACAGACATGGAGGAAGAGGACTGACATTTGTTAAATGCTGACTATGTTGCAGTGTTGTGACGAGCATCATGTATAATTACTAAGTCATTGATTGCTTAATAATTCTGTGCCATAGGTGATACTGTTACCATTTACAGATGAAGAAGCTGAAGCAAGAAAGGAGTATCTTTTTTTTTTCCAGTTGGCCTCTGTTTTATTTCTGCTCTAACATAGGGCACACAAAGGCGTCTCACATGTATCATGGATTAGTGGGAAATACACTTGGGCTTTTATTTCTGCCAGTATGGTCAATTAGCTGCCCTTTACAATATCCCACCTGTTATTAAACACCTCGCAGTTTGGAGGTAGATATTATAAGCACTCTTAAATGTATAGCTAAACTTTCAAAAAAGGGAGTTGATTTCATAACAGCAATAAGATGCAGAAGTAGCTCAAAAAATACCGTTGTCTCCTGGTGTCTGTGGGAGATTGAGTCCATGAGCCCCTGAGATACCAAAATCCACAGATGCTCAAGTCACTTATATGAAGTGGTGCAAAAAAGTGACCACAGTCAGCACTCTGTGTCCGTGGATTTCATTTCCGCAGGTTAAACCATGGATCACATTGGAAACCCTCAGCTGTGGAAGGCCGACTGTAGTTTGTTTCTTCTGAAGCAATTGGTGTCCAAGGACTTGGCTGATTTCTGTGACCTACTGATCAGTTTTAACAGCTATGGAGGGGCAGAGGCAGTTCCTCAGGGTGAGGACTTAGAATCTCAGACACCTCAGCATTGACTCTTAACATCGCCCAGGTTAAAAAACAAAACACAGCAAAACAACAATACAAAAAAACCCCAAAACAAAACAAAAAACCAAACTTTGATTTGAAACTATTAGGTAAAGGATTTTTTTTTTTTAAGAAAAGTATCAAAGGATGAATTGATGCTAAGATACTGAACATTTCTAGGAAAATTAGAAATTAGAGAAGTAACCACAACAAAAATAGTAGACCGTGGAATGAAAATTTCGAGGAATGATTTCACCAGCAGCATGAAACCCTAGAGTGATATCAGGGAAAAACACAAGGAGGCGAGAGATAAAAAGCCCCAGTTAGGGAGGCAGCCGGCCTTGGATTACTTTCGTATCTCCCAAGTTTCAGTCAATTTTGTGCCACCTTCTCAATATTTACAGCCGCACATTATCTGGATTATTAGTTAATATTTTAAAACAAGCTTACAATGTTCTGCTTATGGTGTGTTTTTAAAAGAAATCTTGCATATCATGGTAAAATATGGAGACCCATAATACCTGCCGCAAATAGAAAGTATCTATAAAAAATTAATAAAACAAGGGGACAAAGTTATAAGCTACGTCCCATTGCCTGGTATCAAGCCTGAGGCCTATTTCCTGTTAGAAGGAAGGAAAAACAAGCTTTGAGAGATACTGAAGACATCATATACCACCCTCCCTTTATTTAATAGGAGGAGTTGAAGAAGACGGAAAAGGAATTACACTTTGTCCTGGGTGATCCTGTCTTGTGAGTGTGACATGCAGGATCATTTTTAGTACCAGCAGTGTCACTGGCTGACTGTGAAATGATCCAGGGAGGGGAGCGCGGCTTTGTGTGTGTGTCTGAGGGCCTGTTTTTGTAATGTTGATCTTTGCTAAGCTTCCTATATTAAAATATTCTTTTCTTTTTTCTGTTTGAAGCTCTTTTAAGAGCCTGTGCTGACGGAGGTGCCAACCGCTTGTATGATGCAACGGAAGGAGAGAGAGAGAGGTAGGCTTGATGGCCCTTGTCCGCTGTGCACCAACTCTGCTCTTCAGTTTGTTTCATTTCCTTCTTAGGAAATGGTGACTGTTCATTTTCCTTCTAACTCGTTACAGAAAACCACCTCAGTGAGAGAGCTGCTTGACTAGGTTGTGTCATTTCTTTGCTTTAAATGATAGCTGTTAATAGCAATAAGCCAATTATATTCCTATTAAAAAATTCTGCTTCCTTCAAAGTCTCATTAAGTAGCAGTATCAACTATTGATATTTGTGGGGACGTTGAACATTGAGTAAAATAAAACTTGTAATGGCAATTAGAATTTTTATTCAAACAGTTTAAATGAATGCAAAATGATCTCATAAAATATATATTCTGTTGTAGAAGATGTGAGATTTTTATATCAGTTTTGAGTAAAACTCAGTATCATTTTAACTTACTTCTGCGTTATGCACAGACATATGTTTTAAGAGATAAACAATTTATTTCTTATTGATTTGTTATCTACCTTCTCTGGTTTTCTTGATCTTTGCCTGGTGAGCTGTTTTTAGATGTGAGAATATGTTTAATGAAAGCAAAATTTCAACCTAGCTCATTGCCATCATGTGTACAGTGCAGCCTCTGGGCAAAAACAAGCATTTATAGTCTGGATATAAATAGACCAGCTAGGAAATTTAGTTCCACTTCTATCATATGTGTTATTAAATGTACTGATGTGTTTATAGTTTGAGAAATCACCTCCTTGCTGCAAAAACTAAAATAAAAATATTATGATGCAACATACCGTAGATGTGAATTAAGTGCATGCACTTGGAAATGATGTAAAATACATCTTTATGGTGCCAGAATTTTTACTTCAGTTTTCTGATGTTGGCTCTGATGTTTGAAAGCTCACTGTGCATAGGAGGAAGGTGTGTCTTATGTGAGACTGGGTGTGCTAACGCCTAGGGTCTCGATGCATTATCAAAGATTATGGCAACAGTGACAGCCTAGGAAATAATTTAAATTCTTAACATTTTTGTGCTCCTGTATTTTTAAACTTGGTGGATTCCTCTGACTGTATTCTCTAAGACTTGACATGGACAGTATGTGAAAAAATACTTAAATGTATGTTATAAAAACTATTCAGACCAGGTAGTTCAGAGAGGATCTTAATGACCTTAAGGGCAAGGTTATGAGCTGGGTGCTGTTGATGCCTGTAACCTGCTTGCTGACAGACAGTCTGGGACTGAGAACTATTTCTCAGTTGGGGTGTACAGCTCATGAACATACTTTTATGAACCAGAGCTGTGAAAAATATTAACACAGTCCTTTCCAACTCTTCCTCGATCATGAGAACCATCTAGAATGCCTGTGAGAAAACATAGATTCCTATACTGATGACTTTCATGGGATTGGGCTGGACACTAATGAGAAAGATAACATACAACGCTTTTACTCACACTGGAAAGCGATACGCATTGCCAGATTTGGGAATGAGCACCATTATTTTTGCCCAGATTTTGAAATAATCGTTTCAATATTTCTTAACACATTTTATAGGCAGTCTTATGGAAATCTTCCAAGATTTATATGACTTATCCAACAACCATTTGTCTATATATGAAGATGTCCAATAAGAAAATGTGCTTTCTGTGGATTTTCTGGTTGTAATAACATGTTTGCAGTGATGCATGTCTGATACTTAGGGACGTGGCTGGCCTGGGTAACGGTGGAGTCCCAAACAGGGAGAAGAGTGAAGCTGTTTCCTGTGGGAATACGTCCTTGGAATAAAGCTCATTAAATCTGAACTCTAACCAGTGAGAGTAATTGGTTATAGGTGACCAAACATGATTCCTATTAATTGTATTTTTAGCAGAGAGGCTTTACAGTGGAAGTGGAAAAAATATGCATGAGCTTTTATTAAAAAGTCAGGTATGGTTTGTGGACCACTGCTTGGCTTGTTCTTATTTTTTATTTATTTAACGTCCTAATCTACAACGTAATACCTTATTATTATGCAGTAAAACATGAATATGTAAGAAGCAGCTCCCGCTGAAGAGAAAATTAGGTGTTTGCACATTGGGAATGGGAGGAAGGGAGACTGATGTAGACAGCAACAGGGGAGCAGGGTTTGCAGAGGGACAGCGCTGAGGCAGAATTCAGCGCTGACCTTTATGTCTGATCCTCTGACTGGGACCAGTCTGGTCCGAATGCATTCAACCCTCTACATCTTTCAGGAATGTTTGTCTTTGTTCCAACTTTGAAAGTCGCCTCTCTCTATTTATCAGGTTTTTTTTTTTAAATAAAATAGCCCTAAATGTTCTTGTTCATTGTGAAAACAACATATGATGAGTTGAATATTTGTTAGTGAGTTGGAAGCAACAAGAAGAAGAAAATAAAAATTCTCTTATTTCTTCCTAAGTAGCCAAGAGTTGCATTGAGGCTGCCTGTTGGTTCTGCCCTCTGGAACAACAGAAAATACGACTCATTTTTCTTACTCAGGTGAATGTAAGCGCAATAAATATAAACCCCCTCGTGCCTAGACAGTTGCCTTGGGAATATTAGACACTCAATAAATGTGTTTAATAAATATTTGATTACAGTTACTCTGTTCTCTCTTCCCATGAGGTTTTGGGCAACTTTGATTGATGACCCTCCTATTTGGGATAACTAGATTACCTCCACTCTGAGGGCCAACAGGTTTGGACTTGGGTGTGTGTTAGTCTGTACATCAGACTGAGGCTGGGTGGAGACCCAGTCCAGGAGACATAGAATGTGCATCGCCAGTGAGAGTGTGATCCTAGCTTTGATTGTGGACTTGAGATTGAAGAGGAAGAAATTTTAGGAAGACTGTCTTTGTAATTACTCCTTTACTCTTAATTGACTGTTTCCCTAACCCCAGATGTCTGTTCTTGGAAATGTGGGGGTAATAAGTCTGGGTATCAGATGGGTGGGCCAATACAGCTGCAGCTCTGACCTGACACTGACTGATGTCTCACGTGTGTATTCTGGGAGTCGTCTGTGATTGAGAAGTCCTGTCGTGGCCTCATAGCACCTGCCTCCTCCCATGTAGGTAAAACCCACCGTTGGCCGGTTCTGGGAGGGTGTAGCGTGATCCCACAATCAGAATAATCACAGGATGAGGAGGTAAGTGGAGAGAAATACAAGACAAGCAGGGTAAGACTTTGTAGGAAGACTTCATGGAGCAGATTTTTTTCTTGATCATTGTCGATAGGCTTCAGAGGTCTTTCTACTGATGATGTTACTGACACTGTATTAAATCAGGAAAAAGTATAAACTGTCCACATACAAGAATACTGAAAGATTGTTATTTATGTGCACTGGGTAAATAATAATGACTACAGGGGGATGATGCGCTCCTCCCCACCCCCAACCACCATGGCTCTCCTCCCGCGCCCCAGTTATTCCTATTTCTGCATCTTAACAGATACTCCAAGAGAAGAGCACTTTCTGCTCTAGTCAGTTTTTAACAAAGGCCTGAAAAGTCTTCAACTATGACAGTAATTACCAACCTTTTCCACAGGGGATATTAAAACAAACATACAGAGAAGTGCAAAAATTATAATGATATAGATCAATGAATCTGCACAAAGGGGAGCACGCTAGTGTAAACAGTACTAAGATGACTAAGAGCAATAAATGAATATTGCCTTAGCATTGCAGAAGCCCTCCTCGCGCTCCCTGCCATCACATCTCCCCTCAAAGGACACTACTCTCCAGCTTAATTAATGTTAGATTAATTTTGTCTCCTTTTGGACTTTATGAAATAGAATCAAAAGATACTGAGTTTTGAGTGTATGGACATTTTTTGAGATACAGGATCCATAGCTCTCTCAGTCTGAAAAAAAGATTAACAAGCATTGCTGGAGATTCTTACAGGAGAATTATGGTCACACTAATTATAGTTCAAGATGAGGGAAGCCGTGAAACCTTGTAGCAGAGAGTATGACATACAGAAACGGTCACAAAATCGATGACACCACAGAAGTGACCTCCCACTAAGGGAAAAATAGTTTATACTGATCATTAAAAAAATAATGCCTTTAAAGGTAGAGAAGCATTTGTAAACCCTATTCTGTGAGAATATAGTTAAGATATGCTGACTAAAAAAAACAAAACAAAACAAAACAAAAAAAACCAGAGAACTTTGTAATGAGATGGAGCTCTCTAGAATAACCCAGTGGCGGAAATAAGAAAGTAGTATTTAACTTGTGATTCATTCATTCATTCAAGCATTTATTGAATACCTTTTGTAGTTAAGACATTTGATAGTTACTGTGAACATATTAATAAATAAGATGCAGTTACTGCCCCCAGGAAACTTACAGTATGGGAGTAATAAGAAAGTTCTAGTTCGGCGTGATATGTTCTATGACAAAGGAAAGCATGAAGGTGGACAGTTAAACTAGAAACTATTCTGAGGGTTCTGATGGAATGTAAAAGGTTAGTTAGGGCCCTAGAATAATGATGGGGGTTGTGTGTGTGTGATATGTGTATGTATATGCGCACGCACGTATGCTTACTAGGGAGGGGTGGGGCATTTCTCCTTTGTCTCTTGGATAAAGTCTAAACTCACTGCAGTGAGAATTGGGGTTTGGCTTTTGCCAGTCTTGTCAGCCATGCCCAGTTTTCTGCTCTGTCTTCTCCAAGGCCCTTTCTCCCCACTGCCTGTGCTCAGGCCCTTTCTCATGCTGATCTTCAGCTTGTACGGGTCAGTACCACCCATAATCCCTTCCCACTGTGTGGTTATCCATTCTGATGGGTCAGTGCTTAAACATCCTTTACTGCACTGGTCTTCGGACAGTTTTGATAGCATGTGCTGGCCTTTTTTGTAGCAGTCCTATCCGTGCAGCAGAGCTCAGCTGAAATGCTGTCTGCCCCATGAGGGCTCCCCTCTCCCTCCAGTCCTTCCAGCCTGATGGGACTGGACATTTCTTACCCAGTAGTAATGCTTTTAAATCAGTGTTAGGTTCACATTTTACCTTGATTTAGAGCTGTAAAAGCGTATATCTTTTACTAGGTTGTAAATTTCTAGTGATCTATTGTCCTTTAACTTTGCATAATACTTTGTAATTATTTGCTTTCTCACTTTATCTTGTGATTTAGCGCTGTGTAGATGTATCTTAGCTCCCTCCTTAGGTGGTGAACTCCTGGAAGACGGCGATCATAATTAATCTTTTTTATGTGCCTCATAGATATATCTGGTACACTAATGGGCACCCAAGAATTTATTGAATTAATGATTTTTTCATTGATATCTTGGCAGAAATGTCACAAAGGCTGAGAATTTTTACAGCCAGAGATTTCTAAGATATAACATCAGCTATTGGAAGTGTCTTGGTGATAGAGAAGAAACTTTGGAGATACATGTATGTGTATCTCACTAGCATTTAGAAACCAGAAGTATCTCATATCTAAAAAGATTACCTAAGTTTTGTCTGAAATCATGCACAGTAATACGTTCCACTTTTTTCCACAATGTTTTACATTACATTGTGTCCTAATTCCTATCTAAGTCTTTTATGTTGAAACTAAGATCTTTGCCTTTGAATTCATTGGTATTTTGATACTGTGAGAGGTTTTTTTTTTTTTTAATTGTAATTTTATGGGACTTAGAGACTCTCAAAAATCACAGCATAAAAGTCTGAGAAATAGCTGTGAATTTTGGTGTCACTGGTGTGTGGGAATTTGAAGTGGGGGGAGTGCTGTTTTTAGGTGAGCTTCCTCAGAGTAACTGATGAGTAGAGCATCCTGACTGGGAAGTCCTACAGAAGATGATTTTTATATGAACATTGTTCTAGTTGAGTTTAGATGTGTAGGAGTTCCTTTTCTGTTTCACTTAAAAGATTGGCACCCAACAAAAATTGGCTGAATTCGTTGAAATGACCACTCAGTTAAGCACGCATTGACTGGCGGGATGAGGAGGGACCCATGGTGCTCAGACAGAAAAGCAAGATTCAGTCCTGATCTCTTACTCCTCTCACTGCATTAATTTTCTCACAGTTAAGATTTCAGACTTTCTATGTTCTTGCAGCTTTCTCATCGCAGATTAGTACTGTTACCAAACCGAACTTGGGTCCCTTTCCTGTCACACAGCAAGCCAATCTCCTGACACCAGATTGGGGCTACAGAAAGTGCAGGAAGTACAGCATTTATTGCAGGGCATCAAGCGAGGAAACAGGCAGCTTATGCTCAAAAGACCCCAACTCCCCCATGGCTTTCAGGGAAGCGTTTTTAAAGGCAGTGCTTAGGGTTGAAGCTGCAGGGTGCATGACTTTCCCCTGATTGGTTGTTGGTGAGGTAACAGGGTGATGTTTTGGGCATCATACTCATCAATCTTCTGGTTCCAGCCAGAATGGGGTCTGCCTGCTTGGGGTCAGCAGGAAGTCACCATCCTCTACCTGGTGGGAAGTCTTTATCTCCTGCAGAGCAACTCAAAATATGTGTCAGATTGTTATGTCTGTCCCTTGAGGAGGAACTAGGACTCTGCTTTATTACTGCACTGGTTTTCCTGACTGCTTCGCCTTCATTTCTGCATTCTCTCACTTCCCTAATTAATAACGGCTTGGGTCTGCTCTTTGGAAATCAGGGGAGGCCTAGGAGACTAAAGCCTTTTGCTACAAACAAGAAATGGGGGCAGGTGGGAGTAGGTGGAGGGGCCTTTGTTCTCAGGAGTGCCCTGCAGTGTCTTGCTCGGTTTAAGTCCTCCCTCTGGGCTTTGGTGCTGCCTAGTCCTGAGGGGGACCAGGGTGGGACAAGAAGGGAATGAAGTTTGGGATAGAGAGGTGAGTTGTTAACTCAGCAGGGGAACACAGTTATAGGGGGCTCGGTTTCAGTACCACTTTTCAGAGTGATCAAGTGGGTACAAAGGATGACTGTTATAACTGATTCTCCAACTAACTGCACCCCGGCCAAACTGCTTTCAAAGTATAATTTAAATAACATGTGGGAGGCTAGCTGTGTAAAACTAGCTTCTAAAGCCTTTATCAGTGTAATTAACCCAGGCATCTGGCAGCAAATCTCCACCCATGAAGGAATCTATGACTTGTCTGTCTACACGTGAATAACTTAACAGTCTTGTGCTCTAGGTCCCATTCCTTGCAGGTGGCCTTGGCCTCCAGGTTGGGAATTGTGTAGTGAAAGAACAGGCATGGACTTACTAGTTAGATGAGGATTCAGAATCTGATTCTGTGACTTCATTACTGAGATGTAATTTACAACTGTAATGTAATGAAATTACATTACAAGTAATTTCACTTCCTTGGGCTGTAGTTTCTTGCTCGGTGGTATTTCAGGGACAAATCTACCAGAGTATTCAGAGAAATCTTGATGAAGAAACATATCACTTTTTGGGCTGGCTATACACGACTTGGATAAACCGAGAGGGTGGAGGGTGACCCTTCAGAGCTATGGTGTGATGAGTTCTAGAACAGTTGAGTATGCATATGATGCGGTTTTAGGCAAAGCTGTAAATAGTCTTTCACAGTTAATACTCTGCATGCAGTAATTGTACAACTACTTAGAAAGGTTGTAAGCACTTATATTGTGGTTGGAATGAAGGAACAAAGTGTCTGGCTCCTCTGGTTCTTTTCTGTTTTTAATCAGCTTTGTTCAGGATTAACTTCACTCAATAAAATTCATCCATTTTAAACATACAATTGAATTAGTTTTGAAGTGGTGAACGGTTGTATTCACCACCGCAGTCAGACTGAAATACGTCCCTCATCCCCAAAAGGTCCCTCCTGTCGCTTGGCAGTCGATCCCTAACTCCCACACTCTGGCTCCTGGAGCCTTCTAGAATGGAGCAAGTGGAGTTACACAGTTTGTTTTCTTTGTGCTGACTTTTTTCATTCATGTCACTATGTGTGTCAGTAGTTTGTACCTTTTCACTGTTGAGTAGGATTTCCATTATACAGATTCACCACGATTTTATTTGTTCATTTAATGGAGTCGGTGGACTTGATTCTTAAGAATTGCCTTTTTAGTTGGAATCTTTTTTATTATCATTTTTTCAGGTGACTCTTTGGGAGGAACGTTAGTTCTTTTAGTTGGAACCAAACAAATTTCCAAGTTGTCAGTTCAACCCTAGAGGTCTTGTAAATAGTAGTAGACACTTGTATACAAGTCCCAATCTGCTGTATCTTAGTGAAAAATTCTGCAGAATTCTTGCTCAATATTGTTAGTTTTTATGGAATAAGACAGTAAGTATAAATAAGTATGTAACTGTTGTGGAATAACCTGGTGTCAAGTAATTGAACATACATTGTGATCTTGATAACCTCCAATATATGTGTCGGTTGATTGCAGTCCACCTGTGACTATAATTTTCTCACTGATTGGAATTTATTTTAACTAATGTTCAAGCATTTCATGGCACAGTTGAAAATGTACTTCCTCTATGCTTTAATAGACATAGAAAGGAAATGTGTACTTTGCTTAAGGAATACAAAAGACCTTTGGTTTAGCTTGATTCTTATAAGCCTAGACTTAAGCACTGTTTAGTCATTTGCTTTGGCAAGTTTTTATTAAAAAGTATTTATGCAATCAAATGACTAAGCTCTGTGAGCATGCCAGCATTATTGGGTCTTTGAATCAAAATGATGGAAGGTAAAAATGATTAGCACATTTAAAAGAAAATTTATAATAGGGGTCTTAGTATTAAAGAACCCTACACAACAAACTGTGAGGACATATTTATCTTGAATTATTGATTGGATTAGTTTAGTAATATATTTTAGTCTGTTGGTTATCAAATGCTATAAATCAGAGATCCCAAAGTTATCCATGCGTAGCTCTGAATCATTCCGGGGTGTTGGAGGAGAGGGGAAATGTGTATGCCAAGTTGCTATGTTTGTCGGCTCATGCATGAAGTCAAAATAAATTTTCAGAGTGAGATCATTTTGAGCAGCTGCAGGAAGTCAGTTTACAACTAAATTTAATCAGAGGCATTGTTCTTTATGGCTTTTCTATTTCATAAAGTATGTTCCTGACAAAATCATTTTCC
Source organism: Camelus dromedarius (assembly GCF_036321535.1). NCBI lineage: Eukaryota > Metazoa > Chordata > Mammalia > Artiodactyla > Camelidae > Camelus > Camelus dromedarius. The sequence continues at coordinate 9,460,848 of NC_087442.1, forward strand.
TTTCCTGTACCGTGGATGGAGTCTTCAGAAATAAATTACCTTCAGATGATTTTTAAGAGAAACCTGCATCGGTCAAAAGTTTTAAGTAACACATGGCTCTATTAATTTTACTTAAAAAAAAAGTTGAATTTTTCTGGTACTTGTTAATACCATTTAAGAGCTCAGGTATTTCATCACTCCTCTTTTTTTGCTTATTTTCAATATATCATTAGATTGCTGAGTTAAGTAATAATTGAGCATAATCACATAATACCACATATACGTTGTATATTTATATGATCACATATATACCACAAGTATGTAATATATAATACATATTATATATAAAATGTTTATATAAAATATATAATCACATGATACCATGTATATAATTATATGTGAATATATATTTGTAATTTTTTAAAATTGTGGTATGGTCCCTGTCTGATTTTTCACATTTAAGTGAATGCATATACCTGCATGTTTGCACACAGACACCTAGCACACCTAGATACTTCCTGCATGTATTTTTGTTATGAAAATTTTGATTTTGTGTGATTGGACCAAGAGGAAGCCAGATAACTCCAGCAACAAGACTGCAGGTATTCTTTGTTGACACATCATCACAGGACATGAAATTTGAGTTGACGATGGGATTGTACCTGAGCCAGCTGTGGCCTTCCTGTTGTTAGGGGACAGAAAAGTGACAGCTGGAATTCAGCTAACAAAAGCTGGTCAATAAACTTTGCGGGAAAATATCCAAGTGGCAATTATACCAAGATGAGCCCTGAACCATCACTTGTAACCCTAGGTTATGGATCTGAGAGTTGGGTTCCTTGAAGACTTCAGTTTCACCTCTGCAGCCAGAGAGGTCAAGACTGAAGGAGCTAAAGAGTCTCAGAGAGGGCATTTAAAATACAGCAGAATATACGTTACCACCCTGAGAAAAGTCCCTGTGTGTGTGTGTATGTACGTAGTATATGCGAATGGCTTAACTCTGGGCATTCGTGGGCTTAGGAAGTAGAAGATGGACTGCTAGAAAAAGCCAGGAAGGGAACTGAAAGGATGAGCAGGAGAATATTCGTCTGTACATGCCGAGGCTGAAGGGAACTGGAATAACAAAATCAGAAATAGAAAAAGTGTTGACTTACTCTCTAAACTCTAAGATTTAAAACGGCAGTTAGCACTTCTGTTGAGGGAGATTAGCGGTCCTTCTGCTTGGACGATAGTGAAGAACATGCTGTCTCTCCCCACAGGAATCGTGAACTCTTTATTTTTGACCTTGAATGTCAAGTTCCTTCCATTTCTGCTGAATACCTTGTAGGGGTGCTTGATGCCGTGGGTCTGCCGCTCAGGGCTAGAGGACCATGGAGGGGGAGCTGTTTACCCATGAGCACTCTTCATTTTTTTGCGGGGGGCTAATTAGGTTTATTTATTTATATACCAGAGGTACTGGGGATTGAATCCAGGACCTCATGCGTGCTAAGCACGCGCTCCACCAATGAGCTGTGCCCTCCCCTCCTTGCATCAGCACTCTTTAACCGTGGCTATTTGAAATATTTGTGCCATCTAAATACTGGCCTCCTACTCAGCGCATCGTTTAAAACACCCCTGGAATGCCCATTGAAATGCCCAAGGAATCAGTTTTAACATCAAATGAAGATACTTTTTAATAGAATACTACATCTGAGTCATCTGTGAAAACTATTCTAAAAAACTTCTTGTAAAAATTCACTTATAAAAATCACTCTTTTGCTTTCTTCCTAGTGTTATAATCCTTATCTTTCAAAGCATGGCCCCTTTGTTGTGTTTCCTGGTAACTTCCAGTTTCCATGTCTAAGTCAAGTGTAAATTCTCTAAATAGCCCTTTACTGTCACTCCATGTTATGTTGAAATTATCTATGAGTGTTTCTGCTTAATTGGACAAAATTCCTTGTTCTTGTTTTGCTTGTCTTTTGAAATAGTCCTTGTACCCAGGGTGAGGTTTGATAAATATATTTTTTAATTGATAAGTATTACTTCTTTTAGATAGTTTTCCCTGAGAATAGTAATTTCCCTACAGATTAGCCAGTAGATGACAAATTCTGAATGAACTAAGGGCACTTGTTGGCTAGATTTCTTACTTCACCAGGTCAGGTTCAGTCACTCCAAGTCTGTTTCAGTCCATTTGTCCTCTGCGTGTCCTTGCTGGATGACCTTGTATTGAGTGGATCTCTTTCATGGCGTTTATCACAGCACATTGAAATCTACCTGTCTGCCTGTCCCACCAGCCTGTCACCCCAATAAAGGCTTATTGTCCAGCTGTTTCATTGTCTCAGCCCCAGAAACAAATTCACTATATGCTTAATATTTATTAAAGAATGATTAGACATGATGTTTCATAAAATTTTAATATATTTTTCTATCATAAATGAAGTATGAAAGCATGTTTCTGACCCAGTAGAGTAATTCTTAAAATATTGTTTTTTTTCAGCACTGATTATCGTCAGAGACTGAAACTAAAAGCTCTTCAGTAAATGTTGTTAGGAATGTCTTGTGCAGATTTTTTGTGTCCCCGGGGGTTCTCAGTTGTAAACAAGTGGAAAAAAAAAAACTGACCAATTTAAAGAACAACAAGAAATCCTGTAAACATATTATAATTATCAGAATCAGTGGGAAGCTGGGAAAGTGTGCATGAAGCTGGAAACCAGACCCAGGGCTTTGTTTGTGCTTGGAGTACAAGCCAGGTCTCTGGTGCTGCAGGTGAATTCTCTACAGTCCCCCTCACTGTGTTTCAGAGCCCGTGATTGACTGGCCGAGCTGAAGTGCTTAAGGGGATGCCTGCCCTTGCCCTTGTTTCTGGGGGTGGCAGGAGTGAACACCTGACTCCTGTCTGTTTCTGGAGTGGGCTGTGCCCAGGATCAAGACTCACACTAGGTTAGTTTCTGTAAACGTGGGTAGAGATTGACAAATGCAAATACAGTTGCAGACAAAACCAAGCCATTCCTAAAAATTCCATCCACAAGGACTTTGGCATTCATCATGCCCTCATCCAGTGGTCCTGATCATTCTCTTCTGTATTTCCCACTCCAAATGCACCTCCCTAACTTGATATTTATTGTGATGTAAAATGCCCCTAGTTATGAGATTTTTTCTTCTTCCCCCTCTTAATGACAGTGAAATTAAATGGTTACCTGCCATGCATTTAAGTGATAAAAAATACCTCTCATGCATTCAGAGAAATTTAATAAGATTCCTCCAACGTTTTAAAAATAAAACGTATGGTATACACTTGCTTAGTTTTATAAAAACTTGTTAATCAGAGGATTCTGTGTATCTTCCCTTCTTTCATGTTATCATATATTTTTTTTCTAAGTAAACTCTTTTAAATTCCATTCTTACAATTAATGATTTTCTGGGAGAGGGGGTGTGTAATGTTTTTTGGAAATCTTTTGCACTTCACAGAAATGTTCCTCTTTGCAGGGAGGGTATAGCTCAAGTGGTAGAGTGCATGCTTAGCATACACGAAGTCATGGGTTCAATCTCCAGTATTTCCATTAAAAAAAAAGTTCGTCTTAATGAAATATTACCAAGACAAATTACATTGTACAACATAGGACTTAACTTTATCTGGTCTGGATCTCTGTGACAAATGAGTAAAAGAATACAGGGTTTTGTCTGATATATAATGTGTAAAAAAAGGTTTCATTACTTGAAAGCACAGTTTTGCTTTAAGAATACAATAATACAATTTTTCTTTTACAAAATTTCCTTGGTTTGTCTTATTTTAGATGAAATTTCCCCAGACTTATTCCTTTATTTAAAAATATTGATAAATTTATAAACAGAAAAAAAAAAAAAGAAACTGCTCTGACTCGAAGCATAGTACTTAAAAAGGCACCTGAAGCTCGGAGGTGTAGGACGCAGTTCTCTTTGCACAGCTATCATCATGTATTTTACTTCATGCAGCATTCACTTATTTATCACTAGCGGCCTCTAGTGTGTATTCAATTTTTTTCCTGCTAGGCTGTAAATTAGTAGGTTATTAGTAACTGGAGAGCAGTTCCCCATGTTAGGAACAAGAAAAATAACTATAGTTTCTGTCATCTTAGCATTATATCTGTCAGGGAAAAGAACATTTCCACATAATGGTGTAGTCTTATGATTCCTATTACCAGTAATAGGGCGTTCACAGTGAGTTTCCTCCGCGTGGCAGCTGCTCTCCAAAGTGTACCTCTGATACCCTGGGAGAAAGAGTCGATGGTCACACACTGCACTGACGCCTTCTAGTGTTTTTCAGAGGATGGAATCACATTCCAATACAGGTGGCAAAGGTTACCGCAACCAGAGATTGTAGCCAAATCGTACAGCAGAAATCTGAACCCAGCTGTCCTTCTTTGTTCAATTCCAAACAAAACTATGTTCAAGTGATTTTTGAAGTAATCATAATTACAAATAAAAATATGAAAATAGTTTAAATGGATCAAATCTGAGTTATTTAGTATTTACCTTTAGTTTTTGGTTTTTAACTTTATTCCTTTTTTTTTGTTTTTAAGGCACACCCTCCCCTACCCCAGCCCACCTGCCCGCTTATAGAAGTAATTCAGTTTCATTACAATGAACTTGGAGAATACAGGAAGATAGATACAAAGTAAAACATAATAGTTTCAAATCACCTAGATTCTTACTGTTTATATTTTTGCACACGTTTTCAATTTGATATTTTTGTTTCTCTTACTGAGTGTATCTATGTGCATATGTAATAACATAGGAGTTTTTATGTATATACTTTACATCATTAATGGTTGATAAATAAGGGTGTAACAGATATATTCACAAGTGAATACATTATGTCATTAAATAAAAATTTTATCTGTTACATTCTTATCAAACCATTCTCCATGTATCAGGAATATATGTGGTTCATAATCTTACAACTCTGATGAGTGGAAACTTAGATACATTTTATTTAATTTTATTTACTTTTTAATTATTTTTTATTGAAGTGTAGTTGATTTACAATGTTAGTTTCAGGTGTACAGTGAAGCAATTCACTTATACATATACATACATATATGTATTTTCAGATTTTGTCCAGTATATGTTATTGCAAGAAATTGAATATTATTACCTATGCTATACAGTAGGTCCTTGTTTATTTTATATATAGTAGTGTGTATCTGTTAATCCCAAACTCCTAATTTATCCCTTCCCACCTTAGATGTGTTTTATAAGTAAAATTTTGTGTGAGTTTACTTAAAATAGTTTAATGAGAATGAACATACGAGGTCAAAAGTTATGACCTCGTATTTTGAATCCAAGTTGACAGTTTGCTTTCCAGAATATTTGTACTTATCTTCACTTTTATCAACAATGTAAGATCATATTTCTCTCCACTCTTGCTGGCTTTGTTCATTTATTGCTGTATGATGCAGGAAATTATGTTCAGTTGTTATTTTAGCATATTTTAGATAATGTACTCATTCCATATAAAGGACATTATTGTAAAAACTTGGGCTGCAGGGAACAAAATGTCTGACTTCCTTCAACTTTTATGGAGGTAGATACTAAGTCAGATAAATAATGAAAATGTAAAGTATATGACTGGTGATCAGGAGGACAAAAAAGCAGAAGTTATAGCATATTTGTGATAGGGCAGTAGCAATTAAAGTGAGGAAACCTCACTAAGAAAGTGACTTTTTTTTTAAATTGACATACAGTTGATTTACAATGTTATGCAATCCCACTCCTGGGCATATATCCAGAGAAAACTCCAATTTGAAAAGATACATGCACCCCGATGTTCATAGCGGCACTGTTTACAATAATCAAGACATAGAAGCAACCTAAATGTCCATCGACAGATGAATAGATAAAAAAGATGTGGTGTGTATATATATGTGTGTGTGTGTATGTATGTATACACACACAATGGAATATTGCTCAACCATGAAAAAGCATGAAATAATGCCTTGTGCAGCAACATGGATGGACCTAGAGATTATCATAGTGAGTGAAGTAAATCAGACAGAGAAAGACAAATATCATGTGCCATCACTTAAATGAGAAAGTGACTCCTGAGTTAAGACCTGGAGGAAGCGAAGAAGGCGTCACTTGGCTATCCACAGGAAGAGCATTGCAGGCAGAGGGAACACCTGTGTGGACAATCTGAGACCTGAGAATGGTATCACTTACCTTTTGCTGCATAACAAACTGCTCCAAAATTTAGTGCCTTTAAACAACAGTGATTTATTGTTGTTGATAATCCTAAAGGACAGCTGGGCAGATCTGGGCTCACTCGTGTCAGTCATATGGTTTGGGTAGGCACTTCTGCTGATGGAGACAGGACTTGCTCACATGTCTGAAGGTTGGCTGCCTGTAAGCTGGGTCCCCTGACTCTTATCTCTTCTCCGTCTTTCAGCCTCTCTGCCTTAGGCTTGCCCACAGTTGTTCTCATGGCGACAGAGGAGGTTTCTAGGACAGCAGAGGGCTCTCTTTGAGGCCTTGGTTTAGGCTGCCATGCCACCATCATTTGCACTGTATTTTGTCAGTCCAAGCAAGGCATGAGGTTAGTCCAAATTCAAGTGGGGGAGGAACAGGCTTGTATTTTTAGTACCTTTTGATAGAAGGATCTGGAAAGTCACCTTATAAGGGAGTATGTGTGGAGAGAGGACAATAATTGTGGGGATAATTTTGCAAACCATCTGCCACCAGTAGAGAGAATAAGAGAGGATCTCTTTAGGAGGAGAGTGTTAGAAAGGTAACTAAGGGTAGATCTTGTCGGACCTTTGCAGGTAAAACAAATGATTTACTCCTCACAAGATGGGAAGCCCCTGGGCTATTTTAGTAGAGGATCTGATCCGTGTTCTAGTGTGAAAGATGGTAAGAAAGCACAATTCAGAATATACTTTGCAGGAAGTCTCTAGAACTTGCTGGTAAACCAGCTATGAAGAGGGAAAAAGAAGAATCAGGAGTGACTAAGGATTTGGGCCTGAACAAGTGGAAAAGATTGATTTTCCACTTGGTGAGATTTGGAAGACTGTGAGAGGGACAGTGCTGGTGGGAAAGAAAGAGCGGAGACTCAGTGATTTCATGTGCAGAGTCTGAGGTGTTTATTACACGTATCTGACGTTGAGTAGCTTGTTGAATACACGGGTCTGGAGTTGAGGGAAGATACAACCTTCAGAGCCATCAGTAGACAGAGGGCATTTAAAGCCAGCAACCTGGTAAGATAACGTAGTAAGTGTGGACAGAGGAGGAAGGAGGCCCAGGGACTGAGCCGTGGGTACTGCAGTGTTAAAACATCCAAGTGAAGTGTAAGCCCTGTCGGGTGGGCAGAGCAGGAGTAACCAGGGAGTCAGAGGGAAAACCAGGAAACTAGTTCTTCAGTCAAATGAGGAAGAGGGATCAAAGAACAGAGAGTTGTCGGTTGTGTTACATGCTCCTGATGGTTAAAGTAACAGGAGAGAACTGATCGTTAGACTTAGCAATACAGCAATACGGAATCTTTGAAGACTGAAAACGTAAAAGCTATAAATACACAAACATATATATACAATGATTATAAATTACGCATATTATATACATATGCCCACACATTAAGGTGTTTAAATTCCTTCTCTTTGTGTTATAGCTTTTGTCTATTTGATTTTTCCTATTTGATTTTATTTCCATTTGAATAATCTATTGGTCTCAACTCTATTTGAACAAGGATAGCTACCTTTTTGTCTTTTGTATTTCTACTGAATGTTTTCCCTCGTGTGCCTTTTTACGTTTGTTAAGGATATTCATCATCTAATGATCTTACGACTTCAAGGTGACCTATTCCTAAGCCATTATCATCTGATTGAATTCTTTCAGCTTCCTACACGACACTGTCATTACTAAGTCCTATAGGGAACTCCCCGGGCTCTTGTCCCTGTCTTTTAGGGTAATGGTTCACACAGCCATCTACGATAAAACAAACTTGCAAGGATGGGAAATACAGTATTTACTTTAGCAGGTCAGCATATGCATTAAGTTCTTCTGTTTTTCTTCAGTAGGACTGAGTTCCTGCTTTGGGGGAAGCTGTGGGGGGAAAGGAAGAACGAGTGCAAACACTATACTAGCAGAATGGTCAGCTAAGCTGCTGATTACGCTCGGCTTTGGAAAATTTGGGAGGAGCGGACAACCTATTAGTGACCCTAATGGCATTTATCACGAGCTCTTTTTATTGAATTCTGTGTATTATTTCTCCCCTGAATCACAGAGAGAAGCGTAAAGCCGATAAATTACACAAAGTAATTCACTGTCAGTGAGCCGGACTTTTGCGTTTGAGGAGGTGAAGAATTGGCATTAACCTGTGTGATGCTTTGCAGCTCTTTCATGTTTGTAAATAAGACAAGACGAAAGCTTCCTCCCTGCACTGTGTCAAGCTTGGCGTGAGTCTCCTCAACATACGTAGTGCTTTCTGGCCCTCCCCTGCACCCCCGCCACTGCTGCCTTCTCGGAAAATAGCCCCAGAGCTTGCTTCCTCTTCAAATAACCTCTCTCATCCCTTTTCTCTCCTCCTCACTTTTGGAAAATAAGTAGTTACAGCGAAGGGCAGAAGGAGAAAGTGACCTATTAAGAGCCAGAGGAATCATTTCCTGGTACAACTGTGATTGCGTATAGTGTGCAGATCCCTGTTCTGGAGCTAAAAGCCACAAAGTCATTCTTCTGGTGCTTTCAAGACTGTGATATCGCTGGCCACGTGTGAATACAGGTGACTGAGGGATAAATCAGCTGGGAACGCAGAAACGAGGGGGTGATGTCATGGTGCGTGTCCCCTGCGCATCTCTTTTGTTTGCTAACGTTAGTCCTCTCACCGCTCATCTTCCCGCCTGCTTTTCTTCTCTCCGCTGCCTGGACGTGTTTATTATTTTTTCTCTCTTATCCTCTTGTCACGATCTTTATTCAGTGACAACTTTCCATGCAGGATCAACTATTTTGAAGCCTCTCCTCCCCTTCCTCTGACTGGCCAGTCCCCCTGGCTGGTCTGTGCTCTGCACCATTCTGTGCTTGACTTGGAGGGTCCATGAGTCTCTTCTGTAACATCCAGGCTTGCACTAAACACTGTTTGGGGCTGTAGTAACTTTTGTATCTTCAGCGTGGCACACATAGTATGCATTTCATAGATACTTGATAAGCTGAATTAAATACCCTGTATATGGAGGACTTGCGAGTATAAAGTTTTACCTCTGACTTCCCCTCAGAGCTCTCTGCATTTACAGCTTTCAGATGAACTTCTATCATCTCAGATTCCAGCTGTCTAAAACTTACTATTTTGTTTTAACCAGTGACATTAAGATTAAATCAAATTTCTGAGATTTAAATGCTGCTTTTACTCTTTTAAAGTCAACATTGTTTACTGTTTTGGAAACCATCGAGAGGTGATTAGCAGGACGGATGGAACTGGTTTATAGATGCCTTGATGACGAGTCTGTCTTCAGGAATAGATGCTCCTCACGTGTGGTGACTTGATAGAAGAGCGTCACCCTGAATCATTGTACTTGCCATGTATCTAGTTGGGTAGCAATTAGCCCGAGGTAAATGGTGACCCAGTCTCTTTATCACTTATCCACAAACCTCATTTCCATCCTAAAAGTTGATAATGAGTCTTTTACAAACAGCAGCTTGCAGGAATGATGAAAGACAATAAAATGACTCTGGGCTGTGTGCTTTAGTATATATAATAAATTCTGTTTTCTGGGAACCCACTGTATAAATATGATTTAGTAGAAAAACCGTCTTTTCACAAAAACTCTTGTTTAGGTCTTGACACATTATTTACCTCTGGGAAAACTTGCGAGGTAATGTGCCATATACGAAATTTATTTTAATAAACTGTTTATGGTATTTGATGTGTATTATGTGATTCAACATGTGCCTCCTTTTTGGTCTCCATGTTTTAGTGTAAATATTCTATAAATTTTGCTTCTGGGGTGCTCACTTCTTAGTGTTTTCATCTTTCTTTGACACTCTTTGGAGCAGAGGAAGCAGTACATTGTGGACAGAGTCGGTATTAAATTTTAAAACTACTTTTCTTCTAAAACATTTTTACTTCAGATTCTGCTGTTGAATTTATTTGTTTTTTTCTTCTTTATATCTCATCCTTCCCGTGTCCCAACTTGACAGGCCATTAATTAAACATGTAAACTGGTTCTCTGGAATGGAAATAATCCCATTCCCAAACTACTGATTGGTTAGGTAGTGCTGACCGAGCTTTGCGAATCGGGCAGAGCCACAAAGGCAGACCCACTTTCTCCTTCCGTGGAGAGAAGGTCCTCCCCAGGGCTCAGGAGAGTCACTGACAACACACTCCACCACCTGCATGTGAAATACTGAACTGCCAGCACTGGGGAGGCAGTACAGCGGTCTCTGATCTCGCCTTCTAATATGTGCTTGGTATAACTGTCGTAGTGGCTGACCAAGTGTTATACCAAATATTAAGTTTTTTTAATTAGATATGTAATTTATAAGATTGCTGTTAAATATTTTGTCCATTGTAACATTCGGGGTCCTGAATCACATTTGAAATTGTGTATTTGTTAATGAGAAAATGATTTTCTAAAATGTACCTTTTTCAAAATTTGAGGTGTGTCTGAACTGTAAAACATTATTAAATTATATGGATTATTTATACATTATGAATCTATAAATAAATGTTAAATATAGTTATATAATTTAATGGGGCAATTTAAGCTAGTGTGAATAATCAGTAAGATAAAAATATATGTAGAAAAATTGAAATACCTAACTTACTTTAATGACATTTGATTTTAATTAATATCAATTTCATTGTGTATATAAATGTAAATATCAAAGTTTATTCTCTTAGTGGTCATACTACATTCCTGGAAGTACTGACTTACAGTGGATTATTTTGAGCAAGTGAGAAAATAAAGAATAGTATGTGTTACAGAGCAAACTTTGTGTGATGTCAACCCCATGAAATCTATTGAGTCTTAGTTTTGGCTTCAAAGAAGAGTAGGCAAACTATAGCTTGCAGGCCAGCTGCCTATAAGTAAAGTTTTATTGGAACGCAGCAGTGCCCATTATTTTCCTGTTCTCTCCAGCTGCTTTCTTGCTATCATGACAGAGTTAAGTAGTTGTGACAGAGACCTTATAACCCACAGAGCCTAAAATATTAACTCTCTGGCTCCTTAGGAAAAAATCTGCTGACCCCTAGCTTAGCATGTGGTCTATTTTGAAGAATTTTCCATGTGCAGTTGAAAAAGAATATATATACCTGCTATTGTTGGATAGGGGGTCCTATAAATACAGACACACCTCAGAGATGCTGTGAGTGTGGTTCCAGAACACTGCAATAAAGCAAGTCACACAATTTTTTTGGCTTCCCAGTGCATATAAAAGATATATGCACTATATTGTAGCCTGTTAAGTGTGCAGTAGCATTATGTCTTAAAATACCGATGTGCATGCCTTAATTGAATAAGTTTTTTTTTTTTTTTGTAAAAAAGTGCTAACCATCATCTGAGCCTTCTGCGAGTTGTAATCTTTTTGCCTCAGTGTTGATGGCTGCTGACTGATCAGGGTTGGGGTTGCTGAAAGCCGGTGCAGCTGTGGCAATTTCTTAAAATAAGACAGCCATGAAGTACCGCATCAATTGGCTCTTCCTTTCAGGAAGATTCCTGTGCCATGCAATGTTGTTTGAGAGCATTTTACTCACATAGGACTTCTTTCAAAATCGGAATCGATCCTCCCAAACCATACGTCTGCTTTATTAACCAAATGTGTGTAATATTTTAAATATTTTACCATTATTTCAGTAATCTTCACAGTATCTTTACCAGGCATAGATTCCATCTTGAGAAACTTTTTCTGCTCATCCATAAGAAACAATTCCTCATCGGTTCAAGTTTTATGAGATTGCAGCAATTCCATCAAATCTTCAGGGTGTACTTCTAGTTTTCTTGCTCTTTTAGCACATCTGCAGTGACTTCTTCCACTGAAGTCCCGACCCCCTCAAATCATCCATGAGGCATGGAATCAACTTCCTCTAAACTCCTGTTAATATTGATACTTTTGACCTTTCCCCATAAGTCATGGATGTTCTTAATGGACTAGAGTGGTGAATCCTTTCCAGAAGGTGTTCAATATACTTTGCCCAGATCCATCAGAGGAATCATTGTCTCTGGCAGCTATAGCATTATGAAATATATTTCTTAATAATAAGACTTGAAAGTTGATGTTGCTCTTTGATCCATGGGCTGCAGAAGAGATGTTGTGTCAACAGGCATACAAACATGAATCTCATTGTATGTCTCCATCCGAGCTCTTTGGTGACCAGGTGCATTGTCAATGAGCAGTAATATTTTGAAAGTAATTTTTTTTTTTGTGAGCAGTAGGTCTCAACAGTGGACTTAAAATACTCAGTAAACCATGGTGTGAACAGATGTGCTGTCATCTAGGCTTGATACTCCATTTCTAGAGCATAGGCAGAGTTGATTCGGCATAATGGTTAAGGGCGCCAGGATTTTCAAAATGCTAAATGAGCATTGGCTTCAACTTCAAGTCACCAGCTGTGTAAGCCCCTAACAAGAGAGTCAGCCTGTCCTTGGAAGCTATGAGGCCAGGCATTGACTTCTCCTCTCTAGCGATGAAAGTCCTAGATGGCCTATTTTTCCAATTTCAGGATGTTTTGTCTACACTGAAGATCTGTTGTTTAGAGTAGCCTCCTTCATTGATCCGATCTGGAGAACTTGCTGCAGCTTCTACATCAGTTCTTGCTGCTTCATCTTGCGCTTTCATGTCGTGGAGATGACTGCTTCCCTCATGAACCAACCTCTGCTGGCTTCACACTTTTCTTCTGCAGCTTCCTCATCTTTCTCAGCCTTCACAGAATTGGAGAGTTGAGGCCTTGCTCTTCAGTAGGTTTTGGCTTAAGGGAATGTTGTGGCTGGTTTGCTCTTGTATCCAGACCACTAAAACTTTCTCCATATCAGCGTTAAAGCTGTTTTATTTTCTCATTATTTGTATGTTCACTGGAGTAGCACTTTGAATTTCCTTTAAGAACTTTTCCTTTATATTCACAGCTCAACTAGCTGTTTTGCACAGGAGGCCTAACTTTTGGCCTGTCTTGGCTTTCGACCTGCCTTTCTCAATGAGCTTAATCATTTCTAGCTTTTGATTTAAAGTGAGAGATGTCCGACTCTTCCTTTGACTTGAACACCTAGAGGCCATTGTAGAGTTATTAACTGTCCTGATTTCATTCAGTATCATTGTTTATCTCAGAAGATAGGGATGCCCGAGGGGAGAGGGAGAAAAACAGGGGAATACAGCCCGTCAGTGGGGCGGTCAGAACACACACAGCATTTATCAGCTAGGCTCACCGTTTTACGTGGATGTGATGTATGGTGCCCTAAAACAGTTGTAATGATAACATCAAAGAGTGCTGAGCACAGGTCACCATAACAAATATAGTAATAATGGAGAAGTTTAAAATATTGTGAGAATTACCAAACTGACACAGAGATGTGAAATGAGCAAATACTGTTGGAAAAATGGCATCAGTAGACTTGTCTGACTCAGGGTTGCCGCAAACCTTCAAAGTGTTTAAAAGAAAAACAAAGCGGTGTCTGTGAACCCCAATAAAACTAAGAGCAGTAAAGAGAAGTTTGCTTGTGTCAGTGAGATGAAGTTGTCTGAGAGTGGCTCATGTTCTTACTTTTTTTGACAGCTTTTTGAGATCTATTTCACAGTCCATACAATTCCCCCATATACAGTGTACAATACAGTGATTTTTGTTATATCCACAGATATGTGCGATTGTTACTGGTCAGTCTTGGAATATTCCCATCACTTCAAAAAGAAGCTCTGTACCCTCTAACTGTCGACCCGGCTTCTCCCCCCAACCCCAACCACTAATCTACTTTTTATCTTCATGGATTTTCCTATTTTGAACTTTGATATGAGTAAATCATACCTTATGTGGACTTCTCTGACGTCATTCACTTAGCATGTTTTCAAAGTTCATCCAAGTTGAAGCTGTTCAGTATTTCATACCTTTTTATGGCCACATAATGTTCCACTTATGGCTGTACATTGTTTTGTTTATCCTCTCATCCATTGATGGGTATTTGGACTGTTTCCACCTTTTGGATTATTATGAATAACCATGCTATTAACAGAAGTGTATAAGATTTTGTCGGCACATATGTTTTTATTTTTCTTGGGTATATACCTGGGAATGGAATTAGTTGTCAAACGGTAACTCTTAATCATTTACTGCCAGACTGTTTTCTCCTCTATTCAGATCCTTTGCCCATTTTTCAATTAGATTGTGTTTTTATTATCAAAATGTAGGAGTTCTTTATATATCCCAGATACAAGTCCCTTATCAAATATATGATTCGAAATCCTTTCCCTCATTCTTTAGGCTATGTTGTCACTTTCTTGATGGTATCTTTTGAACCACAAAAGTTTTTACTTCTGATAAAGTCCACTTTATTTTTTTCTTTTGTTGCTCATGCTTCTGTTGTCTTACCTAAGAAACCTTTTCCTAATCCAAGATCATTCGATTTTACCTCTGTTTTCTTCAAAAGTGTTATATAGCTTTAGTTCTTACATTTGGGGTTTTAATCCATTTTTAGTTGGTTTTTTGTATATAGTGTGAAGTATAGGTCCAACTTTATTCTTTTGCTTGTGGCTATCCAGTTATTTTAGCTATTTGTTGGAAAGTCTTCTATTTAAAAGACAACTCTTGCCCTCCAGAATAGTCTTGGTGCCCTTGTTGAAAATCAGTTGACCTTAGATATATGGGTTTATTTGTGGACTCTTAGTTCTATTCCATTGATCTGTATGTTAACCAAGTCGCATTACCACATTATCTTGATTACTGTGCTTTGTAGGAAGTTTTGAAATTGGGAAGTGTGAGTCTCTTCTTTGTTCTTTTTTATTAACTTGGCTGTTTTGGGTCCCTTGAAATTCCATATAAAGTTTAAAATTACTTTGTCAGTTTCTACAAAAAGTCACTTGGATTCTGGTAAAGATTGTGTTGAATCTGTTGATGAGTTGAATCTGTTGATGGGTAGTATTGCCATCCTAACAATGTCAAGTTTCTAAAGAAGTGCACTTCTTTTGGACAGATTGCTGGAAAGATACAAAATACTGAAACTGACTCAGAAAAGATAGGCAATTTGAATAGACCTATAGAAGTAAAGGGTTAGTAATAAATGAATTAGTAATAGAAATAATTACCTTAAAAAAATCCCACCCTAGTCCAGATGGCTTCACCACTGAATTCTACAAAATAGTCAAAGAATTAATACCATTTTTATATTGTTTCAAAGAAAATTTTTAAAGGGAATCTTTCCCAACTAATTGTGAGACTATTATTACCCTGATACCAAAACTAGACAAAGATAATACAAGAAAAGAACACCACGGTCCCATATTTCTTTCAAAATCTTCAACAAAATACAGCAAACTACATCTAGCAACATGTAAAAAGGACTATACATCATGACCAAGTGGGATTTGTTCCAAGAATGCAAGGGTGGTTCAACTTCTGAAAATCAATTAATATAATATATCATTTTAATCAAGTGAAAAATAAAAAACCACATGATCATCTTATAAACTCAAAAATGTGTTTGACAAAATCCAACACCCCTCATGATAAAAGCACTCAACAAACTAGGAGTAGGAGGGTGTTTCCTCCAACCAGGGATATCTTCAGAAATACGCTTATACCCCACTAAGATTAGGAGCAAGATAGGGATAATCTGCTCTTGTACTTTTATTCAACATTGCTCTGAAAATTCTAGTCATGACAGTCAGGCAGCAAAAAGAAATAAAGTCATCCAAACTGGAAAAGACATAGAGCTATTTCTATTTACAGATGACATGATCCTGTGTATAGAAAATCCTAAGGATATCACAAAAAAAATGATTAGAATGAATAAACAAGTTCATCAAGGTTGCAGGATACAAGATCAATATATAGAAATCAATTGTATTTATATACTTGCAATGAGTAGTCTGAAAATGAAATTATGAAAACAGTGCCACTCACAGTCGCGTCAAAAGAGTAAAATAGGACTATGTTCTTATTGTTCTTTTCTATTACTTGTCTTATCAGTTTCTAAGAGAGGATTGTTGAAAATGATAATAATAGTGGATTTATCTTTTTCAGTTTTGCTTTGAGTATTTTGGGGCTTTTTTATTAGTTGCATAATAATTAACTGATTTATCTCTTTATCATCATGAAATTGCTCCCTCTTTATCTCTATTCCTTGTTTTGATGTGTACATTGTCTTATAATAATAAATTTACTCCTACTTTGTTTGGATTAGTATTTGCATGGTATATTTTCCCCTTGTTTTCCCCTTAAATCCATCCATATCTTTATATTCAATGTGAATTTTGTTTGGACATCATGTCTTATTTTTTCATCTAATACTAAATCAATTGGAGTGTTCAGACTATTTATATTTAATGCATTGTTAATGTGGTTCCATTTAAATCTACCATTTGCTATGTTTAAAAGTTTTCCTCAGTGTTCTTTTCTTTCTTCCTTTTCCTTCTTTTGTATCAATTAAAATTTTTTTTTTTAAATATTGCACTTTGTCTCCACCATGGGCTGATGAGCTGTAATTTTGTGTCCTTAATCTGCTCTTAGGGCCATTCGGTGTATTTTTCACTTCAGATGTTGTTTTTTTTTATTTCTAGAAGTTCCGCGTGGTTGTATCTCCCATTTTCCTTTCGTCGTGTTCTTGTTGGCGTCTACTGTCCTGGGTGTGTGGAACGTGTTTGCAGTGGTTGTTTTAGTGTCTTTGTCTGCTAGTTCTCTCCCCTTTGTCTTTTCTGTGTCTGGTTATGAGTTAGGTTTTTCATCTTTGCCTGCCTAAATTTTTTTTTTTAATTTCCTGCTGCACATTTTCAATTTTGCATAATTTGTTACTGGATTTGTTGTATACCTTTAAGAGTGCTGAATTTTGTTCTGCGGCATGGTTTAATAACTTACTGATGAGTTTGATACTTTTGAAGCTTTATTTTACATTTTCTTTTGGTGGCTCCAGAGCAAGTTTTATTCAGAGGTTAATTTAGCCTCACTATTGAGGTGAGACTCTACTTAATGACTGGATTATTACGTGTCTTTGTACTTATGACTGGAACACGCATTATGCCCAGCCCCCCTATTTTATTCTCGCGGTTGTTGGGTTCATTGCTTCATGGTGTTTTTTTTTTCCCCCGTTGGCTTTCTCATCTGCGAGTGGATGCGTGCACACCAAACACTAAAGGGAATCCTCCTGAGGTTTTTCTAGAGCTCTCTTTCTCTCTGTAGTTCTATTTTCTAGCTTTTCAGCTTTTCTTAAAATTAATTTTGGTCTCCTCAGTTTAGGGAGGCCACAGGTCTCTGAGTTTTCCCTCCCTGGGCTGTAAGCGAGAACCTGCCTCTGGGAAGAAAGCTGAGGAATAATAGGGCCATCCTATTTGCTCCCCCCCTTTTCAGCAGCCACTGGCCTGAGCTGCCTGTTCCCCACTGTCTGATACCACTGTTTTACGTATTCTGATTTTCTAAGTGGTGATGGTGAGAGGTTCATTCCCATGGCAGGGGCAGTAGTTGTAATCTACATATATTAATTTTTTACTGATCCATACAATCTACATTGTTAATGTTGAGTTATGGTGCTCAGTTACAGAATTGAACATTTGTCTGGTTACTGCCTAGAATGAAATAGGCTTTCAACAAGCCTCATATGATTTCTTACTTGTGCCTCTCTTCACCAGTTCCCTATTTATTAAAACAAAGCCTACACCTAGAAGCACAAGTAGAGCCCACCTAGGGACTGACAGCGTGTGGGAGGGGGTAACTTTGCGCTCACACTGCTGCTTGAGTACCATGCAGCTCTGGTTGATCCTACAGGTAGAGCAGAGTTCAAGTAAGGACCCAGATTTTGGGAGATGTGAAATTGCATCTTGTGATGGAAGAGTGGCAAAAAAATTCCCCATTGCCAGGCAAGGTAATCCTTCAACTCAGAAAGGAGGAGGAGAGAGAATATTTTGAATCTGTGTGACACCTAGACACTGTCATCTCTCTCTTCACATCTCTCAGCCTTGGCGCTCTACCACAAAATTAGGGTGATAAAATTAACCTTAAAGAATTATTATGAAAATTAACCAAAATTATACTAATTAATAAATATATCCTTTTTTCATAATCCTGTTAAATTTTTACCCAGTATAATATGATTTCTTTTTCATTGTGTGTTTTCTTTCTTTCCTAAGACTCTCTTATCCACAATTATACAAATTTTCCTTGACTTACAATGGAGTGATAGCCCATAAACCCATTATAAGCTGAAAATATTGTTAAATTGAAAGTGCCTTCAATACATCTAATCTGCTAAACACCATAGCTCAGCCAAGACTGCCTTAAATGTGCTCAGGACACTTATAATAGCCTGCAGTTGGGTAGAATCATTTAATACAAAGTCTATTTTATAATAAAATGTGGCATGTCTCACGTAATTTAACGAGTGCTGTACTGAAAGTGAAAAACAGAATGGTTGTCTGGGTCCAGAATGGTTGTAAGTGTGGGGGTTGTCTACCCTCGTGACAATGTGGCTGCCTGGGAGCTGCAGCTACCCCCCCTCCCCAACCAACATCTCTGAGAGTATGTATTGTACCACATGTATCTAGTGAAGTGACATCCTGGGAAGAGATTAAAATTCAAAATTTGAAATAAAGTTTCTACTAAATGCTTGATTATTGTTTTCACACTCTTGTAAAGTTGAAAAATCTTAAGTCGAACCACTGTAAGCTGGGGACTGTCTAAATACCTTTTGATACCTTTATTATGTTGTAGGCTTATTGAAATAGTTGAACTGATTGTATCTATAAACCCAGTCAAAATGTGGTCCCCTTTTTACTTAATTATGTTTTAGACCATCTCCATCTTTGTCTTTTTCCCACCTGTTAAGCTTTGTGGTTTTGCAGAGAATATTAGCCCAGGTCTTTGAAGGGTCCATTCCTTGTGTCTTTAGGCTGGAGACCATTTTTTTCCTTCTATCGGGAGCCACACTCCTTTTCGACAGTGTTCTCATATATTCTCCTCCTAACATATTCCTTTGATGAAATCCCGTCCTTTCTTCAGCAGTGAGCACACATCCTTTTTCCCTTCTGCCATTGTGATACTTCTCCAACATACACAGGTTGACCAGTTTCACGCTGATGAATAAAATCGGCAGGGGGATGATGCGGCTGTGGAAAGCACTTTCTCCATAGGAAGCTCTTTCATTTCATACTTGCCTGTGCGTGGGAGGCTGTAGATGGGGCTGTTAGAGAACAAAGATTGTGCTGCCTGGGTTTGCAGTTTGGTTCTGGCTCTAGGAGTCTCCTAACCTCGGGCAAGTTCTTTAGCATCTCTAGTAATAACTTGTATTTTAACCGAATAGCTTAAATCGTGCTTACTGTGTGCCAGGCATTTTCTAAGTGCTTTATGTGTATTAGCTTTTAATTCTCCCAACCACTCCAAATTATCCTCATTTCACAAGAGACAAAATGAGGCTCAGAAAACTTAGATCATTTGGACGAGCTAGGAAGTCGGGAGCAGGCGTCATAGGAAGTTCATACTGAATGTTTTCTTCTCTTGCACTCTCTTCTTCCCCTTCCTTCCCACTCCTGGTCTTTCTCTCCCCTTTTCACCATTTTTTCCCATCTTCTCCTCTCTCCTCCCCCTCCCCTTTCTTTCCTTCCTCTCTTTTTCCTACCTTCCTTCCCCTGACCATATTCCTTTTTCTCCCTTCCCCTCCTATGCACTCTTCTCTTCCTTCCATCCTCTTTCTCTCCCCTTCTCTTCCTCTACCATTTCATGTTATATTATGATTAGCATCTGTGTACTTGGGACTTTGGGGAATACGCAGATCATTCAGAGATCCTGCTCCAAAGAACTTACAATCTAGTTGAAGCTAAAAGACATTTTACTTAAATTGTTTAAAATGAAATGGAAGGTAAGAGATTCAGTGCAATCCACATTGGAAGGGAGTGACTGTGTCTTCTTTGGGAGCAAAGAAGGCTTTGTGGATGGATATCCTTCACTGGCATCAGAAAACATCTTATAAAAGACAACAGTTGTGTTCTAACTTCATGGCTGGGTATATTTTCTAAATACATCAACCTTCCTCTTGATTATTACATGTGGTGGACCTTTAGCTCGTTAATTAATCTTAACCCTTTTTGATCTCTTATTTTGTCATTAGTGAATGGCAAGCGCAGTAAGATTTAAAATATAAACATCGAAAGAGTCTATGCCATTTTTGTAGAGTTCAGAACATCTTTTAACAAATCAGTGCCTTAGATTGAGGACACCAAGAAGAGGTCCACTGGTGTGATGTATGTCAACGGTAGACAGAAACGTGATCACTGGCGTCACAAATCTACTTACCCTTCATCAACTACGTGCAGTCAGTCCCCAAAGAGTTCTGAAAATTATCTTCCTGTGTGAACTGTCTTTTATATCACAGTATAGTTCCTCTACATCTGTGAAGTGTCATCCCCAATAAGTACCTCTTCAGAATGCCCAGGTGCCATGGCAACAGGTGCCTCAGAAAATGTTAGAGGGGCATTTAATTGCAAGGTCCAAAAGCACATTCAGGAAGTTTCAGAAACTAGTGTATGAAAAGTTGATTATTTTAGTCATCTCAGCATGTATATCAGGTGTATTTCTGACATGAGTCTTCTCAGAAAGAAGTATCCTTGTTCATTTTTAAAGCATGTGTGTTATATTGGAGAAAATTATATTAAACATTTACTGGAATTATCTTTTATCTGTGTAATTTCACTTTCCTGTTAATATTTTACATGAATTAAGAGGTGAGTTTACATGTTTGATTTCCTTCACTAGTCACAGAGCAAAAGATCTAATTCTCTTTAAGTTGCTATCTCCTAAAGGGGTAGATGTTTAGCTGACTGTATGTATCGGCTTTTATTTTTTATTTTTATTTATTGTCAAAATCCCTGTGATGCTTGGAAGCTACCAAATTGATTTTAGATATCTAAAATTTGTAAAGGAATATAGAATCAGTCCTACTAGGAAGTCGCATGACTCAGACCACACAGAGTCCTAAGTTTAAATGGCTGCTTTGCACGGTGACGTAGGTGTGATGCCGGCCACGTAGACAAAGTGCACTTGATTTCTTAGGTCTCAGCTCCCTGAAAAGGAAGATGAGGTACTGGGGGGATGATCCATTTTATCCTTCCCAGCAGTGTCTCAGTCCCTCTGAGTTGCTGTAACACAGTGGGTGGCTTACGAACAAGCACCTATTTCTCCTAGTTCTGGAGGCCGGCAAGTTCAAGGTCAGAGTGCCTGCAGAGTCACTGTATGCTGAGGTCTGCTTCCTGTTCTGTAGATGGCTGTCTTCTCACTGTGCCCTCATGTGGTGGAAGGGGCAAGGGAGCTTCCTGGGGCTTCTCTTATAAGGGCACTAATCTCTTCATGAGGGCTTCACCCTCTTGACCAAGTCACCCCCTAGTAACATCAATTTAGGTGTTAGGGTTTCAATATAGGAATTTGGGGGGAACATAAACATTCAGACCATAAGAAGCATGAAGATTCCATGATCCATATGAGTTTTAATCTGTGTGTAGTTGAATGGTAATAGGTGGAGACATTTGCAAGAAACTTTGAAAATGAATGAATTTTTGCAACAGGGAAAAAATTAAGAGATATGAACTAACAGTCTATTTTCAGTCCTAAGTAAGATATAAAGTAGTTACCTAAATAGGAGTAAAATGAAATTAAAAGTCTAAGGTTTATAGCAAGATCTTGAAACCAAGCAAGATGAACTAAAAACTTAGGTGTTTTATTTCCCAATTCTGCCTTATTTTGAGGAAACTATTGTTTTTTGCACGTGGTTGATATTCAGTGACCGTGAAATCAATTGATTAAAAATTTTAATAAGTAACCGTTACTGTTTAATGAAAAAAAAATTCACAGTTGATGTGATCTGATCTCTGTGTAAAGAACTTTCTCTTAACTATTTAGTCCTATGGTTCAAAAATAGGGTTGGTCCAACATAGACTAGCTAGATTACATTTGACCTAAGAAGTAGTATTTTCATTTGAGTTTAGAACTTAAAACTATGTCAGTAGGGTATTTGGAACATGTCTTTGAACTGCTCGCGCTCTACAAAGAATGCCTCATTCTTGTCATTTGTTCTGTTCAAATCTGTTGAAAATTTGGAACGTGTGTGAGGGTAAAATAATGTAAGGTTTGTATATATTTGTAGAAGGTAATTTGCAAAGATTATGAGTCTGTTAGGATTTTTGAGCTGGGAGTTGTTTTTTTTTTTAAGCAATAATCTTTAATCTTTATTTTTTAAGCAGGATAGATACTGACTGATAGAGTGGCTAAGTTTATACATGAGTTGGGTAGTGGATTTCCCCTTAGTCATACTGTATTCAAATCACAAGTGTAAGATATGACATCCCATTCACACTAAAAATAGAACTGTGATTCTTTTTCCTTTTGAGTTAATTAGCACTCTCTTTGGTCCTTAATCATAGTTTTAAAGATTAACAAGTAAGTAGTCTTACTTATTTGACTTACATGGAACTCTTTCTTTCAGCTTTTTGCCTGAATTCATCAGTGGAGACTTTGATTCTATTAGGCCCGAAGTTAGTGAATACTACGCTATTAAGGTAAATAAACCGTTAGCACTTTTATATTTAAGATCATTCTCGTATGATTGCTTTTCCTATATACTTTTTTCTGGTTTTCTTGGCATATGTGTAAGGATTGAGAAACTCATTGGTTACTTAAATTTTTTTTCTAGCAATTATAACACATATTTGAGTGAAATTTTAGAAAATGACGAGTGGAAACACAATCTTAGAAATTTTCTGACCATCAGATAAGCATTAATGCTCAGTCCTTTAAGAATTTGTGTTTTTAATGAGTTCAGAGTGTATATGGCTCATTAACAATATACTATTGTTGCCTCCATCCCCAGTAGTTACTGTTTTTCACAAATCACTTTTAATTTCATTTAATAAATGTACTCTATTTTAACCATTTCCCAATTGATTTAAAACTTGTCCTTTTCTTTGCACTGTAAATGAAAAAAAATCTTTGCAGATGAATTTTTCTAAAAAATCTTTGCAGATGAATTTTTCTAAAAAATAATTATGTGTTCCTAGAATTTTGGAACCCAAGTTTTTTTTTTTCCTTTAATAGTTTTCTTGAAAGTATTATTACTCTGCTGTGAATAACACTGTTCATTACAACTTGAAATTAACAGCAACGTACAGCTTACTAAGGTGTTCATGCTGTCACTGTTACCGTGCAGATCTCCCAGAGATCCTTGCCACTTAAGAAGAACATGTAAATAATCTGAGATTGACAGACACAGAAGATTATATTGTAGTAATTAATAATTCAAGCTTTCACTGGCTTTAGAGGACAATGCAGGGTTTTTATAATGAAAATTACAGTGTCAGCAGTTCTAGCCACAGCACCACGATTTGTGTTGTCCTGAACTGGCGAGAGTAAACTACACATTTTTTCAAGAAACAGCAGTTACTGAAAGAAATTTTAAATTCTTTATAAGGGTTAGGGATGGATGAGATAAATTCAGAGAGAAGAAAGAGGAACACTTTTATAGGAGGAAGGAAAGAGGGAGGGAGAGAGGTAAGGGAGAAAGGAAGGAGAGAAGAAAAAGAAAAGAAAAGAAAGAAAAGGAAAACAATTGTCGGTGAGGAAACAAGGTACTGAGGTTATAAAGTGTAGGCTGTTCTGACGGGAATTCCAGGGCCAGCAATGCCTGCAGATCTGTGCGCATCCCAGCTGCCCAGCAGCTGATCAGACTTTCCGTCAGCAAATGAAGACCGTTCCCAAGTCAGTGTTTGATATTCATGCTCAATTACTTTAACATTGGCATGTTTCTGTTCATTCCCCGCAGTCTCACTTCTCATTAACTCCACACCTCAGCCTCATTGGGATGGAAAGCCCTCAGCCTTGCTTAGAATTCAGAGTTTTACAAACTTATAGATATTAATCATATTTTGGGGAGCAGAAGAAACAGCAGGGGAGGCAGGGACAAGCAGATTTGGAAACAAGTTAAAGATCTGGCCAGATGTGACTTTTCTCCCCCTCTCTTAAATACTGCCAGCGTGCCACAACCACACGTGTCAGCCTGACAGTTCCTGTCCAGGATGAGGAAATAGCAGGAAAGGATGGGAAGCCAGATTTCTTGTTCCTGAATGGCTCAGGGGTAAAGGAAAATTTTGACTTAATGCCTTAGGATGAATTTCTCTTACATATTTCCTGCTTCACTTTTTATTTTAACCTCAAAAGCTAATTTATGTTTGTTAAGGTTTACTTTTTAAAGTAAAATTAAGTAAACCTTCTAATTCCTACATTGGCTAGTTCTGAATTGAGATAGTACAATCCAGTTTTTTTCATGTATCAATGAGAACTCACTGCCTTGGAACTCTTTGGATCTGTTCTTCGAAGCCACTAGCAATGTCTTGTATAATGTGCCCTGTAGAGCACGTGGTGGATGTTTGGCTGCAGTTTTAATGATGATGGTAATGACAACAAGTTAATGCAGCATTACCCACAATTCATATAAGCCATTATCTCCAACTTAAGTGGTGTTTAAGCTGCTCTGTTACAAATGAAAGGTTATTTCCACTTTCAAAGACACATTTTTCCCACCTGGTCTGGATCTTCAATGAGGCTGAAACTCATGCTCTATTGAAGAAAGTAAAATAAAGAAGAAATTTAAAATGCCAAAGTTTTGCTAAAACCATAAAGTGGGTTCATAGCCAATATTTATTTATACTTTTTTTCTCCCAATAGATACATCTTTGACTTATAGGAAAAATCCAGATTTATATGACTATATACAACTTTAGATTCCACATAAAGTGATATCACATGATGTTTGTCTTTCTCTGACTGACTTCACTTAGTGTGATAATCTCTAAGTCCATCTATGTTGCTGCCGATAACATTATTTCATTCCTTTTTATGGCTGAGGAGTGTTCCATTGTGTGTGTGTGTGTGTGTGTCACATCTTTATCTAGTCACCTGTCGACATTTAGGTTAATTATGTGTCTTGGCTGTTGTAAAAAGTGCTGCTATGAACTATACACAACTTTAAATTGCTTTGCCTGCTTAATTTCTGAAAATAGTAAAATATAAAGTAGTTGATTTGTTAGATTTTAAACAAGAATATACCTCTTGCCATCTGTATTAGTTAGTTATTACTGTGTAACAAATTGTCCTAAAATTTAGCAGCTTAAAACAGTGAACAGTTCTCTCATGCAAGGTCTCTGGATAAGGAGTACGGGAGTCAATTAACTTGTGGTTCTGGCTTAAGATTTCTCATGAGGTTATATCATAGCGTGTTTTTTCAGTCACCTCAAGGCCCCCCGGGGCTACAGAGGTCTCTTCCAAGATTATTCATGTGGTTGTTGGTTGGTCTTACTGGCTGCTATGTCTCACTGGTTCTTGGTTGGAGGCCTCAGTTCCTTGCCATTGGGCTGCTCACAGCAGGCATCCAGGGAAAGAAGGAGGGAAAGGAAGCATGCATGCAAGAGAGCCAGCCCAACACAGAAGTAGTACTCTTTCTTATAACCTAATTTCATCATTGATAAACCATCTCTATGGCTCTTTTACCAGATATCATTAGTCACGCAGACCAACCCTGGTGCAGTGTGGGATCGGACTACACCAGGGAACAGGCATCACTGATAGCCATGTTGGAGGCTGGCTACCAGACCATCTGACTTGGTACTGATAAAACTTGAGTGGTAGGCAGTGAGAAAGATGTTTTAATATCATCATAATACATTCTTGATCTGTAATTAATAAAACGTAAGAGGAAAGAAGAAGACATCACGATTAGCAATTGCTCTTTGATTAAATCTTTCTATGCATAACCTATTTCAAGATAAGTTACATACCAACCACCTAATCACAGGTCTTTGTGTCTATCGCCCTTAATTATTTATTCCTTTGGGTTTTGGACAAGATGAGATCAAGCCCTGGTCCACCACTTAGTTCCAGATGGTCTGTAAGGTAAGAACAAAGATAGACAGTGTATACTTTTTGTTAATATGCAGTAGTTTGAAAATTGTGTATTTTAGACATGCGGTGATCCACCACCGAACTGACGTCAAAGATGCAGTTTGAAATTTCAAATGAAGAACAGTGTGATTTGTAACTGTCAACGTATTCTTCCATGCTGATAGCTCCATATAAGCTATTTTAATATTAAACATATAGAAATAATAAACACTGATCATACATACTTGTAGTCCAACTACTTACAGTCCACTTCCCTGATGCACATAGTGTGCCATTCTTAGTTCACTCCCTAGAACTGTTCTTTTCAGATCAGCTGTAATATCTTGGTGTTTCCCCTTTTGCCCGTGTGTTTTAGGTCTTCCTTGCCTGGTTCACTAATATTAACTCAGAATGATGACTGTCTCTTAGAGATGTTCCCTTGATTTTT
Source organism: Camelus dromedarius (assembly GCF_036321535.1). Lineage (NCBI taxonomy): Eukaryota > Metazoa > Chordata > Mammalia > Artiodactyla > Camelidae > Camelus > Camelus dromedarius. Next base: position 9,487,313 of record NC_087442.1, read on the forward strand.
TTTTTTTTTTAGTTTTTTTTTTTTTTTTTTTAGTTTTTCATTCGTCAGTGTTTCTTTGATTCAAGGCTAAAATCACTTACTTCAGTCTCTTTAATTACTCTATTAGTCATGCCCCCATGTGTCTCAGTTTCCTGAGGCCTTTTGAAGACACTGTAATATCTCATGTTCCCTTGATGTTCTTTCATAGTTGTGTACTCTGTGGGGTCTTTACTGGACATAGGAAAGGAGGTTTTAAAGCATTCTTCCTTACTGCTTAGGGCTTGAGAAACTAGTTGCAGTATTTAATACCTTAAAAAGTTGCAGAATAACAAGTTTTTCCATAAATATAGATGTGTAGGGTAGAAGATAACAATATGTTATAAATAAAATGATAAATATGTAAAATAATTTAAAATATAATAATAATTAAACAGCATTATTTATCCCAAATTCACGATGTGGAAACAGGCCCATAAAGTTTAAATAACTTAAGGAAAATGGTCGAGCTAGTCAGAAACAGCTCTTGGATCAATGTCCATGTTTTCTAGAAAAAGAATTCTGTTGAAACTAGGAGTCAATTGCTACTACTGCTTAACAATTTACATATTTGGTCTGTTGGACAAGAAGGTTGTTCCTTGTGCTAGGTACATAGTCTTGAGTGTCAGAGGTGTGCATTTTAGTTTTCAAGTTTTTATAAATAATGAGGCAATAATATTTTCATGAACTAACTATGCAGATTATTTTTGAGTTGTTAGTTTACAGAAATCTTACCAAGGCATATGAAAGTTTATATAGCCCTGGCTTCCTCATGTACTTGTAATAATGATCAAATACACGTGGAAGACCTCCGCAAGCACCAGCCATGAACTATGTTAATGTAAGGCGCTAGTATCTTGTTATACTTTCTAAAATTGTTTACTTAAGAGCTTTTTAATAACTCTCCTCAGTAACATCGCTTTTTCAAAAGATGTCTGATCATTTCATTTCCCTAAGTGGACAATTTATGAATGTAGATTTGATTCATAATTAAAATCAATTATAAATATCCTTTTGTGTTTGATCGTGCCTTGGGTTCCATACCATTTAAATGTAACAGAATGTCCACAAATGTTTTTAATCTTCAGTTAAACATCTACGTTGACCTGCCTAATCTCATGAATCTTAATGTTTTCTACTTTTGGCTGTGTGTCTCTCCCAGTTCTGCCCTGCCACATGCCAACAACTTTTAGATGTAAAATTAATTAGAGAAAATGGCAACTGGACTGTGAGAAACTGTAAAACAATCAGCAAGTTTGGCTGTTATGCCAGACAGAGGAAACTGTGGAAATACATAGAGCTCAACTCCATTTATTGGTATTTTTTTTAAATGAAAAAACAAAACAAATCCCCTGAGTGTAGTAAATTCTTAGGCTTAAGCCTTAAGACTTATTAACATATGTTGAGCTATAAAGGCTTTGTTAAGGGAATTTCAGACAGGCAGTTTCCATTGACAACTGAGTGACAGGCTCTTCACTTGATATTCTTAAAACTGGTTGGCTTCCCCTTATTAGCATCTCACCAAGGGAATGATGAGACAGGCAGGGGATATTATGTGAAACTGTCTCTTGAATACACCTTAATTCTTATGCTTGCCTCAATCACAGTCTTTTCAAATTGTCTATATTTTCCAAAGCCTGTTTTGCTTGAATTTGTTTAACATACTTGAGGCATCTGGAAAGGGGGAGCCTGTGTCCTTTAAACTTTTAAGAACTCCGCATGCCTCACATGTGACCCCTTGGCCCTGCCTGCGTCTTATCTGTATCCTCCAGGGCATCTGTGACTGTTTCTCCTCCGTTGTTCATCTGGCTCGTGGCACCCCCTCTCTTCAGTCCTCTCCCATCATGGCTCCTCACAGGTAGCGGTTGAATATTCCTTCCTTCGTATTTTTCTTGCAGAGCTTGACCTAAGCAAGTTCATCATAATTGTCCTCCTTTTCCCTGTTAATATGTGATCTCCTGCAACTGTGACTGGTATTCAGGTTCTTGTTCCGTCCCAGAAAGAATTCAGAGACAGGACACAGAGGTTAAGGAAGTAGGGATTTATTAAGGGATGGACAGGACCCTCTCACGGGGAGAGCAGGCAGGCTCAGGTGAGCATCTGCCCTGAGTTTCTTCGGCAACTTGGTTACATGGGGTATAGAATTTGAATGGGTGGAATATTTATCAGGGCCAGAAGGGTTTGGGGTCGTATTCCCTTATTTTCATCCAAACCCCACCTTCCCAAAGGAAGGAGGGCTTTTCGTCCTTATTTAATCTGGATCACGAGTGTCATGGCATTGCTGCATGATGGGTACTTCCAATCTGCAAGGCTAATTTTATTGTAATGAGGGCATAATGAGCAAAAGGTTCATTCAGACACTGGAGATTCCTGCCTTCTCCCACCTTTCTTTGTCTGCCTCCAAGGCACTTGTCACCCCAAAATGTGTGGCCATTTATTGGCCCAGAGGTTCCTGCTTTTCTTTCTCTGCCCAGGGACCCCTGGTGCTCCCATGATGTATGGTTTCCTGTGTTTGGCCTGTGCCCCTCCTTGGTGCCCATTTCCTGCCATTTGGCCTGCACCCGTCTTTCTCTGCTCATGTCTACCTGTCTCCCTGCTGCAACACAACCTGAAGTCTTGGTTATTTGTCCTGGGATCTCTCGTAGTTAGTAGTTTCTAGGTTCTCCTGCAAGTTTACATGACTCAGGTATATAATCCTTCTTTTAGAACTAGAACAGCAAAGCACTGGGGCCACAACGATACTTGGTGTAAAAACGTTTCTATGAGCAAATGAATTTGTGAAATTTGACATTCTTTAGGTCCCTCTTGGAAATTCACGCACAGTGTCATTTAAATAAGCCTGCCAAAATTTCTGTTTCATTTACCTTAGTACATTTTTAAGTGAGTTTGACCACTGAATAACTGCCCTTTACCTGCTAACGTTTAATGTAGGGTACTGGTTTCCAACAGGATGAAATGTGTTTGTATACTTGTAAGTTTGTTTTACCATTTTAGGTTTTCTCTACTTTTAAAAATTGTTGAAAGAGAATCATCAACACAACGCTGAAAACAGTAATAACCCACAGTTATTTTAAAGTGCTTACAATATGCCAAACACTTTGATACATACTTTCACTTATAAATTCATTTAATCTTTGCAACAAATTTTTCTTAGGTTGGAACTGTTATTGTACATTTTACAGAGGAATATGGACGCCCAAAGAGGCTGAGTAACTTGCCCAAGTCTACACAGCTGGAATGGTTTCAGTGGGATCTGAACAGGCATCCGGGCCCCAGAATCTGTGCTCTTTTCCAGCCACTCTGCCATCATCCTCTAGTTGAAAGGAACCTCATAAAATAGAAGCTTATTCAAGCATCCTAATGTAGGAAGAATCTCTCTAGCTCTTTGTTTTAGGGCTTCCCAAGACCATCTCCAGGTTCCATAATTCACTAGCGGACTCACGGGACACAGCATATAGCCATATTCACAGCGGTGATTTATGACAGTGAGAGGTAGAAAGCAGAATCAGCAAAGGGGAAAGGCGCCTGGGGGATAATTCTGGAGAAAACGAGTCACCAGTCCCAAGAGTCCTTTCTCAGTGGAGTCACATAAAATGTGCTTAATCAAATTGTAGCAAATGTGAAATGTTGTCACCAGGGAAGTTCATTTGAGACTCAATGCCCCACATTTTACTGGGGGCACCTGTATGCAGGTACCCACACCCTCTGCATAGCATATATCAAAATTCCAGACTCCCAGAAGGGGGGAAAAAAAAAAAGCAGGTGTTCAACATAAACCACATGGTTTGTACAAATAATACAGGCACAGTGAGCCACCGTTAGGGAAAGTTATTTATCATCGTGGGGAACTAGTTACTCTGAGTTCTCAGGTGTTGGTCAGAGACCAACCTTGCAAGCAGGCCTCCTTAAGGATAGCATTCCCAAGTCTGCTGTGTTAGCTCTTTTCGACACCCTCTTCCACCCAGAACTCTGGCTCTGCTTTTAGGAAGGAAGCCATCATTTAAGACCCTGTGCTCTTCTAAAAAGACTTGTGACTTCCATTAATAGGATGTGACTTTCTTGTTTGAAACACTTAAAAGCTTTTGTTCAGTGCCATATTGAAAGGAAAGATTATTTTACAACATCCAGGACAATGAAAATTATGTCAGATTAGAATGTCTCTCAGTGTTTGGGATTGAATGGAGGATTGCTATAAGGTTAAACTGTATTTATTCTGGGTTTTTTGGGTTTTTTGGTTTTTTTTGCATCATCTAGGAAACCAGATTATATTAGGCAACCTGTTACTTAGAGTTTTTAAAAGTTTAATCACGTGACATTTCTTGCTGAAGAAATTGTGACTCGTCAACTGTCCTTTGATGATTAAAAAAAACTTTTCAGTTTGAAAAGTAGAAATGTTTTTTAGAAGTCAGGTAAACAAAACTGAAGTCTCGATATACCATAATATGCTTTATACAATAAAGAGGAAAGTAGAAAATGGTTTGTTTGTGTTTCCATTTCTACAGGGTAAAAAGATAATTTTCAATACCTGTATCAAGGAACAAAGATCATTTAGATTCCAGTTGACTTTTGGGAACTATTTCCCTTCTTAGCAAATTTGAGAAAAGGTTTGGGCTAATTTTAGGTCTGTAGCTTTGGTTATCCAGAGTGTAGATCGTTGCATTTTATGCCTGCTCTGCTCATAATTAGGCAGGCAGTTTCTTATTACAGAGTGCCGGTCAGTTCAGTTCCATGAAAGACTATGGAACCTCATTATTAAAAATGTAATATGTTCAATTTTTTGAGGACTCTTGGGTGTATCTCCCAAAATATTTTTAAGTGTATGCTTACATACAAGAAGAAAGGCTACTTTAGCCATGAATAGGGGAAAATAAAGCTTGTGGGAGCTAGAATTTTAAGACCCTGTAAGGCTATTATCTTTACTTATTTAAAAAAAATTGCATATCAATGTTCTAATGTGATGGGCTAGTAAATTATATTTCATGTTTTTAGAGCCAACTTGAAAGATGATCTTTGACATCTTCTTGCCTCCTTTTCTTTACCCTTGATTGACAGCCATTTTCCCTCCCAGAAGTGTCAGTTTCTTTCATACTGTCCTTTAGCTCCTTAGTCCTCAATTGGATCAGCCACTTTCAGTCCAAACCCTGCTTCACACTCCAAAATTATCTTCACTTTCTCTCTCTTCCTCTCCAGTGAAAGTCATCTTCCGCTTAATGAAACGGATCTGTTTGCTATTGAGAAGCAAGTACAAGTCACTTAATTCACAGTAAGAACATCATGATGGATTATCTTTCCTGCTCTTGCTTAGATTTTAAAAGGAGAAACTCTTCACCCTCATATACCAGCAGTAGGAATACACATCTTTACAGCCTTCCTAGAAAGCACTCTGGCAACATCTGTCAAGAGTCCTAAAAAAAGTTCTTACAGTTTTCCCAGTAATTTCACTTCTAGAATTTAATTCTAAGAAAACAACCAGAAGTAAACATTTATACACAGAGACATTGATCATAATATGTTTAATAGCCGAAGAAGTGAATGGTGTCATAAATATGATAAATATAGTGACAGTGTGATGAGTTGGGAAGGCAGAAGAAGGGGCGGAGAGGGGTGCTGAGCATTAGTTGCCTGTTTTCAGGCGTCTGCCAGTGCACTGGGGCTTCCAAGCCTTGGGCTAGAACAGAAGCATCATGGAGTCAGGCAGGGGTCATGCCTGCCTAAAAGCTAAAGGATTTTCAAGGATTTAAAACAGGTTCTGCTTGAACCTGCCCAAATACCCAAAGTTGAATTAAGCAGGGTTGTGTACGAAGCATGGTAGGTTAAGCGTATGGGCTTCAGATCACATACAATGTCCTTGTCAGCTGTGTGACCTTGGGCAAGTCATTTCATCTCTCTGAGCTTCAGTTTACATATCTTAAAATGTGATAGTTAACATTTATCTTATAAGGTTATCTTGGAGATTCAAGACCATAATTCACATAAAGTAACTAATATCTCCTGTAACAAAATGTGTGCTCAAGTGTTAATTTTTATTATTAATTTAGTGAGGAAGATAGTTAATTATCAATAGATCACAATTTTAAGATTCTAATTTTAAGATACTTTTGAAGTTATGTGAATTTTTAGAGAAATTATATGTTGTTGGGAAAAATGTCAGTTTATTGAAAAGTATTTTAGATTTTATAACAACATACATATTGTATTTAATTATATTACGTGAGAGGCTATGATACAGGAAAATGGGGTGCAAGAGGATGGCCTTGTCCCAGGTCTCGGTTGAGTCCCTGGGACACACCCCACCAAGTGTGGGTCCTTGGCTTCACAGAGGGAAGAATTTAAGAGTGAGCCGTGGTTGATTAAAAGTAGTTTTATTCAGAGAGATGCACATTCCATAGACAGAGTGCAGGCTGTCTCTGAGGGCAAGAAAAAGGACATGAGATCAGGGGTTGGTGTTTAGTTTAAAGTAAAAGTAGATACACGCTCCATAGACAGACAGACCGTCTCTGAGGGCGAGGGAGTGGAGAGGCCAGGAGACGTGGTGTTGCTAGTTTTTGTGGGCTCGATAGCTTCATATATAACAAGTGGGAGAATTATTCCAACTGCTTTGGAGAAGGGGCAGGGATTCCCAGGAATCGGACCACCACCCACTTTTTGACCTTCTGTGATCAGCCTCGGATCTGTCATGGCACCTGGGGGTGTGTCATTTACCATACTAATATATTATAATGAGCATATAATGAAGCTCAAGGTCTACTGGAGGTCAAATCTCCCACCATCTTGGGCCTCAAGGACAATTGGGAGCTGAGTTTTCTGCCATCTTGGTGCTAGTTGCTGTGTCATTCCTTTAATGGCTGTGCCCTGCCCCCTTCCCTCCTGTCTCAGCTATATGCAAGCCCCTCCAAATAAATTTCCGGAATCGGTGTGCAAGGTACCTAGGAGGAAATAACATTTCCAAATTCTTAACCTTATAAATGTAGTCCATAAAGTTACAGTAGAATTCTCAGCACCCATAAAATTTTTGCAGGATAATTTGCACAAGTCCTTTATTGTCCTGGGTAGATGGATGGGCATTAAATGATTTACCCTAAAGTAAATAAGCTAATAGCAAATTGGAGGATGCTTTCAGCAGACTTGCCTCTTGTTCTAATGAGGCTAAGTCTCCCGCTGGATATATAGTACATGAAATAACAGTTGATAAGTTGTTATTTTTTTTCCAAAGGACTTGTTTCCTTTCTAATTAAGGAGTTTTAAAGGAGTCAGCATAGTATAACCTGATAGGTTTTATGTGTGTTAAATGCAAAAACCCATTAACCTACTTTAGTCAAATTATTGGCAAACATTAAATTAAGTCATCGAGAATGACAGTCTAATGGCTTTCGCATTGATCTTTTGAAATTAGGTTGATTATTGACACTCATTTTCTTATAATAATTTCTTACAAGTTGTCAGTGAATTCAAAAATATTTTTATAAACCTCCACACAAAGTTCTACAGGGAATGTTAACAGTATTTGCTTAGTCTCGTAATCTTTGCTGCAAGGTGGTATGACTGTGGATGTTGCTCGAGGTTGTTTGGAAGTGCTGGGTGAGAAGTTGCTCTGCGTTCCTCTGTGCCCAGCGCTTTCTGGGAACTATTACAGGGCATCTCAATAGCACTTTTAGTTTGCGTATGAATTCCATTAAGATGAGGAAAAGGAGGTTCAGAGAGATTCTTTTTTTAATGCCTGAAAAATATCCCTTCATATTAAACTCCTCGTATATGTGTAGAGTTTGGTGGTTAAAATCACCAAAACTATTATTGGGCCTGGAATGGGGGTTGATGGATAAACTGTAGTCCACAGGCCGGATTTGGTCCACTGTCTGCTTTTGTATCTGGGAACCTCAGAATGGTTTTCACAGTATGAAATGGTTAGAAAAAAAATCAAAAGAATAATATCTCATGACATGTGGAAATTATGTTGAATTCAAATTTCAGTTGTATTGGAACACAGCCATTCCCATTCTTTTTTTTTTTTAGTCTATAAAAATACAAAGACAGAGCTGAGTATTTGTGACAGAGTCCCCATGGCCTACAAAGCCTAAAAGAATTACTGTCTGGCCTTTTATAGAAAAACTTTGCTGATCTTTGGTCTAGAGTGACAGTTTATCTCAGGCTTTTATAAATGACTTTATTCATTGTTGAGTGATTCCTACTTGCCATGTACTGCACTGGGTTCTTGTTCTGCAGATGCAAGAGTGAACAAAGGGACATAGTGGGTACCTTCATGGAGCTTACAGCTTAAAGCTAATATTTTGATTAATATTTTAACAGTCATAAGGTAGATTTAATAAATTTACATAATACAATTGGTCATTAATAAAATATTTTAATACTCATAAGGTAGACTTTTGGTCATTTAAATAATAATGAAATTGTTTGGTTAATCAAATAATAAAATTATTTCGTTAATCTAAGCATTTACCATAATCCCTATTGTTTGAAACTTTTTTCTTTTTAAAATATGGTAAGTTGACCGCATTGAACTTAAACCTGTCCTTTTTGGATGACTTGTGATTTTATTCTGATTAGGATCATATATCAGGAACATCTATTTTGGTGTTTGCTTTAGCTGTAGGTGTCGGCAGTGTTGGAAATTGACCTGAACTTTTATCATTCTAGGGCATGTTCTGAAAACTTTGTTGCTAAATTTTCACTAAGTCCCTACTATCAGTTTGTTTCCTTGTCATTTGTCTTTCTATTAAGAAATGAATTATGACTCATTCAAAAAATTGTGAATCATTTACGGCTGCATTTGTTAGCCTAAACGTACATTTGTATTTCACTTTCCCTGACTGGATGTTAACTTTGTTAACATTAATGTGTTGGTGCATTTTAATTTATGTAATTGTATATGAAGCAGTAATATTTGTCCCCATTTTAAGAAGCTTACTAATCCTACCCTAAAACATAAGTGTTCATAGTTTCCTAATGGCAGCAGGTAGCAAGCATGGTACCTGAAAAAATAACGTCATTGTAATTTTCTTTGTTAGACTCATTGTCTGGTTTACCCCCATTTATATTGTAGAGAAATGTACCATTAGTCCCATGAGGAGAGAAATGGTTTTAGCCCATCCTTCATTTGTTTATCCATCAGACTTCCATAGACTGCTTGGTATGTGCTGGTATTGTCCTAAAAACTGAAATACTGGGTCAGTTTCCTCGTACTCAAGGAGCAGTGAACTTCCTCATGCCTGAAGGTCCTGGGATCTCAGAGCAGTAGGCAAGGATTGCCAGACGTGTATTTTTGCCTCTATGCTGTGTGCTGTGTGTGTGTGCGAGTGCGTGCGTGCATGCGTGCATGTGTGTGTGAGAGAGATTTGTTCCACTTTGGTTAATTTGTTCCACGAGTGCATTCTCTCTTATGTAAGTACTGCTTCTGTACTTTGTAGGTAAATTTGCTTCTTTCTAATCATCAGTCTCCTCAATTCTGATAAGATATCATATTGACAGTAAGATTAATTTACCTTATTTCTAACTTTCTATGTATTTCTGCACCTTTAATATTTGCTTTAAAATTTTGTTTTCCTGGCTCTTCAGGCACCTACCATTTTAATATGAATTCATGATATTCCCTTGATCATTATGAATTCTTTCAATTTACGACATTTTTTATGCTACAGTACTCCATACTGCAGTTTTTTTGTTCTTCAGTTACACCTCTGCTGAGGAGAAGCTGATGTAATTGATTAGTGTTTTTGTTCTTTTTTTTTTTGTTTTTGCCGAGTTGGCATCCCTTATTGCCATGTGTTGCAGTTGGCTCTGTTTTGAAGAGTGCAGCATAGCCCCAAAGTCAAAATGGTGTTTTGAATGCCCACACTACCCCTACTACTAGGTGAAAAGAAAAGAGCAATTTAAGGGTGACCCGAAGACTGACCTTCTTTGAAGCATCTATTACACAGTGGCCAAGTATGACTAGGAATTTCTCTGTAAGGGAAGAGAGAAATAGACAAGGACCCTCCCCTTTATGCTGTCTATCTTTTTCACCCACAAACACACACGTATTTATAATTTATATATTTACTAATTATGTTACCCATGTTTTTGTTTTCCACCGGGCTGTATTACCAGTATCTGGTGGAGTCCTCCTCCTTCTGTGCACAGTACTATTTAATAAAACAGCAGACACCTGGGAAGCCCCTAAAAAAGTAGTTGGTTGTGCCTCTGGTAATTGATTTATAATTAAATTTATGTGTCTTTTCCTGGTTTGGGTTTATGGGATGAGAGAGACTTGATAAGGAAGACTGTGGTCAGTTCAACACACTGGAACCGAATTTTTCAACTAGTTATTCTACCTTACTTGGGTCTCCTTGCTTTTCCTTTTATGTGGGTATGATTTGGAGGGGATAGGTGGGCGTTGGGCTTCTTCATCTTCAAAAGATTTCTTTTTAGGTTAGAGCGAAAAATCAGAATAGCCTCGACCTGGACACATACTGAAATTTGTGATGTCAATCCCAGTCTCTTTCTTTCGAATTTTAGTATGAAACAAAATCAATAAAAAGTCATGTTAAAAATAATAAGCCAGCTTGAAAGAAGTGGTGTGTTCATAAGAACTTATTATTAGAATTGTAATTTAAATTTCTATTTGTAAAATGAGAAAGATACACAAGAAAGAGGCATAGGATGAGATTGGAGCTACCCACTGGCTCATAAAATAATAATTTGTATTCTAAGAAAATATATTTCAGACAACTGAGAAAAATCAAAGAGTACTAGTTGAAACAGGAGTATCCACTCAAACATTGGTATCTTAAGACTGTTTTAAAGAATTTTATAGTTTATGCTTTGGGAGATTACTGTATATTTTACAGTAAATATATAAAGGTATCTATTAGGAAACTAATACTGGAAATAATTTATTAGAGAATGACGTACTTTTTTAATGGGCCAAATCGCATATCTTTTATATCATATGGGTCCTTGGATAGTCAGTGTGACGTGTTCTGTTCTGTTTTGTTTTTTTAAAACATCAGGTCCAGTAAAATTCTTCACAGTGCCCAGTGCTTCTGACTCCAGGAAATGGAATCTTACTCTCTATTGTCAATAATTATAAATAGATATTTGACATGTAACGTGATGGGTGAGCATAGCTTGATGCCTAATAGCATTTTTACATTTTTCCTTGTCTGCAGGTTCTCAGTAGTTTCTCATCTTTAGTTTTATATTTCTCCTCTTTTAGATCTTAATATGTTATCCTAAGGCCAGAAGACAGTGAAAACATCTTTAGTTGACCAAAGGCCTGTTATTGCACTTTGGTTGATAATATTCTGTTTTGCAGATTTCCTTTCTAAGGGGTTGAAAGCTGCCCTCCGAGGGCTGTTGGAGCTGTTCCTACTTGTAGTGAATTTGTTCTCAGTCTGTGATGAGATTAGATTCATTTAAACTGGTGAAGAGTCCAAGAAGCCTTGGGTGGCTGATAAACACCAACACCTCAGTTAGAGTTTCTTGAAGTTCTTGGTTTAGATGCAGTCTGAATTTTTCAGTGCTGGTAATCTCCATGTCCAAAACTGAATTTTTCAGTGCTGTGTGTCCGTCTTAAACTGATGAAGTGAAGTAAGATATTATTCAAGCCTTGCTCTTAGATTTTGAGGAGCTTTTTTTGTAATGTCATTCTGTGGAACCGGCTCTAGCGATGTTGTATGACCTTGTTCTATGAGATGTCTCGGAATTTGTTCCCACTTCACGGGAGTGGATAAATTGGATTTTTTAGACGTGACTAGCTGCTAATTACCACCTAGCCATCCAGTGGTTAGCCAGTCAATCGAAACCTCTTTTTATTTTCTTAATCTACAAAATATCATGGTGAAACTAGATAGGGTACTTCTTGAGTGCTCTGGGGCTGTAATGTTTCCTGTGGATCTGTGCTGCTTCTCTGAGGATAGCTGTGAAGATAGATGGCTATCTGTTCCTCATCTCTCGGGCTTTTGTTTCTATTTGCCTTTTAAATTAGGTTTCTTCTTGTTGGAATGATTATTGTGAGTACTTTAGAGAGGAAAATAATTCCCCATTGTAGTGTATGCTATATTTAACAGTAAGGTACCACACTCTCCTACCCCTTTGCCAGCAGACATTTTTATTCCTCAAGAATGTTACTTATTGGACACTTTTACTGTACAGCAGACAGATGCCAGTCACTGGAAACAATAAGGAATAAAACATAACTCCTGTCTTCAAAGAACTTTGAGTATAATGTCTTTTGGTTTGGTGGCAGTCTGATGTCCTGATAATATTCCTGTATGGTCTGGCATATTCTCGTATCTTCTTTTTTAGGAGTGTGAGCCTGAAGCAAGTCAACTTCTTTATACCCTTGCTTGGCCATTATGGTAAATTTCAGTGTTCTTTTAGGGTCAGGAAAGTATATGTCAATGATCTTGTAAAGATGACATATACATCTTTGAGGGCATAATATATTTCTGAATGATGAGAAGTTAATTTTTTCATTGGTCACTACATTGTAAGGTCAGTCATAAATGAATGAAGCACAGGTTGAACTTGACACATTTAAAGAGACCTTGAAGTTTAAGAAGAACATTTAAATCTACTGAGAATGGTTCTTGGAGTAATTTAAGAGGCAGTATGGGTGTTTTGTATCCTTGAAAACTCTTTGAATGGCGACTTTATATACTAGATTATATTTAGCTTTCCCTTACTCAGCTGTGTGTCAGACCTGGCATTGTTTTATTCCAGAATTAAGAAGTCTGAAGCCTCACTGTGCTCTGTTTTTATAGACCCTTGCTTCTAAGGCTTTAGAGGAAGAGGTGTCATTTCAAAAATACCATTTCTTGAAGCATCTCAGTTCACTAGTGCCAGCAAGCTGGTACTTCTGTGGCGTATGTTTATAAATATATTTTAGTGTTTTTCAGTAGGTAAATTATCCATTTTGAAGAGGCAAAGAACTTATAAATTCACTTCATTATGTCCAAAAGAGAATCCAAGAGACAAATTTATACAGACACAGCTCTTCCTGCTTCTTTTTACATGGAGGGAAGAAAAGGCAGCTGTAAAGGAATTTTATAGGATAGTTAACTTGATTTTACTTAAAATGTAATTTGTCATCAGTTCAGTGTTAGTTTTTCCATTCATGTAAGTAAACTTAGGAGTGTGCTTAAAGAAATTCAAAGTTTTTTAGGAAGAGTTTCATTTTAATTTCAGATAATTTCACTGTGAATATGTTTTACAATACTTGTATCTGAGTCCTTATGTTAATCTTGAATGTCATCACAGCGGTGATTTTTAAAGACTGTTAATGTAGTATGAGCTGTACTTTCCTGGGTGAAATGATTGTCATAATCAGATCATTATGGTGATAGTCTACCACCGTTCCTGAGATGTCCTGTTATGTGAAATAAAAATGGGTAATAATAATGATCCTAATGATCGAGGTAATCACACAGGCATAGCAGGCTATGTCTTACTTTACTTTCATAGCCCTTGATCTTCTTCATAAGCCGACATCATTACTTATTCCTGCCTTTTATCTTACTTAACATAGGGATGTGAACTTATTTCAACTCCTGATCAAGACCATACTGACTTTACCAAGTGCCTTGAAGTGCTCCAAAAGAAGATAGCAGAAAAAGACCTACAGGTACTATATGCATCTGTTTGGTGGTTAGGAGTCTTTATTACCAAGAATTTGAAAATTGCTCCTTTTACTCATCTGAAATCATGGTTTGCTTTTGTGCTAATTATTTGGATTCCCTTGTCAGGTTTTTTTTCAGTAGATCAAACAAATATGTTCTTAGCTGCCAAAATATGAAGGTGTACCCCTAAATCAGAGGTCACATATTCCAGAACCTTACAGTGATGAGATGTCTAAAAGGGTGAAGTGGACCTTGTATAAAGCAATCAAAGCCGGCAGCTCAGGCTCGTCCTAAAGTGAATAGCTGCTTTCCATCTCGGGTTGATTGTTGCCACGCAGAGCTGTGTGTGTGTGTGTGTGTGTGTGTGTTGTATGTGTGGGTATGTATTATGTAGACGAAACAAACAAACACGACCTAGATTTGGCCATCACTGCAAACATATAAACAAAATATCAGTTTGTTTTTTTTTCTTTAAGTCAGAAGAGTCTACTGCTTTGCAAGGGTGAACTCCTTAAGGTGTTCGTTCAGTCATGATTTTCACTTAGCATCCAAGTTTTTAATCACATTAATTAGCTAAGGGACAAATTTGTATTTTATTTTATTTTACAAATTTTTGATACTTGTTGAAACGGTACACAGACTTTTTCAAGTCTGTATTTTGGGAAGATCAACAAGGTTAAACCTGAAGCATTGAATGACAATTGTCCATTAGTTCCCTGGGAAGGGCAGGAAGGTAAGCTGAGATGCATGATCGAACGTGTCACTTTAAACTGAGAAAACTAGGAAAACACCTTTGTGTATTAGAATGGTTTTCGTGGTACAAATACCAGGAGATGTTTCAGCCTTTCCTGCGTCATCAGGTGGGATCGGGCTGTCTTCAGACACAGCCCAGGCAGATCCTGTGTCTGCTGCTTTCACTACCTTTGCTTTGTCAGCTTTCTCTTCAGTCTGGTTTCCCTGACTGTCTCCAACGGCTGCCTGTAGCGACTTTACACCTTCACGTCTAGGGGGATTCAAGGGGTATAGGCATCACTTCTCACTGTCATTAGACCCAAGTCCTGAGATCTCTCTATTAACCTATACTTGGCTTTGGCAAAGGATGCTGAGAGCGTCCTGATTGTCTTAGACTGGAGCAGGGTGTGGGGTCAGTCCATATGTCTCATGGAGTCACACTACATGGCTCATACACCCGTGGCGGTGGGGCACAGGAGGTGGAGAGACAACCCTAATGAACAGTTCCTCCCTCGCAGGAGTCCATGAAAGATTTAGTGGAGCATGTATTTACTAACTTGAGGTAGTAGATCCTTTTCTCCGTTTGAAGAAAAGCCTTGTAACTGTCGTAATTGGCAAGTAGCTCATTGTGCAAACTCAACAAAAGTAATGGAGTGAACCTTTCTCAGCTCTGTTGTAGCTTGAGCTGTACCACGTGTGCTATTTCCAGCTGTCAACTGCTGTAATTATATACTTGTTTAAGGAAAACAGAAAAATATTGAGAGCTAACTACTTCATCCAGACATAGCTGATTTTGAGGGTTTTTTAGGGAAAAAATGGAAAACTTTGACAATTGTTGCAGTTTTTCTTAAAAAAAAAAGATCCACTTCCACTGAAAGTATTGAAATCTGGGAATGAAATCACATGATTCTCATTTGTTGTGTCTCATGGGTAGTATCTATAATACTGTATTCAGTCTTTGAATCTCAAAACAAATAATCACATGTCAAAGTCAACAAGACCAAAATTCAGAGAGAGAGAGCCTCAGACTAGGGTAGTCAGGTGTGTATGATGTGTGAAACAAACTGCAGAAAGTCTTGGCCAATCCCGTGGAGGCCTGAAGCAAGAGGACCCATTAGAGGACTCCCACACTGGGCAGAAAGGACCAGACCCTCTTGCTCCCACCGTGCTTAGCTTAGTCATAGACAGGAAAGAGCGTGACCACAGTGGCATGCCATGCTGGGTCACAAAGGGGTCGCCTTTGGGCCATGACAGCCAGCTGCCCTCCTCACAGCCCGGGGCGAGGTCCTTGTGGGGACGCTGGGAGGAGGGCACCTCCATGGCGGGCACGCATTGGGTCCAGTGCACTCTCCAGCCTCATCTTGTGTTACTCCTCCTCCTGGTTCCTACAATATGCCAGATTCCCTCCTCTCCTTTGCCTTAAGCCTTAAGATGTTTTTGCATATGTTGTTCCGTCTGTTTAGAATTTTTGAATATGTTTTGAATGTTTTGTTTGTTTGTTTTTGCGTTTTTCCTGTTTTTGCCGAGGCCGCAGTGGCAGAGCACGCCTGACATCCTCAAGGAGGACTTCGCTCCCCCAGCGCTCTGGGTTAGGCTCCGCCGCTCTGCGTTTCTGTGCCTTCCTCTTTTCTCCTTTAAGATACCCTCAATACTTCTCATAATTGTGTTAAGTGTTCTAATTGTTTGCTTGAACCCTTTATTCCCAGCTTGGCTGTGCAGCCCCTGAAGCTGGGATCAGGTCTGCGTTGTTCACACTGACAGCAGGACTTTGCACACAAGGGATGCTTGGGGAATGAAGGGTCTGTGTTACACCCTCCAGGGAACACACAGGAGAGCAGGGCAGGACGCAGTTAGGGGGATGGCTTTTTAGAGAAGGCTGAGAGGTGAGAAATAAACAGGAGTTAGATGGCAAAGGGGAGGAGATGTTGGCCAAGTGCCACAGTGCACCGAGAGGATGGATAAACACTTCAGTGAACCAAGGGCAGGTGGGTGGAAGAGCTTTAAGACGAGAAGGGTGTGATTAGTTTGGTGTTGTAAGAAGCATGGTTAGATCAACTGAAGGCTACATTACTCACCATGAAAACTACACAAGGTAGTTTTCGTTCAGACTGAAAAGGTGTTTGTGTTAAATCTGACAAAATGGAGTATCTGTGAGCTTCCACCTGACTTTGCGTTTAACCTTGCAGCACAGTGGTATCTTTGATTGAATGTAATACCAGGAGAAAAGCAAGAGAAGAAAGATTAGAAAGGAAAATTATGTAAGATTCCCCTCTATACATTTTCTTACCACCAAGTGAGATCATCGGGAGGGCTTTTAAAAATTTCTTCCTAAAATACACATAAACTGTATCAAAAAGCCCCTTACACTTCTCCACCTAATATATCTTATCAGATTATCATACATTTCTGGTTTTCCACTTACTATAAGTATGAATTTGTAATCAAAGTGTCTATATTTTGTAGTAAGGTCTTATCTCATTAGCATATATTTTAAATATTAATTATAATATAAATGAACTAAATTAAAGTAGTATTTAATATGTTAAGGAACCATACTACATGTGTAACATATTAGAACTTTATAGAATTTGGCTTAGAGTCTGTATGCTAAAGGAGTTTATTATCTAGAATATTAATTATTGTAAAAAAGTCATTTAATTACCTTATTTATTAATTTATCTATTTTAAACCTGCTCATCCTCAATTTTTATTCCTCTGCAAAAGGGTTCTCTGATACATGTGACTTTTTAATGCTTTTCTTTCGTGTTATTGTTTATCTGTAACCGAGTCATGAATAATACATTAGCAGGATGGCATCTGATACGACTGACTCTTCAAAGAGCAATATACTTTCTGATGCTGTGATACGCTTTTGAGATCTAAACCCTGGAATTCAGTGGGAGACATTAAAAGCTATTGCTCCAAGTTTCAAAAAATGTGAGATGCACATTGTTCAGGATGAAGCAGAAAGAAATCTAGATTATAAGGCCCTAAGAATAATAGGTCTCTTAAAATACAAATTAGGATATTTCCTAGTATTATTGGCAATAGAATCAACTACCTCAGTTTCTGATGTTTTAAACAGAGACTTTATATTGGACAAAATTTGGGCAGAAAAGTTGCCATTAATTTCAAGCTGCATATTGTGTAGGTTTAAACTCATATTAGTTTTATTTGCTAAAACCTCAGTACATTTTGGCCCATTTATACTCTGTTATTTTTGTAAGCAATCTTTTAATCAAATGATGCAGGATGCTGAATAGGTAAGTACTGTATAAATGAGAGCAAATGCCTAAATTATGCACATACACACAAATATTAATGACTACAAATTAAATACTACATAAAGATTGTAGGATTGATCGTTAACCCAAGGGGACAGAGTAGAAAGACCAAAAGCTCACCTTCTCTCAGGCGCACACCAAAATTACAACTGTTTACAGAACAGCTGTCAGTGAAGAAGACTGAAAACCACCAGCAAAATTCTTCTACAGCTAAAGCTATAAACAAAGACCCTTAAGGAGATGGGTAGGGGGGATGGAGCCATGGGATTTAAGCCCTGGGGGGCGATTCACAAACAGGATAATGATTACAACTATGGATGTGCTCCCCAAGGAGCAAGGGGTCTGAGCCGCATGTTGATCTCCCCGTCCAGGGGGACCTGTGCTGGGAAGATGAGCCCCCAGGCGCTCGCTTCCAGGAGACCAAGATGGCTGTGGGGAAATAGAGACTCCACTCTTAGAGGGACACAGGGCAGAAGTAATTTGAGAGGTGTCGGGTCAGACCCACCTGCTGATCTTGGAGAGCCTCCTGGAGAGGCAGGAGGCACCTGGAGCTCCCCCTGGGGACATTGGCACTGGTGGCAGCTGTTTTGGGGAGCTTGTTCTGCCATGTTGACACTGGTGCTGGGGAGCACCGTTTTCGAATCCTCCCTCTAGCTTATTGCCCTCAGGCCCCAGCCTCCACTTACCCACCAGCACCAGCCTGTAGGCACCAGTACTGGGACACTTCGCAACTACCTGGGCAAGGACACAGCACTACCCGCCAGCAAACTGACTTCCTTAAGACCCCCTGAGCCAGCCCTGGACATGGCCCTGCCCACACACCAATGCACAGGCACTAGACCTGAGACTCCCAAGGCCTTGCAGCCAGAGACCCAGGACCCAGCTCCACCCACCCATGGGCAGGCACCAGCACCCGAATACCCTGGGCCTTGGCCCTGCCCGCCAGTGTGCCAGCTCTAGTCTTGGGACCAACCTCACCAACCAGTGGGCGGATACCAGCCCCAGGACAACTGCAGCTCTGGAGCTTTCAGTGGCAGGACCCCCCACCCACCAGCAGGCCAGCTGCCATTCCACCTAGAGGCCAACACAAGACACTTCGGACCTCACAGGTGTCAGGAACCAGCCCCACTCACCAATTGTTCAACACCAGCTTTGGGACCTCTGGGTCCAAAGCTAGAAAAGACCATGGCTAGAAACATGAAAGTTATGGAAGGAGAAGTCTCATTTACAAAGGCAAGTACACTGTGAATCAACCATGACAAGTGGGATTTATCCCAGGGACTCGAGAGTGGTTCCATATCTGCATGTCAATCAGTGTGATGCCTCACATTAACAATTTGAAGAATGAAAACCATATCATATGATCAGTTCAATAGATGTAGAAAACAAAATTCAACATCCATTTATCATTAAAACTCTGCAGAGAGTGGCTATAGAAGGAACATGCTTCAATGTAGTAAAGGCCGTATGTGAAATGCCCACAGCTAACAGCGTACTCAGTGGTGAAAAACAGAAAACGTTTCCTGTAAGATCAGGAGTAAGCCAAGAATATCCACTCTTGCCACTTTCGTTCAATGTGGTGTTGGAAGTCCTGGCCACGATAATCAGACAGGAAAAAAGAAAGAAAGGGAATCCAGATTGGAAAGGAAGAGGTGAAACTGTCACTTACTGCAGGTGAGGAGTTCCACCTCTGGGTATATACTGAGAATAAAAACACTAATTCGAGAAGATATGTACGCCCCAGTGTCCACAGCAGCATTATTTACAGTAGCTGAGATGTGGAAGTAACCGAAGTGTCCATCAACAGATGAACAGATAAAGAAGATGTGCTCTATCTATACGATGAAATGTTACTCAGCATAAAAAACAATGAACTTTTGCCACTTGTAGCAACACGGATAGACCTGGAGGGTATTACGCTAAGTGCAATGAGTCAGACAGTGGAAGACATACAGCGCACATTATCACTTATATGTGGGATCTAAGAAATAAAACAAACTGGTGAGTGTAACAAAAAAGAAACAGACTCACAGATACAGAGAACAAACCAGTGGTTACCAGTGGGGAGAGGAAAGGGTGGGACAAGAGAGGGGCTGGCAATTAAGAGGTGCAAATTATTATGTTTACATAAATAAGCTACAAATATAAACGGCACCGCACAGGGACTTTAGACAGTATTTTATCATCACTGTTCATGAAGTATAATTTATAAAAATTGTGAGTTATTATTTTGTATACCTGAAGCTAATATAATATTGTAAATCAACTATACCTCACTTACAAGAACTACAGGATTATTACATTTTTTACTCTTTTAATTGCCCGAGAAGATACTGAATTGCGATTTATATGTATTAGGACCTGGTTTCTATGTATTTATGTCTGAATTGCAGTTCTTGACTATTGACGGTTAGGACTTCGGTAATGAATATCAGATTGGCTTTTTACTTAATTCGTACATGGTATTTCTCAAGTAGACACGTATGTTTATGTACTGTCTGACTATATCTGATCGGACTAGTTACTTTTCAGTATAATAAGGTATGATTCCTAGGTTTGCAGGAAGAACTAGGAGAGTTCTCTGAGGCTCATCCTCCAGGGTGCTGTGGTGTCTCCAGAACAGTCATCTAAAGCAGAATATAATAAGCCTGCTGTGTGTGTAAACATGAATTCTGAAAAAAATAAATACTAACTACATTAGAAAAAGCTAGCAGATAAACCACCTTAATCAAGGAATCAAACTTAACACCATCAGTGAGAATTCATGTTAATAGCACGTGCCTCTCTCTCTGAGTGTAAGCTGAGAAAGGCACTTCCTTAAAACCCATAATCTCAGTTTAATCTTTGATAAAAAAAAAAATCAGAAAAACCCAAATGAAGACCATCCTGCAAAATACCTGACTGGTATCTTCAAGGTAATGAGATACAAGGAAAGGTTAGGAATGGTCACAGAGCAGGAGATGAAAGAGACATGAAAGCTAAACGCGGTGGGGTGTTCTCATCTGCATCCTGAAGTGGAAAAACTGGTGCAATGTGAAAAAAGTCCAGAATTTGGTTAAGAGTGGTGTCCCGGTGTCAACCGTAGTTGTGACAAACGTGCTGTGTGTATGTGTGTAAGATGTTAACATTGATGGGAACTGGGTGAAGGGTACGCTCCTGCACTAGCTTCTCAACTTTTTACTAAATCTCAAGTTATTTCAAAGTGAAAAGTTTATTTGAAAAAAAAATATGTTCAGTGTTTCAAATATGCTCTAACTGTAGACTGGTGTGGTCTTTTTGTGCCGTGACTCATAGTAACATAGAATAAAAAGGCAAGTACTTCCTAGCACTTAGGCAAATCGAGACAACTTTCTGTGGACTCTCTCAACTTTAAAGTGTTTGCTCAAAAAGTTTCAAATTGTGAGTCTCTGCTGCATGTTTAGGCAATGATTGTACATAAAAATGATGCCTGCTTGAAAATCCCAGCTAGAAATTTGATAGTGTCTTAGCTATGTGACAGCTCAGACCCTCTCAACCTTTCTACTTTCCCACGAGATGGAAGTGTGGCAGGGTTCAGTCAGGGATGTTTTATCAGGATGGTCTCTAGAAAGGGTAACCCCGTTTATTCCTGCACTCCCTCCTGACCTGAGACTCCTGCAGTCTCCATCTCCGTTTTCTTCCTGGTTCCTGTTATACTTATACTCTGTCACTCCTGCCTTTTATCTTGTTTCCCAGGGCTTCGGTGATCATGTGTGCCATTAACTCTCTAACTTATACCTCTAATCTGAACTCCAAAGCCCTATTTCTAACCACTAACTGGAAGTCCAAAGGAACTTCATTTCAGTGTAAACCAAAATTCATCATCTTTCTCACAAAAATCTCATTTTCTTTCTTTATTTTCTGTCTCATTCAATGGCAGTACCATCCATCCACCTGGCAGAAACCTGAGAGCAACCTTATATTTTACTATCCTTGTACCATCCCTCAATGGATGGTCACATATCCTTTAATTCTGCAGGTATCTCTTTTGCCAACTCCATTTTTTCCAGTCTTATGGCTACTATCCTAGATCAGACCTTTATCATTTCTCACCTCTGTTATTTTATTAGCCTTCTGTTTGCCCCTTCACTCCATTCTCTTACTAAAATTTATACCCTGTGTCCTAAGTGGATATCTGG
This sequence comes from Camelus dromedarius, assembly GCF_036321535.1. Lineage (NCBI taxonomy): Eukaryota > Metazoa > Chordata > Mammalia > Artiodactyla > Camelidae > Camelus > Camelus dromedarius. The sequence goes on from NC_087442.1 coordinate 9,509,114, forward strand.
TTTAAATCTTTTCTCCCAGTCATCTATTCAGTAAATACTTGTTCAATGAATAAAAATGTTTCCCATAACATCAAGGCAGGTGCCAGAGAACATCCTGGCAAATCTTAGCCGGCACGTATACTCTGCGAAAGACTCTACTTGGTAGCATTTCCTACTAAGGCTCCCACAACGTGTGTCCAGATCGTTTACGTTTCTTGTTGTCTGTACCAACTGTAATAGAGAACTTGCTAATTATGGAAAGTATTGGTCCCCAACACGGTGAAATTAGAGGCTAGGTGCTCTCATGCTTGGGGTAGGTACATGACTGCAGAAAGCTATGTAAGTTCTTTTCTTTACGACTTAGCTTTCTCATCTGTAAAGTCAGGATAATAATCTACACATACCAGTGAGTTATGAGGCAAAGCACTTACTGCAGGGCCTGCCACATATAAAGTCCTTCCTAAAAATATAATAGCAGTGGTGGTATTAATAGACATGTATTACTTGTACCTTAGCTCTTGTGGACTTACAACATATTTTATATAATATGTGGTATTTTATTTTATATTTTTGTGTATTTATAGGATTATTTTATTTTACAAAATATTTTATGAATTATTTTGAGATATATATAATTATATTTCTTATAAAATACATTATATAATTGTATTTTATAATTATTTTATCTATTTTATAAAATATGTAATTTTAAAAATAAGTATAAATAAGAATATAGACTATAATATATACATAGTGATCTTTTGATTTTATAATAAATTTCATGGAATTTTATGATATTAGAACAGAATCTCTTAAAGTTTGTAGCTCAGGTTCATGGACGCAGCATGGTGTTGTTTCTTTCCTTGATTTTTTTAATGAAAATAGTTTTTTTTATTGAGGTATAACTGACATACAATATTGTATTGACTTCCAGTGTACAACGTAGTGATTCAATGTTTGTATAAATGGTGAAGTGATCACCACAGTAAATCTGGTTAACATCTTAACGGCATTTCCTTTGGACAGACTCTAGTTTTACAGGAGTCCTCTTAATACCATAAACTTGAATTAAACAGGGTGCTCCTCACACGTTGAAGTGTTTCCTAGGGGAAGTCTTCAGCCTCCCTGTTCCCCGGGCGCCAGTGAGAATGGTATCTGCATGTTTAGTGGTGGCATCCAGCGGGCAGGCAAGGTGCACAGTTTGCCCGCTGCCTTGGTGGGGAGAGAACAGGGGAGGTGCTCCAGCTTCTCCCCTCATGCTCACTGGGCGATGTTGTCACCCCAGGATAAGTTAAAAGTTCACTTCCTAGTTCCAGAGGCAGACTTTCTCCCCTTAGATACACTATGGACGCTTCTGGGGATCTTCTTCCAGTCTGTCTGACAGGCTTTTATGTGGTACCCGCTGTCACGTCATCATGCTGCGACTCAGTGACCAGATCCAGAGCCTCAAATAGTCTCCCGTCGAACAGAGGAGGCAGAGGTACAGGTCAGGACCCAGCGCTTCTGACTGTCATGGACGCTGGGCTGGCCTCTTCAGTAGATGCAGCTTTTTTAAAAAACAGATTGTCTATATAGAGCTCTTCTCTACTTCACCTCTTAACTTCTTATTTGAGAAAATCAAATAGTAAGGTTTTTTTTTCCTAATGAAGCTGGAGATCATTTCGATGAAGCCTTCCGTGACCATGATTTAAAATAGCACCCTGCACTGCACCTCCTCTCCGATCCCTCAGCTCGGCAAACCATATCCCCTTCTCTGCTCAGTTTTCCCCGAAGAACGTGTCACCATCAGATACATTTAGGGTATTTGTTTCTATTGCATCTTCACTCACTAGAATGGAATCTTCAAGTGCCCCGGGAATTGTGCACGTTTGTTCTTGTTCTTGGCTGGATCCCCAACACCTAAAACAATAGCAGACATTCTGTAAATATTTATTGAATGAATGAATGGGTATATATATGGAAGAATCCTTTTGTAGCGAGCCCTGTGTATCAAATGTTGGTAAACTTATATTAAGTAATCTGCCTTAACAAGACTTATTCCACTGCCCAGCTCTTGTTCCATCACAATTAAAACCTTTTTGGTTTTGACCAGTACGTGGAGATACCTACTCCTATTATCCACTGTCATTTGGTCATATATATACCTTCAGTTTTTCTCTCCATTTTATGGGGGGAGGGAAGGAGATGTGTGTTGTGTGTAGTTAAAAACAGTACACATAGTATCCTCTTCATCTCGTTAATTGGGTTTTGGTTTTCTTTTTTCTTTACAACTTCTGGGACTTGCTTCTTTTTCCAAGCCTAAGTTACTTGAAAAAGTTGAGAGCCAAACAATGAGAATGCATAGAGACTGTTTTCTAAGCCACTGCCATTGTGAGCACGACAAAAATCAATCTTGCCACCTTCCTTGAAGTGATACTGAAAGCAGCACCGTACAACTCCAGCATCAGCTCTGTAGCTGGGGCACTGTAAGACTTCTGTGACACGTTTTTCTACCTTCTTTCCTGTCTTTATTGACCTCAGATGGATGTTGTAAGCGTCAATGGGTAATTTTTATGAAGTTTTAGAAAGCAGCATGTGTCTTATACACACACACACACACACACACACACACACATATTCAGCTATACGTCACCATGCCTATACAAACCACCTCTGAATTTTTTAGTATATAAACAGCATTGCTATCTTTGTCAAGTGCCAAAGTAACTACTTATACCTTCCGGTTCTAGAACAAACGCGGTGATGCTTAATCAGGCAGGGAAGCAAGGAGAGGGAGCAAGGAGAGGAAAAATTTCTGGGCATCGAGCGAACTAGCAGGCTGTTTCCTAGATCATTTTGGAAAAGCCTTCAAAAGGGAAATTCACATCTCTGTTTTTCCTTCTTAGAGACCAGCAGTCGTTTTTATAGTGCTGTACAACCAGAAAAAATAGATGTCCCCAGTGCTTTGAGGTGACTCGGGAGATGCTGCCCCGGATATAAAAAGCTTACAGCCTAATCCATCCCTGCCAGAGAATAGACATGCTCTCACGGGCCCGGGACAAGGGTTAAGTTTATCTGCTTACCAGGAATCTCAGCTGGATGACTCGCTTGCCAGATAAAATTTCTTATTAATGCAGAGAGTTTCAGATACCGTTGGTGTGGTGCACCTTTGCAGAAGAACGCTGACCTTATGGGAAAAGGACTGTTCCATTTTGAGCTACTGCATTGTGGAGAGGCAGAAACTGCAGGTGGAGGAGAAAACGATTGTGAGAACTTCTGTAAGAATAATGCACTTACAGTGGAATATCCTGAAATTGCTTAGACGTTACAAAATTTTCTCTTCCTTCTGTGTATCCCTTAGCAAGACTTATTACATGTGGTAGTGCCTACACCTATAATTAGGATTGTCCACAATCCTAATCTATATTATTAAGCAATGATTAGCTTACCATTTAAGTCATGATTGAAGACCTGAGATGATGCTACTACATATTATGGGATGCACACATCAGATCAGTGTATTTTCAGTGGTAGTTAACTAGGTAATCAGCAGAAGAGATTTAGACATAGGAATACGTTCCTTGTGTCAGATGATGGGCCTAATATCTCAGGAAATTCTGTTTAAATCAGAGAAGATGGAATCCTATAGCATTCACTCTCCATCCTTCTCTCTTAGTAGCTGGAAATAGAAAATGTCTTTCTACTTCTGTGATCGTCTGTTTGCCCAGTAGAAGTTCTGCTTAGCTTTTCACGGTCAATGTGCTGGTCTGTCCCAGATGCATGGAGTAGACACAAGGCAATACCAGCTTCTTTTCTGGATCCACTGTGAACCTTAACCTCTCAACACATGTGTGTATGTGTGTACCTCACAGTATGAACAGCTGTGTCAAAAAATTTTGAAACACATTAAGAAATAGAAATATCTGAATTCAGAGTGCATCGATTACATTGTAATTCTGTTTCCTCATCCATTTCTACTAGAGATTTTAGATACCTCTAAAACTGACCCTCAAGATTCTGATTTTTTTTCCCCAAAGCATCCATGTAAACAAAGGAAATTATTTCAGGAAGAGGAAATTATTATTGACAAATATTCTATCCCAGATTGCATTCAATTTGCTATGATGCTTGTGGAGATGGAATACATTTAGCAGAATAGCAAATAGCATTGCTTATAACTTAAACTTCAGGGTGACAAGGTGATCACATGTATACATGTATTAGCTGAAGCAAACTTATGGCATTGAAAGAAGTAAGCTTTAAGTAATTAATGTCCCTGCAGTAACAGTTTTAACATTCTCATTTGGTATTATAAAATGGTCAAATGCATATCTAGAAACCAGAGTGTTAATGACCAAGTGCAAAATTTGCAATCAAAATGTCTCTCTTCTCCCAGAAGGTGGAAAGGGGGTAATTAACATAAACTATTTATATTGCACCAGATTGCAAAACCTAAGGACTGCACTGCAGCAAGCCTGCTAGCCCCCTATCACAAACTGGTCAATAAAAAGTGAAGAGAGTTTTATACCACTAAACTTTGGGAAAATAATGCACCCAAAGTACTACAAAGAGCTGAATCTAATCCATCCAGACATGGAAGCCAAGAGTTTCATTTATCATTTGAGACAAGAATATGCAGCTAAGACTTACTTTATGGCCAAAGCAAAACACAGGAAATGTTGTTCAGAGAAAACAAATCATGCTGATACAAGATAGGATAATAGCTATTAAAGAATGATCACAAGTACAGAAATAGCGATCATCGGGAACAAAGCATCTCTTACCAAAAGTCAGTCTGCAGAGATTTTGAAAATTATCTGTCTCTTTTCGGCTTGCTCAGTGGAGGGAATGACCAAAGAAAGAGGATGCCGGGTCCGTGCTCTGGTACCTCCTAACTCATTTTCCGCAGAATGGGTGGAGTGATGGCTTAGTGCTCTTTCAAATATTCAACTTTAATAGGGCATCGTATATGTTAGAGAACTTTTAGCCAGAGTGAAAAATATCTGGTGCTTTTTGAGTAAGATGGGCAGGAATGCAGATTTTAATTCTTTTTCATTCATCTACTACCAAGCAATCATTTAGCTTCTATGGACAACATTTACAGAAATTATAATATCCATTTAAGCTCTACTTCCAAATAGCCAGTGGTTTCAGAATACAATACAAATCATATTTTCATTTTTCATTTTGCCCTAAATACCAATTTTGTTGAAGGTACTATGCTAGGTATCTTGGGATTTCTAAACCACAAATAATACATCTTTCCATTTCTCTAGACCTCCATAATTCAAAAGGGGTATGAAATACCTTCATGTCCTGATGGTATGAGAGGTTTGGAGACCATTGTTACCTCTAGTAGATTTACAATATCCAGGTTATTTATACAGACCATGATTTTACGTAACTTTACTTACTCATAAATATATTCCTGACTCTTCAAAGAATTTAATTTTCAGCAGAGATAACAGAATAATATCATGTTAAAAAAAAAAAAGCCACGAGTATGTATTTTATTTATTCTGTTCAGCTCTCCTTGGCACTCACTTCCTGATACAGAGAAATGTAAATGCATGCAAATTTGCTCTTGCCATCACTAGGTGTATTTCAATGGGAGGAAAAATATCACATTCTACATTTATACATATATACACCAATAACACTGTTCTTTTGTTTATATGGAGAAAATGTCCCATTCTCAGGGATCTCCTTGTTATGGCTTGAGAACCAATTGGCCAAGTTAATCAAGGAAATATCAGTACTCAGGACAGCACTGTTACTGCACAAACAGACTTGAAATGTTTAATTCAAAGCCTTGCCTAGGATAAATCAAAAAAGCATTTCGTTATTCCAGGAATGATCTCAGTCATTGTCCTATACTCTGTCATGACCAGGGCATCTGAAATTACAGTGTTTTCAAGGATTCCAAACAGCAATCTGAGGGTAAACAAAGAAAAACTCATTGTGTGCAGTAAGAGTTCTAAGGGGAGAGTGGTCACAGCAGTCAGGAGTGCTAGAAAGGTTTGGGGTCAACATAGGAAAGACCTTTCATCTCTCAATAAAGAATTTGAATTTTGATCTACAGGTAATGTTAATCTGTTAAAGAATTTTGAAAAAAAAGTCATAATGTAATTTAGAAAATTAGTGTAATGGTTGTGTGCAAGCTAAATTGAAGGATGGAAATTCTCAGGATAGTAATGTAAGAACCAATTACAGGATTCTTTGAAGGATAACTCTTCAGTCATCTTTTCCATCAAGAATTTGAGAAAGAAATCGGGACCTTAGAAAGTAGCCTCCAAGTGTGTGCTTGGTGATGACTGGTCTTGTTTGCAAGAGTTGAAGCATGGAAACTCCAGCTCAGCTAACACATGTCTGTCACATGTCTGTCACGTGTTTCCCAGCCACTCTGCTAAGTATTGTAGGCTGACCAGTACGAACTGAATGAGACAGTTTCTGACTCAGCAAATTTGTGGACTTTGGAGTGGATGCCCTGGTGAGCAGATTACCCTGTTGCGTTGTCAGTTGTGCTGTAGTTGAGGTCTGATGAGACAGCTGAGAAGTGAACCTTCTCCAGTCTGGGCTGTCCTTGTGCAGGTGGTGACTGCAGCTGCTTCTGGAAGATCGACTAGGAGCTAACCAGAATCAAGGGAGTGTTTCATCCTGAGCATCAAGGTCAAAGGGAAAAAAAACTCTTAGATTTGGGATGTCGAAGGGTAGGTAATACTGACAGTCCTAATCACATATGCACACTGGGTCAGTGCAATGTTTACATTTGTTCCCTTTAACAAACTACCAGAGAATGAGCTAGTAGGGAGAGGACCTACCTATTGGGGTAGATCAGTCTCTCCTGGCCTTCTCCACTGCAGACTTGTAGGCAGTGTGTCAGGGACCTCTGGCAGTAAGTGTTTCTTCCAGTCTGTACAAGGAGGTTGGAGTCCACTCAGTTGAGCTCTCCAGAGAGGCACAGGGACATAAGATGTTCCTTAAGGTCTATAAGTGTTTGGGCTGCCTGGGCTTTTATGCTAAAACTTTTATGAGGGGATCTCTGCTTACAGCAGTCAGAAGTCTTAGCATTTTCATTGCCTCCGTAGTTTTTCTCTCAAATGTCACCAAGCTTGTATACATCGCCCACTTTTTATAAATATGTCCTTTCCTCTGCCTTTTTAAAAACTTTTCTTTAAAATACATGTTCAAAAACAAGTTTGTATAAACATGTTTATGACATTTTTTAATAACATACTTAAAATTTGACATAATTGGAGGAAAACACTGTGTTCCAACAAGTTCGTTTTTTTAGGAGGTGGAGGTAGGCATCCTTTGGAAATACACAAATCCCAGCCTTTCCCGGGGTGGGGCAGGGGAGGGCAGTCTCGGCACTGAGGTTTGAAATCGTGTGGTGTGTTCTGAAAACTGACTGACTTCTAGAATGTGAATGAGGTGGGAGTTGAGGATGTAACTCACGAATCCGCACTGGAGGAGTGTGGGCTTTATCTTGTAGGTTCTGGAAAGCCAGTACTTAATTTTAAGCAGAACATTGGCATGATCAGACTTGAGGTGTAGAAAGCTTTCTCTCCTAATCAAGTGGAAAATTACTTGCTTATAGAAGGCCAGTGGGGTTATCCAGGTGAGAACGATGATGCCGCAATTAAGGCTGCAGCAGGGAGGATGGAGGATGAATTATTTGAGAAAAAATCAGAAGCCTCATTATCTTGCCATTGCAAGATACATTATTTCTTTCTCACCCAAACAGACTTACATTAAACTGTGACTCATTGGGCCTTGTTGAAATTTAAATGGGATCCCTGTGGTACTGTTTCCACAGGCAGCCAGAATCCAGCCAGGTATATTTTGTGTTTGTCAGTACAGTATATTCTGATACCGTAAAACCTGGGGTTTTTAATTTCTCTGGTGTCTCATTGCACTTCACATCAATCACTGGAATTATTTTATAGGCTTATTAAAGATATTTTGACATTGCTAGGGTATTTTTTTTATCATTTTATTGTTTTTGCTCTGTCTTGATCCAACAATTTCCTTCACAACCTGCCTTGAGTCAGCCATCTTTAAATTAGAACATCAAACAGTTGTTCTAATCTCATCGTTTATTCAAGACCCTGTAGTACAGTACAGATCTTTGAAAGTTAAGAGGAGATTAAGAGTAAGGTCTAAAAACTTTTCTGAGACCCCAGTGTTTAATTTTGTTAAGCTGGCTATGTTAATATTACTCGTAATTCTCAAGCGGTCGGGTAAACGTGTGTCTTGGTTTACGTGGGATCGATTGTCCTGGTTTATGCCTGTTTTCTTGGTGTAATTATTTATAATGTCCCCCTTTTTGACTTTCAAGAGTGTCTCTCAGCTTGTATGTTAAGTAGTACGGCCACACTATCCATCAGGGAAAGTCACAAAGAAATTGTCCATTTATGCATCTCCAGAATTCAATCTATGGAGAGTAAATGCAATTAAAATATGCTGACAGCCACTGTCCCTGCTGTAGACTTCACACACGCTGTGTCTAAGTCTTTTTGAGGACAGATGGAGGAAAACATGTCATTTGTTTACTGAAAGGTTTTTTCTGCTATAATAGAAAAATGAAATTGCTTCTCCTTTTGGTGTTATATATCCTTCAACCAGTCTTGTCATGGTTCTATTACGGTAAATAACGCAAAGCCAAGTTTTTCATTTATTTTCTAAACAAAATAGACACAATTATTATTTAACCTGTTATAGTGGAAACCAGAGAACCTTGCATGGACTGTTAGAGGTGAAGGGGATCTTGAAAAATGTGTCAGGGAATTCAGTCCATCCCTTGCCTTTATCGACGAGCTCCCTGTGTCACAAGGAGGTCGTGTAACTAGTTTGCAGTTCCACGGTTGAAGGAGTGTACCATACTGCAGTCAGGTCTCCAGTGTATTAATCCAGGGTTCAGGGTTCTTTTTGCTAGACATGATTTCAGATGAAGAGCCAAAAGCAACCTCTATTCTACCACTCCTCTTTGCTAACAAAAATGGTTCATGTGAAATACCCTGACCGGAGTGTAGGAAATGTATAGAAATCAATTAGAAATTGATTTTTTACACTTTATATATGGCAGAATCTGGCAGAATAGACCTGTACTGGATATGTGCACAAATAAATTATTTAGAATATTTTATCCACAGAGCGAATAGGATTGTAAAAACACTTTTTAGAATTAATAAACACTGAATCCTGGATGTATCACAACCAATTAAAAAAACCTTTTCAGAGTAGCTTCCATGCTTTAGGGAATGGTAGATGTATTCTAAAATAAGGAGACTTGGACAGTAATTCTCTGCAACCATAGTAACACTGTTGTTTTGTTCTGTTTTTTTGTCTTTTCTCCCACTTCTTTTTCTAGAATGGGCCCTGGAGGTAGGGGTGGGTGTCTTCACTGCCTTTACTGTTTCTAGACCTGTGCTGTGTAAAACTCTGGCCGCTGGCCACCTGAGTGCTTGGAATGCAGCTAGCCTAAATTGAGATGTTCCAATACTGTAAAATACATTGAGGATTTTAAAGACCAAGTAGGAAAAAGAGAATGTAAAATATCTCAATATTTTTTCCAGATTTATTGAGATAATTAATATATAACATTGTGTAAATTTAAGGAGTGCAACATGATGATTTAATACACATACATATTGCAAAATGAGTATCGTAATAGAGTGAACAAGTCCATCACTTCACATGATTCCCTTTGTTTTTGTGGTGATGATGGTGGGAACATTTAAGATCTACTTTCAGCAACTTTCAAGTATACAACACAGTATTGTTAACTATAGTCACCGTGCTGTACCTTAGATCTTCGGGACTTACTTATCTTTTGATTGGAAGTTTGTACCCTTGGACCAGCTGTTGACATCTGCCATTCTGCTCTCTTTCTCGGAGTTCAGCTTGTTTAGATTTTCACATGTAAGTGAGATCATACAGTGTTTGTATTTCTGACTTACATCTCATGCCTTGTCCATTCATATTGTCACAAATGGCAGGGTTTCCTTCTCTCATTTCTGAATACTGTTCCATTGTGTGTATGTATATGTATATGTGTGTATGTTTTATAAAAAATATATATATCACATATTTTTCAATCTTCTTTACCCTTTCATCCGTTGACAGACACTTTGGTTGTTTCCATAACTTGGCTGTCGTGACTAATGCTGCAGTGAACATGGGAGTGCAGAGATCTCTTTGAGATCATGATTTCTTTTGTGTGTATACCCAGAAGCAACAGAAGAGAGATTGCTGGATCATAGGGAAGTTCTATTTTTAATTTTGGGGAGTACCTCCATACTGTTTTCCTTAGCGTGTGCACTAATTTCCATTCCCACCAAGAGTGGACGAGGGTTCCCTTTTCTCCACATCCTCATCAACACTTTTTATCTCTTGTCTTTTTGATAATAGCCATTCTAACTGATGTGAGTTGATGTTTCATTGTGGTTTTGATTTGCATTTCTTTGCTGGTTAGGATGTTGAACATCTTTGCGTGTATCTGTTGGCCATTTGTATGTCTTCTCTGGAAAAATGTCTAATTACATCCTCTGCCCATTTTTTAATTGGACTGTTTTTAAATTTTTGCTATTATATGAGTTCCTTTTATATTTTGGATATTAACTTCTTATCATACAGTTGTTACAAATGTTTTCTCCTATTCCATAGGTTGCCTTTTCATTTTGTAGTTGCTTCTTTTGCTTTGCAGAAGCTTTTTAGATCGATGCAGTCCCATTTATATATTTTTGCTTTTGGTGTCACATCTAAAAAATTGTTGCTAGGACCAGTGTCAAGGTCCTTTTTCCCTGTGATTTCTTCCAGGAGTTTTATGGTTTCAGATTTCATGTTTAAGTCTTTAATCCATTCCAAGTTAATTTTTGTGAATGGCATGAGATAGTGGTCCAGTTTTATTCTGCATGTAATTATCCAATTTTCCCCAAACTTCAATAGGTTTACTACAGATTATGTGTTAAAATGATACTTTAGATATACTGCATTAAATAATATATACTTAAAAATGTTTACCTCTTTCTTTTTACTTTTTTAGATGTAGCTACTAGAAAATTTAAAGTTGGATATGTGTCTCCCATAGTATTCCCATTTGTACAGTGTTGTTCTGTTTGGTTTTTCTTTTCTTCCAAAAAGTCAGTCTCTAAATCTCATGTCATCAGATTTTATTATCCTTCTCACTCATCGCTATAGTCTTCATTTGTTATAATCCTGGTCGTGTCCCCACTTGTCTGGATGAAGTTAGCATCTAGGCCATCAACGCTTTTTTCAACAGTACTGTTTTAATTCACGGTAAATCCTACGCACACTTGAATGAAGCCTCCCGTACAGTGATGTCTTGTTTTCTTGAGCTTATCCCCTTTGGTGGTTTTGTCTGCCTCTTTACCGCAGTTACTCAATTGTATGAACATACCTAGGCTTTGTCTATAACAAGATCTGTAAACCTTCCACAATCTCTATTTTATCCATTTGACTCATTCTCTTATACCCTGACTTCAACAATTCTTCCACTCCACCAGTACCCTGATCCATTGACCATGCACTTTCACTATCCTTCATTTCTTGTTTTATTTCTTGTTTTATTTCTTCATTTATGTAACAAATATTCATCAGACACCAGTAGGTATAATAATGTACCATGCTGCATTCTAAGCATGAGGGACGGAAAATCTCTGCTGTCATATTATTTTCGTCTAATTAGGGTGATAAATAATAGGACAAGCTAAATAAATAAAATACCATAGATAATGAGCAGTTCTAAGGAGAAAATTTAAATCAGGGAATGAAGATACGATCTGTTGGCATAGAAGACGGGAAGTGTTTTAGATGGCCAATGAAATAAGTAAAGAAGCTAGCCATGTGAATATCTGGGGATAATGCATTCTAGGAAGAAAGAACAGAAATGCAAAGTCTGCCAAGTAGGAGGGACTCTTTAAGAAATAGAAAAGAGAAAGGAATCATGATTGGAGCAGAGAGGAGGAAGAGAAGGGAACTAGAAGGTGAGACCAGGGGGATGCCTGGATATCCAATATTGCAGGGCTTTGGATCTTAATTAAAAAACATTAGAAAACCATTGGAAGATTTTGAGCAGAGGGATGTCATCATCTGATTTACATTTTAACAGGGTTAGTTTTGATACTGTATTGAGACTACATTGTGGGGAAATCAGGGCAGAAGCAGAAAGTTCTGTTGGAGGCTGTTGCAGTATTTCCCATGAGATGTAATGGTGGCTTACACCCTCTGACAGATTTTTGTGTCCATGTTTGTAATGAGGTTGTGGTAGAAGTGGAGAAATTCTGGATACAGACTGAAGTTAGAACCAGTAATATTTCCTGAGAGAATAAATAAGGGATGTAAGAGAAAGAGAGGGGTCAAGAATGACTCTGGGAGTTTGGGCTGGAGCAACTGACAGGGGAAAGACAGTGGGAGATCGTGACCGGGGGAAAGACCAAATTAACTTAGAGGTCTCTATTGGATTCCAAACGCAGATTCAAGTAAACTATTGAACATATGAGCCTAGAAATAAGGAGAGAGGTCTGGTCTGAAGACACACCATTAGGAAGTGTTGACATTAAGGGTATTTAAAGCCGCAAGGCTGCATGAGAACACCAAGGGAGGGAATGCAGTGACAGAAGAGAGGAGATTTAAGGACCTCGCCTCGGGCCACTCCAGAATTGTTAAGTTGGCTCCTGAGAAGGAGCAACCAGTGAGATCAGAGCGTATGGTTTGCTGGAAAACCATCTTTCTGTAAGAGATTTTATCCAGGAGGAGGTAAGAATAAATTTATCAGAACTGAGAATTGACCATTGGGTTTAGCAATGGGGACATCATTGGTAATAGTTTTGATGGAGGGACGGGGGCTAGCAGAGCCATTTCCCATCTGCACCACTGTGTTCATCTCTTAATGGTCTCCTGGTTTTCTTCTTTGCCTCCACACAGTTTGTTCCCAACATGCCAGGCACAGTGACTTTTCAAAATACATGGATCCTGTGATTCCTCTGCTCAGAATGGCTCCTCACTTAGTGCTCCTTCACGTCTGGACTTTACAGCAGCTTAATAAGGCCTCTACAAACCTAGCACTTAATTTTACTCTGAGTCCTCCTACTCATTTCTCATTCCTGACACTCCTGGAGAATGCCTGGGGCCATGTCACTGCTTTGGGGCCTTAATGCAGTCTGTTCTCTGAAAGGCTTGGCCCCAGGTGTGCAGTGCTGGCTGACCCCCCTCCTGTCCTGATCTCTGCTGCTCCTCTCTTACCTTTCACTGCAGCCCACCGTGGCTGTCATTTAAAGTGGAAGCCCCTTTTTCCACCTCCCTTTTCTTCCTCTTATTCCTCTTTAGCCTTTGCCATCTTTTCACATTCTAACTTCATAGTTATTCTTTATTTTTATCAGTGATGTATTGTCCTCTATTTGAATAGCAACTCTGTGAAGGCAAGAGATCTTGTCTTCTTACTGATATAAGTGTTTAGAGTAGTACCTAACAGGTGGGAAATGATCAAGGAATATTACCATTAGAGCAGACAGATAGTTAGATACGAGCAGAGAAAGGGGGGCCTGGGCCCAATGGCAGGGAACCACACATCTTGTGAACAACGGGCGTCCTTGGGCAGACAGAGAAGAGCAGGAACCTCCAGACTGATAAGAAATCACACATTTGCAGGGTGGGTATAGCTCAGTGGTAGAGTGCATGCCTAGCATGCACAAGGTCCTGGGTTCAATTGCCAGTATCCTCATAAAAAAAAAAAAAAAGCCTACTTACCTCCCCCAAAATTAAAAAATTAAAAAAAAGAGAGAGAAATCACATACTTGGGGGTGACAAGAGTCCAGGAGGCAGATAAAGAAAGGTGGGATAAGGCAGGAATCTCTGGTGTTGGAATGTAAGATTTTATGCCCTCATCCGAATGTAACCTTTTGCTCATTATGCCCTCATTACAATAAAATTAGCCTTGCAGATTAGAAGTACCCATCATGCACTGATGCCATGGCATTTCCAGTCTAGACTTCAGGACAAAAATCCCTCCTCCTCTGGGAAGATGGAGCTGGGATGAAAATCAGGAAGTAGGACCCCAAGCCCCTCTGTCCCCAGCGAATATTGTGCCCAGTCATTTTTATGCCCCATATAACCAGCTCGCCAAAGAAACTCAGCGCAGCTGCTCACCTGAATCTGCCTCTCTCTCCTTGAAAACACGCTGTCACGTAGTAATACATCCTTGCTCTGCTTTCTTGACCTCCGTGTCTTGTCTCTGAATTTTTTCTGCCACGAGACCAGAACCTACTCTCTAGTAACATTATCTGAGGTAACAAATGTGAAATAAATTATTTTTTTCAAAGTCACTAACTTCCCGAGCCAAGTAGGGAAGTACTATTCTATAGGAATTAGATGACCTTCACTCAGCCCAATAACGAGCTTCTTGCCTCTCTGTTTATTCAGTTTCTCCTGGTTGTCTGTGCTCAGGGGATGCTCAGTAAATACTTGTCTTCTGTGTCACACATGCTGCAGCTGGCACCTGTGATTCACAGGCCTCCTCCGGAAGGAGAGAGACCCAAGTGTATCAACAGTCATAACAAAGTGTGACTCGGTGTGCTGTGAGGAGTAATTGGGGGGGTTTAATGATCAATCTGCTGCCGACACACGCAGACGTGGAGTTAGCACCACAAAGCTGCGTGTGAGATTAAAGGGCTGTTACACTCACGGGTCCTGGAGAGGAATGTGTGCTGCGGGCCTTGTAGGGGCCACAGGGGAGGAGGCTGTGGGAAGTGGGCTTAACCAAGCAGGTGGGAAGCCGGCAGAGAGAGCAGGGACCCGTGAGCAAGTGCCTTATTGGGGGGTCAGGATGGGGACACAGGTGAAAGCAGGAGAGGCTGTCATCGGTGTGTCTGAACGTCACTAGGTCTATCAGAGAAGGGCACAGATACCAGCCTTTCCCCCTGGCACACCGGGTCATCTGAGCCAGGTGCTCACAGCCTCTTTGTGGGGATGTGGAGGCATCTGGAAAATGCCATGTTTTTAAATGTACAATATACACTGGATATTGTTTGAAGTAAATGCATAGGACTTTGGATCCAGAAGGAGAAGGGATCCTGGCAGTCCGTGGCCTGTGTTAGGTGGAACAGTCTGTCCCAGTGACACTGTTGTCCTAAAGACAAAAATCTAGGCTTGGAAAGGCTGTGTCAATATCCAGGGTTGGTGTCTCTCTCTCTTCCGTCTTTGTGAGTCTCAGATGTCCTGCTTCCGACCAGAGCTAGACAACTAGGGCAGCGGCCAGGCTGGCCCCACCGCCCCCGGCAGCTTGCATGGGGCCTCTCCAGTGTTACTCATTCTTGCTGAATACGTCCTGCAGGGAAAATGAGTCGTGGTGAGAAGTCATCTCGCTGCTGCTTTACCCTCTGGAAAACTCAGTGACTGATTTACAGATAACTGCTTATTCGTCATGATATCCCAGTGAAGAGAGTGGGAATTAAATTTCAGCCTTAAAGGTCGTGGGATCCCTCAAGGCTTAGAGCAGAGTCATGAAAAACTGAGAACCTAACAAGGGGATTCTGGAATCTGCATAGTGAGTGCACTGTTTTGTCATCAGGCCTTGGTTCTGATGTGAATTTAGGGTTCTGTGGGTAGCAATAGGCCATGTGCTTTTCACTGGAGCCTTAGAACTTTCTCTCCTTTTTATTTCCTTTTTAACTTCTTGTAATGCCTTTCTCTTCAGTTTAAAGCAAATTCTCTTTAGTTGTTCTGAGGTCCTGTCTAGTTTCTGGGCTTTCCTCCTCTGGTCTGGAGTGGCTTTATGAATAACGTCTCCTAAACATGACTAGAAGCTATCACCTGGCTTGCTGCCCCACAAAAAAGCTTGTACGTTGCCGCTTTCCTCTGACGATAAACAGACGTCCCAGTTTTCACCTGTGTGTTTGGAGTTAAAACATGCTTCCTAAGGGGCATAGTCTTCCTCTCTCCCAAATCTAATTCTTTAAGTTCTAGAAAGTTCTCCAAAGACAGTATTAGGTCCTGTAGACACGTGGGGTACTCGTCTTAAAATACTCCAGCTTTGACATGAAGCATCGTATCCAAAGCAAAACTTCCTATTCTCCCGACACTCTGAAAAGGTCAGAAATACGGAGCTCATGCCAGATTGCTCGGCTCTTGTAACGCAGTTTACTTTTTGTGGTTTCATGGAACCCCATCCTGCTTCGTATGTCCCCACGAGATGGCAGCTGCTCTTTCTCCCTTAGGCTGACGAGTCCCTTTCTTGCAGCGTCTTCACTTACTTGCTCATCAAACATTTGAGCGTCTTGTATGTGTTAGGTCCTCTGTAGGGTTCCAGGGCCGCCGTGTGTGCACCAGCCAAGCATAGCCTTTGGCTTCAAGGAGTTTACACCTCTTGCTGTTCCTCTCGAGACTGAACAGGTGATGCCGGTGTGTGGGTGACATGTTGCTCTCCTAAAATCATGCCTTCTTGTATGGACTAAACATCATGTGAGCATTTAAAATGTACTATTTTCAAACTAAAAGCCAGATACTTCCTGTCTTTAAATTATTTCTGTTTTATTCTAGGTAGACTGATTATTACTGTCGGCTTGAGTTGTATGTACGTTTTCTTATAATATTTTAATTCAGATCTTCCGTTTTCCTCTTCCGTGATCAATATACCAGCTTTGACTGCTGCTGCATTACAGGATCAGGCTGATCAGCAGAAGGGAAGAGATCAGGCTGCACTGTCTCTTCATGCTCCTTCTTTAACCATTGTCTTACACGTTAGGAAAGCATCACAGTCATTTTCTATATAAATATCCTGGAAATGTATATTCAACAGTAGGTTTACATTTAAATAAACTGTACTGTAGTCATAGGAAATGCTTTCTTTCAAGTGTGAAGTGAAAAAAATAATAAATCAAACTACATGTAACAATAATAAAAATGTTGATAGTAATATAAATGTAATAATACCAAAAATAATAGAAGAGCAGCTAACACTTTTTCAACAGCCACTCTGCTGTAAACATGTTTTAAGTGCTTCTTGCACGTATTACTCCATTTAATGACCTCATTTAATTCCCATAACAACCCGAGCAATTGGCTGTTATTACCCAGTTTTTACATATGGACAGAACATTCAGGTCCAGAGAGTTGAGGCAACTTGCCAAGTTCAGTGAAAAGACAGCGCTAATCCTGAAGACACCGGGGTACTGGCGGGGGGGGGTGGTGACAGACCTGTAAAGCGGGCTCAGTCTGCTGTGTGCTGTGTGCTGTGCGAGTGCCCACAGGGATGCTGCGGGGAGTGAGCAGGAGAGGCACCAGCTGTGCCATCAGCGAGACGTGCAAACAGCATTGTAAAGAGGCAGCTAGTTTTCCAGGTGAATAGGCAACTGGGATAGACTTAAACTTTGTACCGAAAGAGTTGGTCTGGAGACCTGACTGCCCCCCACCAATCACGTTCCTGAACAAGTGACTTAATTCTTTCATCTGAACAACACAAATCATGTCTACCTTATCAAATAAAATACAGTGTTGGCTTATCAAATAAAATACAGTATTAAAAGCTCTCTGTTGGTACTGGATGCTGTTTAATTATTTTAAATTCCTTAAGTATGTGACTGCTGTTTTCCCTTCACTTTGCTTAGGTGGATGTGATTGTGACCTTGGGAGGACTTGCTGGGCGTTTTGACCAGATTATGGCATCTGTGAGCACCTTGTTCCAAGCAACTCGCATCACTCCTTTGCCGGTTACAATTATCCAAGAGGAATCGCTCATCTGCCTGCTCCAGCCTGTAAGTGAGGATTCAATACATTGTCAGCGCTTAGCTTCGGTAAAATTGCTGCTGTTTTTATAAACTAGGAGGAAACCCGCCCAGTTTCTGTGTTTGAACCATGAGGGAAGTTGACCGTGTTTGATTATTTATCTCCTTTACTCAGTTGCCTCAGGCCATTGAACAGGAAAAATCTGGAGGAGAAACCCCAAAGCTTTCATTTTCGTTGTATTCAGTAAAACAAAACAAAAAAAGTGATTTTAATTAAGTTGACAAAGAATTAAATTTAGCATTTTTGCACTTTGAGCTGCTAAATGCAAATGCCACTTGAGAAAATCTCATCAGAGGAAACAGAACTTGGCATAAATATCTCAAAACAGAATTCTCGTGTTTTCAGTCTTGTCATTATACTTGGAAACTGTATTTGACTTTTGTCAAGCACTTAAAATCTTTAGTTTTTTCTGTTCATAAGTTGCCTGCTTGTTGATTTCACTGCCTCAGAATAGATTTCTAATGATGATGTCATTTATTTCCAATGATAAACCTCAAGGACATTTTCTACCAATGTAGTGCTTAGCGCAGAATTCTTATTACATAAGCAAGTTTTATGAGGTTGATTGGTGGATTTCACTTTGAAAACTTATCGTTTGGTAACATTTTTTAGACAGTAGAAAGTTTTTGTGTTTGTTTTTTGTACTTCATTGCCTCTCATAATGTACTGCTTGTAGTTTTGCTTCCACTGCATCTGTGATCTGCCATCTATAGCTTGTCATTACCTAAAAATTGTTATTTGGTTAAGACGGTGAGTATAATGCACACTCACCATTGTTCAGCCACTTGTGCATTTTTTTTCCTGGCTCTTTGCATTGCCTGGCTTTGTTGCTGTCTGGAATACTTCCTGTGTGGTGTGGAGAGGAACCTGAAGAATTCAGTTTTCAGACTCCCTGCTGACCATTTATTCAGTCAACAAACAGTTAGGGAGTGCCCGCTGCCTATCTGTTGTACTACTGGGCAGTTGACGTGTGAACGGAAATAGTAACATATGGTCTTCACTCCCCAGTACATGACCACTGGAGGAGACGTTTGTGAAACACAAACATGAAGCAAGGTTAAAAGGTTAGTACATAGAGATGGTGAAAGATCATACAGTTTGGTCATGGCTGTGCTAAAGAAATTTCCTCACACTTTATTTACTCAACTGATTCAATAAATATGAGTTGAGTGGCTGCTATCTGTCTTACGGGGAGACAGCAGCCAACAACACAACAAACGCTTGCTTTCATGGAACATACATTCTGTTGAGCTTACGTTTCAGCAGAATCTTGAAGGATGAGTAGATGTCTGCCGTGGGGGATGATGGGAAAATCATTCAAGCCAGAAGGGGCCACTAAAGAAAGACAGAGCTGCAGGGCATGTTGTGGGACCTACAGGTAATTCTGTGCAACCATATGGAAAATACCAAAAGATCAGACTCAGAAAACTAGTTTGGACCCTGACTGAAGAGCCGTGAATTGCAGAATGTGAACTTTTTTGCCATAGTTTATGGGAAGTCAGTAAAAGATTTCAGTGAGCAGCCTGACATGTACAGATATTCTTCTTAGATTTCTAACTGGATGTTTGTTAAAAACCTGTAATTTGCCACCAGTTTTGAAGCATGAAATTTCCTACCACTGTGAAGCACTGAGCTTTATTATTTTATAATGATTGGTGATACAAATGCTGAAATAGTCAACTGTGACTTGTCTCTATGTAAATACTCTGGCCAAGGGGTAACTAGTTAGTTAAAGATGAGATACAGTAATTTTTTAAAAAGTAAAATTGGAAGATTAATTGATAGAAAAAGCCACGTCTAAAAATGACTTCTGCTCTTTAAGATCTTTTCATTGTTTTGGGTGGTCTGTATCTTCGTTGTAGAATTGCGAACTTCCTAAAATATATTCAGCTGGGGATATCTTGGAATTCCTCCACCTACAGGTGTCTGTCCTCAGTTTGAAAACTGTCAGCCATTCTGATTTCAAATATGATCTCTTCCCCATTCTCTTTCTCTCTCCTCCTGCAATTCCAAGTAAGTCTGTATGAGATCCTCCAAGTGGATCAGACAGACCTCAGAACTTCTCCTTCCTGTTTTCTGTCTGGCCCTCTCTGGGCTGCGTTGTGGAGCTCTTCGTCACCTCCGTAATCCACCTCACTCTTCTGCTTCAGCTGTTCTATTCTGCTGCTAAACTTAAGCACCTGGCTTTTTCATTCCTGCTGTGATTCATTCTTCTTACATGCTTTCCCTTAACTCACATTTTCAAGACTCTTAAAACATAATTGTCATACTGACTTTATAGTCCAGCATAATTCTGGTACCTGCAGTCTTTATAAGTCAGCTGTCTTTTATGTTCTCTTTTGCTTTTATGTTTTGTAACCTCGATTTATTCTGTGTTTTGTGACATTTTAGCCGTGACCTCCTATTTCCAGGAATTTGACCTGCGGGAATTACTTCAAATAGGAGTTAAAAGTGAGTCCAAGGAGCATTCAGAGAAGACTTCTAGCCCAGTTATTTATAAGTGTTAATAGCTTAGGACCTTCTGTTCGAGAGTTTTTTGGACCATCTAGGTGGTATGAATTTTGAAGGTAATTCTGCTGAGAGTTTGACTTCTGGTTACAAATGCCCAAGGGAGACCTGTTCCGTCTTCCCAGCCGAGGTCGGGTCGGGCAGTGTTCCTAGTGGTCCTGTGGGAGTTTTCTATTCGTCTTTGCCCTGAGAGTCTCAGCTTACATGGTACAGTCTCCCTCTGCACACCCGCCTTGCTCAGGCGTGGTCTCCTGGTGACCTTCCATACTCAGGGGCCTACGAAGCAGAAACTCAGGTTCATCTGATTTGGTAAAAAACCAAATGCTTAAAAGATGAAACTTAGATTTGGTTTCCTTTTTCCCTCAAAATTTAGTTTTTGGCTTTCAATATTCTTTGCAGGGGGTGGGTGGGGGGAAAGTTTGATGCATTTTAAAAGATGCCCTGTAATTTTTTCCTAGCTTTTTTAGTCTCTTCATTTGACCAGGGTACTGATCGACCCTGTGCATGTTGCATTGATAATTAGCCCCCAAATCTCAGAGGCTCGACTGAGATGAAGCTTTGGTTTTTGTTTTTGGTTTTTCTTCCATTAATGGGAAATCTGGTATGGTTTGGGCAGCAGCCTCCAATTTGTATCTAAGCCCACTGGGACACGTTGAGGCAGCAGGGAAAAGATGACTGTAGACAGTGGCACCGTTTGTTTGTAAAGGCCAGGCCTGGCGGTGACGTGTGTCACCTCTGGTGGGAACTTGATTACACTGCCCTGCCCAGTGCAGGCTGGTCTAGGAGGGAAGGAAGCCTGTGGCCAGAAGAGGAGTCTAAGCAGAGATCACGTCTCCATCACAAGGCTGGAAGCTGACGGTCTGGGAAGAAAGTCTGGGGTCATGACCTTCCACAATTTCTAGTAACATAATTATTGTTTTTGTTTGTTTTCATTTTTATGTCAAACTTTAATCATTAAAGCACAACCCCTCGTTCCCCAAACATAGTCATCATGGTCAGCATGCCTGCACCGCCCCCCACTCCAGGCCCTCTCGAATCTCTCTCTGGTCATTTTGATTTTGTCTTATTGAAACAACTACAAAATCACCTTATCCTAAGCAAGGAATTACTACATAATGTGAAGCAGAAAGCTCACGGAAGACTGCACCCTCTGTCACGTGGAGGAGTGAGGATGTTTAGCTCAGACTTCCACCCGCGGGCTCAGCAGGCCTGCCCTGCTCCTCTTTGCTCCCGGGACACTTCCCCAGACACACATCCCAGGTCCCTGCTTTTCAGGCACTTCCGTGAGAGAGTAAGACAGCCACCAGTGCAGCTGCAGAAGCCAAAACGAGTATGTCTGAGGACTTAAGGTATGGCTCAGTCTCACATAGTCTGCCATGTTTCCAAGCAGTTTTAATGGTACTTTTATGAAATGTGCTTAACACCAAAAATCAATTAAAAGCTATACTAAAATGACTGCACAGAAGCATTCTACCTCCTAGAAGTGAGATGTGCACCCCTGGAGCCGAAATGACTCTGTAAGATGCATTTTCACGTACCTCTGTGCTGTGTGTCACACATGTAGTAAAGCACGTGTATCTATCATGTAGGGGGCATATTCCGGGGGGACAATCAGAGTGGATGTCTCCAGACACTGTTCCTTGTGAGCAGGGCTTATGGCAGTCACAATCAGGATGGACCTACACCATAAACGTAAACTGAAACCATGTTCAAATGTTTTGGAACTACATTCAAGAAGTGGTTTGCTTCAGTAACAAAGAATGGTTTCAAAATATTTTAATGTGTTTTGTAATTGAAAGTCATTAAACAGCTATTCTCGAGAAGGATGATGATTTGGAGACTTACAAGAAGCATCTCATTTGAGCTTCATAACAATCCTGGGAAGAGAGCAGGACCCCTTATACAGGCACACAGCAGTGTTTTGACTCAACACTTTTCCACAGCACATTTCCTCCTTTATGGGGTTAATGGACTAAGATGGAGATGACGAACTTAAAACAAACCACAGTGCATAGGCTGGTCATTGTCCATAAACGGTGTATCTGAGCGGCCAGCTGATGTGTGTATGCAGCTGTCTGTCTGTCTATTCTCTACAATATTCTTTTCAAATAAGATGAATCTTGGATACACTTTAAGGTTATATCCCACCTTGTGGCTGTACCTGAAATTAAGCAAAAATAACTGAATTTTCCTCAATTGTAACAAAAATCTACATACAACAAGAATCTTTATCATTTCAGCAGATTACCATCGAATTTTGCTGAAGTACTTCAAAAGTGGTAAAATTCAATATAAATGGTAATTATTATGAGTATTATTTTTGAAGACAGTGTCTTGTAGAATTGGTTCTATAATTCTCGGTTGTCTGAAATTGAGGATAATAGCAAGAGGTATGAGACGTCTTTTGGGAAGTGTGTTTGCCTGGTAAATGTCGTGCTGCGTCTGCTATATGACCCGTAAGTCGCTGGGATCGCCTTAGCTCTTAAAACTAAAAGATCGGTCTCTTGATTTTCTAAAAAAAAGCCTCCCTACTCTCAAATCACCTTAATGTTTCTGTAATGTTCTGTGTTTCTTTCAGAGAGTCTATACATGAACCTCGTGAGATGGAATTATTAAGGTTATGTTAGTCATTTGGGGCTGACCTGTATGTCGAGGAGCAATTCACTTATAGTTGCTTTGAATATTCCAGCCTAAAATCTTTCATCTATGTCTCTTTTCAATCCCCTTTCTATGACTTATTTTTATTAATTACAAATTGGATTTTAAAACAAGGAGACAGTAATGTAGCTCCAGGTCTACATAAATCTTGGAAGTTTTCAGCTGGTTGACTTCTTAGTATGTAATGTCTTTTCGATCGTATTTTGTCGTATTTCACTTGCTGTGGGTCACATGTCATTATGAGTGAAAACTTCAGTAGGTAGCGTTTACTTTGAAGGAATGTTCAAACTGCCATTTTAAAATAGCAAATTAAAAATAGAATGCATAATAGCTCCTCCCTGAAGAAGTAGCGTCCATCTTTTACTTCCAAAAATGTATTCTTAATAAGACATCATGACCTTTTGTAAGCAGGAGATTCTGTGAAATTGATGGGAGACATTTTAGCCACGAAGCACCACTGGTGTCAATTACTGGTTAGGCTACATTCCTTACGAGGACAGACAGGCACCCAGAGTGTTTGTCACGCTAACCATGCAGAATGTGAGTGTCTCCAGGTTTCACATACACACTTTCTCATTTTCTGGTCCTCTGCTTCTCAGGAACACGGAAACATTAGCTTCTGTACACTGAGCATAAATTATCTTTCATCTCCCAGTTTTATGGCGGTTGCTAATACAAGTTAATAGGATTTATGACCAAGAAATGAGATGTCCAAGAGTTAATAAGGCATGCCTTTTGCATTATCCTGAACCTCGTCCAGTGATTCCTATTCGGGATTCTGGTTTCTGATGGAGGACAATGGTGGTACAGGCTCTGCCAGTCTCTATCTCACTTGAACAAATTTCTAAGTATGTTGTAAGTATTTCTTCCTCATGATCTTAGTCATGTTTCCTACTGCTTGGTGTTTTTCCCTCTCACTGGATCAGTTATTTACTGTATGAAGTCCTGACATTTTCTACATTATACGTTGGTAATGCAGGTAATGAATATGATAGAAATATGTTAATGGTCTGATAGAAAGAAGCTAAATATTCATGATGTAAATTGGGCGTGCAGGATGGTTTCCGCAGAGAACCAAGGGTTGCGTCTGTCTAGCCACATGTCCAGTACAGCCTCGTCAGTGATCACACCAGAGAAGTGATTCTCAGAGTGATTTAGAGTAAGGGGACAGGGAGTTCTCAATTCTGGGCAACGCTCATATCTTCTCACTTGTCATGTCCAATTGTAATCCCTTCCTTTGGAATTATCATTTCCTCCTTCCCTTGTGTCTTCTCCATTTTTTGTTGTTGCTTGGCCTCTTAGAATCTTTTGTATAAATTATACGGTAGCATACAACCAGTAAATATTAGTGTAAATTGTGTAAAGCCTTCGAGATCATTTTATAGATGAGCAATTGCAGGGACTTAAAGGTAAAGTGATTTGCCCAAGGTTATGCACAGCATTTCTTTGAAAGAAAATTTATGCTGAAAATGAACTTGATTTCATGCAGTGATGTGTTAAAAAGGTCCACTAGGCATTTCATATCTTAAATGGCCTGCCCCACCGAGCCCTGGCAGCCTTCCTTTTCCACAGGACAAATTGCTAGCCCTTCGTTCCTTCCTCTGTCCTACACCCCACCCCAAGCTTCCTTCTCTTGGGAAGTCCTGCCACCCAGTGTCTGACATAAACACTCTTCAGAATGTCACCTGGCTTTGCTGACTCGTTTTCTTTGGCAGTTTATTGTTTTTGCTCCTTATTTATTTATTTATTTACTTGCTTATTTATTTATTTATTTATTTATTTATTTATTTATTTATTTATTTATTTATTTATTTATTTTTTAATGGAGGTACTGGGGATTGAACCCAGGACCTCATGGATGCTAAACACGCGCTTTACCAATGAGCTATACCACCACCCCAATCTTGATGGCCAGGGCAGCCGATTCTTCTCCACGGGGACTCCACACAGACCCACACCTGCCCTGAGCACCCTCTTCATTCCCCTTCTGTGTGCTTTTCCTCCTCCTCCACTACATGGCATTTAAAAAATACACAGCCAAACCCTATCCTGTTGTAGAACGGTGTATCCGTCTTACACGTGTTAGTAGGCAATTGTTAATTTTTAATGTGCGGTAAGACAAGAAAATTCCAAAGCTCCACAACCCTCTTTTGGTTAAGTCCCCTAATGTCCCCTTTAGATCTCCATAGAAATTTTCCCTCTGTGGTTTTATCCATGTGTAATTAAACTAATTTTCTCTGACTAAAAATTAGACCACACATTCATAAAGTGCTTATTTTGCCAATATTGTTTTGTTTTTTGCTGATTCTGTCTTTTTTGATTAACAGCATAGGATACTTCAATAACAACAACAAAACATTCTTTAAGCACCAGTTATGTGATAGACACTGTAGTAGGCACTGCGTGTGAAGAAATAAAACACTGCTTCTACTTAGAGTTTGGGGGAAACAACAGAAGAATAAATAGCAAAATTTATGTACATTATAAGAAAACACAGGTCACTATGAGGACAGCAGGGAAGAAACATTAAACCCAGATTGGGCACAGGGTTGGTGATGATAATGTGGACTCTCTCTCGGGGAGGTCCTGTCTGATGAGAAGTTAGGCAAAGAAAGGAATAAAGACATTGAATAGGAAAAAGCAAGGTGATCTTAGGAAACTTGGCACGTTTGGGGGAGCACTAAATTTCTAGATCTTGGGGAGCTATAGGAGATGCAGCTAAAAGTAAGAAGGTTCTAGATCATGAGGGGCTTGTCTGCATTCTCAGAAAGACGGTGTTTCTATTGAGGGCAAAGTTCAGATATTAAGCATTTTTATCAGGGTTATGGCATTAGGTTAACATTTTAGGTAGTTTGGTAGCAATATGAAGGATAAATTGGTTAAGGAAGAGATGGAGATCATTCAAGTTCCAGGAAGAAATGGTGAGTCACTTAAGTAAATGTGGGCATGGAGGAGGGATGACAGAGGTGACTGGGATGTGTGCTCAAAAGTCTTCACTGCAGGACCACAGGGAGGAGCTCAGGGCAGTGCATAGGGTTCAGGGTTAGGCAACTGAGTGTTGTCTTTCTTCGAAATACAGAACAGAGGCAAAACAGAAGAAAACGGGGAAATGGTCAGCTGACTTTGGGACGTGAGGTTGGTCTGTCTTTGACCTGAGCAGAATTGCCCCGAAGGGTTAGGATCCGTATGCACTGGGCCGGGCCTGGCGGGAGACCTTGAGAGTCATCGATCAGGATACGTGGTAATTAAAAACTTGGGAGTGGGCTCTTACTCCCTGGGAAGGAGGCGACGGAGTGGGAAGAGTAGTGGCAGGTGGCAGGACTCCCGGAAGCACCCTAAAGAGGGAAACACATCTATACGGGAGTGACGCCGAAACCAGCCTGGTTTGCAGTTTGGGGAGGCAAGGGGGCGATGAGCAAGGGCGTCAGGAATAAAAAGTGGCACAATGAGTTTGGCGGCTAGGAAGGCTTGATGAGGTGCAGTTTTCATGGTAAAATATAGGTAGAGACCAGATTATGATGGCTTGCAGTATTAAATGGGAAGGGAGGTAGAAACAGATTTCTGCTTATCACTGTTTACCCTTTTTCATTGCTCCCTCAGAGCAATTTAATTTTTGGAGACTAACCTGGGAACTAATGATGGCTTACAAAATTATTTTGGTGAGACTATTTTCTAAGTTAAAAGCAAAGCCAGGACATGTATGTTTGGGACCATGCCTTTATTTCTTTTCCAAGGTGATCAGGAGTGCGGCTGCCACCCTGCGTCTTTGCAAGACGGCTTGCACATCTGTGAAAACTAATCGTATCACTAAATACTGCTGAAGTATTTTGCAACCTATTTTAAATCCATATTCTCACTGAGAGCAAGCAAGGACCTCCTGGTCCCCCCCAGCTCCACAGTCCTGACAGGCCCCTCCCTTCTCTCTGTGGGCATCCTTGGTCTGGGCATCAGCAGGAACCTTTGAGTCGTGTCTCCACACCTTCCCCTTCCTGGTCTGTCACCTTTTCAGTGTCACGTGGCCTAGGGAAACTGACCCATCTATTGTTTTCCAAACTGACCATGATCAATCCCTTTGCCAAAAGTATTTTTTGTTAAGCCACTCTCTTCTTTTAAAGCCCTCCTCAAATTTTCCTTCTCCTACACAGAATTTCTGGATAACCCCCTCTGGACGTCCCTCATCTGGATTATTTTCATCACTTTTTAAAATCTTTTTTTCTCCTTGGGCCTCAAGCAGTTTACCTATTAAACAAAATAGATTAAGTTATAACTTCTCTCATTTTCTAAACCTTGAAAAACAACGATCACCTATTTTTAATCACAGATGGAATAACAATGATCACACTTGGTTCGTCCAGTGCTGGCCAAATTCAGACAAATGGAAAGTTTAGATGATCTCGTGCTGGTCCCATTATCAGGAGTGTTCATTGTTGCCTCCCCCTTGTGAATACAAGGTGCCCGGGCATCTCAGGCTGGGGGTCAGAGGTGTGACTTCATCCACTTATTTCCTGTTTGGCGTGTACTTTCTTCCTACTGTGTTGGAAGCTCTTGTGGGAAGTGATAGCTTCTTTTAGTGGCTGGTAGGTACTCATTCCCTTGAGTAAATACAGAAGAGTGATGGTGGCCGGGGTGGTAGGTCTTAAAGGGACCTGGATATGATGAAGTCTCAAGGGGAAGGGCTGGAAATTGCAACCATGGTACCCATCACTCACCCATGCAGTATCCAAGTTCTTTGACCTTAAGGAAGTCTTTCACTCAGGGAGATTTATAGAAAGACGCCCATCAGCAGAAAGCAGGTGATCCCTCAGTGATTCCAAAGTAGCAAGGGAGGACATATCAAATTCGGTCTCCATGGAGACTGTTCAAAACCTTATTTGAACATGGGCCTTTGATTTTCAACCATGAGTGACAGAGAATCAGTTTAGGAGACTTGATGCAATCCGTAAGAGTGCTGTGTGCAGGCAGAACAATGGTAGAGATTGTATTGGCATTTGAGCCCTGCCATCATAATTTGTCATAATCCAGTTCTGGGTAAAGCAATGGAATACTGGATGCCAGTGTCATCTTTTCCCTTACACCCCCCCCCCCCAGTCCATAGCCATGTATACTTAGTTCAACTGAGCATTGCTTCGGCATCTTCCTTTGATTGAAACAAAAGGTTGCCAATGCAGCATCAATGAACTGTGAAGTGATTTGAGTGTTACCAGCAGGGAAATGAAATGAGCCTCTGGGAAGAAGATTGGCACAAGTGAAAGCTTCTATATAAAGAGCTTCATCCAGCTCCAGCTGGGTTCTGTTACTTCTCACCCAGTTAAGGTTTCTCTTTTTTCCCTGAACTTGGGAGTATTTTGACCTTATTTGTTCCAAAGTGATCAAAACTGAAAAGTGAGGAAGTAGACTGTTTATCCAAATAAAGTTAAGCTGGGAAGGCTGGGATTGGAGGGTACTTACTCAAACTGTACGCTCACCCTGGACGTGTTGAAGCTCTTCCAGGGAATGGTGTAGGTGCCTCGCCCTCATACCTACTACACACATATGTACATGTCATATACACGTGTAGTATACATGCACGCGCACACATGCACACAAGAATCTTACCTCTCCAAAGCCAGCCTTACTGAGAGGAAGGTCTTTTTTTCTTTTTCTGTTTTGTTTTAATTTTTTATTGACATGTAGTTGATTTACAGTGTTAGTTTCAGGTGTACAGCAAAGTGATTCAATTATACATGTACATACATACACATATGTATTTTTTCATTTAAGATAGGAAGGTCTTTTGGAGGGGATTTTTTTGGAAACCACTGTCCTATATAATTGTCTTTTAAGAGCTGCACTTCATCACTCGTAACTTTGTCATGGTCAGAATTAAGATATTTGACTTAGATGCATATGAAATAGTTTAACAATAAAGTTTACAGAAATAGAACCACTTTAGCCAAGCAAAATATAACCAAGGTGATCGATAGACTGAGAGAGAGCGGAGGAGCGTTGAACTGTGACAGAGAATAGGGCGTTAAAGATGCTCCCAGTTCTGCATTGTCTCTGGAAGCCGACTGAGGTGCTGCTGATACGATGTCAAGTAGACAGGGTGATCTAAAGGTCGAAGACAGATTGAATATTAATCCACCACTGAAGTCTCTTGAGATCCATGCATGAGTTGTAAAATAGCCTCTGTACCTGAAAGGCTGGAAAATTACTAAAAATAATATTTTTAAAGTGATACAGCACTTTTGGAGTTCTTGAAGTACCTTCATCGTTGTCTTACTTGATTCTCAGCAGCCCTGTTAAGCAAGCAGACAGGTACATTGTTCCTGTTTCTCAGATGAGGAGACTGTGTAGAACAGCATTACAAGTGCATGAAAAATGCATAAACGGGCTAGGAATTTTCTGCATCCTAGTCGGTACCCTTTGCTTTGTAGCTGCAGTCCGTTAGAATCCCCACTTCCTTTCTGAACTGCATGGAACTTTCTGGAGGCTCCTAAAGCAGGGAGGAGAAGTAACCAGTTTCAAGTATCTTTTATGCACTGAGAGTGGTGCATTCAGGAACAGGCACTGAGTCATCTGTATAACTTTTTTTTTCCCTCCCCAGTCAACCTCTTAGGAAAATTGTGATATCCACAGATAATTTGAAGGAATAATATAATAAGCAACACATTCTCACCAGTTAGAAATTTTTAGACATTCTGTCATGTATGCTCTATCTATGAATATATGTATTTTTAGAGGAGGTAATCACTTGATTGTCAGTTGCAGATATCCCATCACATTATCTGAAATGCTTCAACACAGGGAATGACATTGAGAAACCAAGACCCAGGTAATACATACGCTTATTGCTACTATAGTGGCATTGCTTCCAGACTTTTTCCAGTGAGCAGAATTAAACAAAAAGTGTCTGTGTGTATAAATCACAAGTTTGTTTAAATATTTTGAAGTCAATTTTTCTATGCAGTTTCTAATCTATTTTTATTTTATATTGTTTCTTTTACCCCTCCCTCAAAATTCCTGGTTTGAAATAACATACTTCTTTTGTATTAAAGTGTATAATAACTAGTTTCAAAATTATAGTACTTAAATTACCACTAATAGTAAAACTACTGAATGAAGTTTAAAATTTCTTTGCAGATCTTTCTGACTTTCTTTGAAGACAAGTCAGAGTATTGTGTCTAAAATTTGTTACTTGAAATAGTAAATTTTATCCTTTCTGTGGTTATACTAGTAATTCGGCTCTTAGCTTCATTTGTTACAGTTTATTTGAAGTTATGAGACTTCATTTTTTTAATTATTGTTTTTCAGTTTTTGAAGTAATTACACAGTTCAAAATGCACAGTTCACTAAAAGACACCTTCAGGAGAAATCTTGCTTTCATTTCTATCCTCACTACCACCACCTTCTTTAGAATCTTCCAGATTCTTGGGAAAAACAAGAGTAAAAACAAAACAAATGTGTATATATTTCCCCCCTTTTTACATGAAATTTGATGTAGCATATACATCTGCCCCTGCCTTCCTCTTTTCACCTAATATATTTTGGAGACTAATCAATATTCTTTTATAGAGAGCATCTTTCTTTTATCATGGCTGCTTAGAACCTAAATGTACCATAATTTATCCATGTGTAGCTTTCTGAAAGAATATACTAGAAATTCTGACTAGGTAGTTCTTTGGGTTGTGGTTTACATATATTTTAAAAGTGTCCCTCAGGTGATTCTATGCACATTCTTTTTTAAAATTAAAAAAATTATTGAGGTACAGTTGATTTACAAAGTTATATTAGTTTATGGTGTACAGCATAGTGGTTCAGTTATACATATATATACATATTCTTTTTCATTACAGTTTGCTATAAGCCATTGAATATAGTTCCCTGTACTACACAGTAGAACCTAGTTGTTTATCTATTCTGTACATAGTAGTTTGTATCTGCTAATCCCCAGCTCCCAGTTTATCCCTGCCTCCCCCTGTTAACCACGAGTTTGTTTTCTATGTCTATGAATCTTTCTGATTTGTAAATATGTTCATTTGTATTATTTTTTAGATTCCACACATAAGTGACATTATATGATATTTGCTTTCTCTGACTGACTTGTTTCTAGGCTCATTCTGATGAGGGAACCACTTTGCTCTCATAACACTTTATGAGTAAGAGATGGTAGGAAGCAGTTTTAAAGATGAGCAGACTGGTTCTTAAAAAGATGCAGGGACTTGTCAAGGATCACTCTTCCACCTAATGATAAAGCCGCATTGGAAATCCATGTCAGAATGACCCTTTAGCACTCTCCCCTCCATGATTCTTTTTCCAAATACATGATTCCCAAGCTGAGTGTGATGCCTTTGAGTGTAAAAGAAGCAATTTTGTGGTGAACTCATGAAGCAAGCGTAACACATAAAAACCACATAATTCTTCTCTAACAGAGAATCAGGCTTCATTGTTACCTTTGTAGAGTGTAGATAAGTTTTTAAATAGAAAGAAGTGAGCAGACAGAATCACTTTCCTTATCAAGGAAGAAGAATATTTTCTTATGGCTGAGATAGTAACGATAATGAACGAGAGTCTTTCTTTTTTGTAAGAAGTCACGTTGATAGAGGAGCCTCAAAATTGGTTAATTGCATACACGTTAGCCTTTCCGGTTGCCTCATGATAGGAAGCCAATTTCACTCCTTCCAGAAGCCCTCAAGGTAAAAGGCACAGGATATGGAACATTGGTCTTATTTTATCAGGCAGGTTTAATGTACGAAAATGCTACTCAGGGGACAGTGGGAAAGGATTGATTTTCTCCTGGGTGAAGCTAGCCTATTAAGAAGTGGGCACTCTTTGAAATTTTGATAATAGTAATTGAAAAGCTGTGAATAGAGCTTAATATTTTTTTCTGAGCATATTTCACACTATAAAATATTTCCAGGAACAGAGCAAGTGTTATGAAAAATGACTTGGGCAGCTTTTATTTTTCATGTATTCGTTCGACCAAGATATTAACAAGGACCTATTTATATCAGGTATTTTGCTAGATTGAAGATAAATAAGTTACCCTCAAAAAAAAACTAATATTTTCTTTACTAAATCTATTTAGATCATTATTTCAAGGAGATAAGAGAGGTGGGATGTTACAGATACATACAAACTACTATGGAAGCCTAGAGAAGCAGCATGAAATGGCCATAGATAGGTGTAGGAAAGGTTCCTGGAGGAGGTCCTGTCTGAGTTGGGTCTCAAAAGTAGATGAGGAAGGGTCATGCAGAGTGAACGGGTCAGAGGGCAGAGGACACGAGCAAAGGTGTACGGTGGAAAACTGCACAGTTTATTTGGGAGAACTGTGGAAAGCCTGAGTTTTCTGGGAGAGAGAAGGAAGATCTGATGATGGATGAGGGAGAAAGAAGCTGGGTGGAGAGGCAACTGAAGGTCACGTCCTCTGGCATGTTAGGGATTTGGCTTTTCATCCTGCAGGGTCAGGCAGATGATCTTTAACTTCTGTTACGAGCCTGTTTGATGTGGGGAAAAGTATTAACCTTCTCTCCAGAAAAATGTACATTTCTACATATACTGAAATTTAAAGTAATTTTAAGAGTTTATAGAAGCTTGGCCTTAGAATTCCATTTGGAAACCGACTATCTCGGACAAATACTTGTATACCTCGTTATCTTACCAATTAGTATGGACGGGGCCGAGCTTTATCCTTAGCACGTTCACATTTTGTTACTAATGGAAACGACCAAATGAGGGGTAGCCAAGTTCTCCGGGAATAATGAAAATAGTGACCGTGGCTAATTCTGAATCTCAGCATGTGCCAGGCCCTGTTCTGAGCGATTCTTTTTGTTTTCATCTGTTGGATTGTATAAACAGCCTCACAACAACTCTGTGAAGAAATTATCATTCCCCTGTTGCTCAGCTGAGAAAACTGAAGTTCAAGGTCTTATCTACAGCCAGTGAGATGGGATGTACCCAGGACTGCTCTGTACTGACTTGCTGCATCATGCTCTCGCTGAGAAAGACGAATTGAGGCCATTTTCGACGATGCGAACCTAGCCCGATTGGTCATAGATACAAGTCAGCATGCAGATCTTCTGTTCCGTTCATTGAGCTTACATCTTAGATAGAAAGATTTCCGCCCTTACAAGCACCAATTCATTGCAGCCACATTCATAATATGATTTTGAATAGTATTAAATATGGCTACAAGATTATTAGCAGCAACACTTAATACTGCATTTCACCCAGTAGGCTGCCATAAAGAATTTCATTTCTAAAACCAAATAGTACATAATTCTTTAAAATCGCCTTCTCATGAACACACACTTCATTTAAAACAATTTTATGAACCAAATTCTAACTTACCACTTAGCATAAAAATGTTGATGTGCAACATTAAAAAAATAAATTAATGCTACAAATCTCATCCTCTATTTCTTTCATCTGCAGTGCTTTTTACCTGAAAAATGACATTTATATTCAAAATAGAAGTTTATTATAACAAGGCTCTTTTGCAGAGGAGTTGTACTCAAAGAAAGGAAAACATTCAGAACCATTAGCAAGGGGCCTAAAGGAGGTCATAGTTAATGATGGTTGAGTGAGGTGTGAAGAACTAGCTGATGTCTATACACCTCTGGTTTTTTAGGTCTGAAAGATGTGAGTTATTTGGTGCGAATGTAGGTGTTGTCTAGGGGCTTCTGGCTTCGAGTGGCAGGTGGGGGTCTTGACTGTAGGGTGCGCTGACCGTAGCTCCGGGGGTGCCCTGCGTCTCACTTTTTTCGTCTGTAAATTTGGAATGATAAGGCACGTGACGTTCATGAAAACTAAAACATAGAAGGCCTGATGTATGAAATCACTTTTTGTTCCATTTCATTTTGCTTTGGTTTGGTTTCTTTCCTTTGGGCTTCAGGTGGAAAGGGTTGAGTTCATCATACTCCCTTCCAGGCACGTCATCGTCGTCGGTCAGTTTGTATGATTTGGGTTTGTTGGTTCAGATCCCCTTTTCACCTAGGATTCCTTTTTCATCACATAAGAAACCATCCAAATATTTTATAATTTACCTTTTTTGTTTGTGTGTGCTTTGCAAAATGTGTATTGTTTTTATAACCATTTTATAAAATATTTTCTATGTATTTCAAAAAGAAAGGGACTTCTAAAAACCATACCTGAACTGCCTAAATAAAGTTAAAAAATAATTACTTCTTGTGGTAAAATACGGTTTTTACGTATTCTCTCTTGTTTTTAAGATTTTTATTTTTTACGGTTTGTTATATGGCTAGGGGTCCAAACAGGGCTCATACATTTGGGATGGGTTGATACTTTTATTGTCGCCTTTCATCAGTTCATCCCCTCGTCTGTTTTTCTTTTTCTTCTTCCTTTTGTTCTGCCCCTCACCCTTCTACATTTTTGTTGAGGAAATTCTGTCGTTTGTTCCATGGGATTTTCCACAGTCTGGGTTCATTGCATGGCATGGTATCATTAAATATTTTGCATTTTCCTTTGTATTTTTGTAATTTATAGTTAATTCTAGAGCTGTGATCAGAACAGTTAAAAGTTGGGGCAGGGGAAGAACTTCTGAATAGGTGACATTACATCGTAGCACTTGGCTGTCTCTTTACTGTGCTGTTCTGTCCGTTTATGATCAGCGTCCACCTCCATGGACTAATTATTAGTGCTTGCTCAGGGATGATACTGTTCAGCCATTTCTGCTTCATTTATTGCCTGAAATACCTCCGTAAAGAGTAGCTTCCCTCCAATCAACGACTAGGTTATCTTGTGGAACAGTTTTTAAAGGACGATAGGATACACGCTTAATTCTTCTATTTACTCTTTTTCAAAATAATGAGTTGGTTCCCTAGCATTCTTCAACACTAATCAGGTAGTTTTCTTAAGTTCATGGTTTTAAGCATATTCAGTACATATAATCAATCCATTCTAGTTATTATTTTTACTGCTACTCAAAGTGTCCTGTCTTTGGCCAGTGGGAACATACTCATTTTGGCTCCTGAGTCTTTTTGACACAAATCCAGTGGTCTTTGATAACTCACTTGCCTTCTGTTTCTACAGCGTGTTCCTGACTCATCTTGTACATTTCCTGGCTGAGCCTTGGAATGTCTCCAGTGGGCTCCTTGAGGAAGAAATGATATAGAGAGACCATAATCCAGGCATTAAGAGGGGTGCTTGTAGCTACTAAATTGGTTCAGTAGACAAAGCTAGGAATTTTTTTTTTAAAGATAACATGTGTTCATACTTATACATCCCATTCAAACTCAGTACTGCAGGGAAATAACACCTTTTGATGGGCAGAGTTTTAAAATTTTGATGAAGTCTGCTCTATCTCTTTTGCTATGGATCATGCTTTTTGTGTTTTATCTAAGAAATTTTTATCTAACCTAAGCTTACAAAGGTTTCTTTTTATGTTTTCTCTCAGAAATTTTATAGTTTTAGCTTTTACATTTAGATCTGTGATCCATTTTGGCTTAATTCCCATATACCACGTGGGCTGTGGATGGGCATTCATTTATTTGCACATGGAAATCCAGTTGTCCCGGCACCATTTGTCATAAAGACTGTTCGTTCCCCACTGTATTACCTTTGCAGCTTTGTCAAAAATCAATTATCCATGTACACATGGGTCTATTTCTAGCCTCTCTGATGCACTCCATGGATGTTTTCATTTTCTTTAAGCCTGTACGACAGTGATGTGATGACTTCAGCTACAATGAGTGCTCTTTTGCATGTGCCGTTTTGTATGTCACCAGTGTATCTTTTGGTTAGGTCCTTAGAAGCATGATTACTGGGTCAAAGTTTCTTCTAAATGCTCCCCAGTGAGAGTGTACAGAGCAATGTTAAGAGTGTCTGTTTTCCCGCAGCCTTAAAGACCCAATGGGTGAGAAATAATGTGCCAGAGTAGTTTTAATTTGCATTTCTCTGATTATGAATGAACTTGAGCATATTTTTTTTATGTCCTTAAAAGCTCTTCACAGTCTTTTTTCTCTGATTTGCCTGTCTTTTCTATAAAGTCATTGGCTTTTGTTTTCTATATTGGAGACTTTATGTATTAATATATAAATTGCATATGCTTTTCTATTTTTCTTCATTATTTTGAGGGGGTGTATGCATGCACTTATGCTTTGAGTAAGTGATTGTTTTTACCTTTTCCTCATTACCTTTTTATGTAACTTATTTTTTTAATAGGCTTTTATTTTAGAATAGTTTTAGATTTACAGATTAGATTGAATAGATAGTACAAAAATCCCTATATATGCCCCCTGTGCAATGCACATAGTTCCCCCTATTACTAACCTATTAATAATGTACATTTGTTGCAATTAATGAGCCAATAATTGATTTATTATTGTTAACTAAAGTCTTTATTCTTATGTCACTATTTTTTAACCTAATAAACTTCTTCTATTCTAGGATCTCATGTTACGTTTAGATGTTGTATCTCCTCGTGCCTTCCCTAGCTGTGACATTTTCTCTGACTTTTCCTTGTTTTTGTTGACCTTGACAGTTTGGAGGAATCTTAGTCAGACATGTTGCAGCATGGCCCTCAAGTGGAATTTGAAATTTTTCTCATGAATAAACCGGGTTATGTGTTTTAGAAAGGAAGATCACAGAATTAAAGTGCCATTTTTATCACATTCCATCAAAGGTGCATACTATCAACATGATTTATGACTGTTTTTTGTTAACCTTGATCACCTGGCTAGGATAGTGTGTGTCTGTTTCTTACACCATAAATTTAATCTATACCCCCCTCCCTTTCGTACTCTGAAGGAAGTCACAATGTGCAGGAGTGGGGAGTTATCCTGCCCCTCCATTAGGGGGGAGTAGGTACACTATTTATTTAGAGTTCTTCTATGTGAAAGATTTCCCTCTCTTTTCCCCATTTAAAATTTATTCAGTGACTTATTTTATCAGATTTGGCTTATGAATATTCACTTTATACTTTGGTTTGTATACTAGTCCTCCTTTTTCTGACTGTTCATATAGTTTTGTTTTTGAACCTTGGGAGCTCGTTCACTTGGTTCCTGTGCCCTTTTGACAGAGCCCCACTATGTGTGTGCCTGTGTGCATGTGTCCACACACACACACACACATCTGTACACACATGCTTCCTTTCTTTCTAATACAAGATGTTCCAGACTCATCTTGTAAACTTTCTGTCCTAGTCTTGAAATCAGCTATTCCTCTATAGAATTCTCTTTCATTCATTCATTCATTCATTCATTCATCAGAATGGTATTAGAAACCAAAATCTGGATGCTAGGTGCACTTATTTTTACTGGGGTGTCATTTTTAGGTGCTTTCAGCAAAGAAAGGTCGGTGTGTACAATAACCTGTGTATATGCTCATATTTATACATACAGCCATCTGCATCTGTAGTAAGTTAAACATGAGTGCTTACTGACATTCCCAGCTGTAATCTATTATCGTGTGGATCATTCTAGCCTATTTCTCTTGCTTGTAACCTCTCCCTTCAACAGTGACAACCCTGGGTCCCACCATCCATTACTTAATTATTTAATGTCAGTGTACGTGTATAACAGTGTTAGAGTCATTAACTTGTACCCCTGGAGGAGACAACTTGATCATCTAGGGGACAGCACTTTTATGCAGTTCCCTTGCCTTTAGTTTCACGGACTCTCTTCATTTCCAGAGTACCTAGGTCAGCACCCTTTCCCTACTCCTCTGTTGAGATTGTTCCATATATTTGTAGTAGTTTTTCTTGTCACAGTCTGCATTTTGCCTCAGAATCCCCTGATCCCCCTAAATGATTTTTTAAATTTGATTTGATAGAGTCCTTTCTTTGTGTTATAGTTTGTGTAAAGTTCTGTAGGTTTTGACAAACCCATACCGTCATGCATCCACCATTACAGTATCAGGTAGGCAGTAGAGTTTCACCACCGTAACAATCCCCTGAGCTTCATCGGTTCATCACTCCCTACCTTCGCCTGTACCCCTGGGAACCACTCATCTTTTTCTTCTCTCTATAGTTTTCCTGTTCTCTGAATGTCATACAATTAAGAATCATACAGTATGCAGTCTTTTTAGGCTGGCTTGTTTTGTTTAGCAATGTGCTTGTAAGCTTCCTCCATCTTTTTTACTCAGTGTTGTATTTTGGAGATCTGTGTTGCTGTGTATATATCGATTCTTTTCCTTTTAACTTTTTTGTAGCACTAAGTGTTATATATCTAGTATATTTGCCCATCCACTTTCTGAGTGCAGGACACCGATTTACTTCCAAACCCTGCATCCCCCCAAACTCACCCAGCTTCACCAACACAAAGAATTTTGCAGTGCACAACCTCACATATGTGCCCTTTGGACCTAGGTGAGCTTTTCCTTGACATATATAGCTAGAAAATGAAGTGTCAGATCAAGGGATATATGCTTACTTTATTTATCTAGTGCCAGATTGCTCTCTAAGAATGGTTTTACCAAGCCAGCAGTGTGTAAGGAAGTTGTGTGTGTATGTTTTAAAAATCATCCCCATATCCTCAGAAACTTGTGTGAGCATTATTCAAATTTCTGGATATAAGGTATACAGGAATCAAGTGATGCCTCATTGTGTTCATTGGTGTCTCTGTGATTACTTATAAGTCTGAGCATCTCTTCCTGTACTTGTTTGTCTTTACTCATTTTTCTGATAGGGATGCTGTCAACTTTTTATTGCTGATTTGCAGGTGTTCCTTATATATTTTAAAGATGAATCCCCTGTCAGCTTTGAACATTATAGAATATTTTCCCCATTACATCGTCTGTCTGTTAGCTTTGTTCATGCTGCCCTTTATGGAATAGAATAATCAGTTTAGTTTTTGGCTTGGTGGATGGTAGTACCATTTATTGATGCGCTGAAAATTGGGAGAGGAACAGGGTGGACTGGAGGTAGGAATATGGGTTTGGATTTGGTTGTGTTAAGTTAAAGATGCTCATTGAAAGTTCAGGTAGAATCTTGAGTAGGTAGTTGGATATATGAGTCTGGAATAAACATGAGATTTTGTTAATCAGTATTCTAAATTGTTTTTGTTGTTCCTTGAAGATTTTATTTTCTTTTTTTGTTGAATTTATGTTTTAAAACTTAGGGCTTTGTTGTTTAAAGTTACTGAGAAAATTTTTATTTAAGGAATTGGTATTGAACGTAATTCAGATTGTATCATAGTTTTTCCTACATGTGTAATTTTGATCATAATTTTTTTTCTTAGCCCACGTATTGAATCCTTGTAGAGTCGTGGTTACTGAAGGAAATGTGCAGTTCTAACTTGTTTCAAGGACTTGGGATATATTTCATAGAACATTTACTATTCACCTTATAAATGATAATACTTTTCCATTTCACATTTAGATTCTAAAAAAATAACTCAAGGTGACTCTCATGTTTAAATTGAATGTGAAAATAGATAGTTTTGATGTAAATCTGTAATACGTTCATGGGATGCAGTTATCAAGTGTTGAATGTTCCAGTTCCAGGGCCATCATCCTGGAGAAGAAGATGCCCATGGGCATTCAAAGGTGAGGCTGTTTTAACATGGCAGCAATT
Organism: Camelus dromedarius; assembly: GCF_036321535.1. Classification (NCBI taxonomy): domain Eukaryota; kingdom Metazoa; phylum Chordata; class Mammalia; order Artiodactyla; family Camelidae; genus Camelus; species Camelus dromedarius. Next base: position 9,548,550 of record NC_087442.1, read on the forward strand.
TTTACTTCAAGATTACTATCTTTGAAAGCAAAATCTTAATTAATTGAGTGCTTTTTAGAATAGAAGCAGGATACTTTTATACAGTTCTCGTCTGATTTGCGATGTCAGAAGTTTGTCTTTGGCAATGTCTGCACTTGCAAACAACAGAAAAAAAAATGAATCAAACCATAAGACTGATGTACTTTTTATCTTTCACGAGGCTCACAAAAGTCGTTAATTCTAGTTTCCTTCTAGACTGTGATTTTCTACAAGGTTAATTTATTATTTTTATTAAATAAGAGTTATTTCTGTTAAACAGTTGTATGCAAATCTGTCACCTATCTTTTTATAAACCATAACCAATTCATTATCACATATACATGTATTTCAAGTAGAGCTAATCCTTTTGGTTGTTGTAAATAATACTAAAATTCTCATTAGGGTATTCAGTCATTAACACAATCCATGGTTTTATAACTTAAAATATATTCATTGTTGATTTTTATTATTTAGGAAGAAGGTATATTCCCTTAGCTAGTTAGGTTTACAGAGGTGATATTTTTCCAACAACAGATGTTACCATCCTTAAGAAGCCAAAACAAAGAAAAAGTTTAAGTACAGGGGGAAAAAAGAGCTCCTTAATGTTGCAGTGCTGAGCACTCATGGAAATAACTGGTGGTACTTTCAAGCATTCTCCATCAGGCTTACATTTTGGAGGGAAAAAGTCTCATTTATCCACTCCATGTTCATTTGAGTCTTAAGCACTTAGAAGACTTGTCGTAACCTAGCCTCATGCTCTGAAATGGGCTATCTTGACACGTCTCAAATTCAGCAGCTCCTCCCAGTACCGCTTAGAACTGAGAGCTGGGCGACGTATGGAACTTGATTACGTTCTCTTCTGCCCTGATTCTTTCCATTCTCCACCCATCCCCACTAACTTTGTCATGCTGTTAGCTTTTACATCTCTTCTTATTTTAAAATCGGCCTCATCTAAGTTTCCCCTTTAGTGAGAAAAACCAGAAGAATATGTCGGGCATGTTGCACTTGTGTTAACACATTCAGTCGCAAAGGGCAGGTGGGGAGACAGTCAAGGGGGCCTGGAGAAGGAGATTTCTTTGAGGTCATAAGCATTGTATTTACCTTAATTCTGTGCTTTCTCTGTACCCTGTGCTCTTCCTTGCCACACCCTGCTGACTTCTCACAGACAGAATTATTCTGATTCTTTAAAATGTATTCTATTCAAGCATATCAGTTTGGGTTAGGAGAGAAAGGGTGGGAAATTTTAGAACATTATTTATTCATTGCTATCTAAGAAGTAGCAGATTTAAGAAGTGCTACTTACGTATATTATGTAAAAATTCGTTGAGAATTAAAATTTCCACAAAAGGACAGGTTCCCAGTAACTTCTTATATAACCATGGTGTTCAACTTAGAGTCAGGAGGTAAGGATTCAGATTTTGACTGCTGTTAGAATAATCTGTCCAAATAGAGCAGCACGGTAAATTGTGGGGTTGATGTACGAGGATGTAAAATAAAGCAGTAAAATTACAGCATTTTTTTAAGACAAATAATGATTTGGTTGCGTTGGTTTTTCTTTCATGCGGTAGGCTCTCTACCCACTTACTTGGTCTGTGTTTTCACAGCAGCCTTGAGATATTGGGAGAGTGACCTAACACTGCTGTGTAGACTGGCCTGAGCGTGAGGACTGAGGTTGTGCTGAATAGGCATAAAGCAGACAGTAGTGACGTTAATGCGATGAATGTGTTTCCTAGTAAAGCACCGTGTGCAGGTCGTCACTTGCTGTCTGCCTCTTGTTTTCTCCATCAGCTTATCCAATGACATTAGAGAATATTTAAAGATGGACAGCAGGACCCTTTCCTCACACAGGCACATCGTTCACACATTCTATCTATCTCCGTCATTTTGTTATTTGCTGTAACAAAATGAGAATGGAATAGCTAAGATTTATTAACAACTGTGTGCCAGGCACTGTTCTAAGCACTCAATGTGTACTACTTAATTTAGCCTTGGCAACAGCTCTGTGATGGTAGATCACATCATCAGCTCAGTTTTGCAGATGAGTTTTGAGGCATAAGTTAATAGAATTGTCCGAAGTCACTTGGCCAGTAAGTGGCAGATCAGCACTGGACCCCAGGGAGCCAGACCCTCGGAGTCGGTGCTTATTCTCACCGCCGTGCTGCTGACTCTCAGCACCGCTGTTGCCAACACAGTGTTTTCACAAGCTAACATACAGCGACTGAGATTGGGTGCCGGTCTTCTCTTATAAAATAGTCACCTGAATGGCCCTTGATAAGATCATATTAACTTTAACTAAGATAAACAACTAAATAGAAAAGCAACATTTAATCATGTCCATATGTAAGTAGAAAGAGATGGCTTTTCAATTGAAAACCATGCCTGCTTTTCAACTATTTTTCACCTGGTGTGGTTTTTTTGGACCCTTCACCAAGTACGTCAGTGTATGTCCTGTGACTGTGATGTTAAATGTCAAATATTTAAAATAATAAAGCTGCTAATTATTAGAATAAAGGCTTCCCTCGATCTACTTTCTAATGTTCCCTGCAACAAAGAATTACTGACATCTTACAGGAAAAAATTCAAAATATTTTGTTCTGCCTTTTGGAAAAAAATCATGTCTCTCTTTAATCGTCCTTGTTTCTTCTAAAGGCTGGTGGCTTTTACATATATCCATTGATTTCACTTGCCATCGTGTCATTGGCTTGTATTAGGGCACGCCAAAATCCCACATTTTGCACATTTTAAGTAAAGAACAGCAAGGTCATGACAGGATTAATCCTGATAAACGGCAAGTTCATGATAGTATTGACTGTGGATTTGGAGAATGAAAGAGGAGAGGATATAAAAATGACAGGAACATTCAAGAACATTCAAGAACAGGGCCTTTATTTTTTTTAACCTCAAAGACTGTTTTCTTACAGATGACTTCAGAAATTAAACCCTAAAAACATCCTCGGTGCACTTTTTTTTTTTCTAAATGCTTGCTTTCAACAATAAAAATACAGTGCCTTCCTTGTCCAGATCTAGAGGAGAAAAGTGCTATCAGTTATTTAGAACCTGATTTATGCTTTAAGAGAGTGGCTGCCAGTCTCTGTGATTTCAGGGAAGCCAGGTATCAAGGAGCAATTTTCAAGAATTGAAAGCTTGTGCAGGTTATGAATAAACTCTGAGAAGCTCTGACCTTCCCTGTCAAATAATAGGACCATAAATATGTTGGTAATTCTGCTTTGTTGTGGGGACCTGTTCTTTTCCATCAATGTGGAGTTTCTAGGATACCATAAATTGGTAGCAGCAGAACTAAAACAAAATTTTTATTGTATAAAAAAATTAGAAGAGGAGAAAATACAGGGGGGAGAACGTAGGAAGCAGCCTCTTGCATGTTGTTCCTGAAATACATCTGGAATCAAAGTTTCCAATTTTGGAAACTTCATCCAAACCAAATTTAAAAATAACTGTGTGGTCACATTTTGTCATTTATTTACATGAAATTAAGTAAATGACTTCCGGATAAGAAGTGGGATTGTTAATGCTTATTTTTAATGCCTCCCCCTCCACCGTGCCAAATTCATTTTGAAATATGGCTCATTCTTGCTTTAATGTAGTCTTTTTTAATAATCACATAGAGTGTAGTGAATTAAGATATGTATCATATTGTTAAGCATAAGATGTTCTGTTTTCATGATTGTGTTATCTGTCTTAATTTCACGAAGTTGCAATTTAGTGATGGAAAGAGCTTCCGGAACTCTTTTCCCTCTAACTTCATCCCTACCGTTCCCAAGTTGATAGTTCAGGAAAGAGTAAGGATGAGCAGAGAACCAATCCAGATAACCCAGGGAAGAGGTCAAACAGAAGCTGGTTGTTTTCCTATGGAAACAAAGGAAAATAAAACTTTTCATAATTTCACCTTTTAAAAGGGATCCACATATTCCTTTGAACAAAGTAAATATGTACATATATGCACATATATGTATACACACATATACACCTGTTGCTCTGTTTTAGGGACACTTAAGCAGAAAGCACATAGGAAATGAGGGGAAAAGTAGGGGGGCCTACAGCAAGCAGACAAGGGCATCTGGAAAGAGATCAAAAGTGTCAGAACCTATGGCTGTGTAACAAGCCACCACAAAACTTAGATGGCATAAAAAAAAATAAACATTTATTATGTCTCAGAATTTTTCTGCAGATGTGGAATTTGGGCTTTTTTTGGATGTTTCAAGCTTTTTTTTTTTTTTGTGGGAGGGATGAGTCTCATGAAGTTCAGTTGTTCCAACATCAGTCATGATTCCCAGGTGGCTCACTGGCATCGCTGGCAGATTGGTGCTGCTGGTGGTGGGGGTGGGGGGGAGCCAGGGAGCAGCTCCATTCCTCTCCATGTGGGCCTATTGGTACACACAGGTTAGCCCTGTTTTGTGTGGGGGGTCACTAGGCCAGGGCATAAATACCAGGAAGCAAGGTTCATCAGGTGCCATCTTGGAGACTTACCACCACAGAGAAATATGACAAAAGACTGTGAGACGTACATGAACACACACACTTGTAGGAAGAGGAGAGAGTAAAGGATTAGTAGTTCAGTTGTGAGGTAATTTTGACCGTGATCATCCTCCGACACACTTGATTTGTGACGAACATGTGACATCGAACCCAGTGCATCACGCCTGGTTCCTTCATTGTGCCATCATGATGCTAATCTCCTTTACAGCACAGAACCATGGAGCTAAGCTGTTAAGATGTGATATTTCTCTCAGAAATCTTGGCATAATTTCACCTCAAGACGTTGAAAATGATCCGCTTCTGAAAATCAGTACTTTTGCCTTTCTGATGTGAAAGACTCTTACTTCATATGTAAGAGGCACCAGAATAAGACTACTGTGACAATTAAGACTGTGATCTATGTAAGTGGAAAGGTATATTTATTTCCACATTTTGCCAATATATAATATGCAGTCTATTATGGGGTACTTTTCAGATTGCTTTCAGAAGACAAAATTATCCTAACATTCTTGACGTGAAAAGTGAGAAGCAGGTAAATTGACTGTCTAAATTTAAAAGTAATGCCTTGTTTTGTTGCCCATTTTAGTGCTTTTGTATGATGAAAATAATAGCGAATGCTTATGGAGCATTTACTCTGTGGCAGGCACTATTCTTTTTTTTTTAACATTTTTTATTGATTTATAATCATTTTACAACGTTGTGTCAAATTCCGGTGTTCAGCACAATTTTTCAGTTATTCATGGACATATACACACTCATCGTCACATTTTTTTCTCTGTGAGTTATCATAACATTTTGTGTATTATTTCCCTGTGCTATACAGTGTAGTCTATTCTACAATTTTGAAATCCCAGTCTATCCCTTCCCACCCTCCACCCCCCTGGTAACCACAAGTCTGTATTCTCTGTCTGTGAGTCTATTTCTGTCCTTTATTTACACTTTGTTTTTGTTTGTTTGTTTGTTTTTGTTTTTGTTTTTTAGATTCCACATATGAGCGATCTCATATGGTATTTTTCTTTCTCTTTCTGGCTTACTTCACTTAGAATGACATTCTCCAGGAGCATCCATGTTGCTGCAAATGGCATTATGTTGTCAGTTTTTATGGCTGAGTAGTATTCCATTGTATAAATATACCACCTCTTCTTTATCCAGTCACCTGTTGATGGACATTTAGGCTGTTTCCATGTTTTGGCTATTGTAAATAGTGCTGCTATGAACATTGGGGTGCAGGTGTCATCCTGAAGTAGGGTTCCTTCTGGATACAAGCCCAGGAGTGGGATTCCTGGGTCATATGGTAAGTCTATTCCTAGTCTTTTGAGGAATCTCCACACTGTTTTCCATAGTGGCTGCACCAAACTGCATTCCCACCAGCAGTGTAGGAGGGTTCCCCTTTCTCCACAGCCTCTCCAGCATTTGTCATTTGTGGATTTTTCAATGACGGCCATTCTGACTGGTGTGAGGTGATACCTCATTGTAGTTTTGATTTGCATTTCTCTGATAATTAGTGATATTGAGCATTTTTTCATGTGCTTTATGATCATTTGTATGTCTTCCTTGGAGAATTGCTTGTTTAGGTCTTCTGCCCATTTTTGGATTGGGTTGTTTATTTTGTTCTTATTGAGTCGTATGAGCTGCTTGTATATTCTGGAGATCAAGCCTTTGTCGGTTTCACTTGCAAAAATTTTCTCCCATTCCGTAGGTTTTCTTCTTGTTTTATTTCTGGTTTCCTTTGCTGTGCAGAAGCTTGTAAGTTTCATTAGGTCCCATTTGTTTATTCTTGCTTTTATTTCTTCAAGGAGAAAATTTTTGAGATGTATGTCAGATAATGTTTTGCCTATGTTTTCCTCTAGGAGGTTTATTGTATCTTGTCTTATGTTTAAGTCTTTAATCCATTTTGAGTTGATTTTTGTATATGGTGTAAGGGAGTGTTCTAGCTTCATTGTTTTACATGCTGCTGTCCAGTTTTCCCAACACCATTTGCTGAAGAGACTGTCTTTATTCCAATGTATATTCTTGCCTCCTTTGTCAAAGATGAGTTGACCAAAAGTTTGTGGGTTCATTTCTGGGCTCTCTATTCTGTTCCATTGGTCTATATGTCTGTTTTGGTACCAATACCATGCTGTCTTGATGACTGTAGCTCTATAGTATTGTCTGAAGTCTGGGAGAGTTATTCCTCCAGCCTCTTTCTTTCTCTTCAGTAATGCTTTGGCAATTCTAGGTCTTTGATGGTTCCATATGAATTTTATTATGATTTGTTCTAGTTCTGTGAAATATGTCCTGGGTAATTGGATAAGGATTGCATTAAATCTGTAGATTGCCTTGGGCAGTGTGACCATTTTAACAATATTGATTCTTCCAATCCAAGAGCATGGGATATCTTTCCATTTTTTAAAGTCTTCTTTAATTTCCTTCATCAATGGTTTATAGTTTTCTGTGTATAATTCTTTCACCTCCTTGGTTAGATTTATTCCCAGATATTTTATTACTTTGGGTGCTATTTTAAAGGGGATTGTTTCTTTACTTTCTTCTTCTGTTGATTTATCGTTAGTGTAAAGAAACGCAACTGATTTTTGAACGTTAATTTTGTGACCTGCTACCTTGCTGAATTCTTCAATCAGCTCTAGTACCTTTTGTGTGGACCTTTTAGGGTTTTCTATATATAGTACCATGTCATCAGCATATAATGACACTTTTACCTCTTCTTTTCCAATTTGGATCCCTTTTATTTCTCTCTCTTGCCTGACTGCTGTGGCTAGGACTTCCAGGACTATGTTGAATAGGAGTGGTGATAGTGGGCATCCTTGTCTTGTCCCAGATTTTAGTGGGAAGCTTTTGAGTTTTTCACCGTTGAGTATATGCTGGCTGTAGGTTTGTCATATATAGCTTTTATTATGTTGAGATATGTTCCCTCTATACCCACTTTGGCGAGAGTTTTTATCATAAATGGGTGTTGAATTTTATCAAATGCTTTTTCTGCATCGATTGAGATGATCATGTGGTTTTTGTCCTTTCTCTTGTTGATGTGATGTATTACATTGATTGATTTGCGTATGTTGAACCAGCCTTGTGTCCCTGGGATGCACCCCACTTGGTCATGATGTATAATCTTTTTTATGTTTTGTTGGATTCTATTTGCTAATATTTTGGTGAGGATTTTGGCGTCTATGTTCATCAGTGATATTGGCCTATAATTCTCTTTTTTGGTAGTGTCTTTGCCTGGTTTTGGTATCAGGGTGATGGTGGCTTCATAGAATGAGTTTGGGAGTATTCCCTCCTTTTCAATCGTCTGGAAGAGTTTGAGAAGGACTGATATGAGTTCTTCTTTGTATGTTTGGTAGAATTCCCTGGTGAAGCCGTACGGTCCTGGACTTTTATTTGTAGGGAGGTTTTTAATTGCTATTTCTATTTCCTTTCTAGTGATTGGATTGTTCAAGTGTTCAGATTCTTCTTGATTCAGTTTTGGTGGACAGTATGTTTCCAGAAACTTGTCCATCTCCTCTAGGTTATCCAGTTTGGTTCCATATAGTTTTTCATAATATTCTCGTATGATATTCTGTATTTCTATTTTGTTTGTTGTAATTTCTCCATTTTCCTTTCTTATTTTGCTAATTTGTGCTCTCTCTTTTTTCTTCTTTGTGAGTTTGGCCAGAGGTTTGTCGATTTTATTTACTTTTTCAAAAAACCAGCTTTTGGTTTGGTTGATTTTTTCTATGGTCTTGTTAATCTCTATTGTATTTAATTCCTCTCTGATCTTTATTATTTCCTTCCTTCTGCTGCTTTTTGGGGCTTTTTGTTCTTCTTTTTCTAATTCATTCAGGTGGTGGGTTAAATTGTTTCTTTGAGATTGTTCTTCTTTTTTGAGGAAGGCCTGTATCGCTATAAACTTCCCTCTTAGCACTGCCTTTGCTGTGTCCCATAGGTTTTGAGTGGTTGTGCTTTTATTATCATTTGTCTCAAGGTATTTTTTAATTTCAGCTTTGATTTCCTCATTGACCCATTGTTTTTTCAATAACATATTGTTTAATCTCCATGCTTTCCTTTTTTTCTCCTTTGTTTCTCTGTTGTTGATTTCCAGTTTCATGGCATTGTGGTCAGTAAAGATGCTTGAGATAATTTCTATCTTCTTAAAATTGTTGAGGTTTCTTTTGTGCCCAAGTACATGATCGATCCTGGAAAATGTTCCATGTGCACTTGAAAAGAATGTATATCCTATTTTTTGGGGGTGTAATGCTCTGAAAATATCCACCAAATCTAGTTTTTCTATTGTAGTATTTAATTTCTCTGTTGCCTTGTTTATTTTCTGTCTGGAAGATCTGTCTAGTGATGTTAATGCAGTGTTAAAATCTCCAACTATGATTGTATTCCCATCAATATCCCCCTTTATCTCTGTTAGTAATTCTTGTATGTACTTAGGTGCTCCTATATTGGGTGCATATATATTAACGAGTGTAATATCCTCATCTTGTATCACTCCTTTAATCATTATAAAATGTCCTTCTTTATCTTTCTTTATGGCCTTTGTTTTAAAGTCTATTTTGTCTGAAATCAGTACTGCAACACCTGCTTTTTTGGCTTTTCCATTTGCATGGAATATCCTTTTCCATCCTTTCACTCTCAATCTATATGTGTCCTTCTCCCTAAAGTGGGTCTCTTGTATGAAGCATATTGAAGGTTCATGCTTTATTATCCAGTCTGCCACTCTGTGTCTTTTGACTGGAGCATTTAGTCCATTAACATTTACAGTAATTAATGATAGATGTGTGTTTATTGCCATTTTGAACTTATCTTTGCAGTTGAATTGGTATATCCTCTTTGTTCCTTTCTTCTTCCTTTTGTGGTTTGGTAATTTTCCTTTGTATTTTCTTGGATTTTATTTAATTTTTGTGACTCCTTTGTAAATTTTTGGCTTGTGGTTTCCCTTTTTTGTAACTCTAGCAACCCATTACTGTAACTGTTTTTATTAAACTGATAGTAACATGATCTCAAACCCATAGTACTGTTAAAAAAATTTGAAAAAGAAAAAAATATTCTATATTTCCCTGTCTCCCTCTCCCACTCTCAGTGATTTGTATGTCTTCTTTTATAATTTCATGTTTACTTTATTTGTAATTCATGAGTTATCACCTTTCCAGTTGTGTGTTTCTCATTTCTGTAGCATCCTGCTGCTTTTCTATTTAAAATAGCCCTTTCAATATTTCTTTTAGCATGGGTTTAGTGTTGCTAAACTCCTGCAGCTTTTTCTTGTCTGTGAAACTCTTTATTTCTCCTTCTATCCTCAAGGATAGCCTTGCTGGATAAAGGATCCTAGGCTGCATCTTTTTTTCATTCAGGGCTTTGAATATATCTTGCCACTCCCTTCTGGCCTGTAGTGTTTGTGTAGAGAAATCAGCTGAGAGCCTTATGGGGGTTCCCTTGTAAATTACTCTTTGCTTTTCTCTTGCTGCCTTTAGAATCCTTTCTTTATCCTTGACTCTGGCCATCTTGATTATGATATGTCTTGGTGTGGGTCTATTTGGGTTCTTCCTGTTTGGACCCTCTCAGCTTCCTGTACTTGGATATCTGATTCCTTCTTTAAGTTTGGGAATTTTTCAGTCATGATTTCTTCAAAAACCTTTTCAATCCCCTTTGATCTTTCTTCTCCTTCTGGGACCCCTATTATGCGAAGATTGGGATGCTTTATGTTATCCCATAGCTCCCTTATGCTATTTTCATTATTTTTTATTTGCTTCTCTTGTAGTTCTTCTGAATGGGTGCTTTCTATTGCCCTGTCTTCTAGATCACTAATTCGTTCCTCTGCATTATGTAGTCGGCTTTGCACAGCTATTAGATCATTCCTCATCTCTGTCAATGAGTTTACCCATTCTACTTGGCTCTTCTTTATAGCTTCAATTTCATTTTTGACATATTTTATATCTCTAAACACTATCTCTTTTAATTCCTTCAGCAATTCGATCACTCCTTTTTTGAAATCTTGATCTAGTAGGCTATCGATGTCTATTTCGTTGATCTTTCTTTTAGGGGATTTCTCTTGTTCTTTTAATTGGGAAAGGTTTCTCTGCTTCTTCATCTTGCTCATACCTCTTTGGCACTGTGGTTTATGGAGTATCAGTTGTTTATTTTGGTCCTTAAGGATTTTATCTATCTGATGCCTATTTAGGAATAGAACTTAGGAAAAAAAGAAAAAAAAATAAGAGAGAGAAAGAATTTTAAAAGAAGGGAGAAAGAGGGTTTGAAAACAGTGTATAATGAATAATAGAAGAGTGAGTTGAAGCAGAGTATTAATTGGGTTGAGATGTCCTTTTGAAACCTTTACAAAAAAAGGGGGGGTGATGAATAGATGTATTTGAAACCTGTGTCTAATCAATAGCAGGACATCAAAACCCAAGAGAAATAGAAATGAATTAAGAAGTAAAGATTAAGAGAGTAATAGAAAATAGAACAGGTAAAAACAGATTTAAAAAAAAAAGGGGGGGGGGGTGGAGTTTGTCGGTGTTCTCCTGGAGTCTGTGTGCTTTTAATGTGAAGTCTTTCTGTCTTCCTCTTGTTTTGGAAGCTCAGCTTGCTGTTTTCAGAGGCCCTCCGTTGGCGCCCTCTTCTGTGCTGCTCCCAGCACCTGTCGGCAAGCAGATCGCGCCTCCTCCTAACACTGGGTCAGGTGCAGCTCTCTGCTGTGGGCGGGCGGGTCGCTGCCCCTCCGGATGCCGCAGTCAGATGTTGCAGACTGGCCGGGTAGGAGGGCGGGTCGTGCCCCCTCCCAGCACCTCGGTCAGGGGCTGTGTTCCTGCCCGAAAGGCTGGGGGCCGCTCTCGCTCTACCTGCGCCGCCGCCGGTAGCTCCGCTGCTCTGTGTGGCTGCGCGCTCCGCCCTGGTCGGCGCTCCGCGGGTGCGCTCGGGGAAGACCGAGGGACAGCCTTGTCCCTGCTCTGGGCCAAAGCTCAGCTCCTTGTTTGTCTTGGCGGAGCAAGTTCTCTGAGGGACCAGGATGGAAGGATCCTATCTGCCCCAGGCTGCAGGCCAGTCTCAGTCTGGCCTTTGAGGCTGCTAAGCCTTATTGTGCGGATGCAGGTTTCGCCCCCGCCCCCGCCTGAGTGCTCAGCACGGAGGATATGGCGGCTGTGCCTGAGCCCCGCCTCTCTTCCCCCGAAACTTCCCGCGGGTTTTCAGAGATGGGGGTGTGCACCCTTCCCCCGAGAGCACATCAACCGTGCTGTTTTATGGACGGCCCAGGTTGTTCTGCCCTGTGCACCCACAGCCACGGGGCGCAGCCCCTTGCGGTCCCCCGGGGCTGCCCCCGTGCAGCCGCCCCCGTCCTCCGCCCGGCTTGTGCAGCCTGGCCCTGCCCGCCGCTGCCGGCCCGCGTCTCAGGCTGGGTGTCGGGGGGGACGCTCTGTGCCCGTTTAACTTAGTTCTGTTAGTCAAGGGCTGCTCTGTACAGATCTGAGCCTCAGAGGCTCCCCCTCCATCCCGCTGGCCTCTCAGTTGGAGAGGGGTGACCCAGCGAGCGAGCGCCAGTCCTCCTTTGCCGCTCCCTCCCCACGGGACCCATCCCGTGCTGCTTTGCCTTTTGTTCTTTCTTTTTTCCTTTTCTCCTACCAGATTTTTGGTGTCTTTATCTTTTGAAGAGGGCGATGTTCTGTCGGAGTTCCACAGGTGCTCTGGTTGGCTGAGTGGGTCTGTAGATGTGGGTCTTGGTGTATTTGTGGGAGAGGGTGACCTGCGAGCGTCCTTCTACTCCGCCATCTTCTCCGTCTCTCCCGGCACTATTCTGAGTACATCATATATCAAGTCACTTAATTCTCAAAACAGTCTTTTTATTCTGGTTTAATAGATGAGGGAAATGAAACACTAATACGATGAAAAGGGGTTCAAGTCCGTGAAGTCTTTGTCCGGCACCTGTGCATGTAACCCCAGCACTGTGCATAGAACAGACCCCTCAGGCTAGCTCAAAACAAGGATTTATTAATAATGACAGCATTTCTCTCAGACTCACTCCATGGACAGAATCTGAAGTCAAGCCAGACTCCCCAGGGGTGAGAAGGAGGAACTGGAGAACTTTCAGAAAGCTAGGAGTATTTCTCTTGAGAAGTGGGGTCAGTGTGGAGGTATGTGAGTCTGCCTTATTTTTTAAAGGGATCACTTTGGCAGTTGAGTTGACTCTGGAGGGACAAGAGGAAATCTTGTCATGGTGGCTTGGAGAGGGCTGTATTGAAAGAAACTATGAGAAGTGACAGGAATCTGGATATATTTAGAATGTAGAGTAAATAGGGTTTCCTTATGGACCTGAAAAAAGAAGAAAAACTTTTCACCTGAGCAATTGGAAGGATAGATTAGATACCCACTCAGATCAAAAGTGCCGTACTAGGGTGGGTTTGAGGTAAAACATCAGCATGTGTCCAACAGGCAGTTTTATGTTCAGGACCAGAGTCAGAGAGAGAAGTCTAGGCTAGAGACATGAATTTGGGATTTGCCAACATCCAAATGACTCAGCTTACAAAGGACATAAATGAGGACAGGTTAGAGAGGAAGGTCTAGCTGAGACTAAGAGACTGAGCCTTGAAGCGGTCCAACTTGAGGATTTGGAGAGAAAAGGAGAAAACAGCAAAGGAAATTGTAGGTGAAAAAGAAAACCAAGAGATGGTGGTATTCTAGAAGCAAAGTGGAGATAGTGTATCAAGGAACAGTGAGTGATAACCCATTGCAAATTCTACTGGTAGGTCAAGTCGATGAGGACCGATAACCGACTGTTGGCTTTAGCAGTTTGGAGGTCGTTGGTTATCTTGACGAAAGCCACTTTGGAAAAGAGTTGGGGGCAAGACTAACTTGGAATGAATATGAGTGTAAGAACTGGAGGAGAGGAACTGGAAACAGTGAATTTAGACAACCCTTTCTAGGCGTTTTAATGTAATGGGTTAGTAAGGTGGTGGCTGGCATGGGAATTGGAGGTTGAAAGAGTTACATGAAAACAGCTAAGCATAATGCCCCCTATTAGGAAATATTCATTGTATTCCTACTGTGTGTTCAAGATTGTACAGTGCTTTAAAGATGTAAAAATTAATGAGATAGGGCTTCTCTCCTTGAAGTATTTATCTTCCAGTAAGGGGGTTAGACTTTAAACGGTGCTCTGTGGAGCCTAGAGGGTGTGCGGGTAACCCAGGCTGGGGTTCATGCAGGGCTTTGGAGAAGAAGGGCTTCCATCCAAGAGGTGATGATGCATGAACTGAGTCTTGGAACTTGTACCATCTGACTTAATTACTGCTTGTAATTAATAGTCGTATAAGATCTGGGCGGGGTGGGGAAAGCAAAATTGTCCTATCTGTTCCTGACTGAAAAATAGTCAAATCTTAAAAAAACAAACAAACAAAAAAAGAACACTTTTGTACATTAATTTTCCTAACCTTAGCCCAATCGTTGATTTTGCTTTAACCATTCTTTGTGAACTTCTGGGAGACCCAATATGTGTGTTTTGAAAACTTGGATGGACCTAGAGGTTATCATACTAAGTGAAATAAGTCAGACAGAGAATGACAAATGTCATATGATAACACTTACATGTGGAATCTAAAAAAAGATACAAATGAACTTATTTACAAAACAGAAGCAGACTCACAGACATAGAAAACAAATTTATGGTGACCAAAGGGGGAAGAGTCGGGGAGGGGTAAATTAGGAGTTTGGGACTAGCAGATACAAACTGCTATATATAAAATAGATAAACAAGGTCCTACTGTATAGCACAGGGAACTATGTTCAATATCTTATAATAACCTATAATAAAAAATATGAAAAAGAATATATGTAACTGAACCACTATGCTGTACGCCAGTAACTAAAAAAACATTGTATCAGCTACACTTCAATAGGAAAAAAACATGAATGAGTGTCCCACACGTCCTTATCAGCCCCCTCCTTACATTGTCTCTAGCAAAGGGCAAACTAAATGAGTGTGGATATGTGAATAGATGGGGAATGTTGAACAGAGGTGGATGAAGTCAAGGAAGGTAGTTATTTACTTATTAATTTATTTACTGTATGAGTATTTTATTATTTTAGGGCCAGCTTTGGGTAAGAGCAGGTAAAAGCTTGGCGATTGACTATAAGGAACAAAAAGTAGAATGGGAAGAAGAGCAAAGGAATGAAATGGTCTAACTGGCTTTTTAAGTGAGAAGCCTAGAAAACCATGATGATACAGTTTACAAAAAAAAAAAAAAAAAAAGAGCCTTAAAATCACAGCCTTCTCGGGTTTAGATCCCACATCTACTAATTACTAGTTGAGTGATCTTGAGCAAGTTACTGACTGTTCCGAGTCTACAGTCTCTATCTTAGCGTCATCCTACCACTCCAGGTTGTTAGGGGAATCATGGTGCCCAAAAGAAGATGAAGTCACAGCAGATATTCAAAAGTTGCTGCCGTATTTACGTCTCTCTTTTTCTTTCCCTGAAACTTTCTCATTATTTCCTCCAATACAGAAAGTCTGATAGTCATGCTGGGGTTTGAAATAAATTAATGCAAAGCCATCCCTTTCTTCCCACCTTCTTCAGGAGCACTAACAATATCCCATGAGCATTGTGAACACGAGTGGAAAGCAAAACCGAACGAAAACACCAGAATGAGACACCCGGCTCAGTTAACCGTGCCCAGCCTCTGCCACACTGCGTCTCACTTCCTCAGGCGTTTGATAGGATAATGAATAGGCTGATCCAGTACTTCCCTCCCATCAGACCACCTGGCCCCCAGCCTCCACTCCCCAGTCAGTCCTAACGACGTGCAGCTTCCAGGAGAGCAGAGAAGATAAGGGTACGGGGGCTTGATAAATCTGACAAAAGGGAGGGGTCAGGTGGAGGAGGATGTCTGTGCTTGGAGTCGCCGTGGGAAGCTGGTTTTCTGTTGCATTCAGCTCTAATCTAGAAGGAGAGCTGGCGTAGTTGAGGAGGCAAGGGGGGCAGTTGAAATACATGTTACAGCGTTGGCACTCCCATCAAAGCTCTCCCCATTATGAGAAAGTCTGAGAAACAAGTTCAGTGGACTTAGAGTCTGAGTTGAATTTTATTTAAACTATTTGCTTGTATTAAAGAAAGAGAAACTTGCGTTACCTTTGTACTTGGCTGAGTTCAAATTAAGAATTCCAAAAGTTAACTTGAAGAACTACATTTTGGATGTGATGACCAAATGTGAGCCCTCAGAAAGAGTTCAGAGAACTTTTCTAAAATTGAACAAAGTTGGGGAGGTGTGTAGACTCTTTCAGAATACAGGAACTCATTATTTATAATAGTTTACTGAAAACTAGAGCTTCTTAGTAGCAAATGCAGATAGGATTCTTCTCTTTAAGATATCTCAGCGTCTTATGAAGGTTAAACAGAAAAATGTTCACATAAAACATTTTTGTCTTTCTCCCCTCTTGCTAATATTTTATATCAATCTTGTGAAGCATAATCACTTTTTTTTCCTTTAAAAATTATTGGGACAAAGTGACTAGGTTTTTATAAAATTAAGAACAGAGAAAAGTGGAAAGAAAACTTGTGTTCAAATGAAACTTAGAGGAGTTGACAGAGGGAGAAAGGGGTAAGTGAAACAATGTTTGTAATAGGAATGTTTGAAGCCCTGTTCTTTGCATCTTACACATATGATCTCATTAGTCCTCAGAATAACCCAATAAGATAGTACTGTTATGCCCATTTTACATACAAACATGAAACGTATACTCTGTACGCACTGTGAAGTGTATTTTGACTGCTGTTTGGTGGGGTATTCTTAATTATTGGTTGTGTGTGGTTTGTCCCGGTGTCCAATGAAGTAGGCATTATCTATACAGGAAATTCTATCAAGGTGTCTGCATTGAGACCTTTCAGTTCAACTGGACCCTCCCTCATCTACTCTAATTTTGATAGAGATTTTTCTAAGCATATTGACCCCCTTTTATCAATACTTTTTCCGTTTACTCTAAACCATTAGTCAGATACTTATTAGACACTTAATATGTCCCTTCCCCTGGGCTAAAAATGCAACAGAAACAAAGGGCAGGGGTTTTTGCCTTAAAAGAAATGTTATCCTTTTAAAAGATATAATATGAACCCATTTGAGAGATGCAACACAGTAACAAGATGCTCTATTTTGTGGTATAAGTAATTCAAGATTGCAGCCATTAGAAATAAGTATGATCTATGTTAACTGGAATACAGAGGGAGGGTTCATTAAAAGGTAGCATTTGACCTTTGCTTCAAAGCTTCTCTCGGCTAAGGATGGAGAAATAGCCTAAGAAAGACTATAGACAGGGGAACGTGGGCGTCCTGATACGCCACACATTAAGTAGAGTAGCATTTGTCTGAAGTAGTTGGAGCACTCTGCAGTCACTCTGGATTCAGAACATATCTTTCATTATAACCTGTCCTGTTTCCACTGCTTGCTTCTGGGACAAGTATTGTCTTCAGAAGTCATCAGTTAAAATGTCCATATCTTTTGGAGGAGCAAACAGTAGGTTTCTGACAATTTAGTGTGAAAGCATCACCAGGTTATTTTCTCTGACTGCAATAAAAGGGCAGCATAAAGATAGGGTAGGATACATTGGGGGAAAAATCAATACCGAGGTGCTTGGAAAGAAAGGACAAACATCAGTTTCATCAGCTTTATTTTGAAATAGTCTAGTGTTGGGGGTTAATGAGGAGATTGGCCTATCATAGTATTTTACTGTCGCTAACAGCAGTGGGGGTTTCATAAATATTTTTGACTTATAAGTAAACTGGCTTAACGAGTGTTCACAAGGTTTTGTTTTGTTTAAACATGCATCCAGTATTGTTATTAACCTCTTGCTAGGAGAGTAAGCCTACCTCTCATCAAAAGATGCGTGATTTCAGCCTCAATTTACTACTGAGTAGTTTCAAAAACAAAAATCAGATGGAGGTTATTAATTTCAAAACGTAACATTGAAATGTCCCAGCTATGAAAGTATTACACCAAAAATCCTAGTTGTAGGTACTACGTGCAAAATTGTTCCAAATCAGTATGTTCTTAGGTAGATTTCATGAAATGTAAATCCTATGGGTAACTGTGAGGTGTTATTTAAGGGTCTGGTAGAGGAGCTGTAGTCAAGTAAGTTTAGGAAACACTCGCTCAGGGAAATAGGGTTTTTTGCCACAGGCATACCTAGAACACTTAGCCTGCTGGTGTGAGTTGTGATTTACAAGAGGAGGCTCCAAGGAGCATTTGTTCTAATCTTCCCTGACCCGACGAGTAGCGTTCTGTGGAATGCACTTTGGAAAAATGTGGTTCTGACACGATTTGAAACTCTAAAAGCTTTATAGATACGGTATTAATGCATTTTCAAAAGAAAACACAGTCAATCAATCAGTGATAAATAAATATCTGTTAAACCAGTGCACTTGTGTTTTGAATTCTACATTTATATAGACAAACAAAAGTAAATACACAACGACAAGCTCACTGGGAAGACCATTTCTCTTGTGACTACTTTTGGTCATGTGAGCAGTCACAGTATGACAATGTACCAGCACAATAGTCTGTCTGTTGGGAGAGGTAACCTTGTCTCCTGGCAAATGTAGTGTAGATCCTTCCGTTGACTTCTTCCACTACTCTTTCCTGCAGGCAATTTAAATTCCTGTAGTGTTAGCTGATAAATTTTTTTAAGTACTTGGACAAACTAACAAAAGATGGGTTAGCAGAGGTTAGCCTTGTGTTTAATCAGTGTACAGCAGTGTTCATTCATACCGGGTCTAACCTTGTGCAGAGAGTTTAGCTACAATTAGCCACGGGTGGAAGTTCAGCTTTAGCAGCAATTTGATGACTGGTTATTTACTTTATAAACTAGCATTGGCACCTGCTCCTCGAGTCTTTTGCGCTAAGTAGAAAGTCCTTTTGTGTTCTTCCTGTGTTCATTGGCTTTGTGAATGATCTTGTTAAATTGCTATGTATTTTGTGAGACCCACATTAAGAAATCTTTGAATAAAACTTGGCACAGTTATTGGATTTAAGGATTTAAAGATGTAAACAGGATTCAGATGGCTCAATGTTTGGTCTTTTTACACAAGCAAAATCTGGGGTGAGCTTTATCTTTTCTCTCAGTCATGTCCATTTGCAAAGAGGAGGTAAAATACAAAGGGACCGTGATTTCTTACCCCGTCATTAGGTATCTTCTTATGCATATTTTGCTCTAGTTTGGCATTACAGCCTAGGGACGGTGACTGTCATGCTGTTTGTCATTTATGTGCTTATAAGTGTGATTTCCAGCATAGGAGCCAGGCAATGTCTTTGTTTCCTTTCACTGAATTACAATTTCATCCCTTACTGAAGTTGTTAATATGTTAAAAAAAAAAAATTACCATGGTTGGAGAACCAAACTGTCTGTGATTGATTTTTGTTCTGTCTTTACCGTATAGAAATATCTTTGACTTCAAAGAGTTATCTTGGCTCAGAACACAGGACAGAACAGGAAGCCATGCAAAGATTCATGAGAGTAGATGGAAGTCAATGATTAGTGCATGTGCCTCTAGTCGCCATGAATGGCATAAATCTTTAGGGAAGTTCTTTAATGTCAGCTGCACACCTGCCTGCGTCAAATCCCATATAGGCTGGCATATATTATGAACTGAGAAATCTGAGAAATGAACAAAAATGCCTTTTTGTGTCCATTGTAACGGTGTCACATGGACTTGAGGATATAGGAGAAAAGCATAATATTGCTCTCTGTTAACCATACAAAGCTAAATTTGCCTATTTATCCACACAAAGACCACTCACATGTGGCTAAACACCTTTTGAAACAAGAGAAAGAACTGTTCATTGATTGTAGGTTAAGACCTACCTGTCTGTGACTTCTTAGGTCCACAAACTAACTTATTCCCAGATTGAAAATTTCAGGGTCTGTTGAGTCTTAAAATAATGAGGAAGGCAGTGAATATACAGCAAGGCTAGAAAAGAAAGCTTACCGTTGTGTCATTTAAATCAGTGGATTTTGTAACATTTACCCTCTCCCTGGGATAATAAAACTTAACAGGTATACGAGCTTTTTCCTTTGCATTATGATCCAAGCTGAAGAATCTCCTCAGGAAGTTAATATCCATGAGTGGAGAAATCATTCCTCATTTCCTTTACCATCCTTTGTTGGAGTGAGCCAGAGCTCCAAACATGGTCACGTGTTCCGCTGACCACTGCCAGACCATGAAGCAGGCCACAGACAGAGGGAGGAAAGTCTTCAGCTAAACGACAGGAATTAGCTGTAACACACTGAAAATAAGACAGCCCAAGGGCACGAGTCTCTTTGATCAGGAACGAAGAAGTCTGTCTCTAACAGCAGGTCTCCTTGTTGGAGACACCATTACCAGGACAGAGGTAGAGCCATCGGGGCCAGGTGTGTGTCTCTGTCCTTCTCTGTCCTGTGTCCTCAGCCACCCAGTGCCCTGGAGGCTGCAGGTTGCCCGTAACCCCTCTGATACACGTGCTTTCTGATGGGGAACCCTGGAGAATAGCCCTCTCCAGCTGGAATCCGCCAACATGAGAAGTCACCATTGCTTCCTGTTCCTTCGCTGCTGAAGCCAAAGGAATTCTACTGAAATCAAAATTTCTACAATACTCTCTCTCTCTCTCAGTAACTCCTTTGATTATAAAGGCTTTGTTACTGCTGCCAAATTCGTTAAAGTGTGTTATGTTTGGCATCTGTGGACCATAATTCGTATTTAGCATCTGTATCTTCAGAGACAATGACTTCTGTAAAGGAGAGTAGTAGGGAAAAACAAAACCCAGAATTCATGTGGTGAGCTATTTAGTGTAAATCAACTTAGGGAAAAAGTTATACAAAGAAATAAAGGTGGCTCACGGCTTAAACAAACAAACAACCCCCCCCCTTTTTTTTCAAAGGGAGAAGAAAAGCAGAACAAAGTTGTAAAGGCTGCTGAGAAGCGTCCGTATGTGGGAACTCTCACCTAGCTGGCATGGGTTTCAAACCCACCAGCATGTAGCTGTTTGTTAGGGGATCAGAAACTGAAAGTCATTGAGAGACTTAAAAACAAATTAATACCCTTCATTTTTAGAGTAGTTTTACATTTACAGAAAATTGAGCAGATTAGATAGAGAGTTCCCGTGTACCTCCTTTCCTGTTCGCAGTTTCCCCCATTATCTTGCGTTAGTGCAGTACATTTGTTACAAAGAGTCAACAAAAAAAGTGGATTAAGGAAATTCCATAATTTGCATTAGGGTTCATTCCCTGTGTTATACATACGATGTGTTTTGAGAAATGCACAATGCGACGTATTCACCGTTACAGGGTCGTACAGAATAGCTCCACTGCCCTAAAAATTGGTGCCCCACCCATTCTGCCCTCAGGGAGCCTCCTCCTGACCCCTGGGTACCTGCGCCGTGGGCAAGCAAGCCTCTTCCCCTCCCGGGGCGGAGTTGCTTCTGTTCTCCTTCGGTTCCCACACAGGCATCGTTCCTCAGGGAGCCCCTGGCTTACACGCCATTCTCCACTCCCCACACCTGGTCAGGCCTCTGATCTGTCGTCTTTCCTGCTTCCTGGTGCATTGCCTTCCGCGCGCTGATGACAGTTTGCTGTGTACAGTTGTGTAACTCGTCTCCGACTTTAGCTTAGGGGTTCATGAATGGGTAATTGGCTGCATGAAGATGAGAACGACTGCACATCTCACTCCTCAGTCCCATGGCTGCTCCTCAGGCATGTCGCCCATGTCACCAATGACTCACTGAGGCCGGCAGGGTTTACAGTCCCCCCTTTTAAAAAATCTGCCCATTTAGTTTCTATATTCTGACTCCTCTCTGGTGTAAAATAGTGAGAAAATGAGGGCCACTGCACTTTTTCTACCATTTTCCTTACCTGTGCCTTCTGACAGTTATAGCATTACTTTTGTACTGAAATATATAGAAATGTTCTACAACTATAATATGGTTTGTATGATTTTGCTCTAAATTACACTAAAAGAAAACACCAAAGATATAATGATTCAAGAACAAGATTAGTTTTTATTTCACTCCTGAGTTTTTTCCATGGCTGTATCTCGTTATTTCTTGAATTACTGCTTAGAATTATTAGACTATTTTCTCTATATGTTTTTTCTTCAGAAGAGTCTAAGAATTTGTCTTGTATCACTTAATATCTTAAAAAACTTACTTGTTATTTTATGTTTATGAGATTTCAGTGTCGAGTCAATTACCCTTGTCAGTTCATGGCACATTATCACCCCTGGTCCAAGCGAGAATCCTTGTTGATATATATGTAATCCTTGTTGATATATATATAAATGTTTAAATTTAATTAATATATAAATTGATATTAATTAATACAGTAATTTTTAAATACATGTATTTTTAATTTTGTTATTAGAGAAAGTATCTTACTGTGTTTGCATTTATTTTAATTGACATAGATGGGGTTCTGTAATTTACCATGATTCTATTTCCTACTATGCATTATGCTTTTACAATGCACTGGGTTTTCAGTCCACCCACATTTCTCTGTGTGCATCTAATCTGTTCCTTGGTGTATACCTGCATGCATTGCCTGTCTTTTCTTCCAAAGGTGAACACCAAGTTCAAATGTATTTTATATTTTCTTTAAAAATTTTCTTTGTGTATTTAAGCCCTTCGAATTGAATGTATGCCCTCTGATTGAATGTTCAAATAGAAATATATGTATATGAATTGCATAGGCAGTAAGTGTCTGAATGAACTTGTGTTAAATACAAGGACTCATATGTAACCTGGAGAATTGTTTTCCTGAAAAAAAGCAATCTTTTGACAAAAGACAAAGCCTATTCATATGTTGAGGCCTGTATACAGTAGAATAAGTTCTCAGAAACTTACAACATACAGTATAAAAAGCATAGTTATAATAAAAGTGAAACAGCGGTACAAGGAGACGTGGTAATACGTCATATAGTAAGTATAGTTTAAAAAGATACTATATTACAGAATATCTTTTGGCACTTAATTCCTTCAGAGTTATTTGAATTATGAAAGATACCTTTTTTATTCTATTATTCAACGCTTGCATGTCTTGACATTTTCCCTTAAGGACTTGAGGTATCTTTCTACAAAGATTGTATACCCTAAGGATAATGAATAGAGTTGGAGTGGAGAACCATTGTTTTGTGGAAGAGGAGTTCCCAAGTATTTTATTTAAAAGCAAACATTATGACCTTGATTGAGGATTTTAACTTTAACCCTCCTGTAAATTGAAAAATTGAAAATAAGGTAAATTATATCAGTTTTCATTATCAGAATAGAAGAAGCATTCCCGTTTCTCAGAGCAGATCCTTTGTCTCGTGGTAGAGGTACTTCTCACTGAGCATCTTCCAGAGTGGCCATGGGTATAGGAAATGGGTTAACCACTAGCAGGATTGACACTGAATGCTGAAGTTTAGAAGCCCCATCCTCAAATAAAAAGGAGAGATTTTACTTAGGAAACAATGCTGTATTTACATTCAAGCAAGTGTTGGATGAAGACCCTAGAACTCCATATCATTTAGGGCTACACCTTTAGCACGTGGAGTCAGTTTAGTCTTTGGAATTGACAGGTGTAAGCAGGAATCCTGTTTCTGCCCCTTGTTATCTGTGTGCTCCTGGACACATTTAATCTTACAAAACTTCAGTTTTCTGTTATGTAAAAGTAATAATTAACAATTAAAAAACAAAAAGACAGCCTACAGACTGGAAGAAAATAATTGCAAACATTGCTACCAACAAGGGACTAATTTCTAAAGTATACAAACAGCTCCTGCAACTTAATACAAAAAAAGCCAACCCACACAAAAAATGGACAGAAGACCTAAATAAACATTCCTCCGAAGAAGACATACAGATGGCCAACAGGCATATGCAAAGATGCTCAACATCACTAATTTTTAGAGAAATACAAATGAAAACTACAATGAGGTATCACCTCACACCAGTCAGAATGGCCATCATTAATAAGTGTACAAATAATAAATGCTGGAGAAGGTGTGAAGGAAAAGAAACCCTCCTGCACTCTTGGTGGGAATGTAAATTGGTGTAGTCACTGTGGAGAACAGCATGGAGTTCCTTGAAAAACTAAAAGCAGGGTTACCACATGATCCTAAAATCCTACTCTTGGGCATATATTCAGTAAAGATGAAAACTCTAATTTGATGAGATACCTGCACCCCCATGTATCATAGCAGCACTATTTACGACAGCCAGGTCATGGAAGCCACCTACATGTCCATCCACAATTGAATGGATAAAGATGTGGTATAGATATGATAAGATTATATATATACAACGGAACAATACTTAGCCATAACAACGAATAACATAATGCCATTTGCAGCAACACAGATGTACCTAGAAATTATCATACTAAGTGAAATAAGTCAGACAAAGGCAAATATCCTATGATATCACTTATATGTAGAATCTTAAAAAAAACAAAACTTATTTATTAACCAGAAACAGACTCACAGGTACAGAAAACAAACTTATGGTTACCAACGGGTAAAGTGGCGAGGGTGGGAGGGAGGATAAATTAGGAGTTTGAAGTTAACAGACACACACTACTACATATAAAATAGAAAACAAGGGCCTACTGTACAGCACAGGGAACTATATTCAGTATCTTGTGAAAACCTATAATGGAAAAGAATCTGGAAAAAAAATATATCTGTGTGTGTGTATAACTGAGTCACCTGGCTGAATACCTGAAGCTAACACAACATTGTAAATCTACTTTAAAAAAAAACGGTTAAAAAAAAACAAACCCCAATAAGCTATCTTGTAAAATTGTTGCTAGAATTAAGTCAGGTGAAAGTTCCCAGGATTATTCAGCAAGTACTCCATAAATTTGTTGTTAGAATTAAATATAATAAGCTGCTTGGAGTTCCTAGGATGGTACCTGGTACATGGGACCCAGGTCTTCAGTGCACTTTAAGGTCCCTTTCGTTCTTTTCCCGTCTTAATGATCATTCCTTCTCTTCTGCAGGGAAAACACAAATTGTGTGTAGACACTGGACTGGAAGGTGAGTGGTGTGGCCTTATTCCTGTTGGACAGCCATGCAAGCGGGTTACGACGACAGGCCTTAAGTGGAACCTCAGTAAGTAAAACCCTTGCATAAAGGGAGCTTTTTGAAATGATCTTTATTATTATTGTTGTTGTTAATATTATTATTACCATCCCAGTGAGTATGAAGTGGTATCTCATTGTGGGTTTTTTTTTTGCTCTTTCTTGATGACTACTGATGTTGAACGTCGTTTCGTGTGCTTATGGGCCATTTGTATGTTTTCTTTGGAATAATGTCTATTCAGATCTTTTGCATAGATTTTAACTGGGTTATCTGTTCATGCTGAAGTGTAAGATTCCTTCATGTATTCTAGGTAAAAGTCCTTTATCAGATACATGATTTGAAAATACTTTCTCAGAGTCTTCGGCTTATCTTTTCATTTTCTGAAATTTAATTAACAAAATTCATTAATTTAATTTAGTTTTAATGAAGTCCAGTTCTTTTCTTTTATAGATCATACTTTTGATGTTGTACCTAAGAACTCTTTGCTCAACCTTCTTCATGATTTTGTGTGCGTGAAACCTACTTTACTTTTCCAGAGAAGTAGCTATTCTAACTAAAGTGGAGTTCTTTTTGTAGTCAAATGCCTGAGATTTTATAAGATTAGCTATTCCTACTAAATTTTAACAGGTTTTCCCATACTTACTA
This sequence comes from Camelus dromedarius, assembly GCF_036321535.1. Lineage (NCBI taxonomy): Eukaryota > Metazoa > Chordata > Mammalia > Artiodactyla > Camelidae > Camelus > Camelus dromedarius. The sequence continues at coordinate 9,573,743 of NC_087442.1, forward strand.
AGTGTACGAGGTACTAGTCATACTGAAACTGCCAGTTTGAAAAGAACAAAAAATAAGGTGGATCTGTTCATGAAATAAATGCTGATTTAAGAAGAAACCATCAGGCATTGTGAAACGAATCAGCCCCTAGTTAAGAATAACAGTAATTTAATCAAAGAGCTTTGTCAAAGGTACGTTCTCCTGATTGACCAATACCTCTAAGGTCGTACAGAGTAAAATATGGAACCATGTCATTCTTTTATAACATGTGAAACTTTAGGGGTCCCACAAGGAAGTAAATATTTAAAGAAATAAATAAATTGAAGATAAAAAGACATTTTAAAAGGCCTTTCAATGAGCCACTGCTGAAACAATTAGGGAAAACTAGGGATGTTTCAAAGCAAATGTCAGGAAAGCGCATCAGAATTTGAAAAGGACCGGGAGAACAGATCTTCTCCAGCCCATGGAAATCTGACAGGCTTTGAAGCTGGTTAGCTCAAACTGACACCAGCTCCTGCTAGAAGCTGTTTTGGAAATATTTCCAGCCTAAAACAATTGCTGTACTGTCTGGAGTTCCCATTCTTTCTAAGGACCCAATCGAGACTATGGTGAACTTCCTCCTGGATCTGGTAGTGACCTCGTTTTCCAGGGCTGGCACCAAGACAGTTAGCTTCCTTTATCCTTTGGTAACAGCATTGTTCGGTGCTCTTTAGAATATTCTGGGATCCTCCGTGTCCCACAGTAATGCACGCATCCTAATCCTGTGTGATAAAGTTTACTCCAGGAAGGGGCCTTGGGCACGATGTGGCTTTTAATCTGCGTTAATGTTTCAATCCTGCCAAAATACTCTACACTATTACTTATCTATTTACTGCTGGCTTAGACTCTTGAAATAATTACTTTTTTTTCTACAGCTTTGTGAAAATAAGGACTAGCAGTTTCACAGGGTATGGAAAGCAATAGAGCTGGGACACAAAGTATTTCATCAGTGATCTCTGGTAAAGTGCTAATTGTTGGGGTTTTCTGAGTGGTGATGTTACCTCATTAAGAAGTACTAAAGATAACTGTGAAATGCACCATATTGGCTTGAAGAGAAGTGCAGAGATTTTTTTTTTTTCCCGCCGAGAGGCTCCTGCTTTACTCAGTGTCCTTGTAAAAACAGAGTCCTGAGGTCAGTGTCAGTTTGTCCATCACGCCTACAGAGTGACAGGGTGGGGCCGGGCCCAGAAGAGGAGAACAGAGATGCAGTAACTTAGTCAGGGGCTGCTCAGGTCTTGGGTCAAGGAGAATAAGCAAATTTCACAAGGAAAGACGTCAAAACCTTCCCCAGGTGGTCCCGAGCCTGGCATCCTCACTCACCCTGTGATGCCACAAGTTCTAAAAGGGGTCTGATTCACCTGTTTGAATTTGTGATAGTTGACATCACTGTCTTTAAAACAAGTGCCTGTGGTGGTACCCATCGCCCAGATGTGAATCTTCACAAACATTGTTGAGACTTCCTGTATTACCATGTTTTATTTCATAGCAATGTGCTGTGGATACTCTGTGGCATGTGTCTGGCTGAATGCATGTGGGAGTGCAGCAGCTGCATCACACACAAATGCATGCTCACCTGTACTCGGCACGCCATATGGCTCTGACAGTGGTTATACCCGTGCACTCTCATTCCAGGAGTATGTGAGGGCTCCCGCGCTCCATGTCCTCACCCCATTCTTGGTACTGTCAGATTTAATCATTTCTGCCAGTCCAATGAGTGTAGATGACACTTCGTTGTCATCTCTGATTGCCGATGAGGGAAAGCAACTTTTTGGAGTCATTAGCAATGTGAGTTTCCTCTTCTGTGAATTGCTTTTGCCCTTTTAACCTTTGCACTATTCGTTTCTTTCTTATTAATTCTTAGGAGCTCGTCAGATCCTAATGAGCTTCTTCCCAGCTGTACTTTGCCTTTTCCATTTGTTTATGGTGCTTTTGTATGCAGAGAGGTTATTGAGTTAAAGGTAGTCAAATTTATCAGTCTTATTTTTTAAGGTGAATTTTTGTGTCATAAGTCATTTTTCCATTCCCTCTGGTCATAAAGATGTTCTCACATTTTAGTTTTAATGTTTTCTTTTAGGTCTTTTCTTTTACCTGAAATCGATTTTTGTGTATATGAGTTAGGGATCTAATTTTTTTCTTTGCTGATAACCAGTTGCCTTAGCATCATTTATCATCCTTTCTCCAGTGATTTGCGATATACCATAAGTTTTCATATTCATGGGTATATTTCTTGAATCTCTAGTTTCTTCCCTTGACCTACATTCTTCTTCCTGCACTGACACCACACTGCCTTAATTACTGAAGCTTTATAGTAAATACTGAAATGTGGCAAGCTGAGTCTTCTAACCTTGATTTTTTGAAATTTTATGGCTGTTCCTGGTTTTTTTCTCTTCTTCATAAACTTCAGCATTAGCTTGACAAATGTCATAAACACTCAATTCCATTGTAATTTTTATTGTAATCATATTTAATTTATAGATTAATTTGGGGAGAAAAGAACAATTGGGGAAGAAAGTATCTGTATAAAGTTGAGTCTTCCCATCCATAAACATAATTTATCTCTCCATTTACTTGCAACTTTTTAATTGCTTTCAATAATATAAAGATTTTGTTTATTTAATATCCTGTACTTCTTATGTAAGATTTATTTCTTGAAACCTTATATTTTGTGCTGCTATTGTAAATTACATCTTGAAAAAAATTACATTTCCTGAGTTCATCGGTGGTATACAGAGATATACAATTGACTTCGGTATAGTGTATTAATATATTGCTGAATGTTTCCATTGCTTCTAAAAATGGGACTATAGATTCACTTGGGTTTTCTATAAACAGTCATATTTTTGTTAGTCATCAAGCTTGCTTTCTTCATCTGTAACCAATTCAGTTAGACTAACTGAAACAGTACCTTTAAAAAACAAAATGCCAGTTTTTTCCCCTTATGTAACAAAGTACAGTAGTAAGTAGTTACAGGGCAGGGTTTCTGCGATTTCTTCAAACTTTGCCTCAAAACATAAGATGTCTGCTGCAGCTCCAGCCACCATGCTCCCCCGTTCAGCATGAGGAGGGAGAAAAGGGAAGAGAGGGAGATGGGGTAGCAGGTGCAGCAGGAAAACAAGGCATCAGGGATTCCCAGTGTTCCCAGAAGTCTTTCCCGCATCTGATCTTTTGCCTCAGTGCCAGAACTATCAAATAACCATGGAGCTGCAAAGAAGGTTAGAACATGAAATTTTCTGTCTAAGGATGTAATCACCCCAAATAAAACCCAGGTCGTGTCAGTGAGGAAAGAAAGAATGGGGAGAGGGGTATAGCTCAGTGATAGAGTGCATGCCTAGCATGCATGAGGTCCTGGGTTCAAGCCCCAGTACCTCCATGAAATAAATAGATGAATAAACCTAATTACCTTCTCCCCCCCAAAATTAATTAAAATAAATAAATAAAAATTTAAAAATTAAAAAGAAAGAGTGACTAGGAGTCTGCTCTTAGGTCTATCAAAAAATGTCTTTTCTTTGTCCGCCATCTTGATTAACAGTTTAACTACATATATAATAAAAACTTCCTTTTTCTTTCAGCCATACTCTTTGGGATTTCTGTTGTTGCTGTTGATGAATCCACAGTCAGACTAATTATCTGTTCATCATCTGTCTTTAACTCTGTCCACTCTTTAGACATTACGTTTTTCTGTGACACTCTGTAGTGTTACTACAGTATGTTTAAATGCTACTTTTATTTTGTCCTAGTTGGTTTTCCTCAGCTCTGATCATTGGTGTAGTTCATCGATTCTGATACCCTCATTTTTCAGTTAAAGACAAGGCTCAAGTAGTGATTTGCCCAAACTCACGTTATTATGGATTGATGCAGTCAAAATTTGAACTAAAGTCATCAGTGCTATTCTTCCTTGTTTCCAATTAGTAAACAAAAGGCTCTCCATATAAAATAAGTTGATGTTTTTAAAAAATCACTACAATGAACTTGGGATGAAGAGAAAAAGGAAAACCGTAGATAGGAAAGAAAGTGAAGAAGAAAGGAAAGAGGACGTAATGGTAGGAAATTAAAAGTAATTTGGAAGTATCTTCTCTACACTTTTGCATAAGAAAAATATTAAATGGAGTTGCCCTCTACTTGTTCAGGCCTTTGATTCATAACACTCAAATTGAGCTTGAAATTATGCATCCATTGTTCCTTTGAATACATTTTTTCAAAGAATTATAGAAATAAATGACAGAATGGAAAAATTTCATAGCAGTGACTGAAGGAGACTCAAATCTAGCCCAAGTGAAAGAGTTCTGAAAGGAAAAAAAAAATTCTGAGAAAACAGTTTGAAAAGATTCTCCATCTCTATGGAGATGACTTGTAATAAGTGTGTACAGGTACCAAGATTTTCTGCTGGAGTTCTCTGAGGATTTTTAAGTGCCAGCCTAACAAGGGAACAGTTCAGGCATCTATTAAAAAAAACTAAAAAGCTGCACATTCTACTAATGCAGTTTTAGTGAGAACTTTTCTTAATTCTTAATTCTCACTCCATCATGCCTCACAAAGTGTAGTCAGTTGTCATGATTCAACAATAGCCGTGCACACCTAGGTTGTAACCTTTGTGAACTTGTGACACTAGTATGTGAGATGTTTCGTATTATTAAAATGTCTTGGTTATTATTTTAATTATTTCTTTTCTATTCCACTGCTTTAAAAAAAAAATAGTGCTCTGAAACTATGACATCAGTATTTCCTCTCTGACTCAAGGACAGTATCTTTTGTATCTTAGTTCTTTGATAATCAGTGACTGACTTTGAAGCTATTGTTAAAATTTTTACATAAAACACAGGGTTTAGGAGTCAAAGGTGATAAAAAAATAAGAATGACTTTTTAAAAATTAATTATTTTTGCCCCAAGGAAGATGCTAGGTACAGTTTCCCACCCCAAAACCATTTTCTCAAGTTTACAGTTGGTTGAAATGACTGTATTTCATCATATCCAAGATGTCATTGGTTGTAAGATGCATTATTATTTTAGATGCACTGGGGAAAAACTGCTTCTAATTATAATTGCAGAGATGTGAGGGAAATGTACGTGTTAAAACTGATAAAATATCTTAGATCAAATAGCATAGAAATGATCAGACTATACGCATAGACATAACTCTCTTAACCCTCTCATGAAAAATTACAGAAGCCTCTGAAATGGGCGAGAAGTTTCCTGTGTATCTTTCACCGGATTGTTAGGCCTGGTGAGGAGGGGCCTTCAAAGACTGTCTGATTCTGTAGGACACTTAGCCTTCCATGGTCTTTGATTACTTCGCAATTCTATGGGATTAAAAGTTAACTGATAAAGGGCTGATCATAATATATGGGATAACTCAAGTCCGTTGAACTTCTGTGAATACTCCAAGGATTATCACCCTATAGAAACAGCTGATTTTCCATCTATTAGCAAATCTATCTGAGCATTTCTGGTTGTCTAAGTAGGTCTGTCCTTCACTCTAGTCTCCTTTGAACCACTTTTTTACATTGTACTAGTTTTCTTATTAATTAATGACAGATAAAATCTTGGATGTGTTCATTTTATATTTGTATGAGTCATTATTTTACCTTTTTAAAAGTTATTCTTTAAGAAACCAGGTTGTAACCACCCATGATATTTAAAGGATCACAAGCTGTTGCAGTCTTAATAAAAGAAATGGTTTAATGTGTTATTGCACAACACCACTTAACTTCTGGCTATGCACAGTAGGTCAGAGGCAGCCCTGCGACAAAGATCTGATGATGTCTCTTCCACATTTGTATCCTGGAAAAAGTCTCACAAAGGGCTGTCCTTGAACTATGCACTTTGTGTCTAAAAAGGATCATGGCCATGACTGAGCCATTTAAGCCAAAGAAATCTGACTAGATGCTCTTCTAGAAGGCAAGAGTTGATTGTAGTACTAGTAAATTGAGCTGGAAGAGAATGGCATTTTTAAGCATTTTTTAAAAATATAATTCACATGTCATAAAATTCACCCACTTAAAATGTACAATTCCATGGTATTTAGCATATTCATAGATCTGTGCAGCCATTCCCAGTCACATTAAGAACATACTCATGACCTCAAAAAAGAAGCATGAACTCTTCAGCTCCACCCACTGTCCCCTCTTCTGTTTCCCACCATGCACATCCCCTCCAGTCCTAAGCAACCACTAATCTATTCTCTGTCTCTCTAGATTTCCCTATTCTAGACTTTCATATAAACAGAATTATTATATATAACATACGGACTTTGGGGACTAGCTTCTTCCACATAGCATGTTTTCAGGGTCCATCCATGTTGTAGAATTTATCAGTATTTCATTCCTTTTTATGATCAAATAGTCCACTGTATAGTATTCCATCACATTTTGTTTATCTGTTTGTCTACTAGTGGGCATGTGGATTATTTCTACCTTTTGTCTGTTATGAATAATGCTCCTGTAAACATTCTTGTACACATTTCATGTTTTCACTTCTCATGGGTACATGCCTAGCAGTGGAGTTGCCAGGTTGTATGGTAACTTTATGTTTAATCATTGAGGAGCTGCTAAACTGTTTTCTAAAGGCTGCTTTGTTTTAAATCCCCACCAGCAGTGTATGAGAGTTCTGATTTATCTACATCCTTGCTAATGCATATTTTTATCTGACTTTTTGATTTTAGCCATCCTGGTAGGTATGAAGTGGTACCTCATTGTGGTTTTGATTTACATTTCCCTGGTGACTAATGATGTGGAACACATTTTTCAGGTTCTTATTGGCCATTTGTGTACCTTCTGTGGAGATCCTTTGGCCCTTTTATAATTGGGTTATTTTTCTTTTTATTGCTGAGTTGTAGGAGTTCTTTTTATATTTTAGATACAAGTCACTTATCTGATGTAAGATTTAGAAATATTTTATCCCATTCTGTGGGCTTTCTTCTCACTTTCTTAACGGTGTTCTTTGAAGGACAGTCAATTTTTCATTTTGATGGAGTCTTATCTATTTTTTTCTTCTGCTGATTATGTTTTTGGTGTCATGTCTGGAAATTCATTACCAGATCCAATGTCATAAGGATTTAACTTCTTTGTTCTCTTTTCGGAGTGTATAGTTTTTCTCTTACATTTAGATCTTTGATCCCTTTTGAATTAATTTTTGTATATGGTGTGAACTAATGGCCCAAATCAATTTGCTGATTTCTGCAAAGAAGTCAGCTAGGATTCTAATAGGGATTGTGTTGACTCTAGGTCACTTTGAGAAGTACACTTGACCCCTGAACAACACTGGTTTGAGCTGCGCAGGTCCACACATATGCGAAATTTTTTTCGATAAATGTAGCACTATATTTTTGATCTATGATTGGTTGAATTCTTTGACATGGTATCTTGGGGGACTTGAGTACATACAGATTTTGGTATCCATGGCAGGTCCTGGAACCAGTGTCCCCCAGATACTGAGGGACGACTTTAAAGCCATCTCAGCATTGTTCGATTTACCAGCCCATGAATGTGTGATACTTTTAATTTGTTTAGATCAATTTCTTTCAGCAACGTTTTGTCATTTTCATAGTATAAGTTTTGTACTTCCTTTAAATATATTCTTAAGTGTTAAATTGTCTTGATGCTTTTGTAAATGGAATTATTTTCTTAATTTCATTTTTGGATTAGTTATTACAAGCATATAGAAATACAATTGGTTTTTATATCATTTGATCTTGTATCCTGCAACCTTGCTGAATTTATTTGTTAGTACTAATGGTGTTTTAGTGGATTTCTTAGGATTTTCTATATGCAAAATCATGTCATCTGTAAATAGAAATAGTTTTGCTACTTGTTTTCTAATCTGGATGCTTTTTATTTCTTTTTCTGGCTAAATTGTCCCACTTGAACCTGCAGTACAATCTTGAGTATCAGATAGCACTGAAAGTAGCAGAAGTGGACATCCTTGTCCTGTTCTTGCTCATAGGAGGAAAGCATCCAGTCTTTAACGTTAAGTATAATGTTAGCTGTTGGTTTTTCACAAATTTCCTTGATCAGATTGAGGAAATTCTATTCTATTCTATTCCTAGTTTGTTGGGTGTATTTTAATCATTAAAGGGTATTGAACTTTGCTTTTTTTTTTTTTTTTTTGGTCTATTGAGATGATTGTGTGATTTAAAAAAAATCCTATTGATATAATAATATATTACATTAATTGCATTTCAGATGCTAAAGCAAACTTGCGCCCCTGGGGTTAATTCCACCTGGTCATGATGTACAACTCTGTCTGTGTGTCTGGATTCAGTTTCCTAGTATTTTGTTTAGGGTTTTTACACCCATATTCCTAAGACACATTGTTCTGTAGGATTTTTTCCTTGTGACGTTTTTGACTGGCTTTATTATCAGGGTAGTACTGACATCTACTCTTAAAGTCCAGGCATTCAAGTGGGAAACTCAAGGGAAATCAGCCAAGGCAGCAAGAGCAGAATACCAGTAGAGCAGGTGTCGCAAGCAGGATGCAGATTTGGGGAGGACACCAGATAGAGGAAGCTCTGGTTGCAGGAGACACCTGTGGTATATTCCCATCCAGAGATCGGTGGGGTCTTGTACCTTGCCCCCTTTTGTGTGCTTGCTTCCAGAGAGAGGGGAGGGAGGAAAGAATGAGACATACAGGGCCAGCTTGCATCTAATTCATAAATAACTGAGACTGGCCAGCCCTTCTAAGGGGGAAGAGTAGGTCACTGAACATTTAACAGGCACAAGCTGCTGGGGAAGAATTTTCATTTATAAAAATTATATTCAGTCTCTAAATGTTCTTTTAAAAAGCACTTTTCCCTACACATGGATATGGAAGAGGAGAAGCCTTTCCCCCTCCTGTGTTTAATTAGCCGTCAGTGGCTTTGCGTCTTCACTGCTGTTGTATTAATTTAGAAAACTTGTTAATATTTTCATAGGTCATTTTTATTTATAAATGCAAAGTGCTAGCCATAAATTCCAATATTGATCCTCCTCCATTCAATAATAACTTCTAGCTAAGAATCTTTCAAACCTAAGAAAAGAATAAGTTCTCTCACAAATTTATGTAAATTTAAATGTGTGGAACAGGAGTGAAAGATTTATTTTTCATAATAGCTGTACCTAGAATATTACACTTATTTATATAGTTTAGAATGATAATTACAGACAAGTATTTTCACAGAGCTTTTTCAAAGAAGCCTTACATTACTGAATATTTTCAAATATTTGGTAAAATTAAAGTGTAACAGTATGTCCTGAGTTCATTACTCTAGGCTGCACTGAGTGATTTCTTCTATTTTTGACGACATCACGAAAATAGCAGAACATTACTTTCTTTATTAATGGGATCTATTTTTTAAAAGAAATCTTAATTGTTGATAACTGCATCTTGATTCTTTAATGCATCCTTGATAGTAAGTTCCAGCAAATGTCAGGTTCTATGATGCATAGGCCAGACTGTATGAATGCTGCTTCCTTTACTTAGATTCAGAGGATCATTGTGAATTACCTTGTTGAAGGGCACATCACTGTTTCCCTAGACTTAGAATTTTCAAGTGAAGTGACTAAGATCTAAAGTGACTTCCACAAATCACCTGGCTCCTAGGCCTGGAACTCAGTTCTCTGGGTCTCAACCCAGGGGTTTTCCTCCTAGGTTCCTTCACTAGTAGCACTGTGGAGAACTTTGATACTTGATAATAGACTCAAATATGTATAAAGATAAGTAAACTTAAAATGTGTGCTGTTTGGTGGGTAGATCAAAAAATATAACCATGTTTGTTAAAATTTTCATGGTATAAGTTTGCAGCCATAGAATTTCCAAACTGCTGCTTTAACAAGTTACCACGAAATGAGGGCCTAAAGCAGCATGTTCATTATCTATAGTTCTCGAGGTTGAAGTCCAAAATGGGTCTTAGGAGACTAAAATCCAGGTGTTGACAGAGCTGCATTCCTCCTGGAGGCTCCAGTGGAGAATCCCTTTTACCATTTCCCGCTTCCGGAGGCTGTTCCACATTTCCTGACTGGTGATTCCTTCCTTCACTGTCAAGGCCAGCAGCATAGCATCGTCACATTCTCTTTCTCTGACCTCTGCTCCCATTGTCACATCTCTGACTCTGACTCTAAGCCACCCTCTTTTAAGGAAATTGTGACTACACTGGGACCACCTGGGTGATCCAAGATAATTCTGTCTCATGATTTTTTAGTTTAATCCCATCTTCAAAATCCCTCGTGCCACGCAAGTACCTTATTTACAGGTTCTGGGGATTATATTGTGGACATTTTGGGGACCATGATTCAGCGTTTCGTATCAAGTTTGTAATCAATAAATTCAGGTATTTTTTGGAATAATACATACTGAATACTATTACTACATCAGTGACTCTTTACAGTTACTCTGCAAACTCAAGTGTGAAGATGGTTTATATTGTCCTTGAGAAACTGAATCTCAAGTGTTCTCATTCACCTTGACTTCAGATTAACTTGTGGTAAAGACTTAAACACAAACACAAAACAAATTGCGGGGGCATGAATTATTTGGTGTCCACAAAGGGAGTGAAGGTGACAATTTCCATTCACTCTGGTTTCTGTTCTCCAAGGATTGTGGTCAGGTCGAGTCCAGTGTATATTCTGATCCCTGGGAGATTCCCATGAGGGGAGTCAGGGTTTGCAGAGGCCAGAACTAAAGCTCTGGGGTGCTGTGGGTTGTAATCAGGCTCAGATTAGACATGTGCCTTCTTTCTATCCTTTTAAAATTTCTTCTCCTTTTTAGCCTTTGAGGCTGCACTTTTATGAGAAACTGATAGTTTCTACCACTAACAGGCAGCAGTCTGATGACTGATTGAGATGGTGAAAAACAGGGATGGGCGTAGCTCAGTGGTAGAGTGCGTGCTTAGCACGCACAAGGTCCTGGGTTCAAGCCCCCGTACCGCCGTTAAAAAAAAAAAAATAGACTTAAGATGGTGAAAAACAAAAGGCAGAAAACTTGATTCTTTCTTATGTCGTTTTTATAGTCACATATTATTAGACTCGCGGGACTCTACAGATCCTTAACGATCGATCAAACAGGCATCACTGATTTACTGAGCACACGTTGATTTACTGAACCAGCAAAGTTCTGGTTTACTCCTTTCGCTGATGGCACTTCTGTTCCCGCCCCTTTCACACACGCAAACACCAACACCGTATGCATGTACTTGTACTGTGGTGTAATGCAAGATGGATTTTCTTGTTATAGACATACATTTGGTCAGTCTGGGGTTGTAGAGCACAGAACAGTCCCTTTTGATAAGTTCTGAATTTTTGCGTTGAGGAATCTTTGCACAAAATGATAGTCATGGAAACTGTGAGACCCAGCTTTTATGAAAAAGCAGAGTTGGGTGAGGGGGAGGTTGATAACCAGTAGACATTATTTCTCTGAGGGAAAAATACAAAGAGGAACAAGATTTTTTTTTTTTAGACTCTGTTATTCTGAAGGATTTTCAAACATTCTACTTGTAAGCAAATAATACATTTTTGGACATACATGACTAATGACATACAGTCTACTATAAACTTGTATTAAATACTATATATTACATTAATTCAGCTCTAATTCTATTTTCTGTGTTATAGGATTTGAACCAGACATGAATGATTTTTCTCAAGTCCTTACCCTTTTGTGATTCTGCTGAGAACACAAGGAACCAACAATAATTTACTATATGCCATAATCATCCTGTTTTGTTTTTAGAAAACTCCCAAAAACCTGACAACACACATTTGTTATGGTTGATTCCAGGCATTTAAATATGAAAACAATTAACGTGCATTTGTAGGGAATATGACAAATGGGAATTTGTGAGCTGGCCAATTTTTCATTGACCTGCATTTCAAGAACACTATTATAACTCAGGCTTGCCTCCCAAGTTGTTCAAATGAGTTGATTTCCCAGTATTTGTGTGGGCAAGTTGATGGATGAGAATGACTTTGGTGTAAGCTCAGGAGTCCCTTTCCATTTCCCCTCCTCCAGTTTTCACTTTTGTGCTGATTCAGATGTGAGCCCTGTGCATTCGACCATCCAGCTAATATAGTGAGACAAGAAGGCAATAACTTATGGTCGTTACATGAATTGTAGAGAAACAATCAAGGGGGGCAGGTGAATAAACTTTCACTATGAGAGCGGCTCACTGGGCAGAATTTTCTGCTGGGTCCAAATATCCTGCTTTGTGTTTTGCATAGTCCTTTCTCCTACCTGCCTTGTCTCCACACTCACTCTCATTCAGGTATATCATCAACCCTTTTATTAATGCAGAGTCAGTATTATTATCCTCGTTTTATAGATGAGGAAACTGAGACACACAATATTACATGAATTGTTCATGTTCATGTTCATGTTTCCTAACTTAGTCCTCCATGCACAAAAAGTGGACCTGTCCCTGGTCGTTTACAAATCTATTCTTAAAAGCTTTGGACATGGTGAAGTAACCTACCTCAAAATTCTTTTTCTAAAAGAAAGTAGAATTTTTCCAGAAAGTGGGCAGTTCTAAGACACAGGAGACAGAATTAACACCTCTGCAATTAAAATCATGATGTGAGCCCTACCCAAGACATTTCCTTTCCACTCTGAGCCACACATCAGAACCCATGCAGATTTGAAGAGTGTGTAATTGAAGTATAATCTCTGCTCACTGTGATACTTGATTTCTGGGATGATTATAAACCAAATGTTGTCATTCATCATGGCTCGCAAAAGTAGTTGTGGTAAGGATTCAAGAAAAAGAAGATTTATTTAGCATTCACAGCAGAGGGTAAATAGTTAAAGAAGGGTTTTTGATGGAAAAGAACAGTGATCAAAAGGGAGGAGGGCTTGGTTGCAGGAGGCTTAGCTGGCATGCAGGTTTCTCAGCAGTGAGCTGCCACTTTGTCCTCTAGATTGCTTGGAGGCCAAATTGTAAGGGGGAAAAAAAGCTGAAAATATTTAGAGAACACTTAAGCTTAAATGAAAAGAAGGGAAGATCAAACTGGGGAAATGCCCCAAGTGCAGACTGAAATAGAAGCACCTGCATTTGAAAAAGTCTGTGTGCCCCAAATAAAGTTTATAGCGAAGAACTATTTGCATAATTTGCTTTTGCTATAATTCAAGGGATACTCAAGGTACAGACTACATGGAGAGAAAGGACGTTCTCAAGCTCAAGAGGTGTATTAGGAACTGGCAAGAGTGGGTAGAGATCTTTTGGCTTTGAGATGACAAAGCAGCCCCAAAAGGAAACAAATCAGCGCTTTAAACCACGTGACAAAGTAACTCTCTGGAGATTCAGTGTATAACATGTAACTTACCTTCTCTCTGTGTAGTTTGTACCTCGTGTTTCCCTTGAAATGTAAAGGAAAAAACTGTGTGCAGCTGTTTACTGCGGTTAATGTGGAGGAAAGATGGCAGGAGGGTTCAAGCCCTGACTCTGGAACGAATGGATTATGTGGCCCTGGGACATCCCATGGGTTCTTCATCTAGACAAAGAGGGTTGGTGGATGATGTCGCAGGTTTCCTTCAATCCGAAACTGGCTGCCGGAGCCACAGAGAAATAGGCGAGTCCAGATCATGAATGCCAGGAGCTTAATTTTTCACGGAGACAGCTGCCTCCTTCATTCCCTACGTGGTGGCAGTTAACGTCCCCGAGGGAAGCAGCAGCAGGACCAGACTCGGGAGATGTTTGTTTGGAAGCTGGGTCGGGGTCAATGTCGCGTTGGGCATCCTCTTCTCCTGTAGGTTTCGTATGATGTAGTTCACTGTACGGAAGTGGCTTTGGGCAGTGTGGAGGAGGACACCCTGCATTATCACTACAGTTTCTAAAAATCTCCTGCTGGAGGTTCTCACTCTTCCAAAGAGCACAGCGAGGCTAGAAGCAGGAGACTATTACTTCTCCTTTTACTCTGAGACAGGTGGGTGCTCTGGCTGCAGCAATGGAACACTTCCTGCTAATGATTTATTAGTCGTGTTGTGGCCTCCCGGCCGCCCCAGTGCCTGCATCACAATTTGGCTGCCTCTCAGTTTATCTGCAAGGTTTCACTTTGGAGGAATCACAGCGGCCTTTTTCACTTACCTGTTTTCTCGATTGCATTAAATTGCGAATTAACAACTTGTCTCTCCCAACTATCTCTTCTCAGATCTGGCTTTTCTTCCATGTCTGTGTGTATGGAAAAATTATCAAGGCAAGAAGGCTTTCTGATTTCACTAACTACAGCTGATAACCAATTTTTATTTTTAACCACGGGGTGGGAATTATTTATTTGCAACATACCCATGTTAAGTCTGTCAGGGGAGAAAAACAGGTTCTGGGCAATTTAAATCTGACAGATAATTAAGAAAAATACAAATTGAAACCTGTGGTGTTTTCAGTTGACCTGCACCCCACTAAAGGCTGATATTCTATAGATTAGGTTTTATTTCCTATTCCTTGCATGATTCATGCTAATTACCAGATGAATTAAGTATATAAGGCTTCCCTCTTACAGAAGGATACATCCCCAAGGTGGGTGGGTATCTGGACAAAGTGAGCAAAGACAGAGATGCTGGCCTCCTCATCTTGATTCACTGCTGCTGCAATTATGATGTAAAAATGAGCACGGCTCTCACCCCGCCATGAGTATTCATTCTCTTTGCTTTAAAATGAGTGACTTTGAACTAAATGATCTCAATCTTTTTCATCTCCAGCATTGTCTTTCTTCTCTGTTCTTCACAGCAGAATTGTACTGTTTTGTTCTCTCCTCCTGAATGTCTGTGAAAAGCATTTGCGTTCCCAACACATGTGCCATTTCACCCCGTAAAACACGCTCCTGCCCCCCAGTATTCTCAGAATATGTTCTCCCGTGAACAGCTTCCTCTCCCCTAACCCCCACTGAAATCTTACTCATCTTCAAGGGCCATTTCAAATCACATTCTCCGTGCAGCTTTCCTAACTATTTAAATGTGATTTTTCTTTCTTGCCTTTGATTTGCCCAAGTGTGTTGTGTGGCTTTTCAGTGTGTGTACCCGTTATTGTCATTCCTGGTGCAGACTTTTTATTCTCTTTGTTAGAAGGCATTCGCCTCCAGGATTTGGTGCTGTCGTCTGAGCCTCCTAGCCTTCTGGAATACAGCCCTGCGTGTTTTGTGTAATTAGCAACCTTTTTTAAATGAACAAGTACATTTCACAATGCAAATTCTGTAATGGGACACAGAGTCAATTGCATTATGGTGAAAGACATTGAAGTTAGAGTTCTTTCTAATAAACCTTTAAAACAATTAGAATAATGAAGGATAAGTTGAATTTTAAGGGTGAAAATGGTTGTAAACACAGCCAGGGGTTGATATGGTTCAAAGGAATGCCATTTAGAATGTGAATATTACCAAAGATGGTTTTTGAGAGTGTGTGTGTGTGTGTGTGTACATGTTGAGAGAGGGGCCTGTCTAAGGAGTGGGCAGTACAGGAGTGAAACTGTAGAAATACTGCGGTGTTGAAGATTTGGAGTTTCCAGTGAATTCACTGCTCCCCAGATGGTTTTCTCTGGGCCACTGGTTTACTGCTCTGAGCATGAGGCCAGGTCTAAAGGATTTCATTTTTAGTCCCTTCTTACAGATGTTGAAAATAGTATAAAACTGTAATTGGAGGGTAAGATCATTATAAAAGCAAAGGCACATGAAATTGGTTCTCTTTTTATCGTGTCTTTATTCAGGAAACTTCTAATATTTGCTTTGCAAAAAGAAGAAAAACCCTCATTCAGATTCTTCTACTGTGTCCTAGAGGGCATTCTTACAGTTTATAGAAATAAGAATTGGGTTTATGTTTGTTCCAATTATTTCGCCTCTTTATTTTACCCACCTAACTAGACGGTAAACTTCTCTATTGCGCCGTACGTGTTGCTCTCCATCTTATTTAGTAACAGCTTTAACACTGGATGTTTAATTGATTTGAGAAATAACAGGATTCCTTGTCGAAGCTGCTCCTTCTTTTCATATTCATAACAACATGCATTTCTCTACTGTTACCAACAAAAAGTAAGTAAGGAAGTGGTTACTTAGCCTTGGGAAACTGTCCTATTGACAGATTGGTAAGAAATAGTGGATCCTGAAAAAAAGTGAAAGAGGGAACAGTTGAGCAATGAGTAGGATCGTACACGAAAGAGAGTTAAAATGGTTGGATTTCACCGAAGAAATACTTTTGTCACTCTTGAAAATACAGAAGAGCCGTATTTCTATGCTTCAAAGTGGTTAAAGAAGAAGTGAACACATGTTGAGAGCACCATGGCAGCAGATTTACTGAGCCTTTTAGAAGAAGTTGATCAGTGATACAAGAAAAAAAATATAGGTATGGAGTTTTGTTACAAAGAAGGCCCTATGTCCAAAGTAAAAAGAAGTCTATTAATGTTGAAAGTCAGAAAGAGGCAAGAAACTCCAGAGACCCAGGAGAGATGGGAAAAATGGGAAAACGATGGGGAAGGTGTGGCGGTGCCGGCCCTGAGGAGACGGAAGGAGCCCCAGGGCAGCGGTGGGAGGCTTTAGAGAGATGGATGCTTAGGTCCACCTTCTAAACCAGAAACGAGAGATGCTGAATTAGGTTTCAGGGTGAAGATACTCACGGGTGAAGGCACTGATTGATGTTAAGTTGCACAATGTTTACCGGTAAGTCAGCCACAGCCTCAGTGGATGAAGCACTGGGTTAAAGTTAGGGTTTAGAAAGTTTAAAATACCTATCAAGGAGAGTGTGTTAAAAAAAAAAAGAAATAAAGAAAGAACTGCTGAATAAGTTTTAGACCACAGCAGGGACTAATTATTGAACATAAAGGATTCATCAGTTCTGAATTTCTCCTTACAAGAATTCTAGTGAGGAACAGTGGACCAGGTGGACTGGGGCCACTGATGACGGGCAAGTATGTCCTAGGGCAGCAATTCTCCGGTGCCACGTGGTCTCCATCAATTATAAACTATGCCACAAGTAATCTGTAACTAAGTTTATAAGTACTCATGATTTTGGTTGATTTTTTTTTAATTGATTAAAGCAGGTTAAAGGTCACTCTAAAAATACTGCCTCTCACTGGACGTTCAGGGGACTTCCCTGGACTGAAAAGTAATCTGGGTGGTGAGAGTCAGGGTTATGGAAATTGTACCTCCATTCACCCTCGCCTGTTGGTGCCTCCTCGTCTATGCAGCACTGTTACTGCCTTACCGCTGGTTGTTATGGCAATCACGAATTACTTAGTTTTGTGGCTGAAATTTTCTAGTTAACAGTGTTTTCTGTTTAACTTCGCCCATGCTTAAATTTTTAATAAAGAAGGTCTGAGCAGGGGAAGAAAGTGAGAGAAGTGCATCGCAGCCTCACTGCTCCTGCGCCTGAACAGCCTGACAGTTCAGTGATGCAGACGAGGCGGGAAGGAGGCAGAGACAACACGTGAGATGAATCTAAAATGATAATTTTTGCCAAGGGAGATCTCCTTTTTGTTTTACAGTCTGACTAGCTAAGATGTGTTCTGAGAGACCCCTTAACACACAAGTCTTAAAGGAACTCTGTTCATCACTATGATCCAGTTCTGCTTTGTCCAAAATCCAGGAATTTCCCATATCTGTGGAGTCTCCCAGTGGATGACAGGCTCTCAAGCCACAGGAAAACTGCATCCTTCACAGTCTCAGGGTCATTGTTGTCAGAGTCATTCACAGTTCAAGGCCAGTGCCCTGGCACGGGCCATTTATTGATGCCCTGAAATCCACACTTTCCGTTTTCTGAATCCCACCTTATTTGCTAGGCTCCTTCAAAGCAGCTAGTGCCTTTGAAGATTTAGACCTTTAACCAGATGCAATCTTTCATTTCTCTGAATCTTCAAAGCATTGGGGAGTGTCTCTTAAAGGCACTCCAGCCTTGGATGGTAACATCTGCATAATTACTTTAGGTTCCTTCCCATAACTAGGTCATAAATAGAGGCAGAAACTGGGTCCCAGTCCTTCCTATACCCTCTAAAACACAATCATATGACTTAGACGCTCATCAATGAGTGGAAAACTTGGAAGAAATTCTCTAGTTTACTAGGTGTGCGACCTTGTGATTTACTTCTCTGCGCCTACATTTTCTCACCTCTAAAACTGAACTAATGATGGAGAAAATCGTAACCACATCATAGGACTGTCAGAGGAGTTAAGTGAGATAGCACAGACGCAGTGCTTGGCGGCGTGTGCAGTAGGTGGTGGCGGTTATTGCGGTGGTGAGTGTTACGTGTACCCCAGTTGTCAGTCCCAGGAGAACCCAAGAAAGGCGCAGCTTAAGTGACTATCTTTGATTTTAATATTAACGACATTCTAAGATATTGGCTGTCAAAGAGCTGATGACAAATGTAATACCAAAAATTCAACTGTGAATATAGGCCTCTGTCCTTAATTAAGAAAAAGTTAGCAGTGGAAAATCACTTCTGAGTTTTATAAATAGGAAATTGGATTTCCTAATGGGTAATTTAAAGTGCTTTGGGAACATAAATACACCTGGAGCACTCAAGCTCTACGTCTGTGACTCAGAGAACAAGGGCGCAGGATCCTGAAATAAGCAACAGCAAATGGCCACTTAAGCTCTTAAAGAGCAAATTGCAGAAAATAAATTAATTCATTTAAATATGCATGACTCTCCTAAGTGGGGGAACAAGCTGAAATGGTGCTAAATGATTTCCTTTGTTATGTGTGTTCTGAAGTATTAATAATGCCTTGCTTTGTGCCTTATACCTTTGATGAGAGCAAATCCCCCACATCTTTGGCCTTCTCAAAGTAATTTAGATTAGAAAACAGCAAATTCCAGTCAAAGTACAGATTGGTTTCATTGATTTGGAAAAGTAGATAGTAAGTTTATCAAAGGATAGATGGATCCCAGAGGGAGTGAAAAGTGATTCTGATTAAATTGTTAGAAAAGAGCTTTGGAGAGGCTGACATAATTTTGCAGAAACTTCTTGAAAGTTTGAAAGTTGCCAACCTTTTTCCTAAAATACGTGCGAAGATTTTATCAACCTCTCTGATACTGTGTGGAAAGGCAATTTAAGTTCTAAGAATCAATATACTCACTCGATTGTAGACTATAGGGTATGTTTAGAGTATTTATGAGAATTATTACTCAGTTATATCCAGCTCTTATCAGATCTTTTAATTTTCATCATGGGAACCGCAGACACAAAAATCCCAGTATTTTATGTCCTTGCATACTTTAAAAACACATTGTACGGTTGTATAATTGGATAAATAAAGGAAAGGGGGCCCGAAAGAGGAGGGAGAGATATCAAAAGCAGAAACAACCATCATCTAAAGGCCTGCAATGTCTGAGGCTATATTCTGCCTGTTTGTTTTTTTTTTTAAAGGAGACGGATTTAAGGAAATGCTGTTTGCCCCGCACATACTGATTGTCACGGTAGCTTTCTTGTAAGGCAGCGGTTCATTTTTGATGCCAAGGCAGTGAAAGGGAGCTTGGCAGCGGAGCCAGAGCTGGAACTGAGGGGACTTGACTATGGAACAGATGACGCTCAGAAGAGGACTTGGCAGCCCTGCCTGAAAACAAAAATAATCAAAAGAATTGCCTAGAACCGTAAAACCAGGAGAGTAGGGATATGAAATACATCAACCTGATTTTTGGAACAGGGGAAAATATTAAATCTATGCTAAGTCTGTTATGATGTCCATGTGTTTCTGTGAGTTTCTGTTATTACAGTAATTTCTCTTTGGCCTTAGGGCTGTGAAATTGGATGAAGTCAGATGCTTTTTTTCTTGTTATTGTTTATTTTTTTAAGTTTGGAGAAACATATACTTCTTCACACAGGGTTTAAATAATTTGTAACTTATTAGTAAGTGCATATATCCCTGTAGTTGAATATTTCCTTTGACGCCAAGGGCTCATTATTTGTATGCTAATTTGTTCTCTTGGGAAACTATGATATGTTACAGTTACAAATAATCTTTGAAATCTTTTGGAGCAACTATAAAAAGAAACAGTCCACGCCAGGATGATGGTGCAGCATTTGCGAGCGTTTGTCATCACAGGTCAGAAGGACTTTTATGTGGCTGAAGTGTGCACAGAGGTGGTGGAAAGATCAGAGATGATACTGGAAGTGTAGATGGGATCAGACCCTGTAATACGGGAGGAAGTCTGGATTTACTCTGTAGGGAGTGGGGAAAGATTAAAACAGAGGAGGGAAACGATCACCTTTGTGTTTAACAAAGATGACCCTGGAATCATTGTCTGGGTTGGGTTAGAGAAAGAGTAAATAGACCTTTTTTTCCTTTAAGAAATCAAGCCATATATGAAACTGGAACCTTTTGTTAGTTATCTGAATAAACATTCAAAAGAAGCATTTGTCACTCATTCTAAAGGGATAAGATCTTTGAGTGACATGTTTTAAAATGATGACTATATGAAACATATTACAGTTGACCCTTTAACAATGCGGGTTTGCACTGCCCAGGTCCACTTCCATACCGATGTTTTTCAGTAGTGAATGCTGCGGGACTACACAGGCTGTGGTTGGTTGAATCCAAGGATGAGCAGGAACCACGGATGTGGAGGACGGGCTGTAAATCAGAGGCGGATTAACCCTGGGTTGTTCAAGGGTCAGCTGCATTCTATTTCTCAAAAGGTGCCACTGACCTGTAAAATTCCAAATTCAACTTCCACGTCCGCTTATGAAAGAGAACATTCTCTTCTTCAGTGATACGGTTTGCGCAATCGCTTGGTTCTTTACAGCAAACACAGAACTGAAAGTGTCTTTTCTCCTTGTGAAATGCGGCAGATTTCTATTTCTGTAATTTATTCTGCCCTGTAGTTCTGCCTCAGCCAGGTTACCTACCATTCTTTTGTTTAAAACAAAGTGATGGAATTTAAAGGGCCACACACACTGCACATGAAGCTCTGGAGACATGAGAAGATCATCACAGTTACACACCCACGAGCACACATCCACTGTGCTGCGTTGCACGTCACCTGCTGCTGTTGATAGGATTTTACTAAGAGGTAGAATTCAAATATTACCCATGGATAATGAATGTATTTTAACATGTACCTAGGTAGGTACTACTATTCATTGATGCTTCTTCAAGAGAGTATGTCTTACCATGAATTGAGAAGGAGAATTTTCAGAAACTTTCAGTGTGAAATACTGTTTGATCACTACTGTGTTTCTGGTGATTAGCTTGCTTTTTTCATAGCTCTGTGAGATGTTTTTCTAATCAGTGCACGTGAGCCATCATCAGAACTGGAATTCCTAATTCTGAGCCAAAACAGTTGGAAACCAACCAAATCAGGACCTTTAATAAGCATTATAAGGAACAGCCCATCAATCATTTATTCCCTCTCCCTCACTCTGCATACATTATTGAAAAGTTGTATCAAAGTTCCTATACTAAAAAGTCTTAAAGAAATTTGAATAATATATCTAGTAGCATGTAGTATTATCTAAACAAAGTTTGCTTTGTGAGGGTGAATCAGCTAACATAGGCATAATTTTAATCGTGTTAACGACTGTGAAATTGGCTGATAATTATTTCAGAATTAGAGGCTCTAACCTGTACATTGATAACATGTTTCCAATGACCAAGTCAATGTAATAACAATAATAAATTATACTTCTGTCTTATTTGAGATCATAAATGGGCAGCTGAAATGGGGTACTTCCATGAGAACTGAATATCCATTTTTCCTGAATATTAAGAACATGTTAAGTTTCTGAAGCTTCAAGGCCATGTTTAGCCTTGTGCCAGCAGAGGTCTGTCATGTTCTCAGGGGTTTTAATTCAGTTAAAGTCTGTGACTAAAACAATCTTCTCAGTGTCATGGTCACTGTCAGCAGTTTCCTAAGTACAGTACCCAGTCCAATGCTTTGTAAACCACTTGAAAGCCAAAATCTTAGCTATATAGCTTTGCCCTTGTTTATAGAAGGAATCCATCAAATCAGCATACTAGAAAGGCCTCAGATGAGGAAATTCCATTGCCCCCAAACACTGCTACTCATGTGTTTTAAATCTATGTGATAAAGGTAAATTATGTTAGCATAGGATTTTAAACATTTTCTTAATAAGAAAAACATTTTCTTAAATTTCTTAAACCCTTTGTTCAACCAAAATTTTACCTAGAACCTTAAACCATAAAGTTAAACAACTGTTTTGAATGACATATAATACAAATGCTATCACATACAGTGACTTAAATCACCTACAATTCTTTTTAAGTCATTGAAATACATTCATAACATTGTATATATATTTCTTACTTTACTGTGGCTGCTGCTTAATCCTCCGCCCCCCTCCCCCGCAAGAAATTATGGCTGGTAGTGACGAGTGAATAATACATTCATAACATTGTGTGTGTGTGTGTGTGTGTGTGTGTGTGTGTGTATTTCCAACTCTACTGTGGCCTCTTAATTTTTTCTGCAAGAAATAATAGCTAGTAATACCAAGTGAATACTGAGTGCTTCCGTATTTATCAGAAACTCTTTTGAGTGCCTCCTTTGAATTGCCTCACATAATCCAACAGAGTCAAGTACCATTTACAGGTTGGAAAGCTGAGCTATAGAAACAGCAACTTTGTTGCCTGGGGTCACAAAGTATTTAAGCAGTAGACCTAAGATTGTTTTCTGGATGACTGACTCCAAACTCCACTTACCACTCATGTCCCACCTCCTACCTAAAGTAAAATTAACCTTTCATGATGGTGATAGGAAAAGCAATAAGATCTCAAGTTTGCAAAGGCACTATTTTGGATAACAGAACATAGGCCTGAACCTGGGGAGATTCTGTAGAAAGAGAACGTGTTTGTGTTCACTAGCAGTAGTGGGTGAACACGTGCTCCTCGTATGGCGCACTTCCTGCTGCTTTCGTAGCCCACACTGCTGCTTCCAGCTAGAGGGCATGTCGTAGGTAAGGCCTCCCTTGTAACTGGCACTGGACAAACTGATCAGTGTCCAGGGAGGTGTTCACAGCCCCAGCACACACGCAGACATACAAATGTACATACGTAGAGGTGGGGGAAAGAAAAAAGGGGGAAAGCAGATTCCTTCTTCTCTGTGATATAAGTGCAGGCAGTTATTCTTCCATCGAGAATGAACACATTCATTCGTTTTCTCAGAAACAACTAAAAGTAGATTATATGCCATCGAGTGATTCCCATTTCAAAAAATAAATACTTGTTTAGTGGTATAAC
Source organism: Camelus dromedarius (assembly GCF_036321535.1). Lineage (NCBI taxonomy): Eukaryota > Metazoa > Chordata > Mammalia > Artiodactyla > Camelidae > Camelus > Camelus dromedarius. The sequence goes on from NC_087442.1 coordinate 9,596,890, forward strand.
TCCACCTCCAAAAATATCCATACATTCCTCTACCCCTACCATCAATTTCAGTGTATTGTGATTTCTTAAATCATGATTTTTTCGCATTCCAGCAAGCTCACTCTGCCATCATGTTAAGGATGTTCCTTTTTAAAATTACAAATTAGAATCTCTCCTGTGATTTGCATCTGAGACTTTTGTCACAACATGGATTAAGAGAATCCTTTAAAGCATGAAGACAAATACTTGCCTAGGAAAGACAGGAGTGGACGAAAAAATAACTAATATGCTTGGGGTCTATGTTTACATGTACCATAGCCTACGGTCTTCCTTTTAGCTGGAGGGCAGAAGAGCAGAATTCTCTCTCGAGCAGCTTCCCCACTGTAACTGCTTGCTAGGAATGCACAGAATAACAGGTCTTGAATCACAGAATCACTCAAAAGTTGTACCTTAAATTTGTTTTCCATAAAATATGTCACATGTGATCTTCGAGTAGTGGAACCTATCATATCAAATGATACACTGAACATATAGCAAATTGGGGGAATTCTTTTAAACAAGCCCCACAGCTGTTCACTACAGCCTAGGATATCGGGAAGAAGAGCCCTTGGATGGGTTGTTTGTTGGTTTTCTGATCCAGACTGTTGCCGCGCCGGGATTCTGAGAGCCCTGGGGTCCTGGTTGGATTCCTCTGAATCCCTCAACTCCTAGATAATTGAGAAGTCGAATCACTGTGATCAGCTTGAGGAATTGTGGATCAGGAAGAACTGATGTATTACATCCTTTCTTGCTCTCTTTGTCCAGATTGTCATTGTGGTTTCTCATCATTCTAGCTCCCTCACTGCTTCTGGATCTGAAACATCTGTCTGTGTATTTTATCCCTCACTCGCTGTTTCTGTCACTAAGGTTCAGTTGGCCATAGAGACAGGAAGGATGAGTGACTGCTTAAAGCAACAAGCTCCAAGGAAGGGCTAGAAAGAGAACACCTCATCTCTGCCTCAGCTCCTTAAAGTAACCGGCTCAGACAGAGGGCAAGAGAGGCCGCCCAACTTGGATGGCACAGGTGACCTAACGTTCATCACCTGGAAGAGCTCAGCAACGCGTCTCCTCTAGGACGGAGCGTAACAGCCAAGAGGCTGCGGACTGCAGGGAGCCGTGTCTTTTCAGCAGTCTGATGATGAAATTTCCTCTGTCAAGAAACTTGGTCTTGACAATTGAATGGCCATGCTGATTAACTGCCACACTTGGCCATCCTCCCACGTTTTAGGATTTACCTGTGACGAAATGGCCAGTCTAATGAAACATGCTTGTTGAACATCTGATCAGCAGTGACTTGTTACCTAGCCTAGTATGCAAGCCGGAAAAAAAAACCAAGTGTAATTCAGGCGTCAGGAGAACAGTAGTCATCTGATCCTGCGGCATAGTTTGAACTATTTTGCCCCTCCGTCCTTCTATGGTTCTATCTTTTTAGCCATTGGTGACCCTGGCTAAAAGGTTAGCCAGACAGTCAGTCAGTCAGTCAGTATGAAATAGAATAAAAGTCTGAGTTTCAGGACTGGAAGCCTTGACCTCTCTCTTTCTTAAATACTTTAACCGACTTAACAGCAGTTCCTTGCTTCAGCTCGAGATGATGGATTTGCCCTCCTTGATGTCATGGTCTGACTGCTGTATGATGCCTCTGTCTTTAACCCTTTGTCCTTTACCTTCAGCAGACATTAAATCTACCTCCCTGCAGAAAATTGCTTAACTTCCTGGGTTAGGAGGTAGAATTCAAATGCCAGAAAAGGCATTCTTTGGGTTGAGTCAGACCCAGAACTCTCAGGAATGATTTATTACGTGTCGGGTTATCAATAAATCATCTGTCCACTTCAGGAGCAGACATTATACTGGACCTGGCAGCAAAGTGAAAAAGAGAGACAGCAGCCTAAACAGAGTTATTTCAGCAGTTCAGCCTCTGTGGGACCTAATGGGACCTAAGACTTTATAAGGAAAGTTTTAATTAAATTACAAATTAGAGTTGTGTCCTGCCATTGCAGGGTGAGTTCTGCTTTTAGCGTGACGGTGGCTTTCCTAGCACCCAGTGTGATACTTCAGCTGTGACAGCCAGACTTCAGAGCAAAGGATCATTGTTGGACCTGCAGTGCCATCTACAGAACAGATGGGATAACGGAGACTCCACTTCTGTGCACTTCCAATAATGCAGCCAGGAGGGAATCAAGGTGTGTGCGTGTGTGTTTAGTGTTCACTGTGGACATGCAGTGAGACTTTGTCGCTACATTAAAAAAAATCATTGTGGGTTTGCTAAATGCTATTGTATACTTAAGCCTCCATTAATTAGACCTGAAGGGATCGGAGTGTTGTGTTTTGTTTTTTCTTGAAGTAATTCATTGGAAAGCCCATTTGTTTGTTTCAAAAAGTCATTTGATAATCCTTGTCAGATGTGGTGTTTAAGTTTGTGGTTACTTTGAATAGACTGTATTACATTTTATATTAGTTTCATGATTCACTTATTCAGTATATCTATGGCTTATATCGGTCTCTCCCTGCAAGAACATAATCACCATGAGGGAGAAACTTTTTTCTTTTAATTTACTGATTTTTCTTAAGACCTAGAACAGTGCCTACACAAAAGCAGGTGTTCAGGTACTTGTATGTGAATGAGTAAATATCACTATGCTTTGCTAGTAAGAGGACAACTGTGGAAAGCCAGTGAGCTGCCCTCCTTGAATCTTAGGGTCTTGCTTTAAAATGAAGGTGCCAATACCTCTTTTTCCTGTCTTTGTGTTGTTGTAAAAATTAAACGAGATACTGGACGGTGAAGCACTATGAACTCTAAGGCACTATAAAAGTTAGGCATTTTTTTCCAAGTGTCATTTATTTTTAATTGAAGTACATTTGATTTACAACGTGGTGTTAGTTTCTGGTGTACAGTGGTGACTTAGTTATATATAGATACACACACACATACATATATATATTCTTTTTCAGATTTTCTCCATTATAGTTTATTACCAGGTACTGAATACAGTTCCCTGTGCTATAGAGTAGGACCTTATTGTTTATCTATTTTACCTATAGTAGTGTGTATCTGCTAATCCCAAACTCCTAATTTATCACCTGCTCCCCCCATTGGTAACCATCAGTTTGGTTTTTATGTCTTTGAGTCTTTCTGTTTTGTAAATAAGTTCTTTTGTATCACTTTTTTAGACTCCACATATAAGTGTTATCACTGACATCTGTCTTTCTCTGTCTGACTTACTTCACTTAGTATGATAACCTTTAGGTCTCCATGCTGCTGCAAATGGCATTATTTCATTCTTTTTTATGGCTGAGTAGTATTCCATTGTATAAATATACCACATCTTCTTTATCCAGTCATCTGTGGGTGAACACTTAGGTTGCTTCCATGTCTTGACTATTGTAATTAGTGCTGCTGTGAACATTGGGGTGCACGTGTCTTTTCAAATTAGTTTTCTCTGGATATATGCCCAGGAATAGGATTGCTGGTCCATATGGTAACTCTGTTTTTCCATACTGGCTTTTTTTTTTTTTTAAGGAACCTCCATACTGTTTTCCATAGTGTCTGCACCAATTGGCATTCCCACCAACAGCATAGGAGGGTTCCCTTTTCTCTATACTCCAACATTTATTATTTGTAGACTTTTTGATGATGGACCATTCTGACTGGTGTGAAGTGATACCTCATTGTGGTTTTGATTTGCATTTAATTAGCAGTGTTGAGTATCTTTTCATGTGCCAAGTATCATTTTTTTTTGATAGAGCTCTAGAAATGTAGAAAATGTAAGACATCCCCACTCTCCCCCATAATTTCCTGAGGTGCTTTTGAAAGGTACATATCTGGGCCCCAGACCACGTAGGTGGGGGCCTGGCAGTCATCATTTTGTAAAATAAAAATGCAGAGGATCCTGAAACACACTACGATTTCAGAACTTCTGGCATGAAGAAGAGGTAGAAATTGGAACTGAATCCAAAATGAAGGTTACTCTTTTAATACTGCCCCTCCCTCAATTATTTCCTGATATAAAGCTGTTTCTGGTAGGATGTATTCTTTGTCATAAGGAAAATACAGAAAATTTTAGTTGATCTATTATTGTTTAGCTTATGGTTTAGAGCCCTAACTTCTAGAAAAATTTAGACTAGAAGGATTCAGACATGTGTAAACAAAAATTCCATGAATATGTGAATGTTACTTAATTTTAGGGAATTTTATGTGCATTTGACCAAGTAGGATATAAATGTTACATGAAACATTAGAGAATCAAGACAGAGAAGATTCCTCAAGGTCAGACTGTTTGACCAGGTCCTCGGATTCCAGGCCTATTTGTGCTCAGTCATGCTGCCCCTCCCAACTCCTGTTTCCCTCCTTCCCCTGCACAGGATTATCAGCTCCCAGACCCCAGGAACCAGCAGAGAACACAGTGCTGAATATGCAGTCGGTCCTCAGTCAGCCTCATTTCTGATATGAGTTTCTCAGCATTCTAAGTCCTAAGGAATCTTTCCATCAGTTTGTTTGTCTTCTTTTTTTTTTTTTAATTGAAGTATAGTCAGTTACAATGTGTCATTTACAATGTGTCATTACAATGTGTTTGTCTTCTTGACAGCCTCACTGCAGCTAGAATCTTCTGGGTAGGACTACCATTCAAAAGGATGGGCTAAAAACACAGGGTTAAGTTCTAGGGATTCAGAAATGGAAAAATCGAAAAAGTCTCCCATGCTGTCAGTGAAACTTGGACATACCAGTCTGCACGTCAGAAGCCTTATTTATTTCTGCGAGTTTCTGTTTTCTCCACCCTAATATATATGTTGCTCATGTCTTCACTTCAGGGAGTCAAATATACTTAATAAACATGACCAAAAGATGTCTGTGCTCAATACACACACACACACACACACACACACACACCCCCCCCTTTGGAATGATGCCAAGCATGACCATTTTACTTGAATAGCATTAGGAAATCTATTTAATCTGTCCCAAACTTCAGGAAATGCAGAACCACTGGAGTATTTTTCCCTAATGTAGGCCAGTGATTCTTGTCTGCATTTCTAGAGGTATCGGCCGCACCTCCCCTAGGCTGCCCAGTTTTTAGTCCTGGGCACTTTGAATGAGAAAATGAGCAACGCGGCACTTTCTGGATTTTCTAAATCCTCATGCTGGGGTCCTGGGCTCCTTCTCTGGCCCTCTTACTAGCAATGATCTGATTCAAAATAGTGAAACCTGGGGAGGACAGAGGCCAGGGAAAACTGCTCCAGTCTTCCTAAGCCGTGCCTTATCCCTGCCCCGACCCTGACATCTCTGAGAAAAGAAAATGAGCCTACATTTTTAGGCTGATCATCCTCTTGTTACAGGCCAGACTTGTGGGAGGCCAGAGGCTGTTTCCAAGGGTGCAGAATGGCACACACACACAAGGTCAGCATCAATCATTCATCACTTACTGCCATTTGCATCCTTGCATCTAATCACAGCCTACAGCAACCACCTACCCATGAACAGTCCAAGATCAGTGTCACAGAAACGTTGCGGGTGTTTATCAAATTGGCTAACACTGTCAAAAATATATGCCTGCCCCTGTTCACATTTCCTTTAAAAGAGCAATAAATGTTCTCTCTCTCCCATATCACGTGCTTAAGGAGGGGCGGAAGAGGGTAGAACATTGTACTGTGGTGAGCATATGGGGTGATCACATGGCACTTTTCTTAGACCAGCAAAGAAACATCCTTTGGGCCGCTAATTCCTAGGATTACGCATACTTCCTTGCTATCTGTATACCCACATAAAGTTCATCCTTGTGCAAAGCTGCTCCACGTCTCCCTCCACCTCCCTGCCTGCTCGTGTGTGCGCACCTCCCCAGTCCCTTTCCTTGACTCTCTTCCTGGTTTTGTTTGTTTTTCCCACCAGGCTTTGTCTTAGTGGTTTCTGCCTCAGGTTCTTATGATCCCAGTTAGCCTTGATGTTTCTGCAAACTCACTCTATCCACGACCTCTTTTGGGGATCATCGTAAACAGCACAAAATCACGGGAGATGGGCGGGGTGGAAACTGCTGACATGTCTCTCTTCCTCTGTTTGGAAGTGTCTCACGCCCCTCCTGTCACAGTCGTCATAATCGTGTGTGTGCGTGTTTTGACTCAAAACCATGCCTCACTAGTCAAATACCCAGTCAACTTTCATTCACTTCTTGTTACATCGTTAATGTGCTTATGTACTTCCTACTCTACAGAACATAATTTAAGGACCCTAAACTCTCAAACTTCTGTTATATATAACACAGTTTATTTTAGTTTGAAAAGAAATGTTCAGGTAACGTAACACCCAGGTGATGGCAAAATGGTTTTGTTGCTAAAGCGTAAAATTCGAGCAAGGCTTCTGTTGCATATTTCAGTGTCATCGGGTGCAAAGACCCAGGGGAGCAGCAAGCAGAGCAGGTCAGGAAGCCCAGGTGGGTCACCTACTTCCGGCCCTGCGGCAGGACTCTGTGAATGCAGCTCTGGAAGCTCTGTGGGAACTGCATTTATACTGAGCCCTTGCAATTTTATAATTTTAACTAAACCCACTGGACCGAGGAATGAGGTGTGCGTGTCAGGAGAGAGGGGGCACAAAATGTACTGTCAGGCTCACCCAGGTGGATTTAACTGAATTTCTTTTGTTCTTCAGCTAAAAGGATTGATTGCTCTTTGCATCCTCGAGGAGCTGGAAAACTTGGTCAAGACTGAAAAGTGCTATTTTTCAGGTCAATATCTCCCCCCCCCCGCCCCGTTCCCAGTCCCACGCTCAGATCTCTTCCTGCCTACAGAGGAGGCTGAAATCACTACTCTTCAGTCCTGTTATATGTGAGGTGGCGTAAAAACTGCCTTTATTGGCGTCTCTGACAGGCCTGTCTTTAGCCTGAATAATATGATAATTAGATTTCAGAATATTTTGAGGAGGAGGAGAAGGTGGGTTGCTCCGTTGCCAGCAAGCTCACTCTTGCTTTTACGTGTATTTTGTATTCTTCCTCCTGCCAGGAATGCTCATTTTCTCTCTCTCTTACTTACCTCCTTCTCTTTCTTTCCTTTTTTCACCTTTTCCTCTTACTCAACTTTTAAGGCCCAGCTCAACTCAAACCTGAGTTGTGAGGCCTTCGCAGAGCAGGAGAGTGATTTCTCCTATATGTACTTCTTCTTGAATGTTTTCTAGAATACATAACGTAGAATTTCACTGCAAACTGCGTTCGTCACATGCGTACAAGGTGGTGTCTCTTCCAAGTGACTGTTGTGTTCCTAAGATCAGCTGTGCACCAGTGCTAGGCAGGCTGAGAGGAATGAATGATACGTAAATTAATGTTTCTTAGAATTTGGATTTTTTAAATTACTTACTGGGGGCAGGGGAGACAATCTCCTGTCTTAAATGCTTACAAATTGAATATTTTTAGATTTCTGGGAAACTAAATAATGAAACGGGTAATGTTAAAGCCATTAGGATAAGTGCTCCAATGTCCAGTGTCTATGAGATCCAACCTGAATGGATTTCACTGTTAGACATTTCTAAAATAATTTCCATAAAACTCACATTTTCAAACTTTAAAATGCTTTTGGGGAGGGGACGGGTATAGCTCAGTGGTAGAGCGAGTGCTCAGCATGCACGAGGTCCTGGGATCAATCCCCAGTACCTCCATTAAAAAAAAATTTTTTTTAACTTTAAAGCTTTGAACATAGATATGATACTAGAATCCATTTTAAAGATATTTTAAGTAGTAAAAAAATGAGTTAATACATCCATCAGCAGCTAGGCAAGGTTTTATTGAAAAGAGTAATAGGATTTATGGTATATCAAGTCTATAAATAAACCTAACTAGATATATATCATTTCTTAGAGGGAGCATACAAAATGAGGTATGCAGAAAAACTTGAAAAAAAATACCCTTTGTTCACATATTTTGAGATGTGACATTAGAGAGACTTATTCATGAGAATTTCATAATACATTAGTAAGCATGCTGCAGGATATTTTGGAAAAGTAATGAAAGCTTAGTAATGCAAAATTTTTCTCCAGCCTTCTGTTCTAAGAAATAAATGAGGTGAGACTTTCTTCTCAGCTCCAGACTTTAGCTCTTCCATCCATAATCTCATTTATCACTTCATCGTACACATTTGGATAGTGGCTGATTCTTTTTTGAATCTGCTCCAACTCTTCTACTAGATTCCAAGTCCTCTGGGGACAGATCCCCGACTTCTCCATCTGTTTGCAAGGCCTACCGGTAGGGTGCCCAGTGCGACGTATATGCATATGATAGAAGGAACTCTTGTTCCAAGAGTTTGCCAGTAGACACGGGAAACAGCGGGAGAGGAAGGAGAATCAGGGTGAACGACGGCCCGGTTAGCATCACTGTCCACCAGGCCCTGTGCCCCATGCTAGCCAGGCCCTCTGTCAACATTGTCTCCTTCACCCACACAGCTGTCTTCATCCAGAATCTCCATCCGACACTGACTGAAAGTCTCTTGGCTGCTAAGCACCTTTCTCTGAGTATCTTCAGGGAGATTCCTAAACAGATAAGGACATTAAATAGAAATGCCGTACAGTGAGTTCTGGATTGTAGTGGTGGTGGCAGGGGCACAGGGAGAAAGGCTTTTATTTTATTTTATTTTTTTTTTAACGAGGAGTTGATCTGAAAGAGGGGGACATTCTGGCAGATCGACACCCAGAAAACAGACAGGGAGGTGGGAATAGGAGGGGAGGTGCGGGGATCAGATGGCAGTTTGCTGTTGCTTTAAAAAAAAAAAAGCGTAAGGCACAAAATAGTGAGAAATGGGTATTCAATCAGCTGAGGCCATACAGTAAAGAACCCTGATAAGCCAGCTAGTGAGCTTGGACTTCATCTCATGAAATGAGCATCCATCAGACGTTTAAGAAGAGTGACAGGATAGTCTGGACAGTTTAGTCTGGCAGTTTTGCAAAGAACATATTTAAAGGCATAGAACTGAAGGCAGGAAGACCAATTCGTAGATGGAATGAGATGAGAGACTCAATGGGCAGGAGTATTAGCATTGGACATGAGGGAGGACTGAAGAAGGATTTTGGTGGTATAATTACCCCTCTGTCTGAGAACTCTTTTTCAAATATAAATCATGTATCACTTCCTGGCTAAACCCTTTAGGTGGTTCCTTGTTGCTCTGAGAATATAGTGTGCACACATCTCCCACGGCCTGTGAGGTTCCCTCCCGCTTACCTCTGAGCGCAGACCCACATCCAGTTCACCCTCCATCTCCAGGCAGGCCTCTTTTCAGGCTGGAATTGAATATTTCCCTTCCCCAGGTCAGTTGGGCTCTGATAAAATCCCAGCAGATTAGGCTGTGGTTAAATAGTTCCTCCTGAGGGCAGGTCTTGCTAAGAAGAGCCGAACTCTCTGGTGTTTTTTGAAAAGGTTCCTCTGCCCCTCCCCCTGCCAGAAGCTCGGGGAGGGTGGGTAGGGGGCGCGCAGGGTTCTCTGATGTTCACTGTGGAAATCTACTCAGGCTCCCAGAAGTAAAACTCCCAGAAGTGTGGGGGCCCCCCATGAATGGGTCCCCGTCGGGCTTTTGCTTCTGGGTTCCAGGGAATCTTGGGGAGATTCCCTGCTCTCAATACAGGATCTGCTGGCTCCACTTCACACACAGTTGTCCTGGACACTGGCTCCTGCCTTGCCGTCCACCGTTCCTGGGTGGGCCTGCACTCTCCTGGTCACAGGTAGCAGGGAGAACTCTGTCCCTTTAGTGCTGCAGGTAGCAGCATAAAACCTCAGGTGTCTTTCTAAGGAAAATTCCCTTAAAGTGCTCTAAAACCTCAGCGTGTATCTTTTCAGCTAGAACTTGGGCTCTTGGATGTTCCTAGTTGGAAGGGAGACTAAGAAATGCTACCTTTATCCTCGGGAGCTGTGTACCCAGACAAAAAGCAGCAGTTCTGTTATTCAAGATGAAGAATGGCATGGGGACAAGAAGCAGTTTCTGCCCAGACTGCAAATGACACGGAGAGTAGATGGTATTGGTGTTTTGTTCTGTTTTGTTTTAACCTCGAAACCCCCAAGACCCATGGACTCGAGTCAAAAACATGGAAAACTGTTGAGTAGTTGTAACTGAACTTACAGGTTTGTTCTGCATACTTTCCTACCAGCCACACCTTTCACGATGCCACTTGAGTCATTTATTTCTAAATCCATCCCCCGATTTAAACTCTGACAGAATTCACATAGAATATGCAGCTCACCACCAGACAACTGGTTTTGACCAGACTTGTGACAGCCGAAATCTATACTGGGGTTTGTATTCTGTTCCAGATCTACCACCACAGAATGAAAGGACATTTATTTAGGAACATGATGAATTATAAAATAAGGGTGGGGATTTCATACAGTTACTGTGTATGGAGGAGTAAAGTGGAAATGTGATGATGCTGCAAACCATGAAAGTCAGGTAAAGCCACCTGACTTCACTTAGATTCGTGGCTCTCAGTATGTTTGATACACGTAAAGATAGGAAGGAGGAAATCGAGCTGTTTGACATAAAAAGCCTAATAATCTGAGTGGATATTTTAAATCACCCACTCATTACTCAGAGACATGAATCTTTGTCACATATCTACTCAACTTTTTTTTTTTTAGCTGATTTGCTTTCCTCCCCCTTTAAATTTAAGTATGAAGAAAAGACTGGGGGTAGATTTCACGTGTCTCTTGAATCAAGTCAGTTCCATCAGAACGTGAAAACTTTGAGAAACGAGACTGTAACTTGATCAGCAGTTTCAGTAGAGGCGCAAGGGCTCTTGGGTACCGAGGCTCTCCTCTGCGTTCCGTACCTACGGTGAATGACCTGACAGTTACTTTGCAAAGTTTGGAAATACAACTTGGGAGGAATGATAAGGAATATAGAAACCCAGAGTATATAAATGAATTGGAAACCAAATGCTGTTTTGTGTTGACACTTACTAAGAAAAAATGTTCCTTTACCTGGATTTGAATTTGTTTGTTTCCACCACATATGTATGTAAATCATGCTGGAGTTCCATATTACTCTGTTTCTTTCCAATCTTTGTTTCATAGCATTTGGGGCAGTTGCACAACTAATTAGGGTCTAGAAATAAAGGACATTTTCCATCTTCTCTACTTGTTGTTAGTAAAACCACTTAAAACGTGGTGTGAAGAATATATCTACATATGTCTTTTTTCAGACGCCTGATAAATTTTCCTCCTCTCCCCCCCCCACTTACCACCCTTTTCATTTTTTAAATTTTTTGTTTCATCTTATTATAATAATCATCTCATAAACGAGTATACCAAACATGATTGATTTGATACCTATTTCAGAGGACAGTGCCATTTAATTTATTGTGAAGAAATTACTCATAAAGAATCTTGAAAACGAATGAAGATGGTGACTGGTGGCCACGGAGACCACATTAAATCACCTTTCAGAGGTAGTCCTCGTCAATACTAAAAGAAACAGACAGGAGGGGAATTTCCATCCTGTAGGCCATGGGCTCTCTTCCTGAGATTTGTAAAAATATTTCCCAAATACCAAGGACCATGAATTTTCATGCTTGTAGCTCTGCTCTGGTCACCTATTCAGCATTCACTCAGCACAGGTTGCCCTGGCCTAGCCTTTGGGTTTGTATCTAGCTGAGGCTGTTTTTTCTACTTATATCTGGAAGCATAATATATTACTTAATAAAATAGCTTGTAAGCATACATGCCTTTTTGAAAAATAAGATTATTTTCCTGTAAAACAAACTACATTTCCCCCCACTTCTCACACCCCCTTCAGGATTCTCAAAGTGATGCTCATTTTATGGGGGGTGGAACAGGTGAGCCAACAGACCCTTAGAGTTACTTTAAAAAATGTTTTAAAGTCTCTACTCAAGCCTAGTTTAGGAAGAACAATCCAGTGACTGCAATCACATTCTTTCAAAGACAGCTTTAAAGAATCCAGAATGTGTCTATCAAAGGATGTTTAGGGAGATGAACTCAAAATTTCAAGTAAATGAAGAATGGCCTTGGGAGGGATGCAGAGATAACTGGAGGCTTAAGTGAAAGAAGAGAAGGAAAGAGCACAGTTACATTGGATGCTTCTTTTCCAGGCCTGTGCGTTGTCTGTGTTCCTTTGAGTTTTAAACTTGTTAGAATTATTCTTTTATTGCTGCTCTCAACTATCACATTGATCTGGGAGAAGCAAGTGGGGCCGGCGGTTAAAAATCTCATTCCAGTTGGAACTGCCTCTAGATTGATTTGATTGGTAGCAACAGCAAAGTGGCTGAAGAGGAAGGGACGGTGAGCTTTATTTCTTATTGACCAAAGGTGTGTCTGTCTGATTAGTCTGTGCCAGGTATAGAAACAGCAGGCACACGCTGTTGAGGGATGCAGCGACTGAGGTGTTGTGCTTCCAGGGAGGCCAGCAAGACGCTTGTCCCAGATTGATCACCGCTGGATTGTCTAATTGCTTTCCAGACTCTACCACTGGAGAGTCACTCATTCTGACATTTCAGTTCAAACATACTTCGCAAATATATTTTTAATCTAATCCTTATGCTCAGAAGTCAATAAATGTGGACCTATCTAAGAAATTTCAAATCTAGAGGATGGGGAGACATGTTTGTGTGTAAGAATGTGTGTTGTGTGATTATGACTGCTCACTTCAAAAATAGCTGAAACTAAACATAAGGAAACAAAACTAATTAAAAAAGAAGACTGGGTTAGAAAAACCTATATGCTGACTGTGAGAGCTTCATTTAAAGCAAAGTGACTCAGAAAGGTTACATGTAAACCAAGTTAAAAGTACTGACAAGAATAGAGCTGCTGTTGAGATGTTTATTAGACAAAGCTGGATTTAAGGTAAACTACATCAACAGAGAGATGAATGGGAGATTTATAATATTAAAGGACATAATGAGGCGATAACTATATACCCAAATGCTATTGCACCAAAATCCATAAAGCGTAAGTTACAGGAAAATAAAAAAAGAAACTGACAGAAACACAGCGTGATTATAGGTTACAATTAACTTCTGTACACCCATGACAGATCAAGGAAACAAACAAAAAGAAGTGAAAGATCTGAATTACAACTGGTAAGGTTTACATTATAGATAAATATATGTATGCATAAATATATATGTCTATGCATATGAAACATACATGCCAAAAATATATACATATGAGTAAAAGTATACAACAGAACAGTTTTTAAATCACAGTGGAAATTTTAAAAATTGTAAGTGACAAAAATTTCTTTTCTACTCTAAAATAAAAATTAAACATGCATTCTGATCCAGTGCAGTAAAACTAAAAATTATAATAATTTATAATTTCATAATAACATGTTCTGGAAAGTAAAAGTTTACTTTTTAGCAGCTCTTGAACCAAAAGGAATACTTACACGTTTCAAGAATTGAAAAAAAAAATCTCTGCATATCATAAAATACAGTGAAGTTTGCTCAGGAAAATATATAGCTTTTAATATTTTCATTCTAAAAAGGGGAAAAAAAGTGAATCTATTTAACTCAATAAGCTACAAATGGAGTAATACAGTATGCCTAAGGAAGTCACATGAAGGAAATGAAAATGATCAAAGGAGAAATTAAAAAATTACAAAATTGTTAAGCCGTTCAAAAATTGGCTTCTTAAAAATAGCAAGAAACTATTAGACCATTAAGAAACAAAAGGGAGAAAGCACAAGAAAAGTAAAAGTAGGAATGTAAAAGGGCAAACCGCCACAGTTAGATTGACAGTAGAGATGAAATGAATGAGAAAAGTAATGTGCAAGTGTCTGCCGAATAAATTTGAAGCTTTAAGCAGGAATCTGGCACCAGGGACAGACTCAGAGCCACTTCATGTGAGCAGATACCCCCCTGCTGAGATTCTAGAATATCCCCAACACCTGATTAGATTAAAATATATTCCTTCCCATCCCTCTTGAAATGGCTGCTTTTTGGCATGATGAAGAAGAAGGTTGCCATTTCCTTTGGAAAATAAATTTAAAACTGAATATAAAACCGCATATGCTATGACTGAACCTTGGAAAACAGAAAAATCACAGACATGCATTAAGACTGAAAGTGGGTAAATATATTTAATTAGGGTAATAAGATTATGGGTGACTTTTCTTATTTTCTAGCCTTTCCAAAATTCTGTCTGCATAATAGAAGTGGAGAACAAAGTAAGGTGTCTCCTGTATATGAGTCCGAAACTACAGTTCTGCCGACTTTCTCCTAGTCAAAGAACAAAGGACACTTTCCCTATCATTATCAGACTGTAGATGGTATTAAATTATTCCTTCAAAGGGCACCTAAAGTGAACCATGTCCTTAGTCGAGTGCATAGTCTTGAGTTGTCACCCTCTAAATACTATTACAACAGTCCTTCTCATAGGAAGGCACTCACACAAGAAATCTGCTGTACAAACTCAGTTTGTATGTTTTGTGGGAAGCAGAGCACATTTCTTGGTAAATTAACAGACCCTAGTTAGTGGAGCGTTCCATCGTCCCTTACTGAATTCATGCGAAGTTGAATGGGCTGAAAGAACACCCTGGATACTCCATTAGAGAGGACAGACGTGGGGGACGATTCTGGTCTTGGACGCTCAAGCCTTTCAGTTGAGATGACTGTCAGATACTTCAGTCTCTCAGGCACAGAGAGAACGGAGGCAAACTTTCCACCATGTAGCTAAAACTGTCTAAGCCTTTGCACAGATAAAATGATTTATTTCGGTGCTGGTAACTAAATGGCACGTTTTAAAATGTCTTCGGGATTTGTTGAGATTGGCAGTGGTATTTCTTATCAAAGGATGTCTTAGAAAATTCTCTATTGCTACCTATACTGTATTTTTGTGAGCTAAAATTAGCTATTTTGTAATAGAAAAGGAGGGACTATTGCCCTAAATTTTGGTTATATTTAGTGCTTCATTATAACTTTTGGTCTTATTAATACTTAGGCAATTTTGGATAAAGTACTTCTACAATTTTTGTACATCATTAAAAATTATATATCATGTCAAGAATTGGATGAATTGATGACAACTTGGATGAAATATGACCTACTTTGCATATAAATAAATATTTCAAATACTGTATTCAGATAGAAAAGTATAGAATTTTAAAGTCTTTGCAATTACTTGTTCATAGCAAGACAGTCTAGAACTTAAGAAAACACTGCTTCTATTTCCACCATTAGTAATTACCACAAAGCCTCTACATCGAGAATAATACATAGCACATCGCTTAAAGAAACACATACTATTCTATTATTCCTCCTTTTAAGTAAAATCTTCAGAAATTTGATTCAGGCTCCCATGGCACTTACAGTCCATGTCTTTGATTATAAATGCCTACAAAAATAAATAAAATTTAAAATCAACCATGAAAAAAATTTTTTTTATAAAAAACTGTTTTGCCAAAGTAATGAAACAGTGCAGACGTATGAAACATAGACAGTGGAAGCCCCATCACAGTCTCGCTGCCATAGGCAACTACTTCCAAAAGTTTGGTATTTATTTTCCTAGAATTTAACAGCTTTTTACTCTCTATGTATATTTTTAACCAAAAAAAAGTTCTTAATAAACATAGTCTTCTGTATTTGCTTTTTTTCACTTAAAAACATAGTTTATGTATTATTAAATTATTGCTTTCTTTTATAAATACAGATGCAAATAATTTGTTTAATGCATACAAAGTATCATGTTATACAGAGCTACCATGACTTATTAAACCAGTTCCAATTTGATGTATATGTGAATTATGTCTTTTTTTTTTTAACTTATAATGTCGCAGCCAAAACATGTACTTTTGTGACTAGTCAAGAGGACCCAATGTCCAGAAGTAATAAGAATGTCTGAATCATATATATATATATTCACACACTTACCAAAATGAATGCCCAATCTAATGGGGAAAATTGTCATTTTAATTCAGTTATTAGGGAAATTATTATTTAATTATTAGGGAAATAGAGCATCATTTCCTATAATTGTAGGCTTTGTAAATTTTTTTTGAATTGTCTACTCATTGTCTTTGCCCACTTTTCTGTTGAACTGTTCATCTTCTCAATTGTGTGGACACTTTTTTCTGTTAGGATCATTGAGCTCAATGTATAGTACATTTATTTGTAGTTTGTCTTCTGACATGGTACACAGATGTCCTTGTTTATTTTACTTCAAAATTTTTTGAATTATTTTTGTACAAATGTAGAAAAATAATATAATTCGCACTCATATTTCTACCATCCAGAATTAGCAATTCTTTTTGTTTCCAGTCCTTTTATTTTAATTAATGTAAAGAAATGAAACATTTAATACACTGCAAGAAAAGCCACTACTCCAGACCTATTTATCTGCCTGAGTGACAAAGTGTGTATTATATTCTAAAACTTTTGTGTATTTTGAATGCCTACATATGTTTCTATAAGCAATATATATATGCTTATTATATTTTATTTTTTTTGTAAATAAGAGCAAATTTTATAGTGTAAGATTTAGACTTACTTTTATTACTGAACACTTTGTTTTTGAGATTTATCTATGTAGAGGTACACATAAATTCAACTAATGGTTGTTTAATTTTTATGCACTCAGAGTTAGTCTTTTAAGTCTTGTAATAGACTTTCCTCTTGTCAAAAGCGGAAAGTGGTCCAATTATTTTTTTTTTTCTTTTTCTTTTTTTTTTTTTTTTGGTTGTTTCCCATTTAAAATTTTGATGTGGCTCATTTGAACTTTATTTGAGGATAAGAAGTAATGTGTAGCAGTGGTTGCACATCATGAATGTACTAAATGTCACAGAGTTATGCACTGCACCACGGGGGAAAAAATAAGTCATGTCAGTAGGGAATCAGCCCAGTTTTCTGGCTAGTTTGCTTATAGCTCATAAATCAAATCATCATGTGCTTATTGATTGAAAACACTGCCTTTATCAAATATCCAGTATCCTGGTCCATGTGATCAATTTTTGTGAGTTTTCCATGTATTTTTCTTAGCCCTATCCTGTTTTTAACCAGTATAGCTTAAGTTTATACTGTTATTCCCCTCACATATTTTCCTTGGTATTCTGTTTATGCTTTCAAGGAGCTTCAGTTTTATCATATTCCTAAAAGAAAATCTTACTTTTGCAATTTCACTGAATATATAACTTATTTTTTTCATAATTTTAATTTGTTCCCCAGGCACATATTCATTTACTCAGATCTTCTTTCATGCCCCTTCAGTAACATTTACAGCTTCCTTCATACAAGTTTAGTAGATTTCTTCTTAAACTCAGGTCTATAATATTTTTGTTGCAGTTGAATGTAAAATCTTACCTTTCATCATGTTCTCATTTTCTGTCTTAACAGTTGTATATTGTATACCTCTATCAAACATGCCAAATGTTCTCAGTAGGTTTTAGCTGATATTCACGGGTTATACAGGTTTATTTGTCATTGTATGTTTTCTTTGGTAACGTCTTATTCAAATTGATGGTTCTCATCTGGGGCAATTTTGCTTCCCTTGGGATCATTAGCAATGTCTTGAGATATCATTGGCTGTCACAGCTGGGGATTCTACTGGCATCTGTTGGATAGATGCTGGGGAGGCTGCTAAACACCCTTTAGTGCACAAGGGAGTCTCCTAATATTAGTGAGTCGTAAAAGTTCTTTATATATTCTAGATACAAGTCCTGTTTGGGATATATGTTTTTCATGTATTTTTCCCAGTCTGTGGCTACCTTTTTTATTTCCTAAGTGTCTTTTGAAGGGCAAAGTTTTCATTGTAATGAAATTCAATTTATTAACTTTTTGAAATTTTTTATAATTCATGCCTTTTGTGCCTTACTTCAGAAATCTTTCTAACCCAAGGTCACTAAAATATTTTCTTGTATTTTCCCCTGTAAGTTTCATGGTGTTGGCTCTTACATTTAAAATCCATGATTTATCTCAAGTCAGTTTTGGCAAATGATGAGTTAAAGCTTGAGGGTTCTATTTTTACAAATGGCTGTCCTATGGTTCCAACTCTAATTGTTGAAGTTTTTCTTTCCTTTCCCCAGAGAACTGCCTTGAAATCTGTATTGAAATTAATTATTCATATATGTGTGGATATATTTCTGGATTCTACATTATGCTCCACTGACCTGTCTATAATCAAGGACCACAGTGTCTTGATTACTGAAGCTTTATAATGTGTCTTGGAATCAGATGGTGTAAATCCTCTAACTTTGAGCTTTTTAACAATATTGAATCTTCTGGTCAAAGAACACAGTGTATCTCTCCGTTTCTTTAGGTTTTATTTAGTTTTTCTCAGCAATGTGTTCTTATATTTAGTTTAAAACTCCTACATTTTTTGGTCATATTTATCACTAATTGTTTTATATTTCTTGAAGTTATCTTAAATAACTAAATTTTTTCAGGTTTGGGGTTTAATACTATATTAGCTCAATCAAGAATATAACTAAGAAGCACTTTTTCTGTCTTTTCTGTTTTTTGAAGATTTAGAGGAATTAACAAGTGGAGTTTTTGTGCTTAAAATGCTTTCCTCCTTACTTTTCTGTCAAATGCTACCCATCCATTTGAGATTGTGGGAAAGACTTTTTCTTTACCCTCCTAGGTTCTGTGGCAAGACTTGAGAATTAAAGTGACAAAAGATGGATAAACTGGAGAAAAGCATACAAATTTTATTTAATGTTAATATTTTTATGCATACATGGAAGCCTTCATAGATAAGAAATGAAGATTCAAAGAAGCAGATAGGCCTGGGAGCTTACATACCATTTTAACAAGAACAATAAATTGTGGAGATGTGTCAAGACAAAGGAAAAAGGAGTCGGACTACAGAAGATAAATTATGGGAAAGTGAGTAGGAAATATAGAGGGAAACTAATGGAAGAAGAGGGTTATTTTAGTAGGTTGGTTTGTACATTTTCATGTTGGCATTGACTGCAGGTCTTTGATGATAAGGATGCTGTCCCTCTAGGTACAGGGAAGGAACCCTTCTCATGGGGAATTTTATGCCCTGCTTTTAGGCTGAAAAGGGCAGGGGGAGTGGTGTGTTCTGATTCCCTTCAAGATGTGACTCTGTGTAGTTTTTCTGTACACTATCAGTATAGTGAATTTCATGTCAATTATTCTCCCTGCAATTCATTTGATAAGCATCCTAACTTCCATTACTCACTCATGTATAAATATCTATATATAGTCATTATTTCTTAATTATTAATGTCACTAAACTTCCTGTGGATTTATGCTTGTCTCCCCTTCTACACATTGTATATCTTGAGGCTTTTCTTTTTAGGACAGAGCACGATGCATTATACATCTTATACAGGACGAGGAACTCAGTCACTAATGCTTGAGTCTTCAAAGATAGGTCTCCATAAGAAAGCTTAAAATACAATTACTTCTCTGAGGTAGAAAAATTGGTATGTTAGGATGGATGTTTCCTGTATGGATGCCTCTGGCTAGTCTAAGGATGGTCTGACAATTTATGGATGATTGATTATTGAATCACTGTTTCTCTAGGACACATGTCTGACAGTCATTTCCTTTGGAGAAATGTTAGCAGGAAATGGTGAAATAACATCAAAATAAAAAAAAAAATCAGAGCAAGATTAAACGTAAAGAGCCCTGGAATTTATTAAAGCCTTAAAATTTGCACCAGGTGTGATGAAACAAAAAAGCCATGCATGGTATTCACTTCACATAGAGATACGTATACCCTAAAAATTGACTCATGCAGTTAAAGGTTTCGTATATTTTTTACTGGAATGGATGTTGCTGCTAATAGGGACGCTGGGACCCTATTGAAGAACAATGAGAGAAGGAACAAAAGGCTTAGACCTAGAGAAATGGTCTGAACAAAGAAAACCTATATCCTTTTTAACATTCAGATTAATAGAGCATTTTTAACTAAGGGCCAGAAAATGAACATGATGGGTTGGCCGGCCAGACATCCAGGAGAGCCTGCGTTCACTGGGAGGTCTCCTGCTGGACAGAGTCGTCCCCCAGCAGAGACAGGCCAGGTTAGGGGTGGGGACAGAGGGGCCTGCAGCTCTGGACCCAGAAGTACAGAAGCATCAAAAAAGACACATACAAGATGTGTGCCCCCCTTTTATACATTTTTAATACTAAGGAAATCAGTTTAAAAGAGAAGATTGAGGGCAAATTTTTACGTAGGGAGGAAAAAAGGAAAGTTTTACTGGATTGTCTCCGTAAGAGCTTCAGGTCTTTTGAGCGCTTACTAATGCCACCACCCCCATTCCTGCCACTGGCTTGGACTCCCTTGCCCCAAGGAAGCAGAGGGAGCCCGCAGGTGGTCTAAATGTCTAAAATGTGGTACTTGGTGCCTGAGGATAACTTCTGTCTTCCTATGGAAGGCCCGCCAATTCCCTGATCAGGACCAAAATCTTTATCCCAGCTGCTCTCCATCCCGACCCCCAACTCGCACCCCCATTCCATGATAAAGCAGAACTCTTTGGCCAACCATAAAAATAACAACAAAAGATACTTTTTTGAAGAATCCTAACCATAACCTACGGATAATACACACCTTTCCCCAACCCTGCAGCACACACATGCATGTATACTCATGTGGGTTTAACTGATTCTCTCCTTAGATACGCTTTTTCAACCCGTCAAAGAACTCAAGAATTTTAGTCAGGTATTTCTGTTTCGAGTCTGATTTATGAACTCTACCTTGTCTGGCCAGGTGCCGGCCATGCTCCACAATTCATAATCTGTCACCAGGAGTAATGGCGCATTTCCAAAGGTGAAGCGTGACAGTTCTTTCTGTGCGCACCCGATAAACAGATGGCGTGGCTGCTCAGCGATCTGTCTGAAGTGGGCTGAGGAGGACGTTAACCTCTCAGCAACCCCCCCCATTTTCACTGTGGTTCTTCTCTTTTATGCTCTTCATTTTTCTTCATAAAAGGCCAACCAGATGAATAACACAACATCCAACCACTAGTGAGCAGATTGTTCGAAATCCATAGAAGGTGAGCAGGTGGTGGGACCCAGTAAATTTCAGAGCACCTCAGCCCTCAAACCTTTGTCGTGTGGAATGCTGTTCAGAGGGCGTCAGGTTTCAGTTACACGAGGTGAGTAAGCTGTAGGGTTTGCTGTACAACACGGTGCCTAGAGTTCACAGAACTGCACTGTGCACTTGAAATTGTGTGAAGAGGGTAGATCTCACGTGAAGTGTCTTGCCACAATAAAAAGCCAATATGAAGGAAAGAAAGTCATTGGGATTCAGTGGAGAATTCGGTTTGGTTTGGTTTGGTTTGGTTGGTTCCTCAACAGCATAAGCTTTCTCTGAAACACTTGATGGTAAAAAATTCCATGGCTTCCATTGACTGCTTTTTTCTTTCCTTCATTTCTAACACAAGACAACAGATAAACCTCTGCATTCTAGGATTTAGGAAACTGAAGTCTTCGGGAACAAAATCTAAAAATAAATAAGCTTTAAGGACTAGGCCCCATTTTGTGTCATGAGATCTCTGTGTGTACTTCTGGGTTCTTAGAGACAGAAAAGGCTGGGGCAGTGCTGCAGGAAGCATTCAGGACATTTGGCCTGGTGTCAATCCAGCCAGCTGAAGCAGGAGCCCGGAGCTGGAGGTGACGCAGGCTAAGAACGAGTACTCGAAAGTCATCAGGTGCCAAATGCCGCTAAGATAGTGCCTTTTCCAGTCAGGATAAGGACGATGCACGTGTTAAAACTGGATCTGCACTCACCCAAGTTATCTGTCTCCATCTTTTTTTTTTCTTAGTGCTTTTTATGCGTGCATGCAAAACTACACTGGAGTAAAAGTCAAGTGTCAGAGTTTTCATTAAGAAAATTTAAAGTAAAGGGAGCAGAGGCACAGAATTCGTTCCTGGAACGTGGTGACCAAGGAAACCCCGCTGTGAGAGTCTGATCCGTAAGGGAGAGGTCAGCCACTGAAGGTTGTAGGGCATGGGGAGAAATTTTTGATTTGATTTGATTTGATTTGATTTTTTTTTTTTTTTAATAATGAAGCCTGGGTTGTTTGAGGAAGGAAGGAAAGAAAATGGTGAAGGAAAGAGACTAAAGGCACGGGAACCAGCAGGGAGGAGGAGGGTTCATTTTTAAAACAGTGACCTCAGTCAGCACTTCTCACATTTTAATGTGTCTTGTTAAGATGCAGATCCTGACCCTGTGTAGGTCGGGGTGAGGCCTGAGGTGATGCTTTTCTCACTAGCACCAGGCGGTGCTGATGCCACCTTCAGGGCCCTTAGAATCAAGCTGGGAGACCCAGTCCACACAGACGAAACTGGTCATGATTCTTTCAGCACCTACTGTGCGTAAGACAGTCCACTAAATGCAAGTGAGTTGCTGAACAGCAAGGTACCTAACAATAAATGCAATTAAAAATTCTCCCACAGTAAGGCTGCCATGCATCCTGAGTGATGAGGAGATAACCCCCTTGTTAGGGACGATGAATGGCGTTTGGTCATTGAGTTCATGTAGATAACACACGTAGAAATGTTTAAAAAATTCTATTAGTTCTCAAGTAATTAAGACAATATACTTGAAAAGCATAGAAAATGCAAGCCAGAACCATCAAGGGTTATTATTATAGTTTCAATTTAAAAACTGCTCCTGTTTGTACTTCTAACATTTTTATGTACACATGCTCACCACTGTGCTGATACGTACAGGAAAGAAAATGAGGTCTTGTTTCATTACCTGCACATCCTTGCATCTCTTTAAAAAATCTGAGCATGCATTCACACATTCTTGCTTAGCATTCTGATCTTTGTACGTGTAGGGGAACAGAAGGCAGGTCCTATCCCTCTGCATCTACTGAGCAAATTTGACTTTTCTTTGTTTAAGAGGTAGAGGATAGCTCTTATATGTTTTAAACTTGAGAATGACCTGATGAGAAAGTTCTGTGTCTCTTCATGAAATAGAAACATGAATCCTCTCTGACTGAAAGAAACATAAAAAGATGATAAATAGATTCATCAAGTTTTTCTCCATAGATCCTTGGACTTACTAGCACAATGTAATAAAATGTTATATGTTTACCACAACCTACATTTTAAAAAATTTCTCTTTTTTTTTTTCAAATGAAGGTACTGGGGATTGAACCAACTAAGCACTCACTGTACCACTGAGCTATTTCCCTCCCCACCTAAATTTTTTGACAGAGAAGCAGAGGCTGTAATCTCTACACTACTTTTAATACTGGCAAAATTAAAAGGGTGTTATTTTATAATATTTTTATCATTACAGATTAGGTATTATATAGATATTATAGAATTATCTGTGCATAGAAACTGTACATTTCTTTACAACCTCCTGTAAATCCATAACTATTTCACAATAAACGTTTTTAAAAGCTGAACAAAAAATATACAGAATTAAAATACACAGCAACCATAACATATACGGATCTAAGTTGTGATGGTTAAATGGAGTTGAAGTGTCCTGAGAGTCTTGTATTGTCCAGAATGAGGGTAACCACACTGAGGAAAATTAGTCTTTGTGTTAGGAGAGGTGTGCTGAAATTTCTCAAGGAATCACTAACAGACTAGAAGCAGCGTCTAACTTCCAAACTGGTAGACAGGTACTTAGGTGGGTACTTAAGAATGAGTTTGTTTAGGGAATTTGACATTGAAAAAGCATAAGGGGCAGCACAGGATTAAGGGAGCCTGTTGTCAGTGACAAGACAGAGACGTTAAAACAAGCGCAAATGCAAGTCCATAAGCTATGACTCGAAGCTAAAATTGAGAATGTGCTCCAGGAAGTCAGATTTCAGTTGAAGGAATTAAAAATACTAAAGCAATATTTTTATTCTGATTGGAGTTGGGTTCATAATAGGATCAAGGGCTGCATTTGGGGGTTCTTAAAGTGCACAGGAAAAGCAAGGTTGAGTCAAACAGCGATTAACATCAGTTCAACTTAGTAAGATGACAAGGTCGTGGTTATGACCTAGATAGTAGGTTCTAAGCTCTAAATGTGTGTTAGGGAGATGGTTTCTATTCTTTCTCTTTTTTTACTTGAGATACAATTTATAAACCATAAAATGTACCACTTCATATAATTCAGTGGTTTTTAGGACATGCACTATGTTGTACAACCATTACCACCACTTAATTCCAGAACATTTTCATTGCCCCAAAATGAAACCTTGTATTTACTGTAGTCGGTCCCAATTCCTCATGCTCTCTTTCCTACTTTGTTTCTAGAGATTTGCCTGTTGAATCATGCAACATACAGCCTTTTGTGTCTGGCTTCTTTCAGCATAAAATTAAGGTCCAGTCACATGGTAGCATGTAATAGTACTCCATTCTTTTTTGTTGCTAAGTAATATTCAATTGTGTAGCTACACCACATTTTGTTCATCCATTTATCAGTTCGTGGACATTTGGGTAGTTTTCACTTTTTGCCTATTATGAATAATGCTGCTGTGAACATCCAGGTACAAGCTTGTTTTCAGTCCTCTTGAGGGCATATCTAGGAATGGAATTCCCAGGTCATGTTGGTAATTCTCTGTTTGACTTTTTGAGAAACTGCCAAACTTTTTCCCTCAGTGGCTGTTCCACTTTACATTCCTCCCAGCAATGAATGCTGGCTCCATTTTCTTCCACATCCTCACCAACATTTGTTATTTTCCTTTTTTTTTTTTTTTAATAGCCATAATACTGGGTGGGAACTGGTACCTCACTGGTCTTGATTTGCATTTCTCTAGTGATGAGTGATGTTGAGCGTCTTTTTATGTGTTTATTAACCAGCTGTGTATCTTCTTTGGAGAAATACCTATTCAGATCCTTTGCCCTTTAAAAAAATATATGTTATTTGTCTTTTTTTATCGTTGAGTTGTAATCTTACAACTAGTTCTTCTGTACTTATACTAGACCTTTATCAGATACATGATTTGGAAATATTTACTTTTTCTGTGGCTTGTTATGTTCTCAATACTGATGTGCCGAAGTTTTTAATTTTGTTGAAGTCCAGTTTGGTGTTTTCTTTGGTTGCTTGTGCTTTTCTATTATTTTTAAAGCTGTTTTCATTGAAATGAGATACTGCTTTACATTTTAAATGCTTGTTGTCTCTCAGCGATGTAGTTTGGATAGCTTCTAGAGAGCCGTCACTCAGGTGGTAGCCTGTCTCACTAATGAGATGAGGTAGTAGTTCCCCACGGCGGCTGTAACAAAATTGCCACAAACTTCGTGGTTGAAAACAACACAGATTTATCACTGTGCAGTTCTGTCGTTCAGAAGTGTGAAATGGGCCTCACTGGGGGTCAGCTCATGTGTGTTTCTTTCCAGAGAAGCATCTGTTTCTTTGCCCTTTCCAGCTTCTAAAGGCACTCACATTCCGCTTCAGCTTTTTTCTTTCTCCATCTTTGAAGCCAGCAAGTTGGACCAAGTCTTACTCATGTTTCGTCACTCTGACCTCCGACTCTGCTCCCTTTTCCACTTTTAAGGGACACTGGCTTCATCTGGATAATCCAGGAGACTCTCCCTATTTTAAGGTCAGCTTCTTAGAAAACGTAATTCCAGCTGCAACCGTAAAACCTCATTTGCCAAGCAACGCGTATTCACTGGCTCCGGGAATTAGGATGCGGACGTCTCTGGGCAGCCATTTTTCCCGTACCAGTGACAACCCTACTGCCGACCTGCTCTCCTAAAGCTGGGGACTGCAGGGCATCTACTGTCGGCCCATGAAGTTGCCAGAACTCAGAAATAACCTGACTGTAAATGTCTTCGGTCTTACCTCTACAACCCCCTGGGGTTGTGGCAGAAAGCTTAGTAAATAGGCAAATTATTGATTCTTAATAAGCCTGTTTTATAATCCCTGAACCGAAAGTTTCTGTTCTTGTAATCCTGGCAGAGAGTAGCTCAGAAAGTTGGCATTAAGGATAGCTGTCTTAAACCTGGCTTTCTAGGAATGTGTCACGTGGGCAGGTACTTCCTCTAAGGGCAGTGTGTTACAGTCAGAGAGCATGGGCTTTTGACTTAAGTGGATCCAGGACTGGGTGTCAAGCCACGCCCTTTTTTGGAAAGTCCACTGGAATTTGACTACATCCAGAAAACCCTAGGTTTTTATGCGTATGTACAAAACTTTGCATTTGTGTAGTAGCACATTTCAAATACCTTTAGAGGCAAACTGATACTTTTTTAATGAGAAAAAATTAGTGCTTCAAGTATCTTAAGTAGTCTAAAGACATTTAGCCATACTGTTTATCAAATGATAATGCCTCTAGGACACATGTTAAGCGTATACATTTTAAAATCAGTTTGTTGGTGTGACGCTAGAGATAAAAGGGTTCTGTCTGCTTAATGCTGTTGGAAGACACCAATAAGAGGCTGCGAGTGAATTCTGTCAAGTCTTGTCTTTGATTAAAAGGAGAGTGAGACAGCAGACAGGCCGACTTTTACCACGAAGCTTCCTCTCCCGGCTCTCCTGCCCACATTTTCTTGCCTAAATTATCTATTGCCACATCTAGACAGAGAGAGAAAAGGCTCTGATCTAAAGATGAATAGACTAGCATGTGGGTGCTCCCAGTGATGTACACAAAGTGTGAATTTTTCTATCTTTGTATGCATCGAGGTGTCTTTTATCGTGGAATATCTGGATTGTGAGAACTCGGATTATTATTAAAGAGGGCAGCAGGCAATTTAGGAGGTGCCCTGTCTCCCTATGACGAAGGCTTTGCAGCTAAGCCGAGTAATTTATGGTGATAAATTGCAGCTAGCAGAGTGTCCAGAGCACTTCGTGGGATATGTTTCTGACTTTGCATTTTTCCTTCATGTGTTCTGATGTATAAACTTCTATCTTTAAAAAAAGGCACAGCAAATTCTGGAGGTATCCCCAAAACTGTCACAGTCTGGTTTGGGTAAGATTAAACAAAAGTAAGAATGATAGTAACAGATTATTATGAATGTTTCCTTTACCCCCAAAGTCAATGAGGATCTTAAGGTGGAAGGAAAGTTAGAGAAAGACCATTATTTGAATGAGTTTAGGTTTCCAAGAAAAGGAAAAAAAGTCCTAAAGATGGAAAAATTGATTCCAAAATAGAGGAAAATACATACATACTAACAAAAAGTATGAAAGGTCGTGGGAAGCCAAGGTAGTTAACCTTGAACTACAGGCTGCTTAAAAAAGTTTTTAAAATGGCAATGAAAAGGGCACCAAAATTGCACAGATTAAGTTCTGTATGTGACAGTGTCATGCCCTGTGTAATGGGGAAAAAGTGATAGGTTAAAAAATCTACATTAAAATCAAGAACCTGCAAACTTTGATTCGAAAAATCCATTTTGCCACTGTATCCGTTAAGCTGTTAGCCCAGAGATGCTGTTTCGTACTCAGAACTCAGTGGTTTAAAACTCTAACCGTATGTATTCTCACGCAGCTGCAGCTCAGGTAGGGCTTGGCTAATCTAAAACTGGGCTTGTTTCGTAGCACCTGGCGTGGCGCTGCTCTGCCACTTAAAGTGAATTCGCGGGGGATCTGGGTGGCCAGGGTCCTTACATCTCTCTCCAGACTTAGTGCTAGCACATTCTTCTCAATGCTCTCACATTCTCAGGGCCCTGGCAGGCGCTCAAGCAGCAAGGAGGAACACGCAGAGCCTGTCACACCTGCGCTCTTGCCCAGCGGGCCGTCCTCTCTGTTCACGTATCCTTGGCCAAACAGTCACATGGCCAAACTCATGTCAAGGGGCAGAGAAGTACCCTCTGCTCTGAGTGAAAATCCCTGCAAAATTGTACCGAATGTTGTACCCAAGAAAGCCTCTGCTGTAGAGAGTAAGGTAATCCAGGTAGATTTATAAAGTCTTTAAGTGAAATTCTTTGGGGGGGCACTCTAGTTTTTAAGCCACTTGTGCATCAAAAGTCTTAACCTAAGGAACAGCTATTATACCTTTTAGCTTTCACATCTCCATTAAGTTTTCTACTCAAAAAATGATCTAGTTTTAGAAATGTTTTTTACTATTTTATTCCTCTTTTTTTTCATTTGCCAATGTTCACGTAATAGCCGTAGAGATATTTTTGAAAATATTTGTTGGGGAAATGAATGGCTGAAGCTATCTTAGCCACGGAAACTGAAATCATTGCTTTGCTAATCACGAAGTCCCGGACTGACCGTCATTAACACTGGCTAAACATTCTCCAGGCATCACGCTCTCACAGGGGCAGCTGACTGCATCACTCAACATAAATAGTTCAGTGCTCTGGGAAAAATCATTTAAAGCCTGGGTTTTTGCTAACAAGGGATTAGTAGTTAACACCTTAGTGGAGCAACAGCATATTGTAAGCTAAATGCAAAAGTATTTTATTCCAATTCCTGCTTCAGTACGCAGTATCGTATTTGCTGAGTATTCCTTTATATTGCTTTCATGTCGTCATTCTTTACAAAACCTATTGCTTGTTAGTCTAGAATTCAGATCTTTTTGGATCTGGGCTTTCTAGGGCCATCAATCCTGTCTCTTGAAAGAGAATGCCACTCTGCAGAATCATCGATATTAGTGACATCTGAATGTGTGCTGTGGCATACTTCTGAACTGGGGAGAGGTCACAGAGCTAGCTGTTGAGGGACCATCTCCTCTCCCTGTGTTCCAACATCCAGGAATACACATTTTTCACAGGAAGCAGAGTGAGTGGTGCGTCGTAAATAATAATTGCTTTAAGATGAGCAGTCAGTTTTAGGGAAAGACTAGAACAGCCAGGGGCAGGGAGAATTATTGTGGGCATTAAATATGGTATAGTCAGATAAATAGAGGAACTTGAGGAGGCCACAGCTTCTTGTCCTAAACTTTGGTGCCAATTCTCAGGTTCAAAAGCAGATTCAGAAAGAATATGTTACCCAGAATAATTACAAAGGTTTATGTTCTCATCTGGAATAAGTCTTGAAGGCCAGCCAGGATAAGGGTCTTTGTAACTTCTGATATTTACGATTGTTACATTTGAAGGTGGTATGATTAATGATACTTTGAATTAAATGTCACTAATTTGGCACGTGTGATTAGTCATCAAACCTTTTATTTTCTAAAGAGAAAGGATTTTCATAGCTGGGTGAACAGTGAGTGGGTCATTTAAACTATTGGGGTAAACAGATCATTTTGAAGAATTTTAGGGTACACTGACTTTCTTAAATGAATTCATTTATAACTATTCAGATTCACCCCCTTATACCTTTCTGCAACTCCACCTACTCCAGGTTGCTATGAACTTACTTGGTTTTTAGATCTCACACCATACTCTGAGGAAATATTTCATGTCTGCAGGACTGCGTAATTAAGCCTATTTTGCATGAGTCTCAGGGCTAAGATAAACTGAGGCCTGTGCATGCAACCTGATGGGAATTCTCTGTTTTGACTCATCAGACTCCTTTTTCTCAACTGATCTGGTTGGACTAACTAGCTAGATTTGTTGAGATAATCTAAACCAGTTTGTGCACATAACCACACACCATCAGATTCGTCCAACAAATTTCTGAGAGTGATACCAAGAGAGCAGAGGTGGTTCACCTGGCAGAGGAGTCTCCTCTCCGTCTCCCATTAAAGCTCTTCTGGCTGCAGGTCTTAAAAAACGCAAGAGGTAGAGAGAGGAACTGTGGCTTGGAAAGTGATGTAGTGCTGTTTGCTTGGTTGTGAGTTTGCATTATTTTGTGATTATTTTCATGCCCTTCCGGATAAGCCTACAACTTACACAGGGTAATTCAAGGCTAGAGATGGTAATTGCTAACTTCAGGGGCCCTTTTATGACTAGTGGTAAAAATACAATCTCTTACCAATACTGAGTCCTGCAGTCCTGGGGAGTACGCTTTGCCTGGGCAATCTTGGCCCAGAAACCACCCATCACTGGGAGATAAGCAGCCACCTCCCTTCCAAGCTTGCCCAGGAGTAAAGACCTCAGACAGCTGTTAGTGTTCACTGCCTGTGGCAGGTGCCCCGCCTAACCAGGTGAACTTTGTTTTTCTTCTCTGTTTATTGCGTTAACGCCTCTTGCAATTGATCGAGAGAGTGGCGAAATCCTCCTGTGCAGTAGAATTTATCCTCAGAGGTGACAGTTCTCCGTCAGGGGCATGTGGGTAACAGATAAATAACCAATCACATGCACAGAGAGGAAAGTCAGTGCTCTGAGAGAATGTCTTTTCCTCACCACCAGGAAGGAAAAATGAGACTCCAGAGCTGGCATCTGGCCTAAGTTGAAGTCATAGTGTTAAACTTCTTTTTCTTTTCAATTTATTTTGAGTCAAGCACGTTTTCTTAGAGGTAGTATATCAAATTAGGATGAAATAAGAGTAGTCATGTGGATAAAATTCTGTACTTTTCCCCAGTTCAGTTATACAGCATTTGGTCGAACTTGCTGTTCTTAACATCAGACTGCACGAAGCTAATAAAATCTCATTTCTGAAGTCAAGGTGTCTACAATTTAGGGGGAGAAAAATATGCATATTATGATGTATAAAATATAAGTGATATAAAGCAGGATATATAATTTTTTTAAGAGGATCAGTATTTCAGCATCTTAGTCTGTTTGGGCTGCTATGACAAAATGCCATAGACTGGGTGGCTTATAAACAAATATTTATTTCTCACAGTTCTGGAGGCTGGGAAGTCCAAATCAAGGTTCCAGCAGATATGGTGTCTGGTGAGGACCCACCTCCTGGGTCCTAGACTGGCCACCTTCTCTGTGTCCTCACATGGCAGAAGCAGTGAGGGAGACCTCTGAGGCCTCTGTTATAAGGGCACTAATCCCATTCACGAGGGCTCCACCCTCATGAACTCCTCACACATTTATATACCATCACCTTGAGGGTGAGGACCTCTGCATGTGAATTCAGTGGGGGACACAAGAACAGTCCATAATAGCAGTTTCAGTCAAACAAACTTGTTGGGGGTGGGTGGCAAGGACAGTGGGGATATTTTTCCCCCAACCCTACAAGAAAGGAACACAAGGCAAAATAGACAAAAAATAGAAAAGAAGAGGACCACAACTTCCCCATAACCTTCTATTCCAAAGATGACCATGGTCAACACTTTGGGGTTTATTTTTAGTCTTTTGCTATGTCAGATTTCTTGATCAGAAAAGAAACTCCTAGCTGAACTAGGTTTCTGGCTTTTGTTGTGTTGTTTTTAAGCACCATATTTATTTAACCATGATTTATTCTGCATCTACTCTGTGCACACATTAGGTGCTGAGGATTCAGGGGGAAGTCTGGTGCTCAGGAAGCTGAGACTCCAGGAGACCATTGCTGTTGGCTAACACTCAGTTCACAGTCTATTCAGACCCAAAGGCTCCCCAGTTAAGCTCTTCCTGTCCAGAATGTATGTCCTTTAACTCAAATATGAGGCTTCACATTTTCCGGTAAACATCCTCCAGTTGCTTTTGTTTGTTTACATAAGTGCTTTTGTAAGACATCATTAACATACCATAAAACTCACTTTTTTAAAGTATGTAATTCTCCCATTGCTCTGGGTTCATAGCTTTTCAGGACCATTGTAAATCTTTTTTCTTTCTTTAGTTTATCTCTCCCAGTATTTTGTCACCTACAGGTCAGCTTTAGGAGTTTTATTCCAAGGTGATGATACACTCTTGAGTGGGAATAGTTCCAAGGACAGAATCTTGCAGTTGGCAGAGCCCTTCCAGAGAGCCACTGATCAGTCCTCTCGGGGAAGGGTACTCCCCATCTCTCAATTCAAATGTCTGTATAATCCTTTAGCCCACACTTCGCCATGGTATTCTTGACAGTAGAAAAAAGTAGACAGATAATCTCTGAAAAGTAACTCAAGTGTGACTGAACCATCTTTTTCAGTGGTCTGAGTCCAGCAAACAGAACTCCAGCATCATCCCATGCCTTGAGCTCAGTTTCCTTTGTAAGGCACACAGGACCGTCTCCCCTGACGAAGAATACAGAAGTCCGGGAGTTGAGTTACTGGAGCTGCATGGTCTTCTCCAGGCAGAGATCAGCTCTTTTTTTTTTTTTTTTTCCTTTTGCTCCAAATATAGCTCTGAAGCCCCTTTTTGTTACTGAATTTAGCACTTTTTGGTTCCATTGATCTTTCAGATCTTCAGCTTTTCTATTTTCCCATCTTTTAAAGTATTCACTCGAAAAAAGGAAACTCTTCCTTTTTTTTATTTTTTTATTGATGGGTAGTTGATTTACCATGTGAGTTTCAGGTGTATAGCAAAGTGATTCAGTTATTTAGATGTATGTTACTACGTCTATTCTTTTTCAGATTCTTTTCCATTATATGTTACTACAAGAAATTGAATGTAGTTCCCTGTGCTAAACAGTAGGTCCTTGCTGTTTATTCTCTATAGAAACCCTTCCGTTTGTTTTTCAGTGGTGAGCCCATCCTCTGAGTTACGATTATGAAACAGTTACATTTAATCTGTTATGATAAAATGTAGAATTCTGTTTATTGGGAGGGTTTCTGTATGTCTGCTCTCTGTCAGTACACAGGACCTAAGCCATAAGGGGTGCTCTGGCTAGCTTTTCCTGGGAATTTCAGAACATCCCATGACTTCAGTATGGCATCCAAAAAGATACCCCATCCATCCGGGTCCCCTGCTTTGGGCAGTTTATCTAATGACTGTTTCCTTTCCTTTCCACATTTGAGTTTAAGCTCCTCTTATCTAAATAATTTATAAGTTTCTTCCCAAATTTTTTCCTGTATTCTGTTTTGAGCCAGAAACCCATCCTTTGTTCAGTGTCGGCAGGCAGAGAACTGTTTGCTCCCTCCTGTCTTTTTCTCCTTGGTCTAATTTTCTTTCCATTAAGGGCAGCATCATTAAAGTAACACAGTGTCCACAGCATTACGAACCCTGTCGTATCCCCTTGTTCCTACACTAAGGAAGAACATCTCCCAGTCGGCAAGGGATTCTGTATGGGACTTCTTGGCAAACTGGTAACTGTCTTCTGGGGACTTGTCCTAAGCCTTTAACAATGGGGAGAACGACAAACTGACACTAAGGCTTTTGTTTCAGGAGGGATTCAGGGAGTTCCATGAGTCCGGCTGCTGTGCAGTGTGCATACAGTGCCCCACGCTCATTTTCTCCCTTGGCTCAGTTCCTGGAAGTTGGAGGGAGTTCCTTTCCTTACCACGTGTGTTAACAACCTATTGTTCCTCCAGCTGTCATTATCTTTTCTATCCACAGTAAATTGATTCCAGTGGGAGGGAAGGCAAGAAAGTAAATCAGTAAATCCATGCTCTTATTTCCCCTTTTGTTCAACCCTAATTACACTTTATTTTCCTAGAGCAGCAGATTTTCAAAGTGAAGTCTTAAGAATTTCAATATTTATACATGTTCATAATAGGGGAGAAGACTTCACTGCTCTCCCCTTCAGTTCACACCGACAAACACATTTGCCATAATGAGATAAAGGTAAAATCCTTTTCTCAAAAAGATGACTGTGATTACCGAATAATACCCTCCTGAGTTTGCCTTTTTAGAAATGAGTGAGTGCATGTTGTGGAGAAGGGAAAAATACAATGATTGTTTTCATTCTTTTCTAAAATCCGTGTGAGCAGGGTAAGGCCCCTGGAGGCTTCCCCTTCCAAAGGTATGCCCTACTTGCCTCTAAAGCCCCAGGAGGCCACAGCGCCCAGCAAAAATAATTGTTTGAGTGTCACTGTTCTGACCTCTCTGGGCACATTCAGTTAATTAATTAGAATTTCTTGAGTATATTCCATGTGTAAGGCATGATTTCACGTGGTAGAAAAATAATAATACTCAACACATATTGAGCTCTTGTTTTTGTGCCAGGAAATGTGCAGGAAATCTGGGTTTTTCAGAGTTTTTCCTACCTACTCCTGTTGTTATTTCAAAGGGAAAAGGCAAGGATGGATCTTGGGGTGGGACAGATGTGTGTTCCACACGGGGAGATTGAACCTCTCTTGAGTTCTAATTTCCAAAACAGGAGTAACGGTAATACTGCCTACTTCATCTGGTCGTTATGGGGATTATAAAAGTTAATTCAGGTGAAGCTACAGTCAGTTCATAGCTCAACAGAGCAGAACTATTTCTAAAGTTAAGAAATCAAGAAAGAGGCATTTCTACGCATGTCGGTCACAGTACTAGACACTGAGGATACACATTGTATTTGAAAGAAAACAAAGTCATTAGTGATCTTAGTACAGTTTCAGTGGAGTAACAGAGACGGAACCTCCGCTGCAGCCGGGTGTGGAAGGAACGGAAATTTCGGAATAGATAAGGAATTCCACTCTCACATGGGCGGGAGAGACAGATGAGAGCTGAAAGGGGCATGGGGGGGAAGTGAAAGATGGTAGAGCCTTGGACACATCTAAGTGCTCCCAGAAAGAAAGAAAGAGATGGGAAGAGTCAAAGAAACAGGAGAGAGCGGTGAGTAATCTGCAGGTCAAAGCTGTGAGAAGGTTGGGGACCGCAGGATCCAAGGCACTGAACAGAAGAGATGCTGGCTTTTCTGTCGTAACCAGAGGAAGGGAGGGACTGAGTGGATGAAGCTACAACTGTTGGGGGTTGATGCTGACAAGACGCCGAAGCAGTTCTTTGGCCTGTTTTCCCTGGAGGCTGGGGTACAGCCATACGCTCAGAGTAGATAAGTATTGGGCAGGTAGACGTACAGGAGGTTCTGGCTGTGTGGAAGGCTCTAAATAGTAGCTATCAAGGACTTAAAACTAGTTGCCAAGGAAACAGAATGATCGCTTCAGCTGAGGGCCTGGTTGACGTTCTTTCTCTGGGTCCTTTTTTACCCTCACCGTGGAAATAAATGAACACCAATCCAACGAGAACAAGCAAAGACTATTTAATTTATAGTCACTTGCAGAGTGACTCAAAGGCAGGCCGAGGAGGAGGAAAGCTTTATAGTGGAAAAATGGAAGACATGGAGTGTACCTGACCGGAGTCTGTTGGTCTGGAGAAGCCGTAGGCAGGCTAACTAGAAGCAGGCCCTCCTGCGTGATTGTTAAGAGGAGCGTATTTGGTGTACGGCTGTTAGCGTATCTGACGCCATCTTGGGCCCATCCAGTTCTCCCTGTCCTTCCGCCGACCCCACCTAAGACCCTACTGGGTGGAAAATCCTGTCTATGTTGTCAAGGGCTTTGTAGTTAATAGGTACCATTTAGTGATCGTTAGGTCCAGGCAGCCCCTACGCTGTTACGCACATACCCCCACACCCTAGGTTAACTATAAAATTGTCCCAGCGGCCCCATGGTGGTGAGGTGTGCAGCTGTGTTGCTCCCGGATCATTGTCTGCCTGATCAATTCTGTAAGTCACCCAATAATAAGCTGATCCATTGATTATATGGCACTGCCCGCCTTGTGTTTTGGTCTCGAGGTGCCTTCCCATGTCGTTCCCTCTGTCCACCAACATTTGGCTTTCTTTGGATGGTCTTAAGGTTGGAAACAGGAACAAAAACTAAGGAAGCTCTCAGTTATTAGTCAAGTCCCGGCCATCTGGGGTCCATTGTTATGAAATTATTGTTTGGCTTCTTGGATTGCTCATGGGTGTAGCAGTCAGACTTCCTACAAGTCTGCCTTATATATGACAGGCTGGCTTCCTGCGCTGGTTACTGTAGATAAGAGGTTGGTTTCCTGGGCTGGTTTCTAGAGGGTGTGGGTCAGAGATTCTGTATTATGTACCGTCTGGCCATTGCCTGTTTGTATATTCAGTCTCTCACCACTTAATTATCATGAAACTTGAAATAGCCTTCTACTTACAATCTAGTGGTCCTTCAGTTAAAAGAATATAGTGCGTAAAAATCACAAGAGACCCAGGAAATAGTCAGTAGTGGAATGGAGGTAAGAGAATTTGTAGGAATATGTTTCAGGAATTAAAATGGAAATCCACATTGTACTATAAAGGGAAAGTTTTTGAACCTTGCATAAGGTAAACCCACGCTGTGGGAGTGGAGCCTCAGGCCAGATCTCTCAGGTCACAGAGACCTCGGAAGTCACCTAACACAAACTTCGCATTTACACCTTCAAAACTGAGGCCCAGGCCAGAGGCCCGTCTCAGCTACCTGAGACTGGACTTCCAATCCAGTGTTCTCTCATCTTCATTGATCTGATATCTACCCATTAACAAGCATGTTACAAATTTTTTTTTCAAATCTAAAATCACAGAATTTAAATAACGCCAGACGGTAATTCATATGTTCCATTTATTACTCCACGGAGCTGTCTAGAACCATAAGAAACCTGTTAGGAATACCTATTATTCATACTGGCTGTTTAGGCTTAAGAGAGTTTAAGGAGAATTTATAAATGTGTAACCACCAAGCATGATAAATGTTACGATTAATGTGATGTCAGAGGTGCATACTTTTAGGATTATTGTTACTGTTCTTGTTCCTGTAAGGGATGTGAGGAGCAGCTTCCCTGATAAGACAAACAAGGGTGTATAACCAGTAATTGATTACACAGTAAACCTTCACCTCGCTCCTCTTCGCATAATGAATCTCCCGTCTCCTCACTGCCTGGTGGGAAAATTTAATGGGATGTCTCCTCCAGTAGTAAAACCTCTGAGCCATAGAGAAAGTGCATCTTACGTCTCGTGAGGGAAACACCTTGATACCAGCTGGGAAGAGTCATGACTTCTGCCTTAACGTTGTGCTACCGTGAAAAGCTTAACAAAACACTTCGTTTAGCAGAAACACAGCAACACTTCTCAGAGCTCCACCTGTGGACGTGTGGTAGCTTAGGGCTCAAACAGAGGTAACATGAAGATGCTAATGATCCCACAGGGATCTTAAAGGACAGGAAGGGAAAGAATGGGAAACGAGGTTCTGGCCACAGAGGCAAAGGGCTCCGTTCCCCCGGTGCTTCTGGCCTCAACGGTGTAAGGTGGCCTAGAAGCAGGATTAAATGAGTTCTAGAAAACTGGGGTTGGTAAACTTCGATCCTAATAGCCATGTAAGGAAATGCTGAGTTCTAGGAAGAGAACCTCTTTTGAAGTCAGTAAAAGACCCTTATTTGAGAGCTCAGGGAGAATCAGGACCAAAGGAGCGTGGGTGGGTCTGGCCTCGGCTTTCTGGGTGGGTTCTCTGACACTAGCCCCTCGGCCTGGGGGGACACCCAGTTTCAGGCAGGTGTTTATTGTCATTTCTCATCTTTGTTTTATTCAGATATTCATTCACTCAATAAATATTTACACTACGTCTACTCTCGACCTGACACTATGCTAAGTATACAGTATAACGGAGAGCAGAACAAACCTGGTCTCTCCCGGGCTTACGTGATTCTCAGTAGTGAGCAAACTTTAGAAGTAATATTTTTAACGTCAGAGATTCCTTGTTTTTATTGGAGTTTGCCGAATTAGCAGACTGTATTCTACAAATTGACAATAACCCTAAGCATAATTACAGAGCAGCATTCTTTACTTCACTTTTATCAAGTTCTTTGTTCATAGCACCAAGGCTCTAAATTTGCACATGGCCCGAGCCCTTAAACCCTACTCGGCGACCTCCCAGTATGTGTCACAATGTCAGGGTCTTCAAGGATGGAACACAGCAAGCCCGCTGTGGCGACAAATAATGGACTGAGGTGGCACCTTTCAAGCATTCTGGCTGAAGCCCGCTCTGCTAGGGTGTCTTGCCTTTTTTAAAACTCATGACTCTTTCTACTAAACATAGGAAGACCACCCTTAATATCTGAATTTTCACAATAAATTTTGCACTTAAGAGATTAACACAATTGCAAGGACTTTTTTCAATATACATAAAACTCCCCATTCTACCCCTAAGAATTACTCTTGTATATAATAAAGCATATGAATATCTGTGTAGATGAACAGTAATTTGTTCTTACTCATATTTTTACAAAATTTTAAAAATTCACTTTGTACAAAGATTTCAGGTATCGTAAAATGGCAATTAAATCAACGCAATAGAAATTTACTGTTCTCTCTAAAAAAAGAGAGAGATAGACCTTAAAGGTGCAATTTTTTTTGGTTCCCATTATAATTATACTGTGTCTTAAACTCCAAATGTCAATAAATGAACTATATGGGAGGGACTTAGACCAGAAGATAGTCGGCTGTTTCTGTGTTTCCTACAGTGACCTCCTGACTGTTTCTGAGGCTGCGTAAATCCCTTTGTACCCTGGGTTTTGGCTAAAGCCAAACAGAAGGTAGACCCTTTTATCTTAGCATTTTAGAAACCAATACCATATATCACATGCCAGGAGCATGTCTTTTGCAATTCACAAGCATCATGTTTGAAGGTTGAACTACATGCAGTCAATTGCACTGTTAAAAATTTAATGTCTTTGCCTGCAGAGTGTGCCAGTATATTAATTCAGTGGTGCAGTCAACCTCCACATTTGAGGGTCATGAGCTTATATCACCCAACCTGGTGGATACCTAATAAGGTTCAAGATGATAAATATATGAGCCTTTTTTTTTTTTAAGTAAAGATAGCTTTTTACTTTGATTTTACAGATTTTTTTCATGGCATATAAAGTCATTTACATAAGATACATCAACTAATCCTAAAACACACCACCATTCTTGCATTGCACATTACAAGAGCCTGTATACAGGATTAACTGTTTAAAAAAGCAGTCTGCATTTGTGGCAAATTTTTTTTAAAAAGCTTCCTTCTTTATTTAAAAATCTAAAACATTAGGGCAACATCAGGAAAAAAATACCTACAATTTTAGTAAACAGTGTGAGTGCCATTTATTTAGAATGTTGAAGCACATTTAAATTCTTAATCAAGAAGAAATCAGCCTCTCTCGGGCAAAATGTCTAGGAGGGTGCCAGCAAGAAGGTCACCAGGGTACACATCAGAGGCAGATGTGTGTCCAGATGCCTAAAGTCATGCCCAGATCTAGAAGATGCTCATCCCTATTCCCAGGGAAAAGCCTAAACATCTCTCTTTAGATGTTTAGAAGGAAAGACGATCTGCCAAGATGGTTTCTTCATCCCCTGACAGGGACACAGTGCATTGGAATAACTTGTTTGTATCTTTGGATTTATTTGGAAGGATAAGCTTACTATGGAATAAGGGCCAGAATAGAGAGATTTTTATCAGTCAGGTAATGCCTCCCATGACTTGGCAGCATCCACAGTCATGCAGTGCATACTCTAGGAAATGCCCCTTTGAGTCTGAGGAGAGGAGACAGACATCCCTGCCATGCCCATCAGTGGGGGGGAAATGGGACATTCCAGCACTAATAGAATGTGGCTGTGACACAGGAGGCTTCCTGGCCACTGCTCGTGAGCTGCCCCAAGGCCAAGATCAGAGACAGATGATGTTACTCAGAGCCATCAGATGGCCACAGGTGTCCAAGTGGAAGCCAACCTGTAGTCACTCCGTAGAAAGCTCTACTATTAAATGCAGAAGAGAAAGGCATCGTGACGATGTCTGTCATCTCTGCAGCAAGGATCTGCCAATAACCAGGACATCACAGGCATCTCAGTGAGGTCCCAAGGCACCCACATCAAATACATTTTTCCAAACGATTGAGATGTTCTAGGAAGAATAAGAGGAGAGAGATTTACTGCCTCAAATTCCTTCTTGAAAACATGTCTTTAAGAGAAGTCACAGTTGTAACCAGCAAGAGAGTGGGTTAGAATGCTCCATCCACTACTGATTAGACCAAAATGAGCTTAGACCCTGCTCATCAGCAAGGCACCACGAGGTCCTTCTGGACCTCAGCAGTGCGTCCCACTGAACAGCCCCGCCAGCTAGATGCCAGATGGCTCCAGAGGAACCAGGGAAGCCTTGGCTCTTTCACTCTGTCAGCCTAGATACTTGCAGGGAATGTACGGGGCTGTTTGCTTCTCAGTTACTCATACAGGAAAGATAGTCTCAGGCTATGTCTAAACGCACATACTAGTTGTGCTTTCACAGTTTTTAAAAATAAGTTCAACTTTAGTATTGACGGTTTCTACCAATAGGGT
The DNA here is from genome assembly GCF_036321535.1 of Camelus dromedarius. Taxonomy (NCBI): domain Eukaryota; kingdom Metazoa; phylum Chordata; class Mammalia; order Artiodactyla; family Camelidae; genus Camelus; species Camelus dromedarius. The sequence continues at coordinate 9,636,696 of NC_087442.1, forward strand.
TGTAAGTTTGTCTGTATCATGCCAAATAAATATGACTTCTTACCCTGCAGCTTTGATAGAACTGTAGCTTGTGCAAACTGTATAATGAAGGGTTGTTTTTTTTTTTTGAGGAATGATTTTTTTTTTCAATATAACAAAAAAGTTACCATTCTCCATCCCTCCTTCCAAATTTTTTTTACATAAAAATTTTTATAATCATCTGATTTCGGTAAAATTGATGTCAGATATTTTGAAACATTAGCTTTCATCCTGACGGTTGCAAAGACAGCTGCTCCTCACAGGTGATTATCTTTTTCCCTTTCTCTAACAATAGAGATCAGCTTCCTTACAATCGGTCTTTCTTCTATACCATGAAATAATCTTCCCGTATTCAAAGTGAACGTAGACTAGCTGAATTTCACCTTAAATTTTATCTAATGTGTTTTCTATAGCTACAACGAGGTGCTTTTACTAAAAGCCCAGGATTGAACCACATCTGAGCGGCTAAAGCCTGTTGGATCATGTTCTGTCCCTCGTCTAGACTGTTAGCACTGCTTTCTTAACCAGCAGCTAGCGCTGACAACTAGAGAAACACTCCTACAGTGTTTTATTAATGGAATTAATGCATTGTCTAAGTAAGAAAATGCAGTGCAAGGTGCTTCGGGTAAGCCTTTCATATCTGTATCTCATGCTCTGTAGCTTCTTCTAAGACAGAGGTTTCTGGCAAGAAACCTCTTAGCCAGTTTTGCTGACCGCAACACTGGTCACTCTACAAGAATCACTTTCTTCTGTTTTGTGACTAAGCTTTAGAAAAATTTAGGTAACACAGCTATATTTCAAATATTCAGTATGTAGCTCAACTCACTTAACTTTGGCCAGTCTCAGAATGGTTCTGGAGAGCTTACCACTGTGCAGTCCTGGAGTCTGACTGTGACAGCAGAAAGCACACCGGGCTGGAGGTCAGCAGACTTGGATTCTGGCGTGCGTCCTCAGGTCAGTGAGGTTTCTTGAATTGGCTTCCCAGCCTTGATGTCAAGGGCTTGGATATTAGACCTGTGGTTCTTGGACTACATTCTCTGAAGCCCTAACTCCAAAGTAGGGGCAGCTTCAATTTTATCTGTGTCAAACCACTGAAATAGATACAGATCAAGTTCCTTCCAGATTTGAAATGATATGATAACAAGAGTTAGACCAAGTCACATACCTGATGGGGAGAAAAAGACATTTGAACATTTAATGTACAAGATAGAATATACATGCCACCATTCCAGTGACAAGGTAAATGCTAAATAGAAAGTTATAAATCTGAGGCTGGGATAATATAATGTGCACCTTTGTATGCAAATAGTTAATGCAAAGGAACTTCATCAAGAAAAGAGAGAAGTTCAGGCTGTCAGCAGGAAAGGATCCATGGTATGAATATTGAAAAGTGAATTGATTATTATAACCAGAGCAAGAGGGAATATATTAATTGTGAATTAATGTAGCTTGCTTTTAAGAATGGCTAATATTTTCAGACTCATTAGAATATTCATATAGTAAGATGCCAGCTATTTCTAATAAGAAATATTGTCATTGTATATCAATGAGGGGGAATTAGAAATGGAACTAGGTCATGATGAAATATATTAGGAGCAAGCATATATATATATTTATACATTTATGGACAAAGTCTAAGACATTGTTCTGTTACCTTCAATAAGACCAGTCATTTCTGTTAATACTGAAACATTTGACATAAATGCCGTTTTTCCTAAAAGACAGTTTCATTTAGTGAGGGTCTGACCACTATTCTAAACATAACCCGCATAATTAAATTAACTCTGTTTTGATGGTAAGCACCCTTCTACTATTTGTTTTGCAAATATTTTTTCAACAAGGCAGGGAAAAGCCACTGTGACCTTCGGGATTTCGTTTTCAAGAGTCTCACAGAGTTTCAGGCTGAGCGGTATCAGAAGACCATCTATTATTAAAAGAGCTGAAGTCAAGTTGCAGTGATGTCCCTGGTAGGACAGAGCACGGGAGGAGAGTGGCGGTGGGCTGGGGGTGCCAGGAAAACTGGAGTTGACCTGGAATCTAGAAGGGAGCAGGCGGTGGAGCCAGAGAGGAACACGGAACCTGGCAGGGATCCAGGCAGCAGGGACGGTGCCTTCGCGAGAGGGGTGGGCGTTTCATCAGCAGGGGGGGCCCTCGGGGGAGCAGGCAGTCTGGCTGAGGACTGAGCTAGAATCTCACGGGGATTTACACGGCAAATCCTTCAGAACATCAAGAGCTTTTGTGAACTCGAGGACTCAAGAGTCCTCCAGCTCATTTTCCTGGGCCTCCCCAGCCACATCTAGATGGTCAGCTTCTAATAGCTCCTACCTTTCTTTCGCTCCTGAGATTTATCAGTATATGCAGGAATTTTTCTAATTCTTCCTAGGTGGTGGCAATAGAGATTTTTTTTTTCTTCTCACATTTAGTTGTGTGTGTTGGGGTGGGGTTATTCGTCAATATGTATGATATTTTAGTTATTTTTGAAATTAGCCTCGTGGTGACCCAATAGGGGTGCCTTGTGTTCCGAATTTGTAAATCTTTCTCCAGAGTGGTCCTGCTCTTTGCTCTAAGGAGGCATTCCTTCTTCACAAGGGTAATATGGAAATCCATGCCATTCTGTTTGGGGGCATTTTTCATTTATTGTTACAAAACGTAACAAGAAAATTTAACTATGTATGTTTGAAAATGTCCCAGTTGTGATCAGTGTATATACAGTTTGAAATGTGAGCTTTTTCCTCTTATATGTCTACGTTAAGCCAGTTTTCTATATTGCTGCATAAATATTAAAATATTCTATATTTTTAATTCTATATATTAATACTTATCAAACTTATGTAACATAAAATATTAGCTTGGCTTTGAGAAACTGTAAGAAACTTATTCTTAACTAAGTCAGAAAGCATTTTTGTCTGACCTGGCGTCCAAGGGCAGCAACGGTGGCTTGTAAAGCAGACTTACCCCTTTCAGAGCCACCTGGCTTTATTTTCATGGACACCCCTGATCTAGTCCTCTCTGATGTCACAAGCCCTTAATGATTCCCACACTTTGACCACTTCCATCTATACCCAAGGCGACAGCTTCAATCCAGATCCTGCCCGTCACATACTACAGCCAGTTGAAATCTTTATGGTTATTGATCAGCTTAATGGGCGCCTTCACCAGCTGAACATACATCTTGCTTGTTAAATGTTTGGTCATCTTATGCATGAGGTATAAACAGGCTGGCTTATAGACTAGTTTAATCAATTCTTATTCAGATGAGTAATGTCCTTCAAAGTAGTTTTGGGGGTGCCACCAATTTCTTCCAACCCCACACATGTCATTCTTCTAATCTCTTTCCTCTTTCTCAAGTGATGAGGGAGGGGTGTAGCGTCCTCTATTTAACAGTTCTCCATCATTCCTTATTCCTCCTGATACGTTCACACCTTTTTTTGTGCTTAACGTTTATATGTTGTTTTATTTGTCATCCTGTTTGGGGTCATCTGATTTGACGGTAAATTCTAAAAGAGCTGGACAGTGTGGATGTCACCTGCAGGTCTGAGACTGATGTGAAGTAATTATACTTTGCTGCCTCACATATTCCTTCCTTTTTTCACTTTTCTGTGCCATTCCCATTTGTTTGATGTACTTATAATAATCTCTGTTGACATCTGAAGGATAGAAGCAAATGCCACTTTGAAGCTCCCTCAGTGCAGACACAGTGATGATAATAACACAGCCAGTTTTCCGTACTTTCATGGAGACGTCAAAGCCCTTCAGAGACATTAACTCATCCGTCTTCACAACAGCCGCGTTAGAGATGACTGGGGACAGGTATTACTGGCAGTTTGCACGTAGATGCTGACGTCACCTGAGGAACTTTTAGCAAAAGCCGTAGAATAGTGGGAGGTTCAACCCTGTTTTCAGGGTCGGCACTGCGGCCAGCAGCAGTGACTTGCCTGGTGTCCTACAGCCAGTCGGCAACCGACTGGGATGAGAACCTGGGACCCCGGGCTCAGTCCTCTTGGCCGTGCACAGCCATCATCCTCCCGCTTGTGTGAATGTGCTGGGGACAAGCCAGTGTCCAGCGGAGGGGAGGCGGGGCCCCAAGAGTTGCAGGAAGTAGTGCAAAGGACATCAGCTGAGAGCGGCCTGTGGACAGACGGGCATCCGCCTCTTTGCATATACATTCCAATCTGGTACAGACTTTTCCCACTGAACATTTTGGGCCGGTTTGACACAGAGCACTCCCTTGGCCACTAATAATGACTGCAAATGGGTCACATTTGGTGGCTTTGGGTGGCCCTTTTTATTTTGTAAACCCAGTAAGTGTTGGGGTTTTTTTCTTTTCCTAATAGCAGTTCCAATTGGCTCTTTAACTGCAACCCGGGGCCTGTGAGGAGACTGTGCTAATGACAGGACACATTAGGGAATTCTTTTTAACAAAGAAGAATAATAGTAATTTTTATTTTGGGAAAGCATGAACATTTGAAAGTGCCGCTGTTGGGAGACGTTTCTCACTGGCCTAATGAGCTTTGACACCTCCCAGCAGCAGCGTTTTCTGGGTCTAATTGTTTCTCGGACGGCAGGCTGAGCCACACAGCCTGGGCAACGTAGCGATGGAAGAATAATTGAACATCAGAAGCCTTCTGATGACTTCCAGCCCTAGTCCAAGGGCAAGGAGAACTGTGCCTTCTGATAGAGATGAAGATGCATGCAGCCACTTTCAAAGAGAATTACAAGGGCCCTTCCTTAGACGTTTGAGCTCAAGAAAGGATTAGTTGTCAGGACAGAGAAGTGACCCGTGCTCTCACCTTGGGAGGAGCCTGCAGCAGATCAGCATTTTGAGAGATAACGTCCTAAAAGAAAGCAGGACCAGGGCTCCTTATCAGAGCTACGCAGAAGGATGGGAAAGTCTCCTCTCATCACTGCCAGGCACTCACACAAGTGCTGGTACGTAATTTGGGTTAATTTCAGGTCCCTTGCATCGCTAAGTGTAAGTAAAGGTTGTCCTTGGGGAGCTGCAGTGAGGTCACGAAGGCAGGAGCCCGTCCCGCATCCCAGGCTGTGTGCTCCGCACCCCCCTCGGGCCCCTCCAAGAAGCGCTAGGTGACGTATTCCTAAATCTGACCCACATTTGCCTCAATTCGGAGTTACTGTAACCCACTTCAGTGAGCATTTCTTGATGTGATTCCTCTAATGGCATTACTTCAGCTTTGGGGGAATAAAGGTGAACAAGACGAAAACACTTCCCTCCACGAGTTTCATAACCTGTTTCCCAAATTTCTGTCCAGATTTTAATGTTGAGTGGTAATCCTGAAACACTTCAAACCTACAGAAAACCCTAATACAGCAAAATCTGTATACCTTTCACCCAGATTTATCAACTGTTAACATTCTTCTATATTTGCGTTTCTTTCTCTGTGTGTATGTGCGTGTGTTTGCTTTCTGGACCGACTGAGAGTAAGCTGACGACGTGACATCTAACTCCCAAAGCTCTTCAGCTTGTATCTCCTAAGAACAAGGACATTCGCCTACATAGCTGAGCTGCAGCGCCATGAGCTGTTCCAAAAAATACAACACTAATAGAATACTGTTAGACAGTCTGTAGGCGTATTCCTTTACATTCTCTGTAATGCTCTTCATAACCTCTTTAAAAATCTAAAAAACCATGCATTGTATTTAGCTGTCATGCCTGTTCAGTCCCTTTTAATCCAGAAAAGCGCCCCCGCCTTTTTGGAGTGCCTTGACACTGACCGTTTTGAAGAGCCCAGGCCTGCTAACTCGTCACGTGCTCCCCACCCTGCCTTGGTCGGATAGTTTCCCCATGATCATATTCCACTTAAGGCATTTTTGGCAAAAATCATTACAGTAAGTGATGTGTTCATCCCAGCATCGTATCAGGAGGCACAGAATGTCAGTCTGTCTTTTTACTGGTGATGCTAAGCTTGATCATTTGGTTAAGATGATATTCACAAGATCCATCAGCTGCCTTTTCATTATGAAAAGTACTACGTGGAGTGGTACTCTGTAAATATCTTGCCGCCCAACATGTCACCTAGTGGTTTTAGCATCCATTGATGGGCCTTGCCTGGACCATGTATTACACTGGCAGCTGCAAAATGGTGCCTTGCTAATTCTCTAATTCTGTTGCTCATTCCTTTAGTACTTGGCAGTCTTCTGTAAAGAAGAGATTTTCCTCTCTTTGCATGTTTTTGGGGCTTCTGTTTATTGTTGAATATATTATCTGCGTCACTGTTAGTATTCTCTATCTCAGTGCCCTAAATTTTTTTTTTTTTTTTGAGCACTCGTCCTTTCTGGAACAAAATGTTTCAGACTCATCCTGTACTTTGCCTTCCCTAGACTAGGAGTGTAAATAGCCAACTTTTAATACAAAGTATATTCTAAAGAAGCAATCAAGTCATTTGCAAACAGAAAAGAGAGAATTATTAATTCAGCCTGCAGCAGGTAGAGAATCCAAGAGAGCTGTTCAGGCTAGAAGGAGACATTTGACTTTTAGACTTGAAGGGTGGAGCTTCAAGACAGAAAAGGCTGGATGTGTTCCATGTGTTCCAGGGGAAGGGCACACGTCAAACCTTTTTCCGAAGTTCCTGATCTGTTAAGGGAATAGCAAGTAGCTTTATGTGGCCGGCAAGTAGGTTATATGGGAGGAAATAGACAGATGACAGAGGGTCTTAATTGCCAGGCCAAGATATTTGGGGTGGGGAGCGGGGAGGTTATAGGCAATTGCCATCCATTAGTTGTTCTTTCATGTGGGAAAGACATGACCAGATATCAAACTTAGGGGAGTGGGAAGGAGAGGTGATTTGAGTAAGGAGCACAATTAGAAGATAATCTGCTACACGTCCAGGAGGAGTCAGTATATTCCTTATACAATGCAGTATATATTCTTCTGGTAATTTTTAAAATTCTACTGCTAAATTTTAAAAAAGTATTTTTAAAAATTGGTTTGTTTAGATTTTGCATTTTCAGTTTTTCCTACAGTTCTGCTCTATATTTCTAAGCTCTCACGTTGAACGGCAGAGGACCCAGTCTTTCTCACTGCTGAGCATATGTTAAATATCTGAACATTTCTTGATCCAGTCCTATCATAACGTGAAATCATTTCACATGGATCTGATAAGCTCACCGTGAATGTAACAGTCACTTTCTAACACGAGACTCTATCACTGCATATCTGCAGGTGAAATGAAAATCACTATCTGTATAATCAATCCAGAAAATGATGTTCCTGGGGAAAAACAGACAGCCGAATCTTAAGTGTGGTTCCTACTTCAATAACTTGGATCTGTACTGTCAAACTGTGGTAGCCACTAGCTACTGATGGCTCTTGAACGCTTAAGATGTGGCTTGTCCAAATTAAGATATGCTGTAAATGTATGTACATACCAGATTTCAAAGACTTAGTATGAAAAAGTAATGTAAAGTATCTCAGTATTTTTTATATTGGTGGCATGTTAAAATGATAATATTTTAGGTATATTGAATTAAATGAATATAAAGTGGCCCACTCTCACCACTTTTTATTCAGTCTAGTATTGAAGCCCTAGCCAGAATAATTGGACAAGGAAAAGAAATAAAAGGCATCCACCCCAGAAAGGAAAAAAACTGTTACTATTTCCAGGTGATGTGACATTATCTAAAGAAGGTCCTAAAGACTTTACCATAAAACTGTCTAATAAATGAGTTCAGTAAAGTTGTAGGACACAAAAATCAATATTAAAAAGTCTGTTGCACTCCTAAACTCTAATAATGAATTATCAGAAAGAGCTATTAAGAAAAATCTCATTTTAGAGTTTCATCAAGAATAAAATAACTAGGAATAAACGTAACACAAGGAGGTGAAAGATCTGTACGTTGAAAACTACAAGACGCTGCTGAAAGAAACTGCAGAAACTGAAATAAGTAGAAAAAAGTAGTCCATGCTCCTGGATTGGAAGAATTAATGTCGTTAAAATGTCCATACTACTCAAAGCAATCTACAGATTTGTTGCAACCCTATCAAAATTCCAATGGCATTTCCACAAAAATAGAAGAAACAATCATAAAATTTGCATGGAACCACAAAATACGTCAAATCGCCAAAGCAACCTCAAGAAGAACAAAGCTGGAGGCATCATGCTTCCTGATTTCAAACTATATTACAAAGTCATAGTAATAAAACAGTATGGTGTTGGCATAAAAAGACACACAGGCCAATGGAACCAAATAGAGAGCCCAGAAATAAACCCAGTCTATGAGTTTTTGATTTAAAAAAGCCAAGAATATACAATGGAGAAAGGACAGTCTCTTCAGCAAATGGTATTGGAAAGATGGGATGGCCATATGCAAAAGAATGAAACTGGACCTCTGTCTTACACCATACAAAAAATTAGCTTGAAATGGATTAAATATTTTAACCTAAGACCTGAAACCATAAAATTCCTAGAAGAAAACATACAGGGCAATCTCTTTGGCATCCATCTTGGCAGTGATTTTTTTGGAGGGTGGGGGATGTGACACCAAAAGCAAAAACAAACAAGTGGGACATACTAAACTGAAAAGCCTCTGCACATCAAAGGAAACCATCAAAAATGAAAAGACAACCTGCTAAAAGGAAGAAAATATTTGCCAATCATATATCAGATAAAGGACTAATATCCAAAATAAAGAACTCATGTAATTCAATACCAAAAAAACACAAATAATCCAATTAAAAAGTGGGCAGAGGAGCTGAACTGACATCTTTCCAGAGAAGAGATACAGACGGTCAACTGGTACATGAAAAGGTTCTCAACGTTGCTAAGCATCAGGGAAATGCAAACCAAAAGTAGTGAATTATATTCACTTTACACCTGTTAGAATGGCTATTATATAACTAACATGTTATATGTCAATTATATCTCAACAAAACAACAAATATACTATTAACATTTTACCTATTTTTACTTTTTTAATGTGGCTACGAGAAAATTAAAATTTAGATGTGTGGACTACACCTTTCTATATGACAGTGCTGATAAGATAACTGAATGTATTTCTTACTTTGATAGATGGTCTCGAACTTGCTTTTTTTTTTTTTTTTAAGAGTCCAATAAATTCATGAAAGGCATGTACTCTACACATCTAAACTAAACTAGACTAGTTTTGAGTTTCTGTCTTCAAGCAAGTGACAGGGCAATATATCAGTTTAAGTTTTGAAAATTTTCAAGAGCAGCCATAAGTATAAGCACTATTCTAGAGGACATAATTTTAATAATAATAATATCTGACCAGAGATATTCTATTTATATCTATTTTAGAGCAAAAGACAGCAAATTTTTTTCCATTGTAGATTATTACAAGATATTGTATATAGTTCCCTGTGCTATATAGTAGGACCTTGCTATTTTATATATAGTAATGTGTGTATGTTAATCCCAGACTCCTAACTTATCCCTCCTCCACTTCCACAACTATGTTTTTTTTCCCCAATGTCTGTTAGTCTATTTATGTTTTCTAAAGTCCATTTGTATCATTTTTTGATTCCACAAATAAGTGATATATATTTGTCTTTCTCTTACTTACTTCACTTAATATGATCATTTCTAGGTCCATCCATGTTGCTGTAAATGGCATTATTTCATTCTTTTTTTATAGCTGAGTAATATTCCATTATATACATACATATATATGTATATATATATATATATAATACACACACACATACCACATCTTCTTTATCCAGTCATCTGTCGACAGGCATTTAGGTTGCTTAACAGTGCTGCTATATTGGGGTGCATGTATCTTTTCAAGTTAGAATTTTCTCCAGATATATGCCTGTGAGCAGGATTACTGGATCATATGATAACTCTGTTTTTAGATTTTTAAGGAAACGCCATACTGTTCTCCATAATGGCTGCATCAGTTTACATTCCCATCAACAGTGTAGGAGGGGGTTCCCTTTTCACCACACCCTCTCCAGCATTTATCGTTTGTGAACTTTTTAATGATAATCATTCTGACTGGTGTGAGGTGATACCTCATTGTGGTTTTGATTTGCATTTCTCTAATAGTTAGTGATGTTGAGCTTCTTTTCATGTTTGTATTAGCCATCTGTATGTCTTCTCTGGAGAAACTTCAGTTTAGGTCTACTGCCTGTTTTTTGATTGGGTTGTTTTGTTTGTTTGTTTTATTGAGCTATATGAGCTGTTAATGTATTTTGGAAATTAACCCCTTGTTGCATTGTTTGTAAATATTTTCTCCCATTCCATAGGTTGTTTTTATTGTGTTTATGGTTTCCTTTGCTGTGCAAAAGCTTTTAAGTTTCATTAGGTCCCGTTAGTTAATTTTTATTTTTGTTTCCATTATTCTAGGGGACAGATCCAAAAAAAGTCTTGATGCAATTTATGTCAAACAGCATCCTGCGTATGTTTTCCTCTAGTTTTATAGTATCCAGTCTTACATCTAGGTCTTCAATACATTTTGAGTTTATTTTTGTATATGGTGTTAGAGGATGTTCTGATTTCATTCTTGTACATGTAGCTGTCCAATTTTCCCAGTACCAGTTATTGAAGAGGCTGTGTATCTCGCCTCCTTTGTCATAGATTAATTGACCATAAGTGTGTGGGTTTATTTCTGGACTTTCTGTCCTGTTCCACTGACCTATATGTCTCTTTTTGTGCCAGTACCATACTGTGTAGTAGTCTGAAGTCAGGGATCATGATTCCTCTAGCTCCACTCTTCTTTCTCAAGGTTGTTTTGGCTTTTCGGGGTCTTCTGTGTTTCCATACCAATTTAAAAATTGTCATTGGTACTTTGATAGGGATTGCATTGAATCTGTAGATTGTCTTGAGTAGTTTGGTCATTTTAACAATATTGATTCTTCCAATCCAAGAACACGGTGTATCTTCCCATCTGTTTGTGTCATCTTCAGTTTCTTTCACTAGCACATTACAGTTTTTGGAGTACGGATCTCTTCCTCCTTAAGTAGGTTTTTTTCCTAGGTATTTTATTATTTTTGATGTGATGGCAAATGGGATCGTCTCCTTACTTTATTGCTCTGATAGTGTATAGAAATTCAACAGATTTCTGTATATGACTTGTATCCTTGCAACTGTACCTAATTCATTCATGATCTCAAGTAGTTTTCTGGTGATGCCCTTAGGATTTTCTATGTATCATATTATGTCATCTGCAAACAGTGACAGATTTTACTTCTTCCTTTCCAATTTGGATTCTTTTTATTTCCTTTTCTTCTGATTGCTCTGGCCAGGACTTCCAAACCTATGTTGAATAAAAGTGGCAAGAGTGGGCATCCTTGTCTTGCTCCTGATCTGAGAGGGAATGCGTTCAGCTTTTCCCCGTTGAGTATGATGTTGGCTGTGGGTCTGTCATATGATGCTGAGGTATATTCCCTCCATGCCTACTTTCTGGAGAGGGTTTGTCATAAATGGATGTTGAATTAGCAATTTTCAAATAAAAAGTTTGCCTTACATATATACATAAAGACCCTTTTTTAAAATCTATGTTCAAAAAATTAACATTGTAAAGAACAAGCAAAGTGAACTGAGTTTAGAGGCAGTATAATTTGCTTTTCTGCTAATGAAGTCTGAGTCATATTTTCGTGATGTGTAGCCATTTCTCCAAATAGGCTACACATGTGCAGAGAACACCTGATGGATGTAGAACATACAGTGGCTCCATTATGTCCATTGTCTAACTTAACTCCTAGAACTTACCCTAATGTTCCAGGGTGTTAGGAAACCTTGAGATTAATCCTAATAGGTTCATTAGACATTTGTCTCTATGGTATAGACGGTATTCCTTTAAGTCTTACAGTGGTTTCTGTGCTCGGAGTCATCCACTTGCTCCGCCCCGTCAGGCTGCTGACAGGTCTACACTTCAGGGAAACAGACCAGCATCAGTTCTCTTTTTAAAGCCCTTCAAAGTATTGCTTTAACCTCCCTTAGTAACAGCTTTTATGCTCATCATAGCCTGTGGATTGAACCTCTCTGAGCTTACTTTTACTCATCTGTAAACTGCAGATAAAAACCTGCTGCATCTTGAGCAGCGTTAAGTGCTCAGATGCTGTCTTGAATGAGTGAGAACTGCTCCAACTCAAATATCACCTCTTTGCAGAGCATCTCCCAGGCAAAGCTCATTCACTGCATTCTCTTTTACTCCCTCAAGACTGTATTGATTTTTAGAAACATTTGTTTGCATTGCCTGTTTAAAATATTTTTACAAGATAACCGGTGTCAATCCACAGATTCTTGGGAAGTCAAGCCTCCAGGGGACGCCGGTGGCTTCCCCATCCCACTAGAATACACAACCCATCCTGGCTACATCCTCATTAGCTCCTGCCTCAAGCTTCTGTCCTGTCCGTTCAGTTGCACTATACGTACATCTTCCCCTTTTACTAAAATGTGAAGTCCTCGAAGGCAGACACACCCATGTTTGTATCCCTAGTGCCCAGCAGAGTACAGCCTTAATAAACATGTGTCAGACAAGTGAGTTTGTACATGTGCGCAGATGGCGCCGGAGATGATTTTAAGGATCACACGAAAGCTCAGCTGGCTCTAATAAGTTACTCCACTTGCATTAATTAAGGCCTTTGCTAACTGTTCAAATCATGACATCTCTCTTTTCCCATCTTAGAAGATTATTAAGGTAGGAGAGGAAAATCTGATCTTCTTTCTTGACAGATGAACAGAAGAAAGCAAAAGGGGTGAAAACTTCTTGACTACTCAGGAGATGTTAGGATTTTAACTACATAGTCCATACAACTACTCTGTGAAGTAGACATTATAATCCACATTTTACATATGAGGAAACTGAGGTCAGAAGGTTACATAACTGAGTTCACAGAGCTAGCGAGTGGTGGAGCCAAGGCTTGCACCGAGGTCTGACTTACTAACCTCATCACGGCGGGGTTCCTAGGTTTTGACCCCGAGATGCCTCCTCTGTAAAAGCACCTGAGCCCAACAGTCACACAGGTACAGAGGGAACAAAGGCCCCCTGCTCCTGATTTCCAGTGCTTGGAGGCATCAGAGGCCTCCAGAATGCTCCTTTGCACTCTTGTCAGCCAGTTCTAAAGAACACAGCCCGCTAAATCAGCTTGCAGAGGTAAGGTGGCCTGGAAACTGGAACAGACGACCCTGCTTACCCCCAGCTGACACGAAATGAGTTGAATACATGAATTCTAACAATTTGCCAGCTTCTGCCTTGTAGTCATTAGTCTTTCTAGGCTTGGAGTAAAGCTATGGGACATCACTGAAAGCAAAAGAATATTTAGTGCCTAATTCTCACCTTTCCTTTGGGAAAGAAAATAGTTTGAGATCATGGATGAAAATTATAAAATCGACTTTAATGTTTTTCATATTTTTAAGTTCTTCTTTTTCTCTAAAATATGAAAACCCAGAAGTCAGTCAGGCTGTGTTCCCTAATATAACTCACATTAAATTTCACTGGAATAGGAAGTTAACCAGTCCTCACCAGCCAATATTCTTATTGTCATTAAACTACAATTGTCCTTTAAACAATTGATGACAGTGGCTTTGAAGCAAATAGATAAGACACAACTTTTACATTCAGACAGAGAAAGCCATTTTAGGTTACATTTATTACACACTCTATGCTTGCTTATAGTTTTACACATAGCCACTATCACTTTTATTTTTGTCTATGGTTAAAATCAGGGCTTGATCTGTATGAAGGGTTGCCTTAGAACAACTGTGTTTCCCTCTACTGTACCCTCTGCAAACAGAAAGGTAAAAAATTTGAATCTAAATGCTCAGTCATCCAAAGTTTTGGACAAGTCTGCTGGAGTAGAAATGAAAAAGTAATTTGTGAAGGAGTGACATCATCAAGATGGAGACACAGGTCATTCCCAACTTCAGTCCCCTTCACAAGAAGACCGAACAGTAACTATCCACTGACACGACACCATTGTGAAAACCCTGGGACAGAGGGGTGAGGATAATGCACCCCACTGCACCACAGAGACCAGGGTGGACCACATTAGAAAAGTGAGAGGAGCAGCCGTGCTCTGACAGCATCACTCCTCCCCCAGGCTCCCCAGGCCTACAGTTCCTCCAAGGGGAGAAAGAAAGACACCTAGCTCCTCCAGCATGCATCATGGGTCATTTCCTGGGAGACCTTGTCAGGTCTCACCTTAGGGACATCTAGTGGGGACTGGGGAGGTGACTGCAACAGAGGAAAGGGGAAGGGACTTACAGCAACCAGTGCTCAGATTCAGGCGGAGTTCCTACTCCCAGTGGCACCCAAGTAGAAGTCCCAACCAGGAATTTTGCTCGTCTGCAAAGCCAAGATGGTGGTTGACTCTCATCAGGAAACTCAGCAGGACATAGAGCTACCTGGCTCAGGACTCCAGACAGTAAGCCTTGCCGGCCCTGGAGCCTGCTCTACCACTCCATCTGTATGGGAAAGCTAACTCATAACCCTGCCCCATTTCTGAATGCAGCCTCCAGCCCTGTGTGACCAGGAAACCTAACCAGAGCTCCTGGGAACCTGTGTAGCCCATCTTGCAACTCCAATTACAGCAGCACTCGAGTGCCTTACAAGAAATGCTAAAGGGAGCTCTTAAAGCAAAAATAAAATGATACTAATTTACATCATAAAATCAGATGAACAAAGGTATAAAACTTACTGGTATTGGTAAATAATCAAACCCAGATTCTCTTACATGGTACATAATGATCTTACGACTCTATTCTAGAAGTTTAAAAAATGTATTTAAAAAATAATAGCTGAAATAATCTGTTATTGTATACACAGTATTTTAAAATGTGTAAAATTAATATGTGAGCAAGGAGAGCAGTAAAGTTTAGGAGTGCTACTTAAGTTAAGTTATTGTCAGTTTAAAATAGGATGTTATAAATATGATAGTTTATGTAAGCCTTATGGTAACCACAGATGAAAAAACCTGTTACACAAAAGATCATGATAAAGTGAAGGCATACCAATACAAAGAAGTCATCATCACAAAAGACAACAGGATAAGAAGCCAGGAACAATGGAATTATGAAACAGAAAAACAATTAACAAAATGGCAACAATCAGGCCCCATACTCCCCAGGCGGCTGACTCTCAAGCTGAAGAATAATTAAGTCGCAGAGGCCCTCCCACAGGAGTGGGAGTTCTGAACCCCACATGAGGTTCCCCAGCCTGGGGTTC
This sequence comes from Camelus dromedarius, assembly GCF_036321535.1. Taxonomy (NCBI): domain Eukaryota; kingdom Metazoa; phylum Chordata; class Mammalia; order Artiodactyla; family Camelidae; genus Camelus; species Camelus dromedarius. The sequence goes on from NC_087442.1 coordinate 9,651,867, forward strand.
CAGCATGGGAGGAGGAGACCCCAGGACACCTGGTTTTGAAGGCCAGTGGGACTTACCTCCAGGAGCCCCACAGGACTGGGGGAACAGAGACTTCATTCTCTTGGGAAGGGCACACAGAATCTCACGTGTGCCAGGTCCAAGGCAGAGGCAGTGATTTCAGAGGAACCTGGACCAGACCTGCCTGCTGGTTTTGGAAGGTCTCCTGGGAGGTAGGGGATGGCTGCGGCTCACCCAGGGGACATAGAAGCTGGTGGCAGACCTTCTGGAGTGTTCATCTACATGAGCTTTCCTGGAGGCTGACATCTTGATTGGATCATTAGCACCAAGACCTAGCCCCACCCAACAGCCTGTAAGCTTGAGGGCTGGGAAACCTCAAGCCAAACAACATACTGAGTGGGAACACAGCCCCACCCATCAGCAGACTTACTGAATCACAAATGCTTCTAGACATGGCCTTACCCATGAGAGGTCCAAGACCAAGCTTCAACCAGCAGTGGGCAGGCACCAATTCCTCCTGCAGGAAACCTGCATGAGCCTTTAGTTCAACCTCATTCACCAGGGGACAGATACCAGAAATAAGAAAAACAACAATCCCAAAGCCTATGGAAGGAATCCATAAACACAGGCCACACTCTACATTGGGACTGGCTGGACCCTGGCCCTTGAGTGACAAGAGAGGAGTGTACTGCTGGGATGCACAGGATGTCTCCCACAGAGGGCCACTTCTCCAAGGTCGAGAAATGTAACTAATTTCCCTAAAAATACAAACAGAAAGATAAACAATATGAGGCAGCAGAGGAGTATCTTCCAGGCCAAGACACAAAATAAAATTCCAGAGGAAATAAGTGATGAGGAGACAGGCAATCTATCTGAGAAAGAATTTAGAGTAATGATGGCGAAGACGTTCAGGGAACTCAAGGAGTATAGATGCACAAAGCGAAGTTTTTAGCAAAGAGTTGGAAAATATGAAGGGTACCCAAACAGAGCTGAAGAATACAGTTACTGAAATGAGTAACACTAGGAGGAACCAAGAACAGACTAAAGGAGGCAGAAGAACGGATCAGTGAGCTGGAAGACAGATTGTGGAAATGACTGCTGCAGAACAGAAAAGCAAAAAAATGATGAAATGAGGATAGTTTGAGAACTCTGGGGCAACATGAAGTGCACTAAAACTCACATTATAGGGGTCCCAGAAAGAGAAGAGAGAGAAAAGACCTGAGAAAATTTTTGAAGAGATAATTGAAAACTTCCCTAACTTGAGAAAGGAAACAGTCACCCAAGTCCAGGAAGCGCAGAGTTCCACACAGGATCAACCCAAAGAGGAACACACCAAGGCACATAGTCATCAAATTGACAAAAATTAGGGATAAGGAGAAAATACTAAAAATCAACAAGAGAAAAACAACAAATACCATACAAGAGAACTTCCATAAAGTTAACAGCCGATTTTTCAGCAGAAATTCTACAGGCCACAAGGGAGTGGCACGATACATTTCAAGTGATGAAAGGGAAAAACAACCAAAAATACTCCATCCAGCAAGGCTCTCATTCAGATTTGATAGAGAAATCAAAAGCATCACAGATAAACAAAAGGTAAAAGAATTCAGCACCACCAAATCAGCTTTACAGCAAATGTTAAAGGAACTTCTCTAGTCATCAAACCACAAGAAAAGAGAACAAATAGTAGAGGAAAAAAATACGTACCAAAACAATTAACAGAATGGCAATAAGAACATATGGTATCGACAATTACCTTAATTGTAAATGGATTAAATGCTCCAACCACAAGACACAGACTGGCTGAATGGATACAAAAACAAGACCCATATATATGCTGTCTACAGGAGACCCACTTCAGAGCTAGAGACACATGCAGGCTGAAAGTAAGGGGATAGAAGAAGATACTCTATGCAAATGGAAACCAAAAGAAAGGTGAAGTAGCAATAGTTACATAAGACAAAATAGATTTTAAAATAAAGACTGTTACAAGAGACAAAGGACACTACATAATGCTCAAGGAATAAATGCAAGAAGAAAATTTAACATTTCTAAATACATATATGCACCTAACATAGGGATATATAGAGAGAGAGCATGAATATGCAACTGAGAAATTGACAATAACACAATAATAGTGGTGGACCTTAACAGCTCGCTTACATCAATGGACAGATCATCCAGACAGAAAATAAGAAAATACAGGCCCTAAATAACACATTAGACCAGATGGACCTAATTGATATCTATAGAGCACTCCATCTGAAAGCAACAGAATACACATTCTTCTAAGTGCACATGGAACATTCTCCAGAATCAACCGCATGCTGGCCCACAAAGCTAGTAGCCTCAGTAAATTTAAGGAAACTGAAATGACACTGTAAGGTTAGAAATCAACTACAAGGGGGAAAAAAACTGCACAGACATGGAGGCTAAACAATATGCTACTAAACAACCAATGGATCACTGAAGAAATCAGAGAGGAAATCAAAAAATACTTTGAGACAAATGAAAACAAAAACACAACAATCCAAGTTTTTAGTGATACAAGCCTACCTCAGGAAGCAAGAAAAATCTCAAGCAAGCAACCTAGCCTTACACCTAAAGCAGCTAGAGAAAGAAGAACAAAGATTAGAGCAGAAATAAATGAAATAGAGATTAAAAAATCAATAGAAAAGATCAATGAAACTAAAAGCTGATTATTTGAAAAGATAAACAAAATTGATAAACCTTTAGTCAGACTCATCAAGAAAAAAAGGGAGAAGGGCCCAAATTAATAAAATGAGAAATGAAAAAGAAGTTACAACTGATCCCACAGAAATACAAAGGATCATAAGAGGCTAGTCTGAGCAACTATACACCAACAAAAAGGACAACATAGAAGGAATGGGCAATTTCTTAGAAAGGTACACTTTGCCAAGACTGAACGAGGAAGAAATAGACAATATGAATAGACCAATTACCAGTACTGAAGTTGAATCAGTAACTGAAAAACTCCCAACAAACAAAAGTCCAGGACCAGATGGCTTCACAGGTGAATGCTACCAAACATTTAGAGGAGAGTCAACACCTGTCCGTCTGAAAACTATTCAAAAAAATTGCAGAGGAAGGAACACTTCCAAGATCATTCTGTGAGGCCATGATACCAAAACCAGACAAAGGTATCACAACAAAAAGAAAATTACAAGTCAATGTCACTTATGAACATAGATGCAAAAATCCTCAAAAAAATACACTATACTATATACAGAAACCAGTTGCATTTCTATACACTGACAACAAAATAGCAGAAAAAGAAATTAAGGAAACAATGCCATTTACTATCACACCAAAAAGAATAAAATGCCTAGGAATAAACCTCCCCAAGAAGCCAAAAGACTTGTACTCTGAAAACTATAAGATACTGATGAAAGAAATTGAAGATGACAAAAACAGACGGAAAGACAGACCATGTTCTTGGAGTGTAAGAATCAATCGTATTAAAATGGCCATACCACCCAAGGCAGTCTACAGACTCAATGCAATCCCTATCAAATTACCAACAACATTTTTCACAGAGCTGGAACAAAAATGTTAAAATTTGAATGGAAACACAGAAGACCCCAGATAGCCAAAACAATCTTGAAAAAGAAGAACAGAGCTGGGGGAATCATCTTCCTGATTTCAGACCATACTACAAAGTTACAGTAATCAAAACAGCATGGTACTGGCACAAAAACAGACACATAGATCAATGGAAGAGGATAGAAAGTCCAGAAATAAACCCATTCACTTATGGTCAATTAATCTATGACAAAGGAGGCAAGAATGTACAATTGAGAAAAAATAGTCTCTTCAATAAGTGGTGCTGGGGAAACTGGACAGCTACCTGTAAAAGACTGAAATTAGAACATTCCCTAACACCATATACAAAAATAAATTCAAATTGGATTAAAGACTTAAATGTAAGACCAGATTGTATAAAACTCCTGGAGGAAAACATAGGCAGAACACTCTTGGACATAAATCACAGCAACATATGTTTTGAAACCACTCCTGGAGTAATGTAAATAAAAGCAAAAATTAACTAATGGGATCTAATTAAACTTAAAAGCTTCTGCACAGCTAAGGATACCATCAATAAAACGAAAACACAACCTACAGAATGGGAGAAAATATTTGAAAATTATGTGCCCAACAAGGGACTAATTTCCAAAATAATACAAACAGCTCATATACCTTAATAACCTTAATATTTTAAAAAGGCAACCCAATCAAAAAATGGGCAAAAGACCAAAACAGACATCTCTCCAAAGAAGACAGACAGATGGCCAACAAGCACATGAAAAGATGCTCAACATAAGTAATTGTTAGAGAAATGCAAATCAAAACTACAATTAGATATCACCTCACACCAGCCACAATGGCCATCATTAAAAAGTCTACAAATGATAAATGCTAGAGAGGGTGTGGAGAAAAAGGAACTCTCCTACACTGTTGGTGGGAATGTCAATTGGTGGAGCCATGATGGAGGACAGTATGGAGGTTCCTTAAAAAACTAAAAATAGACTTACCATATGATCCAACAATCCCACTCCTGGGCATATACCCAGAGAAAAATATAATCCAAAAAGACAGTATGTACTTGTTTATCTATCTATATCTATATATTAGCTAGCTGAAATTAGAACATTCCCTAACACCATATACAAAAATAAATTCAAATTGGATTAAAGACTTAAATGTAAGACCAGATTGTATAAAACTCCTGGAGGAAAACATAGGCAGAACACTCTTGGACATAAATAGCTAGCTAGCTATCTTAGTATCTGCAAATCTTGAACTCCCAATTTATCCCTGCCCACCCCTTTCCCATTCCCAGTAACCATAAGTTTGTTTTCTATGTCTGTGAGCCTGTTTCTGTTTTGTAAATGAGTTTGTTCTGCTTTTTTTTTAGATTCCACATATAAATGATATCATATGGTATTTTTCTTTCTCTTTCTGGCTCACTTCAGTACAAAAAAAGGCATATGCACCCCAATGTTCATAGCAGCACTATTTACAATAGCCAAGACATGGAAACAATCCAAATGTCCATCAACAGATGACCAGGTAAAGAAGGGGTGTGTGTGTGTATGTGTGTACATATATATATATACACACACACAATGGAATACTACTCAGCCATAAAAAATAAAATGCCATTTGCAGCAACATGAATGGACCTGGAGATCATCATTCTAAGTGAAGTAAGCCAGAAAGAGAAAGAAAAATGCCATCTATTGCTTATATGTGGAATCTAAAAAAAAAAAAGGACACAAATGAACTACTCATTATTTATAACTTAGATGATTGATTTCTTGAATATGTGTAAGTATATTTTACTGTCCTTTATGATTGTATTGCCACATTCTGTTGATTCTTATTTTGTGGTTGGCTTTATTCCTTTGATAACCATGTAAGTTTAAAAAGCTAAAGCTCTAAACTGTTCTTAGAAACAATGAACAGTACATATATATAAGTTTTTTTAAATATGGGCAGTATATTTTATGCAAGTATTTGCATGCAATATATTGTATATGGGCAGTCAAATTGTATCAGTTTTATCTAATAAAACTGAAAAAATGATTTTTAAAAGCAAAAAAAGGCAATGGTAAGTCCTTATTCATCAATGATTACTTTAAGCATAATGGATTAAATTCTCCAAAGACACAAAAATTGTCTGAATGATTTAGAAAACAATATCCAATGATAACTGTCAACAGGAGACTCACTTTAGCTTTAAAGACAGAGACTGAGACTTAAAAGGATGGAAAAACATACTTCAAGCAAATGGTAATGAAGAAAAAAGCAAAGGTAGCCATACTCATATCAGACAAAATAGACATTAAGCTAAAAATGATAAAAAGAGACCAAGAATGACAGTATATAATGATCAAGGGGTCAATCCATCACGCAGATATACCATTTGTAAGTATTTATGCAGCCCCCAACATCAGAACACTTCACTATATAAAGCAAATTAACAGAACTGTAAGGAGAAATAAACAGCAATAAAATAATAGTTTGGGACTTTTAACACTCCAGTGTCAATGGCTAGATCATCCATACAGAGGAAACAGCAAGAAGGAAATAGTGGATGTGAACAATACTGTTGACCAGGTGGATATAACACATAAACAGAGCACTATGTCTGACAACAAAAGGTTACACATTTTTCTCAAGTGCACGCAGAACATTTTCTAGCATAGACCATATGTTAGGCCACAAAATAAGTCTTTGCAAATACATGAAGACTAAAATCACACCAAATATCTTCTCTGACCACAATGGTATGAAACTAGAACTCAGTAACAAAAATGAAAACTTATGACTACCTGGAAATTAACAACAGTCTCCTAAACAACCAGTAGACCAAAGATGAAATTAAATGAGAAATAAAAAAGCATTGAGACAAATGAAAATGGAAACAAAACATACAAACCGACGGGATGCAGCAAAACCGGGTCTCAAGAGGGAAGCTTATATCAATATGTACATACCTCAAGAAAATAGAAAGAGCTCAAATAAATAACCTATCTTTTACACCTCAAAGATCTAGAAAATGAAGAACTAAACTCAAGTTAGCAAAAAAAAGGAAATAATAAAGTTCAGAGAATAGTGAACTAGAGACCAGGAAAACAATAGAAAATATTACAAAACTAAGGACTGGATCTTTGAAAAGATAGACAAAATAGACAAATCTTTAGTGAGACTAACCAAGGGAAAAGAGAGATCCCAAAGTAACAAATTATAAATGAAAAGGGGGACATTGCAACTTATAATATAGAAATACAAAGGATCATAAGAGGCTACTATGACCAACTATATTGCCAACAAGCCAGACAACCTAGAAAAAGTAGATAAATTAGTAGAAACAGAACCTATCATGATTGAATTAGGAAAGAAATGGAAAATCTGGACAGACGAATTATTAGTAAGGCATTGAATCTGTAATTTAAAAAAAAAAAACCTCCCAAAAAGGGAAAGTCCAGGACCAGATAACTTCACTGGTAAACTTTACCAAATATTTAAAAAGAATTAACACCAATCCTTCTCAAACTATCCAAAAATATTGAAGAGGAGAGAACACTTCCAAACTCATTTTATTAGGCCAGTATTATCCTGATACCAAAGCCAGATAAAGACACTACAAGAAAAGAAAATTACAGGCCAATATCCCTGATGAATATTGATGCAAAAATTCTCAACGGAACAGCAAACCAAATTCAACAGCACATTAAAAGGATTATACACCATTACCAACTAGGATTCATCCCTGGGATGCAAGGATAGTTCAACATATGCAAATCAATAAATGTGATAGAGCATATTAATAGAATGAAAGATAAAAATCATAAAATCATCTCAGTAGATGGAGAAAAAGCATGTGACATGATTTAACAACAAAAAAGCTGGAGGCATCACACTTTCTGAATTCAAACTATATCACACAGATATAATAATAACAGTATAGTACTGGCATAAAAACAGACACATAAACCAATGGAACAGAACTGAGAACCCAAAAATAAACCAAAACATACGCTGTGCACTAATATGACAAGAGAGCCAAGAATACTTAATGGAGAAAAGACAGTCTTTTTAATAAATAGCACTGAGAAATCAGACATTCATATGGCAAAGAGTGAAACTGGATCCCTACTTTACATCACTCACAAAAATTAACTCAAAATGGGTTGAGGAATTAAACATAAGACCCAAAACCATAAAACTCCTGGAAGAAAACATAGGAAAAAAGGCTTCTTGACAGGGCTCTTGGCGATGATTTTTTGGATATGATACCTAAAGCACAAGCAACAAAATAAAAAATAAACCAGTGGAACTACAGCAAACTAGAAAGCTTCTGCACAGCAAGAGAAACAATAATAAAATGAAAAGACAAACAAAGCAATGAGAGAAAATATTTGCAAGTCATATCTGCGATGGGGTTAATATTCAAAATATATAAAGGACCTGAATAGACATTTTTCCAAGAATACATACATATGGCCAACAGGTACATGAAAAAGGTAGTTAACATCACTAATCCAAGAAGTGCAAATCAAAACCACAATGAGTTATCACCTCACACCAGTTAGACTGGCTGTCATCAAAAAGACAAGAGATAACAAATGCTGGAGAGGATGTTGAGAGAAGGGAACCCTTGTGCACTGTTGGTGGGAATATAAATTGGTACAGCCACTATGGGAAAGTAAACAGTATAAAAGTTTCTCAAAAAAGTAAACATTAATCTACCATATCACCAGCAATTCCACTCTAGGTATATATCCAAAGGAAACAAATCACTACGTCAAAGAGATAACTGCACTCCTATATTCAATGCAACCTCACTTAACAATAGCCAAAACATGGAAACAACTTAAATCTTCCATTGACAGATGAATGATTAAAGAAAATGTCAGGTGTACCAAAACTAAAGACACTACCAAAAAAGAAAATTACAGGCTGATATCTTTGATGAACATAGATGCAAAAATTCTCAAAATACTAGCAAACTGAATCCAGCAATACATAAAAAAGATACATACACTAAGATCAAACTGGATTCATCCCAGGAACACAAGGATGGTTCAACGTATGCAAATCAAAGAGATACACCACGTTAACAAAAGAAAGGACAAAAATCACATATCATCTCAATAGATGCAGAGAAAAAAACATTTGATAAATTCCAGCATCAATTCATGATAAAAAAAACTCTTACCAAAATGGGTATATAAGGGCCATATCTCAACATAATAAAAGCTATTTATGACAAATCCACGGCCAGCATGATACTCAGTGGTGAAAAACTGAAAGCCTTCCTGCTAAAATCTGGAACAAGACAAGGATGCCCTCTCTCATCACTTCTATTCAACACAGTGCTGGAGGTCCTCACCATAGCAACAGACAAGGAAAAGAAATAAAAGGGATCCAAATCGGCAGAGAAGTGGTAACTGTCAGGATATGCAGATGCCATGATACTGTACATAGAAAACCCTAAAGACTCCACACAGAAGAACTGATAGATGAGCTGATAGATGAATTCAGCAAGGTAGCAGGATACAAGATTAACATACAGAAATCTGTAGCATTTCTTTACACTAACAATGAAATATCAGAAAATTTCTTTTAAAAATCCCTTTTTAAATCACATCAAAAAATTAAATACTTAGGAATAAACCTAAGGAGGTAAGAGACTTATACACAAAGAATTATAAAACATTGATAAAGGAAATTAAAGATGATTTTTAAAATGGAAAGCTATCCCATGCTCTTGGATTGGAGTAATTAATATTGTTAAAATGGCCATACTACCCAAAGCAGTCTACAGATTTAATGTGATCCCTATCAAATTACCAAAGACATTTTTCACAGAATCATAACGAATAATTATAAAATTTGTACGGAAACACAAAAGACCCCAAATACCCAAAACAATCTTGAGAAAGAAGAATGGAGCTGAGGGGACCACACTCCCTGACTTTATACTACAAAGCTACAGCAGTAATCAAAACAGCATGGTATTGGCACAAAAACAGACAAATGGACCAACAGAACAGAACAGAGAGCCCAGAAATGAACCCACACACCTACAGTCAATTAATCCTCCACAGAGGAGGCAAGAATATACAATGGAATAAAGACAGTGTCTTCAGCAAGTGGTGTTGGGAAAACTGGACAGCTGCGTGTAACTCAATGAAGTTAGAACACTCCCTCATAACATACACAAAAATAAACTCAAAACCGCTTATAAGACAAGACACTATAAACCTCCTAAAAGAAAACAGATGAAACGTTCTCCAACATAAATCTTAGCAGTGTTCTCCTAGGGCAGTCTACCAAGGCTATAGAAATAAAAGCAAAAATAAGCAAATGGGACCTAATTAAACTTATAAGCTTTTGCACAGCAAAGGAAACTATAAACAAAATAAAAAGACAACCTATAGAATGGGAGAAAATACTGCAAATGATGCAACTGACAAGAGCTTAATTTCCAGAATATAAAAACAGCTTATACAACTCAATAAGAAAAAAAATTAATAACCCTATCCAAAAATGGGCAGAAGACCTAAGCAAACATTCTTCCAATGAAGACACAAATGGCCAATAGGCACATGAAAAAATGTTCAATACAGTTAATTATTAGAGAAATGCAAATCAAAACTACAATGAGGTATCACCTCACACCAGTCAGAATGGCCGTCATTCAAAAGTCCACAAACGATAAATGCTGGAGTGGGTGTGGAGAAAAGGAAACCCTCCTACACTGCTTGATGGGAATGTAGTTTGGTGCAGCCATTATGGAAAACAGTACGGAGATTCCTCAAAAAACTGAAAATTGACTTACCATATGATCTAGCAATCCCACTCCTGGGCATATATCTGGAGGAAACTCTAATTCAAAAAGATATGTACACCCTGGTGTTCATAGCAGCACTACTTACAATAGCCAAGACATGAAAGCAACCTAAATATCTATCCACAGATGACTGGATAAAGAAGTTGTGAGATAGACAGATAGACAGACAGACACACACACATACATATATATACACACATATAAACACACACAGACACACACAATGGAATACTACTCAGCCATATAAAAAGAATGAAATAATGCTATTTACAGCAACAAGAGTAGATCTGGAGATCATCATACAAAGTGAAGCCAGAAGGAGAAAGAAAAATACCATATGATTCACTATATGTGGAATCCAAAACACACACACACACACACACACACACACACACACACACACACAAATGAACTTATAAAATAGAAACAGACTTACAGACATAGAAGACAAACTTGTGGTTACCAGAGGGGAAAGGAGGACATGGAGGGATAAATCTGGAATTCAGGATTTGCAGATACTAACTACTACATATAAAAATAGATAAACAAGGAGGTCCTACTGTATAGCACAGGGAACTATATTCAATACCTTGTAATAGCCTATAATGAAAAAAATATGAAAAGGAATATATGTATGTATTTATAACTGAATCAGTATGCTGTACACCAGAAATTAACTCAACATCATAAACCAACTATACTTCAATTTAAAAAAAGAGAAAAATGTAGTATCTCTATACAGTGGAATACTACTCAGCCATAAAAGGAAAAGACATCCTGCTATTTGCAACAGTATGAATGGACCTTGAGTGTATTATGCTAAGTGAAATAAGTCAGAGAAAGACACATACTGTTATATCACATATATGTGGAATCTAAAAAAATCAAATTTATAATAAAAGATCAGATCTGTGGTTATTAGAGGCAGGGGTTGGGGAGAATTATGTGAAGGTGATCAAGAACACAGGCTTCCAGTTATAAGTAAATGAGTACTGGCTATGTAGGGTACAGCATGATGACTGTAGTTGGCAATGCTGTATGTTTGAAAGTTGGTAAGAAGAGTAGATACTAAATATTATCATCACAAGGCAAAAAAATTGTAATCATATGAGGTGATGGATGGTAATCATTTCATAGTATATACATATGTCAAGTCATTATGGTGTACTCCTTAAACTTACAGTGTTACATGTCAGTTATCTCTCAAGAAAAAAATAATAATAAGAATTTGCTGTATTCCTATCTGCAGGAATTTGTCTCTCTGCCAGTCTTATGTATTTTATTTCACGACTGACCCTCAAACATTTGGGAAGAGTTCAGTATTAATTCCAGATATTTTCCTTTAATAAAAGAGAGATATTTTCTTCAAAGGGAGACTTTAAGGTTTTGTCCAAAGGCATGATTCTTTGAAGAAACCATATTCCAAAATAATATTAGTGACATAGTAAATTGAATTTCATGATTTTGTGTTTCAGCTTATTCATCTTAGTTTCCTGTCATTTTTATTCTACTTTCCATAAAGTTAGAGATAATCATATGCATTTAATTATAATGTGTAATTAATTCTAACTGTATTGTTATGGACTGTTCGTGTTCCCTCCAAATCTGTATCTTGAAGCCATAACCCTCAGTGTGATGGTATTTGGAGGTGGGGCCTTCGGTAGAATATTAGAGTTGGATTAGGTCATGAGAGTGGGGCCCAAATGACAGGATTAGTGCCCTTATAAAAGAGGATGAGGAGAGAAGAGAGAAGATGGCGGAGTAGAAGGACGCTCGCAGCTCACCCTCTCCCACAAATACACCAAGACCCACATCTACAGACCCACTCAGCCAACCAGAGCACCTGCGGAACTCCGACAGAACATCGCCCTCTTCAAAAGATAAAGATGCCAAAAATCTGGTAGGAGAAAAGGAAAACAGAAAGAACAAAAGGCAAAGCAGAGCGGGATGGGTCCCGCGGGGAAGGAACGGCAGAGGACTGGCGCTCATTAGCTGGGTCTCCCCTCTCCAACTGAGAGGCCAGCGGGCCGAAGGGGGAGCCTCCGAGGCTCGGATCTGTATAGAGCAGCCCCTGACTGACAGAACTAAGTTAAACGGGCACAGAGGGTCCCCCCCTCCCCCGACACCCAGCCTGAGACGTGGGCCGGCAGCGGCGGGCAGGGCCAGGCTGCACAAGCCGGGCGGAGGACGGGGACAGAGGCACTGAGGCAGCCCCGGGGGACTGCAAGGAGCTGCACATCATGGCTGTGGATGTACAGGGCAGAACAACCTGGGCCCTCCATAAAACAGCACGGTTGATGTGCTCTTGGGGGAAGGGTGCATACCCGCATCTCTGAAAACCTGCGGAAAGTTTTCGAGGGAAGAGAGGCGGGGCACAGGCACAGCCGCCATATCCTCCTGCGCTGAGCATCCAGGCGGGGGCGGGGGCGAAACCTGCATCCGCACCAAAGGGCTCAGCAGCCTCAAAGGCCAGACTGAGACTGGCCTGCAGCCCGGGGCAGATAGGATCCTTCCATCCTGGTCCCTCAGAACTTGCTCCACAAAGAAACAAGGAGCTGGGTTTTGGCTTGGAGCAGGGACAGGGCTGTCCCTCGGTCTTCCCCGAGCCCACCCGTGGAGCGCCGACCAGGGCGGAGCGCACAGCCGCACAGAGCAGCGGAGCTACCGGCGGCGGCGCAGGTAGAGCGAGAGCGCCCCCCCCCCCCCCCCCCGCCTTTCGGGCAGGAACACAGCCCCTGACCGCGGTGCTGGGAGGGGGGCACGACCCGCCCTCCTACCCGGCCAGTCTGCAACATCTGACTGCGGCATCCGGAGGGGCAGCGACCCGCCCACCCACAGCAGAGAGCTGCACCTGACCCAGTGTTAGGAGGAGGCGCGATCTGCTTGTCGACAGGTGCTGGGAGCAGCACAGAAGAGGGCGCCAACGGAGGGCCTCTGGAAACAGCAAGCTGAGCTTCCAAAACAGGAGGAAGACAGAAAGACTTCACATTAAAAGCACACAGACTCCAGGAGAACACCGACCTCCCCCCCCCCCTTTTTTTTAAATCTTTTTCTACCTGTTCTATTTCCTATTACCCTCTTAATTTTTACTTCTTAATTCATTTCTATTTCTCTTGGGTTTTGATGTCCTGTTATTGATTAGACACAGGTTTCAAATACATCTTTTCATCTTTTCCCCCCTTTTTTAAAGGTTTTAAAAGGACGTCTCAACCCAATTGATACTCTGCTTCAACTCGCTCTATTATTCATTATACACTGTTTTCAAACCTTCTTTCTCCCTTCTTTTAAAATTCTTTCTCTCTCTCTCTTATTTTTTCTTTTTTTCCTAAGTCTTATTCCTAAATAGGCATCAGATAGATAAAATCCTTAAGGACCAAATAGATAACTGATACTCCATAAACCACAGTGCCAGAGAGGTATGAGCAAGATGAAGAAGCAGAAAAACCTTTCCCAATTAAAAGAACAAGAGAAATCCCCTGAAAGAAAGATCAATGAAATAGATTATCGATAGCCTACTAGATCAAGATTTCAAAAAAGGAGTGATCGAATTGCTGAAGGAATTAAAAGAGATAGTGTTTAGAGATATAAAATATGTCAAAAATGAAATTGAAGCTATAAAGAAGAGCCAAGTAGAATGGGTAAACTCATTGACAGAGATGAGGAATGATCTAATAGCTGTGCAAAGCCGACTAGATAATGCAGAGGAACGAATAAGTGATCTAGAAGACAGGGCAATAGAAAGCACCCATTCAGAAGAACTACAAGAGAAGCAAATAAAAAATAATGAAAATAGCATAAGGGACCTATGGGATAATACAAAGCATCCCAATCTTCGCATAATAGGGGTCCCAGAAGGGGAAGAAAGATAAAAGGGGATTGAAAAGGTTTTTGAAGAAATCATGACTGAAAACTTCCCAAACTTAAAGAAGGAATCAGATATCCAAGTACAGGAAGCTGAGAGGGTCCAAACAGGAAGAACCCAAATAGACCCACACGAAGACATATCATAATCAAGATGGCCAGAGTCAAGGATAAAGAAATGATTCTAAAGGCAGCAAGAGAAAAGCAAAGAGTAAGTTACAAGGGAACCCCCATAAGGCTCTCAGCTGATTTCTCTACACAAACACTACAGGCCAGAAGTGAGTGGCAAGATATATTCAAAGCCCTGAATGAAAAAAAGATGCAGCCTAGGATACTTTATCCAGCAAGGCTATCCTTGAGGATAGAAGGAGAAATAAAGAATTTCACAGACAAGAAAAAGCTGCAGGAGTTTAGCAACACTAAACTCATGCTAAAAGAAATATTGAAAAGTCTACTCTAAATAGAAAAGCAGCAGGATGCTACAGAAATGAGAAATTCACAACTGGAAAGGTGATAACTAATGAATTACAAACAAAATAAAAAAGAAATTATAAAAGAAGACATACAAATCACTGAGAGTAGGAGAGGGAGGCAGGGAAATATAGAATATTTTTTTTCTTTCTTTTTATAAATTTTTTAATGGTAGGATGGGTTTGACATCATGTTACTATCAGTTTAATAAAAACAGTTATAGTAATGGGCTAATAGATTTACGAAAAAGGGTAACCACAAGCCAAAAACTTACAAGGGAGTCACAAAAATTAAATAAAATCCATGATAATACAAAGGAAAATTACCAAACCACAAAAGGAAGAAGAAAGGAACAAAGAGGATATACCAATTCAACTGCAAAGATAAGTTCAAAATGGCAATAAAGACACATCTAGCATTAATTACTGTAAATGTTAATGGACTAAATGCTCCAGTCAAAAGACATAGAGTGGCAGACTGGATAATAAAGCAAGAACTTTCAATATGCTGCATACAAGAGACCCACTTTAGGGAGAAGGACACATATAGATTGAGAGTGAAAGGATGGAAAAGGATATTCCATGCAAATGGAAAAGCCAAAAAAGCAGGTGTTGCAGTACTGATTTCAGACAAAATAGACTTTAAAACAAAGGCCATAAAGATAAAGAAGGACATTTTATAATGATTATAGGAGTGATACAAGATGAGGATATTACACTCATTAATATATATGCACCCAATATAGGAGCACCTAAGTACATAGAACAATTACTAACAGAGATAAAGGGGGATATTGATGGGAATACAATCATAGTTGGAGATTTTAACACTGCATTAACATCACTAGACAGATCTTCCAGACAGAAAATAAACAAGGCAACAGAGAAATTAAATAATACAATAGAAAAACTAGATTTGGTGGGTATTTTCAGGGCATTACACCCCCCAAAAATAGGATATACTTTCTTTTCAAGTGCACATGGAACATTTTCCAGGATCAATCACGTACTTGGGCACAAAAGAAACCTCAACAATTTTAAGAAGATAGAAATTATCTCAAGCATCTTTACTGACCACAATGCCATGAAACTGGAAATCAACAACAGAGAAACAAAGGAGAAAAAAAGGAAAGCACGGAGATTAAACAATATGTTATTGAAAAAACAATGGGTCAATGAGGAAATCAAAGCTGAAATTAAAAAATACCTTGAGACAAATGACAATGAAAGCACAACCACTCAAAATCTATGGGACACAGCAAAGGTAGTGCTAAGAGGGAAGTTTATAGTGATACAGGCTTTCCTCAAAAAAGAAGAACAATCTCAAATAAACAATTTAACCCACCACCTGAATGAATTAGAAAAAGAAGAACAAAAAGCCCCAAAAATCAGCAGAAGGAAGGAAATAATAAAGATCAGAGAGGAATTAAATACAATAGAGATTAACAAGACCATAGAAAAAATCAACCAAACCAAAAGCTGGTTTTTTGAAAAAGTAAATAAAATCGACAAACCTCTGGCCAAACTCACAAAGAAGAAAAAAAAGCACAAATTAGCAAAATAAGAAGGGAAAATGGAGAAATTACAACAAATAAAATAGAAATACAGAATATCATACGAGAAAATTATGAAAAACTATATGGAACCAAACTGGATAACCTAGAGGAGATGGACAAGTTTCTGGAAACATACTGTCCACCAAAACTGAATCAAGAAGAATCTGAACACTTGAACAATCCAATCACTAGAAAGGAAATAGAAATAGCAATTAAAAACCTCCCTACAAATAAAAGTCCAGGACCGGACGGCTTCACCGGGGAATTCTACCAAACATACAAAGAAGAACTCATACCAGTCCTTCTCAAACTGTTCCAGACGACTGAAAAGGAGGGGATACTCCCAAACTCATTCTATGAAGCCACCATCACCCTGATACCAAAACCAGGCAAAGACACTACCAAAAAAGAGAATTATAGGCCAATATCACTGATGAACATAGACGCCAAAATCCTCACCAAAATATTAGCAAATAGAATCCAACAACACTTAAAAAAGATTATACATCATGACCAAATGGGGTTCATCCCAGGGACACAAGGGTGGTTCAACATATGCAAATCAATCAATGTAATACATCACATCAACAAGAGAAAGGACAAAAACCACATGATCATCTCAATCGATGCAGAAAAAGCATTTGATAAAATTCAACACCCATTTATGATAAAAACTCTCGCCAAAGTGGGTATAGAGGGAACATATCTCAACATAATAAAAGCAATATATGACAAACCTACAGCCAGCATATACTCAACGGTGAAAAACTCAAAAGCTTCCCACTAAAATCTGGGACAAGACAAGGATGCCCACTATCACCACTCCTATTCAACATAGTCCTGGAAGTCCTGGCCACAGCAGTCAGGCAAGAGAGAGAAATAAAAGGGATCCAAATTGGAAAAGAAGAGGTAAAAGTGTCACTATATGCCGACGACATGTTACTATATATAGAAAACCCTAAAAGGTCCACACAAAAACTACTAGAGCTGATTGAAGAATTCAGCAAGGTAGCAGGTTACAAGATTAACGTTCAAAAACCAGTTGCATTTCTTTACACTAACGATGAATCAACAGAAAAAGAAAGTAAAGAAACAATCCCCTTTAAAATAGCACCCAAAGTAATAAAATATCTGGGAATAAATCTAACCAAGGAGGTGAAAGAATTATACACAGAAAACTATAAACCATTGATGAAGGAAATTAAAGAAGACTTTAAAAAATGGAAAGATATCCCATGCTCTTGGATTGGAAGAATCAATATTGTTAAAATGGTCACACTGCCCAAGGCAATCTACAGGTTTAACACAATCACTATCAAATCACCCAGGACATATTTCACAGAACTAGAACAAATCATAATAAAATTTATGTGGAACCATCAAAGACCTAGAATTGCCAAAGCATTACTGAAGAGAAAGAAAGAGGCTGGAGGAATAACTCTCCCAGACTTCAGACAATACTATAGAGCTACAGTCATCAAGACAGCATGGTATTGGTACCAAAACAGACATATAGACCAATGGAACAGAATAGAGAGCCCAGAAATGAACCCACAAACTTTTGGTCAACTCATCTTCGACAAAGGAGGCAAGAATATACAATGGAATAAAGACAGTCTCTTCAGCAAATGGTGTTGGGAAAACTGGACAGCAGCATGTAAAACAATGAAGCTAGAATACTCCCTTACACCATATACAAAAATCAACTCAAGATGGATCAAAGACTTAAACATAAGACAAGATACAATAAACCTCCTAGAGGAAAACATAAGCAAAACATTATCTGACATACATTTCAAAAATTTTCTCCTAGTAGAAATAAAGGCAAGAATAAACAAATGGGACCTAATGAAACTTACAAGCCTCTGCACAGCAAAGGAAACCGTAAGTAAAACAAGACAACCTACGGAATGGGAGAAAATTTTTGCAAATAAAACCGACAAAGGCTTGATCTCCAGAATATATAAGCAGCTCATACGACTCAATAAGAAAAAAATAAACAACCCAATCCAAAAATGGGCAGAAGACCTAAACAAGCAATTCTCCAAGGAAGACATACAAATGATCAAAAGGCACATGAAAAAATGCTCAATATCACTAATTATCAGAGAAATGCAAATCAAAACTACAATGAGGTATCACCTCACACCAGTCAGAATGGCCGTCATTCAAAATTTCACAAATGACAAATGCTGGAGAGGCTGTGGAGAAAGGGGAACCCTCCTACACTGCTGGTGGGAATGCAGTTTGGTGCAGCCACTGTGGAAAACAGTGTGGAGATTCCTCAAAAGACTAGGAATAGACTTACCATATGATCCAGGAATCCCACTCCTGGGCATATATCCAGAAGGAACCCTACTTCAGGATGACACCTGCACCCCAGTGTTCATAGCAGCACTATTTACAATAGCCAAAACATGGAAACAGCCTAAATGTCCATCAACAGGTGACTGGATAAAGAAGAGGTGGTATATTTATACAATGGAATACTACTCAGCCATAAAAACCGACAACATAATGCCATTTGCAGCAACATGGATGCTCCTGGAGAATGTCATTCTAACCAAAGTAAGCCAGAAGGAGAAAGAAAAATACCATATGAGATCGCTCTTATGTGGAATCTAAAAAACAAACAAACAAACAAACAAAAACAAAGTGTAAATACAGGACAGAAATAGACTTATAGTCAGAGAATACAGACTTGTGGTTGCCAGGGGTGTGGAGGGTGGGAAGGGATAGACTGGGATTTCAAAATTGTAGAATAGATAAACAAGATTATACTGTATAGCACAGGGAAATATACACAAAACGTTATGGTAGCTCACAGAGAAAGAAATGTGACAATGAGTATGTATATGTCCATGTATGACTGAAAAATTGTGCTGAACACTGGAATTTGACACAACATTGTAAAATGGTTATCAATCAATAAAAAATGTTTAAAAAAAAAAAAAAAAAGGATGAGGCAGGAGATCTCTGTCTCCACCATGTGAGGATACATCAAGAAGGCAACCAGCCAGGAAGAGCGTTCTCACCAGAACTCAACCGTGCTGGCACCCTGACCTAGGACTTCCCGAGCTCCTGGACTCTGAGAAACAAAAGTTTGCTATTTAAGCCACCCAGTCTAGGGCATTTTGTTATAGCAATCCACAGCCAACTAAAACATGTTTAATAACTGGTCCTGGTGGGATTTTAAACATTGCAAAATAAAATTAAAACACGATTTGTAAGATTGGATAATATTGGCCTTGTTTAACTCATATATTTCATGCAAAGGAAAAATTGTGGCTTCACATAAAACTATTTCAGTTCTTTCCGCATTTAAGAATTAACTTAAAAAAGAATTAACTAGGATGCAACAATGCCTTAGAAAAACCAGTATGTATATAATACAGAGTTGTCTACCGGGGATAATCCAAAACTCACTGTCTGCCTTCAGAACATCAGAAAGGAATTTATGCGCTACTACAAACTAGAGAAGCAATTTCACACCCTTGTCCTTTGAGCCCAGGTGGAAACAGGATTTTAACCTAATGAGTTTCCAGAATCTTAAATGCGTTGTGTCCAGTTCAGGTGGGTTTGTGGGTAACCTGTTCTCCACTGGGGAGTTTCCACTGTCAAGTTGGTCCACCAGAGCACCCGAAATTTGCCTTTCTGAACAAACGGCAGGAAATGTTTAGACTGAGCCCCTGCTCTTCCTCAGTGGGCCGCCGGAGCCCCCAGGCCCAGCATGGACGTCCAGAAGCACCTGGTGCCCACCCCGCGCCCAGGCACGGCCGCCCTTCCTGAGAGCAAGGCTTCTTCCCTGGACAGACTTTGCTGTGACTCCCTCCCCAACCACCACCCGAACCCACTATCCATGTCATAGTGTCTGGATTTGTAAACTTAATATATGTGCTTATCAGTGTCATTCAGAAACTGCATCTCGGAAAAGCCCCAGATTACTGAAGAGGCAAAAGCTTCTTGTGCTGAGTTAGGGCGAGCATTCACACGAGGCGGGGCACTTAGGGCAGTATCCACGTGAGCTTCACTCTGTGTTCCTGTAAGTTTTACTTTGTAACTTCATGTTTGCATTAGAAAATGTGTTGACAACTATGAAAAAGAAACAGTTTGAGTTTTAACAAGGAAACTGTGAACTGGCAATACTGGTTATACTTTGTCCTCTAACACTATTTCTGAATTTTGAAATTGCCTTTTCAAGATCTCCTCAGAAAGATAACAGGCTCCCTCTAGCGGGAAGTGAACATTATAACTGAATTATTTACTCCCAAACTGAAACTTCATAGTTGCACTTTGAAAGGAAAGGGACTCCTGCCTCTTACAGGGTGGTTTCCCTAACACTTATTTATTTTTTCTCTTTCAATTTTAGAAAAGAAATTAATACTGATTATTAACAAATGTCTATAGGACTGTCATGGTTGAGAGTCATGTTAACAACGTGAACTTCTCTTATGTAAGCAGAGAAGTGAGGTTACCAGTAGAAGCCTAGACATGAACTGAAGCCAACTTGTTAGGAAAAAATAAATATTTATAGATTTATGTTATTTATAAATATATAAACTCTAATAATATAACTTCACTCCAAAGCCTTAATTTTGATAATTAGGTAATTTAAAGGATTGTCTCATCTCTTGCCCTCAGTTTTACACTATTTAGTGTCTTGCTCAAGATTACACATTTGGAAGCCTGCTTTTTGACCTTTGAGTTCTGATTAATTTTACAGCAAGTAAGCCTTGCTCACTTTGGCCTTTCTTACCCTATAAGAGAAAGATGACCCAAATCCCATGCTTTTTTTTTTTTTTTAAGTAATTAGCTTTCTGCCTCATATCATTTATACTTGAAATAAAAACTGCATTTTTATAGAGACTATTCACATATAAAAATGTTAATTCTAAATCATCAAGAAAAGTTAAAACTGCACCCATGCAAGGAAGTAAGTAACATATTACAGAAATGGGTTTCGGTTTTACCATTGGTAAAGAAAAAAAAGAAAGAACTTGATGAAATTTAATACTGAGAGTAACGTACGTCCCAAACTGGTAAATAACCAGTAACCAACACCAGGAAGAGTGGTTATAGCCAGTTATGGGAACTTTCAGTTTTAAAATAGCGTATCATACATTTTACCTACCCCACATTTTATACATCTTCTATCAAAGTGTGTGCTTCATTGCTTTTTGGCAAGAAGTTTTTCTTTATTTTTTATTGAAGTATAGCTGATGTACAGTATTATGTAAGTCACAGGCGTACCATAATGAAAAAGTGTGACGAGGCATATATGTGCATACAGGTACAACTGAGGCACGGTGCTGCTCACCGGAAATTGATACAGCGTTGTAAACTGCACTGCAATAGATGTTACTTCCTCAAGAAATAGGGAAATACAATAATATGTTACTAAAAAAATTAAGTAAGCTTTTTGGCAACTACTGATGGTCATTCTACACTGGAGGAAGGTTGGCTCTCACTAAATTTTTGTTTTCTTATTTTCCTGCAGCAAATCATATGCTTAGTTTTGGAACACTGGTCAGTACTTCCAATACCTACGATGGATCTGGCGTTGTGACTGTGGAAACGGACCATCCCCTCCTCTGGACCATGGCCATCAAAACCTGACCCATGGACTGACGTCCACAGCAGTGCCTCTGACTTACCTCGCTTGCCAACAACTTCATGCCCAACAAGAGCAGCTCACCCTGACCGGAGGGGTCTAAACCTGTCCACGGGAAGCCCGCTAGTTTTAAAGATATCAGTGTTTAGATAATCCAGGTAACATTATCAATGACGCATCTCAACTTCACAGTGAGGGGGGACATCATTATTTAAGAAAGGAAATAAGCTCTGTTACATTCAGTTGGAAAGCGAATGTGGGTCATTCCACTCTAAAATTCAGTACTGATTACTTATGTGACTAATCATTCCATTTATCCTAGAAAATTGTTTTTACTTTTGAAGCTGAGGAAACTCTGTTGAGGCTTCTTCGTGTCCAGCACGTAAACCTCCTCCTGTTCATCCTTAAATGCTTAACACCAAACGCTACATCTGTCTAATAATTCTGAATCCCTCTGCATGATATTTATGTCCTTTCACTGAAAGAAAAACAAAAATTCCTTCCAGCTTGGGATGTTAGAACTGCACTGTTTCATTCCGGCCTTAACTGTCTATGGTATTAGCTTTCAAAACTAAATTAAAAATCATTGGCCTGATTATTAAATTTTAAAACAGGTAGTTCCGTGAGCTGTAAGTGAAAAGATAAATGGCATGAAAGACAAATGACAGTTCAGAAGCCCTGCTGACGCCTTCACCCCAGACTCAGCTGCTGCAGGGAGTGTGTCCTGCTTTCGGGGGTGACAGGGCCAAATGGCCTTCGTCACCACTGCAACGCAGGCTGAAAATGTTGGGCATAAGAAACTTAAGCATAAAAACTGAATCATTTCTGACATACCTCAGACTGCAAAAAGCACTGGTTCGTAGACCACATTTATTCAGGTGACCAGCAAATGAGTCTGACAATCTGTGGGGACACGTGGGCACTAAGAAGCCTGGCTCTGACTGCCTGCTACCCTCCTAAATTCCCTGAACCCCCCTCCTTAGCCAGAAAATAGAAGGGGCCGGACTGGCGGGGCCTGGTCCTCCCTCCCACACTTAGATTCCAGATGCTGACGCTGGGCGGTCAGTAGGCGGATGACACGCAGTCACTGACTCACTGGGCTGGACCACTGGGGCATCGCAGGGTAGCCACGCTTCCTTTATGATGAGACCCTCTTCTATCTCCTTACCCTTTTTCTGTCCCATTTACCAAACCAAATGTTTCCATAGAAACCATGACACAAGGAGAAGCTGCCCAGCGGGTTTAATGTACCCGCAAAGCCAGTGCTGCTGTGAGGAAAGGGACCAGCAGCTCCTTCGCCCGGTGCTCCAGGAGTGAGGGCTGCACCGGACGTGGAGAAGGAGGGGGGATCAGCGGAAGCAGCGTGCAGTTGCACATACTTAATCATTAGAGATCACTTTTAATTATTTATGCAAATACATGTGAAACTGAATCCAGATGTCAAATAAAAATATTTAGTTATTAATGTGCCTGTCTCTGAGCAGTTTTTAAGAAAGTAGTCCATTTTCTCACCTGTATTTTATCATGACCAGTCTTTCATAATCAATGTATCTGTATCCAAAAAAGGAAGATCTGCCCAAAGGATGGTTAACAGCTATGGTCCTTCACTGCACTGATTCTGGAGGGCAACCTAGTGTTGTTATTAAGACTTTCTCTAGTCGCCATGGAAGGTACTTCTAGAGCGCGTGAGCCACGTGTTTACACTTAATCTCTCTGGACCTGGTAGCACCTGCCTAGCTTGTAGGACTTAGAAAGGAAGGACAAAGCAGATTGCTTTCCATGATCTTCCTGTGCGGGAGAAAAAAGAACCAACAGAGGGAAGGAACTGCCCTAGCAAAGCAAGTGAAGAAAACCGGTGGAGGAAGAACCCTGCGGAGGCGAGAGAAGGGCCAGGGCACAGGGGAGAGTCCTGATCACACCGTCGGTGCTGTGGGGCGAGGCCCGCGTCCAGGCCCTTCTGCCTCTTGTCAGCCAGATGCAGAGCCCGGAGCTTCTGTCCCCACGCCGCCCCCTTCCCCCGCAGCAGAAGCAGCCTATAAAGAAGACAGCAGACAGCTCAGCCAAGCACTGGCTCCTTCACTGACTCATTTGACTCAGAACCTCCGAGAAAAGAACTCCAGACCTCCAGACACTACCTGCCCCGGAGGCAGCTGGCAAGGAGGGGAGGGGCAGCGGCGGGGCGCGGCGCTCCCGGCACCTGTTAGTACTTTCTGGGACACGTGCAGGCTCAGGTTCCGCTCTTCTCTCTTCATCCCTAGAGCTGTATTCACAACACACGAAATATGGAAAGAAATACGTCCCCTGGCTTAAGATTCTACTACAAAACAATCATGTCCCGTTTACCCTGAAAATCTTACCAGTGTTAATAAGCAGACACTTGGCAAGAAGGACAGAGTGTGCGGACGCTGAGTGGGCACCCGAGCACTGAGATCTATCCCAGCCCACCGCCTGCGTGTCACGCAGAAGCCCCTGGAGGCCGCAGAAGGGCTCCCCTGCACCTCGGGCTCCTCCCGCGGTCCCGCCAGGCTACTGCGGAACTAGGTGCCTGCCCCCTTTCTATCCCTGGAAACTACCCGAGTGCAGTTTTCCTCTATGTGCTTCCTCGCCACATCGTTTCAACAAGTATCCACTTTGTTTCCATCCTAACATGAGTGTGCAAGCATGGATGTCAGGGGCCCCCGGGGAACTCTCAGCGCCCTGGGCAGCCCCTCTGGGCGCCCCTGGTTCAGTCCAGAGCCTGACCTCCCACCTGCAGCCCTGGAAACTGGAAGCTGGGCCCATCAGGAAAGCGGCCCGTGCTCCTTGGCCCTTCTGACTTCCATCCTTCTTTTCATGGGTGGGGTTTGTAGCTTTTAAACCTAGCAGTGGTCGCCCTCAATGGCATCTGGCTGCCTGAGTCACCGAGGGGTGAAAACACACTGCGATCACTCCTCTCTTCTGGCAGCTGGGAAAACCTGGAAGGGGCTGCAGCCACGGAACCCCTGGTTGGAGCCACAAGTGACTGAAATGTGAGTTTTGTGTGCAGTCCAGGGAATTGGGCCACCCTCCCAGACACAGGGCGGGCTGACTAACACATCTACATTTGATCGATTTTTGAGAAGCAGTTTTCTCTTGGCATGGGAACTAGGGCCCTGTCACTAGTCCCAGGGGATCAGTCGGAGCACAGAGAAGGCGGCCGTGACAGTCTGGCCGCTCATGAAGGCAGCTGCTCACGCTTTCCTGTCGTGCTTCCGGACGTGTGGGGAGCCCCAAAGGCAGGCCTTGCCGACTACTCCTGCCCAAATTCATGTCTTCCAAAGCTTTATCTGAGTAACCAAAATAAAGCAGTACACGGATCTGACGTGACTAAGACTGATGCTACACGCCAAGTCCATAAGCAGCACGAAACCATCCTCTCCCCTGAGGCTCTGTGATTATCCAAGGAGTATGGTCTGAATTGTGACCTGCAAACTATATTGACCACGAACCGCAAGAAATACAGTCTGTCTTGTGACCTGGTCTACATACACGTGTGCAGTGTATTCTAATAATTTCATTCTAAACTGAAAAAACCTCCAAATCTACATTAGCTTGAAAAAAAAAAAATACACCAAAGGGTAAAGTAAAATGCACAGAGGGAGTTTTTAAGATGTGTGTGTGTGGCTGTGCGCATGCCTGGGCTCCACAGTGGACATACAGGCCTTTCCTAAGCTGAGGACAACGTGGTTGTCATTCCCCACTCCGTCTTTACCACTTGTTAGTGTTTATTCTCATACATGTGCTGAGAGGAATAACCCACCAATGTCAGCAGGCTGAATGTGATTTGGGAATAATAAAACCATTTAACTTCATTAGGAGTGAGGAAGAGAGCTAGATTATTTAAGTTATGTCTAAAACATTCTACTCAATAAAATAAATGATGCCAGTACCTGGGGAAGATTAAAATTGAAACCACAAGGTCAAGTTATTCCCAGGGAGTCAATATATACAGAATGGAAAATTTCTGGCTCATACAGCCAGGTCCCCCCTTCCCTGCCCACAGCAGACTTCACTTATCAATCATACTTTTCTCTTCTGATGAGCCCCAGTCTGAGCCTCATTTCAAAACAGTCCTGCAGGCAGCCGTGATCAATTACTCCGTCCTGGCCGGGCACCCCTGGGGGCGCAGCGCTAACGCGCCATCTTAACCACTGTGCACAAAACACCTACGGTTACAACCTGGGAAAGAGGTCACGGCGACACCATTCTCCTTGGTAACGGATAGGTAAACAGATCCAAGGACTTGTTCCCCGTGAACATGATTCCACCTCTGAAAGCAAGGGCTTTGTGCAGGACACGGCAAAAGAAAAAGAAAAAACTAAGGCCATCCCTGCAAATGACTTGAAAAGCATCAGCAGAGCCCTGAGATCACCCATAGCTAAGAAATGTGAAATTTCTCATGAGACCTACAGCTGGTCCCTGAGAACCAAGAAATCAGAGATATATTACTGTGTTAGTCCACAGGTTGAAAAGAGGTTTTAATAGTAAAAGGAATTGATACAAGATTACAAATCATATCGTAAATATTTAGTTCCTTTAAAAATAACTTTTCACCCTTAAGACTAGTGAATATCTTAGTAGCCAGTTGTTTTTGAACAATAAACATGGGAAATGAGGGGTATAAAAATTCTGCAGGACCTGAGCAGAGTCCCATCTGAATGGCAAAATTAATTTTGTGCTTAAGTTTCTTAACATTGTGAATCCTCTGCTAGACTCTAAACCCTGGGGAGTCTGTGTTTGGACCTTGTGTTTCTTACCTTCTGACTTGGAGGAGGGTCTTGTCTGCAGCAGATGTGCCAGAAATATTTGTGTGGTACCCCTGGTGCATGAACTAACCTCCCTGCTTAGACCCAAGCCCCAGGAATATAATGCCTGCCTTCCCAAGCCCTGAAAACTATTTACTCTTTTGCTTCCTTGATCCCTAACTATCCAAGATTGAAGCAGATGCTAAAGTTTCTCTTGAACTGGTTCCTCAGTCCTAAGGTTAAGCGCCCTAATTGTAGATGGGACAGGCCTGATTACGTACTGGCCCCCTCACGTTATCTGAAGGGGGAAAGCGTGTCCGCAGCACCAAGGCTGGGCTTACAGACATCACCCAAGGCAAAACACAGCCAATAACAAAGGAGAACCAAAAGGCCAGGGAATCTGAAATGGACAAATAAAGGAAATGAAAGCCATGGGACAGGACAGGTCATGACAGAGGTTTGGGAGACTGGATTGGACCAGAAGAATCAAGGTCAAAACAAACACAAAGAGCACTTTTAGTTGGCCTGACTCGCCAAGAAGAAAAAAAAAGAAGAAATTAGAACAAAGAAAATTTTGGAGTTGGAAATCCTGTAGTGGAGCTGTTCCAGGCTTTGGAGGTTCCAGGAATGCCCTTGGCTGTCATGAGTTAAGACTACAGACAAGAATACGTGTTATTTTTCAAATCCTTAGAGACCATGGCATTCAGTTCTGATATTTTCTTTGCTGTGTTCACCTCCACTTGTTCCACAAGTTAAATCCTTAACATGCATATGAAATTGGCCTGGGGAGGCTAAAACCATTAAAAAAAAAAAAAAAAAAAAAAGGGTGTCACCTTCAACAGCATCACCCACATGAAACTGCATTATTTGTGATTTTGATTTCGCCTTCTCTATTAATAAATAGCATTGTTAAGTTTTATAAAATCAATAATGCCACAAAATAATTCGTTTTTATAAAAAAAAAAAACACCTATCTTATCCAAGAAACTTATCCTTTTTTATTGGAGTGTAGTCAGTTTACAATGTTGCGTTCATCAAAAACTTATCTTCATATTACTTTAGTAACATAGATGGTTACTCGGCAAATATCTATAGAACGCATGAATAAGCATTCTATAGACTATTAAGACATTCTACTCAGCTTACAGAAATCCCCAAGCTTTGTCCCACCTGCTGGTTGACTCCAGTAATTTTAGCATCGGTTATAAAACCAGTGATTAAAAACAACCATCTCAAAAATAGTGAGGCTTTCAATACAATGTCCATGGGACCAAATACAGGAAGGCCGCAGAGTAAGGGAGTCTTTAGAATAAAAAAGAGGTTTTACTTTTTTGTACTATGGGGAAATAGTAAGTGTCCATCAATTCTCTTTCAGCTGTATCAACTTCATTAATTTAAGAAATACTTTTCACTCTACGTTTCATTCCCTATTCATGAAAACAATTTCCTAGGCCCCCAGGGTCTACACATTGTTCTTTTATTTGCCCTCCTTAAAATTCAGGGACGCCCACATGAATAATGCGATAGGGAGAAATGGTGCAGAAAGTTGCTGGGGTCGCTTTCACTCCGTGAATTTATTATGCGTAGTTTAAAGCTGACCTTTTAATCCAAGTTTTTATTCAATTCCATTGCAAGGAATTCAGCAACATGGTCAGAGTGAGTATCTGTATGCCAGTGGCACTAACAATGAGCTTCATGAGAAAAAGGCACAGATTAAATTGTGCCGAAGCCAATATATTCTTTTTTAAGGCCAAATGGAAGTAAGATAGAGGTTTTTTTAGGAAGAAAGTTTTCTATGAGAAAAAAAACTTGCCCTAAATTTTAAAAAATTCATATGCAAATTGTTTTCATAATTTCTTCTCTAGCTGAGATGTTGCTTGGAATTGTGTTTCTGTATAAATATATACAAGGGGTTAGGCACATCCATGCTACTGTGAGTCTCTCCCGTTTCCCAGAACAAATAACTTTCCAGAAGTTGCTCTAAGGCTGCTTCTCCTTTCTCTTGGGGAGGTGTGTGATTTCTAAGAGCTGAACTCCACAGCACAGAAATCAAGTAAATAATATCCAAGTCAAGAAGGCAAGGATGAATGGACTGATCGCAAAAAATTAAGAGTTGCAGAAGCCCCCAGTTACCAGAGTTTCCACTTACTCATAGTCTCACCTAAGCGTTCCTACTCGAAACATATCAGGACCTTGTACAGACTTTATAGGAGGCACATTTCAACTTAATATAAAAAAGAATCCTCTAACAATTTTGCCATCCAGCAGCCACAGAGCAGACTCACTCCCTCACGTGGCAAGCTTCCTGGTGTTCAATCCGAAGTCGGACTAACACTTGTGCGATCCGGCCTCTGAATTAACTTCCAAGATTCTCTATTGAGTAGCTCCCCAAGAAATCCAATATTTTATTCCCATGGGAAGTCTGAGGGTGAGCTATGCCGCCTTCTGGATGTGTGCTGCTTAGCTGGGAGCATCAGAAGCAGTCTTGACTTTGTATTTCTTACAAACGTGTTCTTATGGCCTCATTGAAAATTTACTGCTGTTGTGTCTGCTAATCAGGTTTCCAGGTTGAAGATTTATGGCTGGTGAGGCGTTTGGCCTGTGTAAGAACGCAGATGGAGGAATTTAGAGGAAAATGAGCTTCCCTGGTTCAGCGAGAGCTTCTGAGTCCCAGGCTGGAGACTAACCCTGTGCTGTTTCATTGTAACAATGAGTCAGCTTTCAACAAAGCAGGAAGTCCAGATAAATAGGATATTCCAAGTTGACATACTGTTGTCCTTAAACACGAATTTGAGTGCCTACTGCAAGGCAGACACCAGCACAATGATGCCATCACAGGGGTACGTTATAATTAAATGAATAGGAGGCAAGAGAGAGAGGAAGGGAGAGGAAAGAGAGAGGGAAGGAAAAAATAAAAGGCACATGGAAATGAGACAAAAAAGACTGCAAAATGAGGCAGAAAATAGGACGTTCACCTTGGATGAAGAAGATGGGGAAAAAAAGAAAAGAAGAGAAAGAGAGGAAAGTTTGCTCCCCTTTCTAACCCATTCTGAATGCTAGTGAGCACAGCCTTCAAATATTAACACAAGAGTTAACATAGCGTTAGAAGACGGACGTTTATGTATCCAGTAAAAAGAAAGACGTTTGTGAGAAGTTCATGTTAATAGGTTAATGTCAAGAGCAAAAAGGACACAATGCACATGAACAATCTGATCACAGCTATGTAAATATCAGACAATACCGGAAGAGAAATATTTAAATTTTTTACCATGGTTAGCTCTGAATAATGAAATTGTAGGTAGCTTTTTCTTATATCTACTTCTGTCTTTTTCTATATTTTTTAAGAAAATAAGTAGCATGTACAATAACATTCTACTTTTTGAAATATAATAGTATTATTCAAGTAATATAATAGTATTATTCAAGTTAAAATATTTAAAATCCCTATATGTAAGAAAAAATAAGTGATCACACTTTAATAAAAACATTTTCTAACATTGCAAAGACATTCACGTCAACAGGCCCAGAGAAACTCACAGAGGCAGGTGCAGTCAGATTCTCAAAGACACTAGTAAACAGCACAGACAGATTAACCCCAGGAAGACAGACGGACAAAGAGGGCAAGGACTGACATGTCCACACAGGATGTCCACCGGCATGCAGACCCACACTGTCTGATTCAGTCTGTATTTTCTCAGGCACTGAGAGACGGCATGATTTCATCACTCCAAAACACAGTATGTTATTCTTTTTTAGAAATGAAATTTCAGCATCTCATTCAATCATATATTCATTCAGCAAACATTACTGACCATCTCCTCCTTAAATTCCATTTCAATTATTGTAATCATACCCTTGCTTATAGCCTCAACTCTCTTGCTCACTTGGCAAAGCCAAAACTCTAATAATTTTACTTATTTTGGGGGGGGGGGGGAATTAGGTTTCCTTACTCATTTTTAGAAGAGGTACTGGGAATTGAACCCTGGACCTCATGCATGCTAAGCATGCGCTCTACCACTTGAGCTATACCCTCCCCCTACAAAACTCTATTTATATCTAACTCTTTGCTTCCCCTGCACCTGAAAATAGCTGGAGAAAAATATGCACCCAGGTGACTAACCTCAACTGAAATTAAGTATGTGCATACATACGTGCCATTCTTTAAGTGGGCCCTTAACAATGCCTGGCAGTCGTATTCCATGTCCATCATCCCTTCATCCCTACACCATCATTCTTCCTCTCCCCAGATCACTCTCATTGGCATTTTAAGAAATACTATCTTAAATTCTTCTATTGACCTCACTTTGTCTATCAGCAACCACATCATTTATTTCTTCTTTTTTTTTTTTTGCAGTAAATTCCTTTCAAAAATTGTCTAAATAAATTCACTTTTCTCAGCCCCCTCCCCCTCCACTTCTCTCTCTTAAACCCACCCCAGTGCTGCCCTGGCCCCACCACTCCACCAAGCTAACTCTTTAAGGTCTCCAAAGGCAGCCACATTGCTAAAGCCAATGATGACAAAGCCTCGGTCCTCATCGTACCTGACCCATCGGGAGTATGTAATACAAGCATCATGTTCTCCCTTTCACTTCCGGGACACCACACTCTTGGTTCAACTCCTGTCTCACTTCTCTGTACCCTTTCCTGGTTCCTCCAATATTCCTCCAGCCTTTGATTGTAGGAGGTCAGGACTCCTAGGTCAGTCCTCACTGATTTTTTCCTAGTTTTATTGAGATATAACTGACATACAGCACCATGTAAGTTCAAAGTGTACAAAATAATGATTTGACTTACATGCATCATGAAACGATGACCACAGCAGGCTCAGTGGCCATCCGTTATCTCATACAGATACAACATTAAGGAACTGGAAAGTATTTTTTCCCAGTAATGAGAACTCAGGATTTACTCTTTATAATTTTCATTTATAACATGCACAGCGTTAATCATCTTTATCATGTTGTACACCAAATCCACACTCATTTGTCTAATAACTGAAAATATATACCTTCTATCTTCCTCTAACCCCACCTCACTCTTCCCCCTGCCTCTGGCAGCCACAAAATCGAATCTCTTTTCCTATAAGTTTGTTTGATTTTGAAGAGTAGTTGACCTATAAAACTATGTTAGTTCTTGGTACACAGCAAAGTGATTCAATATTTCTATATATTTCAAAATGATCACCATGATAAATCTAGTTGTCATCTGTCACTATACAAAGACATTACATAATTATTGACTCTATTCCCCACACTATACATTTCATACCTGTGACTTATTTATTTTGTAGCCAGTCTGTACCTCTTAATCTTCCTCACCTAGTTCTCCCCTCCCCCAGCCCCTTCCCTTCCTGCAAGGGAAGGGATACATAGTCCATATCTATGACTCTGTTTCTATTGGTTATAGTTATTCATTTGATTTTTAGATTCCACATATAAGTGAAATCATATAGTATCTGTATTTTTCTGACTTATTTCGCTCAGCATAATACCCTCTAGGTTCATCCATGTTGTTGCAAATGGCAAGATTTCAGTCTTTTTGTGACTGAGTAATAATCCATTGTGTATATATGTGTGTATGTATGTATGTTTGTGTATATATACATACACAGACATATAAACACACAACCCCTTCTTTATCCATTTATCTGTTGATGGACACTTAGATTGCTTCCATGTCTTGGCTATTGTAAATAATGCTGCACTGAACACAGGGGTACCTGTATCTTTTTTAATTAGTGTTTTTGTTTTCTTCAGATAAACACCCAGCATTGGAATTCAGCGTGAAAAGTACAAAAGGAAATATCTCACTGGTAAAGGCAAATATACAGTAAAGATTGTAGATCAACCACTTATAAAGCTAGTGGTAAGGTTAAAAGATAAAAGTAGTAAAATCATCTACATCCACAAGAAGTAGTTAAGGGATATACAGAACAAAAGCTTGTAAAATATGTTGTCATGAACAGTAAGCATCGGAGTGGGGAGTAAAAATGCACAAGTGTTAAAATGCATCTGAACCTAAGAGATTAGCAACTTCAAATAATCACACACACATATCACATATACATGCATACATATATATATACACATATACATATACATACATACATATATATACACATATACATATACATATACATACATATGTACACATAAACCTCATGGTAACCACAAACCAAAAATCTATAATAGATACACATCCAAAAAAAGAGAAAGGAATTCAAACATAACACTAAAAATAGTCATCAAATCCTAAGAGAGCAAAAGAAGAAAAAAAGAATAAAAGGGAACCACAAAAACAACCCCAAAACAATCAACAAAATGGCAATAAGTATATACCTATCAATAATTATCTTAAATGGACTAAATGTTCCAATCAAAAGACACAGGTTGCCTGAATGGATACAAAAATAAGATAGATAGATAGATAGATAGATAGATAGATAGATAGATAGATAGATAGATATGCCACCTACAAGAGACTCATTTCAGATCTAGAGACACACCCCCCCACACGATACTTATATTAGACCTTATTAGAGAAAATAGACTTTAAAACAAAGACTGTAACAAGAGACAAAGAAGGACATTTCATAATAATAAAAGGATCAATGCAAGAAGATATTAAAATGTAAATATATATGCACCCAATATAGATGCATTTAAAACAAATATTAACAGATGTAAAAGGAGAAATTGACAGTAACACAGTAATAGCAGAAGACTTTAACACTCCACTAACATCAGTGGAGAAATCATCCAGACAGAAAATCAATAAAGAAACAATGGCCTTAAATGACACATTAAACCAGATGAACTTACTAGGTGTATATGGAACATTCCATCCCAAAGCAACAGAATACATATTTTTTTCAAGTGCACATGGAACATTCTTTAGGACAGACCACAGGTTAAGCCACAAGACACAAGACTCAGTACATTTAAGAAGACTGAACTCATACCGAGCATCTTTTCTGACCACAACACTATTAGACTAGAAATCAACCACAAGAAAAAAAACCCTGCAAAAAACACGAACACATAGAGGATAAACAACATGCTACTGAACAACCAGTGGGTCAGAGAAGAATTCAAAGAGGAAATCAAAAAATTCCTGGAGACAAATGGAAACAACACCACAATAATCCAAAATCTATGGAATGCAGCAAAAGCAGTTTTAAGGGGAGATTTGGTGATACAAGCCTACCTCAGGAAACAAGAAAATCTCAAATAAAAACCTAATCCTTACACCTAAGGGAACTAGAAAAAGAAAAACAAAATGCAAAATTAGCGGAAGGAAAGAAATCATAAAGATCAGAACAGAAATAAATAGATTTAAAAAATAGAGATCATTGAAACTAAAAACTTACTCTTTGAAAAGTTAAGCAAAATCGATACACATTTGGCCAGACTCAAGAAAAAAAGAATTTACAACCAACACCACAGAAATACAAAGGATCATAAGAGATGACTTACTATTTCCTTTTTCACTGTGTCTGCTCACTCTCTTCGTGATCTCCTCTAGGACTTACGACTTCAGGAAATGTCTGCATGAAAACTTACATATTGAGTTGTCTACTTGACATCTCCACTCTGGTATCTAATAGACTTTTCACACTCAGCACAGCCACACTGAACCTTTGCTGTTCTCCCAAAAGCGTGCTCCACCTACTACCTTCCCATCTCAGCGATGGCAGCCCCATCCTCCCAGATGTTCAAGCCCAGATCCTCCAGTCCTTCTAGTTCGCTCACAGTTGCTGGCTCCGCTTCCAAAGTGCATTTAGAATCCGGCCACTTCTCGCTAAATCTGCCAGTATCACCCTGGTAAGCGCCACTACTGTCTCTCATCTGAATTACTGCAGTCACTCCCCAATGGTGCCTATTTCTACTTTGTTCTCTTCCCCAACTATTTTCAGCAGCTTCCATGTCCAGTCATGGCAATTCTCTACTCAAAACCCTGCAGTGGTTAAGTCTGTACAATGGGCCAAAATGCTCCAATGATCTGGCCCACGTCCCCTGTAACCTGTCCCTCACTCTGCGCAAGCTGCACGAGCCTCCGTGCTATGCCTCAGACACACGCAGCCACACTCCTCCCTTAGGGTGTGTGCTCTAGCTGGTCTGTTTGGAAGGCTCCTCCCCAGATGTCCACTAGGCTAGTGTCTTCGCCATTTTCAAATCATTTCTCAAATCTCATATTCTCAATAAGGCCAACCTGAAGCATGATTTTTTTTTAAAGCATGCTTTTTAAAAAAGAGGCATGCCCAATGACTCCAACTCCATGCCACCCCATCTCTGGCACTTTCAATCCCCTTAACATTGCTTTAATTTTTTTTCCCAAAGAATTTATCACCTTCCAACATGCCATGTAATTTTCTTATTTATTATTTTATCTCTTTTTCCTACTAGAGTGTAATCTCCAAAAAGACAGGGATTTTTGCCTTATTCACTGATATACCCCAAACCCCTAGAGCAACACCTGGCACGTGGTAGATTCCTGCATTTAACAAGCACTTACTGAGAATTTACCGCATGCCAAGCCCTGGAAATTGAGCAAGGAGTAAGACAGACATGGTGTCTGTCCCCTTGGAGCTTCCAGTCTCATTCTTCTGCAGATTTCCTAGAGGCAATTAATTTTTATAACATTCAAAAGAAAATGGAAAAGCATCAAGAAGCACTGCACCAGCCATTCTCACAGCTCATTAAATGCTCTACCTAAACTGTCAGACTGATGACTGAATAAACATGATAACCATGTGCTTCGGGCTTCAGACTTCAGTGCCAACCCATACGACTGACGGACTACAAACCAGAACCCCAAGGTTCTTCAGTCCAGGATGTAAAAAAGAGTTTGCCCTAATGACACCAGATATAATTCATCATGAACAAAATAAGCCACGTAAGACATTCCATGTCATTCTAGTCCTTTGATAACTCCGCCCCTAAATAAAAAGACATGCTCCAAATAAAAAAAAAAATCCCTATTTTAAAACCATGATAATCAACTCTTTTGCTTTATTTAATAATTAGCTGGACTGAAACCCTTCCATGCCTTTTTTTTTTTTTTTTTTTTTTGCAGTACTGGCAGCAAATTGATAACCTCGGGCAATTTTTAATTAGCACCCTCTAAAAATGGTTTGCAAAATTAGTCAACTATGAAATAACCTCACCCAAATGATTAAGTTCCAACTGCATTTCAGATCCATCACCTGGTTTTACTGTATGAACACACCATCACTCCAGGATTGCTAATGACAATGTTCACCGGCCTGTGTTTTAATACACGCCCAGCACAGCGTGCAGCAAATGCCAGCTGCCACATCCCTGCACTGCTGCTGCGAGTGACCTGCCAGCCATTTGGTGTTGACATTTCTATTACCAGAAATAGCTCTGCCTCCAACCTTAACCCAGCGGAGAGAGTATTTAAAGATAAGCTTCCGCACGCCCAGGGAAGTCACGCGTATTACTCAGTGTGAGGAAAGCCAGGGGCTGCTTCAGTGAAGACCTGGCGGTAGCCGTGCTTAACTCACAGGACCGCTGTACTAATAATCAAGGGAGGTCTCTCCTTCCTCACACCGTCACAGCCGAACAGTACTCCCGAAGCATCTGTTGTTCGGCAAGTATGTTCATATGACCTTGTTTCATTTCAAAATAAGACTAGGAATCAGGTAGCTTTAAGTCCAACACATAGGTGAGAACATGGAGCACTGGAGGCTGCAATAACTCACGCAGAGCTAGAGGCACAGCCAGAAGAGAATTTCTGGTTGCCTGCTCGTAGCTCACCTGCCACCACCTAGTGCCACCGTCAGCTCCAGCCTCTATGCCCCCGAACACCTCCTCACTTGTCACTTTTCCCCACGTTTTGTCTCCCTCCAGTCAGGTCGCTACACAGCAGCCAGAGTGATCTTAAAATGCAAGCCTGCAGGTGCAACTCTTCTGGACACGGCTAACCACGGCTCTCAGGCCAAGGTCCCCGATCATCCCACAAGCCCTGTGCCATCTGTCCTCTGCCTCCTCTCCTGTCCGCTCGCCACCCTCCAGCCACCCTGACATCTCCCAGTTCTACGGACTCTCTCTTCTCTCTCACGGCTTTCACCCAAGCTATCTCCTCTGCCCACAACCCGGTCCCTACCCTTCACACTTGCAGTACATTTGTCACTGGGCTTTCCAGGCAACCACTAGGGAAGCCAAACCCCAGGCACTTGACTGGAGTCTGCCTTGGCCTCTCCCAGGGAAAGGGCAGCACTGGTGCCCACGCCTGACTTGACCAGACCCATAGAACCCAGCCTTCCCCTGGAGAGGACAAGGTGGACCGTGGTGTTAATGAGGGGACAGCGATGGTGGGACTCTCATGGACCAGGCAGCCAGTGGCCTGGGAAAAGGGGAGCAAGAAAATCTGGGAAGAGGTATAAATTTGATCCAATATATTATTATTAACTAGTCTACAATATCAAGATGTTTCTTTCATCCTAGAACCCAAAGGTAAATAGATCATTCTCCCTTGGCTTGTGCGGTCCTTTTAGACAGTGGTAAGGAAGACGTCGACTTAAGTGAGATCTAACAGGTGACTAGCATTGTTCAAACTGACCTTGCCTGCTTTTCCATTCTACCTCCGGCGTGTCCCTTGCTTACTGGGCTGTCGTCTAATAAAGGGGGATGAAGATCTTTTCTTGTCCGAATTTGCTCTACGTGACTGGCTCTACAAGCGGATGGTTCCTAGGAGTTTTCACACCTAGGCTGGAACTGTTAGGATTCTATTCTAGCTCCATCTGGCAAGAAGGATCCTAATGATTCTGGCCTCAGTATTTTCTCCAGAGCTACGTATAGACTTGCACAACCTCAGAGCTGGGAAGAACCCTAGAAGATACTGACTCTGGTCCGAGAGGCTTATTTGATTAATAAGTAATCCTATTTGCAGATAGACAGGTCTCTGCATACATACCACAAACACAGCTATATTCATGTTAAGTCTTTAATTCCCCAAAGGCAACCAAACTATTTCACAATATTTTTCCAGGCATCCAGACGCACACACAGTTGACTTCTGGTACATCTTACTTACCTGTTTGATGTTGAAATGCACCTACTGGAGAATTTCCTTCACCACGTGGCAGCCAAGCCTCAACTGAACTATAGGCTGTCACTCGAACTGCCCTGATAAACAAAAAAATAAACAGCTTTAAGATCTAATTGCATGTGGACACGTTTGTCTCGACTTTGGACCCCATGGAAAAGGCGTTCTCTGGAGGATATTCGAAATCAACAAGTAAGTGATACGGTACTTGATGGTTCCTCCCTAACTCAGGGATGACACTGTACCACTGACAAAGGCAAGGCTGAAGGAAGAGGATTTTGTAGTGGCCTCCCCACTGGGGATGCTCTGGATGCTCTGCCGTTAAACGCAAGACAGCCGGTCCTCTTGGCCCTCGTCCAGAAGGACTTGAGCATCAGCTCTACACTTCAAGGCGTCAGCACTTACAGGCTACACCGTGCTCAGGACCAGCTCTCCTTCCGGGAGCACGAAGCTGGCTGCTTCCAAGCAGAACGGTGACTGAGCTTTGCCTCGCTTCATTCATTTCCTCGCATTATGTGCAGGTGGGGGAGTCCATTTCCTCACCGAACAGTGAAGTCCTTTAGGGGCAGAGACGGCATTATTCATCTGTGGTTCCCCTTCTCCTTCTCCAGGGCTTGGTCGCCACTTGTCTCCTCAGTCTATTCTCTCACCGTGTATCCTTACAACTCACTTTCTTGGCTAACTCCACATCATGTTTCTCTTTTTCTTTTTTTGGTAGGGGGCTTTCCTGATGCCTTCAGACCCTTCTTGCTTAAATTTGCAAGAATGGGTTTTGGTCGGTTGCAGCACAGAAGCCTGCCTGATGTTGGCGAGGACTACAGTATGCCTCCAGTGCCTTCAGCACTTAGCAGAGCATCCCAAGTACAGTCAGAGCCAATGCCGAGAAGGAGGAAGGGGCGCCCTGTTCTACACGCAGTAGGAATGAACGGGTTCCCCATGTTAGCACAGGAGACTTCTAATATCAGACTTCCCTCTCTCTGTCTCTCTCTCTCTCTCTCCACACACACACACACACATATATAATTTTTTTTTTACTATACTAGAAGGATGGAATGCAAAATTCCCCCTCACTTTCCAAGCCTCTGTCCTCAAGGAAAGATGAAGTCAATGTTTGGTTGCTAAGAGTTTATTTTAAGGACAAGGTTTGAGGGGGAAGGTGGAGAGGGCTAGAGAAGCAGACGACGGGAAGGAGCGTCATCTGTGGCAGGAAGGTCTGTGCCTGGGCCGAGGGGTGGACCGTGGCAGGAGGGAAGCACAAGACCTGGGATAGAAGGACCGTGTGCAGCAGGACAGCAGGACCCTGATCCAGCTGCCAAGGATTCCTTCCCTCCCCCTGGAGAGATCTCGGGCCTGAGGGCGATGCTGTGGACAAGGACAAAGATGTCCCAGTGATGACCTACATGGACAGATGTCAGAAAGCCAGGTGGTCCCTACTATATAAGGCCCAGAACCTTGAAGAAGCCCTTAGAATGACAAGTTGAATTCTTGGCAGCCTAGAGAGAGAGAGATGTTTAGCATCAAAATTAGAACGACTTAGCAAACATCAAGAAGTATGATGTTTCTTACGTATCAGAGCGTGTGAACCGAGATTCAGAGGTGCCACAGATACTAAGTACATTGGAAACGCTCGGGGTAAGTTTCTACATTTATTCAGCTTGTGCACTGAGCTGTTGGTCGCACCATTGGTCTCTTGATTTGACCAGGAGGCGCAGGGCGTCTGTAATGCATAGAAACGAGGGATCAGTGATACTGCGTGTGTTTTTACAGGCCACTCGGGACAAAGCCCTTCCTTGCTCAAGGTCAGGGACAGAGATCACGTCGGCTTCTCTTCTGGTGTTCAGCATTACTGGAAGTCTAAGGTCAGATTTATGATGTAGAAGGCTCCCAGAATAAACGCTACTTTCTCACCTCTTTGCCCCTAATGATTTACTACAACCATGTTCCAACTCAGAGGTCAAGGAAGCAAGGAAATGAGACCTCCTTCTTCAACTTTTAAATTGAAATCTACAAAAAAATATGCCAGGGTGAGAAAAGACATAAAACCATATCAATATATAAAGTACAAGACAAAAGAAAATGGTTTAATACTCTTAATAAAAAACTGCAGAGGAAGGCAGCCTCCTTGGCCTAAGCCCTTGCTGACCGGAAGGGGAGGAAGGAAAGCTCTCCTGCTTGTGCCAGGGCAGTGGAAAGTGGAGACTCCTCTGGATAATTTCATATGAATAGCACCGGGGTACAAAACAAAGCTTTGATACACCGTGAGGTTTGAAAAGGAGGCTGTCGCAGGGAACTCACAAGGAGGTGAGCACTATGCACCCACACGAGGGAGTAAATGTTCCCTGCAGGCCACGCCCACCATGTAGTTTGCAGAACATCTCCCGGACAGGAGCCAGAAGGTCACCATGACAACTGACTTGTGGCCTGAGGATGCAGGTGTGCTTTCGTGAAAGCCCACGGGGTTATAGAAACAGACGCCCAATCAAAGAGTCACATACTGTTGACAATGATCAGGATTCAGGCCAGTTTTGCACTAGGTACCCGCCGTTTACAGCCAGCATCCATTCCGATCAGCCAGGACCTGTGCCCTTGCAGGTACCTACTACTCCATCACCCAGAGCACTCACACGGAACCCCAATTCTGGAAGTACAGCCAAATCTCCATGGAAGTGGGAAGAAGGCGGCAGTTACTGTACCCTACCTCCCCGATGTGACCACCATGGAAGCTCTACGCCAGCAACGGTGAGACAGATGGATTAACAGAGCCAGTGATGGAGACAGGTGGCCCTGAAAACAGTCTTTGCAATAGGGAAGGCATACTGTTTTGAGGAAAAGAAAGATATGAGAGGTATGGCAGAGAAAAGTTGGCCAGAGATTGTAACAGATACAGGGAACCCTGTATCTCAAAAAGAATGGCCATTATGAGGATCAAAATCACCTGGGCCACCTGCTAAAAACTGAAGATTCCTGGACTCTACTCCAGACGCACAACATCAGAATTGTAGGAGAGGGGGAGTCAATCAAGGAAACCTGCATTTTTAACTCATTTCCTAGGTAATTCTT
Source organism: Camelus dromedarius (assembly GCF_036321535.1). NCBI lineage: Eukaryota > Metazoa > Chordata > Mammalia > Artiodactyla > Camelidae > Camelus > Camelus dromedarius. Next base: position 9,692,639 of record NC_087442.1, read on the forward strand.
GAAGGAATAAATAGTATAAGGAGAGAAGGATGGCGTGCCCAGTCTTTATAAGTCTGGGGAACCAGGGAGCATCCGAGAAGAAGGCTCTGAATGTAACTAAAGCCAGGAGACAAAAGGAGAGAGAGTTCAGATCTAGAGTTGCAGGTCTTGGATGAATCTGAATTTTCTGATAAAACACAGGCAGGTGATGACACTCAGAGGGGCCAGCTGGGTTACACGGCCAACCTCCAGGTCGCCTCCTCTTTGGAAGAGCCCTCACTGTGAGGACTTTGGTGGGGGGAGGGCCCTCCTTCTCACGACCAGAACCTGGAGGCCGGCTATTCCCTGGCTCTACCCTGTAGTGGCTGGAGTGTGAGGACGTATCAAGACCAGGTCAGTTAGGTGCTTTGACCCAGGACTTTGAGTCGCAAAGGAGAGTCTCAAAGATGCAGAAAGAGTGAAGAAATAGAATCACAGCAGCGGCCTCACCGGTGTCAAGAAGCCATGGGGATGCCCAGTCCAGACTCTTCTTTGGGTGGGAGCTTGGCTTCCGCTGAGTCATGTTTCCATGTACGCCTTTTGACTCTCCCCTTTGAAGTTATGAACAGCTCATACACTTTTCAATAAACTCCTTGTCTGCCTAAGTCTGTAAGATTCGGAGAACACCAGAGGACAAAAACAGAACCCATGATCGCTTCCTCCGGATTCTGGAGAGAAAGAAATACAAAGGTAGAAGAAAGAGGAAGCTCAGAGAGCAGAGGGTCAAAGGATTTCTTAAGATCAGGATTCAGGCAAGTAGACTCTCATAGAAATTAAGAGAGTGTTTACTGAAGAAAGAGAAGAAACTGATGCACTGGGGTTGGCCATTTCTTTCCTGTCCTCCCAGACTGCTTTATCAGGTTTCTACGTGGGGGGTTACCACACTGTATTACAGCTATATACCCCCAGGAGACTGTGGGCACCACCAGGGTAGGAGCCATCACTATCCCCTGCTGAGAGTGCCGTCTCCAGCAGGTGCCCTGGAAATATATGAGGGAGGTGGGAAGAAAGGAAGGAAAGACTGGGCATTAGAAATGTTCAAAAAAAAAAAAAAAAAGTGGAATGGGAGTTCCCCTGGGCCTCCTGAGATGGAAACTAAGCCACCCCAGGGCAGCCCTCCCTCCCCTCTGGGAGGCTGCCGAAGCAGGGCCTGCCCCCCCACCCCCCAGCCTCCCCCCTGGGAGGCTGCCCAAGCAGGGCCCGGCCCCCCCCCCACCGGCCTCCTCCCTGGGAGGCTGCCGAAGCAGGGCCTGCCCCCCCACTCCCCGGCCTCCCCCCTGGGAGGCTGCCGAAGCAGGGCCTGCCCCCACCCCCAACAGCCTCCTCCCAGCTGGGCGATTCCCCAGCTGGCTCCTTGCCTTCTCTTCCCCACCAGACCCTTCAATATACTTGGCTCCTTTAAGAAAGTAGGCAGAGCCTCTCATTTCAGGCAGCTTTCTTTGGCTTTCTGCCCTGCAAAAGGACAGTCAAAGGACTGTGAGGGCTTAACCACCTGCTGAAATATGAAAGAGGAAAAAATATGACGAACAAAATACAAGCCCCGTTTTATGGTGCTTTGCTTTATTGAGCTTTGCAGGTACTGCCTTTTTTTCTAAAGTGAAGGTTTACGGCAACCCTGCCTTGAGCAAGTTAAGTCTATTGGTGCCTTTTTTCCAATAGCATATGCTCATTCTGTGTCTCGGTGTCACAGGTTGGTCATTCTCGCAGTATTTCAAACTTTCATTGTTACCGTGTTTGTTATGATGATCCAGGGTCAGGGATCTCTGACACTACTATTGTAATTGTTCTGCGGCACCATGAACTGCGCCTGCGTTGGGTGGTGGCCTTAGCTGATAAATGCTGCGTGTGTTCTGAGTGCTCCACTGACTGGCCCTTCCCTCTCCTTGGGCCTCCCTACTCCCTGAGACGCGATACTGACAGCAGGCCCGTCAATAACCTTACAGTGGCCTCTAAGTGTTCGAGTGAAAGGCAGAGTCACATGCATGTCTCTCAGTTTAAATCAAAAGCTACAAAAGATGAAGCTTGGGGAGGAAGGCATGCTGAAAGCTGAGACAGGCCAAAAACTAGTCCCCTGGCACCAGTCAAGTTGCAAACGAGAAGGAAAAGTTCTTGAAGGGCATTAAAAGTGCTACTCAAGTGAAAAAACAAATGGTAAGGAAGCAAAATAACATGACTGCTGATATGAAGACAGTTTCAGTGGTCTGGACAGAAGATCTAACCAGCTACCACCTTCCCTTAAGCCAAAGCCTAATCCAGAGCAAGGCCATAACTCTCTTTAATTCTGTGAAGGCTGAGAGAGGTGAAGAAGCTGCAGAAGAAACCTGAAAATAGCAGAGGCTGGTTCATGAGGTTTAAGGAAAGAAGCCGTCTCCATCCGATAAAAGTCTGAGGGGAAGCAATAAATGCTGACGTAGAAGTCGCAGCAAGTTCTCTAGAAGAAATCTAACTCAGATAATCGGTGAAGGTGGATACAATCAATAACAGATTTTCAACGCAGATGAAACAGCCTTATCTTGCAAGGAGATGCTATCTAGGGTTTTCATAGCTAGAGAGGAGAAGTCAGTGTCTGACTTCAAAGGACAGGCTGACTCTCTTGTTAGAGGCTAATGCAGCTGGTGATTTTAAGTTGATGCCAAAGTTCATTTACCATTTGGAAAACCCTAAGGGCCTTAAGAATTTTGCTAAATCTACTCCACCTGTGCTCTATAAATGGGACAACAAAGCCTGGATGACAGCACGTCTGTTTACAACATGGTTTACTGAGTATTTTAATCCAGTTGAGACCACTGTCAAGGCCTACTGCTCAGACAAAAAGATTCTCTTCGTAACATTATTGTTCACGGACAACGCACCTGGTCAGCCGAGAGCTCTAAGGAAGATGTACAATGAGATTCACGTTTCCATGCCTGTTAACACAATATCCATTCTGAAGCCCATGAATCATGGAGCAATTTCAACTTTCAAGTCTTATTATTTAACAGACACTACATTTTGTAAGGCTAGAGCTGCCACAGATGGTGATTCTTCTGATGGATCTAAGAAAAGTAAATTGAAAACCATCCGGAAAGGACTCACCATTCTAAATGCCATTAAGAACATTTGTGATTCATGGGAAATGGTCAAAATGTCAACATTAACAGGAGTGTGGAAGAAGTTGATTCCAACCCTCATGGGTGACTTGAGGGGTTCAAGACTTCAGTGGGGGAGTCACAGCAGACGAGGTGAACATAGCCAGAGAACCAGAAGTGGAGCCTGAAGATGGGACCAAATTGCTGCAGTCTCATGATAAAACCTGAACGGGTGAGGAGATCCTTGTTACGGATGAACAAAGACAGTGGTATCTTGAGATGGAATCTATGCCTGGTGAAGATGCCATGAAGGATGCTGAAATGACAACAAAGGATTTAGAATATGACATAAACTTGGTTGATAAAGCAGAGGCGAGGTTTGAGAGGACTGACTCCAAATTTGCAAGAAGTTGTACTGTGAGTAAAACGTTATCAGCAGCGCTGCATGCTACAGAGAAACCGTTCACAAGAGGAAGAACCGATCGCTGGTGCAAACTTGTTATCTCATTTTAAGAAACTGCCACGGCCACCCTAACCTTCAGCAAACACCACCCTGATCAGTCAGCAGCCCTCAACATCCAGCTACGACCCACCACCAGCAAAAAGATTATGACTCACCGAACACTCAGATGATGGCTAGCATTTTCTTTTTAACCAATAATGTGTTTTTAAAATAAGGGATGTACATTGTTTTTCAGACATAATGCCACTGCACACTTAATACACTGCAGTCTAAAAGTAATTTTTATGTGCACTGAGAAACTGAAATGACTCACTTTATTGTGATATTTGCTTTTTTGCACTGGTCTGCAACTGAGCCTGCAGTATCTCCGAGGCCTGCCTGCACAAATCAGCATCTCAAAAAGCGACCCTGCAACATCTTTTCCTATCTACTTTCCAGGAGGTATGAGCACCACTGAGAACCCAGAGTCTCCCTCATTGGTGTTAATCTGCAACCTCAGGGTCGTGCTTTGTACTCAGAATGTGCCTAACACACCTAACAGTAAAATGCATTCAAGCAGAAGGGATGAAAGCAATGGAAGGGCGGAGGCAGGGGGACATAGCAATGCAAATAGGTGGGTAGAAGTTCCTAGAGAAACTGGAGGAATTAGATTCATTACATAGTAGGGGAGCTTATACTTAGAAACGTGAGACCCCTCCCAGATCGCAAGGAAAGGCCTCCAGGAAGTGGCCGAAAAGGCCCCCTTTCTGGTGAGAAGAGGCCACAGGACAGAGTGAACGAACACAACTCCCATTCTCGACCTCCTAGAACATGAGTGTTCGCTGCAGTTAACCCATTCTTGTCCCACCACTGTGTACGAGTTTGTGGGCATCCGCTAACTTGTCTTCTTACCTTGTATCCCCAGACCAAGGGGCGCCAGGGCCTCACCTGACCCTGTGACTACTGTCCTGGTGACAGATGCACTGGTCACATAGAGCTTTTAGATCTTCTCTGGAAGTTGGGGAGAAGGGAGCAAATCGGTATGTGGTGACCAGACGAGCAGGCTAAGGCAGGGACAATAATGCTCCCCCAAATACTCCACTTTCTCACCCATTTCCCAGTTCCCTGGCAACTAATCAGGGCTGGATGACTGGTTCAGGCTGACAAAGTATGAGCAGAAGGGATGGGGGTCAATCCCAAGCTGAGGCAATTAAAGGCCCTCACTTCTCCTGCTGGTCGTTCTGAGGAACAGGATGTGGTTTCCAGACGATGGGGTGAGATGATGGCCAGCGTGGGTCCTGAGTATTTAGAGCAGGATGAACCACGGACTGGTGCTGGGTATGTAGTCTGAGTGACAAATAAGCCTGGTTGTTTCAAAGCACTGGGATTTCAGGGTCTTCTTCTTCTTTTAATTGCAGCATAACTGATCCTATCCTAACCTGTCCTACCCACGTCGCAATCTTCTTTTTCCCCCGTGACAAGATTTACACTGTTGACAACATTCATGGATGGCCTTTATGCACAATCAACATGAGAGTCTCAAACCAGCCTAAAGGTGCTAAACAGCACGGTGGTCATTCTAAGTCACCACCTGCCATGCATTTCTGTCACTCCTCTAGAAAAGTGCTTCCAATAGCATTAGGGGAAACTTCCAACTAGACGTGGCAAAAGAATTGTGGCAAATTGATAGTTCCCTTCAGGTTTTAGGGCCAGTAATCTAGTCTCATACATTTTCAAAGGCATTCAATTTCTTTCGGAACAACAAGGTACCCAGTTCTCTACAAGGTTTTATAGGAAATCTGGGCATTTGCTAGTTTCTAATCCCACTTATTTCTGTCTCCTACAATCCTCACACCTTGTCCACTTTCTCTTGTGATCAGAAAAAATGACAGACCACCCAGCCTCGCTCACTGACTGTCAAATGTTTCAAGATGCTCTAGCCCTGTCCCAGAGGTCTTTGCTGTAAAAGCAGGATCATGTTTTAGGCCTCACTGGGCCCGGTACATAGGACAAGGGATGTAGGGAGACATACTTGCTGGTCCTGAGCATCTAACGTGCTGGCTCTCTAATGCTCTCAAATCGAAAACTCCTCTGTAGCAGCACTGGACTAGTTGCCTTCCCCAAAGCAGCTCAACTTCTAACACTGAGCATTTAGAATCATACAACAAAGGGGAATTCTGTACTGAAGTTATATTTAACTTACTAATGAAGAATATGAGTAAAGGTCAACTTTTGGACCTGCAAATAGTATTCTGGGTGCTGAGAGAAGAAGGGAGAAATAAAAGGGGATAAACGTGGAAAAGGTGGGGGACAAGCACGGGCATGCTCAGAGGGAGACTGGGAGTCCAGGAGGGACAGAGGGACAGTTGAGGCATTCACATACGTGGGGTGGGTGGGAGTTTGCAGGGCAGGAAAGCTGTTGGCTATTCACTGTTTATCAGGCAAGGTGCAGGTAGGCCACCGTGGGAGTTAGTTCCTATACATCCTCTCATTTCATCTTCCCATTAACTGATGAGATTGATAGTGTTATCTCTGCTTTACATGAAAATATTCAGATGGAAATGAATTTATCAAGCTAATAGGTGGCTAAATCACAAAGCAAAACCAAGACTTCCCTTCTCCAAAGTCCAAGTTCTTTTTCTTCAGCATGTGATAAATTTTACCTGCCAGGAGTCCTAAACGTGTAACATCATTAATTTTCCTCCAGCAATGCAGAGCGCGTGGTGTACCCTGCTCTAAGCTAAATCGGGTGTGTTCCCCCAGAATTCTACGTGGGATAAACCATATTATCACACCTATAAAAGGAGACTGTCCCCTTAACAGCTGCATATGCCTGAGCGAGAGCAAAATTGACAGCTGGGTTTCACCAAAACTTTTTCCAACCAGATGACATCATTAAACAACCACAAAATTTCAGCACACCATTCTCCAAACCAAGCTGATAAAGGGCTAAGAATTTCGAATATTCCAGTATGTCAGATCCATATGGTATCAAATTATAGACTCTTTTCTGACCAATGGACTTTTAGCCAATCATGTGTAGATCTATGGGGTCATCCTGTTTTAGTCAGAGAGGAAGTTGTTTGCAATCATTACCCAGCATAACCACCCTGAAACCCTCCTCCTAGCAGACAAAGTACCCTGATCCCCACTTCCACGAGCCCTACCTCAAGTTGATCACTTAGTGAAATTCTTCAGTGGTGTGTTCTCCCTCACCTGGCAAGCAAATAAATGAACTCAAGATTTTTTTTCTTTATAGTTAAGGTGGGCTTTGTTTTATAGGGTGACACCTGATTGCCCGTCCCCATCTTGACTGTGGAGCTAGGCTTCCAAACTGTTTTGCTCTTTTCTAAATTGTCAGCTTTCAAGAACAGTCAAGAATCCTGAATTTCTAGTATATGTTACCCTGATTGCACATGTCCAAGGCAATTCAGGGGATGTCTCAGCCGTACATCTTTAAGATGCTGGACTTCAATCAGGCCAGACGTATCCTGATTCCAATTATGTCTCAGAGTGGAAGCTGTGTTTTGAAAAGGGTTACATTAATTCCAAGGAAATTCCAAGGAATAACCTTTCCTGCACTTATTTCTTACAGACATCAGTCACAGAACCGCACCATCTGTGAAAGAGAGAGGAAAAACTACTGGCTATGAACTGTTTTAATGGTGGGATAATATCCCAGAAGGGAGCCAGCACCTGCTCAGCGTCTTTACTGATAAACAGAATGTGGAACACCTGCTAGACGGTGGCAGCTATTCTAGCCCAAGTTTTATTTTGGTTTTCTTATTTATAATTTCCAAGTTCCTCAAATAGGCAGGCCAATACTATCTGCCGAGAGCAAGACTGTGCACTGTGACAGGACGTTCACTCATTCAGCAAACATCTGCCAAGAATCTACTGCAAGTCAGGTACTGGGTTAGGCTGAGGGATGAAAATGTGAATACGATGTGGAGGTTATTACCCTTAAGAAGATGAGGAGATCTCAGTCAGGTGGAGAAGTCTAACTAAGGATCTCCATAGAAGTGTCGTGAGTACCTGATGGAGGTATATCATGAGTACTGCGGCAACCCAGAGGTAGCAACTAACACTGAGGTCCGGAAACGTTTAAAGAGGAATTGATGACGGCACTGAGTCTTAGAGAACAAGCAGAATGTGGCTAGATGCGGGATACATAGTCTTCCTAGGTGGAGAGAAGAGCATGTGTGATGCACTGAGAATCAAGAAGTTTGAATACAATCAAGATGTAGCACATATTTTGATTTACTAAGAGTGGGTGGATGCTGGTTCGGGGGTTGTCATGAGGTCAGCTTGCAAAGGACTGAGTAAGCTAAACTAAGGAGTCTGAACTCTATCCTGTAGGCAGCAGAGAGCTAACTGAAATGTATAAAGTAGCTTGTGGGCACTTCCAGCCAATATGGAGTGACAGACACGACCGGATTTACCCTACTATCATAAACAAGTCAAAACGATACAAAGTATATGAAACAATGACTTTCAGACGCTGGACAACAGCCAATGCAGGAGTCATTCCTGAGAAGAGAGAACACATGAGCTGAGACTACAATTCCCCCAGCATATCATCTGGGGGAAATGTCTAGGTTGCTGAGCAGGGGTTGGCCCTTCTGACTTGAGGATATAGAGCTGAGAATTCAGGGGGACTAAGGTGGTTGGAATTCACTGGATAAAGTGCTAGAAGGGAAGCTCTACATGGAGAGGAGAGAGCCACACCTGTTGCGGAAAGATGTGTTACAGCTCGGTGTTACAGTTCAGTGTTACAGCTCAGTTGTGACAGCAACCTGGATCCAGGTGAGAGACCAAGCAGCACTCGGAGAGTTGGAGAACTCAGGTTTATTACGCCAGCGAGCCCAGAGGAGTTAACACTCCAAGCTCTGGATCCGTCTGTAGGTTTACACAGGACTTTATAGGCTGCCAATTTTACACTTTGCAACATCATATGCAAATAAAGTATAACAGAAGTTGACCAACCAGGAACAAGCTTTGTAGAAATAGCCCAATCAGGAGTGAGAGAAATAACCAATCAGGAGTGAGCTCCATGCAAATAAAGTACTACAAATGGACCAATCAGAAGTTAGGGAAGTGGACCAATCAGGAGTAAAGGAAATAACCAATCAGAAGCAAGCTCAAGGAGCCTCTGGGCCAGGAGAGTAGTGGCCCTGCTTGGGGGTCCTGCCGTTTTTTTATGGGGCTTCCCACCTCACACCGAGAGGAGAAAACTGCAGAAGAGACAGAGACAGAGAGACAGAGAGAGACAGAGAGAGTGTGAGCCAGAGAGAGAGCCAGAGATCTGCAGGGGATTCCCCGCAAATCCCCAGCTGAGTACTGATCACTGCATGTGCATGGGGAAACTAGCCTAGGTGGGAAATGAACCAATGAAAAGAAAAGGTAAAACAGCCACTGGGGCTCACACAGTGCTGGCGACTGTCTGTATTCCTACAAGCCGGAGTGGAAGAACCTTGCAAAACATGATGCATCAGGTACTCAGAAGGGCCCTGCCTCAGTAGTGGGGAAAGTTAGCCTTAGACTGAAGGCTTCTCTGGTTCTATGTAACACAATTTCAGAGTGAGTCTTGAAGGGATTAAAGTGTTTCCAAATAACAGAACACAGAGCAAGGCTCAGGAATAAATTAATATGTGTGTGCATATATACATACACACACATATATGCACACACACTCATACACACACACACACACACACCCTTGTTGTATATATAGGAGATACAGATTTAGACACTTCTATCTATATACATATCATCTATACATACAAGGTAAAATTCACAATGTCTGACATTGAATACATTTCTAGACATGCAAAGAAGCAGGAAAATATGCCTCATAATTAGAACAAAGCATATTGACAGAAACAGACCCAAAAATAATAGACAAGAAAATTCAAAGTTATATACTTATATTCCATACATTCAAGAAGGTAAAGAAAAATATGTGCATGTTAAGGAAAGACATGGAGGATATGAGACCCAAGTCAAACTTCTAGGGATGGAAAAAAAAATCAGTGTTTTAGATGACAGTGTTTTAGATGAATGGAATTAACTGTAGACACTAAAGAAGAAAAGATTAGAAAACTTTTAAGACATAGCAATAGAAACTCTCCAAAATGTTACATACAGAAGAAATAGCCTGTTAAAAAAAAAAAAAAAAGCAGCATGTAAAGCATCAGTGAACTGTAAGACAACTTCAAAAGGCTAAGCATAATTTGTGTCCCCTAAGAAGGAAAGAGAAAAAAGGGGAGGCAGAAGAAAAATTTGAAGAAATAATGGATGAAAACTCTCCCAGTTTGATGGGCACTATGAATATACAAATCCAAGAAGCTATATGAACCCCAAGCACAAGACATACTAAAAAAAAAAAAAAAAAAAAAATACATTAAGGTACATGATAATCAATCTGCTTAAAACCAGTCATTAAAAGAAACTCTTAAAAACAAAACCCAAAAAAGTCCCCCCGGGGTCCCCACCGCCCCGCCCACCCCCGCTGGGGAGCCTCCACCCCCGCGAACCCTGCGAGCCCGGCGCTGCCCGCGTACTCCAAGCCTGAGCGGCAGGGAGTGACTCCCAGCCTCCGGCCCCGGTGGTGAGGAAGGTGGTGGACCCGGCCGAGTGCAACATCAAAGTGATGTGTCGCTTCAGACCTCTCAACGAGTCCGAGGTGACCCGCGGTGACAAGTACATCGCCAAGTTTCAGGGAGAGGACACGGTGATGATCACGGCCAAGCCTTGTGCATTTGACCGGGTGTTCCAGTCAAACACATCTCAAGAGCAAGTGCATAATGACTGTGCGAAAAAGATTGTTAAAGATGTACTTGAGGGATACAATGGAACCATATCTGCGTATGGACAGACCTCCTCTGGGAAGACGCACACAATGGAGGGTAAACTTCATGATCCAGAAGGCATGGGAATTTTTCCAAGAATAGTGCAAGATATTTTTAATTATATTTACTCCATGGATGAAAATTTGGAATTTCATATTTTGAAATTTATTTGGATAAGATAAGGGACCTACTAGATGTTTCCAAGACCAGTCTTACAGTTCATGAAGATAAAAACCGAGTTCTGGGTGCACAGAGCGTTTTGTATGTCGTCCAGATGAAGTTATGGATACCATAGATGAAGGAAAATCCAACAGACATGTAACAGTTACAAATATGAATGAACATAGCTCTAGGAGTCACAGTATATTTCTTATTAATGTAAAACAAGAGAACACGCAAACGTAACAAAGACTGAGTGGAAAACTTTATCTGGTTGATTTAGCTGGTAGTGAAAAGGTTAATTAAACTGGAGCTGAAGGTGCTGTGCTGGGTAAAGCTAAGAACATCAACAAGTCACTTTCTGCTCTTGGAAATGTCATCTCTGCTTTGGCTGAGGGTAGTACGGATGTTCCATATCGAGACAGTAAAATGACAAGAATCCTTCAAGACTCCCTAGGAGGGAACTGTCCAACCACTGTCGTCATTTGCTGCTCCCTGTCATCGTACAATGAGTCTGAAACAAAATCCACACTCCTGTTTGGTCAGAGGGCTAAAACAATTAAGAACACCGTGTGTGTCAATGTTGAGTTAACTGCAGAACAGTGGAAAAAGAAGTATGAAAGAGAAAAAGAAAAAAATTAGACCCTGCAAAACACCATTCAGTGGCTTGAAAGTGAACTCAACCAATAGCGTAATGGAGAGACAGTGCCTGTTGATGAGCAGTTTGACAAAGAGAAAGCCAACCTGGAAGCTTTTGCAGTGGACAAGGATGTCACTATTACCAACGATAAACCAGCAGGCACGTTTGGAGTCACTGGAAACTTCACTGATGCTGAAAGAAGAAAGTGTGAAGAAGAAATTGCTAAATTATACAAACAACTGGATGACAAGGTAGCTGTCTGGTTCTCCTGGCACTGCTTGCTGAGGAGACTGTCTTTTCTCCATTGTGTATTCTTGCCTCCTTTGTCATAGATTGACTATAAGTGCATGGGTTTATTTCTGGACTTTCTATCCTGTTTCATTGATCTGTGTGTTTGGTTTTGTGCCAGTACCATACTGCTTTGCGTACTGTAGCTTTGCACAGCTAAGGATACCATCAACAAGATGAAAAGACAACCTACAGAATGGGAGACAATATTTGCAAATGATGCAACTGACAAAGGACTAATTTCCAGAACATACAAACATCTCATACACATTAATAGCAAGTAACCCAGTCAAAAACTGGGCTGAAGAACTAAATTGACATTTCTCCAAAAAGATATCCAGGTGGTCAACAAGGACATGAAAAGATGCTCAACATCACTAATTGTTAGAGAAATGCAAATGAAAACTACAATGAGATATCACCTCACACCAGTCGGAATGGCCATCATTAAAAAGTCTACAAACGATAAATGCTGGAGAGTGTGGAGAAAAGGGAACCCTCCTTCACTAATAGTGGGAATGTAAATTGGTGCAGCCACTATGGAGAACAGTATGGAGGTTCCTTAAAAAACTAAAAATAGACTTCCTGTATGATCCTGCAATCCCACTCCTGGGCATATACCTGGAGAGAAATATAATTCAAAAAGATACATGCACCCCAGTGTTCATAGCAGCACTATTTACAACAGCCAAGACATGGAAACAGCCTAAATGTCCATCGACAAATGACTGGGTAAAGATGTGGTATATTTATACAATGGAGTATTTCTTAGCCATAAAAAAGAATAAAATAATGCCATTTGCAACAACATGGATGGACCTGGAGATTGTCACTCAAAGTGAAGTAAGCCAGAAAGAGAAAGAAAAATGCCATGTGATATTCCTTGTGTGTGGAATCTTGGGGGGAAAAAAAAGGATACAAATGAACTTATCTACAAAACAGAAACAGACTCTCAGATATAAGAGAACAAACTTATGGTTACCAGTTGGTAAAGGGGGTGGGAAGGGATAAATTGGGAATTCAAAAATTGCACCTCTTGGGGAGTGATGGAAGTGTTAGCTATCTTGATTGTGGTGGTGGTTTCACAGGTGTACACATCTATCAAAATTCATCAAATTGTACCTCTGAAATATGTGTAGTTTACTGTACAGGAACCATACCACAATAAAGGTGTTTAAAAAAAAAGGTAAAATGATGACTATTCAGACATATAAATACTGAAATATTTATCACTAGATTTTTACCACAAGAAATGCTAAAGGACCATTGGCAGCAACCATGGATGCTCCTGGAAAATGTCATTCTAAGTGAAGTAAGCCAGAAAGAGAAAGAAAAATACCATATGAGATCGCTCATATGTGGAATCTAAAACAAAAACAAAAACAAAAACAAAAACAAAACAAACAAAGCATAAATACAGAACAGAAATAGACTCATAGACATAGAATACAGACTTGTGGTTGCCAAGGGGGTGGGAAGAGAGAGGCTGGGATTTCAAAATTATAGAACAGATAAACATAATTATACTGTACAGCACAGGGAAATATACAAAAGATCTTATGGTAGCTCACAGAGAAAGGAATGTGACAACGAATATATATATGTTCATGTATAATTGAAAAATTGTGCTCTACACTGGAATTTGACACAACATTGTAAAATGATTATAAATCAATAAAAAAGTTAAAAAAAAAAAAAGAAATGCTAAAGGAATTCCTTTAACATGGAAAATGACACAAGATGGCAATCTGTTCTTTCCAAAGAAATAAACATTTATTAATGGTAAATACGTAAGCAAATATAAAATACTATTTTTCTTATTTTAAAAATATTTTTTAAAGATATGGACTGTTGAAAGCAAAAATAATAACAATGCATTGTGGGTCTTACAGCATATGCAGAAGGGAAATGTAAAACAACAGTACAAGGAATGGGAGGGAAAACAGAAATAACACACTGTGGTTCTTACATTTTTGTGAAATGGTATGACGTCACTTGAAGGTAAATTGTGGTAAGTTAGACATGTATGCCATCACCAAAAAGTAATATTATAAATCAATATTATTTTAATAACTACAAATGAGATAAAAATGAATCATAAAAACACCCGATTACTCAAAAATAAGGCATAAAAGAGGAACCAAGAACAGATGTGATGAGTAGAAAGCATACAAAAAAATAGCAAGAGGACAGATTGAAACCCACCCCATATCAAGCATCAAATGTAAATTACATTATATGTAAATGGCCTAAACACCCTAAACAGAAGGCAGAGATTGGCGTACTTGATAGAAAACAAGATTCACCTATATGCTGTCTACAAGAAACCCACTTTATAAAGTTGTTTGTGCCCATCTCTGAAGAGGGCACCAGCCCCAGCAGGCTGCAGCTTTCACTCTTGCTTCTCCTCTGAAAAGCCATGGCTTCTGGTGAATATGGACTTTACAAAAGAGGCAGGCCATGTCTCACTGTTCTTTACAACAAGCACTAAAACACCATATTTTATCCCTGGCTTCTGGCTTCTTCAGTTCTCAAAATGGCCAACACCTTCTGGAAGCATTCCAACTTAATGGCCTTATCAAATCCTGTTACATGTTGGGTTATGAATGACCAGAAACTGCAATTTGTGCCATGAATCTAATAATCTTTTTTTCTCCCTCCCAACGGGAAAATCTCATGTCTTTAGTTCATTCATTCATTGGACAAAGAGTTAACATTTATAAGCCAGCCACTATCTGTTGTATGCACAGGTATGTATTGGTTAAACAAAGCAGTGTACCCATGGAGCTTAAAATACAGTACACAGTCTGTAAACAAAAACATATGATCACATGTTGTGTTAAGAGTAGTAATACAATCAGTGGAGAGGGCATAGCTGAGTGGTAGAGCACATGCTTAGCGTGCCCAGGGTTCTGGGTTCAATCCCTTGTACCTCCATTTAAAAAATACTACGTAATTAAGTAAATAAAGGAACTTAATTACCTCCTACTCCCCAAAAAAGAAAAAAAGTGAAAAAAAAAACTCTGGAAAAATAGGTCATAAAGAAGTAGTACTAAAAACAGAAAGAAAATACTAGGAGGCAGGTATTAAGTAGATAGCGTGGCCAAAGGACTCCTCACTGAGAAATAACACGTAAACCGGGACCTGAGTAGGAACTGGCCAGAGCGGCCCAGAGCTTCCCGGCACAGGAACAGCGTATGTAGAGACCCGGGGACAGAGGAACTTACAATGCCTGAAGGACAAGAGCAGGCACCTGAGACGAAGCAGGAGCAGTAAACTGGAGCCACATCGTGTAAAGCAGTAACAGGGCACTTCCACTTTCCTCTAAGCACAACGGAAAGTCAGTAAAGCATATAAACAGAACAGCGACATGTGTGACAACTAAGGCTGTCTCGCTCTCCCTTGCAAGTCTGTGGGGGCAGCACTAAAAGCAGGGACATAAACTGAGGAAGCTGTCACTAAGGAACAGGCAGGAGAGGAGAGGGACCTGGATCAGAGTGGTGACGATGGAGAGAAATGAGAGGACCTGAGATGCATTTTGGAGGCTGGACTGGCCGGAATGTTTTGGCAGTTTATACGCAAGCGGTGAGGGAGTGAGTGGAATTAAGCATGAGTCTAACGGAGTGGCTGACTCAAAGGGAGGACCAGAGGTGTTACAAGTTTCAGGGTGGAAATCAGAAGTTCAGTTTGAGAATCAGAAGAGTCTGAAAGCCATCAGTGTTTGCCTTTGCTCGTGAGCCCAAGTCATGTGGACCTTGGAGCAGTACCTCTAAGAGGTCAGCTCAGAAATTAGATCTCCTGACCAAAGAAGATGGATCTCAGAATGTCTGGAACATCTCTGATCCCCAATATGAGTTTCCTCTTCTCTGCTGCTTTTTTCTCCCACCCCTTGGGACTGCTCTGAATGACACCTGACTGAACTCCAGGTGGCCCAGTCCAGGCCCACACTCCCTTGCATCAATCTTACAACACACGCAGCAACCCAGTTACAAGACAGAGACAGTCAGACGCCTTTTGCAAGCTGAAGACTGGGTTTAGCAGCCCATCCAGTTCCGTTGCTCCCTTGTCTTTCCAGCAAACTGCGAGCATGACAGGTTTGGCAGGTCTAATTATTCTCGGGTAATCAATCTAGTTTCTATCATTTCATCTCTCTGCCTCACTAAACGCACACCTAATATTTCACCATCCCCTCCTGCACGCAAAGGAAGTTGCTGCTAGCGTCTCACCTACACAGGTGATCATGCCCTTGACTGAGTATCAAGCAAAAGGAGACATTTCAAGACAGAGGCAGGTCATCTTCAATTCCAAAGACCTGAGACTGTCACTCTAATGTTAGGGGACCTGAAAGCTTGGTGCCGCCAAAACAAGAGGGGCCTGCTGACCATGATGTGACCCTGCCTTTCACACTATTTACTGGAGCTGGAGGATACCTGGGTCACGGGAGACAAGAAAAGCCCAGGGGGATCCACGTCCTCAAAGCACTAGAAGAACAGTGAGGAGCACGCTCTGGCCACAAGGCAGAGCTCTCTTCCTGTACGCTGACGGCCCCTGGCAGAGAACTTTCTCCTGGGAGCCCCGACCCTACACCCAAACACCAGAAAAGTCTGTCAAGCCACTGGCAGAGATACAGTCCCAGGATAGCAATGGAGAAAAAAATCTTGTTCAGGGAATCTTCCAACTCTCCGCAGAGCTGCCCTGCTGGCCTGTCCAGCTTAGGATCTCAGAATTCCAGGCCCCTCCCTGGTGGAAACACTGTAACTGTGTACTTGCCAGCCTGTCTCTGGGCAATGAACAACTTTGTGGTTCCTCATGGGTTTGGGACTGAAAAAAAAAAAACACCACAAACAACATAGGCCAGATCAATTACCAACTGGAAGAGATTTTTTTTTAAAGTCTGTTAAAAGTAAAAACAAGAATTAGAAGCTTTATTTCAAATTTCCTTTTAAATTAAGAAAATGTAAGGCTTCAAATTGAAAGTTTTTGCCAACAGGTGGAGAATAAATTACACTGTGGCCACACAATAAATTCTGAAGATTGTAATAATAATGGACTGTGCTTTTCACAGTACACTGTGGGCGGGGGGAGAAATGCTCAAAATTATATACGGAGAATCATCACAATCATGTAGAACATGTACAAACACAGTAACAGCAAAAACACTGTAAGGATGTGCACCAAACTCAATACCTGACAGCGTTCGATGGAAAATTTTTTGTTTGTTTCTAATCATTCTGTATTTACCAACATTTTCCTGATAAGTTTGCATTCCTATTATAACAGAGATGTAGTTATTTTACTTTTGAAACAAATTAGATATAAATTTCTCTACTTGCCTCTCTAAGCCCCTTTTAAAGAAACAGATATAATTTACATCTAGAAGTTTTAAAAATATGGTCAACAAAAAGTTAGGGGTCCTGCTCTACACAAAATACCATTTCTGTGAATTAAATTTACTGAGTCCAAGAGAATTGAACATGTGGTCAGAACACTGGGATTAATATATACACATGCACATATATTTACTTTTTATGTTGAGATAATTGTAGGTTCATATGAAGTGTTAAGAAATAATACAGAGATCCCATATACCCTTCCCCCAATAGTAACATCTTGCATAATTCCTGTATAATATCACACCAGGAAATTGACATTGGTACAATCCACACACCTTACTCAGATTTCACTAGTTTTACACACACTCATTTGTGCGTTTACATGTGTATATACAGTTGACCCTTGAAGAATGTGGAGGTTAGGGGTGCCAACCCTCTGCACAGTCAAAAATCCATGCATAACTTACAGCTGTCCTCTGCACCTGTGATCCTTCCCTATCTGAGGTCCCGTATCTGCGGATTCGACCAACTATGGATCGTGTAGTGCTATAGTATTTATTACTGTAAAACATCCACGTAATAGTGGACTCGTGCAGTTCAAACCCCTGTTGTTCAAGGGTTAACTCCATTTAGTTCTATGCAACTTTATGTCATGTGTAGATGCTTGTGATCAACCCTACAGTCAAGATTCAGCTCAGTCCCATCATTGTTTCTCCCTTATGTAGTCACAGCCACGGCCACTTCCCTCCCTCCCTCCCTCTCCTGCTCTCATTCCTAGCAATGGTGATCCGCTGTTGGTCAACGAACAATTATCCATCCCCATGTGCCAACCACTATGCCAAGCACTGGAGGATCTTGATTCAAATATAAATGACATAAACAGGAAAGCCTCGTGGTTAGCAGTATGGGCGGGGACCAGACTAACTGGGTTCAGAGCTCGGGTGTGCCACTTACCAGCCCTGTGACCCTCGGCAAAGCACTTAAGCTCTCTACATCACGATGTCTTCTTCAATAAAATGTGGCTAATAATAGACTCTTCCAGGGTTGCTATGAGAATTCAATGAGCTGATGTTAATCAAGCAAGTAGAAAGTGCCTGGCACCAACTGATACACGGTAACATGTAAGAACTCACCATCCAGTGGGGAACACACAAAGCTTCTCATCAGGTCAGCCTACGTTAAGCGACATAAACCCAGCACAGTGGGAGGACACTGGAAGGAGCAGCTCCTTCTGGCTGCGGAAAGCTCCAACAGGCTTCCCAGGAAAGGGAATATGCGGGCTGGGCTTTGAAGTATGAATAAGACTTAGACAGAAATCACAGGGACAGGACGATGCTTCGTGCCTACAAAACAATGTGATGTGTGGCCCTGAGGCAGGAGAAGGCAAGGGCCATTCTGAGGGAGCACTACGAGGAGGTCAGAACAAGAGGAGACTGTCAGCAGATGGGAGGCGCTGGAGTGGGGGTGGAGGAGGAGGAGGAGGAGGAGGAGAAGCGGCCACAGATGAAGTCTGAGGGAAGGTGGGGCCAGGTTTTGAGCAGGTCTGGAAAGCTGTGCCAGAATTCGCACTACAGCTGTGCCCCCTGGAGAAGCCCAGAATGGAGCAGAAAGAAGGAAGACGGCTTCCGAAACAGAGGTGCATCGGGACAGGGCTGGAGTCGAAGGGAGAGTACTTTGTAATTACAAAGCACGAGCAATGGGGATTCGTCATGCCTGCAGCTGACTCGAAACTAGTGGCAGCAGCTGTGTGGCTTAAACACTGTCGCTATTCTTGTGAGACACATAATGTCTTAAGAGTCTGGGGCACAGGGATTGGAAGCCATCAGGCTCTCCCAGGCCAGAACCTGTTTTCCCCTTACCAGGGCAGTTTCTACTTAAACCAGGTGTTCCCAATGCCCTTCACCGGCAACCTCCGACTAGCCTTTCCCGGAGTTTCCACAGGAAGACGCTGGGCAGAGACTCTGGCAGTTCCCAGTGTATCTCTGGGTCATTGGCACCATCAGCTCTATCATTCTGAGCCCCCAGCGTTTATCTGATCATCCAGCCAGCCTCCTTCAGGCTCAGGACGTCGTGATCCCTGGTCCTGCCAGGGGCTCTGGCTTCTCTTGACCCCAACCCCACCGGTGCTTCTCACCCAGGGCCATGACTTCCCTTGATCTCCCTCCCCAGGGCCTACACAGATTCCTGCCTCTCACAATTGTATTCTTGCCTTCTGATCCCAGGACTCCCAACGACCTGTTGCCACCAACACACAGGCGTGGCATGGAGGACAAGAATGAATTACCTCTATTTCTGCTTTGAAAGTTTTTCTCACTCAATCTCACCTTCTTTTGGTTATTTTTCTCTTCATAGAGACAGAGGGAGGAAGGCTTCTTTCATTTGCTTAAACTAATTGTATCGTTAACTCTACATGGACTAAAAAAAAGATTAATTCTATTCTCTAGTAGCTTCAGACCTGTTCCTTTTTGCTGTCATTCTCCAATCTATGCGAAGAAAAAGATGTTGGAATAAATGACTCTTGACAAGAGGGTGGAGGCGGTGGTTTATAGTTTTGCCCTGAAAACTAAGGAAGCCCTTCCAACACCTCCCCCTCAAAAAAACACCTTCCCTCTAAACGAGACTGAGTTATAGAACGTGCCTGAGGATCACACAGGTGACGTGCAACAAAACAAGACTCAGAAATAAGTATCTCCAAGAACCCCTAAGACAATTCCTTTTCGTCTTCCCTATAAAGAGCAGTCTCCCTTCCCGACCTCCTTCCCTGGATGTTGACCCATGAAAAGACAGGACTCTTAACAGCGCACATCATGAACACAACCCCTTCCCAACCAAATGCGTCAAGACGCTCTCCTGGGCCTTCTTAGACCAAATTCACTTGCAGCCGTTAAATCAAATTTTCGTATAAACAAACAAACACACAAAAAACGGTATCATGAAAAGCCACAAAACAACCAGGCAAGAATATCAAACTTGAGGAAGGGAGGGAGGGAGGGAAGGGGCAAGAGAGGGCGAAAGGAAGAAAGAAAACTTCGATTTCCCTCATGTCACGCCCCAGCACAACAAATCCAGTGATTTCTGTGGTTAGAAAATGCCAACACCTTCAGTTCCTGGAGTCTCACAGCAAACCCTTTTCTACAATTAGACTCTGTATCTTTCCAAGTTTTATGTAAGGGTGGTGGCCAGTCTACAGGTGATTGAAGTCCCTGCTCTTCTGCCCTTCACCCAGGCAGGGGGCACCCAGACCGTGAGAGGAAATACAACATAAATGATGGCAGGGAAGGATGATTCATTCTTCATTTAATGAGATAGGATCACCCATTAAGAAATTAATAATGCCCTGCTTCTCACTACAGCGGACAACTCAGTTAAGGACAAAAGGTCATTTCCTTCCCCCCACGCAGGCCCCCCCACCCCCTTCCCCCACTCCCGTCCCCAGGATGGTTTTAGTTGACTTTGTTTTTGAAGATCTAAGGGTATCTCAGACTCTAACGTGAATAAAAATCACCTGAGAGGCTTGTTACAATTTGTAGGTGGCTCCCTGGACCTACCAATTAAAATTTCTTGGGATGGGGCCTGGAAGCCATGTTTTAAACAAATTTGTTAAGAAATTCTGATCCAGGGGGTTTAAGAAACTCTTTGAAAAACACTAGCTCAAAAAAGACGATAAAACTAGAATACCTGGGTGTCGGAAGCTGGTGAGCTGAGACTTCAGAGGAAAAAAGACCCCTCTCCCAGTTAGAGAGCATGGTTTTTATGACACGGGCAAGCAGGGGCCACCACAGGGTTTAAGCAGGGCTGTGACCTGCTAAACTTGCCTCTCCTTTAACCCTCAGCTCTCAGCTTATCACTGTTTCCAAGAAGGCCTTTCCCGCCCCCACCCCCAGCAGAGGTACCCGCTCCTCTGTGCATTCTAACTCGCCACTGACCTCATGAAGGGACACTGTCCACTGCCTTCTGTCATTGTTCTAATCCCCTCCCTGCCAGTAAGCTTCTGCAAGCAAGGAAGTGACTTGTGCACAGTGCCAGACAGTCGGTGTCCTATAGCTGTTTAATCAAGCAGACCATTGCATTCCATGTGGTGCTGACTTTTCACACAGAAATCGACTTCAGTGCACGCCCCCCCACCATTCCTTGCTCACATGGCCTAGAAAACTTCACCTCTAACTAATACTGGGCCGTATTTCTAAACCCCTCATTTATCAGGCAACATTGGTTTCATAGGAATCAAAATGAAACATCAGATGCCTGGAATTCTGATGACCTTGTCAAACGGAGTTAATTCATTTACATTTTTACGTTTCAGAAAGAACTAAAGCTCTTACAACTCTCCAGAGTTCACAGGCGTAGACCACGCCCCTCAAAGGAATTTAAAGCACAGGAAAATGTACCAACAGGTAATTACAGCATGAAAGCATGTGATGTCCAGTCTTTTAAATCCTAAAAGCAAAACACCTGGATTATGTTCTGGCCCTCACCCTCCCCCACCCGCAGCGCCAAGCACCTGTTTCAATCTGGCCAGCACCTTCCACTTAAGGGCAGATGGAGGGAAGAGGCCAGGAGAATTTTAAATTCTTAAGTTATTTTATAAAGAAGGCAAGAAACATCCTGTGAACTCGGAGTCATAATGATGATGCGCGTGAGATCTCCATGGGACTCCCCTTCATTCTTAGGGAGTAAAAGTGATGTTAAGTGGGTGGAAACACAGCGACAAAACTTGGACTAGCTAGAGCTTTGTTCCAACTTACCTGTGGCCTCCGGTACTCGTGCATCTGGGTTTCGTCCAAGAAGTCTGCGCCGTCGGCTTCACCCTCTAACCAGGGTTCTTCCAGGTCGCTTTCATCACCCAAGGACAGCACTGTGCTCTAAGGACCTTCCATCAGGTCTTGGGGGCTCATGCATCCTGAGGCTTGGAGAAACCTCAGTGAGCAGCTGGGAAACCTTGGTGAGGGTTTGGGGCTCCCTGGATAAGCCGCTCCCGAAGTTGCCTTCCACAGTTCCCACTCAAGGACTCCGGGTCTCCAAGGCCAAAGCCGTCACCAAGTCCATTTGCAAGTCCAGTCAGGGTGCTGGTGGGCCCTGGATTGATCCTAGCTCTGGAGGGCGAGCCTCCGCACCCGCAACGCCAAGGGACGGCTCCTGCCCACGCTCCGCGTGCAGCTTCCACGAGCGCGGGGAGGGGCTGAGCGCACACCTGCCCCCGCTCGGGAGCGGGGGAGGGCGCGGGGGCGGGAAGAGGCGTGGCCTCCCGGCCTCCCCGCCCCCCAGCTGCCCCACGCACCGCCCTCCCGGGTGGGCCTGGCCCAGCAGGCTGCAGGCAGCGGCCGGCCGGCTCCGGGCGCGGGCTCCCGGGTCGCGTGCGCCTCTGCGCACCTGCCCGCCCGCGAGGCTTCATTAGGCGGCGCCTGGGCGGCCCCGCGGCCGCGTGCGCATGAGTCCAGGCCATGGAGCCCAGCACCCCGGAGCCTCGCCAGGAGCCGCGGGGTGAGTGCGCATGGGGGGCCTGGAAGGCTGGGACCCACGGCTCAAGTAGGCCAAGGGGCTGGGTAGGGCTGGGGTGGGGCGGCTGAAGAGGGGCCAGGGAGCCCACTATGCCGCGCCCTCCATCCTTGGGGTTCCGATCTCTCTGCATGCAGAGAAGGACAGCAGTCCCAGGCTTCTGCTCGAGGTCCCCACACCCATCACCTTTCTTACCTGGGTCTATCACTCTGATACGTCACATTTATGGAGCACCTACTGCGTACCAGGTTTGCTAGGTACCGGCTCTCCTAAAATGCTGAAGAACAGTCTGGCCCTCCTTCCCAGTTACCTGCCGGCCTTGCGGCTTCACGCCTGCGGTGGAGGCCTGCTCACCCTCTTCAGCGGCTTCTACGCTGGGAAACAGTCTGACAAAGCACCGTGGCTCATGGCCTACGTCTTTCTTGACACACCGGTAGAAAGTCATTCCTTAAAGACGTTATAGCTCATGCAGTTTTCGTTAAAAAAACAAAACCAACCAAACAAAAAACACTCGCTCTTAGTCATTCGTTAGCATCCATTAAAAAAATATTCCAACTTAGAAATGATAAAGCAGCTCCTTGAGCTGAGAGGGTCCTGGAGGTCATGAGTAAGTCGGGAGGTGACTGGGGGAGGGGTTGTGACCCTGGGAAGAACTCTATCTAGGGACCAAGGGCAACTGCTGTGTGATCTTGGGCAAATCACAAAACTTTTTTTAATTGAAGTATAGTTGATTTACAATGTACAGCAAAGTAATTCAGTTATATATATATATGTGTATATATATATACACATACACATACATACTTTTTCAGATTCTTTTCCATTATTGGTTATTACAAGGTACTGAATATAGTTCCCTGTGCTGTACAGTAGGACTTTGTTGCTTGTTTCAAATTACTCACCTTTCTAATCCGTATGTCTTCATCTGTTAGAATGAGATATTAATACTGCTCCCTGGACCGATCTACGAAAGGTGCTTAGCACAATGCCTGGGACGTAGTAACCTCCTAATGAATCAGTCAGGGCTCAGAGGACACACAAGCTTGGAGGATGAGTGACAGGAAATCTCAATGCCAGCCGGGTCACTCTTCCTTACCTGTGAAAGGAGGGTGGGCCTGGGCTTGAGGCCCCTGAGTGAGGCTCTGCTTGGCAGGGAGGAGGACGGGGGTGTGGACGAGGGTGAGGAGGGTGGGCAGGGATGGAGTGAGTTCTGTGGGAGGTGAGGCTGTATGTTTCTATTAGCCTCTTTGATGTCCTTGCTGGACTCCTGGAGACCACCCAGTCCCGCTGTGTCCTTGCTCTAAGCACTGACACCTGTGTCTGCAGCAGGGACAAGATCCAGTCTGAAAAGAAGCAGTCTCAGTCAGTCTCTCTCTCTTTTCCCAGTCCACCCCCAGCCCCAATCTGTGTCCCCTAGAAACACCTGAATAGACTCTGGTCCCTCAAACTCACATCCCAGGTGTCTGGGGAGAAACTGGGGACTCATAAGGGGTACGTACCCTCCACATTAGGACTGCTCCCGCACCATCTGGGTGTGTGAGCTCAGGCCCCCTCATGGTTGCAGATATTCGCCTGCACTCTTCAAAGTTGCAGGATGATCTCATGTGATCCTCATAGTAGCCAAGTTAGGAAGGTATGCCTGGAATTATTACCCCATTCGACAAGTGGACAAATTAAGGCTTTAGGTCAAACAGGAAACCAGTTGCCCAGCGGGAGGCAGCACGTCCGGGCTCTTCCTTCTCTGGTGCTGAGGTCAGTGGGTGCTGGCTCTCCACAGGCCAAGAAGGGGGAGGCCAGCCCCCAGCAGCCAGGCTGGAGGAGGAGGGGGAGGAACCACTGCAGAGCTCAGCCCCCCACACTCAGGACGTGTCCCTCCTGCACGCTGTCTCCGGGGAGAAGCCACCATCGGACATCCCTGGAGAAGCAGGTGGGGCTGATGCTGGGAGAGAGTGCCAGCCCCTGGGCCCGGGGACTCCCCACAGAGGCAGGACTCTGGCTCCACTAAGACCCCAGCCTCAGGGGCCAGGGTGTCCCCTCCCAGTGAGAGAGGGGAAGGCAGGGAGGAGGCCCTCCTCTCCAGCCCCAGGTAAGCAGAAAAAGCCCAACACTGGGGGTCTGGCCTCCACGTCGTCTCCCAGTGTCACTAACTCAGCACGGGCCACGTACAACCCCGTGCCTTGTGGGTCCGGCCGGGGGTCCTGCCACCTGGCCAACCTCCTCAGCACGTTAGCCCAGAACAACCAAATAGCAGACCCAAAGAAGAAGTCTCCAGAAGTGACCTGCCAAGGCCGGAAAAAGACTCGAACCCTCTACCGCTCAGGTAAGTCCCTGAAGGTGAGAGGGGACCTCTGGGGTCTGGGCAAGGTGGGCTCACCAGACAGTGCAGCCCCAG
Organism: Camelus dromedarius; assembly: GCF_036321535.1. Taxonomy (NCBI): domain Eukaryota; kingdom Metazoa; phylum Chordata; class Mammalia; order Artiodactyla; family Camelidae; genus Camelus; species Camelus dromedarius. The sequence continues at coordinate 9,717,326 of NC_087442.1, forward strand.
GAGACTGGAGTGTGGTTAGCTGGCACATCACCTTGGCTAGATGCTCTCTTAACCTGTGTGGGGCCATGACTTCTGACCCTCAGAGGGGAAGGCTGGCTTGCTTCGTCAGAAAGTGACACTGGGCCCACGTTAGAAGGGGCAGAAAAGTAAAACATGACACAGTCCCCTGCCACAAAGCCCAAGAGAGAAGGGGCCCCCGCCCAGTGGGGAACCTGGTTGCAAGGCTCTGGGAAGGCCGTGGGTTGGGGACAGTGGTCCATCCAGAAGGCTCTCTCCTCTGCTGTCTGCTCCCTGGTGTTCGTCTTCATGGGAGTGTTTTCTTCCTCCAGACCAGCTGGAGGAGCTGGAAAGGCTCTTCCAAGAAGACCACTATCCGGACAGCGATAAGCGGCGGGAGATCGCCCAGACAGTGGGGGTCACGCCCCAGCGCATCATGGTAAAGGGGGCTGGCCGGCTGCTGTCAGTGGGGAGGGGAGCCCAGGGCTGGGACTCCGGGGAAGCGGAGCAAGCCCTCAGCCCCTCCCGAGTCGGGGCTGAGGTGGGGCCTGAGACGAGCCTCAGGAAAGTGCCTCGGAGGCCATCTAGATGAACCTTTTCAGGAAGAAACCCAACCTGACAGAGGGGCAGCGAGGCAGGGTGGTGCAGTGACCTCCTACCGTCCTGGAGCTATCGCGGGGCAGCCGGATGGAGCCTCAGGCTCTCCTCCATTTCTCAAGCCCTGCAGGTGTGTCTCCCCTCCAGGTGTGGTTCCAGAACCGCAGGGCAAAGTGGCGGAAAGTGGAGAAGATGAACGAGGAGACCAAGGACACCCCTGCAGGCCCTGCCCCCACCCCTGCCAGCCACCAGTGTGGGTAAGAATTTCTGCTCTTCCTGGCCCCTCCTCGTGGGTAGGAAGTGGGGTCTAATCTGGGATCCTGGGGTCTAGGAGGAGAAAGTGTTGGAAGGCTGGGCCTGGGGAGTTGCTGGATACTATTCAGAGGGGTTTGGGCTGGGTGGGGTTGGGAAGTGGCCAGGGCCTTGTAGGGTGGCCACGCTTGGCCCTTTTCCAGTCCGACGCGCCAGTCTGAATCCAGGGACCACTCGAGCTACAGTCATCATTCTGTCTGCCTCCAGTTCTGCAGCTGAGCTGGCCCCTGCTGTGCGCGCGGACCCGGAGCCTGGAACCTTCCCTCAGGAGCCCCCTCTGGATCCCCTTCCAGGTGAGCTGACCACCTTCCAAGGGTTGTCTGGGGCAGATGGCAGCGCGGAAGGCAGCAGGGACAAAGGGTTCTTTCTTGATGGACACGGGAGCGGCCAGAGCTCTCCACTATTTTGGTCCAGTGGGGGGACCTGGGCATTCTGGACTTCTCCCACCTGGCACTGCCAAGCATACACCCCCATTTTCTTACTCTTACGACCTCTCTTTGACTTCTGTTCCCAGAGCCCCCCACAGTGCTGACATCTGACCAGACGCGGACCCCAGCCCAACAGAGTGAGGGTGCTCAGAGGGTGGCGGTGACCCCACCACTCTTCAGCCCCCCACCTGTCCGAAGGGCCAACCTTCCTTTTCCCCTTGGCCCCGTCCAAACCCCTGAGCTGATGCCTCTGCTGCTGGACACTCCAGGCAGTGACGGCAGCCACAAGGATGGCCCCTGTGGGTTGTGGGGGACAAGGTATGCGACCTGAGGCGGCTGGTTGCTTGAGTTATCTTGGGAGATGTACAGAAGGAGGAAAGATAGATGGAACTTGGGAGGGGAGAGGGTGAGCTGGGAGGAGCAAGGAGGGGTAAACGTAATGAGGGTTAAAAGTGTAAGTGGGTCAGGGGTGGGAAGGATGTAGGCTGTCACAGCAGCAGAGCAGGGAGGGTGAGAAGCTCGGAGCAGGAAGAGGAAGAAGAGGCAGTATGTCTGGGGTGACAGAGATGCGGAGGGGAGGAGAGGGGACGCCTGCCACGTGCTAGAGATGAGGCTACCAGCCGAGCCTCATGAAGTCCTTTCCCCCACAGCATCACACCACCCCCAGCCTGCTCATTCTTGGAGGAGCTGGAACCCCAGGATTACCAGCAAAGCAACCAGCCGGGACCGTTCCCGTTCTCCCAGGCCCTACCGCCCCCGCTTTTCCAGCAGCCCCAGCCCCAGTTTCCGTACCTGCCTCCCTTCCCCTTCCACACGCCCAGCTCACTGGCGCCTCCGCTGCCAGAAGACTCTCTCTTTGCGTGGTCCTATGGCCCCATCGGGGGCCCATGCCAGGGCGGCTTCCAGGGCCCTCCGTCCGGGCAGACGCTGCCGCAGCCACCCGCTGGGAGCATGGGTGAGTTGGGGCGCTTTGAGGTCGAGGAAAGTGAGATGGGAGAGACAGCCTCCCTCAGGAGCTGGAGGGAAGGCCGGGCCAGGCGGGGGCTGAGCGAATCACTGCCCCTCGTCTGCTGTGGTCCTTGTGATGTTCTCAAGCTTCTCAGAGGCGGGAGAGCAGAGGAAGAGTCAGCTAGAGAGCTCTGGAGTGAGGGAAGCAGAGGTGGGAGGCCCACTCAGCAGTCACACGCTCCCCTGAGTGTCCCAGAATCTGAAGTGGGGATAACACTCCCAGGCCTTAGGGGGCTGGCGAGGGTCAGGGAGGGGAGGGGTGCCAGCCTTGGCACAGAGTAGATGGCGTCTGACGGGCCACTGGACCTCTGAAGTCCTGGAAGTGACCATCTTTTGAAGACCCAGTTCCCGTAGAAGGGGGAATAAGATGAGGGTCCCCAGTCTCCTCCGGCCTGTGTGAGAGGGCACTCGGCCCCACCCACGGTCCACTTTGTGTCACTGTCACCCGAACTCGGGAGTGTGGCCTGGTCCTGAGGGGAGCCTCATTCTTGGGTCCTACCCGGGGTTTCTGTGGAGCAGGGAGGGGCTCTGACCGGGGGCGTGCTGGAACGTGGTGGCTTCCCTTCATCCCACTTCATCTTTGTTGTGCTGACTCCCCAGGTGCAGTCCCCTGGAATGACCCCTGCCTGCCAGACCTGCCCTTCCTGGGTCCCTTCTGCCCGCAAGCTCTGGGTGCCCACCTGGCAGGTGATGGCTACTTCCCGGATCTGTTGGCGGCCCCCTATGGCCCGGCTTTGGGCTGCCAGCCTTCCCCCGGCCTCGCCCGGGTGCCTGAAGGGGCCAGGCCGGGGCCCGGGCCCCCACTCAGCAAGGGCCGGGAGGGGCTGCCGGCCGCCTCTGTGGAGCTGCCCTCAGCCCCTGAGGAGGGCCAGGAGGATGACGAGGACAGCCCCAGCCCCTAGCCGTGGGCCCAGGAGGGAGAGGCCACCCTGCCGGAGGGGCTGGGGCACCACCGACGCCAAGGAGACGGCGGCTAAGTGTCAGGAAAGACTGGCCTCTATTGACGGGGCGAAGTTGGACATTTCCCCCCTTTGTGGGCTCATTTTGCTGGACACGGATTTGAGAAAGAAGAGGGCTGGCCCTGACCCTTGCCCACACCTCTAGGCTGTGGTCCTGAAGAAAGAGGAGGGCCCGTGTGACCTCTGGACATTATATCAGTTTGTGTTGTTTCTTTTCCTTGCTACACAGATGAGCCAGCATGTCCACTGTCGGCAGTAAATTAGTCTGTTCTCGGGTTTCTCTCTGTAAATGTGTCTCCCCACTCACCGAGCTAAGCGAAGCGCTCCACGTCCTTCACTGCCTCCCTCGCGGCTGACCAGCTGCGGCTCTGGTCCTGGGCGTCCTGGGCCTCCTTCCTGGGCCCACCTCTCCTGCTGGAGAAGGAGATGCTATCTTGGGCCTTGTCTTCAGTCCTGCCGTGAAACCATGTTCTCGTCCAAAATCCAGAACCAAACCCGAGTACCGGCCCTTCTCTGGAATTGGGGCCCTGCAGGGAGAGGATTATGAGAAGCCCAAGGCTGTTTCAGGTCACGACTCTAGGGTTGTGAACCATGATTTCTTTTCCCAGAGCTCTTTTTTTGGGGGATGGGTTAGGAATGAGAAGTGGGAGCACCAAGAACAGGATGCTTATTTCTATGTAGATAGATAGATAGGTAGGTATCTGTATATATAGAGAGAGACATCTAAAGGTACAAAGCACTCACATTTGATGGCCCTGCCGTGTCCAAACAGCTAGAATTTGAGAACCGCTTATCCAAACCACCGTGCATTTGAGGGGTATATAGGGGGGCGGTGCCAGTCTGGACCTCCAAATGCTATGATTATTGAAAAATACACATTTTTTTCCCCAAAATGTGTATTATAAGCAATTATATTCATCACAGTAGTTCTGGAGTCATGGCCTGTAAGAACTGAAAAGGAAAAATATTTGAAAATGGAGAAGAAACTTCTCAGCTACACAACACACACGTCCGTGTATCTGTGTAGGATTTTAAAGACCAGCACTATTTAGTAGTTTCACTCTAGCATCCTAGCCACTCTCTGACTGCCTCACAAGGATTGTACTAGCCAGGTTTCAGCAGCCTGCATCGAGGAATTAGAATGTACACACTGAAGTATGAAATGTCTTGTGTTATGACGTCACTGGGTCTTTTAAAATACACATTTCACATCTCTCTTTTTCACATTCTGTCTCTTGAAGCCCATGAAATGAGCAGCCTGAAAACAGACACAGAGGAAAAGATTCTCCCATAACGGGGGCCGAGGAGGATTACTGCTCCTTACGTGCCGTTTTTCCTCTCTTGCCATCAGTCACTACAACGTACTCTTGCTTTCAAAGCCCAACGGGGAGACTGGATATTTCCTCTAGACCTTAGCTGGTTCCAGCTTCAGCCACTCAGCCTAGCAGTGCCTTTGTATGGATAGCAAACAGCAGATCTCTACAGCCAAGACCTGAAGCTGCTGGACTTTATATGCAACAATCAGATTAAAAGTGTCAGACAATCTAACAGTATACTGCAAACAAAATGAGTGAATTGAGAATTAAGAATGTACGGTAGACCAGAGAAAAATAGAGAAAACTTCTCAGAAGCGTAGAATCCGAGGCTGACGAGCCCAGTCACCTGGCAAATGCAGGAATGACCTCGATCCCACCCCTGAGGGAGGGTCCCTGGGTCTCGATTCTCCAGTGGGGGCTCTAGAGAAGAGGGCAGCTGACTCCTTCACACAAGCACCTATAGAATTTTTTAAAGCTTTAATTATTACGAAGTTCTTTCTTCTGCTAGGAGGACGTCAATATTGTTTAATTGATCTGAGTTTTACTTTCCATGGGCTACAAAGAATGAACCTAGTATCACCAAACCTGAGGACTGCATGTCGTTCCTCAGAGCCCTAGCCTCCTTGCTCGCTCTCACTTTTACTACCCTAGACGCCTCTTTTCCAATGCACGAGTTTATGTTCCTTTTAAGAGGGGTGCCAGCGCTGAACCTCACTTTGCGGTCTGGTCACCTGCATCGTGCAGTGGAACAGTTACCACCACCAAATACACATTCTCTCTGATTAACGTTGTCTGGGGAGGAATTTTTTTTTTCAGCCAGTTCACATTCTTGGTCCAAGACAAACTTTTTGTCAACTAGGACTCCTAGGTTATTTCAATAGAAGCTGTTTTAAAACCATTCTCTCTCATTTTGCATTTGGAGAATTGATGTTTTGAGTCTAAATATACAAAAATGTACATTGCTTGTTCAGTTTCATTTGGTTAATTTTAGCCCATGATTGAGATCATTGAGATAGTCTGACGTCCTTAGAGTGTTGGTCTTCTAGGTCCTCTTTGCCGTTCTCATATACAGCCAGACTCATTAGTTCTCAGCTGTGCAAAGTTGGGTAAGTTTCTTAGCCCCTCCAAGCATCAACTTCCTCATTTGTAATGAGAATAAGAAAATACCTACTTCATAGGATTATCATGAGGATTAAGTGAGTGAATACATATCAAGAGCACAGAACAGTATCTGGCTCATAGGAAACACGTAATAAAGCATCCTTTGTTATTTAAAAAAATAGTTTGACGTCCTTATATAAATTAGCCTTATTTTTTGCAGTTTTGTTCTCTCTGTAAATTGGTTCAGTATGTTTTATACATTTTATAAACAAGTCATTGATAATTAGTAAATAGGATATAAGTAAGTACAGAACATTTTGACATACCTCCTTGAAAATACTTTACTAGTGAGCACTTTTTTGAGTAGAGTTAAACTAGCTGAAAATCTTCCTTAACTGTATTATCATCCAGGGCCATCATTTGCCATCTCCAGGATTTTAGAAAAGGATTTGGGGGAAAAAACGTTGCTGTAGGACTCACCAAGATTGAAACATATTCTCTTTGTAGCATGCTAATCATTTCACATTCTTGGAAACCTAACAGCATACTGAGATTCGTTTGGCATGGCTCATTCTTAAGGAACCCCTATTGTCTTTTATGATTATTTTTAATCTAAATGTTCACAAACCACCTTTCAATAATCTCTTCTGGAAATTTATAAGAGTTTTCCATTAAATTTAGTCTCCTTTAGTGTCTACAAATCATCTCTTTGAACGTTGGGACAACTGCCTCTATTAAATCTTAGGGATCCTCTCCTGGTATGCTCTGGAAGAAACATAATGATTTAAATCAACTATAAGACTTCTGTTTGGGGTTTGAGACCATACTGTGTTTTTCGTCCAACGGTTTTAATTCCTAGAATGTTTTCCTTTATGGAGAAGACAGGCTGAAGCAAGAGTCAAGTGGCTCTGCTCTCTCTCTATTATACGTTGACCTCACAATGTCAGCCTCGAGCAGCACATTCATTTCTTCCTCGTTCTTTCTGTTCCAAGTCTGGTTTTATTATTACCATCGCTAATGCTACTGTCAGGATTAGTCATTAACATTTCACAGCACTGAGTTTCTTCCAGGCACACGTTGAGATACTATCCTTAAAATTCCAATGCATGCCTCCTTTTAACTTTTAAATCCTTTTTAGTCCTTTTAAAATCTGAGCTTGTAGCCACATTGTTACCTTTTGGATGAGTTCTTTCATTCATATTAGAATTATTTGTGATTACATCTGTAGAACCTCGTAATCCCACCTCCCTCTGAGCCGTCCCCATTTGGAAGGATCTGTGCTTCCTCGCTTTTGTTTTGGATTTGGCTGGAGGGAGCAGACTTTGCCTGCTGGAGGGCCATGGCCAGGCCACTGGTCTTCTCAGACCCCAGGGCAAGTGAATTTCAGCATTCCTCCCACATAACCTCCCCCCTACCACCCCCATCCTGATGTCGTCACCCTCCAACGGTGTAACTGCAGAGATTGCAGGTTGGCCAGAGCAGAATCCTTCCTTGCAAACTCAAAAAAAAAAAAACAAACAAAAACAAAAACCCCAAAAACAAAAAACGAAAAAACCCCACCCTGTCTACGCCTCCAACTAAGCATGCACTGCCATGATATTTCCACTAGATGGCAATCCACCACCGGTCTCACGGCGGCCTTAATCTATTCTGGGGGTTTACTGGTATGAAAGCCTATGATCATTCTTTCTCCAAAATGCCCTAGAGCCACTGAGATCAGGTTCAAACATATTAAAGTCATTTGGGTGGCAGCTTGGTTTGCCAGATGAAATACAGGATGTTCAGTTAAATTTGAATTGCAGATAAACAAATAATTTGTTTAGTATTTTGCTAAACCTGGCAGCCTGAGCTGCAGTGCTTTGCTAGCGACGTCCACATCCACCAGAGCTTCGCAATTTAAGCAGACTGTCCAGGAGCCAGGAGTCAACCTCTGTATCTCTGCTCAGCTTTCTTACAGTTCAGGCTCCTGAATTATCCTGTTCATTTAGTACATTCCTCCCTCCTACCATTATAACCCTTCATACAGGCTCCACACCGGTCCAAAAAAATGTTCTAAAATCTGTCAGATTCGTATTATATTTTCTGTTCCTGTTAGTCAAATTTTTAATATGAGTTATTTATATATTTCTGAGAGTCCATTAGAATGTACTTTGAAATGCGTATTTTAGCTTCATTTGCATGAAGAGAACACAGAAAAACAGGCTGCAAAAGACTATTTGGCTTTTGTTGATTTCGCTCCAAGTCTTAAGTGGTCTTGAAAAAGCGTAAGTCTGATTTCCTGGAAGTGAAAAATCTTCATTCACCCAGAAGTGGTGTTATTTTAGGCTACAGGGACAGTCTGGGAGATTTAGGGTTCTCATAGTTGTAATTTGGTTTATAATGTTCTTTCAAAAAATGCCCTCTCATTTGAGTTTCATCACAAAGTCCTGAGAAATGGAGGCTGACGTTCATTCCATCATTCAATGGGGACTTATGGGGACTTATGGGCACTGACGGCACTGGGTGAACACAAAGATAAATGTCTTTCTAGATTTCAGGGAACTAATCATCTCGTTGGGGAGGCTGACAACACAAATGACCAGTTATAGTACAGGCGGGCCATGCTGTGCAGGGCCAGCCACGAGGACAAAGTGTGGCAGAAGTCGGACAGGTACAGCAACCATGTCTGTGGGAGCTAAGAAAGCCTGGGAGTCCTAGGCATTACTCCCAAAGGAGAGGAGAGTTTGGATAAGCAGAGAAGGGAGGAAAGGGTATTTCAGGCAGAAGGCACCATAAGTGGAAGGTCACTGAGACTGGAAAGATGATCAGGGAGGTCAGAGTGGCTGGATTTGGGTGGAGAGGCCAATGGAGGCGCTGTGGCAGAAGATGAGGCTGGCGAGGGACGGTGGGAAAGGCTTCAGATTCAATGCTGGGATGCTTGAGGTGTATTCCTCGGGTGATTAGAGAGGCACTGTCATTAACACACCTGCATGACTTGCCCAAATGTGTGTTTTAGAAAGACACACGGAGCGCAAGATCGGAGGGCTTCGGGAAGAGATGGAGGAAAACGAGGCAAGCCTGCTGAATGAGTGTAAGTGAGAGATGACGACGGGCTTCGAGGAAGGGAAAGAAAGGAGCCAGAGTAGAGAAATATTTACGAGTCAGAATCATTGTGATGTGATAGAAAATTAGTTGGAAGGAATCAAAGAGAAAGAGAAGAGGACAAAGACTTTGGTAACTAAGAAATGCTGTTGTTTGAGAAAGGATGGGGGTGGAGCGCACATCGGGGAAGGGGGGCCGCTCTGTGTGTGGATGCAGGGGCTGTCGCTCCTGTGGTTGTCTTGGGGGACAAATCTTCAGAGAAAAACGTGGCGCTGGGGCCTGGGAGACTCCAGGTGGCCATCGGGCTGCGTCAGCACAGAAAACGCCAGTTGAGGTCAGGAGGCCGTACAAGATTGCTCAGAGTGTGCAGCGTGAAGGAAAGCGGTCTCGGGATGGACTCGGAGAGGCGCCAACAGAGGAAAGAAAAATGGGGCCGAAGGAAAGACGACACTGGATTGATAAGGAACGGCTCAGGGCAGAGGTGGAGAGAACAGGAAGACGCGCTGGGTGCGGAAGGATCCAGCCCAGCTGGGTCAGTGGGTCTGGAGAGGAGGTTGGACAAATTATTGTGCAAATTAGTTCTCATCATCCCAATTTACAGAGGAGGTCAGTGAGGTTTCAATGATTTCCTAAGAATGCCTTAACTGAGAGGGTTTTTTGAGTTTGCTCTATTTTCCACTTCACCGTAGGCAGATAGAGGAGTCTTGCTTCCTGAATGCCCAATATATCATCTAAAAACCTGAAGGAGCCCTACTAGGTAAAGGGCTATCAGTCATAGCCAAATTTGTGTACGTTTTCTGAGACCACAGGAGGAACTGAAACAGCTTACTTACTTGACTCAGAAACTAGTCCTCAGATAAAACATCAGTGATGGTGGTAACCATTTATTTAGCACTTATTGTGCATCTAGCTCTTTAACAGGTGATTTCCTCTTACAACAGCCCTATAAGGGTATTATTCACTTGACAGGTGAAAATCTGAGACTCAGAGAGGTTTGAGTATTTGCCCAAAGTTGCAAAATAAATACACTTTGGACAGGATGTCACCTATGATAGGAGGTGCCAACTCCAAGAATTGATAGATACAAAAAGTGATGCATTTTGATAGCTTTAGAGGCAGATGAGAAAGAAAGTCAGAAGTTGGGGGTGAGTGTGATGAAATGATGGGTGTAATCTAGTTTAGATTTAGAATCGAATCCTTCCTTAGACCCTCAGCCTGCGTTTAAACACTCAGTAGTTTGATTTAAAAAGGAGTAGGGACACCGTTGTGAGACAAAAGGAGAAGCGGACATGGCTAAAAGGGAGCAGGAAGCTGCCTATTCCAAAACTGGGAAGGGAATTAGAGTACGTGAAAGGAACAGGCACGGGGGGAGGGGGAGCATCTTTAAGGGGTCACATGAGAAAAGGAGGGAGGGGGAGCTGGGTGGCAAGGGTGGGTCCAGCTCTGACAAGCCTTATCACCTGGTAACTCATGAGAGGAGTGAACAGGATACAGTCATTGTGAGATCATTATCAGGCACTCTTCGAGAAAGATCGCAGGTGAAAAGACCGGGAGCAGAGAGACCAGGGGGGATGTCATGCCGGCGTCCTGGAATGAGGTGTTGCGACTAAAATGGTGTTAGGGGAAGGAGAGGGGAGCATCACCCTGAGCAATGCTGGGAAGAAATGAACAGAACTTGGCAGTATGGCTGGGGCGGAGAGAAAGTCCAGTTGACCTCAGGTTGCAGGGCCCGGGCGTGTCATCTGTAAGCCACGGAAGTCCAGAGGAGCCGGCTTCTGCCCCAGCACTCTGGCTTCTGCATCTTCGTTTGAAGCTTTCACATTTTATTTCTTCCTTAGTCTCATTACGCCAGTCAAGTTGCCTCAAGTACATTCCTTCTATTGTCTAAGGATGGAATTTCCACCCACAGAGATTCCACGGTCCTTTCTGGTGCACATTTTCTCTCTATTGCTGTTTATGTTGTCCCTTCCATCTGGTTCTATCCCATGCATCCTTCTCCCCGGTTTGGCACCCTCGCCCCAGTCTGCACTCCTGTAGCCACCCAGGGATATAATCTGGGGTTCTGAGTCCCCATCAATGGCAGGCAGTTAAACTTCCCACGACATTCCAGCTTGCCCACTTCTCTGTTTTGCCTTTTTGCCCATTACTCATGCTACTTTGACTTTTCTGTTACTTTCTGTAACTCTTAATTATTTGAATTGGTGACATTCAAATAACATTTTCATACCCAGCAAACTAAAATGTGTCCCCAGAATCAATTTAAAATTTTGAAAAAAAAAATACTGTATACATTCATTTTCTTCGATTGTCAACTGGAAAACTCCTCTTTCATCTTTTCCCCCTTTTATTTAATGCCAGTATTATTCAAGGAGAAGGAGATGGTGCAATTGTGGTTTAATAGAAATAGCCCAATCACTTGGAGGTGTAATGACCCACAACCCTGTTCTCTAGCTGGGCCGGTCATGTTCTTCATCCAAGGAGGAAGCCCAGTCTCTCTGCATCAATTCTCTTGTCCTCTTCTCCCCTAAAGCTGAACAGCCACCCCTTCAGACACACACACACACACCCCGCCCCCCGGACTCTCCAGTTCTTTAAGTCCCTGCAGTGTAAGGACAGTGAATGGCTGTAAACACCCCGCCTTATTTCTTTCCAGTCCGTTGGCCTGGCCAAGCTCAATCCAATCACTAAAACTTGCTTATTAACATTTCCATGAGTCTGACTGCCAGCTCCTCTCACTTTCTCAAAGGCAATCTGCCTGTATGTATCCTGTTTACTTCATCTTTGCACTTGATGGCAAGTCACACTCAACCTTTTGTGAGGCGCATAAACTCAGCAGATCCGTTGCTTGAATCCTACAGGTGAACAGCAGTTTCCCCTAACTTGTAGTTACAACCAACTGGCTGCGTGACATTAGATAACTCACCTCTCCTCGCCAGGCTCCACGTGGCAGTGAAGGAGTGAGACACAGAGGTCTTTAGGGAAACGCTCTAGCACTGGCTGGATGAGTCCCATCCAAGGGTCCATCTTTTCTTTCCCGTCTGCATTTTCCTTTTCTCCCTGAAACTGCTTGTGTGATGGTTGAAATCTCTTGCTGGGCTTGCGGACTCTTATGGACCCGACCACTGTCTCCCATGACCTGTTGCCCTCCGCCACTCTTTCCAGAAGAGTCTGAACTGTCTCCTTGGTGTTCTGGTGCCCCTCGGCCTGTGAGCTGACTTAGAACCTCCACCTCACCCAGCCCAGTGAACTGACCCAGCTCCTGCTCTGCCTCCAGACTCCCATCTGCATGGTTCAGAGAAAACTGTGTCTGCATCACTCAGGCCACGTGCCAGGAGAATGTCTGCCTGCCCACCTGGGCTCCTGGGGAGCTTTGTGGGCCAGATGCAGGCCCCTCCCTGAACCGGGCTCTGCCCTCAGGCCCGTGACTCACTCACCAAGCAGCTAGGATCAGTAGTCACGCCCTCTGAGCTCCCTCACCAGCTCGGGCAGGGTGGGGAGTTTACAGCTCACACCAACCCCACTTCCTTCCCTCCCGGGCTCCCTGTTTGCAGGCCACCCAGAAGGAATAAACACCGTCTCCCACTCACCAGTGCTCCTGAGTCTCCTTTGTGCTGTAGGCTCACTTCTGCGACGTTCCTGGGAATTCTGCAGGCCTGATGGATGTTATGCTTCCTCCTCTTCCAAGGAAGAGGCCAGAGAAACTTCCACTCCGTAATCGTCAGGGAAAGTGGGTGGGTTGGAAGAAACGGGTCAAATGCTATGAAGCCTAGAGAATGTTCTCTGTCTGTCTGAATCATGAGTAAGTTTGGCATCTGTTTCTCTTTAGCTCATTTGCTTGTAACCTTTGGCCCCTCGGCACACCTGACTTCAGAGTCAGAAGATTAAACAGGCTTCTAGCTGCTGTAATCACGTGGCTCCTGAGTCATATTCATAGCAAATGCGACTCAAGGGTAACTGAGCTCTATCAGTGATAGGGCCAAATCACCACCACCAAAAAGTATTCACGTAGAGGTTTGGAAAACCACGTACCAACATGTCAAGTCTCAGTGGTGTGTCCCAGGGTGGGTGGGTGAGGAACAGTTGTGTGTGCAAGCAGCCATGGTACCAAAACACTGGACTGCTGATTTAACCTCAGTTACAAGAAGAGGTTATGATGAGGGCAGCATCACTAAATACTTAAAAGCACACAGTCTATGGGCAGAGCAACATGGGATCCCAAAGGAAGTTGGGTTTATTTCAGGGGAGCCAGTGAATATAATTTCTTTACATTTTCAAAGACTTTTAAACAACTTCTATCCCAAAGACTAATTTAAAAAAAATAATCAGTCTTCCTGAGACCAAAATCCATATTATCTGGTGTCATGGCTGTAGATTACTTAAGAGCTAGAAAACAAAGCTAGGGGAAATAAACACATCTCAGACTGTGAGCTGTCCAGACACTAACACATTAGCTGATCTAACTAAAGTCATTACACATGACTGCGACAGAGCAGGTGACGCCCAGGGAAAATCTGAAGATCACGGCTAGCTCGAAGTGAAAAGTTGATGCTGAAAATAAGCTTCAAAGAGCAGCTTTCTAAGCTGCGTGAGGAGGCGAAGGTCACAGACGGAAACTCAGTGTGGCCAAACACACAGAGGAAATGACTGAGTGGGTATTTATATGAGGTTTAGCTCCGGGCTTGTTACAGTTCAGAAAAGGAGCAATCAATAGGACTGCTGTCAATGTCTCCTGCAGACACTGTCTCCTGCGTGGTTTTGCTTAAAAAGCCAACCAAACACTATTCATAGCTGCCTCAGGTGAAGTTGCCCCCCAAAATGTTGGTTAATGGTTGTCTTCACAATCTCATAAAAAATCGCCATGTTTCTAACACAATGGTGCCAATCAGGATTCAAGAATAAATTCTGGAAGTCTTTAGAAGGAAGGGACCATAAGTTGATCTGCGCCCAATTTTCCAAAACCCAAAGTACAGAAAATTGAGTAATTCAATTGAGGACGAATGACTCATACCTAAGCTCTTTCTGTTGTTGCTTGTTTTTTTGTTTTTGTTTTTGTTTTTCTTTTTTAAAACCAAGGACACGTAGAAGTCAATTGTCTCTTAATTTCCTAGATTAGGTAAGAATAACCTGATTAAACACATATACATCAAACACCTAAAGACAGGAGTTTTAGTCTTACAAAAGTCAGCTCTAACAGTACTCACAAAGCCCCAGCAACTTCAAGCCAAGAAGCAACCATTCAACTAAAAATCATTTGTGTGTTTATCATTCAGACGTTGGTATTTTACCTCTCTGGGAAAGTAAGGGAGAATTTGCCTAGAAAATATAAGTTTGGATATGGCTTTGTTTGAACCATATGGCCAGTATTCAAATACTGGTGTGGACAAAAAATTTGAATTATAAGTATTGTTACTGCTATTAAGAAGATTCGGTTGTTAGTTTACATATAATAAATACATATTAATATATCAATACTAATAATAAAAAGCTTGCTTTCTGAAAATCATGAAAAATTTCAATCGAACTTCTCTAAAATCATCCCTATTTTAGACTTTTTTGGCAGTGTCAGACTTCTTAGGATAAAATAATATTAACTCAAAGTTAATTGCAGTCAGTAGTGATAACTTTTCTCACAATTAAGCCAGCCAACTTACATTTTAGGATGGACTGAAAACAAAATGTGTGAACAAAAGTGATACTATCATGTCATAGCATCGTTCATTGGGTACAGGACAGAGTTTATAGCATTATTCGTACCTGTGTGCAAAGCTGCAGTGCAAATCTGCTTTTGTACTGTAACGAGCTAGCTTGAAAGACGACCATACCACTGCTGTCCGAGGGCTCGACAGGAGGGAAAAAAAGGTCAAGGATGGTGTTATTCAACTGAGAAAGGCAACCCAATGGGAGATAGAGAGTCATGCAGTGTAGACTTGGATGGGACTCTGGAGGTTACTTGTCTGAACCTACATCTTACATCTAAGGAAACTGAGACGCAGACAGGCTGCCTCGTGGCCGTGCAGTAACTGGAGTTCAGGTCTGACTTGGATCCTAGGACTCTTTCCAACACACGATGCTGCTTTTCACAAAGAGGATGAGACGGCGGTGGAGATACCCTCACGGTAATTCGAGTGAAAATGTAAAATCATGAATGGTCTGAGTAGGGTATCCAAACCCACCCAAGCTCGCCTAGACCTTAAGGAGGTCTGAATGGGGTTTTCATCACCCATCAACTCATTCTAATCCCTTATACAACCTCTGAGGCCAAAACAAGCAGAAGAAGTGCCCAAACTCTCAGGAGTCAAAGAAAGAGTCAACCAGTGCCACAACCAGTTGGCACCATCGTGGTCTTTCTTGATACCTAAGTCAAATAGCCTGGAATCCTCATGGGATTCCCTGTTCTGAATCTTGTTCGGTGCTCAGGAGTCTGAGAGGAAAACATACTTGGAGAAGTGCCAAGTTTATTAGAGTGAGAGCGATTCACCCTCACACAGCCACCGCCCGACACAGGTCCCAGAGACGCATGCGCTGACCTTGCACCGCTAACTATGGAATATCTCTAGGGTTGGAAGATACCTCAAAGGTTGCCGGGTTGACCCTCCCATCTGATACCCTAATCCCCCTTAAACGTCTCCCTCCAGTGGCCTGAGGTCAGATTCTGTTGAACATATGACCATGATGGAAACCAGTCAGCTCTGAATCTGCACCCTGGAAGAAGAGAATGTTTAAGTGTAACAGGGTAGTAGACATAAAGTTCCTTGGCTTAGGCCCTGCTGGTTTCCTTTTCCCATGAGAAAAGGTTCCCAGAGTCCAGTAAAGTCCCTCAAAATCCCCCCACCAAGCACAAAGCACAAAAAAAGGAGGCCTGGGACTAGCGACTGGCAGCTCGAGTTTGTCCTTCGGCTTTTGGAAGGTCTAGTTCTTGGTCCACTGAAGGCCTCTGTTGCTGGGTTCTCAGGGCCAGCCCTGTCCAGGGACATCTGGTCCTTAAGCTCAGGGGATTCCTCCCAGGAAACATCTAGGGCTGCTGTTCCACCAGCTGGAGTTTGGCAGTCTTGACTCGGTGGGCTTCCTTCAGGTTCCGCGCACGGACCTCTGGGTTGGAAATGAACTCCACTTGCTGTACAGGGAACCAGCCTTGCTCCCCATCTGAGAGTCTCACGCCCTCCAGCCAGCCTACGGGCACAGGGTGGGTGGGAAGAAGAATTACCTGGGAAAGACTCACAATAACTTCCCCCGGACCTCCTTCCAGGAAACTTGTCTGAATTTTAAGGCCGAAGGGATGGAGAGCCCCCAGAGCGGGCAATCCAGCCTCCAGGGCGCTCACTCTGGCTGCTTTTGAACTTTCTCTAGTCTTAGGAGTTAAATTGTATTCCCCCCGGATGTGTTTGAAGTCCTAAGCCCAAGTACCTCAGAATGTGATCTTATTTGGGAATAGCGCTGTTGCAGATGATTCGTAGTTAAGATGAGGTCATACTTGAGTAAAATGTGCCATTTATCCACTATCATTGGTGTCTTCATAAAAAGAGGGGAAGGTGGGACACATACACCACACACAGAAGGAAGACAGAGGTAGAGACTGGAGTTACGCTGTCACAAGCCAAGGAACACCTGAGGCCTCCAGAAGCTGGAAGAGGCAAGGAAGGATCCTTCCCCTGGAGCCTTCAGAGGGAGCCTGCCAACACCTTAATTTTGGACTTCCAGCCTCCAGAACCATGAGAGAAGAAGTTTCTATGTTCTAAGCCACTCAGCTTGTGAAGCTTTGTCACAACAGCCCTGACAAAGGGAGACACCCACATGGCGTCCCTCCTTCAAGGCCCAGCCTGCTCCTCGTGGGCTCTCCCTCTTACCATCGCTGCTCTGCTGAGTCACCATCACCACGTCCGCCTTCTCTAGTGCCAACTCGTCGTTCTCTCGGGGCTTGTAGGCTCGAAGGCACTGCACCTGCGGGGAGTCTTTGGAAGAGAAGGGCAGGAGAGAGGTTAGGAAAGGCTGGTGACTAGAACACGGAGAAGGAATCACAGGGGACACTTGGGAGGACTTGGGAAAGAGAAAGTTTGGGCTGTTGAAAGTTACAGATAAGAGAGACCATTGGAAAAATCTCCATCCTCTGCCAGGGAACAAAATGGTTGATAAGGAAGTAGAAATGCCAGAAAGGAAATGAATCAAAAATTCTATTTCTCCAGTGAAGACAAACTGAGAAATATGTTGTGAACACCTTTTAGAGACTCATTATCACAAATTACAGAGATTCTGCTAAAGGCCCATCTTCCCACCGAAACGCTAACATTCCCTGATTCTCTGGTCCTTGGTGAATTCTGAACTCCTTGAAAACTGGCTGTGACAAACCATTTATCTGTTACCCAATTGTTTCACGTACGTGCTCTGCTTCTCCAACAACACACTGTAAACTTCGAGTCTGTGACTCATGCTTCATTTTCTTCACAGAACACGACATGGGACTAGAAGAGGCTTAACCAGTGGGTTTCCAGGAATGACCTAAACAAGGCACTTAAAGCCCTTCACCTTCAAGTTTCCTCATCCATAAATGACAGGGTTGATAAGATGACTCAAGGAAATTCTGGATTTTCTATGTTTCTGTATTTTGAAAACCAGAGGAAATTTCTACACTTTTGAAGTGCAAAATAACAAGCCTCAGAGCACACCTGACTCACCGCCCTCTACCGTACGTGGGTTTATTTTCCTTCGTACTTTACCGCGCTGCGCTGGTTCTCTTAGAAAACAACTGAAACACTGCATTGTTATCTGTGCTTATTTTTCTAAAGGTCGTCGATACCTGACATTCGCAGCATCACAGTGACAGAGGGAGAATTAGCTCGCCCTCCTTACCTACTGGGGAACGATGTGTCGCACCCTGAACAAGTTACCAGAACTCAGTTTATAGCCTGTTTCTCCTACTTCCTTTTCCAAAGTTCCTTGTATTTGTTTGAACTTTTGAGGCACCAAAGGCCCAGTGTTCCTCTGAATTCAGTTCCTCTCTGGATATGAATTAGGGAATACTTGCTGGAGGACAACTGTGGGGTTTATATGAGACTCAGAAGTCCACTCTCTGGGGTAGGAGAGAGCTCAACGGTAGAGTGCATGCTCAGCATGCATGAGGTCCTGGGTTCAATCCCCAGTATCTCTATTAAATTAAAAAAAAAAAAAAAGAAGTCCAGTCTTAGCATGAATGCAGACGCATTCACAGTGTGCTGTCTGGAAGCCTGGGACAGAGGCAGTGTCTCAGGTCATCCTATACAGGAGGGCGTGTGGTCAGGACAACTCTACTATATTGTGATCCTCCCCAGCTCCTACTCCAGACCTCCTTTCTCCCCATACTTCCCCAAGACCTCCAAGTCAGTAAATTCTAGGCAAAATAATAGCAGGATAGGCCTGAAGGGACAAATAAAAAAAAAAAGCAAACAATTGCCCAAGGTAGGGAATGTATGGGGAGGGAGGAGACACTGTCACGGTGATGAGCAGCTTTAAGCATATACACCTCAGGAGTTCAAGCTCCAGTACCCAGCCTTCCACCTGAAATTCTGAGCCAAAGCAATAAATGGAAGCCTCCCAGAGTTACTTCCTAGCCTCCTAAACTCCTGCACCCAGAGGAGACTTCTGACCCCACCATTTCTCTCTCCCTCATACACTTCTACGCACCATAACACTCCAGAAGGTCCAGCTCCTCTCTTGGCATGGCCAAGGCTGAGATCCATCGAAGTTTTTCACTCCTGAGAAAACAAAGAAGGGTCATTGCTTCAGCTGCAGCTCTGGGGGTGCAGGACAAGGACCAATGACGAGGAAGGGAAAGGACTGTGGGAAAGACTTAACTAGTTCAAAAAGTTGTCTAGTTCCATAATGTCTAGGACAGAAGTCAACGGGGACTCCACTTGGATGGAAATTTGGCAGGACCGTGAACTGCATGTTCGTGTGTCTCGTCATCCTTCATCTTTCCCCTTCTCTTTCCAAGCTTATCCCCTTAATGGCATCTCCTCTTTCAAGTCGGGGCATAAAGTTAACTGTCAATTACACACATGGAGATTTTCCATTTTAGGACGTGCACTCAGCATAATGAGCATCTCAGTCTCGATCCCCTGCATCACTTTGCACACTTCTTGACACTCTTCTGCCCACCTTCCTTCCATCGAATACCTCAGAGATGAAGACTATTCCATAATCATAATTGGATCAGGGAGATACATCTACTATTTGTTGTTGTTGTTGTCGTTGTGATGTAATATCATCCAAGCCTAACTGTGTAATTAGTTGAAGGTTTTTGCTTTATCTTAGCCTCTGCTTCCAAATGTGCTGAAGTAACTGAGAGCTGACGCTCTAACTCTAAACAAGGCTAAAGCTCTAAACAAGGAACCGGAGTCTGGATCTGATGACATGACTTGGGTGACGTTTTGTACCTGTTCCAGCCCCTCTGTTCCATAAGTGAGGACAGGCATTACTGACCCCACCCTGAAGTGTCTTCCAAGGGACAAAACTGCAAAATGGTCCTCAGACCATTAGGTATCTCATCAAACATTTTAAAAAAGAAGAGATTTTTGTCTATCTTTCGTAACAGCAAAAATAACTACAGCTGTTCACTATGGTACTGTGCATTAGCTTTTAAATATTCCTCACATTGTGTGTACATGTGAATGTGTTTTATAATTATTGTCATTAAAAAGATGAGCAGATCAACATTCTCAACACTGTGGATTTCAGCTCAGTAGAGGACTGGGCTGGAAGGTGACAGCAAAGGAACTAAAGGCACCTCAGTGCTTCTCTTATTCATGTCTTAGTCACGCATATGCCCACCAGCCTTGGGCACTGAGGAATTTCTGGCTTGTTACTCCATGCCAGTCCATCTCCTCTCTGGTGTCTTACAGACTTTGTCCTGGGGATTCCCTCCGGATGCCCCCCCGTCCAGAATGGACTAAACAGTGCAGCCGCTGTTTTCTGAACACATGTGCTGCCTTGGTCCCGCCTCCTCGCCTGGCTCTCGTCCCTCCCTGCCCCCAGCTCCTCTGCTCAGCCCCGTCTTACTGGGTCTCCGTGCGGAAGAGGAACTCGGCCCGGGTGCCCTGCACGTTGTGCCGCAGAAAGAGTCGGAAGAGGTTTTTGTGAGGCCCATGTAGCTTCATTTCGCACTTCTCCACTCGGATGGAGGAGAAGGGAGCGTGGTCGAACACCAGGAATCGGCTACCCCTGCAAAACACAAGACTTTTCAGCCTGATTCTGGAGTTGTCATACTTCATGCACCCTCGTGTCTTTGAATTCAGAAATCCCTGTCCTTAGCATCTGCAGCCTGCAAATTCTCATGAAAACCACAAGCTCATATTAACTTGCTCTTAGGATGCTCGGTAGCTATGAGTCCCCAGGGATGTAAACTACGTATCTAGTGCAACAGATACTTCACTACTTTCAAGAGTTAAAGAAATAGAACCAAGATAAAGTTTCTAAGCTCCTCAGGACCAAAGAGTGAGGATCTGGAACTGGCTAAGTACCTCTTGGCTGGCTGGCGGAGCCTGGCCCAAAGAAAGCATAAATAGACCGATCTGAAAACGCGGCAAGCTCATTTGCTGCACTTTGTGCTGTGTCTGTAACATGGTACATACGGGTCCTGCCATGTGATCTCCTGATACAATCTGGTGAGATCTTTTTCCTCTTCTCTAGGTCATGACCTAGACTCCATGGGTGAGCTGTGGAGAAGGTCGCTCTAGGAACATGAGCCTTCTCTGCCCCTTTCAGTCCTTCACTGTTGCCCCATCCCATTTCCCCTTATGCTCTGGCCTCCCATCCCAGTCACTGACTCTCGGGGCCGAGACAGCAACAGACAGTCATTGAAGAGATGCAGGTGGACCGGACGCGTGTTCAGCTTCCTTCGCAGCCCTGGGGAGATACTGAACTCCAGAGCGATCAGCTCTCCACTCTTCACCAGCCAGCGTGACTGCGAAATGAGCGGGAATATCTAGAGAGTCGGGAAGAGAAAGAAGACAGTGTCGTAGACAGGACGAGCGCGGACCTGCGCTCCTCCCTGTGCCTCTTCCTCCTGCGTCCCACCACTGGCAGCCACCTCCTTCACGTCTTCCTTGTCGCATAACCCACCCACTTAAACCTGGCTTCTCTCTGAGCCGACGAACTACTGGCGTCTGCTGTTGCGTGGCTCCCACGTCCACAGCTCAGGCATTGGAAGGTGGTTCCAACGTGGTCCAACCCAGGAGAGTGACTACATGAGAAAGCTCAGCCCTCGAAGCCTGAACTGAAGAAGAGATGGAAGAACCCAACTGGGGCACGTGGGAACAAAGCAAAGAACAGTACGATGCCTCTTTTAGAAGCTGAAAGTTTAAGGCAGCTCTGAAACCTGTTCTTTCTTTGATTATAATCAGAGACATGAGAGGAGCAGTCGGAATCAGCTGTGGGGATGAGAATAAGGAGAAGGAAGTGGGGTCTGCCTGGAGCTGGGGTTTGGGTAAAGGTAAGGCACTGAGCTACGATCAATATGTAGGTAGGGGATTTCCCTCTCTTCTAGGGAGATGGGTGGTTTCTGCTCTGGGCTGAAGTCGAGGTGCACAATGACTACTTTAAATTTGTATTTGGATTAGAGATTTTCATTCTATATTTAGATTCAATTTTATATTGCTTTGGTTAGATGAGGAGGAGACAGGATAAAATAATCAATGGATCAAGCACCAAAAATACATCTTTATAAAGGCTTACATTTGATAAGTTCTCCCATCTGCCCAGTTCCCAAACGCACACTCTCTCCCTCAGGTAGACACTGTCCTTCATTTCTATGTATCTTTCCACAGTTTCTTTATGGATACATAAACAAATATATATATACAGATTTGTATCTTCCTACTTTTTCATCAAAGGTAAGATATGTGCCCATGTTCCTTTTTCACTTAACAGCAAATCATGGATACTGAAGTAGGCAGTGAGGTCTCCAGATACAGGGCAGAACAGAACGTGTGCAGAAATGAGGTTAGAGACTGGGAGACTGCGAGCAGGAAGGTTCTGTGTTAGAGGGTGACCTGTGGGATTTGCTAAAGAGCATCCCGGGCAGGGTGGGGCCCTTGGGGCCAACTTACTTTGCACTCAAACTCAATCTTCTGGCTCAGGTAGATGAGCTCCTCTGTGCGCCGCATTCTCTGGACATTGCTATTGCAGTCTCGGATCAGCTGAGTGTTCAGCAGGGAGAGGAGAGAGGAGCAGGACAGGGTTAGAGGCTTGGGCTTTGAGTCCCCTGCAAGAAATCTGGGAGCTGGTCGTGACAGCCTCTTGTCTTTTCTACCAGCCTGGGATTGAGCGGAGACAGCAAGACGCTGAAGTTCTAGGACTGTGGTATATTTTGCATGACCTGATAGAACATTTCTGGGCTGCGCGAAAGTAAGATTTAATCTGGGGACCATGGCAGGGAGCGCACAGTCCCTTGGTGTGGAGTGTCCTTAGTGTGGGAGTGGAGGCTGTGGGATGTGTGAATTTGGCGGTTTGCTGAGTGCTGTGAGGTAGATGAGCATGAGTGGGGCCTGCACTTTCTGGAGTCATAGGCCTAGGCGGGGGACAAGTTCTCTGTGAAGGACAACCAGGGGATCAGAGTAGGGGTGGTGGCTGCCTACCTCCTCCAGGGCGTGGTGTGCCTTCGTGGCCTCCGCTTCCTCTGAGGAGCCAGGCTGTGTTCTCTTCAGAATGTTCTACAGAACACACCGTAGGCAGGAGCCAGATGGAAGGAAGGGATGGGGAAACAGGAAGAGGTGATTGGGGGCGAGTTAATGGAGAAGTCTAGGAACAAAATTTTAGCAGCAAATATTTCTGAGAAAGAAGGGTGTGGGCAGTGGGGAGACTGCTCACATTGTCCACAGGGTGTGGAAGAGTGGCAGAAAAATGGATGGTCCCCTTTCCTTTGGGGCTACCCAAGACCGCCCCTTTGAATTAAGCGGAGAGGACTGAGGTGGGATCCGCATACCTGGAGCAGCAGTTTGAGACGGGTGATGCGCTGGAAGGGCAGAATCAGAAAGGACTTGAGGGAAAGGCGCTGGCAGACAGGGTCACTCTCCAGCTTCTCCAGGACCTCTCGGAAACTGCTGTTGCTGTTCCTGCGTGAGCAGCGAGCCTCAGGTGAGGAGGGAGATGGGGAGGACTGGGGGGCACAGTGAAGCCATGGGGAGTGGAGGCCTGGTGGAAAATGTCTGTAGGTTGGGAAAGAACGGTGGGTCCAATGACAGGGGTCCCAGATGTGATGGCCGAGGGCACCTGATCTGGAAGCTGGGTGGGGCTTGAGATCATGGGGCAGGGACAAGAACAAGTGCTCTCGGGGGAGGACTTTGGGTTGGGGATTGCGGGTTTGTTGCAAGGTTATTGCAGGGCCCACATAGGGACTCAAAGGGAATCAGGTCTCACAGTAGAGTTTGGAAGGTGCGTTCCTGGTAGGTCTGGTTGGTGACATAAGGCAGGTAGACCCGGCGGAAGTTGGGAGCATGGTTCAGGACCACATCGCACACTTGGAAGGTGAAGATGTTGTTCTCAAAGTTCTCTTCCAGGTCTGAAAGGAACCTGTACAGAATTCAAACATGTCTTGTGAGACTTGTGGGTATCGAGGGAGGAGTCGGCTGACCCCTGCCATACTTTGAGCTTTTAACTTCTTCTCTCCCTTAGTCAATAACGTCTATTGACTGTCCTTAGCTCTGTCGCCCTTGCTCTGCACTAGAGTTCTCTCCAAGGCTGTCCCCGGTTGGCCCCTGATCGAACTCTCTGGTCCTAAGATTCCATTTCTTGTCCTTCTTTTGATCCTGTTCTGGTTTTCTGATGTTTAGATGTTTCCCATCTCGTCTCTAATGCAGTGCATGCCCACAGTACACCCAAAACCGCAACACTGGAGGCATTTCTCACTCATTTATCCATTAATAGACCCATCCACCCACACATCTTCTCCCCTCTCTGCTCTTTCTATCCCTACAGCCACTGGAAGTCATGGAGGGAGCAAGGAGAGGATTCTGAAAAAGGAGAAAAAACAACAAAGAAAGGTTTACAGGCTAAAGACAGTGAGGGTGAGTGAGTGGTATTCGGGAGAAGGGGAAGCTCACATGGTGCTGACGTCACGCACATCCTGTAAACGTGAGAAGAGCCACTGATGATCCTGGTTCGAAAGGATGGCCCGGAGCTGCTCTGAATGTTGGAAGTGATCCACAGCAATATGTAGACTGCGCAGGTATGAGGCCTCCGACACAATCAGCTCGAATTTGGCCTGGGAGGTTAGGGAGGGGGAAGACTAATTAAACACATTTATTGAATCCTTGGCATATGCTAGCTACTGTGCAATGTTTTAGGGGCAGAGCGGTGAGCAAGATGAATCTTTTTCTAGCTCACAGTTACATCAGAACCTAGCCTGATACCGGGGGAGAGGGAAAGAACGTTTGAAAATGAGGGGAAAATATGTGTGAGCCTTCAAAGGTAGAAGAGAAAAAGATGCTCTCAAGAAACTCAAATAAATTGAGTATCCTGGGAACCAAGTGTCCTAAGCAGGCAGGGGGCCAAGCTGAGGAGGCCAACAGAAAGGAGGTCTGGAGGGTTATGTAAACTAGGTGAAACAGTTTAGACTGAAGACAATGGGAAAGCAAAAAGAGGCTGTCTGTAGGGGAATGACTTGATCTAATTTGTTTTTTATAAAGATATTTCTGAGCACAGTATGGAGAAAAGATTTGAAGGAGCAAGGCAGTCATATTAGGAAACTGTGACAGTGATTCCAGATGTGAGATGAAGGCCTAATTAGCCAAGGAAGTGAAGAGAGGTAAGCCAATTTCATAATTATGTAGGAGGGAGATTTGGAGAGCTGGAAGAGTCACAGCTAACGCCTCCTGAGCTTGGTAACTGAGTGGATGATGGAGTTCCTTACTGAACCAGAGAACTTGGAAAAATGAACAGATTTAGGGGATGAAGGTAATTTGGGGTATGGGGAGAAACAGAAGGAAGCAGGCTATTTGAGAAGGAGATGGTGCAATTGTGGTTTAATAGAAATAGCCCAATTACTTGGAGGTGTAATGACCCACAACCCTGTTCTCTAGCTGGGCCGGTCATGTTCTTCATCCAAGCATGCAGCTTCCAGACAGACGAGTGGACAGAAAAGAAAAAGAACACAAACGCACACATCTTGGTGATGACTTGGATAACTGATGACGCTGGCTGGGTGATGCTCTCATACAGCAACACTGAGCCAGGACACTAAAGGTTCATTTGTGTCCTGGCTCTAACATTCGCTGACTGTGTGACTTTGGGAGGCTCATTTAACCTCTCTGAACCTCGGTTTTCCTGTCTGTGTAGTTATAGTGACCTCCCCCCTCACAAAGATGTTGTGATGGTCCAAAGAAATGGAGTCAGTGGAAGCACTTTTGCCCACAAGTGCTATTTTAGAAAAGAAATCTATGTATATAAGCACAGAGACTTGCCTTCTCAGAAATGTGAGACCAGGGCTGGCCCAGGAGCCCTGGTGGACTTCCTAGTACTCTGCAGTTGGTGAAAGAGAGCCAGGGTTCATATCATCTGCCCATTGTTTGCTCCATAAATATAAGCAGATTAGTGATTTTCTAAATATCTACATGTGCTTTAAGAGTTGAGGTCAGCACAAAGCCTGCAAGTCTGAGTTTCAAAGAACCTAAAAAGTTATACCTCTGTTTTTGGTTTAGTAAAAGCATGGTTTATCCATAAATTCTTTTGGCCAAAATTTTACTCCTGAAAGAGGGGGGGGGATGTATGGAACCAATATGTATCAAACTATGTAACTAGACACTATACTAAAAGCTAGATATGTGCTATTTCATTTAAACTCAACAGCAACCCTCAGTGGTAGGCATATTACCCTTGACTTTTAGATAAGGAAACTGAGGTTCAGTGAAGTTACACACCTTGTTTAAGGCTACACAGCTAGTAAATGGTTACACGGCTAGAAGCCAAGATTCAAATCCAGGTCAGCCAGGCTTGAAATTAAAGTAGTAAACCTTTTGCATGTGGTGTGAGGAAGTGTAGTCTCGTTGTTTCCCAGGGGGCTGTCCAGCTTTCCCAGCACCATTTACTGAAAAGACTGTCTTTTCTTCATTGCATATTCTTGCCTCCTTCGTCACAGATTAATGGGTCATAAGTGGGTTTATTTCTGGGCTCTCTATTCTGTTCCACTGATCTATGTGTCTGTTTTTGTGCTAGTACCATGCTGCTTTGATTACTATAACTTTGTACTGTAGTCTAAAGTCAGGGAGCATGATACCTCCAGCTATGTTCTTTTTTCTCAAGATTCCTTCGGCAATCTGGGGTCTTTTGTGGTTCTGCATAAATTTTAGATTATTTGTTCTAGTTCTGTGAAAAATGTCACAGGTATTTTGATAGGGATTGCATTAAATATCAACTCGAAATGAATTAAAGACCTAAATGTAAGACCAGAAACCAGAAAAATCCTAGAAGAGAACATAGGCAGAACATTCTTTGACATAAATCATAACAGTATTTCTTTGGATCTTCTCCTAAGGCAAAATAAAAGCAAAAATAAACAAATGGGGCCTAATTAAACCTAAAAACTTTTGCATAGCAAAGGAAACCATCAACAAACAAAGAGATAACCTATTAAATGAGAGAAAACATTTGCAAATGATATGACCCATAAAGGGTTAATATCCAAAGTACATAAACATTCAACTCAACATCAAAAACGTAAACAACTTGATTAAAAAATGGACAGAAGGCATGAATAGATGCTTTTCCAAAGAATATATACAAATGGCCAACAGGCACATGAAAAAATGTTCAACTTTGCTAATCACCAGAGAAATGGAAATCAAAACTACAATAAGATATCATCTCACACCTCTCAAAATGGCTATCACCAAAAAGTCTAAAAATAACAAATATGGGTGAGGATGTGGAGAAAAGAGAACCCTAGTACACTGTTGGTGGGATTCTAAATTAGTGCAGCCACTCTGGAAAAGAGTATGGAGATTCCTCAAAAAACTAAAACCAGAACTACCATATGATTCAGGAATTCCATTCCAGGGTACATATATTGAAGAAAAAGAAAACCCTAATTTGAAAAGATACATGCACCTCAATGTTCATACCAGCATTATTTACAAGAGCCAAGATATGGAAACAACCTAAGTGTCCATCAACAGATAAATGGATAAAGAAGATGTGGTATATATAGATACATACATGTGTGTATATATATGTGTATATACACATACATATACACACACACACACACACACACACAATGAAATATTATTCAGCCATAAAAAATGAAATACTGCCATTTCCAACAACATGGATGGACCTAGAGAGTATTATGCTTAGTGAAATAAATCATACAGATAAAGACAAATACTCTGTTGTCACTTACATGTGGAATCTAAAAAATAAAATAAAGGAAGGTACATCATAAAACAGAAACATATTCATAGATATAGAGAACAAACCAGCGTTATCAGTGGGGAGAGGGAAGGGCGGAGGGGCAAGATAGGGTTATGGGATTAAGAGATACAAACTACTATGTATAAAGTAAATAAGCAACAAGGATATATTGCAAAGCATAGGGGAATATAGCCACTATTTTGAAATAACTTTAAATGAAGAATAATCTATAAAAATATTGAACCACTATATTGTACACCTGAAACTAATATAATATTGTAAGTTAATTATACTTCAATTAAAAAAGTGGTCAACATTTTTGGATTGATTACTATGTACTGGGAACTTATCTTTGTGCGATTCTCTCAATAATTCTTTGCAACCCAATTTTACAAGTGAGGAAATAAAACTTAGAAAGATCATGGCCAAAGTTAAATAGCTAGCAGATATTAAAGTCTGCTTCCCATCCAGGTCATTTACGCCAGAACCTAAACACTTAAACATTGTTTCATAAAGCTTTTCCATTGTGCCATATTGTCTTTCGAGGAAGAAATGTTTTAACCCATATTTTAGATTGATTATTAAGATAAGCTCTCCATGTAAAACATATTAATGGTAGTAACTTAACATCAGACCAGTGGCCTTTACCACAATCTTGCTATTGGGAGCGAGGACCAAGCAGAGACTGATGTTCATTCAAAAGCTTCTATGAGACCAACGGACAGCCGCAGGGGGCACTCTTCAAGGGACCCACCAAAAAGCTCCTGCATGTGTCTTGGTTGGAAAGGAAAACTTTAGTGTAGACTGAAACCCTGGTTGAAGAGGGAAATTTTAGTCTAGCCTGAAACTAGACTAACTACATTAACTCCACACTCCGCCCAACAAATTCAGAGGCATGGTCTCTTTGTATGAGCCCAAACTAACAGGAGTAAATGGCACGAGGAGGTGGGAAGAAGAGATAGTGGAGACACCTGGGAAGCAATTCAAACCCATCAGTGTGAGGATGACCCATTGTGGCGGTGTGCACGTGTGTGGTGAGTCTGTGGGTCCATGGTGGGGACAGCCCGCTCTTGGTGATGGCGGTGAGTAGGAGATACGGATGAGAGCACTTCCCTCCTGTCTCCCCTTCCCCTGCCCCCACCCAGCCCTGCGGGTACCTCCTGGAGTTTTTGGTCCTCATGGGTCATGGAGAGCAGCACAGCGCTATTGCGCACCGCCGGGATTTCCTGCCAGAGGGAGCCACTGGAGGCCATGGAGAGACGTTGCAGGTAGGACTCCGAGGGGACCAGGGACTTCCGGGGCTGCCGGGGGGAGACAAGCCCAGGTGTCTCTGTCAGGCTGTCCAGCCGCTGCTGGCTCTGAATCTCCTTGTTCAGAAACACATCACTGTACTCCTGGTAGAGCAGCTGAGCTACAGGGTCGAAGAGGCATGGGGGAGGGAGAGAATTAGGGAGATGGGAGTGGAGGCACAGAAACAGACAGAAGCCACCAAGCCGCTTCTGGCTCTCCTGGCACCTCCTCTCCCTGCAGATACCACCACCCCGCTGCTGGCAGCCAGGGGCCCCTCTCCGGTCTTGGGCAGGTCTACGTTTCTGTTTCAAGGTACTCACAGGAGTTGATGAGCTTGGAGCAGCGTCTTGAAAAGCCTCCCGTCACCTCCTTTGGCTTTTTCTCTCTGTGGAGTGAAAAAGCGCTTGCTGGCCATCAGACGTGGAGAAGCCCAGGTGACTGTAGGTTCAGACAGGCTCTGACCTCTGGGACGCATGCTGGAATGTCAGGGCCAAACACCCAGAGAGGCCAGCGGCAGCCTGACTCACTTCAGGGCAGCTCGAAGCTATTTTGGATGTCATGCTGAACTTTCACAGGGGGGTTAGGTCATGGCCAAAGCGCCTAGAGGGACAGGATTTAGAGACCCAGCTGACAGAATCAGGTAATAAAAGCTCTGTCTCCCCTGAAATCCTGGTGTCTGTCTCTTCCCCTCCCTGCCGCTGGAAGAGACAGGGTCCCAGAACCTTTGCCCACTAACGAAAATCTCAGTATCCCGAGAAAAGAGAGCACAGCTGTATCTGTCAGGAGAGTGTCACTCACCGGAAAACAATGGCATCTGAAAGGCCAAGGGATTTTTCCATGGCTGGACTTCTTGTGTCTGCAAATGGAGATGGGCAAAGTCACTGCGATTTCAGAGGGACATTCAGAGAGAACCAAAGAAGGGAAGACCTGGAGTGGGAGATGAAGGCATCCGGGGAGGGGTAAAAAGGTTCAGCCGGGAATCTGTGAGAGCGGGGAGTGCCAAAGTAGGAAGCATTTGAGCACATTAGTACCCGGTGTGTCCTCTTCCCTGTTTCAGAAGGTGAGCTGAACAAGTAGATGCCTTCTCTGTGACTGGAAGGACATCAAGCAGCTGTTTGTAACTGGAAAGTGGGATGGGGGGCGCTCCAGAGTAACCTTGGGAGAGAGAGATGTGCAACGAAAGAACACCATGGCTGGGCGACCGACGGAGGTAGAAGGGAAGGAGAAGAGCATGGCCATGAACTCAGACAGGCTCTCAAGGACGTTCCTCCGCGTTGGGGTTGGGTATGCGGCTGAGTGAAGCCCACAGGGAGGCCAGTAGGCACCTGGGGGACAGAGGAGGGGTGAGGTGGTCAGAGCTGGGAAGAGCCTGGGCTGACACGAGTGAGTGGTCCTGACTCCTCACTCACCTGCAGGGCCCTCGGGCAGGATGGAAGCTCTGCGCAGGCCTTGCCGGTGCCAGTCCTTGTGCTTGCTGGACCCCTCGCTGGGGTCCCGTCTGTGGGGCCAGCTGGACGCCTTCTCCAGACAGGGATGGCTGGGTTTTTCTGGCTGCCTGGCTTGGCCTAGGTCCGACCTCCTCAGGCCATTGGCTCCTTCCTGAGGGGCTATTCTTCTCAAAGATCCTCTGGCAGGGACTTCAGATTCTTCTGAGAGCCCTGATTCAGAGGCTGGTCCCTGGGCCTCTGGAGTCCAGGGGTTAGTGGGGGAAGAGGGACTTAGAAGTGTTGTCACATTGCTGAAAGCCATGCCAGGGGACACTTCGCTTTTACTCCTGCTGGTGGAAGCCAGAGTGTCTGTGGCTCTGCCCGTGGCTGGAGGCCAGGAGGTTCGCCCCCCAGAATGGGGAGTGGAAACTGTCCACTCCTGACAAACAGGCCTTGTCTTGGCTTGACCCCCTGAGTTCATGAGTCCTCCCTGAGAGCTCCTGCTCCTGCCCCTGGACTTTGGGGGTAACGGGGGTGCTTCAGCAGAGGGATCCATGATCGGGACTGGGGGCAGAGGCTTGTAGACCCTTGAGCTGCTTGAAGAAGAAACAGGAGGATGGTGGGGCTGGGGCAAATCAGGAGTTGGAGGCAACGGCTTGTTGTATCTCTGCCTGGGGGAGAAAGAGGTCTGGCTCTGGTGGGGAGTGTCTGGGGTGGAGGGCAGAGGCCGATGCTGCCTTGCCACGAGGGGGTCAGGAGCTTGGGGAGGTGGGCCTTTAGGGGGGCCATGTAGCCCTGGACCCAGGGCCACTGGAAGCGGAGGGCTGCAGCGCTTCAGCGTGGGGGCCACCGCATGGAGATGGCCGTCTCTCTCCACCATAGATGGGTAGACCAGCCTCTTCTCTGGGGGAGGAGGGGGCGGGGGTTCATGGACCCTCGTATCTCTGGAGACAAGGGGTGGGGGAGAGCTGTGGGCAGGAGAACCTGGGACAGAGGCTGAGTGATGTGGGGAGCCCCACTGCTGACTGTGGGGGGGACTGCCAGGCCTTTCTGGGCTTGCGGTGAATTCCCGAGAGCCCTGCCATTGAGCCAGTAACGAACTTGCCGACTCTGGAACGATGCCGCCGCCCCTTCCGCTTTTCCTGCTCCTCCTGGGGATCACAGAGCCATAGATGGCAGGTCTGGGGGGCCTCAGGGGCAACTCTGAATGGGAGAAGGAAAGTGGTAGTCCCGCCAGGTCCGGAGCTGGGTCTGTCCCGTGGGAACCCGGAAAGGAGTTGCTTCTCAGGTGCTGGCCCGGCCCTGAGCGGCTGGCTGGGGGACCCTGAGGGCTGGCCCGGCCTGGCGAGGGGAAGCCACGGAGGGCAGCTGGGGGCGTCTCCGAAGCCCCGCAGGCAGATGGGCTGTCGGTTGAGAGAGGGGCCCTGGAGGTTTCTGGAAAAGATGCAGCAACAGAGGGCTCCCTCCCGGGAAAGACAGCAGGGGGGCTGGCAGATGACGAGGCAGTTGTGCCGGGGGCACCTTCAGAGGGGCTGGAGGGCGCTGACTCTGGTGTCCTCGGGGGGGTCACAGAGGCGCTGGCAGGGACCACCTCAGCCCCCGGGCTGGATGCCGTCTCCTTTCCTGGCTCAGATTCCTCTTGCTGGTTGTTCTGGGCTGCTTCTTGGCCGGGTGACTCCCCTAGCAAAGAGCTAGGTAGAGAAATGGGCTGGCAGGACCCTCCTATTGGCTCCAGCGTAGGAGTCGGAGCTCCGGGGGGCAGCTCTTCAGCGCTGGGCTCTGTCTGAGTCCCAGGAATCCTGCCCGTGGGATAACAGACATCCGGAGACAAGTCGCAGGGAGAAGAGACCTCAGGGGCTACCGGAGCCAGTGCAGAAGCACCGTGCTCAACTCCTTCTGCTCCCTTCTCTTCTCCCACCCCCTCCCATGTGTCCCCATCCCAACTCCCTGGCTCCTCCTCGCTCAACCCCACCTCCTCCTCCTGCCCCTCTACTGGCATCCCTCTGCCCTGAACGCCCAGATCCTCTTGCTTTCCAGTTACTTTCACTGATTTTCCCACTAAGCTTTGCTTCTCCTCGCACTGAGCATCCAGGCTACTCTCTTCTGGCCCCGTCAACCCCCTCCTCTTCTGCTCCCCTTGTTCTGGATCCTTCTGGCCCTGCACCTTCCCCTCCCACTCACCGTAGCTCTGACCACCCAGCTCCCCGTTGTGCCCCTTTCTCTCTCCTGGTCCTGCAAGAGGCACAAGCTCTTGAACCTGCTCCTGTTGTGGCCTCTGATCTGCATCTGCACCATTAACCTGCCGTCCCATCTGTTCCCGGTCCCCTGAAAGCCCATCAGAACAAACATCCTCCCCCAAAGCTCCTTCCCCCTGAAGTGCCCCGTCCTCTCCTCCCCGTTCCTCCAGCCCCTCGGCCTCCTGGAGGCACCTGGGCCCCTCTCCCCCTGGGCTTTCCTGCCTGACAGCCCCACTTTCTGGGTCCTGCGGCTGGCTGGTGTCTACGAGGTGCTCTTCCCAGGACGGCCAGACGCTTGTCTGAGCAGAGGTGTCTGGGTGAGTGTCCTCCTTCCCTTCCGCTTGTCCAGGTCCCAGTATCAGAGAAGTGAGTTCTGGTCCAGATTCCACCTCCACGCTGCTGCCCAGTTCACTGGGTATTGGGGCGTTGTCTAGACGTTCACCCTGGTCGGGGCAGGCCCGGGGCTCTGGAGGAGTCGGTGTCCTTGCGTCTCTGTCTGCTGGGCTCTGGGGCACTGCCCCCAGGTCCGCTGGAGTGTCGCAGGCGGCAGCCATCAGGTCTTCCTGTCTGCTCTCCACATCTGCAGAGGCCTCCTGGGGGACGGAGGTCATGCCCTCAGCTGCATAGTCATTCACATCCCTCCCCTCTCTCTGCGGGGTCTCCAAGAGTGTGTGTCCCTGTGCCCACTTATCAGACGGGCCCTCGCCCTCTTCCGCTTCCAGCTCCAAGGCAGGGGCCTGGCTCCCTCTCCTGGGAGCTGCGGGGCTCACACTGAACTCCGCTCTAGCAGGGACGGGAGCCAAGGCTCCACATGGGGGCTCCTCAGCTTCCATGAGGGTGGAATCCTAAAGAGGAAGAAGAGACAAAGCTTTATCACCTCTTCTGCTTTTACGTGTCAGAGGGACAGACCCTGAAGAACGGGGCACTCCTTTGGTTCCATTTATAGTCATTCTTTGGGACAAAGTATACTTCCAAAAACAAGCCAGAGAACCTATAAAATTTATCATGGATTTATTCATTTAATCAACATTTACCAGGTGATCCTGTCCAGTGTGGGGCGTTCAGCATGGAGCCTGCAGTCTTGTGGCGGAGACAGACAACAATTAGAGCACAAGACCATTGTCAGAGAGGACTGAGGTTCCCAGTGGTCATTACCCTCTAGATTGGATTATGTCACAGTGTCTCTCCCTGTCTACACGCTGGACACCGAGAGTGACTCAGTCCCATATAACTCCCAGACTCGGTGAGTGACACGCCCTAGATCTAACAGCCCAGAGAGTCTGGAGGGGGAATCTTCCTCCTAAACTGCTGATGGGATTAAAACAGGTCTGGCCATTCCGGCTGCCGGCTAGGGGACCACAGTACAGTGGACTCTCCCTTATACAGCATCTGGATTCCACTCATCTTACTTCCTACAGGGTCTAGCAGAGCTGGTAACTAACAAAAGTATTTTTTTTTTTTTTGCAATTAAAGAGGCAGCTGCTGTAAAGTGGAATGATAACTAGACTTAGGTTAGAAGCATAGTAGATACAATAGTTACCCACCCACTTCAACCAGATCCACGAAACTGTGAAATCCTCACCACCTCAGTGGCCCCTTCTCTCCAACAAAGCGAGAACCCTTCTCACAATTTTGACCTTCCCACCTCTCCTCTCCCTTCCAGCAGAATATCTCATCTCCTACTTTGCAAAGAATTTACAACCCAATGGAGAGGAACTGATTCAGTTTCTTGCAATTCAGAGCAACCCACATTTCACTCCTCCCACCCTTCCCCTCTGATGGAGCAGAGCACCCTCCTCTCCACGCGCCGTCTTCCTCTCCCTGCTTTCCCGGGACCTTCGGCTCTGGCTTCTCTCTCTCTCACACCTTCACCTTCTCTGTTGGAACCACCCCAGCAGAATTTAAGCACGCTCATGTCTTTCTCATCTTTCCAACGTGTAAACGGAGTTTTTCACACCTGCTGTCTTCCTCCCCTCACACCTCACCTACCTCCAACCCAGGGTCAATGGCACCACTCAGCCCACCTCCCCTGCAGTATTCAACTTGCTAACTCCAAACAAGACTCTATGGATGCTTATTTTGGTGGTTCTTGTCAGCACTGGGTACTACCGTGGACACTCATTTGACATTAGAAATACTCTTTATCTTGTTATTTGGGAGATGACGTTTTCCTGATTTAACCCCTTAAGTTTCCCCAGTCCTCTAATGAGGTTACCGTCCTCTTTGTAGCTCTTACCAGCTTGAGTTCACTTGACTTCTCCTTGGAAGTAACTATACAGTTACATTTTATATAATTAGGTGTGTCTTTTGGTTTATCATCTATCTCAAATAGGTGGTAAGCGTCATGAGACCAAGAACAGTTGTCTATACCAAGCACAATGCCTGGCCATTCTACGTGCTCGGTAAACATTTTCCAATTACAGAATTAAAGTCTTGCTCCTGTCCTGGCCCGCATTCCCCATAGCTAATCAGTCACCAAGTCTTATTAACCCCACCTCCTAAATACCCCTCAAGTCTGTCCATTTTCCTCCACCTCCGCTCCAAAGCCTGGTGCAATGCTACTGTCCCCTCTTACCCTGGCCTCTGCATCGGGACACAGCTGGCTGCTGGCCTCCACGCAGCTTCTCTCCCCAGCACCTGAGTGATCCTATAAGCCCCACTTCTAGTTTAAATTCTTCAGGAGCCTCTGATGACCATTGGGATGAAACTCAAGTATCCAGCATGGTGGATCTGCCCTCTGCTCCCTGGCCTCTGCCCTCCTCTCCAGCAGCCTCCTCACCTGTCAGAACCTCCCCCACCCCATCAGCTTCTGGTCCCTTTAGTTCACCTCCCTCTCCATCACCTGTAGGCCTTCACATGTGCTGTTCCCTGCCAGGAATCCTCTTCTTCTGCCTGGAGACCCCTTGACTTCTTCTGTCACACTAAGTGCCCTTGGAGTTACACATTTCATGTCTATTTTCTGGGCCAGACCATGAGCTTTGTGAGGACATCAGTGCTGCTGTATTAACTGCTCAGTCCTCTCTGCCTGATGCTTGGTTGACCCTCAACAAAGATTTATTGCATGAATAAAAGAAGGAAGGAAGAACACAGACTTAAAAGAGGGCTGTCCAACTTTTTGTCCTGCCTTTTTTGTATCTTGCTGATTTTAAGACAATTGTAGAAATCATGTAATTTACTGGAACATTCTTTTTCTTAGTTTTAGAAAGGGGATAATATACTCCCTTTGCAAAGAGTTCTAATAAAGATTAAATAGGACAACACAAAAAATAAAGTTCATCGTTAACTCTGAAAGTAATAGAAATGTTAGGGATTGTAAGTACTGTTGGAGAGAGAGCGAGCGAGAAAAATGTGTAAGAGAGAAATACAGGATCTATGAGCTGGAAGGACTTTTAGAGACACAGAAAACTCCGCCTAATTTACGGATGAGGGAACTGAAGATCAGGTAACTCAGACACCTGATCAAATTTCCTAAGCAAATGGTACAGGTGAACTCAAACGAAGTTAAGTCATCATAAGCAACCAGAAGTCGGGCTGTAAGAAAGCTGGCAGGTCACTCGTCCAGAGAAGACCCTGGGGGCCTATAGTCTCACAGCTGCACGTGGACTCACACCTCTCCTGTCTGGTTTAGGGTTCAAGGAGAAGCCCACCGCCCTAAATGCCTGCTGTCTGGCTGGGATATTATACAGGTGTGCACTCTTACACAAGTCCCCCCCGCCCCCCGCCCCATACACACACACTGAGCCACCCTCTCAGGTTCTATGCAGGAGAGCCTCACATAACCAGACAGGCAGGTCCCCGGCCACCCTGCCAATGTGGTGTGTGACAACTTCTCCGCCACCTCACAGACACAGATACCGTCTGTACGGGGCCGAGGGCCACAGCTAACACAAGCATGCTGTGCAGAAGGACTTTTACGTCCTTTTTCCAGTTAATTGACACAGTGCCTGATTTGCACCCTACATTCAGCCCTAAGTACAAAATACTATAATCACTCTGGTTGATACCATGACGTGACCCTATTCTCCTAACCGCACGTTAAATAACATACTTGCTCACGGTAAACACTTTCTGAAACTTGGCTCCTACCTGCCTAAGGAGACCATGTCACTCAACCTGTAGCCACCCCTCAGTGGTATGTGTATTGTCCCGGCCCTCCACCCAGACACCCTGTCAAGTCCTCAAAACAAGCGGCCTCTAAATACATAAGCGTATTTCTGCTACATTCAGGTTATGTCTACAGACAGCGTGTGCGAGGTGAACACCTTCAGTTCCGTGCGAGGTGAACACCTTCAGTTCCATGCTAGTGACACTGAGTGTCTGTCCCCTGCAACCCCATCCACGTGACTATTTTTTTTTAATCGAAGTATAGTCACTTACAATGTGTCAGTTTCTGGTGTACAGCATAATGTTTCAGTCATATATATATACATACATATATTCGTTTTTATATTCTTTTTCATTACAGGTTACTAAAGGTATTTAATATAGTTCCCTGTGCTACACAGAAGAAATTTGTTTTTTAATCTACTTTATACATAGTAGTTTATATTTGCAAATCTTATCGACATTATTTTCAACACTCTCTTTACCCGTTTGGAAACACCAGTGGTCATGGGCTCAGCATTTCCCTATACTTGATTCTGCCCTAGAAATCCTACTGGAATCAGGCATTCCAAGCCTAGAAGGTGACAAAGCTAGAGGGCATCTGTTAAGTCGTAGTTTTACTCACATAAAGGCAGCAGGAGAGAGACTTCTGGCACTGCCCCATGCCAGAGCCGCCTCCTGGCCTCCCCCACTGAGGGGGAACAATCGCTTCTATCTGAGCACAGCAAAGGCAGAGCATGGCACCATGGTGATCCGGCCTTCCTCCAGACCAGAGTTGTTTCTGCATCTGTGGACCTTGTCCACTTGCGACTTCTATCAAGACAAAGCTCCGAGTCTCCCCAGTAACACGGTGTGTGACAGAACTCAGCATCCCCCTAGGGCGCCCCAGTAGCTTAGCTATTGCCCATTTCTAGTAACTAGATGTGAACCTGTACTTTAAAGGTTTCCCTCCTCCTCACCCCGGCCCCCATCACACTGCTTCTTCCAACCAACGTCAAGCGCCTTGTGTACTTTGAGGACCGTGCTCCCTGGATTTTTTAGCGGCGTCAGTTTGCAACACTCTGACTTACACCACAAACCACTGATGTGCTCTTGAAGTTACAATACTTCGGCGTTTACACAGCATCGTCTATATTCTACCTTAGGAAAATACCCACCAAACTGAAAGATATGTGCTCAGTTTGATTTCAGAAACAAGATCACCAGATCGGTGGATGCCTCTATTCACTGTTTGACATTATTGCTCTTGATGCTATAAAGATATCAAAGCAAGAGTAGCTTTCTGGACCACCAACTGCTAAGCCCTGTGCTCTGCTCATTTTAGGAACATCCCAACATCCCAGTGAAAACTGTAATAAACACTTCTTTCTATTCTCTAACCTCTGAAAATATCACATCACCCACTGCCTGGTAGAACCGATGGGGACACAGACCATGGTGAGTGGCAGTGGGAACATGTACCCCACAAGCCCATCCATGGCCCTGGTGCCGTCCACACAGATGTGAGTGGAAGTGACCTGTTTGTGTCACCTGCAACATAGACCCAGAGGGTGACCTTCTTCTGGTCCACCTTGTAGACACTATACATGACCAGCTCCTGTTCCCTCTGCAGACCTGGTGAGTGACTCAGCCCTGTCTACACCAGATGCTATACCTCATCTGTTTGGGTCTACACCACTTAAGTGACGCTGACCTCCTTGTCCACACCACACAGTGAATGACCGCTCCAGACACCATGAATGACATGTGCCTGTCTATCCCACAGACACTGTGGCCACAGACAACCCCAGACAGACCACGCTGTGGGCAGCCACACGCTCTAGGGGCCTGGATCTGTGAAGACTCTTGACCATATTTAGTAGAATCACTATATTCTTCTGGTAAGAGGGATTCCTTTACACACCTCCTGATGGCATCCATTCCTCCTGCTGGACAGTCTTGCTCAGAATTGACACCCCACATCCCCCCCAGCACCCCAAGAGCCCCCTCAATGGCCATGGCTCCAGTTTCAGGCCCACAGATTGGTGAACAAGCAATTCCCATTTTGCCAGGGCCGAGGCCCGGAGCTCCTTCACACCCCAGGTGTGGCTGGAGCAGGAAGTCGGAGCAAGGGGCCACCACCGGGAGCTCTCTAGCCAGGAGCTGCGATTCCTGAAACAGCCAAGGATGCAAGACCCTGGAATGCAGGGGAGGGCGGGGGTAGCAGAAGGTAAGAAGCTAGAGAAGAAAGTCGCCCTCTCTCCCTTGTCTGTTGGACACACCTTTTCCCCTCAGTCTGACAAGCGTCCTGGCCAGAGTTCACTTCTAGGGAGACAAGAGGGCAAATCAGTCTTGGGAATCCAAGATCCAGGAAGGGGAGCAGGGCTGAGACCTGAGGACCAGGTGGCTCCAGGATGGGCTCTCCTAGGACAAACTCGCTGCTGAGGGCAGTGCAGATGATGCCAGCTACCAGAGCTCCCAGGGGGGTGTCCTACAACCACCACCCCCCAGCTCTGAAGCGCTCCCTTCTCCCCAAAGTTCTGAATGCCCTGTTGTGATCACCAGGAAGCTTTGGAAGGACTCCCCAGGTGTAGGGAAACAGGGTGGGGGCAGGGCAGGAGTCTTTTTTGTTACAGGTTAAAGCACCTTGGCTAACAGAGAAGAGCCGCGTACTTAGACAAACACGGTATGCGAATCCAAAGGAAGATAAATGAAGGAAGGCCCAGGCCTGGTGAAGAAAAAGGAGCCAACAAAACATCTCCAGGTAGGGAGTCCGTCCACAAAGGGCCTCTCAGTTACTCCTTATTGTAGAGGTTGGCTTTCCCCAGGGCCTAGACTTTGAAGAAAGAGCCCTGATCACCGGCCCGGGGCACATCCAGGGGCGGGGTGCCCATTTCCAAGGCGGGACCAGGCCGGAAGCAAATTTTTCCAGGGGAGAGCATTTGCTCCAGCTTCCCTCCTCTCCCAGCCCAGTGGGGGACTCGGTCCCACGCCCCGAACCCGGCCTCTCTGCCCAGCTCCCGCCCTCGCCGCGCTTTCCGGAGCCCGCGCCCGGCACCCAGCTGGGGCAGGTCCCAAGGTGAAGGCCTCGATCCCGGTGCTTCCCGCCCCGCCCTGACCTCCGCCGGGGCTCTCCGGCCGCCGGCCCGGCGCGGGGCGGGGGGCCGCGCGGGCGGAGGGCACCCACCTGGCCAGTGTCACATGCTGTCCGGACCCAAGAGTCCCCTCCGGGCCCCCGGCGCAGGCCCCGGCGCAGGCCCCGGCCGCCCCGCCCGGCCGGGAGGGAGGGATCTGGTTCTCCTCGGAAGTTTCAGGTGAGGAAACCAGGGACACACCTTCCTGGGGGAGGGCCAGGGCCCGTCGGCGCCGGAGCCTCATTGGCGTGAAGGGAGCTCCCGCGTCAGAGCTGGGAAGTGCCGGCCGGGCCGGGAGGGGAGCCCGGGCGCGGAGCGGGGCGCGGGGCCGGGCGCACCCGGGCCGCGGCCGACGGGGCGCGCCGAGGGCGCGGGACGCCCTCCTGGGCCCGCCTAGGTCTCCGATTCTTGCCTGGGCGTTCCTCCGCCCCGGTGGTTCTTCAGGTCACTACCTGAGCCGCTGCTGTTTTCCTCCCGGCCAGTCCGCGTCCCTGAACGTCTGAGTGTCTGTGTTCGTCCGTCTTTGCATCTTTATCTTCAGGTCACAATGTTAATTGCCCTTCCTTGAAGTCTACCCGCCTCTCCCTGTATCAGGAAGGGTGTCCCCTGCTCTCTCCACCTCTTTCTCCCTCTCGCCTGTCCCGTGCTCCCCTGTCTCTCCGCTTCGTCTCCTTCGACTCCCTGGGAGGCCATGTCTTCTGCCTGGGAACGCGCATCCCTGAAGCAGCATGAGCACGTCTTTCCTCCGTGTATGGTGAGTTCACGTCTGGCAGGGTGGTGCCGTCTGCTTTCTCCCCAGGAACATGTGTGTGTAAGTATCTAAGCCTATGTCTCAGGCCTGTGGGTTTTCTCATGCCTATATATTTTTTTTTTCCGATTTTTTTTTTTTTCAGGGAAACCTTGTTTTCTCTTGGTCTCTGAGGCCAAGGCTGAGTGGGTCTATCTTCATGACTCTCCATAGACGTCAGAGAATGCCAAAATGTTCTACAGTGCAGACACACACACACACACACACACACACACACACACACACACACACACACAAGAATCCCTCTCATGGGGGACAGAGATTTGTGGTATGTTCATTTCAGTTACATCAGCCCCCACCACCTCACTCATTACTCCGGAGGTTTCCGTAGTGAAATCAATCAAGTGGAATCTTAATGGGTTTTCTGCCTGTTTTGTTCTTGGGAATGCCATGATCTATAATCCCAAACATCTACTCAGTTAGACCATTTCCGGATTACTGTGCTCATTTCTTACTGTGCCCATCGGCTGATGCACTGATCCCAGCTGACCGGGCCTACCAGTGCTTGGAAGGGGGCTTTAGGATAGACAAACATTAAAGCAGAATGGTTTCTTTTCCAGTAGAGTCCTGAAGCATCTCTATGTTCAAAGAATGTGCTACTTTGATGGTGTTATTCTGAGGGGCTAAGCCCTAAACGGTCCAGGAGCCTTCAGCCTACTCCAAGGTGCCGAGTAGGATGTAGGAAGCCATGGGGAAAACCAGGACTCCTCAGAGTTCAGGTATGTAAGGGCAGGCCTCGCACAGACCATGAGCTCAGCAAGAGGAGGAGAATGGGGTTGGGGGGTGGATGGGTGCACTAAGTCAGAGAGTTCCAGCTAGAACTGTCATTTCTTGGTTGGGAGAGACAATTCAGTTTCTAATGGGTGAGCAAAGTTAGTAAACTTCTGATCCTTGGGCAGAAGTTGCTGATCCCTGCTCTGTTCCACACTGCCTCCTGGGAGTGGGCGGTATGCTCCAAGTCTCCAGAGCTGCCTTCTAAAGCAGCCTGGCTGTTTGTTCTGCTCCACTCTGGCTTCTCTAGGTTCTCCCTCAGCAACTCTCTAGCCCTTTATTCCCTCTGAATGTCAAGTCTCATAGATTTGACCTCCCTTTGTTCTGCCAGCTCTAACCTATCAGCGTTTTTGTTTTTTTAATTCACCACCCTTGATTCAGTGACCTTTGGGTCATTGAGAGTTAGGCATACGAGCTTGCCCTGAATTTTCACGTACTAGTGAGATGGAGGGAAGTTAAAACTCACCAACTGGGGAGTTGATCCTTTCCACAGGGCACACCCGTCTGCAGAGGATTTGCACGTGGGGACCGATCCAGCACCCCAGGCTCCTCTTCCCTTCCCCTTGCCAACTAGGGTTCTCTTTCTTAGCTTCTTTACCCTTTCTTGATGCTTGCTCTTGATGAATGGGCTTCTTAATCCAGCCAGACACCCTATCCCAACATCCTGATTATTTCATTTGGGCCTCGATTTCCTCTACAAAGGCCCAGAGAGGAAAAGGAACAGTACAGTAAAAAGAGGGTGGGTTTTAGATTCAGGCAGGAGTGGATCTGGATCCCGCCCTCTCCACATACTGAGTGCACAGATTCGGCACATTCACCTTCCTGTGCTTCACCTTAATCTTTCTATGCTTCATTTCCCTACTGTCTTAAATGGCGATGATAATATTTAATCACAGCTGCTGCACTGGGTTGTTGGGGTGATTGTCAGGTAATCTACAGGCTCATCTCAGGACACGGGTAGAAGGTGACCGGTCCGGGTTGGTTTCCTTCCCTAATAGTGCCTGACAGTTAGACATGATGAATGAATAAATTTACAATAACAAGGTGATAAGAGCTGGGAAAGGTAAATCGATCCAAAGTAAAGTTATTTTAAAGTGAGAGCTACATTCGATGGGGGAAAAATAAAAGGTTCTGGTTTGGGGGGGGACATTTTAATCGGAGACAGTGCCTTTGAGATCCAGCCATGGTGGGGGAAGGACAGAGAACTGTCCTGTGTAGTCAAGGGATTGGGACCTAAGGGATTACAGTGACCTTTTTTGAAGCAGGAACTCATTGGAGTTCTCCCTGGGCTGTCACTGCCCCAACCAGATGTGCTCCTGGGGCCACCATCCCATGTTACTGGCTGTGTGGCCCTCCCACTTGGTGAACCCTGACCCTCAGCTGGTCCAGTGCTAGTTTCTGAATACTGCCCTGGCCTTTCTGATCCTGCTTTTTTCCTGATTCTGTGGCCCACCTTTGAACCTTTTGGAACTGATTTTGAACTCAATTCTTTTCTTAACTTGGTTGAACATGGTCTCTCCATCTTTCTCCTTTAAATCCACCCTGGGGATTGGCCAGTGTGGTTCTTAACTATCCAGTTCCATTCCGATGAACATATTTTTCTTTTGGATCCTTGGTTTCCCTTTGTTTCTTTCCTTGGTTTCCCTTTATTTCTTCTCTCAACCTTTGCAGATGGGCACTAGCCTAAATATAATGATGTTCAAAGTATAAAGAGTAATGCCTCATTCTTCTTAAAATTCATTTACTTAATGTGCATTTTTAGAAACCACATATGCAAAGGCCGAGTCTCTGCTCCTAAGCAGCCCTCAGTCTGACTGAAGGACGAGCAAGCAGTGACAGCAGAGTGTGATGCATATTAAGCTGAGACCAGCACAGAGTGGGATGCAAGCATGGAAGGGAGAGCATGCCTGGGGACCAAGAGAAGGCTTATTGGATAAGGTGATGTTTGAGTTGACTTGTGTAAACAGGCACTCTGCTCCGCGGTGGAGAGGAGGACGGAGGCAAGGCATGCCAACAGCGGGAATGGCATATGCAAACATGGAAGCACGAGCACACTCTGTTCAGGGAAGAACAAACGGTGTGCTTGACATGAAGTGTGGTAAAGACATGCCAGAGAAGAAAAGGGAAAAAGAACTGGCAACTATGTAAGGTGATGGCTGTTAGCTTGATTGTGGTGATCATTTCATAATGTATGTATATATTGAAACACCAAGTTGTACACCTTGAATATATAGAATTTGTCAATTACCCTCATTCAAACTGAACAAAATCCTTTAAGGAGCCCCAACTCTGGAAGTACAGAGCCCTAACTCAGTAGCACATATAGCCTCCTTTGTGATCTGCCTGCCTCCCTGGCTTTCCCACTGCCCCCAGGTGTCTAGAAGCTCATAGTTCTTGAAATTTCTCCTATGGGTATGTTCTTAGCTTGGGTGCATATATCAGAGGAAAGTACACATGCCTCTATATCATATTCAATTAATTATCTCCAAAATGTCTGGGAAATAATGTCTAAGAATGACCACATCTTTCCACCCAATGGTTACTGCCAGGGTAGGGTGCCAGCCGCTGTAAAGTGACAGCAGAAGCCTAACCTGTCTGGCAGTCAGCAGTTCCTGTTCATATGGTGTCACTTTTTTGGAGTGTCTGGTTTTGGGATGTTTCAGAAGTTCTCCCACCCCAAAATCTTGGAAGATAAGGATGGGGATGGAGATGGGGATGATCCCTGTTTGCAAAGAGACTAAAACCAATGAAGTCCATTCAGTGGAGTCCTGGCTCTATTGCAGTGGTTCCCAAACCTGGCCAATCAGCAAAACATTCAGGGAAGATTTTTTGTTTGTTTGCTTGCTGCTTGTTTAAGTGTCCCATGTGATGATGATGAGGCCAGATTTGGGACCCTTGATATAAAAGTGGTAGT
The DNA here is from genome assembly GCF_036321535.1 of Camelus dromedarius. Taxonomy (NCBI): domain Eukaryota; kingdom Metazoa; phylum Chordata; class Mammalia; order Artiodactyla; family Camelidae; genus Camelus; species Camelus dromedarius. The sequence goes on from NC_087442.1 coordinate 9,761,164, forward strand.
TCTTTACTAGAAGTTTTTTTTTTTTTTAATCATAATCACCTAATGAGTTTTATGAATTTGCCCTAAGCCTGTGGAGTTTTCATGGCGTGGGGGTCAAGCAGAACTCCTGGAAAAGGCTCCTTGCTAATTTGGATGCCTCATGATCACGGGGACCCTCTGATCGACATGATCGACAGCAGTGGTTTTAAAACATCTTTTATCCTACCTTCTTTCAATAAAAACATTTCAACAAGTATCCCCAAAATGTGTGTTAATATATAAGTGTTTTATTCATTTATAAACTATATGCATGTACTTCCTCATAATGTGCAAAAAACAGACATTTAAAAGAATGAGGTAAAAATAAATATAATGAAAAGTTCTAATATTTCATCTCATTCGCCATCTGAGCATCCCACTGTGTGGACCTCTACAGAAAGAATGGGACCAGTGGTTCCTTAATTGGACCGCAGCTCTCACTTAGATTTTATAGTCTCTGGTAGCTGTCTAAAAGAATGGCCTCCCCCGCCAACCCAAATACAACACTTACTCATTAATTTAATTCACTCAGTCATTATCATGTTCCCATTATGTGCAAGGCATTGAATGAGGGGCTGAGGATACAGTGGTACACATGGCCCTTATAATGTCAGCTTATATAATGACAGCACAGAAACATTAAACAAGTGATTATTTAATAATTATGTTGTCATCATTTTAATGGGTGCAAAAAGTAACCTAAAAGAATGACCCCATTTGGAGAGTTAGAGAAATCAGCAGTTTGGAAATAATATTTCTGCTGAACTCTAAGGATGAATAGACAGGATTAGGCAGAGAGCATGGGGAAGAGAGTTTCAGGGGGAGGGAAAGGACACACAGGAAGGTCACTGGTTCATTTTAGGAACTGAACGAAAGCCAGAGGGAAGGACAGTGGCACAAAATGAAACTGCTGATGTCAGTGGGGACCAGAGATCATGGAGGCGTAGGTGACCACACTAAGGATTTGGGTCTTTATCCTGAAGGCAGGGGAAGATATTGAAGGATTTAAAGCAGGGAGGTCACTGGGTCAGATTTGCATCTCAAAATGATCACTGCGGAGTATAACAAATTATCTCTACTCTTTCCCTTCCTATCTTGGTTGTACTTAGACACCTCTGCTTTCACAGTGCCCTCAGCTTACACTTCCCCTTTTCCTACTGTCTGCAGACCCTTGAACATCCATCAAGATCCAACATGCAGGTCATTTCTTTGGTGAAGGTTTCCCTCTTCTCTATTGCAAACTTCCACATCATTTGGAGCTAATCTCATAATGGCTCTTCCTAGGTTTTATTATAATTTACCTGCTTAACTTTTATTTGGGAAGAGCAGGTGCAGAAAATTGAATTAATTAGTCTTCTCGGAAACTGTCATCTCTGGCTCTTTTGTTTTGTTCATGTTTCCTACTTAGCTTACTTATTTCTTTTTTATTATTAAAAAAGCTCTGTATTGTTTCTGTGCACATATTTTCAATTTCCATAAATGCTGTTGTGCTATCAAACTTATGATTTTCACTTTTTCCAACTGGAATACATTTTGAAGGTCTAGTCACTTTTCTTTGTGAACCCTTATCCCTTCTTATCTTCCTTTTGCCCTGTTTTCTTTCAACCACCTTTAACTTCATCTTGTGTGTTAACATGTATGTGCATATATATGTTTATGAGCCATATTATATTCTTTTTGGTATGAGAAACACATAAACACATACTGATACATACATAAATGTTTATATCGGATCTTACACTGGTAGGAAGAGGGAGTTAGGATCCCAAGAATTCCTCTGATGGGGGCTTAAAGTCAGATGTTTCTTCAACCATTTTTACACATACATATTTTTTCTCTTATTTATGAGAAGCTGGAAAAAGTGCATTGTGTCCTGATTTTTTTTTTTTTTTTGATTTTAGCTTTTCTTAGACTAAAATCTCATCACATTACTGAAAGAATGAGTTGGGTCTTTATGTATCACCTCTCCTTCTGATGGACATAATAAAAGGCAAAAACTGATTACCACGTGCTGGTTATTTTGAACACGGAAATGATCTTAGTTCTGCCCTATTGGCCATACTCTGTCTTTCCCTTGTGCTGGTAGAAAGTCACTGGCCTTCTCCCTAATCTCAAGTCCTTGAGGGCCAATTCTGGAAGTGTCCTGTCCCAGCTCTCGAAGTCCCCAGGGACCGTCCCTGGACACAGGTGTACCTCTTCCACCCATATCCGTATTATCCGATTCTTCTTCCAAATGTAGCCACAACCCCCTGAATGGTACAGCAGGCTCTCTGTCCCATTCCTAAAAGTGGGCTCAGAGCATCCTGTTGTAACCATGCCCCTGAGCTTCCACGTTCCTGCCCTTCCATCCCTGTGGGACAGGGAGGTCATGGTAACAAAAGGGAGGGGGAGCGACCAGCCATGTATCGCTGTGTCAGAGTTCTGACTGCTCAGGCGGAGGGCAGAAAAAAGGAGCTAAGAACAAGGATGAACAGGGAGAGATGCTGTTCACTTCAGCAGAAACATCCTTCCAGTTCCCTTATGATAAAAATATTCCTGCTTGCTTGGCTCCCTCCAGGCAGAGATACTGAAGACATTAATGTCATAGAAGCAAAACATTAAAAAGAGCTAGGAGGACAATTCAACCCTATCCTCTTACTGATGATCAAATTGCTCCAGAGAGGTTGTGACTTTAAAGATCACACCCGTAACTCCTCAGCAGTGGCCGGGAGGGCTTAGCGTCCTCCTGAGTACTCAGGCTACCAGCTAAAGCCATTGAGCTCTTACTGTAGATTGTCTGCATTCACTACAATATGACTATGCGTAAATTCAAGGCAGGATGCTCGCTGTTGCGGGACATACAAAGGCAATTATGACATGCACTCTGTCCCAGGAGAATTTGGAACATTTAGATGCAAATGGTAATATTCTAAAGCAGCCTCTGGTCAGCCCAAAGAGAGGTAAAAATATCCTTGCCAGGGAATTTAAAGAAAGTACGATTAATGTAGGCAAGAGTGAAAGGCTCTACGGAAGATGTGAGTCTTGATCTATCCCGGGGAGAAAGAGTGGGTGGGGGTGGGAGATACTTTCCCACGATGGTTGACACCCCGCGCCACTCCTTAATACCCAGGTCCCGTGCCTGACAGTGGTAAGAGCAGCACTTTGGAGAAGCAGTGGGCTGAAAGGTGAGCACGAGGGGTTGAGGTATTGGCTCAGGCATGTGTGGAGGAGGTGGAACTATTACCGCCTGGAACAATCTTCACCCTTGTGGCCCAAATCAACCTTCACCAGAAGGCTTTTGCACCAAGCGCTTCTTTGACAGATTCATCAACAGACCTGGTGTCCGATCAGAAGTCTGTTTTGGATTCCTAGTTCATGGAGGAAATGGGAGTTTTCTGCTCGGCAGAAGCCATAGCGCCATCTTGTGGACATAGATGCTTTAATCACAAGCCTTTTTGTTCTGAAAATAACTCGTCTTTGAAAAAAAAAATCCATCATGGAATGCACTCTTGACCCTAGATCATGCTTGGAATACACAGTTTATGAGTAACAAAAGGTTTCTCATGCATTCTAATTCCTGTTAGCAGCTCTTCATCACTGGCAGCTTTTTCCGTTTCGGAATAATCACACATACTTAGGATCCAATCTTCTCTCGTCCCAGACTTGTTCCTTTTGGGCTGTGTGTCCTTGGGGCTGGGTTTTAACCGTGTCCCAAGGGATCCTGTCTTCTTTGAATTTAGCAAAGCAACTCTAAATCCTGAATGAAAATAAAGTAAAGGAAGAAACCTGGGTGTCATGGCTTTTTTGGTCTCCAGAGGAGTTTGGAAAAGGAAATTCCTTATTTAAGGAGCTAAAACACTGTAATGGGGAGCTCAGGGAAGAATTCGTAGTTTCCAGGAATTTATGGAATCATTTTCTAGAATTTTTCCTGGGGTCCACTAAAACGTTCCTGGGAATATGTTTTATTTCAAATCATAAATTCATTGCATCACTGAATAACTAATGACTTTGAAGTGTGAGTACGCTACCCTCCGGTGGAGGGGAAAGATGCCCAGCCTTCTCAGTCTCTCTTCACTCCAGTTCGGTCTGCATCAAATGTGGAACTGATCTCCCTGTCAAGGTTGGGAACTTCAATAGGCTGCCCTTTGTAGAGTCTCAGGCTTCGTTAGAGTTTTAGGTTAGTGTGAATTTGTGTAAGTTGAAAAATCTGTTTTAACTTTTTCAAAAATTGTATTTTGAAAAAGTCACACATTGACATGTTTCAAAATTTAACAGTATAAAAGTTTTCCTTTCACACATGCCTCCCAGCTATCCAGTTTCCTTCCACGGATGCTCCAATATCACACGCTGTTTGTGAGATGCTTCCAAAAATATTCGGTGCTTATAGGAAATCTATCACATCAATGAAAGCCCAGAATGTATTTTGAAGCTTGCACTTTTAACTTAAAAACATAGGCTGGTGATTGTTCTATAATATCAGTATGTAAAGAGCTTCCTTGTGTATTTTTCAGCTGTACAATATTCTGTTGAATGGATGTAGCATGATTTATTTAACCAGGCTCCTACTGAGGTAGTTTCCAAACATGCGGCAGTAAAAATGACGCTGCAGTGAATAGCCTTTATGTCTTTTGCTTTACACATGTGCCAGTCTACCTGTGGGGCATATCCCTGGAACTGGACATGCTGGGTCAAATGGGAGCGTCAAATCTGAAACTGTGGGAGACACTGGTAAACTGTCCTCCATGGAGGTCATTCATACCAAAGCATGTCAACATATGACACCCCATGCCCTCCCTAACTGTGTTGTTTAAACTATCTGATTTTCACCAACCTGAGAGATGAAATATATTTCAATGTGGTTACTGCTGTTTTTACAGTTTCCTTGTTATGAATTTCATTATATGAACTCAGATTTTCCGTAAGACTTGGTCACCTAGTCAATTCTTTTTCTCTAATTTTTCTCCAGCTGTCAAATACAATGTTTTTATAATTGAAGTACTGGAGTGTAATTGATTTACAATACTGTGTTAGTTTCAAGTGTACAGCAAAAGGAGTAGGATATATATATATATATATATATATATTTCAGATTATTTTCCATTATAGGCTACCACAGGATATTGAATATAGTTTCTTGTGTTATACAGCCAATCCTTGTTGCTTATCTATTTGATGTATAGTAGTTTGTATCTGTTAATCCTATACTTCTAATTTATTTCTCCCTCTTTCCTCTTTGGTAACCATAAGTTTATTTTCCATATCTGTGAGTCTGTTTCTATTTTGTATATAGATTCATTTGTATAATTTTTTAGATTCCACATATAAGTGATGTCATATAATATTTGTCTTTTTCTGCTTGACTTACTTCAGTTAGTATAATAATCTCTAGGTCCATCCATGTTACTGCAGATGGCTTTATTTCATTCTTTTTATGGCTGAGTAATATTCCATTGTGTGTGTGTATGTATGTGTGTGTATACACACACATACATACACACACACAACATCTTCTTAAGCCAATCATCAGTTGATGGGCACTTGAGTTGTTCCCATGTTTTGGTTATTGTAAATGGTGCTGCTATGAACACTGGGTGCATGTATCTTTTTGATTCAGAATTTTCATCCTTTCTGGATATACACCTGGGAGTAATGGCCCCACCAACAGTGTAGGAGGGTTTCCCTTTCTCCACACCCTCTCCAGCGTAATTACTTATAGACTTTTTAATGATGGCCATTCTGACTGGTGTGAGGCGATATGTCATTGTGGTTTTGAAGTGTGTTTCTCTTAACAATTAGCGATGTTGAGCATCTTCTCTTGTGCCTGCTGGCCATGTGAGTGTCTTCTTTGGAGAAATGTCTATTTATGTCTTCTGCCCATTTTTTGATTGGGTTGTTTTTTTTTAATATTGAATTGTATGAGCCATTTATTTATTTTGGATATTAAACCAATTGTCAGTAGCTTCATTTGAAAATATTTTCTCCCATTCCATAGGTTGTCCTTTTGTTTTGTTTATGGTTTCCTTTGCTGTGCAAAAGGTTTTAAGTTTAATTAGGACCCACTTGTTTATTTTTCCTTTTAATTCTTTGGTCTTGGGGAACTGATCTAAGAAAATATTGCTACAATTTATAGATTGGCTTTCTTTTATTTTAGTTTTTTGAATAGGTAAAAATGGCTCAAACGCCTAACAGCTTTCAAAAGTTTTTATTGACATTCTCCTTCCCCTGCTTGTCCCCAGAGGTAGTGATGCTAGTGAAGCTTAAGCTTCAGAGTCCCTACCAGGACCACTTCCAAGGCCAGAACTAATTTTATAGTCATAAATTCACATTCTTTTTCTTAAAGACGCTTCCCCCAATTTTATAAGCCTCAGCCTAGTTACGCATTTCGTTCTCCCTGTCATCCCAGTCTCCAGCCTCTTTCTTGGGTTTCTGATGTATCCATCCAGAATTAGTTTATGCACACAAGGCACGTGCAGATATAGATCACCTGCACCTCCTTCCTTTACACTTGCTTCTCTCAGTGTATCTTGGAGATGCTTCTACATAAGACAAGAAGCACATCCACATTGGTTTTGGTTGGTTTGTTGCTAACTGCTTGACCTTCCATTGTGTGGAGGTTCTGCTCTTTACTCAATCAGCCCCCACTGGTGGAGCTTAGTGAATATTTGTTTTGCTTGGTTTTGGTTTTTGCCATTTTCTTGTCTCCTGGCAGGTTTCGGAGACTTAGATGGCAGCTCAAAATCTTCTGTGGCCACCAGTTTCTGAAGAGGTAAGGATTAAAATGGGTGAAATTGGCAGGGGGAGCGCCTGTCTCCCTCACTCTCCACCCTCTTCAGGCATCTAGGACTGCAGCTCTTATCAAAACAGGACCCCTAGTGCCTACGATTCACAACCTAGCATGAACATGTGCATCTGAATATTTATCTATGATTGTGAAACAAAGGATTGTCTTGCTAAGGAAATTCTGAGTATATGAAGGCAAGAGGAGGAGATCACTGTAAGCCTAGGGAGCCTCTAAAATTGGACTAGATTGGCGTTGGCTTCACAAAAGGGCAAACGGCCCATGAGGTCAGCATTACTCAACCAGGAGCATTGCTGCAGCCCACAGACAGATTCCGCTGCACACACACTGACAATTTGTTCTGCTGGATCTGACAGAGAAGGGTCGAACAAGCCAGGCATGGAATGCTGGGTGTCTTCTGCACCCAGAAGATTCAGTCACTTAGATTGAATCTTTACCAAATTCAGGTATTACTTCCCTTCTGTTCTTCCAATTCAGTGCAAATAACATGGGCATATCATTTTGGATAACTGGCAAGGCACCTTTCCACTCTCTCCACCATCTTAAAGCATCAGCTGTCCCAACACCTATCACAACCTACTTTCTGGGAGGAAAGGATCACAACTAACAGATTACCCCAAACCTAACCCTCTGCCCAGCTGTAACTTTTGTTCAGACACTCCTTTGGCTCATCTCTAATAATCTTCCCTGGAACTGAACTGTAGTGGGTTTTAGTTAAAGGGAACACATTTCAAATCCTCTATATGTTTTACAAGGCGTCAGGTAAAAATTACATAGAGAAAGTAAGAGAGGAGAAAAAAAAATGTGAGAGAAGAGAATTGATGACTCTCCACGCTGTAGGACTAAGGATAATGTTTAGTACTTCTTTTCAACTTAAAAATTGTTGACATGTGGTATTACTTTTTGAAGCTGGCAACACCCTCTTGGAACAGACAGGTTGGGTGGGATCTTAGCATCATTTTATAGATGGGGAAACAAAAACAAGGATACAGCTGATCATGGCATACCTGAACTCAGGTCCATGGGGTTCCCTGCTATCTAAAGATCTGATGATCAGGGCTGACACTGGCTGGGTCCCTCAGGAAGTGATCTGGGGACCATTAGTTCAGAATGTGTCTACTGTAGTGGGGCCCAGAGGATTTGTCTTGAAGCTTTATTTGGGTTATAGTTCACATAAACTTGAACACAAATCCATTGTATGTATCCATGGGAGTGCTGCTTCTGAAGATCTGGGAGGAGGCTCAGGTCTCTCTATTCCACCCCCTTAGTAGCACCAGCTCTCTTGAGTTTCACTGCTGTCCTCAACAGCCAGAGAGCTGGGGACTCAGAGCCTCTGATGACTTGTGGCAGAAACTGCTAGATGTTTACCAAACTGTTTCCTATTATTCCTGGGAAATAACATATATAGACTACATTTCCCAGACGTCCTTGTGTTTTTGTAGGGCCATGTGACCTAATTTTAGCCAATGGTTAAAGCAGAAGTACCAAATCCACTTTTAGGCCAGACCCACTAAAGCCTCCATGACTTTTTCTCCTTCTGACACACATGACAACCTTGGGAACCAGATGGGGATGATGACAGATCCACAAGGTGTAAGGACCCTGGGTCTCTGAGTCACCAGTTGATAGCTAGCTGCTTACTGACTGGGGACACTTTCTCTGAACAAGAAAAAAAAATGTACTGTGTTAAAAAATACCTTGATACATATATTGTTATAGTATAACAAAATCCTAAATGATATCAATCATTGCTTATTTTGTCCTGGGTTTAACCATACTGTGAGCAAATGTATGCTGACTTATATGAGGGCCAGAAGGTCAAAAGATCAGAATAAGTTAAAGTGAATAAAACTTTTCTCTTCCTTTTTTTGAAATGGCAATACTGACACTTGTTTACTTTAAATTTTTCTAATAATGCAGTATTATTTTCCACTGTATACTTTCCATTTTGAGAGTTGTCTTCTTTAAGTCTTTAATATTTATCATTTTGAATATTTTCCTGTGCCTTAACTGTATGTCTACACACACACACGCATAGGTAAGTTTTTCTCTACAGGAATGAGAAAATACTATATCAATACAACTTTCTTTTTACATGTATTTTATGAGAATCTTCCCTGGACATTACAGAGATAAAAGTTGTTTTTAATAATATTTGCAAAATATTCCATAATGTCGATTTATAATGTTTTATTTAACAGCTCCACTATTGAAGGATATTAGATTATTTGTGGCATTTTGCTATTACAAGTATTTCAATTAAAAATAAATTTACACATTGTTTTTACATATATATATGTGACTATCTCTGTAGGCTGTGTTTCTAGAATTGGCATTGTTACATCAAAAGTATGCAAATTTTAATTTTGGAAGACATATTCCCAAATAACCATGAAATCAATTTATATTTTCCACTAAGATATGGAGAAATTCCTATGTGCCCACATGCTCAGCCATACTAGGAAGTATCAATCTTTTTATTTTTGTCCACCTGATGGGCAAAAATTGGTATCTCATGCTTTAAAATTCATTTCTCTGATCACTAAAGAGGCTGTACACCTCTCCTCATGTTCATGAGTGGCTTTCACTCATTTCACTAGCATGGTTCATTTGTCTCTACTACATCCGGGAATTTTTGCTCAGTTAAAAAACTGGTTTGTGTATTACTATTTTGTTGATTATACATCTAGTGAAATTCTGTTAGATACAGTTTTATCTTTTTCTTAAAATGGTTTTTCAGAATATTCAGGCTGATTTTCTTGGGTCTCACTTAACTAAAGGCAGAAAAAGATTCCAGAAGTCCAGGCTACAGGGCGGCAGTATGACTAGTGGCTATGGGTGTGGTCTTTGAAGTCAGGTTGACCTGGATTAGAACTTAAGTTGTGTCACACACTTGCTTGTAACCACAGGAACGTTCTCACTACGTCTGTGCCTCCATTTTTTCTTTCCAAAAATGAGGGCAATAAAAGTGCTAAGCTCATAGAATTGATGTGACGTTTAGACAAGATAATAACGCATATATCTCAGCACAATGCCTGACACTAAAGTGCTCGATAAATACTAGACGTTAAAATTATTATTTACCATGTGGGCAACAGACATATAGAATTAGACATTTAAGTTTTATTCCAGGTCCTAGAAACTTTTCCAGTGAAGTTACTCTTAATAAGATCCAAGAAAGCTAATAAAACTTAACTGTTCGTAGTGTAGGCATTTCTATTCATGTTCCAGCCAGCCTTATGCACTATTTCCCAGAGCACTAAACTATTCAACTCATTTATTCATCCAGCAGTTGCTCCTGAGTTCCTACTGTGTTTAAAGCCCAAGATACTCGATTATCTAAGAATCCATTTCATTTTCTCTGTATGAAACTTATTCTGTATTGCTTTGGAAAAAATGAAAACCCAAATTCCAATGAAATGTGAGGAAACCAACAGAGAAAGGGAAAATTAGAAAATAAGGAAGAACCTTAAAGATTGTCTCGTTCACCTTCATTTTACAGATGAGGAAACTGAAGGCCAGAGGAGTTAAAGAACTTTTCTAAAGTCACACAGTGAGGTAGTGGGGACCTGGGATGAGAACCCAGACATCCCACGCCTGAGCCAGCACTCTGTTGACTAAATCGTACTGTGCTCAACGATCCACCTCTTGGCCCAACATGGTTTCAAAAATTAGAAACAAAGAGAAACACAGGTTAAAAAAAAAAAAAAAGACAGATCAAAATGATCCAATGCTATTCAAAGTCTATCAAGATGCAAGAAGTGTAAGACACGTCCCTCTGGCTGGGAAGCTGTAGCCTTGTTTTCACCATGAGACAGCATTCCACCTCTCCTTTCATTTGTTTATGCCTCCTCTCAACAACCCATATTTAACAATGACACTCTACACTCGCGGCAAATGGTAAACAACAATCCTGTAGGTCGGTGGTTGGCCATCCCTGGCCCACATGCCAAAGATGCTGCAGGTGCCAACTTCAGGAAGCAAGTGAACCGGTTCCCAGTTCCTATCATGTCCAGTAGCCACTGCCCATAAATGTCTCCTCCCTCTTGCCAGAGTTTTCAAGGGCAACACTTACCGTTGCTTCCCATGTGACACCAGTCCTATCCCAGACTTCCAGAACCACAAGTTCAGCCATTGGACATGCTCCTCTGGGAAGCTAATCATCACTGCGCCCTATGAGAGAAATGAATAAACATTCCCAGCATTTTTTATATTCAGTGCTAAATTTCTAGCCTAATGTTCCCTTTCTTCTCTGTGATCACAGAGCAATACCATATTCTCCTCAATTATTAATATCCATTAAATAAGAACATACTAAAAGTTAGAATTGGGTAAATCTAAGGGACAATAAGATATCTAACTTAAAAGAATACAGGATAACACAACCCAGGCCTATAAACTATGGGTAGAAATGTGGACACAATGATTATTCATTTGTTCATTCAGTTTACTGAATGTCTGCTATAAACAGTCCTGAGGCCAGCCATTCAGGATGAATATCAGTAGGTCCTCTCCAAAAGAGTGGGTCAGAGTTCATTTAAAGCCAGACTGCCTAGTCTTGAGTTCTGTTTCCACCAGTGAATAATTCTGTGACTTTGGGTAAATTAATTAACTTCTCTAAATTTCATTTTTCTCATCATTATATAAGGATACTAATTGCACCCACTCCACAGATTTGATATGAAGATTATATTAAAGCATTTTATTTAGTTCCTACCACATAGTCAGCACTCCATCATTATCAGCTACAGTTCAATTTCTACTATAGTATAACCCACAAGTAGAGGGATTTAAAGAAGGTTAGAAATCAGAAGATAGCTCCACTGAAAATTTGGAAATTGGGGCCAATAGGTAGTTAAGGGGTCCTTTATTAATTTAACGAGTGTTCACTGAGTGCTCACTTTGTGTTAGGAATGTCAAGGTACTGCGGATGAAGAGAGAAACTGACGCTTGTCCATCCCCCATGTGGAGAGATTGACACATAATCGAGAAATGTACTATAAATCCCAGGTTAAAGATCAGAAAATGTTGAAAATCAAAAACAAAATCTGAATTCCTTTGCCTAAAAAAAGGTCCCACATGTTTGCTTAGCGGATGGTCTAGGAAGAGGTTCAAGGGGAGAGAAGTGCCCTGAAGCCTTTGCCAGCTGACTCACAAAGGGACCACTGAGTCCAGGCTGCGGCTGGGACTCCTTGTAAGTCTGCCCCTCCAGCGGGGAGTGGTCTCATCTGCTGCTGAAGGGGACATGCTTCTGCGTGTGGCAATGCAGCATGCAACATCTGTCATGAAACTAAGCCACCATCTAAAGACTGTGTTAGGAAACACTGGAATTACAAATCATATCCAGTTTGGAGAAATTTCAAGACCCCTTTCTAATGCTCTTGAATTTGCTGAACCGTCATCAACTTCAGACTTCACTGTCAGCCTCTTTCTTCCATTGCTTTCAGTTTCTTCGTTGCTCACTGAGAGGCTCCTCCACCCCTGACCTTTGCAGTCACAGTCCTTTCTTGCCACCTCACCCTCATTTTCACACCAGTACACAGTCAAGCTGCATTCTTGAGTGAATTTGAGTACTTTTTCCATATGGAGCTCAGTGTCTATCTTTGTCTGGATGCCAAAAGTTTTTCCTTCTCTCCTCTTTTCTCCTCCTGGAGCATCACAATCTTTTTGATTTTTATATAGGGGTTATGATTATGGACTCAGGAATCAGATTGCCTGAGCACGATCTTGGACTAGGTACTTATTAGCTGTGAGGCTTTAGTTAAGGTACTTAATCTCTTTGTGCCTCTGTTTCCTCACCTAAAAAGTGGTTAGTAAGAGTCCCTATCTTACGGGTCTGTTACGAAGATTTTAAAAGGTAATACTTAACCGATGTTTAGAATAGTGCCTCACCATAATGACCACAGAAAGTGAGAGACTACAGGATTTAATCAACAAATAATTTTTCCTAAGCCTAGGCGGGCAGGCATTTAGGGACATTTACGATTGGTAAGAGGATTTACAATTGAGAGGAAACATCTGAATGGGGGGTGAGGATGGACAAGGTGTCAACAGATTCTGAGTCTCTGCCTGGCTACAGTATTTAAAAAATATTGTTACTGATGTGGCTAAGTCAGAAATGCTCGCTGTTCTGCTATTCCTGCACAGTCCTGATGAAGTCATGAGTGTCTAACTTTTGGTACCCACAGCGGCGGGTGAAATAAACTTTTTCATCTAGATAGTCTTAATTCACTAAGAAGTTAAGTGAAAAAATAAATATGTTTGATAGAATTAAAATATAAGAATACAGTAAAACCTAAATACTTTATGGGGAAGGAAAGAGAGTGCCTCACAGAGTGTCTTGGGTTGTTCAGTCTCAGATATAAAGAGTGATGAACGTAGGTGGTATTCAGTGTCCAAGTCTCCGAGTGGACTACCGGGGGTGATGCGACTCAAATGTCACTCCGTTTGGAGATGACTTTCCTTGAACAGCACCCTCCTCAGGGCACCCCTGACCTCTGCACTCCTCAGACTGTAGATCAGTGTGTTCAGCATAGGGTTGAAAAGACTGTAAAACAGGGAAAGGACCTTCTGCTGCTCCTCGGGGTGTTGAGATTTGGGGGCCATGTACATGACGATGGCACTGCCAAAGAAGAGCCCCACCACGCAGAGGTGGGAGGAGCAGGTGGAGAAGGCCTTTCTGCGGCCCTCAGCTGCCTGGATCCTCAGGATGGAGAACAGGATGTGTGTGTAGGAGACCAAGACTAAGCAGAGGGGCCCGACCAAGATAAACACAGAAGCAATAGAGATGACAACTTGGTTGAGCCTGGTGTCAGCACAGGCCAGCTTGAGGACAGACAGGAGTTCACAGAAGAAGTGGTTGATTTCATGAGGCCCACAGAAGGGCAGTCTCAGGATGAGGCTCACATGGACCAGGGCCAGGAGGGAGCCACAGGCCCAGGAAGTCATCACCCTGGTGATGCAGATCATCACCAGGGTGATGCAGACCCTCCAGCTCATGATGGCAGAATATCGGAGTGGGTGGCAGATGGCCACATACCGATCATACGACATCACCACCAGGAGAAGACATTCAGTGTGAGCAAAACTCAGAAAAAGAAAGGTCTGTGTCATGCAGCCTGCAAAGGAGATGGGCTTGGCTGGACTGAGGAGGTTTAGCAGCATCTGGGGCACCGTGTTGCAGGCATAGGCTACGTCCACGATGGCCAGGTGTGAGAGGAAGAAGTACATGGGGGTGTGCAGCCTGGAGTCCAGGGAGATGAGCCCCAGGATGGCCCCGTTCCCCAGCAGGGTGAAGGCAAAGAACAGGGAGAAGAGCCCAAAGAGAAGCATCTGAATCCTTGGGCCAAGACAGAATCCCAGTAGGGTGAACTCTGTAACCATTGTCTGATTTCCCTCCATTTCACTATGCAAAAGGTAAAATGGATAGCTTAGGGCAAAACTGTCGAAAACTAGACATTATTTTACAGTCATTTTTAAAAGACAAAATTTTAAGGAAATGGTTAGTCATGCATTAAATTAATTACTTAATCTGACATCCAGTTTTACAGAAGGGGATTGTGTCACCAATGATAGGTTACCTAGAGCTGTTGACACATGTGATAGGAAGAAGGAACGTCAAATCAAAAGAGGAAAGAAAATCACCAGGAAATAGGGACCATCCTGGAGCTGCACCTGTCAAAACTGTTCAGAGACTATCTGGAGTGTAGAAGTAATCTGTAACAAAAGAACGCTACATGTGAGAATTAGAACAGTCCTAGAAAAGAGATGCAATTCCAGTTTCTCAATAGAAATATCAACTGTGTTGCTTTCCACAACCAAAATCAACCTTTGCTCTCTCGAGCAGCTTATATGATAACAGAAGGAACAAAAAGATAAAAAGCAACTTTTATGACAACGTGATTGTTTACGTTGTTAAGAAGGAATCAAAGGATGTCTTGCATGCAAGCTCTAATGAATATTTTTCTTTTCAGAGTGATGAAACCAAGCCAACCATTGGCCATTTGGCAGTTAATCTCCTGATGGATACACAGGATTTACCAAAAAAAAAAAAAAAAAAACAAAAAAAAACAAAAAAAACCCCCAAAACTGTTTTGAATAACAACCCCTACATTTTGTAGGAATTGGATTTTGGGGGGCTGCCCAGTGTTCATGTATGGTGAATACAGACTTTGGGTGCAGGGCTGTAAATGAGTATGAAGCCAGGCATTCACACATGGATTTGAAGGCTGTGGTGAGTGTGTGTGGATGTATATGGAAACACTTCAAGGGGTAGTTCCCCATGCACTATTTCTAACTCTATTACAAGAGCAAATCTATGTAATAAGTAGGAAAGGCCGTACCTGGAACAAGAGTGTGCTGCAGGCCTCACTCTTTGTGTGATGGCTTAACATCTGTATCACGTATCATATGTGAGATTCAAAAAGACAGCAGATGACAATTCATTAAAAAATCAACCCTGCCCTACTTTGGCAACACAAGAATTGATAACTGCTCTACAGAGAGCTAAATTTTCTTTTTGCAAAGAGATCGTTTAGTGAATTTGTCATTTTACAGATTTCTATAGCACGAAATTGGCAGTCCTTTATTTGATGCTTCTCTGAATTGGTGGTGTGCCAAATAATGGCTGTCTTGTCCTAAAGTCCTGGAAAACAGCTTCCTCAAAATACCACCTAGAAATCTAGCATCTTTGCTGATGTAAACAGTTAGCAACTTAGCTAGGCCAAAATAACCTGAGACTGAACTACGGAACTCGAGCCTGCCTGCCTCTGAAGAAAAAGCTTCTCCAGAATTAATGCATGGAAAGGAAAGTTTGTTGACAAGACCCTGGTCCAGTTGTCATTAATACCAAAGGAGACATAAATGAGATGCTTCCTGAGGAACTTGGAAGTAAGAGAAACACTACTGATTTTTGAGAAGCACAACTTGTAAAATCCATTCATGGAAGAGAAGAACTGGAGGAGGCAAACAAGAAAACCTGTGCTGACGTATCGCTGGAGAGTTCTGAGTGCATCCAAGACTATGCTCAGGGGCTTTGACGCAGCCTCACGGAAGCAGGGGAGGACGATCTGACTGTGACTCGGGAATCCAAATGTAACCATTGTGTGAGGCTCCTGTCTATGGAAGGACTAAGGAATAAAGAAGAGGGGTGAGCCACGGGGCCAGTGTTTGTCAGCACATCTTCACCACTGTCCAGGGGAGACTGGCCTCATGGTGTGAGAGTGCTGTCCCCCTGGCAGGTCTGTATCTACAGCTCAGGTGGCCTGAGTGATCAGGGGTCAGTAACCCTCCCTGGTAAGATCTCCTGTGAACCCCCTCTGCTCTGATTCTGTGCTCCCCAGTCAACCACGCGGTATTACAGTTTGCCTAAGAGGGAATGTGCTGATAAGCAAAGTTCTTGCCAAGTTTTTATAATAAGTAATTCCATTTATGTTTATTCATGGGTTTTTTTTTTTTGAGTTTGAATAGAATGATACAAATGAGAAATGAACAAAATTTCCAAAGCTGCATCGCAAAGCAGGGGCAAGTTCCTGAACAGAGATAACCTCATTGAAATACAACCCAAGCAAAGCATTTCTGAGCAGCTAATTGGAATCCTGAAGGACGTCCCTGCTACATCCCTCTCTAGAAACAAATGACTGTTTTTTAAAATAACTACTATCAATAAATTATTATATTACCAAGACATAATTGAATCTACTATACTATGAACTCCTAACATGAGACTAAAGCTTATTTTTTTAGGATGATACAAAAAATTACAGCACTAGGACAACTTTCTACATTAATTTGGAAAACATACAAAACATATGAAAATATTTAGTTGTGAAAATGCATTTGAATCTACATCTTATAAAAAGCTTAATTTCTTAATTCAGTCCTTTATTTCCTTTTGTAACTTCCAAGATGATTACATAAAGGAAAAAGAAACATTATTTACAAATCATGAATCTCTTTAAAACCTAAAGGGACAGTCAACAGACAGGAGGGCCTAATGAGTGCTCTGGGATTAGCAGATACAAACTACTATATATAAAGTAAACAACAAGGTCCTAATGTATGGTGCAGGGAGCTACAGTCAATATCTTCTAATAACCTGTAATGAAAAAGAATACGAAAAAGAATATATACGTATAATTGAATCTAATGACTATGCTGTGTACCAGAAGCTAACACAAAATTGTAAATCAACTATATGTCAATTAAAAAAAGATTCTTTAAGAACAGTTGCCATATCGACAGCTGGATAGTAACTCATGCCTTGTGAGCAAGGAACTGGTGCATCCATTTTTGTATTTCTGGCACTTGGCAAAGGTTCATTGAGTGAACAAATGAATGAATACATATGAATGAGTGAATGCCTAAATACTGAATGTGTGGACCATCCTTGGACTGGTTCTGGAATTTCCGGCTTGCTTAAATCTTACCTACCATAATCATAGCCAAATAAGGACATTCTTCCTAAGGCAAAAAAGAACACTGTCAGAACTTTGATAAGAATAAATATAGAATCTCCAAAATGTTTAAGCATTGAACATTTGAAAGATATTTCTATTTTCTTTCTTTCCCCCCATACTTTATTTCATTTTACATGATATTAAAAGCATCTTACTTGAACTCTAATGGATTAAATTTGCTAAAGGACAAACAGAACTGAAAGGGGAGACTAAGAAAGACTGAATATATCCCAGTTCCCAATGCAACATTCAGGACTTGTTTTATGCTATAAATGATACATCTAATATGTAGGTACAAGTTAGCAATTTAAAAATTGGCAAATCATTTGATGACTAATACATTATCCGGTCTCTGTGGTTTCAAAGCAAGTATCTAAGATTGAAATCATTTCTCTACACATGAACAAACCTGTTGGTTGGTACTAGATGGGGCCTATGTTTCAAAAAGTAAAATTTAAGATCTGATGAGCTGACAAACTCTTTCCTAATGTTGAAGGCATGAGTCACACAGCATTCGTAAAATGAAAGCTATTTTTAAATCCTCAGTTTGACTTAAGTATTGCATTATTCCAAGTAATAAGAAATATTTGTTACAATTAATGTACTCAATAAAACCCTTCTGTTCCCTTTTTATTTTTATTTTTTTAAATTTCTTTTTTAGGTAAAAATATTTTTACATTTCTCTTGAGATTTCTTTTTTGAGCCATGCATTACTTAGAAGGCGGTTGTTTAATCTTCAAATATTTGGGGGATTTTCCAGCTCTCTCTCTCTGGTATTGATTGCTACTTTAACTCAATTATGATCTAAGAACAGACATTGTATGATTCCTATTTTTTTTTTAATTTCAGGTGTATTTTATGGCCCCAGATGTGGCCTATCTTGGTGAAGGTTACATGTCAACTTGAGAAGAATGTGGACCCTGCTGTTGCTGGATGAAGTGGTCTGTAGGTGTCCATTACATCCAGTTGATTGACGGTGGTGTTGCGAACATCCTGACTGAGTTTCTGCCTGCTGGATCTGTTCATTTGGAATAGAGGGATGTTGAAGTCTCTGTCTGTTCTCTATGTCTCCTTTCAATCTACTAGTTTTTGCTTCATGTATCTTGATGCTCTGTTGTTAGGTGCATACGTGTTAAGGATTATGTCTTCTTGAGGAAGTGACCTTTATCATTAAGTAATGTCCCTCTTTCTCCCTGGTAACCTTCTTGCTCTGAATCCCCTGTCTCTCTTGGTGGCCGTGTCTTCCTTATCCCTGTGCCTCGCTGTATCACTGTCTCCACCCTGACCTCTTTCCTTCCTGGCCCTCTGTATGATATTCTCTCTCCCTTTCCCATTTTACTTATACCTCTTCTATAAGTCCGCCTTCTCAAAATCTCTTTCTTAACTCCCCAAAATGCATCTCCACAGTATTTCTAGAGACTTGTCAATAGTTTCAATATTTGAGTGGTTTCTAAGAGGGTTGTGATTACATAGGAAGTCTGCTTTTAGTTTAACTGTCTTTAGCCTTGGAAAATACTATCTGATAATTCCTAATAGCATGAGTATCTGTCAACACGCTTATCTGGGATATTGACATATCCTCTCTTTATACCATAATGGCCAATAAATCTATTACTTGTACTTTAGAATTAACTTAACAAGAACTTGTGTTTAAAGTATACCCTTAGATTGAAGAAATCTTTTTGATCAAGGCAGTGATGAAAAGATCAAACATTGGGCCACGCATGGTACCTAGAACTTAGTACGTGTTTCATAAATATTCACTGATGGACTAGAAATCAGTTTTACTAAATCTAAGAAGACAAAATGTTAATGAGCTCTCCACATTGTGCCTTGAGCCAGATTCTCCAGCCAAAAATAAATAAAACAACCCAACCAAAACCAAAAAACACAACCACCCCAAAAGCATTGAGAGGCACTGCAGAGTAGTAACTAGAGTGGATAAGCTTACGGATCAGACACACATTTACTACGGGTATGGCTTTGAGTATATTTCTTAACCTCTCAAGCCTCAGCATTTAACTTTTTTGAAAGGAGAAAAGTGATAGTACCTGTATCATGAGGTGGTTGTGAAGATTAATTAAGACAATACATGTTAACTAGTTAAATTAATTAACTGAGATGATATGTTGAGCATATTCC
This sequence comes from Camelus dromedarius, assembly GCF_036321535.1. Taxonomy (NCBI): domain Eukaryota; kingdom Metazoa; phylum Chordata; class Mammalia; order Artiodactyla; family Camelidae; genus Camelus; species Camelus dromedarius. Next base: position 9,780,559 of record NC_087442.1, read on the forward strand.
TTCTACACAGGGGATATTCAATAACAGGGATCAATTATTATCAATCTTTAACAGCTTGGATAGCCTATGGTCACACGGATCTGAGAAGCATGGCTTCTCTGTAGTTCAGAAAGTCCTTGGAAATCAATGACCTCACTGGCCATTATCCTCCTTAAGTCAGTTTTGCAAAGTCTTCATTGCAACAAAAGTCAACAAAGGGATTTCGTGGATAATATACCCCTGAAGGATTTAGTAAAGCAAGTTTGGTTCCTGACCTTTTGATGGTTTTGTTGGGAAAGTGCACAATTAGTTGAAGAGGTATTAGGGATTAAAAAGAGCACAAAACAGACAATTCTATTAAAAACTAAAGAGCTTATCCCTTAAGTAGCAGCTTCTCCCCTCTTCTGCACTCTCCTCAACCACCTCAAACACACACACACACACACCTACACATTCGCACTCACTCACATACATTCCAGGTTTGAGGAAGTCTAACACTGAAAGTTACTGAGTACTTTCTGTGTGCCTGACACTGTTCTCCAGGTTATGGGTAACGGATGAGATGTGTATGGGCAGCATGGATTATATATTGTGGTTTTGTTGATGAAACACAAACACAAGGACTGAACTAACGCCAGTTTCCCTGAAATGAAAGATCACTCCATAATATATCCCAGTACAATCTTCCTTGGTTTAGGAAAATTATTCCATGTATTTAACCTACACCCATCACACAGGCACCTCTTATTCTTAATCCAGCATCAACATCCACAAGGCTATTGCTTTCATGCAGCTGCTGATCTACTGTACGGAATGGAATCAACCAAATTCGATACTTAGATTGTCTGTGAACATTATATCCAATGATAATAGCGTGAACTTTTTCTCAAACTATCCCCATAGCAGAATCATCACCAGCCCACACTGACGGAGGACTGAATTTCCTTATCTATGCTTAAAAAAAATTGCCATGTAAGAGTAAGAGTCAACAAAAGACTACATGCTACAACACATCTAAGAGAAATTGATGATAAAATAAAATAAGGCAACCTGGTTAGCGCCCATATTTGGACTCAAGGACCTCAGAAGAGGAAAGCACGTGTGAAGGTTGGATAGAGTCCTGCTTTGGGGACCTTCTGTGGGAGATACAGAACCCTCACTTCTGTTCCTAACTGAAAATGGAATGAGATCGTCAGAAAGCAAGGTTTTATTCTCTGATGGGCTCAACCTAGCTGGCAGCTCTTGAGGGCTCGTTGGAAGGGGTGGGCTGTGAGATGTGGTGCATGCCCACCTCCACTGGGAAGGAGACACAAAGCAACCCTCATTTTCTATTTCTGTTCTCATCCCCAGCAGGACACATGATTAGAAAACCCAGAGCACACCCCTGAGACAGCACCACTCATCACAGTCCCCGAATACTTGGCATTATTTGGATTCATGCATCCCAGCACTGCCCTAGTTCCCAGGTCTCCAGACGGTTTGGGTGAACCTTTAAGGAAGCAGAACCAGTGTGACAACAAATAAGCTCCTGGCATCAACCTCCGTAATTCAGCTTCTCCCCAGTGTAACCTGGGTCCCTGGTGTTGCAGCACAGGTGGGCAGAAGCATCCCGAAAAAGCAGCTCATTCCAAGTAACAACTCAACGTGTGAAGATGCTGGTTATGGAGGCTGGGAGCAGCCTGGGGAATCCAGAGGGGCAAGATGTCCCGAGGGGCTTATTAGCACCTGGCTGAGGGGGAGGGTTTTCTAGGACACAAACCACCAAAGTGAGTCACCCGCCGGAAGTATTCTCTAATCTCTGCTCTGAAAGAGGTGCTGCGAGAGTCTGTTCCCTCAGTGGAGGGGAGAGGACCCTCTCCACGGCAGCTTCTCCTAGAGGCCACTGCCTCTCCCGGGAGGGTGGAGACACCTGCTGCCTAAGGTGCCCTCCCGTTTATTTGCCCTTCTCTCTTATACTGGACACAGGAGGGATGTGAATCTCATATCAAGCTGTTGGGCAATTCACAAACGAATGAGCTTGTTACAGTATGATGCCCCACCTGCTGGGATGAGGGCATAAACTTGAGGAAAATCGTACACAGGTTAACACATGTTGAGAACACGCTTACCTGTGCTCCAACTGTGTATGTCCATTATGAGAACAACAGCATACTTATTTAGGGACACAAAAAATGGTCCTGATTACATAAAGTTGGTGCAGAGTCGGCAACCCATAAAGAACAGAATATTTTCTTCTTTATTTCTCTTTTCTTGCCCACGTGAACTGCAGAACATCTGGAAAGTAGAAAACTGATGTAAACTATAAAAATCCTGCTAAGTCCTGTGAAAACAACGTTTTTCTATACTTAACACTGTATAAACATCAGTTATAAGGAGTCATTTTAGGGTATAAAAAACAGAAAGTTTTAACTAAGACAATCAGAAGTTAAATATAAAATTTTGGAAAGTCATCACCTCAAAATATCCTGTTTTCTATTACATATTAAGTTGATGCAACTTTTAACTTGTGGGTAGCCTCTAAAAGTGGTCAGAGTGAAATGTGAACAAATACAAAATATAAATGTATACAGAGGAACATAACACAAAGAGAACAGTCAGATCTTATTTGATATGAATACGATCTCAAATGTTTACACTATACACCAGCACATAGAAGTCAAGAAATTGCCTTTCACAAACAAGTAGTAAACTGTGTAAAGAACTGCTGTAGAAGACTCATTTCTATTATCAACACTTTAGGAATATTGATTATAAATGGACATTTTCATAAAGATGAAAATTTAAAAGATAATCAGTAATGAAGCATAAGATTTGGGATTCCCACACAAACTAAAACTTAGGGGAAAAAACCCTTTAATAATATAAACATCAATATCTATATTAAAATTACCTATATTCTGTTAAATTGAAATCACTTTTATCTTGATAGTGTTTATTATTTAAAGGAAATAGAAGTGACACATAAATATATGAAAGAACCCAGCACACAGACAACACAGGATTAGTTAAAATGATAAACATTTACATTATCTGCTAGTGTTGGGCATCAATTTCACCAGACATTTATAACTTTGATGCTCAGGGTGAAGCGTGGCTAGAATTTGACCATAGAGATCGTTTGAATGCAGTATGTATAAAAGTCAGCATAAAATGGGTAGATTAAATCGCCTTTCAAAGGAAATTTGTAAAAGAGCAGAAAATAATGTAAGAAATTTCCAACACACCAGTGAATGTATCTTTAGGGCTGAATGTGTGCTTAACAATGAAAATGATAATGCTCAAAATTGCATTTCATAAGTAATTATGAGTTAAAAGGACGGAGTTTATGATCTCTAACAGGGAAGAGGCAGAATTTATGAGGGCTATTTTTAGGGTTAATTTATGTCAGCTGTTAGTGTTTCCTTAAGGAAGACATGGCTCCTTAAAAGATGTGCGATCTTCTTCCTTATGCACCATTGTCTCTGGGAGCTAAATGCCCGCACGTGGCTGCATTTCCCAGTCTCTTACTTTGAGGGGGGCCGGGGAGGGCTGTCATGTTCTTATCAAAGAAATGTAAGCAGAAGAGATCTGTGCCACCTGCAAAGCTGCAGTGCGGATGAAGCGGGTTATGCCTCCTGCACGATAGCTCTTCCCATCACTGGCTGGAAGTGGAGGTCCCCATGGCCCTAGAGGATGGTGGGCCTGGAGATGGAAGGTGCCTGGCTCCCTGAATCAGCACATGGAAGGCTGTCTGGCATACCAACACAGGACTGTATGTGAGCAAGAAGTAAACTTTAACTTTGTTAAATTGATGTGACTTGGAGGTTTCATCCTTTACAGCTTGACCCCTACATTATTATGGAAATAAAAGGAATGAGGAAGGGCTAGTAAGTCTAAGATTGAAGCATTAGGAGTCCCCAAGATTAATTCATATTGTAAAGCATATCAAATTGCTGTGCAATATATTAACTTTTTGTTTATGTCATGTAATTGCCTTAGAGTCTGGGGAATCATGGCTTATTTTGTATATTATTTGATTTCTTATTCCAATTAACTAATAACATAGGTTACTTTAAACGTTGCAGCATAACATTGAATAATTAAGAAAAAGATTTTCAAAGAAACACCTTTTTAGCAGTCAGTCCAGCAAAGTTCTAAATTGCTTTTAATAATTGTTTCATTTAATTTTGACTTCTGAGGAGTGGGTAATGATACACATTTGAGAATTTAAGGGACCAGGGGTGACTTGAAAGGGTTTTTTTTTTTTTTAAATTCAAAGATTAGTACATATTTGCTGTAAGATTATAGAAAAACAAAGTATTTATTTCTCATAGCTCACTCCTCTTTCCAAAAGCAGCTTCTGTTGACTGCTCAGTGTGCATCATTTTTATATGCAGAAATATGTAAACACACATGCCCACATGCACCCACATCTGCATTAATTCATGTACATCCAGGAGTTTTCCCTACAAAATGAGAAAGAATTTTTAAAATGTGGCTTACTTTCTTCATGTAACTATATTCGATGAGCAATTTCTGTTGCAGCCCATTTTAGATAACACTTGTTCTCCTTAACAGTAGCATTACATGCTGATCACAATTTAGTAACTCCAAAATTAATAAATATTAAATTATTTGGATTTTTTGCAGTAAATTTCAGATTAAAATTCTGGTACATTTCTTTTGTGCAGTTACATACATTAATTATATCTCTAGAATAGATTCTTAGGATTGCCATTCACATTTTAAGTACTGAGTAGATATTTCTAAACTTTTTTGCATCCAAAATCTGTACCAGTTTATACTTCCATCAACGATGTTTGAGTGACTACTTTGACGCACATATTCGCCAACAATACATAGTATTAACTTTTGTTTTTTCACAATCTGTTGGGCAAAAACGTGTCCCCTCCTTTTAAAAGTAGATTTTCCTGACGGAGGATAGAAACACTTTCTTATTTACTGGTGACTCATGTTTGTTCTGTGAATAGTCTGAGTATCTCTACCTACATGTTTGCCTAATGTCTCCTGGATCTGTATTTTACCCTTTTGTTTTTTATACATGTGAAGATATGTCAAGGATATTACTATCCCCTTTCTTAGGACGGGTTTTCAGGCTGCTTATTCCTCTTGAGCTTTAGTTAACTGTAGATAGAGGAGTCTCCACTGAGTGTAAGTGAGTACTTAGACATGGTCTTTGGTCTTTGGAAGACCCAGATGAGAGTCCTGCTGTGTCTAACTGTGTGACCTTTGAGAGGTGCTTAACTTCTCTGTGCCTTGACTTTTTTCATGTATAAATTGAATATGATAGTAAATCTTTCCTCTGGCAATTGTGAAGATGAGATTGATAATGCATGTACCCTCATAGAATAGCACGTGATATGGAATAAGCACTCAATTAATGCAAGCTATTAATATCATTATACCAACCGTGTTAACACCAGCACAGGAAATCTGAGACTCTTCGCAAATGAGTGGTATTCTTAATCTTTTCAGCAGGATATCAAAACCCTTTTTTTCTTAGGGAGGACAATTCATGTGGAAGATCTTATGCCATTCATAGTTCTGAGATCTTTAATTGAAGTATATTATTCATAATTTGCTGGTTACTTTAGAACTCCTATTATGTGCAAGGCTCAGGAATTAATTATATTCAATTCTAAAAATAATCTACTTTATTTCATCTCATGTAAAAGAAAAAAAAGAAAACCTAAATCCTGGAAAGCTAGTAGACAGGCATAGAATTAGAGAACTGAGAGGAAACTGTAGGTCATCTAGTCCAGCATTTCATCTTACAGTGGGGCCACTAATGCCCACAGCAGTTATGTAACTCTCCTAAAGTCACACAGCAACCTGGTACAATTGGAATAGAAACCCAGGTGTCCTGGCTCCAGGCCAGCCCTCTGAGAATTAACCCAGGCTATGCTCAGAAATGCACCTTGTTTCCTGGCCCAACAGAGAGACTCAAAAAACAAACAAACAGCAGAGAACAAGCAAAACAAATAAAACAGATCGAAGTGAGCCAGCAAGGAAAAGTGGCATCTTCCCTGTGATCTGGGGTCAAGCATCACAGCCACGACCCCCTGTGAGACCATATTCTGACTCTTCTTGCATTTTCTCCCCTCTTCTTCCTAAGAACCACAGGTTTAACAACGCTTCTCTATAGCATAAATATTCAAAGTGTGGTCTGTAGATCAGTATCAGCAGCAAGACAGGAGAGATTGTTTGAAATGCAAATCTCTGCCCATCCCACTCAGACCTGCTGAATCAGAACCTGTGTTCTTGCAAGATCCTCAGATGACCCGAGTTCATGTTAACACTAGAGAAGTGCTGGTCTACACTACCCAGCAAACAACAGTCGTCCTACAGGTCAGTGACTGGCAGTGCCCATGTGACATGCTGAAGACACTGTGGGATCCAATTCCAAGCAGCTTGTGAACTGGTTCCCACCCACAGGATCCCATACCTTTCATTTTCAGTAGTTACAGCTTCTAATTCTCCACCATCTTGCAAGACGTAGGAGGGTTAACACCCTCAACGTGGCTACCCTGCTACACAAGCGCCCTCTGACGTATCATAATCACAGTGTTTGGCTATTCGGCATGCTCTTTTTGAAAGACGCATAACCTCTGTTCTACATGACAGAATGAATATTCATAGCTCTTTTTTATTAGGTAATCTTAATATGCTTGCAATTCCTTTGGATCACTGGCAAGTAGGGTGTAATTAATTATTAATATTCATCCCATAAGAAATTTTTTCAAGAACTGAGTACATACGGAACTAAAAGTGACTAATAGGCAAGATGCCTAAATCTGAAAGACTAATGGTTGCCATATTTACATTACATATTTTATGGAGCGCCATACCTTTTTTTTTCTCTTTTCAGATAGAAGTTTGGGCTAAATGATGATTCATTTTTTCATTTGGTCATGATTTATTGAGAGACTACTAAAAAATCAGGTCTGGTCTAGCCACTGAAGATGTAAGTATCAGAAGGTCCTTTTCAAAAAAAAGTATTCACAATTAAACTAGCAAGATTGGATTGACTCGACTTGAATTCTGACTCCACTACTTGACATTTTAGTGACACGGAGTATGTCAAATCTCTACATGTCAATTTCTCTTCTATAAATGAGAATACTGTTAGTGCTTACTTCACAGCTTTGATATGAGGATCACATCTAAGGAGTTTAATACAGTGTCTGGTACACAGGTGGTACTAAATACATTTTCGCTTTAATTATTTTCTACCATACTACATTCTGCAAATAAGGGTAATTTTAAAATGTGAAAAATCAAAAGATAATTCAATACTGAAAAGTGTGTGTAAGTAGTCAGCTGATAAAGGCTCATAAATTCACCGGAACAGTGATGTGGAGTGCTCACTCGATGCTAGGCAGTGTGCTGGGGTTGGTGAAAAAGTGATGAACAGAGTCCAGTTTCTGCCCTCAGGGAGCTCTTCATCTTATATGTGGAACTTCATATCTTCCTGAGCAATGCTCAGGAAATACTACCTGAAAGCTTTCAACAATTGTGAACACTGAAAATGAAATCTGAATTCCTTTGTCTTGAGGTAGGGGTCTTTTTAGGTACAATACTACCAAACATCCATTCTAATTCTCCTCCACTGGTGAAACCCCAGTGGGGAACTGTAATGTCAACCTTTTCTTTCACTGTTTCCTCTCTCATCGCGCAGCTCATTTCCAGAGCCCTCCGCCACCTCTGACCCTTGGAACCACCATTCTCTCGTTACCACACCCACTTTTCACATATCAGTTTGGAGTCAAGCTGCTTTCTTTAGCAAATGTCAGTCCTTTTCTGTGTAAAGCCTCATGCCCTCACTGGGGTCAGTCACCGGTTTGTTTCACCCTCGAGAGGTCCCAGACCTTTACCCACAGATGAGCTCTACAGAGGCCGTGTTACCCAGTGGTTAAGGCTGTGGGCTCAGGGAGCAGACTGCCTCAGTTCAGTCCTCAAGTGATTTGTCCTTAGCTGTGAACTGGGCAAGTTACTCAATCTCTCTGTGCCTCAGTTTCCTTAACTGTACAGTGGGGATTGTCTTTTGCCTCAAAGGGCTGTTTTGAGGATTAAATGAGATAATACATGTAAAGTGCCGTGACTGGCCTACAGTGAGAGAGACAGAGAGACAGAATCAGAGACAGAGACAGAGAGACAAAGGGAGAGACAGAGCGTATTAGTGTCTTGGTGTGTTGGTTTGGGGTCTTAGCTGAATTAAATCACTGATCTCAGTGAGAAAAGCCTTTGTTCTCACCTTCTTCATGGTCTATATTCCTCCAAAATTTCAATGAGTTTTGCAATTCTGCCCATAGGGTTCACTGTCCAGGACAACCAGCCCCTCATAAATAATTTCCAATCTTCCACACCTTAGAAAGCACAGAGCAGCAGCTCACTTGGGCACACATGAAGCAGTATGGAGACCCTCCTTCAGTGAACACATCCTTCCTTGGGATAACTTAGCCTTGTTCTTTACTTGATAACATTTATACTGACTTACTACACTGTTATGGTCAAGCACAGAGGACTCAGGAACCAGACTGTCAAGGTAAAAGTCTGCCATTTGCTATTTTCTGAAACGTGTATATATGAAATAGACTGTTAATGGGACCTTCTTCATGAATTTTGTTATGATGACTGAATGGGATGATCCATGTAAATGATCTGTATCAATATGGAGCGTACCGCACTGGATAAGTGATTGATTCAAGGGTTGACCATTATTGTAAAAACCCATTTGGTTTTTACATTCAGTTAGCTTTGCTGCCCACACACAGTAATTAAGAGTTGGGTTGAGCAATTATTAATCCCCAAATGAAGGGTGCAGACTTAGTCTTCTGAACAAGTCGTGTGTTCACTCTTAATTGTGAAAGTGAGAAAGACTGGAAGCAAATCGACATCCTTGTTCCAGGGCAGGTTGGAAAGTGAATTTTATAGTAACACTTGAAAAAGCCACCTAAAATATGCGAGACTCATTCCTGACCACTGGATTTGGAAAGTAGAATTAATCAGTAAAATGAATCCACCATCAGGCAGAATAGCCAGCCATACCGTACTACATGCTTACACAATCTGGTAAAATTTTGCTATGGAAGTGTTGATGAAAAGACACTGAAAACCGTATACAGAGATAGTCTGTACGCATGCTTAACTTACAGCTCAACACTCAAAATTTTCTGGAGAATCTATATAACAACCCCAACTATTTCTTTGGTGTCTATTATCAGCCTATTCAAGGGAATAATGTCCAATTTTACCCTCTTGCTAGCTATGAGCGAACCAGTTTACCCCCAGAGTTGTAAACAACATGACTGTTCTCACACTGCCCGCAAGAATTCCTCTTATCTACTCTGCTTTCTCCTAAATACCTTGTATTAATTATGTTCCTCACTCAACCTGCTCATCATCCCTCATATGAGTCAATAATTTTCATGTGAAATTTCTCAACATCATGCAATGCAACCAACTAGGCATCCCTGAGTTACTCCTGAACAAGGGAAGTGCAATTTTGGGAGGGCGGACAAGTGTGCCTCTAGGTTTTGGAGATCCTTCCACTGCAGTTTTTTGTCTTTTCTCCTAATTTGTGACCTATGCAGTTAGTGAGTTTATATAGTTAGGGTAAGGAAGTGGAAAGACTATTCAACTTTTGGGACTTAGAAAATGATTTAGAATAACTTTTAATTTCACAGATATTCAATTCAGAGCAATAAAAGAAAAATCATATCTGATAAAGTCATATCTGATAGAAAAATCAATGAATGCAATATATCTAAAATCTTTCCCTCAAAGGAAGAGGGAAGGCTTGCTCTTATGTTATTAAGTCACATGCAAGAAAAGAGTAGGTAACTTTTCTGGATTTAAGCAATATTGGAGCACTCAACCTGGTGATTCAAATGTCACTCCAATTGAAAATGACTCTCCTTGAACAGCAGCCTCTTCAGGGCACCCCTGACCTCTGCATTCCTCAGACTGTAGATCAGTGGGTTCAGCACAGGGTTGAAAAGACTGTAAAACAGGAAAAGGACCTTCTGCTGCTCCTCGGGGTGTTGAGATTTGGGGGCCATGTACATGACGATGGCACTGCCAAAGAAGAGCCCCACCACGCAGAGGTGGGAGGAGCAGGTGGAGAAGGCCTTTCTGCGGCCCTCAGCTGCCTGGATCTTCAGGATGGAGAACAGGATGCGTGTGTAGGAGACCAGCACCAAGCAGAGGGGCCCGACTAACACAAACACAGAAGCAACAAAGATGACAACTTGGTTGAGCCCGATGTCAGCACAGGCCAGCTTGAGGACAGACAGGAGTTCACAGAAGAAGTGGTTGATTTCATGAGGCCCACAGAAGGGCAGTCTCAGGATGAGGCTCACATGGACCAGGGCCAGGAGGGAGCCACAGGCCCAGGAAGTCATCACCAGGGTGACGCAGACCCTCCAGCTCATGATGGCAGAATATCGGAGTGGGTGGCAGATGGCCACATACCGATCATAGGACATCACCACCAGGAGAAGACATTCAGTGTGAGCAAAACTCAGAAAGAGAAAGGTCTGTGTCATGCAGCCAGCAAAGGAGATGGGCTTGGCTGGACTCAGGAGGTTTAGCAGCATCTGGGGCACCGTGTTGCAGGCATAGGCTACGTCCACGATGGCCAGGTGTGAGAGGAAGAAGTACATGGGGGTGTGCAGCCTGGAGTCCAGGGAGATGAGCCCCAGGATGGCCCCGTTCCCCAGAAGGGTGAAGGCAAAGAACAGGGAGAAAAGTCCAAAGAGAAGCATCTGAATCCTTGGGCCAAGACAGAATCCCAGTAGGGTGAACTCTGTAACCATTGTCTGATTTTTCTCCATTTCACTATTAAAGAGAGAACCAGAAAGCTATGTGACATCTATTTTAATGTTGCATAAACTTTTAGTGTGTGGAAAGTTATTGGTAAACGTTTTAAAGAACTCGATGAATTGAGAGATCACCTCACACCAGTCACAATGGCCATCATTAGAAAGTCCACAAATGATAAATGCTGGAGAAGGTTTGGAGAAAAGGGAACCCTCCTGCACTGCTGGTGGGAATGCAGTTTGGTGTGGCCATTATGGAAAACAGTATGGAGATTTCTTAAAAAACTAAGAATAGACTTACTCTATGATTCAGCAATACCACTCCTGGGCATATATCTGAAGAAAGCTCCAATTTGAAAAAACACATTCACCCCAATGTCCACAGCAGCACTATTTACAATGATCAAGACATGGAAACAACCTAAATGTCATTGACAGATGATTGGATAAAGAAGTTGTGGTGTACACACACACACACACACACACACACACACACACACACACACACACACACACACAATGGAATACTACTCAGCCATAAAAAAGAATAAAATAATGCCATTTGCAGCAATATGCTTGGACCTAGAGATTGTTATACTAAGTGAAGTAAGCCAGAAAGAGAAAGAAAAATACCATTTATCACTTGTTCGTGGAATCTAAAAAAAAAATGACACAAATGAACTTATTTACAAAATAGAAACATACTCACAGATATAGAAAAAAAAAACTTATGGTTACCAAAGGGGAAATTTGCAGGGGGTGGGATAAATAAGGAGTTTGGGATTAACATATGCACACTACTATATATGAAATAGGTAACAAGGACCCAGTTCAGTCAGACTTGAAATTAAAGTAGTAAATGTTTTGTACATGTTGTGAGAAAATGTTCTAATCTCATTATTTTACATGGAGCTATCCAGTTTTCCCAGCAGTACTTACTGAAGAGATTATCTATTCTTTATTGTATATTCTTGCCTCCTTTGTCATAGACTAATGGGACATAAGTGGGTTCATTTCTGGGCTGTCTATTCTGTTCCACTGATATATTTGTCTGTTTTGTGCTAGTACCATGCTGTTTTGATTATTGTAACTTTGTACTATAGTCTTTACTCAAGACACATGATACCTCCAACTCTGTTCTTTTTTCTCAAGATTCCTTTGGCATTTTGAGGTATTTTGCAGTTCTGTATAAAATTTCAAATTATTTGTTCTAGTTCTGTGAAAAATGTCATGGATATTTTGATAGGGATTGCATTAAATATCAACTCAAAATGAATTAGAGACCTAAATGTAAGACCAGAAACCATAAAACTCCTTGAAGATACCATGGGCAGAACACCCTTTGACATAAATCATAGCAGTATTTTTTTGGATCTATCTCCTCAGGCAAAGTAAAAGCAAAAATAAACACATGAGGCCTAATGAAACTTAAAAGCTTTTGCACAGCAAAGGAAACTAGGGGGGAAACTGGAGGTTGAGGGATAAACTGGGAGTTTGGGATTAGCAGATACAAACTATTATATATAAAACAGATAAACAACAAGGTCCTGCTGTACAGCACAGGGAATATATTCAATATCTTGTAATGACCTATAGTGAAAAAGAATATGAAAAGGATATCTATCTATCTACCTACCTATCTCTCTCTCTATATATATGAAACATCATGCTATATACCAGAAATTAATACAAACTTGTAAACCAAATATACTTCAATAAAAAAGAATTCATTGAATTATAAATAAGGATAGAAAGAAAGAGAAAGAAGGAAATAAGAAAGGAAAGAAGAAAAGAAGGAAAGAAATACAGGCTTACCTATCTAAATAAATTTAAGTGTTCATTAATCTAAATTGTTACTCTGACATTCAGTTTTACAGGAGAGAACTATATTTTCAGCTATTACCTACTTAGAGCCATTGGCACTGTGATGGAATTAAGAAATACCAAACCAGATTACAAAGAAAATAATCACAAAATATGGATTGTCTCAGAACTACATATATCCAAATCTGTAAGAATTGCTGGGTAGTAGAAATAATCAGTAATGAACAGCTTTAAAAATGAGAATTGTCCTAGAAAAGACAACAATTTTTCTTACTTCAGTAGAACTCATGATTGAGTTACTATTGGTATCTAAGTCCCATGTTCATAGGTTGGAAGAATTAATATTAAAGCATTCATGTTACTTAAAGCCATCTATAGATTCAATACAATCCCTATCAAGATTCCAATGGAATTTTTTTACACAATTAGAGAAACAATCATAACTTTTAAAGAAATCCCCAAAGACCCCAAATAGCCAAAGCAATCCTGAGAAAGAAGAACAAAGCTCGAAGCAACCTACTGTTTGATTTCAAGCTATACTGCAAAGCTACAGTAGGCAAAACAGCATGGTACTAGTATAAAAACAGACACATGGATGAATGGAACAGAACTGAAAGCACAGAAACAAACCCATGCAAATATGGTCAAGTAATATTTAATAAAGGAGTTAAGAATACTCAATGGAGAGAAGGCAGTCTCTTCAATAAATGGTGCTGGGCAAACTGGATATTCACCTACAAAAGAATGACCCTAGTTTCTTATCTTACACCACTCACAAAAATTAACAAGCAGTGGATTAAAGTCTTAAATATAAGACCAGAAACCATAAATAAATAAGTAAAACATGGGATAAAAGATCCCTGACATGGGTCTTGGCAATGAATTTTTTGACATGATATCTAAAGCACAAGCAAAACAAAATAAAAAATAAACAAGCAGGACTATCTTGAACCAAAAAGCTTCTGCACAGTTAATGATCAACACAATGAAAAGACAACATAAGGTATAGAAAAAACTATTTGCAAACCATGCATATTGAACAAGGGCTTAATATCCAAAATATTTTTTTGAAAAATTGTACAACTCAACAGCAAAAAATCAAATAAACCAATCTAAAAATAGAGAAAGAATAGGAATAGATGTTTTTCCAAAGAAGGCATGCAGATAGCCATCAAGTAAATGAAATGTACTCAACATCACTGAAGTCACAGAAATGCAAATCAATACCAGGATGAGATATCACATCATACTTGTTAGAATGGTGATCATTAAAAAGACAAGGAACAGAAAGGAGATGGTCAGGATGGAGCATGGACGTAACGTCAGAGAGGCAGCACTGCTGGTGCATCGTTAATGACCTTCAGGGAAAGGGAAGCCTGACCAGTTGACAGGTCAGTTGACTAAATCTTAGTCATCTGGCAAATCTGTGTCTGCAGTCTAGATGAATGGCTTGGATGACCAGTATTCAATAACACTAGTCAGTAAGATCCCTGATTAGCCCCTCCTGCTCTGATTGCATGTTTACCAATTCACCATTGGGTAATAAATTATCTTCTTGAGTAGATATTTATGCAAAGAAGGAATGCATTGATCAGTAGAATTCTTTGCTCATTGTGCAACTGCATTTCAAATTTTTTAAAAAAATGAACATTTAGGTATTCTGGCTTATGCATTATCTGATTGTGCTTTGGATAGCATGGAGCAGTTCCTAAACACCTTCCAAAGCCGGTCTAAAATGTGGGGGCAGATCCTGGACCAAGGTAACATCACTGAATCACGACTCAGGGAAAGAAACGGATCCCTTCTTAACAGCCACAGATGAAATACCTGTTTTCTTCTAAGCATTACTCATTAATTGTCAAATTGCCTAGACACAAATGCGACTGAAATAATACATTAAAAAGTCCTCCTACATGACCAGTACTTATTTGATTTTAAGTTAATATTAAAAATTTCTGTGTTTGAGAAACTTTCTTAATTTATTTTTTTAAACACATAAGGCATATGAAAGTATTTGGCTGTGAATGATATAGTTAAATCAACTCACTTATAAAACAGCAAATTTCCTTTTTCACTTTTCCTTTTCCCTTCATGGGAAAACATAAATGAAAAAAGAAATACAGCACAAACCATGATTTTTCTGATAGCCAAGTTGAAGGACAGATGAAAAAGGACAGAGTACATTAACATTCTTTAAGCACAGTAACCCTATTTGGTTCACTTTTATACCCCTAGGAGTTGATAAATTTTGTTGAATGAGAAATTAATAAACATAAACAAATTAACAAACATCTAAATATTGATATCCTTACATCAGATCTAGTGTCTTTTAAAATATATTCTACTATAATTACATCAAGTTTAGCTCATTCCTGCCAGAGAAAGTATAGAAAAATCGGAAGAATTTCATCCGTGGTGATTTGTATTAAAACAGGACTTTTTAAAAAATCCTGAGCTTAGTAAGAATAACCAAAGGATTTATAAAGTGTTTTAGATAATTAAATTTTGAATACACTTCTCCTTTATTTTTTCTTATTTTTATTTGATACCTACATTGTGTATGCAATATTAAAAACAACCAAATGGAAGGCAAACAGCTTAAATCACCGATGGGATGGTGGGGGTGAAGGAGGTGGCTCAACGCTGACACACATCCCAGTTCCAAACATGTCCTGTAAGCACAGTGATGTCCACTAGTTTATGTATGTACAGCTTCAGAATTTCAAAAATGGCAAATTACTACCTGTTTAATAATCATGCAACTCTGAAGTTCTAAAGTAAATAGCTAAGAAGGAAATCATTTCATATACAAACAAAACATTAGAACTGGATGAAATCTGTATTTTAAAAAGTAAACCTTGAAGACATGAGCTGGCAAGTTCTGTCTTTTGTAACATAGTAGGCATTGATAACTTGCCAGCATTCCTAAGAAATCACCTGTTGTTAATTTACAGCTCAGCTTAACTGTAGGGGTGTTTACTTGCAAGTCATAAGGAAGAAATGAAAAATAATTCATCTTGTTGCTTACGGAGCTATAAGCCAAGACTTTGCAAAACTGTCTTATGGGGTAAGGGTTGATAAGCAATTTTCCTGGATGTAGGAACTGCTGTAGATCATAAAGAAGAGCTAAGTGTCACTTCCACATAATGACAGTCTGAGAATCTGGTGAAGTCGATCATAATCATACTATTGAGTACTTCTTTGTACTGGGCACTCTGGAAGCACATAATGAGGAACATTGATGGTTCTGAGATCTGTGAAGATTTTATCAAAAATGTGCTTCAGGAAAAAGAGCAGGGATATATAAAAATGTGCACATTAAATTAAAAAGAAAATGTAAAGTATTATGGACTATCGCATCTTTCTCCTACCTCGTTACCCCACCATATAACATCTTGGTCCCTTTTCTTTATTCTTTCTATACCACTATAAAAACTTATCCTCCAAGCTACAGAAAATCTAACACACATATTTACTGAGTATATTTTAGCTGCCGGATAGTCTTTAATGCCATGCTTAATGAAAAGTAAGTATAAGACATGGATTTAGTATCCATTTGGCTTCAGAATCTACTGCAATAAATAGGTTCTCACAGACTTCATATGTATTATGACTATGCTTATAATAATTAAATGCATCATTTATACAATAACCAATATGTTGATTTTCCAGAAATGTAATATCATTCCATAATATTCCCTTTGACTAGGAAAATGTTCCATCTAAATCCGTAATACAGAAATTTCTTACTTCTTTTTTTTAATGTCATTTTATTCAAGTAAATCTTTATCACATGGATATGTCTCCAGCATGAAACAAAATCAACAAAATCCTAAACACTTTTATATACTTTGTTTATAAAACGTGCATCTGATTTTTCCCTGAAACCATTCACATAGAAAATGGATGATAAATATGTATGTTTAACATTAATAGAGTATTTTTTCTCTTTCTGAGACTTAAAGAATAGTATAACAGAGTGATAGTTAATAATAATAATAAAAAAAAAAAACTGCATGCTACAGCATGTCTAAGAAGAACTGATGATAAGATAAAATAAGGCAACCTGGTTAGAGCCCACATTTGTACCCAAGGACCTCAGAAGAGGCAAGCACCTAAAGGTTCAGTGGAGCCCTGCTTTGGGGAGCTTCTGTGGGAGTTACAGAACACTTACTTCTGCTCCTGAGTGAAAATGGGACCAAATCCTCAGAAAAGTTGGTTTTATTCTCTGATTGGTTCAACCTAGCTGGCAGCTCTTGAGGGCTCACTGGAAGGGGTGGGCTGTGAGATGTAATGCATGCCCACCTCCACTGGGAAGGAGACTCGAAGCAACTCTCTCTCTATTTCTGTTCTCATCCCCAGCAGGACATACGATTAGCAAACGCAGAGCACACCCCTGAGACAGCACCACTCATTACAGTCCCCGAATACTTGGCATTATTTGGATTCATGCATCCTAGCACGGCCCTAGTTCCCAGGTCTCCAGACGGTTCAGATGAACCTTTAAGGAAGCAGAACCAGTGTGATAACGAATAAGCTCCTGGCATTAACCTCTGTAGTTCAGCTTCTCCCCAGTGTAATCTGGGACCCTTGTGTTGCAGCAGAGGTGGGCAGAAGCACCCTGAAAAAGCAGCTGATTCCAAGTAACAACTCAAGGTGTGGTAATGCTAAGAGAACTGGTTGTGGAGGCTAGGAGTGGATCGGGGAGTCCAAACTGGCAAGATGTCCCAAGGGGCGTATTAGCACCTGGCTGAGGGAGGGTTTTCTAGGACACAAATCACCAACACTGGAAGCACTCTCTAATCTCTGTTATGAGCACTCTTTCAGGGGAGGGGAGGAAAGGACCTTCTTCAAGACACCTTCCCCTAGAAGCTTCCTGCCTCTTCTGGGATTGGGAGAAGATCTGCTATCTCAGATGTTGTCATATTTATTTGTATCTTGCTGTGTTCTTATACTGAGCATATTCTGGAAATTTCAAAGCAATTGATCATGCAATTTAAAAAGCTAATTAGGTCATTATGATGTGATTCCTGACTTGCTGGGGCTGTGACATAAACTAGGGGAAAGTAGGCACAGTTACCAAGTTTTGAGGACACATCCACCTGAACATATCACTGTGAGAAGAAACATGTTTGGGGATATCAAAGCTGGCTCCTAATTGTTTGAAATGCCTGGTGCATGTTAGGCAATCAGTAAATATTGGGAATTTTCTTTCTTTCTTTTTTTTTTCACGTTCCAGGAGACCTGCAGAAAATGTGGAAATCAGGAAACTAACACACAAAATAAAAACTGAAATACTGTGAAAGTAACAGTTTAGGATATTACTTTATATGTTTACCACTATTTGACCATCAGTTATAAAAAGTTAAAAAATTTGAACTATGATAATAAACTAAATATAAATGTTTATGATACCAAACGAACTTAACCATAGGGAAATGCATCATCTCAAATTTACATTTTTAAAAATTTCATATCAAGTAATACAGCTTTTAACTTGTGGACAACTTCTAACAGTGGTCAGAGCAAAACATAAACACATACAAAACAAATATATACAAAGGAAAATAAGATACATAATACAGTCAGCTCTTGATTGCAATAAATACGTCCTGAAGTATTTATATTATCTGCCTGTATGGGGAGTTTTTTTTTTTTCGTCAGTATTGGGCATTTTCTGTAATCACTCATCTTATTTTAATCTGTATTTATAACCATTATGGTTACAGCAAGGTCCACTAGGATTTGGACATAATTTCCATTTCAAAGTAGAGTAAGTAAAAATCAACACATTTATAATTTATAGCTTCTGCACAGAAAAGGAAACATAAATAATGGGAGAAAATTTTTGCAAATGAAACCGCCAAAGGCTTGATCTCCAGAATATATAAGCAGCTCATACGACTTAATAAGAAACAACCAAACAACCCAATCCAAAAGTGGGCAAAAGACCTAAACAAGCAATTCTCCAAGGAAGACATACAAATGATCAAAAGGCACATGAAAAAATGCTCAATATCACTAATTATCAGAGAAATGCAAATCAAAACTACAATGAGGTATCACCTCACACCAGTCAGAATGGCCGTCATTCAAAAATCCACAAATGACAAATGCTGGAGAGGCTGTGGAGAAAGGGGAACCCTCCTTCACTGCTGGTGGGAATGCTGTTTGGTGCAGCCACTGTGGAAAACAGTATGGAGATTCCTCAAAAGACTAGGAATAGACTTACCGTATGACCCAGGAATCCCACCCCTGGGCTTCTATCCGGAAGGAACCCTACTTCAGGACGACACCTGCACCCCAATGTTCAAAGCAGCACTATTACAATAGCCAAGACATGGAGACAGCCTAAATGTCCATCAACAGATGACTGGATAAAGAAGAGGTGGTATATTTATACAATGGAATACTACTCAGCCATAAAAACCGACAGCATAATGCCATTTGCAGCAACATGGACGCTCCTGGAGAATGTCATTCTAAGTGAAGTAAGCCAGAAAGAGAAAGAAAACTACCATATGAGATTGCTCATATGTGGAATCTAAACAAAAACAAAAACAAACAAAAACAAAAACAAAAACAAACAAAGCATAAATACAAAACAGAAACAGACTCATAGACATAGAACACAAACTTGTGGTTGCCAAGGGGGCGGAGGGTGGGAAGTTATAGACAGGATTTCAAAATTGTAGAACAGATAAACAAGATTATACTGTATAGCACAGGGAAATATACACAAGATCTTATGGTAGCTCACAGAGAAAAAAATGTGACAATGAATATATATATATGTTCATGTATAACTGAAAAATTGTGCTCTACGCTGGAATTTGACACAACATTGTAAAATCATTATAAATCAATAAAAAATGTTAAAAAAATAAAATAAACACCTCTCAAACTAAATTACCTTGGTAACTGGTTTGCAAAATGTTGGCATTTAACTGATGAAATAAAAATCCAAATCAAGGATGAATGTATCTTCAGAATGTCATGATAGGCATGTAATTTATGGAAAATGACAATTGTAAAATATTACTAATTATATTTCTGGAGTAATTATGTATTAAAGGGTCAAAAGTTCAATGTTTCACTTGGGATCCTGTTAATCAGGAAAATAAAGAGGCAGAATTTGTTAGAGGTTACTGACCACAGCCCAAGACACAGAAAATCCACTAAGTAAACTCCTGGGTTCTGATTATGAGAATTGTGGTCTATTTGGGGGAATTTTTTCTAATTTTAGTAAATACTCTTGGATATTCTTCAATTGTATTTGCTGTGATCCTAGGTTCATTAAGCCATGTTATTTTTTATTCATTTCTCAGATTTTTGAAGGAAAAACTGGGGAATCTTGGATGATGAGTACAGGTACCCTTTCCCTGGGAAGAAATATCCTCCATTATAAAGGTTCAGACCGGCATCCAGGTTAACCATGACTGTGAACATTGTGAGCATTCGGTTCTCTCAATTCTGATCAATTCCAGGTTAACTGACAGAACACCAGTGTCCTGACGTATCAAGCTGATGACAAGCCCTTAAGCCTCTAAGGTTCTCCTCAAGAGAAACTGGTTTTCTGGAATTTCTGACTTTCCTTTTTTCTTTTTTGACGTTTAACACTTGATGGGATTAGGTTTGCAATGTCCATCTTTAAAAAAAAGGAACAACTTTCATTAATACATCAGTGATTCTTAATGTTTTATGAGGCCATAAATCTCTTTAGAAATCAATGCTAAATATCTCCTTGTCATTCTCCTCTCCAGTCTGCACACACCACAAATGCACAGAGAAATTTGCTCACATTTTCCAGGATCCATTAAGCCACTGAGGGCTGTCCAAGGGGCCTTTAGTGACCATAAACTCTCAATCAAGAAGCCCCACACTGGATAAACATTGATGCTCAAATTATAATTTCATAAACTGATCATCAGAATTCCTATAGAAATGGTGAACTAAGAGAGGTTAGAACACTATTTTCTGACTCAATTAACTGTAAACTTTGTTAAGGACTAAACATTAGCTTCATAAACAAGAACACTGATCCCTTTATTAAAATGATGATATTTGTTCAACAATATGAAAACACTTTGATGCAATTAAGTAGTTTCTTTTAATTCTTCAAGTACTTCATTGTTCCGCAGGGCTTAACTCCGCTAAAACTTGATAGAACTTCCTTCCTCAATTTATTCTAGGGTTTAATTTACAATCAAAATATTCCTATAACCATGCTTAAAAACCTTTACTCATCTCCAAGCTTTGTTACTTTTTAAGTACTTGAGATCTGACTATATCCCAAAGTAATATTTAAAAAATATAATTTGTAGAAGATGTAATTTATTTTATGCCCCTTAAAACACTGTTATTTTCTTCCAGCAGTAGAGAAACAAAGTTAAAAAATTTCTCTAAGTTTTATTTATGTATTTAGCCACAAAAAAACTTAGAATTTTTTCTTTTATTAGGAGAAAATCTTTGTAACTGCATAAACACTTCACTTAACTCTTTTTCTGTTGAGATTGTAGTAATGTACATGGCATTCTATACAGAGTATCAGGAAATTCCAGTTTGTAAGGCTATCACTTGAGATTTGTTCATTGTAAGAATAACCAATGAATAATAAATCATATACTTTCCCTGTCTTGTTTTGTTCTTAATCTTCGAAGGATCAACTATCCTCTTGGGCATTCTGTCTTATATTCATTTCCTTTTTATTTATCATGTTCGTTATGCACCTGTTCCTGTGAACATTTTCTTATAGAACTTCTCCCATGTCTCTATTTTCTAAACAAGGAATTAAACTTTCCTAAAGCTTGTACACCATGTAGGTAATCAGCTTTGCAAATTCTTCCAGATTTCTGTGAGAAACTTGGTTTTATCTCTAAAGACTTGAGATAGAAAACACAGACTGATTTCATGCACTGTGTAAATAGGGAAATGGATACAGAATAAAGTTTTTTAATCTCAGATTTAGAAGAGAGTGTGAAATTGAACAAGGTCATCTTCTGAGATGTATCCAGGAATACATACCCAAGATGAAGCAGACGGCTGGATTTATTATCTCCAGATGATCCAGCGTCAAAGAGTAGAGATAGTGATCCTCACTTTCTGTACTCAGAGAGCACAGACTCCCAAAGACTGATCTAGGATACTGTGTTTAGACCTATATCCTCTTTAGAGGCTCACCTTACAGGAAAAAAATCATTTTGCTGTAGAGGGTGGTTGTGGGCAGTATTCACAACAAGTCAATCAACATCAAGATCTCTAGTACCAGCAAACTGCTCATAAGCATTAAGAAAGAAAACTCATGTGACCAGGTAAGTTTGAAAAGCACTGGCTAAAAATTGGAATAGAATTATTCTTTACCACAGGAATTCTTACAGTTTTTACTATGCTAATATGAATTGTGAGTTCCCTAAAGTGAGACATTTAATACGCACTAATTCTCAAGCTAATTTGAGCACAGAATTTATTTTTGAAGTTCTCTTGAGGAGCTAGTGATTTGAGGAAAACATTTTGGCAGCTATGGGGCTGCACCATAGCTTAAATGAAGAAATTATAAAGGGCATTGTTCTAGATTTGCGGCTTCCAAATCCTGGTCCATGGATCAGCTGCATCACATTTGCTACTGATAATATTTAAAGGCATAGATTTCTAAAACAGATCCCACACCTACCGAATTAGTGATCTAATGGTAGGTTAGGAGATAGCTCTATTTTTAACAAGAATCTCAGATAATTCTTACACTGAGTTGGGTTTGGAACCTCTTGAGATAATATCCCCCTAGGTCACTGTCAACCCTGATGCCATCTTTTCATAAAGCTCCCTCTATTCCCAGCACTCTCTTCAAGGCATTCTTTACCTCCGAGTTCCTAAGAGTATAGATAAGCGGATTGAGCATGGGATTGAAAAGGCTGTGAAACAGAAGAAGGTATTTCTTGTGTTCCTTGGGGTGCCCATATCTGGGCCCAACATACATGATAATGGCTGTGCCATAAAAGAGTCCAACCACACAGAGGTGAGATGAGCAGGTGGAGAAGGCTTTTCTTTGATTTTCCCCAGACTGGATCCTAAGGATGGCACAGAGGATGCACATATATGAGATTACAATTGAGGAGAAGGGTCCCACTAGCATAGAAATTGCCCCGGCCAAAACCATTATCTCATTGATGTGTGTATCTGCACAAGCAAGTTTGAGAACAGCCATGATTTCACAGAAAAAGTGATTGATTTTCTGGGATATACAGAAGGGTAAGGGTAGAAGTAATACCAGATGAATCGAAGACAGAAGGACTCCAATGGTCCAGCAAATCACCACCAGTGTGATGCAGACTCTCCAGCTCATGATGGCAGAATATCGGAGGGGGCAGCAGATGGCCACATACCGATCATAGGACATCACCACCAGGAGAAGACATTCAGTGTGAGCAAAACTCAGAAAGAGAAAGGTCTGTGTCATGCAGCCAGCAAAGGAGATGGGCTTGGCTGGACTCAGGAGGTTTAGCAGCATCTGGGGCACCGTGTTGCAGGCATAGGCTACGTCCACGATGGCCAGGTGTGAGAGGAAGAAGTACATGGGGGTGTGCAGCCTGGAGTCCAGGGAGATGAGCCCCAGGATGGCCCCGTTCCCCAGCAGGGTGAAGGCATAGAACAGGGAGAAGAGCACAAAGAGAAACACCTGAATCGTTGTGTCAAGGGGAAATCCCAGGAGGACGAACTCTGTGACAGAGGTCATGTTGTCTCCCATATCCCTATGACAGAGGAAACGGAGTTAATGTCCATGGTTTAAGAGAAGTCTTTAAAAATAGATTTGGGTTAACTTGTGATACCTTTCTGCAGTATAAAAAAATGTTCAGAAACACTTTCAATGATTTTTTGTGTTTTTTAATGAATGTTTAAAGACTTTATTTGATAACCCTGAAATACATATATACACACACAGAAACACACACACACACACACATATATATGTTTCCTTTCTTGTTAATGTTTTAAACAAAGGCTAAACTTTCAAAATAATTATGTTGTCACATATTAATCAAATACATAGTTTTTGGTTCATTCCGTGAGCTAACTCATATTGTTCAAATAAATTCTGCTTTTCTTTGCTTATATTAGAGTTATTTCTGTTTTTTCAAAAACTATGACCCTTAACTGACATACATGCCCAAGTCCTTAAGCTGCAATACATCTAATCTCAAGTTGGAAGCGTTCACTTAAGGACAGGGTATACTAAGGGGAGACACGCCATTGCTCAAATACACCATTAGCCGTGAGCCTCTCACCTGCCTGTCGAAACACACTTTCCACTCCAACATCTATTGCCACCTCCACAAATAATATTGCACAAAATCTCTTCTTGTTCAAGTGCAGACTTATATCCAGCCTAAAATCTATTTCTTCGTATATAATTTTTCACAATATTCAGATGAACATTTATATGAATGACTGAATAGATTTGTACTGTGTTATCTAAACATAAAAAGAGAATCAATAACTGTTAGATTTTGACTTTATATTGATAAACACTCTAGAAATACCTAGTTGTAGACACTGTTTCTGCAGGTGATTAGGAAGATGCTGCAAAAGAGGTCTTTAAATTCTTTGAGAGACTGAACTAAATCATCTTACTCTGTGAGTTCCCAATTTAAATATAAGTATAAGCATGATATTGCTGTTCTTGCTTAAATTTTATTCCCCTCTTTCATATAAGATCATCTTGTCTTAGAGTACAAATGACAAACAACTCTCAATTTAAATGACTGTAAAATTATAAACCCATTTAAAAATCATTCCATTTGTATTATTTCTCCCCTATTATTTGTCCAGTGATAAGTGTCATGTCCAGAAAGTTGAAAATAAAATAATTTGGTATTTATTAATTCCTATTATGTACCTACCAGTGTTCTGAGAGTGGAGATATCAATGATAGGAACTCTGAGTTCATACTCACTGCTCAGACTCTGACCTCACAATACTGCACATAAATAAATATCTGTACGCTTCTCCTATAACTCTGAATATTCTACCTTATATATTTTGACATTTGATTTCCCTCTACACATGATATTTTAAGCCTAGATTTTTTATAGTTGTACTAGTCATTTTTTGTTTAATGTTAAATGTTTACCAGAAAGTTACACACACTTGTTTCCTTACCTTAAAAATAGGCACCAGTCAAGAATAACCATTCACATATTGATTATACTAATACACAAATACATTAATAGTATATTTTACTCAGCCTATTATTTAAACTATCAATGAGCAAAACTTGAGCATCAGTAAAAATTTACTTATGCAATATATTGAAGAGTGACAGCAAAAGTTAACAGGCAACGAAAATGATGTTAAAATACATTTGATTAGAATTCACAAAGACAATTAAGAAGCTTGTGTGTCTAGAGATGATTGTTGTACAAATATTCATGGAGAAGAGGCAAACATACCTGGTGTGGCTAGATATACCGATGGTACTGGAAGACTTGCTGCTCATCTGAGACCTTTGAGGAAGGATCTTGTCTTCATACTGCCTATGAGAAGAGAAGCTTTATTCCTTTATTATCTCCACAGAGCACCCTCCCAGTTGTCATGAGTGCTTTGTAGGGCATGAGGCAATAAATCTTACCTACACCAGCAGGCTCCCTCTAGAGACACGAAGAAGCCACGCGCTGTTAACGCTTCCAAGACTGACGAGGATTGGCTGTCTGTATTTCTGTCCCTGAGGAAACCAGAGGAACAGCAAGATCTGTGGATGTCACGGTAAGAACAGGTAGTAACTTCCTAACTAAAAGGATACACACGTATTAAGTCATACCCTGGGTACCCCGTGAATATTACAGATACCCAAATACATGAATTTGGTACAGTTATGTGAATTTTTATGTTGTTCCAGCTCCCAAACATTCAGGAGGCACTTAAGAGATGCAGAGATTCAAGTATGGTTATTGCTTGACAGTGAAATAGAAACTTGACATTAATTCCCGAAGCCATATTTCTTTTAGTGTACATAGTGGGGTTTCCCTGAAGCTTGCAGAAGAACAAACTTGTATTCAAAGGTCTTAACCATTAGATCTTTTTAGATAGCCACTCAGAACCTACATCCTTGGGCAGAGATCTGGAAATGTGTGGGTATCCATGTTACGGGTTCATGTTGGACATCCCCTACAGCTTGTTGACCTGTCTGGAAGATGAACGAATAAGGCACAAGGGCTGAGAAAAGCTTACTTTAGGAAAATTTCACTTTTTGGTAATTTCTGGTCTTGCTCTCATGGGAAAGACAGAGCTCTGTAAAAGCAAGTGGCCACCTCCTGTCCTCTTCATCCTTACTGTCGGGCTGGATATACGTACTTCCCCTATCAGAGTAGGCATGTACACTGTCACAGTAAACACTGAGGGGCAGCATTCCAGTTCTACAGGGTGTTATCAACAATCCAGTGCCTAAGTCTGTGTGTCAGCATACAACTTCTATCAGGTCTACAATTTCTGAGCAATACGGTACGTGTTGGAACTAGTAAATCCTTTGGTCATTTACCCCTTGTCACTTCCTTTGCTGTGAAATGGTTCTACCGGACTGAGTTGATATTATGTGGGAAATTATATTAGAACTCAGATACACTAATAGCCCTTCAATAGAGGTACTGATCAAGATTAAAAAAGGGAAATTCACACTTGTGATGTATATCATCTGCGATCACAATGAATCATTGCCCTATATAGGGCAGAAGGAACCAGCATGCCACCAACTGACTTACTGGTTTCCTCAAGAGGAAGGTTCCACACTGAGGGCCCGGTACTGGCCCCCCAGATGCTTGGCACAGTTGAGCAGCCTTGGTGAGGGGCAGCCTGTGCTACTGGATTCATGCAAAGCCCCCATCTCTGTTGCCATGCCTACTGCCTGGTGGGCTCACTGTGCAATCACTGGGGTGGCTGAAAGCAGAAGCTGGCTGTCATCTACTGACTGAGTCATCCTGTACCTGATCGGTTAATGCCTCTTCTGCAGTGATGTCTCTCGTTGGCATGAACGTGGGGCATGCAGATTCACATACCTTGTGCTTCGTTCCATGTCTCTTCCCCACACTGCCGTTCACCCAGTACTCCAGCTGTGCTCCTTCCAGGCCCATGACCAACCAGTCAACCCATCTGAAAATTTCCAGGAGTTCATGAATATTCTTACTTTAGGCAACTTCTCTCTCCACAAAGTAGATAACCAGGTGAATGGCTAGCCGTGGGCAGTGAGAAGTTTACCCTCATCAGATACCTTTAAGACTTCCCACCTGAGTGGCAGCTATGTTGTACCAAGTCTTCCTTGCATTAGGCCTCTCTTTTTTCCTAAACTGTCAACTGGCTGTAGGAAATTGGAAATTTTATATACATAGATATAGATACACAGAAACACAGATATATATACACAGACATACATACATACATAAATTAGAGGGAGGCATCAGTGATACAGGTCTATGGGGATCTGGGCCAACTGTTCATCCAGCTTGCTTTTATCTTCTGCACCTGCTCTTGTCCTAAGTTACATCACATCCATGATATGATGCATGGATGCTGTGATCAGTCAGTCTTTTTTCATTTGGTGGGTCTGATAGCATCTTCAATTCAAGACAAGCAACTTTGGATTGAAAGTTACTTGATACTCTTTGATTAGCCTCTACCAAGTCTCAGAGGCATGTGAGGAATGGTGATTTGAAAGGTGTACTGCCTTCCGCTGTAGATGGAAAAGCCTTGATGCTAAATCCGTGCGGCCTGTCCCATGATTCACCTATTGTGGCTTACCAGAGACATATTTATCATGTGGTCTGCTGGTTAAAAGGCCTAAGTGCTAGAGCTATAAATGATAAGCATACAGTTCAATGAATTTTTATATATTAATACACTGTGTATGCACCATCCAGACCAAAGTATAGAGTATCTCCATCACAACAGAAAATTCCTGACCCCCACACTGCTTGAAATCACTTTCCTACTCTGAGGTAACCGCTATTCTGACTTCTGTCACACAGATTAGTTTTGCCTGTTATTGAACCTGACATAAATAAATTACACAGTAGGGGTGGTTTTGTGCCTGGTTTCTTTGGCCCAGTGTAATGTTTTTGAGATTTGTCTATGTTGTTGTGTGTATCAGTAGTTCATTCTTGTTTTATGTTGTATAATATTCAATATGAACCTTCCGCAGTTTGTTTATAAATCCTACTGTTCATGGACATTTGGGTTATTTATAGCTTTTGGCTATTGTGAGCAAAGCTTCTATGAATATTCTTTTACATGTTTTAACTGGGTGTATACCCAGGAACAGAATTACTGAATCATAGGACAGACATTCATTTATTTTTAGTAGATATTGCTGCCAAACAGTTTTCCAGTGTGGTTTTATCATTTTACATTCCTATCAGCACTTGATATTAATTTTGTAACTTAAGTCATTGTGGTATTTCCTTGTGATTTTATTTATATTTTATTGGTGAGTAATTGTACTGAACACATTATCATATGTTCACAGGTCTTTTGGATTTCCTTTTGTATGAAGTGCCTGCTCAGATCTTTTGCTCAATTTTTAACTGTTTTTTTCCTTCTTATTGATTTGTAGGCAGTCTTTATAGAGTCTGTAAGTGGTTTGTTCAGTATAGATACTGAGTATATCTTTTCCCAGATTGTGGTTTGCCTCTTCATTTTCTTACTGATTCATCTGATGGAAAGAAATTCTTAATTTTAATGGAGTCGGGCTTATTAATTTTTTCATTTATGGTTAGTACTTTTGGCTTCCTGTTTAAGAAAACTTCAGCTACCCAAAGGTCATGAAACATATCCCAAGTTTTCCCCTAGAAGAGTAATTATTTGCTTTCATGTTTAGATCTAAGATGTACCTCAAATTAACTTTGTGTATGGTGTGAGACGGGTTGAGTTTCATTTTTTCCTATAAAGATATCCAATTGCAAAAGTGAATCATTTACCCATTGAATTGTACTGGCACTTTTGTCAAAAATTTACAGACTAAATATCTGCAGATCTATTACTGTATTCTCTATTCTATTTATTTACCCTTAAACTAATACAACAGTGTCTATTATCTTGAATACTATAAATTAAGCCTTGTAATCAGAAGAATAAGGATTCCAATTTTGTTCTTCTTTCTTAAAATATTTTGATATTTAAGGTTCTTTGCATTGTTATGTAATTTTTGTATAAGAATTGTTTATAACACTTGTTTCAACTTTAAAATTTTTATTTCATTTTAACTAAGCTTTTATCTTGATAAATAATTTTAAGTTCACATGCAATTGTAAGAAATAATACAAAGACGATTATTGTAGTATTGTCATAATGCTGTTTACTCTTTACCCAGTTTTCTCCTTTGGGAACATCTCTCAAAACTATGATGCAATATCAAAATCAGTATATTGTCAAGGTGCGTAACATTTTCATCAGCACAAGAAGCTCTCATGTTGCCTTTTCTACCCACATCTACTTCCTTCCCACTCCTACTCTGTCCTTAACTACAAATCTGTTTCTATAATATTGATTTCTATATTATCGATATTTCAAAATTGTTACTTAAATGGAATCATATAGCATGTTATGTGACCGGTCTTTTTTTCACTCACCATAATTCTCTAGAGTTTCATCCAGGTTGATGAATGTATTACTGGTCTGCTCCTTGGTATTGCTGAGCAGTATTCTACGGTACAGATGTGTCCCAGTTTGTCTAACTGTTCACCTACTGATGGACAGATGGACATCTGGATTGTTTCAGTTTTGAGCTATTACAAAAAGAAGTTGTTATAAACATAAATGTACAGGTTTTTTTGGGGGGAGGATGATGTATGTGTTTGTGTAAACATAAGTCTTCGTTTTCCTGAGTTTGATTTTTGGTAATTTTAAAATTATGAATTAAATTTTCTTAATTCATATTACAGGGTTATGCAAATTATCTGTTCCTACCAGCTGAGTTGTGATAGCTTGTGTTTTTCAAGGAAGTGTACTACTTTGTATAAGTGATCAAATTTACATGTGTGATTTGTTTATAATTTCCTTTATTATCCTTTGATGTCTACAGTGATGTCGTGTTTCATTCTGATATTTTTAGGTTGTGTCTTTTCCTTTTAAGTTCTGCTACAGGTTTCTAAGTTTTGTTGATCCTTTAAAAGAACCTGCTCTTTGTTTCATTGACTTAACTATATTTTTGTTTTAAATTTTAGTGTTTTGTGTTCTTATCTTCATTAATCTCCACCCTCTGCTTGAATTTATTTTGCTCCTCTTTTTCTAGGTTCTTGAGGTAAGGACATCTGTTATTCATTTAAGACTTTGCCTCTTTGCTAATGTACGTACTTTTCAATATGTTTCCGTCTCAGCACATTTTCATTCAGTTCAATGTATTTTCTTTATTTCCTCTGAGATTTCCCCCTTGACTTCTATATTATTTAAATGTGTATTTTTGTATTTCCAAGTAGTAGAGATTTTTCTATCTTTCTTATATCAATTTCTAGTTTGATTCCATTGTTTTTGAAGAACTTGCACCATTTGACTTTTATTTCTTTTAATTTGTTGAATTTTTTGTTTGTTTGTTTGTTTGATGGTCTAGGATAGATCTGTCCATTCTGGCAGCTCTTCATTTTGCTGTTGTTGGGTGGAATGGTCTATAAGTGACGGTTAGATACTTTGGTGATGGCACTGTTGAGTTCGTCCAAATTCTTGCTGATTTTCTCTTTAGTTGTTCTATCACTTGCTGAAATGGGGGTGCTAGTCTCTCACCATGTGTGGATTTGTCTGCATCTCCTTTCATTTCTACTAGTTTCTGCATCACATCTTTTGAAGCTCTGTTGTTTGTTAATACACATTTAAGATTGCTATGTCTTCTTGGTGGATTAAACCTTTTATTATGTAATATTTCTCTTTGTTTCTGAAATTTTTGTGGAAGTGAGGTAAATAGAAAATAAATCCATCTTTAATTATACAAATTGCAAAACATAAATGGGAGACTAGGAGAGGGAATGTAGGTGGGAGGTAAAAATGAAAGCAGAAGTAAAGGAAGAATGGAAAGATTTCTATAACAAGTTGTGAGATGGTGGGGTTTTTTTTTGTGCAATACTAAATATTTTTCAGCTCTTGTCAGAGCACTTGAAAATTATTATCTGTCCAACAGTGAGTCTCAATCTGTTCTTCATTTGACTCATAATTGGTATTGTAGAGATACTTAGTTCTGCAATGATTATATGTATTGAGCTGTTGTTTTTAAAAATTCTTATTTATTTATTTATTTTATTCGGGGAGGGGAGGGGAAGTAATTAGGCTTATTTATTCATTTCTCAGTGGAGGCACTGGGGATTGAACACAAGACCTTGTGCATGCTAAGCACAGTGCTCTACCACTGAGCTATACCCTTCCCTTCTCTATTGAGCTACTCTTTAGCCAGAAACTTTCTCTCTGGGTGTTCATTTCCCTGAAAAATATTGCTTGTTATCAGGTGATGTGAATGCTTATGATTGAATTGGTCACTTACTGTAGTGGCATTTGTTTCAATAATTAAACAACAAAAAGAATTAAAAATAAGATATTAATCTATTTCTTGAAAAAATGTACTCTTTAGATTTTTATAGCATTATGCATAGTGATAATCCAGATGTCTCATCTCTGAACAAAAATGCTTAATGCCAGAGATGACCCTATGCATCAAAATTTTCCCTATTTTCATGTAGTATCTTGGACAATTCAACTTCTCTTACCAAACATTGCTGTTAGGTAATTTTTCTGACCTTTAGTCATCCTCCAACCATATCTCAAAGGAAAAAGGCTCTACTTAGCCCAAAGTTCTATCTACCCCTCACATGGACCTTTTCTGCAGTGCCCTCCAGGAGGCACCCTTCACCTCAGCATCCCTGAGGCTGTACATAGGGGGGTTCAGCACTGGATTGAAGTGACTGTGAAGCAGTAACAGCATTTTCTTATTTCTTTCTTTGAGGAGGGTACTGGGACCACATAGACCATCACAGCAGTGCCAAAGAAAAGCCCAACCACACGGTGGTGGGAGGAGCAGGTGAAAGAAGGATTTTCTTAAGCCCTCTCCTGACTGGATCTTCAAGATGGTCCAGAGGATGCTAGCATAGGGGATCAGCACCAAGAAAAAGGACCTAAGACAAATACATAGACAGCAAAGATGACAGTTTCATTGATCCAAGTGTCAGCACAGGCCAGTCTGAAGACAGCTAGGATTTCAAAGGAGACATGATCCACTTGCTACGACTCACAGAAGGACCACCTTAAGAGGAGAATTGCATGTGTCTGAGCCAGAATAGCTCTACATGTCTGGGAAGTGATGGTCAGGACCGAGCACACTCCCTAGCTCATGATGACAGTGTAATGTATCGGATGACAGATCACCACAAATCTTATCAAAATATATCACCACCAAAATCAGGTGCCTCTGTGTGAGCAAAAGTCAAATAAAAAACATCTATATTATGCATGAAACAAAGGAAAGGGTCCTATTCAGGCTCACCAAGTTTGCAAGCATCTTGGGGACACTGTTGGAAGCACAGGGCATGCCAATGATGAACAGGTGTGAGAGGAGGAAGTACACTGGGGTGTGCAGTCTGAGATGCAGACAGATGAGTCCAAAGATCATGCCATTCCCCAGCAGGTTGAAGGCATAACAAACATCCAGGAGAAGAACACTTCCTTCTCTGCACTGAGCTGGAATCCTATCAAGAATTCTATGACCCATGTTTAGTTGCCCCCATTCCTTAAAGAAAGTCTGTCAAGAACAGAAGGGTGACAGAAAGCTCAGAGCTAAAGAATTAATAAAATTGGAGTTATTTAATTCAAAAGAACTCAGAGGAAATACATGCTACTTTCTGTTATGTTTCAATTATTTTCAGTCTTAATATAGCAAATATTTCTAAACCACATTCATCTAAAAGATGAACAAAGTATTCAGCATAGTATAAAATAATATTGTGGGGTAGTAGAACGATGCAGGTAATTTAGTCCAGATCCTCTACTTCAATTTTTCTCTTTCCCTATAGAGAATCTAATTATTTCACTACTTTAACAGTATTTACATTAAGTGGTGATTTACTTTCAGCTTAAAATCTTGCAATTCTAGAACTTCAATTATTCACTTCAATACCTTTACTTACTGTTATTTCTGTATGAAAAATTTGATGACACTTGACAATTTTAGGTCACGGGTCACAGTTTCAAAAGGCTGATTCAGAGTGGAAATAAGATTCAAGTCATATTTAAGGATACGACATTCAATTTCCTACTTCCTTTTAGAAATAGAAAAATAAAATGTCATATAAATGACCAAGAAATCTGTGATCTAAAGGGAAGCATCTGAATTATTTTGATACATGAATATCTAGTCTTTGTAATGCATATATATTCACATTAGAACTTTTTTAAATGATAAGAAACAAATATTATACCTATCCTTTGTTTTTCCTTTGTCAGTAACATTTATGAACCTTTTCTCAGTCAAAAATGTCCTATGACATGTATTTAACAGTTGAGTGGTTTTTTTCTCCCATATCATAGATACAATGTAACTTAGTGAATCTCATTTTCTGACAATTAGATTATGGACTATGTCCATTTTATTTGCCACAATGTGTTATGGGCCAATAAATGTACATGCATGTGTGTATGTGTGTGTGTGTGTGTATGTATGTGTGCATATATATATATATATAAAAATGTATTTCCAGAAACTTGTCTGTTTCTTCTAGGTTGCCCAATTTCCTGCCATATACTTGTTCCTAGTAGTCTCTTATACTGTGTTTTTGTATTTCCGTGGTATTGATTTTAATTTCTCCTTTTTAATTTCTTATTTTGGTTATTTGAATCCTCTCCCTTTTCTTCTTGGTGAGCCTGGCTAGTGGTTTGGCACAGGGAACTATATTCAACACCTTGTAAAAGCCTATGGTAAAAATGATTATAAAAAGGAATATATATATATATATATATATATATATATATATATATATATATATATATATATATATATATTTGTGTGTGTGTATAACTGAATCACTATACTGTACACCAGAAATTAACACAACACTGTAATTCAATTATACTTCAATTAAAAAATAATAAAATATAGCAGCCTAAAAATTTGTGCATGTGATGTGTGTGTGTCTGCCTGTCTATCTATTTTTTTAAATTGAAAGCTTAGGATATAGTCCTAGGAGTGGAATTGCTGAGGCAAAGGACACCCTTAATTTTATTGTTAAGAAAGAAGTAAAAGCAAGCAGAACAGCTAATTTAAATCTTAACCTGGGCAAGAATCCCCAGTGGGAAACATGGTTGACTGGGTGGTTGAGGCTTTGTAAACCTGAGTTCCTCCTTCCCTGGTAGTTGTCCCACCTGAGGGCACTTCTGTGATGCTGGCTCCTGCAGCTGGGTCCTTACACAGGTAGAGACCCTCCCTGGGGAATGAGTGTCCTCTTTAAACCTCTAAGTCAAATTGGGAATAATCTGCTACTGTGGGGTTATTCTTACAATTGTTGGATAAATGGTAAATAAGAAAACAACAACAACAAAAAGAAAAATAGAGACTCCTCAAACTTGAATTCAACATGTGTGGTAGAGATGAAAAGCCATGACTTCAAGGGAGGACAGTTTCACCCTGGGTGCCAGGGGAAAGCCTCCGGCCATCAGCTCCTCAGGGCTGCCTACACTGCAGTGATGCCCCATCTCAGGTCATGTGCTTCTGGTCTGCCCACAGCCCACGACTGATTGTGGAGGGGATTGAGAGACCCCACCATTCTGGCCCAATGTGGGGAAAGTCATGGGCCATAGGTGTGTCACAGTTGGCTGTGGGGTTGAATGAGCCTCTGTTGCACTGATACTGCAGGTTTCCTGTCTCTCCCTCCCTCCTGTAAGTGTTGATCCCTAATAAGTATCCTGCATGCCAAACTCCATCCTGGTGTCCACTTCTGTAACATCCAACCTGGGACAGTCTAACAACATGCAGACCTTAATCCTCCCCTAATCACCAGCCTTGAGACCTTGTCTCAATCTACCCTCTGCCTTGATTTATCTGCCCTCGAATCTCAAAGGGTTGACCAATGTTCACAGCAGCACCGTATACAGCAGCCAAGACATGGAAGCAACCTAAATGTCCATTGACAGATGACTAGATAAAGAAGTTGTGGTATATTTATACAATGGAATACTACTCAGCGATAAAAAAGAGAGAAATAATGCCATTTGCAACACCATAAATGGACCTGGACATCATAATTCTGAGTGAAGCCAGAAAGAGAAAGAAAAATACCATATGATATCATGCATATGTGGAACCTAAAAAAAAAAGGGCACTAATGAACTAATCTACAAAACCAAAATGGACTTGCAGACAATCTTATGGTTACCAGGGGAAAGGGGGTGGGAAGGGATAAATTTGGGAGTCTGACATTTGCAAATGATAACCACTATATATAAAAATAATTAAAAAACAAATTTCTTCTATATAGCACAATAATCTTTAATGAAAAAAAAATATTTGTGTATATATATGCATGACTGGGACACTACAGCTGTACACCAGAAATTGACACATTGTAACTGACTATACTCCAATAAAACATGAAAATAAAAAAAAATTTTTTTAAGAATTGACACGTGTCAGACACACCTTGTTTTAGTATCTTACTTGCTAGGTTTTTGAAGTTTTCCAAATGGCAGCTCCTTTGTATACACTCCCCTTTAATTCTACTACATGATACCCAGCTGCCACAACCCAACAGACACACCCTGAGCTCTCAATGTCTCGTAAAGCAAAATATAATTTACACTCAGACAAATTCAAATGTGGGCAAGGCAGCCCACTATTACCTTCTAATACTTGTGTCTAATACTTGTGTATTACTTGTGTCTAATGGAACACAAGTTCTCCTGATGGATCACAGCAGAGAAACAGATGAAGATGCCTATCTGCTCATAACTGCTTTAGCCTGGAGATGATTCACTTTCCTTCTGCTCACTGTTTAGACCAGAAACAGTCATATATATTCAATAGTGAAACTATTCTGTATGATACCATGAATATATGTCACTCTACATTCGTCAAAACTGATGGAATATATAACACAAAGAGTGACCTCTAATATTAACTATAAACTTCTGTTGATAATAACATATCAATATTGGCTTCCCAATTTTAACAGATGTATGACAAATAATGCAAAATATTAATCATATAAGAAATGGGGAAAGGACGAGGGAGTATGTGGAACTCTTTGAGCTTAGTACTCAAATTTTCTATAAACCTAAAGCTGGACTAAAAATTAAGTCCATGAGGACTCAACTCAAGATGGCAGAGTAGGAGGATCCAGAACTCACCTCCCCAACAAACACATGAAAAATACACCTATATGTGGATCAATTTTTACTGAAAACTAGCTGGAGACCAGCAGAATGACTCCTGGACAACCAAAGTTTTAAGAAAGACCCACACAGAATCAAGCAGGAAGGGAAGAGAAACAAACATTCAGGACCTGTACCCTGGAGAGGGGAGTCAGGGGAAAAGGGAGATTACACAGGTGGAGACCCTCCCTGGGGAGTGAGCCGTCAAAGCCACATACTGGGCTCTGCCTTCCAGCAAAGGAAGACAAGCCCCTTTGGCTGGCTGGAGGACCCATGGGAAGCCTGGACTCTGTGAGGAGCATGAGTCCTTGCTGCTCCCAAGAGGCAGGGCAGAGAGGGTGGACTGAAACCACAAGGGTGTCTGAATGGCCTCCAGAGACTGTCCAGGCACCACTCAGCCTGGATCAAGGAAACATTCCAGCATTGCCTTCTTCACTTGCAGCTCCACACAGGAGCCAGGGCTGCCATGACCAAGAAGCTTAGCTGTTAGGTGCTGAGAGCAGCATCTGAGAGGGAGGGGGTAGCCATCCCTGGTGATTGCACAGGTGCTGCATCAGAGATAGTTGGGATTTCTGACGGTGGCCAGATAGTCACAGCCCATGCCCTGATCCCCCCTGAAAACCCACAGCAGCCCCTCTTGCTTCAGCACTGCTCCCCTCTAGGGCAAGTGTGCCTGTGCTGGGACGAGGAAGAGCACACACTTAAAGGGAACTGAGTCAGCTCAGACTCAACCCCAGGGCTTCTGCTCCAGCAACTTGGGACTTGACCCCACCCCTGGGAGGGTGATGATGGCCAGGAACCAGAAGGGAAGCCCTGCCTCACACTTGGCTCCAACCCTAGCCTGTATCTGTGAGTCCATTTCTGTTTTGTTTTATATATATATTTATTTCATTTTTTTAGATTCCACATGTAAGAGAAAACATTGAGTCTTTGTCCCACTTACTTCACTAATCATCATAATCTCTAGATTCATTCACATTGTTGCAAATGGCAAGATTTCATTTTCTATGGCTGATTAATTTTCCATTATATACATATATACATGTATATATCTTCTTTATCCATTCATCTGTCGATGGACACTTAGATTATTTTTATTTCAGGGCTATTGTAAATAATACTGCTATGAACATTGGGGTGCACATCTTTTTGAATTAGTGTTTTCCTTCTCTTTGGATAAATTACTCAATGGTGGAACTGCTGAATTGTATGGTAGTTCTATTTTTAGTTTTTTGAGGAACCTCCATACTGCTTTCCATGATGGCTGCTCTAATTTACACTCCTATCAATAGTGTACTAAGGTCCCCTTTTCTCCATATCCTCACCAACACTTGTTATTCCTTATCTTTTTGGTGATAGCCATTCTGACAGGTGTGAGGTGACATCTCATTGTGGTTTTGTTTTGCACTTCCCTGATGATTAATGATGTTGAACGTCTTTATTATAGGCCTGTTGACCATCAGTACATTTTCTTTGGGAAAAAAATGAGAATTCAGGTCCTCTGTTCATGTTTTAATTGGATTTTTTATATTAAGCTGTATGAGTTCTTTATATATTTTGGATATTAACCCCTTATCTTAAATATTGTTTGTAAATATCTCCTCCCATTCAATAAGTTGTTTTTCATTTTTTGATGCCCTTTGCTATGTAAAAGCCTTTTATTTTGATTGGGTCCCATTTATTTACTTTTACTTTTGTTTCCTTCCTTCCTTTTACTTTTATTGCCCAAGGAGACAGGTCCAAAAACTATTGCTAAGACCTATTTCAAAGAGCTTACTGCCTATGTTTTCTTCCAGGAGTTTTATGGTTTCACATTTAAGTATTTAATGCATGTTGAGTTTATTTTTGTATATGGTGTGAGAAGGCAATCCAGTCTGATTCTTTTGCATGGAACTGTCCAGTTTTCTCAACACCATTGATCAAAGAGACTGTCTTTTCCCTACTGTATATTCTTGCCTCCTTTATCATGGATAAATTGACCATATGTGCATAGGTTTATTTCTGGGTTCTCTATTCTGTCCCATTGATCTGTGTGTCTGTTTTTGTGCCAGTATCATTTGCTTTGATTACCAAAGCTTTGTAGTATAATCTGAAGCCAGGGAGTGTAATATTTTTAGTTATGTTCTTCATTCTTAAGATTGCTTTGGCTATTTGGGGTCTTTAGGGGTTCCATACAAATTTTGGATTATTTGTTCTAGTTTTGTGAAAAATGCCATGATGTTTTGAGGGATTGCATTGAATCTGTAGATCACTTTGGGTAATATGGACATTTTAACACTATTAATTCTTTTAAACCATGAACATGGGACACCTTTCCATTTATTTCTATCATGTTGAATTTATGTTATTAATGTTCATAGTTTTTGGAGTACCACTCTTTCACCTCCTTGGCTAAATTTATTCCTAGGTATTTTATTCTTTTTGATGCAGTCATAAATGGGATTTTTAAAATTTCTATTTCTGATAGCTCATTATTAGTGTATAGGAATGAAACAGATTTCTATGTATTAATTTTGTATCCTGCAACTTTAATTTACTAAATTAATTTATTGGTTCTAATAGTTTTTTTGGTGGAGTCTTTAGGGTTTTCTACATATAGTATCATGTCATTTGCAAATAGTGACAGTTTTACTTCTTCTTTCCAGTTTTGATGCATTTTATTTATTTTTTTCTGATTGTGGCAGCTAGGACTTCCAATACTATGTTAAAAAGCAATAATGAGAGTGGGCTTCCTTGTCATGTTCTGATCTTAGAGGAAAAGATTTCAGCTTTTAACCATT
Source organism: Camelus dromedarius (assembly GCF_036321535.1). NCBI lineage: Eukaryota > Metazoa > Chordata > Mammalia > Artiodactyla > Camelidae > Camelus > Camelus dromedarius. The sequence continues at coordinate 9,819,335 of NC_087442.1, forward strand.
GACTGTGATGTTAGCTGTGGGTTTGTCATAAATGGCTCTATTTTGCTGAGGTCTATTTCCTCTGTATCAACTTTGTTGAGTTTTGATCATAAATGGATGTTGAATTTTGTCACATGCTTTTTCTGAGTCTACTAAGATGACCATGTGATTTTATTCTTCATTTTGTTAATGTGGTGTATCATGTTGATTTGTAGATATTGAACCCTCCTTGATTTCCTAGAATAAATTCCACTTGACCATGATGCATGATCTTTTAAAAGTATTACTGAATTCAGTTTGCTAATATTCTGTTGAGAGTTTTTGTATCTATTTAAATTGTATTAACCATGGGTAATGGCCTGTAATTTTCTTTTTTGTAGTGTGTTTGTATGATTTTGGTATCAGGGCAATGCTGGCTTTGTAGAATGAATTTGGAAGTGTTTTGTTCTTTTCAATTTTTTGGAATAGTTGGGGAAGAACAGGTGTTAACTCTTCATTAAATGTTTGGTAGAATTCCCCTGTGAAGCTCTTTAGTCCTAGATTTTTGTTTGTTGAGTGCTTTATTTACTGCTTTAACTTTATTGCTAATAACTGATCTTTTGAGATGTTCTATTTCTTCTTGATTTAGCTTGGAAAATTACATTTCTAGAAATTTTCCATTTCTTCTAGGTTGTCCAGTTTGTTGGTGTATAACTGTTCATAGTATTCTCTTATAATTTTTTTTCTTTGATATCATTTGTAACATTTCCTCTTTCAGTTCTGATTTTATTTATATAGGCAATCTTTCTTGTTTTCATGATGAGTCTGGCTAGTTTTATTAATTTTGTTTACCTTTTCAAAGAACCAGCTTTTAGTTTAATTGACCTCTTTTATTGTTTTCTTTGGTCTCTATTTCCACTCTGATCTTTATTATTGCCTTCCTTCTACTAATTTTGGTCTTTGTTCATTTTTTTCTAACTTCTTTAGTTATGAAATTAGGTTGTTTGAGAATTTTCTTTTCTTGAGGGAGCTCTATATTGCAATAACTTTCCCTCTTTAGCTGCTTTTGCTATGTTTCATAGATCTTGAATAGTTGTATTTCTATTTTCATTCATTTCAAGGTATTTTTTTGATTCCTCTTTTATCTCTTCATTGACCCATTGGTTTTTGTGGTAGTATGTTGGTTAGTCTCCTTGCGTTTGTATTTTTTTCTAGTGTTCTTCCTATAACTGATTTCTAGTTTCATACTGTTGTAGGTCAGAAAACACGCTTGATGATTTCTGTCTTCTTAAAATTACTGAGACTTGTTTTGTAGCCTAGCCTGTGATCTATCCTGGAGAATGTTCCATATACACTTGAAAAGAATGTGTATTCTTCTATTTTTGGACAGAGTGTTCTGTCGATATGTTAAGTCCATCCGGCCAACGATGTTATTTGAAGCCATTGTTTGTTTCTTTGTTGATTTCTGTCTGGATGACCTATTGATGTAAATGGGATATTAAAGCTCTTGCTATTATTCTATTACTGTCAATTTCTCCCTTTATGTCTGTTAATATTTGCTTTTAAATTTAGGTGTTTTTATGTTAGTTGCATATATGTTTACAAATGTTATATCACCTTCTTAAATCATCTCCTTTATCATTATATAATACCCTTGTCTTTTGTTATACACTTTTTTAAAAGACTGTTTTGTCTGATATGAGTATTGCTACCTCAGCTTCTTTTCATTTCAGTTTTCATGGAGTATCTTTTTCCATCCCTTCACTTTCAATCCCTTTGTGACTTTAGTTCTGTTGCAAGTTTCCTATAGGCAGCATATAGATTGGCCTTTTAAAAACCCATTCAGCCATCCTATGTCTTTTGACTGGAGCATTTAGTCCATTTACATTTAAAGTGGTTATTGACAAGTAACTACTGCCATTTTGTTAGTTTTCTGATTGTTTTTGTAGGTCTTATCACTTCTATCCTTCTAATCTCTTCACTTGCCATTTGATGATTTTTAGTGTTATGTTTGGATTTCTTTCTCTCTGGTGTGTGTGTGTGTGTGTGTGTGTGTAACAATTGTAGGTTTTCAGTTTGTGCTTACTGTGAGGTTTATATATACTGACCTATATATATTTCTTTTAAAGTGATAGCTGTTTAAGTTCAAACACATTTTAAAAGCTCTAGATTTTTTACTCCCCTTTCCACAAGTGTTGTGTTTGGGTATATTTTACATCTTAATTTGTATTCCTCAACTGACTATTTTAGTTATAATTGATTTTACAACTTTTGTCTTTCAACCTTTATACTAGCTTACTTAAGTGATTGATCCACTGCCTTTACTATATATTTACCTTTACCAGTTAGATTTTTTTCTTTTATATATTTTCTTACTTCTTGTTTGGTTCTTTCTTTTTCACCTGAAGACCACTTAACATTTCTTGTAAAGTTGGTTTAATGGTGATGAACTCTTGGTTTCTGCTTGTCTGGCAAACTCTCTTTCCTTCACTTCTGAATGATAACCTTCCAGGATAGAGTATCATTGAATACAGGTTCTTCCTTTCAGCATTTTAAATATATCATGCTATTCCCTCTGACCTGCAAAGTTTCTGCTGAAAAATCAGCTGATAGTCTTATGGAGGTTCCCTTGTATGTGACTGTTTTTCTCTTGTTGCCTTTGAAATTCTTTTTATCTTTAAATTTTGCTATTTTAATTATGATCTGTCTTGGTGTGGACCTCTTTGAGTTCATCTTCTTGGGACTCTATGTTTCCTGAACCTGGATGTCTGTTTCTTTTATGTTAGGAAACTTTTCAGCCATTACATCATCAAACACATTTTCTCCTCCTTTCTTTCCCTCTTCTCCTTCTGGGACCCCTATAATGTGAATGTTAGAATGCTTATTATTGTTTCAGAGGCCCTTAAACTATCCACATTACTTTCTTTTCTCTTTGCTGTACTGACTGAGTGATTTCCCAACCAGAGTCTATTCTGTCTTCCAGGTCACTTATGCATTTTCTGTATCACCTAATGTGCTGTTGATATTTTCTAGTCTATTTTTCATATCAGGTACCATATTCTTCAGCTCTGATTTGTATTTTTTATATTTTCTAATTCTTTTTTGAAGTTCTCACTGTGTCCCTCTATTCTAGTCCTGAGATCAGTGAGCATTTTTATGACCATTGCTTTGAACTCTTTCTGAGGTACTTATCTCCATTTCATTAGGGTTTTACTTTTAGTTTTTATCATGTTCTTTCATTTGGAACATATTTGTCTTCTCATATTCTTTGACTTTGTCTCTGAAATTAGGCAAAATAAATGCCTACTCCAGTCTTGAAGTTGTTTCCTTGTGCAGGAGAATCCTTATGCAGTCTCCATGTGCCCATTGTCTTTGTGTGAGAACTGGATGTAAGGCAAGTATAGCCTGAGGCTTTTTGCGGGGGAAGGGGCATGCTGGGGCCATCTCCTTGCTTGGGGTAGAACTAAAGCCAAGGGTGAGTGGGGATAGAGCTGGAGTCTGATGCAGGCTGAGGCTTCTTCTGGGTCACACTAGGAGCAACTGCCTCAGCAAGGGTGGGAGGGGCTGAGTCCAGGGGACTAGATCCAGGGCTTATCATGGGCTGGGGCTTCCCTTGAATCACACTGGCACCACCAGTTTGGTGGTGGGGGCGGGGGATGGAGCCAGAGGGATTGGGGTCGTTTTGGCAGTCTGGCCAGAGCACAAGGCACTTTTTAATTTGCTGCCTTTGCACTGGAATTGGGAGCAGTCAAGTCCATGTGTGCACCCCTTAATAGGGAAGTCAAGATTTCCTATAGCCCTGAGGTTCTCTAAGTCATAAGCCTTGTTTACAAAACCAGCAAAGGGAGCTTGTCTTCCTGGTGCTGGACACCAGGGATGTGATACCCAACATGGTGCTTGAACTCCTTGCTCCTTGGGAAGGATCCCCATCTTGTCATATCCCCCTCCTCTTCCAGGATGCCCCCTGGGGGTGTGGTCCCCAATAGATCACTTTTCTTTCCCTCTTACATGTTTGGTGTGTGCTTTTTTTTTCATTATACAAAAGTTGTTCAAGAGCTGTTCTTCTACTTCAGTTGTACAAGAGTTGTTCAAGAGTTGTTCTACTTCAGTTTGCCCTCAAAGAGAGCTCTTCTTATGCAGTTGTAGCTCTGGTGTGTTCATAGGAGTTGATGAGCTCAGGGTCATACTTTGCCATCATGAACCGGCCTTTCTAGAAATTTTTAAATGTACAGTTTGGTGACTTGGGCAACCATCATCAACATCCATCTCCAGAATGTTTTCATCCCAAACTGAAATTCTGCACCAATTTAATAATAACTCTCCATTCTTCCCTCCTAGTCCCTTGTAACTACAATTCTACTTTGTGTTCCTATGAATTTGAATATTCTAAATATATCTCTTTGTCAGTCTAGCTAAGGGTTTGCTAATATTTTGAATTTCTCAGAAAACCAATTCTTGGTTTCACTGATTTTTTTCTACCAATTGACTGTTTATCCTATTCTCTACTTTGCTTATATATGTTCTAGTATTTATTACTTCCTTTCTTCTGTCAACTTCTATTTCTGGTTCAAATGTAAAGTGACATTGTTGATTTGCAATCTTTTCTCTTTTTAAATGCATGCATTTGCTACTGTAAATTAACTTCTCAGTACTGCTTTGGAAGCATCCCTTTTCTGGTATGTTGTGTTTTATTTTCATCTGTTTCCAGCTAGTTCCTAATTTCTGCTCTTGAGCCTCTCTAGTGAATTGCTCAATTCAGTTTCAGAATTTCTGTTTGGCTTTTTTTTTTTTTAGTTTTTATCTCTGATATTTTCATTTTCTTCATGTATCATGTTCCTCATTTTGTTTAGTTGTCATCTGTATTCTTTTCAATTACTAAACATTGTTCAGATGATTATATTGGTTTCTTTGCAAGGTAACTCATAAATCTACATTTCCTTAGGATAGTTTCTTGAGATTTATTTTGTTCCTTTGATAGGTCCCTGTTTCACTGTATATCTTGTGAACTTTGAGATTTGGGCTTTTGGAAAAACAGTTACTTCTCCAAGTTTTTACTGATTGAGTTTGTGAAGATCTTCAGCAATTAGCCCTGCTAGAGATTCTGAGGATCTCGCCAAGCTTGTCTGGGGATGTAGTTTCTCTGAGACAGTGCGTATATTTTCCTGGTAAAAGAGGTTGCCCTGATTTTTTTTTTGTTTGTTTGTTTTTTTCTGAAGCCTGTGAAGACTTGCTCCCCCTGGTGTTTCTTTGATGTTCTACACTCCTATACAGCTGTGCAAACTTTGATTGGTTGCCCTTTTTATCAGTGGCCCCAATAAGGAACTAAAAAACTGCCATGTCCATCAGTGCTGAGTCAGGAAAGGGAAACAACACTCTCTGAAAACCTACCAAGTAGTATGCATGGTCCATTCTTCTCTTTCCCTCTTGGGGGAGAGTTGAGATTTGGGAAGTTTCTTCTGATCCTGACATACTGGGCCAGGGAAGGGAAGTAGTTATGGGCAGGTAAAATGCCATCAAAATGTCTAAAACCTTACTGTATCTCTTCTTGCCTTTGTGCTTGTCTGAGGTGCTGCAACCTATTGACTCCTTCTGTTTCCACAAAGGAAATCTGGCCTATATATTGTCTCCACTGAGGAATGATGGCTTAGGGATTCATATTCTGCCATCATGTTCATGTTCTCTTGGGTAATTAAATCATGCTTCTTCCTGGGGAGTTTTCTTGATTTTTTACAGCAGCAGTCACATCTCCTAAGGGGAAAAGTCCACTGGACCAAAATTTTACCCTCCTTCACATTGTCCTCTGTTTATGGAATACTCTGTGGAAGGCAGCCTTCACTTGAGCATTCCTTAGACTGTAGACAAGGGGGTTCAGCAGTGGGTTGAAGAGGGTGTAAAACAGGAAAAGGATTTTCTTCTGCTCATCTCGTTGACTACTCTCTGGGACCAAGTAAACCACCATGGCTATGCCAAAGTAGAACCCCACCACACAGAGGTGGGAGGAGCAGGTGGAAAAGGCTTTCTTGCGGCCCTCCTTGGACTGGATCTTCAGGATGGCCCAGAGGATGTGCACATAGGACACCAGCATCAGGGAAAGGGGCCCAACTAAGATAAACACACCTTCAGCAAAGAGGAAGATGTCATTGATCCAGGTTTCACCACAGGTCACTTTGAGGACAGACTGAATTTCACAAAAGAAGTGGTTCACCTTCTGGGGCCCACAGAAGGGCAATCTTAGAAAGAGACTTACTTGTACTAGGGCCATGGAAAATGCACATGCCCAGGAAGCGACGGCCAGGACCGTGCACACTCTCCAGTTCATGATGACAGTGTACTGGAGGGGATGGCAGATCGCCACGTACCTGTCATAGGACATCACCACCAAAATCAGGCACTCTATAGAAGCAAAATTCAAATTAAAAATCATCTGCATTATGCATAAGACAAAGGAGATCATTTTTCTGTGTTTCACTAAATTTGCCAGCAAATTGGGCAAATTGCTGGAAGCATAGGACATGTCAATGATGGCCAGATGAGAAAGGAAGTAGTACATGGGGGTGTGCAGTCTGGGGTCCAGGCAAATGAGTCCCAAGATCATGCCATTTGCCAGCAGGTTGAAGGTATATAACAGGGAGAAGATAACAAAGAGGAGCAATTCCATCTCTTCACTGAGCTGGAATCCCACCAGGATGAATTCTGTGATCCATGATTGGTTGCCCTCCATTCCTAACGACAGTCTGTAAAGAACTGAAGTGTGATGGAAAGGTCAGAGGCAGACATCAATGAAAAGTAGAGTTATTTATTTGGGGTGAATCAGAGGAAGTTTGTGTTCTTGTCCCTAATACACTGAGTATTTTTTTTGGCCAATATTTCTTTGCCTTTTTTTTTTTTTTTTACCTTTTCTTGAGAAGTAATTCAACTTTTGAGATAAATGTCAGAATTATAAACCATACTAGTATATACATTTTACCAACTTATTTTTCATATTTGCCTTATTATTTTCTAAATACGTCCATCATATTTTCTGTAGACTGCATAATAACCAAGTGCAACCATATTCACATACTGGTAGTTTATTCCTAAATTCTTTCGATTTTTCCCACAGTAACAAGGATATTCACTAATCTGTTCTCAGTATAATTACCAAAATCGAGAGATGTAACATTAACATGATTCACTAGTCTAAATACACCATTTTCTGCTTGTGAAGTCTAAGGTTCAAGTTCAATATCACATATAATACTCATTTTCTCTAAGTTTAAATAGTTGCTTAGCCTTTCTTGCCGTTTTGCTGATATTTTTGAAGAGTACGAGTTCTTGCTTTGTATCATGTCCCTCATTGGGGTTTTGCATTGATTGTCCACGTTTTAGTTCATATTAAACATTTTTGGCAAAAAAAAAAAAGAGTCCTTCTTAATGCCTTCCATTAATACACAGATAATGTTAATTTGTCCCGGTATGGATGGTGTTAATGTATATCATTGGCTAAGGTTGTGTCTCCAAGATATTTCCATTAGAAAATTCTTAATCTGTCATTTTTAAGTACTTTCTTCTTTCTGGCTTAACAAATTGTCTTATACTTACCTTCAAGATCTCCCACTTCAGCTTGGAATCAGTTATTTCACTAAAATATCTGTTCCCTTTCAAAGTAATATCTGTTTATTAGGTATTAAACAATTTTTTAATCATAATTATTGCAAATTTGATATCTTCAATTAATAGGGTAGTATATAATTTGGGACAGCATATAAATTGTTAAAGAGATAATGGATTCTTTACCCATTTAATCCTAATACATCTATACTGACTTCTTTTGGAGAGCCAAATCTATTTTACTAGGTTAACGTTACTATCAAATCAAATATTCTCAATATTACATAGTAGTTTTTTTGGAAAAAGTAGATTTAGAATCCCAAAAATCTTCATTAATTATCCAGCTTACTTTGTTTCTTTGTTTTTCTTAGTATTTGGACAATTATAGTCTCTTGGAAATTTTAGACTTATATATCAAAATTTCAATAATCTGGTGCATTGTGTTCATAAAGTGGCATCTACATCATATCTAACTTTTACATCAAGTTTTCTCAATAGTTTTCGAAAAACATGAAATTGATAAATCATTAAAGAGATAATACATATGTGACACATTCAGCCAAATGTTTGCATTGTTAATAATTTGTGTATATAGTTTTCCATTATTCACTGTACAAATATTTTCATATACATTATTAAAATTATATAATATAAACAGTGTTTTCTCTATTCATTTTATTTAGAATAATATCATGTACATTTTCCTTTTCAAGTACTTCTCTGCAACATACATTAAACATATGCACACTATTTTTTGCACATGAATATTTTATACATGACCTTCTAACGAGGTTGGTGCTACACAGTTCTACAGTGACTAAATTTTACATGTATATTTTTGCATAATATTTTATTATTTTCTTACACTAAATGCCAGGACATGAAAATTCTCGGTCAAATCTATCTACTTTCTTTCTTCCTGTCTTCCTTCCCTCCTTCCTTCCCTTCTGCCTACCTATATATTTTCAGATTGCCTAAATAAATTTTCTCCTTTCCAATAAAGGCATTAAAACAATAGCAGCTCAAAGGTTTGAGTGATGGGCATATGTGGTTCTCTACCCAGTCAGCCCTGTAACTGAGCTGGGAAACTTTAAGCTCTTTCTCCAACTCTGAGCAGTGGGACTGGGACTCATTATATACTACGTTGTGGTAGGGCAAGTATCTCTATCAAAACAGTAATCCTGAGTCTCATCAATAATCCACTTTCCACACAAAAACTACTAGAGCTGATCAAAGAATTCAGCAAGGTAGCAGGTTAAAAGATTAATGTTCCAAAATCAGTTGCATTTCTTTACACTAACAATGAATCAATAGAAAAAGAAAGTAAAGAAACAATCCTCTTTAAAATAGCACCCAAAGTAATAAAATACCTGGGAATAAATCTAACCAAGGAGGTGAAAGAATTATACACAGAAAACTATAAACCATTGATGAAGGAAGTTAAAGAAGACTTTAAAAAATGGAAAGATATCCCATGCTCTTGGATTGGAAGAATCAATATTGTTAAAAGGGTCACACTGCCCAAGGCAATCTACAGATTTAATGCAATCCCTATCAAATTACCCAGGACATATTTCACAGAACTAGAACAAATCATAATAAAATTTATATGGAACCATCAAAGACCTAGAATTGCCAAAGCATTACTGAAGAGAAAGAAAGAGGCTGGAGGAATAACTCTCCCAGACTTCAGACAATACTATAGAGCTACAGTCATCAAGACAGCATGGTATTGGTACAAAACAGACATATAGACCAATGGAACAGAATAGAGAGCCCAGAAATGAACCCACAAACTTTTGGTCAATTAAGCTTCAACAAAGGAGGCAAGAATATACAATGGAATAAAGACAGTCTCTTCAGCAAATGGTGTTGGGAAAACTGGACAGCAGCATGTAAAGTAATGAAGCTAGAACACTCCCTTACACCATACACAAAAATCAACTCAAAATGGATCAAAGACTTAAACATAAGACAAGATAGAATAAACCTCCTAGAAGAAAATATAGGCAAAACATTATCTGACATACATCTCAAAAATGTTCTAGAACAGTCTACTCAAGCAATAGAAATAAAAGCAAGAATAAACAAACAGGACCTAATGAAACTTACAAGCTTCTGCACAGCAAAGGAAACCATAAGTAAAACAAAAAGACAACCTACGGAATGGGAGAAAATTTTTGCAAATGAAACAGAGAAAGGCTTGATCTCCAGAATATATAAGCAGCTCATACGACTTAATAAGAAACAACCAAACAATCCAATCCAAAAATGGGCAAAAGACCTAAACAAGCAATTCTCCAAGGAAGACATACAAATGATTAATAGGCACATGAAAAAATGCTCAATATCACTAATTATCAGAGAAATGCAAATCAAACGTACAATGAGGTATCACCTCACACCAGTCAGAATGGCCATCATTCAAAAATCCACAAATGACAAATGCTGGAGAGGCTGTGGAGAAAGGGGAACCCTACTACACTGCTGGTGGGAATGCAGTTTGGTGCAGCCACTGTGGAAAACAGTATGGAGATTCCTCAAAAGACTAGGAATAGACTTACCATATGACCCAGGAATCCCACCCCTGGGCTTCTATCCGGAAGGAACCCTACTTCAGGACGACACCTGCACCCCAATGTTCAAAGCAGCACTATTACAATAGCCAAGACATGGAGACAGCCTAAATGTCCATCAACAGATGACTGGATAAAGAAGAGGTGGTATATTTATACAATGGAATACTACTCAGCCATAAAAACCGACAACATAACGCCATTTGCAGCAACATGGATGCTCCTGGAGAATGTCATTCTAAGTGAAGTAAGCCAGAAAGAGGAAGAGAAATACCATATGAGATCGCTTGTATGTGGAATCTAAAAACAAATAAACAAACAAACAAACAAAACAAAGCATAAATACGAAACAGAAACAGACTCATAGACATAGAATACAAACTTGTGGTTGCCAAGGGGGAAGAGGGTGGGAAGGGATAGACTGGGATTTCAAAATTGTAGAACAGATAAACAAGATTATACTGTATAGCACAGGGAAATATATACAAGATCTTATGGTAGCTCACAGAGAAAAAAATGTGACAATGTATGTTCATGTATAACTGAAAAATTGTGCTCTACAATGGAATTTGACAAAACATTGTAAAATGATTATAGATCAATAAAAAATGTTTTTAAAAAATTCACTTTATTTATTTATTTATTTAGCAATGCATTTTTTAATCAATTTTCTTTTCTTTTACCCATAGTCAATTTGCAATGTTGTGCTCATTTCTGGTACACAGCACAGTGACTCATTTATATTTCATATTCTTTTTCATTACATGCCATTACAAGGTATTGAATATAGTTAGCTGTGGTATACAGTAGGACTTTGTATATTGTAAAATGACTATAACTCATAAAAAATGTTTAAAAAAATCCACTTTAGATGACAGCCTAGAGAAGTTTCTAAGAAATAACTATATTGCAAAACTTACATAGCAAGGCAGATTTTACTGCAACTGTTAACAGAATTCTTATTTCCGGTATCAGAGGTTACTCTATGAATGCCTTTCTCTCTCGGGTAACATAAGGTCCTTTATTCTTTTGTCCATATCAGAGCCTTCTCTAGGGAAAGCGCCTGCACACGAAGCCTCTAGATTATTCAAAAACAATATAGTTGGACTAATCTGAAGGACCACTACTCAACTGCAGTGGGAAGAGATGATGAGAAAGTCGCTGAAGGACAGAAGGTCCGTGCTACAGCTCCACAGGCTGGATGTGGAAGCTATTACTATAATGTATTTAGTAATATAACTACAGTGGTGTATACTCATTATATATACATGCACACAATCTATGTAGTTGAGATTCATGCAAGAATTCATAAAGTATGCCCCTATGGGATTCTTCTGAAAAAACTCTCTCTCAGCCAATTGCAATTACAGATATGCCCAAAAACAGTACTAACAGGATTATCATGCAGCATTCAGTTCATTCAATTAGAGAAAGAACAGTCAAACTTGTGGGCATGATGGTGGCTAAACCAAACGTAAGTTGCACAAATCTTGACAACGTAAAAATAGTATTACACGAACCAACAAAAATCAGCTGGTATGGGCGGAGAATATTGAGAAATCCTAAGAAAACAAATCTCCCCATTTTTGAAGTGGGAAGTTAAGAATCAATGATCCAAATATAAAGACTATTGTTTATAAACATTAAGATTTAGACTTCAGTTTCTGGCAAGATGAGAGACCACATACCCTACCCCGTACTCTTCTATGAAAAACAACGACAGTTATTCATGCACTGAGACAGTCTGGATTCAACTACCATTACTGAAGGAAATTCTAAGATTTCATTTCAGACAGACACGATATGATCCCAGAAAGGAAGTTCACATTGTAAAAAGAGATAAACATCAATGACAGAAGCACATACATTTGTAAAACTAAGTAGATATTGACTGTACAAAGAATACTGGCAATGCCATCTGGTACCTAGAACAAGACGGAACAAAATTCGTCACAGTAGGATATATGTTGGGCAGGGACTGATGGGAGTTAAAAGGTTCTAATTTCCATGCATTTTGATGGAAAAGTGCAACTACTGACTTTCATTAGCCATTTTTTTCCACCCAGAGTTCGTCACTCCACTGTACTGATAAATTAGGCCCATGTGCAGTACGTAGTCACAAACATAAACTGAAAGATTCTGTTAAAAAACAAAACAAAACAAAACAGTACGGGATTGAAAGTGGTCATTAACTGAGACATTAAATGTCTTTACAGACCAACAGGTTAAAACTACATCTGAGTAAGAAGATCAAGAAAATATTAACTCCATGTAGGAACACTGGTAAAAATGGAATAGAAAAATAAAAAGTATTTCTCTCCATAAAAGCAACAAATAAAATAGAAAAATCTGTCAGAATACACTTCTCTGAAATTCTGGAATCTAATCAAAAGCTAGAGCAGCCAGAAGAATGCTTAATATAGAAGACAAACAAACAAACAAAGCTGAATGTCAGTGGGAGGGATTTGTAGCAATTGAACTCACCCTGCCTGATGCCACCCCACACTTCCTAGCCCAGGGCCTCCCTGAAGAAGGCAGTGTGCATTTCTGGCACACACCCAGTACCAGAGGGAGCAGAAGAGACTTTACAGTCAAATAATAATGGTTGTTTTATTTGACCTGTCTGGTGGCTCCTTGAAGGATCTGCTCAAAGGACTTGCCTTTACTTTAACTCAAAACTCTGCCAGGGCTGAGGCAGAGACCCAGAAGCCATGTGTTGAAAACATTTAAAAGCAAAAAATATATTAGCTGTTGCCATGTGAGTGCAAGAAACAGCATTTGGTAACAATAGACTGACTAACTTAAAATCCTGAGTGGAAAGACTTGAAATAAGATGATTTAGTAAATGAGTGATGTGAATAGCTTCAAGATCCTCCTGGGTAACTAGAGGGCCACACACATGGCCAGGGCTGGGAAAATGTTCACAAGGGATCTGAAAATGTTCTAACCCCTCCCTGCTGTCTAAACTTCAGGCTCTGTAAAGGCAGGAAGTCATCAGAGTTGTAAGTGACCTGGGTGAGGGATAAAGACATACCCCAACATATAGAAAGAGCCATTTACAAAAATATGAAGGAGGTTGAAAATATCTGAAGCACGGCTGGATAATGTGCATGTACAGCAGTCAGTACGCTTGCTGGCTCGCTGGATTACTGAGCCTGGAACACCCATATATGATATGCCTCTGTATCACAGGGACATGGAGCAGGGTGAAGAAAACAAAAATTCAAAACCATATAACAAAAATCAAAATTAAAATGAAATAGTATTAATAAAACTGTTAGGCTCAAAATGTGTTTTAAAAACCAATTTTCAAACAAACAAACAATTTTAATGCCAAAGATGTACAAATTAAATACTTGTAACCTCATATTCACTCAAGATGAAATAAAATATATAGAATAGCTTACAAAGAATCTAATATGAACATGGTTAAAAGTTACAATAGGTCAATGAAAGCAATGTGTTTACTTAAATTCCCAATAAATTATAAGCAATAGAGAAAGTGGGAATAAACATTCATTGCACGTAATAAAAGGATCTAAGACACGCCCTGTATATAAGTGGAGTCATTCATTTTTTCATACTCAACTGTGCATTGATAATACTTTCATTGATTATCGATGCAGAAAAGTCTAAGACTTAATCATTGCCAGTGGAATAAAAAAAATAGAGCATTGGACACTGATTTCAGATATGAGCACTAAATTAAAAAAAAAACAAAACAACCAAATGAGCAAATATAGAGCAAATACAGCACATTGCAGGTGTTGCTTTATTAACGTCTTAAAGTGACAAATGTCTGTATTATGCACCAGGGAGAGCAGACCAGAGGTTTTCCTATTTAATGATAGTTTACGAGGCTCTCAAGCAGGTTGCGTCAGTCAGCTAGTAAAAGGATCCTAAGGCCCTCGTCCAATTTCAGTGCATGCCTCTAATATCCAAGTTTTTGTTACTAATTTTACAACTAATATAAGCATAAACATCACGTTATTAATGCCAGCACAAGAATTAAAAGCCTCCGCAGTGGCTGCGGGTTTTACTGCTAGTCTGGTCTGCCCTTCTGTCCTCAGTTGCCTAATTAGGGACTTGGCAACTTAGTTTAATGTAGAATCAGCTTACTATACATATTCACAAACTTACAGATAAATCAAAACTCCAACACTTTTGTTCCTCTGACATTTAGGACCCTGACAACACCCCTGTTTCTTTGCCTTGCAGACACGTGCTCTCAAATGCCTGTCTTTCTTCACTGTCTCTCCTGGGGGTTCCCATTCGTCTGGCATCAGCTTCTAAGTCCAGTCCCCAGTACATTAAATACCTCTACACTTCATTCTACATTTCAGGCATGCTGTCATGATAGGTTAAAAAGATACAACTGTCACATCGCACAATATATAAGAATATGTCTTTTAAGAGATTCAGTTAATCTATTTAAGTTACTACCTAATTTTAATATATACGTAGAAAAGCTTATTTAGTAAGAAAGTAATAAACATTAATAAATATTGTATTACAAGATGATTATCAGAGGGCTTTCTCTTTATATCTGTTGCTCCTGAAACTTCCCATATCCAACCTGGTGTCTGCAGAGAGTGATCAGTGCTTCCTCGACTTGCTGCAGAAGTGAACCCCTTTGCTCCAGCACCTCCTACAACCTCACTGGATTCTGACACCTTAAAAGCTCAGGTGGGGGCTCCTTAGAACGACCTTCCAGTCATTGCCTGTTAGCAGACCATCAATTCTGGACTTTTACACAGCAAAAAGTCAGACTAATATGAACATGAAAACCCTGTTAGCCTCAAATCAGTAACTTGAATCTTAAGAGTTTAATGCTGAAAAATGGATTGCAAATAATCCAATTTTTGCTGTTTAGATGAAGGTGTTAGAAATCCTATGCCTCACTGTAACATTATAAACACTGACAGGAGTTCCTTGATTTTCTTTTTGTACTTGGTACAATTTAAGAATGATATATTTTCAATTATTCCATTATTTTAAAAGTTTTGACAAGTAAAGGTGAAGACAATAAAAGCAAAGATATTCACTGAGAATTTGCCAGGTACAAACACACGTGAGGCAGAGAAACTGTCTTTGTGTAGGAATATTTTACCCTATTTTCACCACCTAGAACTTCCCCCCAAATCTGATGCAGTGGTAGGCACGTTATCCCACCCCAGGAGGTGACAAAGGGTGCCAGATGAGGACACCACCCCGGAGAGAAACTCTGGAAAATCAATCAAGTTAAACTCAACAGACAGCTGTACCAGTTTCACTGCTACAAGGAGGAATAATAACGGATTCTGATCAAGCAGCTATAAGCTTTTCCCTGCCACTTATTACCGCCTCCCTCCTGGGCAGCAAAGAAAAGGATTTCAATGGTCCTCACTTCCCTGGCAGTGGGGCATTTCCAGGATGTGGTGGGAGCACAGGGTCCTCAGCAGAGGAAGAAGTGAAAGGTAGTGAAGGACAAATCACACATCATCTCCGGCTTCATCATTTGTAAAAGGAGGCAACAGGGTTAAATGACTCTTAGGCCCTTTCAGTGTGATACCATGACTCAGGGACAGCGAGTTTCAGCAGCCCCTTCCCGTCAGCGTGACTGGGGAGGGGCTCTCAGAGGAGTAAGGAAGCTATGTTGAGACAGCATGGGTATCAGGTGTCACTCTGAGACCCCAGCACACTTCAAGAAAGGGGTCTTCACAGAGGTGGCTTTTCTTCTTCCTAAACCTAATGCCAGCCTTTGGTCCTGCTCTTCTGTAAACCATTAATCAATGTAAAGATAATGATTTGTACAAAAGGGGAATGGGGTGCTATTTCTGATATTTTTCTCGAATTGGGCTTGAATGCAGAGGAAAACTCACAGGGACGGGGAATGGTTGCAGCCGAGTCGCCTGCTCCCTGAAGCGAGTTCAGTGCGTGGTGAGTCCCATCTACCTTTTCTCCCTTGACGGAGAGGGCAGGGCTCATGGGTGCTCAGGAGCCTCTATATATGTGAGGGCTTTTAGTCTGACAAGATAAAACCAGCCATTCCCCAAAGATGTACCTGTGGAGTCCAGGGAAAAAATTACGAAGCGTCTTCTCACTATTCTGTGCATTTTCCACAAAGTATTGCAAAAAGTGCCCCAACTCTCTTGGCTCTCCTTCTTTTCTATCTTTAAGAGTGTGTGTGTGTGTCTGTGTATGTGTGCATGTGTGTGTGTGCCCATGACTGTGCACCTGCTCGTGCAGAGAAATAAAAACTCAGGAAGAACAGCAAAGATGTCTGTACTCAAGGGGATCTTGGTATAAAAATTTAACAGATAAATCATATTTTATGTTCCGTAGTACAGTCCCCAAGGATATGAATATTATGTACTTGATCTTGAAATTGTTCCTTCCTCTCCATATTACTTGTGGGAAGACTCGTGATGTAATAAGTGCGACCCCCGTGGAGCTTGTTAAGGAAGCCCCTCAAAGGACTGTATCTTTCCCAGGGCGTGAACAACCTCTGTTGGCTGAAGCGTTAATGTGTAATAATTATGAAAGTTTCCACTGCAAGTATTAATCATTACTTGGAAACTCATGGAGATTGAATGCTATTTCCTCAGTGCTTTCCTGCTTTAAGCTCATCCTTCCATACTTGTCCCAATTCAAAAATTTTCTTCCTCTAAATTAACTCACACATTGAATTTAGATGACGCACGGCTTTGCCTGCATCCGCAGATCTAGAGGACAACACACAAACGTGATGACTCATGTCCCTTAAATTCATGAGTATTCACGTCGACTTGCCTCTCGTTGCTCCCAGAAATCATAGGATATTTCCCTAGCCTTTTCTCTCAGGTGATTTATTTCCTGTTTGCTCTTTCTTTAAACCTCTCTTAAGTCCTTCCACCCATAGTCTTGCCTACTGAGTCAGAGTAACTGAGACCATGGAAGCAGTCAGATGACAATCTCTCCAGTCCCAATTAATACACTGACTGAGTCACTGAATTCATGCATTTATCCCAACTTCTCTGCTGTTACTACGGGGTTGCTAGTTCTTTCTCAGTGTCGATCAGACTACAGCTTACATGAGTCCCATCCCTCTTGCCGACTTAAGAAATTTTCTCCAGCAATTTCTGTCTCAAATGTCTCTGCTCCTATTTTGTCTTGAACACTTCTGGTCAGAATGCGAAATTCTTTATCTCAAAGACACCGATTATCTCTTTGCTGTATCCAATGGTCAGTTCTCAGTCATCACCTGAGTTGACCTGCCAAGGGCATGTACCAGAGTCAATGGCACCCTTGGAAACACTTTCTTCACGTGGCGATCATGATGCTCCCCCAGTGGTCTTCCTGCCTTTGTGCTTGTTCCTCTTTCCTGCTGATTCCTCATTTCCCCCCTTATATCTGTACAAACTGGCATTCTTTGGGGTTTATGTTTGTATCTCTTTTCTGTTCACTTTCCATAGGCCCTCATGAATCCCAGTAGTTGCAACATGCTTCATGAACTGGTATGTGTATAAATTAGTATCTCAAGCCAGGCTTCTTCCCCAGATGTGGTGGTCCAGAGTAAATGTTCACCTGCTGCACATCAGTGTGGATCAGCAGGTCTCTGACTTCCTGTCACCTAGAGTAACGCCAGCGCCCTGAAGCTCCCTACAAAGCATCAACTAGAAGCTTTCTTCTTATGCTGTACCCTCCTTGTTGTCAAGAAAGTGCTTGGTATATAATACTATTACATAATACACAGTTTTTTTGAAAATGTAGTTTCTTGTACTTAATGCTTCTGTTTCTTTCTTCCCTTCTCCTAGCTGTCTTTGGTGATAGTTGTCAGTTTACATGTATTTTTGTATTGCTAATTATAAATATTTACTGTATTTTCAGATGTTGGATGTAAAATTCAGTCATGACTCCAAATTTGTATTAGGGCTTATGATTACAGGATCTGTGATGTGCCGAGGTTCTCATCCTAACATCAAAATTTATAATGTAACTGCGATTTCCTTTCTCTATGTCATAGGTTTCTGGTTCCTCCAACCCTGGCCACCCCTTCCAGACACTGCAGTTATACTAGTTATAACCATGACGGCAGGGCTGTTTGTTTTCTAGGGTACCACAGAGCTAGAGGGACGGTGATGGGAACAGTGCACATGAAAACCCCAACAGCTGACTGTTCCTATCAAGGGAGCATGGTTTTCTTCGAAGAACATGCAGTAGATTTTTGCAAGCCTTTGATTTCTGGTTTATGAAAAACATGATTTTGACAAATTTTGTTAGTGTCCTTGTTACTTCTCTGGTGCAGGGAATTTTTGGAATTCTTTACTCTGCTATTCTCACAGACTAGTACTTTTGTGTTTTTGGAAGGAAAATTGTATTTTTTTGCCTATGCAGCTATAGCATAAATCATTCTTTTCACTATATAAGCTGAGATAAATTTGAAGCTTTCTTAGCAGTTCCTGTTACATACTGCTGCCTTCTCTGTGGTCCTGATAACTCCTTTCATTTCCTGCCCAATCACACTGCACACTGTTTCACTGTTGGTCGTTGTGACATAAGTTTGGGAAAGACTTATCATAGAGGCGAGGTCTTTTGCTGTTTTGAATTCAATCTGCTCATCATCAGCTTTGTTTGCTTGACTGAAACACACACTCACACACACTCACACTCTTTGTCCACATAATGGTATTTAATTCCTCCTGGTTTTATTTAATTTTAACACAAATTCAGGTTATGTGCTCCTTTTAGAGGATCTCAGAGAAATGCAGGCTTAGGTAACTTAATAGAACCATCTGTGATATTTTTGTGTAATTATGCAAAGGATGATGCTACTTTCTGGAAGATCTCATTTTTCAGACTTAAAATTAAGAAAAAGAAATTTGTTCCCAACATTAAAAAATGTATTATTTCTCATTTATATTACCTGGTGGAGATGTTCCCAGTAGCTTCTTTAATAATATATCTTATAACTGATTTCCATATATCATTGCTTGGCACTCTGTGAACTGACCTTTCTTTCTGTCATCACTGAACTAAACCTTTAGTTTTCTAGAGGTGCCATCACAGCGTACCGCAGACTACGCACCGCCAACATCAGAAATGTGCTTTCTTATTGTCCTAGGGGCTGGATGTCCAAGGTCAAGGATTCAGGGGGGTCGGGCTCTTCTGAAACCTCTCTCTCTTTGGTTCATATATGGCAGTCCTTTCACTGTGACTTTATATGGTTTTCCTCTGTGTGTGTCTGAGTCCTAAGCACCTCTTCTAAAGGACACCCGTCATATCATATTGGTGCCCATCCTAATGACCTCGTTTTAACTTAGTTACCTTCTAAATATGCAGTATTAAATGCAGTCACATTCTGACATAGTGACTGTTAGAACTTCAACATTTATATTTGTGGGGGGAACACAATTTAGCTATAAGAACTAATTATTTTCACTGTAGCTATCTATGATTAATAGACTCAAATCAACTTGTCTAATATTTACATGTCAGCTCATGACTTGGTATTTCTGACTAATCATATCTTTGAGGATATAACTCAGCATTATATTGCCCCTGCGACTTACCTATCGACTCGCAGAGACATCATAATAAAAAGAAAACTGTTATCTGGTGCAGTTTGTTACCTGTATAAATATGTGTATCTGCCCTTCCAAACCTTCTTCAAACCTATGCAATCTACTATTTTCTTCCTCATTTACTTATTAATGAGCTTAAAGATACTTGTCATGTGCTAAACATCAATTGACTACAAAAACTGTTTTCCCACAACACTTAACAGCTTTATTGAGAAAGGTAAAATCATCAGTACAATGAGAAGTGAGTCCAGGCTTTGACTGCGCGTGCTGCAGAAGCAGACGGCTAGGACGACGACATCGCACTTGTTTAACGGGAAGCACAAGTAAGCCTCACGTCCACACAGGCTTTCTTCCAAGGGTATTCTCCAAACACTGCTCAAGAAAGTAGAGGGAGCTGAAATCCCAGCAGAGGTTGGAGTAAAGGGCAAGGAAGAAAGCTGGGATTGTAGGGGGTGAGATTTTAGAGAGGAAGTATATGTTGAAAAGGATTCCTCAAAATATGTGGAGGACGTTTTCTCAGGCATTGCTCAAGTCCTAACTCGAAAAATGTAACTGAAATACATTTATGTTAACAAATCTAAAACCAAAAAAAAATAGATGAACAACACGTTTATACTGTATAGCACAGGGAAGTATATTCAATATCTTGTAGGAATTTATGGTGAAAGAGAATGTGAAAACGAATATATGTATGTTTCTATATGACTGAAGCACTGTGCTGAACGCCAGAAATTGACACAACATTGTAAACTGACTGTGCTTCAATAAAAAAAGGATAAAACTAAGCCCTAAAAGGAACAAGGTGAACTTCAACAAGTTTAATAGCCTTTAGAGAAAATACAAAGCCTCATTAATCTTCATACATTGATAAAAATCTACAGTCTTTGTAATTTATCATTCAACATGTGAAAAAGAAGAAAATTATCAATAACCAAGAGATACAAGAACCAAGAGAAAAGGTCCTAGATATGACAAAGATATTGAAGCTACAATAAAGACTTCAAAATAACTGTCGTTTATATCAAAGAAAATGGGAACAAAGACACACAAAATTTTAAAAGTATAATTTCAATGAAGAATTAGAATCTATAGAAATAATCCTATATTCATTGTTAAGGAGCAAATAATAACATGTGAAATTAAGAAAACACTGGGTGAATTTAATAGCAGACTGGATCCAGTTGAGAGCAGGATCAACAAATTCAAATGAAGATCAACAGAAAACATTCGAGGAAAAGCATTCAAAGAAAAATAATGAAAAATGGAGACGAGTCTGAAAGATGCTTGGGGATGTAGTTAAAAAAAGGCTAACCATCCTCAGGAAAAAGTCAAATAAAATGGCACAGGAGTGGCCAACGTGCTGGAACAGGATGACCCTGAGTCACTCCTCCCACAGGGACAGCAGAATTCTAAGTGTTGACAGAGCAACCACTGATGCGAAAGATCAGAAGACTAGCAGAAGATCTTCCACAGCTAAAGATGTAAAGAAGGAACCACAACAAGACGGGTAGAAGAGGGTGGGAGATACTAGAGTCAATCCTCACACTCCCAGGGGGACGACCCACAAACAGGAGGATAACTGCGACCACAGAGCTTCTCCCTAGGAAGCTAGGGGTCTGAGCCCCACATCAAGCTGCTCCCTAGCCTGGGGTCCTGCACCAGGTAGACGAGCCCCCGGAACATCTGGCTTTGAAGGCTAACAGGGCTGTTTCCAAAAGGCTGTGGGAAATTGACTCCAGGCTTAAAGGGCTCACACAAAATCTCACAAACTCTGTGACGCAGGGTAGACGCAGTAATTTGAAAGGAGCCTGCGTGAGGCTCACCTGCTAATCTTGGCCTCCTGGAGAGGTAGGAGGCAAATGGAGGTAATGCTAGGGGCATAGGCATTAGCAGCAGCTACTTTTAGGAGCTCATTCTCCCATGAGGACATCAAGGCTGGCTAGCCTCATTTTAGATTTCTCCTTCTTGCATATTAATCCTGGGACCTGGCCCCATTCACCAGCCTATACCGCCAGTACTTTGATGCCTCAGGACAAGCAGCGACATTGTGCCACTCATGAGCTGGCTGACTGCCGTAAGACCCTCTGAGCCCAGAGTCTCCCTGGGACCCAGCCCTCCCCACCCGGGGTCCATGCACAAGCAAGCTGGCACTAGCCCTGGGAGCAGCCTCACCCAGCAATGTGCAAGCTTTGGCCCCAGGTGCCCTGAAGCCCAGCCCCTCCTACAAGCAGACCAATGAGAGCTCCAAGACACCTTTGACCAGACAGCCAGTCATGTCAGGAACTGGCCCCACCCACTAGCAGGCTGACACTGGATCTGGGATCCCAGGCTGCACAACTACCCACCCCGGAACCTGTGTCTACCCACCAGCGGACCAGCACTAGCTCAGGGCCCCTTTGGCACTTGGCAGTTAGGTGTCTCTTGACCATGTCCGGCCCATGAGTGGCCAGTGGGCTCTGCACAAGGCAGGGCCTAGCAACAAGCAGAATGAGGGGTTGGCAATGGCTGCCAGACCACCATTTGTGAGCCCTGCCTCAGCACAAGGACCCATGCAGGCACACAGGTGGAACCCCTAGAGCACGTAGCTCTAGGGACAGAGAGCAGTGTGCTGCTGGAACATACAGGATATCTTCACAAAAGCCACATCTCCAACGTTGGGAAACATAACCAACCTACCAAACACATAGAGAGAAAAACGTCCAGTTAGGCAAAACAAGGCAACAGAGTAATAATAGTAAGTTTCAAACAAAGGAATAAGATAAAATGCAAGAAGAACTAAGTGAAATGGGGATAAGCAATTTAGCCAAGAAAGAGTTCAAGGTAATGAGCATAAAGACGTTCAGAAAAAGAAAAGCAGTGGGGACAGTTTAAGAGACATCTTGGTCAATATCAAGTGAACGAACATTTGCATTATAGGGTTCCCAAAAGCAGAAGGGAGAAAGGGGCAGAGAACATATCTGAAGACATAATAGCTGAAAACGTCCATAACCTGGGAAAGGAATGAGACATTCAGGTTCAGGAAATGCAGAGATTACCAAAGAAGATCAACACAAAGAGAAACACAACAAGACTTGATAACTTTATGACACTGATGACAGACATTCAGGATGACACAAACAGATGGAAAGATATACTGTGCTCATAAATGGGAATAATTAATATTGTTGAAATGTCCAAACTACTGAAGACAGTCTACAGATTCAATGCAACTCCTGTCAAAATACCACTGGAATTTTCACGGAACTAGAAAAAAAGTAATCCTAAAAATTTTATGGAAACACAAAAGACCCCAAAGGTGAAACAATCTTAATAAAGAACAAAGCTGAAGGTATCAGACTTCCTGACTTCAAACTATACGACAAGGCTACAATAATCAAAACAGCATAACAGTGGTACAACAAGAGGCATACATCAATGGAACAGAATAGAGAGCCCAGAAATAAACCCACAGTTACATGGGCAGTTAATCCATGACAAAGGACACAAGAGGATACAACGGGGAATAGACAGCCTCCTTAGTAAATTGTGTTGAGGAAACCGGATAGCTACATGAAAAGGAATCTACGTGGACTACTCTCTCATGGTATACACAAAAATAAATTCAAAATGGCTTAGTTAATTAAATGTAAGACCTGAAACCATAAAACTCCTAGAAGAGAACATAGGCAGAATACACTTTGACATAAAACACAGTAGTCTATTTTTTGGATCTGTCTCCTAATGCAAAATAAATAGAAGCAAAAATAAACAAATGGGACCTAATAAAACTTAAAAGCTTTTGCACAGCGAAGTAAACCATGGACAAAATGAAAAGACAAGCTACGCAATGGGACAAAATATTTCTAAATGAAATAAACGGTAAGGGGTTAATGTCTAAAAAATATACACAGCTCATATAACTCCATATTTATAAAACAACTCAATCAAAAAATGTGTAGAAGACCTGAATCCACATTTTTCCAAAAAAGACATACAGATGGCTAAGAGGTGCATGAAAACATGCTCAGCATTTTTAATTATTAGAGAAATGAAAATCAAAACCACAATGAGTATCACCTCACAGCTGTGAGAATGGCTATCCTCAAAAAGTCTACAAATAACACATGTTGGAGAGGATGTAGAGTAAAGGGAATGCTTGTCCACTCTTGGTGGGAAAGTAAATTGATGCAGTCAGTATGGAAAACAGTATGGAGTTTCCTCAAAAACCTGAACATAGAACTACCATATGATCCAGCAATTGCACTCCTGGGTACATATCTGGTAAAAATAAAACAGAAATTCAAAAAGAAATAATGTACCAGACAAATGAATAGAGAACATAACACACACAATGGAATGTTACTCAGCTACAAAAAAGGATATAATTCTGCCATTTGCAGCACCATGAATTAACCAAGAGAATATTAAGCTTAGTGAATTAAATTAAACAAGAAAGATACATACTGTATGTTATCCCTTATATATGGAACTTAAAAAAGAATGCACAAATGTATATGTACAACAGAAACAAACTCAACGAGACAGAAAGAAAACTAGTGGTTACCAAAGGGGAGAGGGAGAGGGGAGGGGCAAATGATGAGCAGGGTATTAAGAGGTCCCGCCCACTATACGTAAGACAGGTGAGCAACAGGGATATGCTGCACAGCACAGGGAATTACAGCAATTACCTCGCAATACTTTTAATGGAATATAATCTGTAAAAACACTCGATTACTATGCTGTACAAATGAAAATCATTAATATTATAAATCAACTATACTTCAGTTTAAAAAAGAACCTTCTAAAAAACATAGGCAGTACTCTGACATTGATTTCAGTGATTTTTTTTTTTCTTTTTCGATATGTCATCTCAGGCAAGGGAAGCAAAAGCCAAAATAAACACATGGGAATACATCAAAATAAAAATCTATTGCACAGCAAAGGAAACTCAGCAAAATGAAAAGGCCGCCTATTTTCAAATGAAACATTATTTTCAAATGAAACATTCATTAATGAATTAATATTTAAAATATACAAAGAACTCATACAACTCAACATCGAAAAACTGTAAAACTTGTTTAAGAAAAATGGACAGAGAATATGAATAGACATTTTGTTTTTCAAAAAGACACATACAGATGGACAACAGGCACACGGAAAGGTGCACAACATCACTAATCATCAGGAAAACACAAATCAAAACTGCAGTGAGGCATTCCCTCACGCCTGTTAGCATGACTATTATCAAAAGGCAAGAATTACATGGGGATGTAACATTACTCTGCCATAAAAAAGAATGAAATTCTGTCATTTGAGACAACATGCCTGGACCTACGGCTATTATGCTAATGAAATAAGTGAGACAAAGACAAATACTGTATATTTTCACTTACATGTGGAATCTAAAAATTGGAAACAAGTGAACAAATCTAAGGAAACAGAAACAAAGATATAGGTACAGAGAACAGATGATTGGCAGAGGGGGTGGTGTAGGGAGGAAAAAATAAATTGAGGTGAAAGAAATTGTAAGGTAGAAACTTCCAGTTAATAAATAAATAAGACAAGGTGTGAAATGTACAGTGTGGGAAATATAGTTGACATATCTTCATATACTCATAAACTGTAACTAGACTTATCATGGCGATCACTTTGAAACGTATAGAAATATCAAATCACTATATTGTGTAGCAGGAAGTAACACAGTGTTAGGTTAATTAAACCTGAAAAGCAGACAATCAATCAATCAATCAAACTCATAAAAAAACATCAGGTTTGTGGTTACCAGATGTGAGGTGTGGGGACTGGGGGAACTGGATGAAGGTAGTCAAAAGTTACAAACTGACACTTATAAGATAAAGAGTGAGGGAAGGGATACACAACATGATAAACATAATTAATGTGCTGTAATGTTACGTATGAAAGTTGTTGAGAGAAAATTGTAAGATTTCTCATCACAAGGAAGATGTTTCTTCTATTTCTTTAATTTTTTAACCTATATGAGATGTTGGATGTTTACTAAACTTGTAATAAAATATTCACATTTTATGTAAGTCAAATCATTATGCTCTACACCTTAAACTTATCCAGTGTTCTATGTCCATTGTATCACAATAACACTGGAAGAAAAAAATTAAAATTAAATAAATAAAGTGACACAAAAAGAAATTTTGAGGGAATTATCTCAGAGGATTTCTCAGCATGATAAAGGTTACGTTCCCCTGGATACAGAGCTCAGCAAATCAAAGGCCGGATAAATGGCACTAAAGCAACACTCAGGCATACTAAAGTCACACTTCTGAAAACCAATGACAAAATAACATCCAAACTCACCTAGGAAATAATCATACCCATTACCATCAGGGAGCATTTCTTTCAAATGGAAAAAAAATATTTTCTTCAGTGTTTCTTGCAGTTTACCGACAGGCAGTGAACACTTAATTTTGCCTGGTTTTAGTTGTTTGCCCACACTAGGTCCTTGAGATTTGGCCCTAACTATTATTTCCCACTTGGATTTATTTCCCAGTAAGTACAGGCAAATTCAGGCTCTCAGAAATTTCCTTTCATTAAGCATTTACTCACCCTTTCTTTGCTCCCAGATGTAGCTTCAACTCTTAATTTTGTGTAAGTTAATAATCAGTGATATAAAAGTATCATTCAGTCAATCAGGCTGCTGCACTTTAGATAGAAGACTTATTTGTAAGCCTTGCTCTTATGATTACTGTTTTTAATATTCACTGTTAAGTCTTGCCTCAGGGGGAACCGTAAGACATTTAGAACCAGTATCCACTCTTCCTCCCTCCAAAATAGAAAATGACAACCCTGAACTGAAAATCAAAAACTCTTCAAAGTTAAAAAAGAAATTGATAAGTTGCATTTCATTAAATTTAAAAACTTCTACTCTGTGAAAAACGCCGGTAAGAATATGAAAAGTTAAGCCACAGGCTGGAGAAAAACCTTTGCACATGTAGGAAAAATGACTTGATTCCAATACATACAAAGAACTCTTAAAACGTAATAGCAAAAAAACAAACCACTCGATTAAAAATGGATCAAAAACTAACACGCACCACTTCAAAGAAGATATACAGATGGCAAATAAGCATATGAAAAAATGCTCCACATCTCTATCATCAGAGAAACACAAATTAAAACAACAATGAAATATCAGCAAATAATGGCTAAAAATTAGAACACTGACAACAAACACTGAGTAGGATGCGGACCAAGAGGAACGTTCATATATTGCATACATTCACTGCAAAATGATACAGTCACTTTGAAAGACAGCTTCACGGTTTCCTAACATGCTAAACATACTCTTACAGTACAGTCTACCATTTGCACTACCTGGTGTTTACCCAAAGAATCTGAGAACTTATGTCCACAAAAAAACCTGCACAGAGATGTTTAAAGCAGTTTTATTCATAACTGCCTAAACTTGAGGCAATCAAGATGTCCAACAGTAGGCAAATAAACTGTGGTATACCCAGACACTGGAATAGTACTCTACATTAAAAAGAAATGAACTATCAGTAAAAAAAGACAGAGGAATCTTAAATGCATACAAAGGGATTGCAGGGAGCCAATGTGGAAAAAACTGTGTATTTATAAATCCTACTATATGACATTCTGAAAAGCCAAAACTATGAACGTAGTTAAAGAAGGTCAGTGGTTGTCAGGGATTAGTAATGATATTTACGGTGATGAAACTGCTGCGTATGATAATATAATGGTGGGTGCATGTACTTATACACTTGTCCAAACATATACAATGTAGAACACGTTGAGTGAACCCTAATGGAAGCTACGGACTTTGGGTGACAATGATGTGTCAATGCAGGTTTATGAATGACAATGAATGACCACTCTGTGGAGGGATGTTGATACTGGGGGAGGTTATGCATGTGTGGAGGCAGAGTATATGGGATATCTCTGTACCTGGCACACAATTTTTGCTGTGAATCTAAAATTGCTGTAAAAATAAAGTTTATTAAATAAAAATGGGCAAAAGATGTAAAGGGACAGCTCACCAAAGAAGACAGACAGATGGTAAGGAAGCACTTGCAAACACATTCATCATCATATGTCATCAGGGAATTTCCTATTAAAACAAGAATGCGATGCCACTGTCCATCTACTAGAATTGTGAAAATCTCAAAAAAAAAAATCTCTGTATTGTGTAAAAATTTGAAGTGCTTGCCATGTTTCTCAGTTGTCCCAATAAGGAGTCCAAACTGCCACTCCCATGAGGCCTCTGAGAAGGCAAGACAGAAAAGAAGCCCTCAGACTCCTTCACACCTCAGAAATCTAAAAAGTAGGATGCATGGGCCATTCTTACCTTTCCCTCTTGAGGGAGAGCTGGGAGTCAGGAATTTCCTCCTGATCCCAACACACTGGGTCGGGGAGGAGAAGC
This sequence comes from Camelus dromedarius, assembly GCF_036321535.1. Taxonomy (NCBI): domain Eukaryota; kingdom Metazoa; phylum Chordata; class Mammalia; order Artiodactyla; family Camelidae; genus Camelus; species Camelus dromedarius. Next base: position 9,847,393 of record NC_087442.1, read on the forward strand.
AGCCATGGCGGGCCAAACGCCATCCATTTGCCTAAAAGCTTTACTGTCTCTCTCTTCTCGGCTTTGTGCTAGTCGGGGATGCTGCAAGCTCTTACCTGCCTTCTGGTGTTCTCACACAGACAATTTCATCTACGTACGTCATCTCCATGGAGTAGGGGGCTTGGCAACTCCTGTTCTGCCATCTTGCTGGTGTTACTCTTGGATAATTTTCATCCTTAAGTCGTGTGTTTTGTAGGGGAATTTTCTTCAGTACTAGGGGGAAAATCCACTAACCATAATTCTACCCTCCTTCACATTGTCCTCTGTTTCTGGAATACTCTGTGGAAGGCAGCCTTCACTTGAGCATTCCTTAGACTGTAGACAAGGGGGTTCAGCAGTGGGTTGAAGAGGGTGTAAAACAGGAAAAGGATTTTCTTCTGCTCATCTCGTTGACTACTCTCTGGGACCAAGTAAACCACCATGGCTATGCCGAAGTAGAACCCCACCACACAGAGGTGGGAGGAGCAGGTAGAAAAGGCTTTCTTGCGGCCCTCCTTGGACTGGATCTTCAGGATGGCCCAGAGGATGTGCACATAGGACACCAGCATCAGGGAAAGGGGCCCAACTAAGATAAACACACCTTCAGCAAAGAGGAAGATGTCATTGATCCAGGTTTCACCACAGGCCACTTTGAGGACAGATCGAATTTCACAGAAGAAGTGGTTCACCTTCTGGGGCCCACAGAAGGGCAATCTTAGAAAGAGACTTACTTGTACTAGGGCCATGGAAAATCCACACACCCAGGATGCGATGGCCAGGACCGTGCACACTCTCCAGTTCATGATGGCAGTGTACTGGAGGAGGTGGCAGATCGCCACGTACCTGTCATAGGACATCACCACCAAAATCAGGCATTCTACAGAAGCAAAAGCCAAACAGAAAACCATCTGCATAGAGCATGAGAAAAAGGAGATCGTTTTTTTGTGTTTCATTAGGTTTTCCAGCATATGGGGTAAATTACTAGAAGCATAGGATATGTCGGTGATGGCCAGATGAGAGAGGAAGTAGTACATGGGGGAATGCAGTCTGGGGTCCAGGCAAATGAGTCTGAAGATCATGCCATTTGCCAGCAGGTTGAAGGTATATAACAGGAGGGAGATAATGAAGAGGAGCAATTCCATCTCTTCACTGAGCTGGAATCCCACCAGGATGAATTCTGCGATCCATGACTGGTTGCCCTCCATTCCTAATGACAGTGGGAACTGAACTGAAGTGTGATGGAAAGGTCAGAGCTGGATATGAATGAAACGTGGAGTTATTAATCTGAAGTGAATTCAGAACAAGTTTATGTGACTGTCCCTACTTCACTGAGATATTTCCTCCAATGCTTCTTTGCCTTTTTGTTTTTATACTTTTTCCTAAGGAGTAATTGAAATTTTCAGATAAGTATCAGGAATTATAAATAATCATAGTATATACATTTTACTAATTTTTTCATGTTTGCAAACAATCTTGCATTTATACATGTATTTTGTATATATGTGGTTCATTTCCTATGGACTACATAAGACTTAAGGGCAACCATAAAGCCAACTTATCCCTAAACTGCTTATTTATTCCAAGAACAAGGATATTCACTAATTTATCTTCAATGTAATTAACAAAATCAGGAGCTATAACATTAACATAATTCACTATTGTAAGTACCGCATTCTCAGCCCCTCTGATAAGATTCAAATCCAGTATCACATATATTTTATCTCCTCTATCTTAAAGTTACTTAAACTTTCTTGCCTTAGCAGTGATATTTTTGAAGAGTATGAGCTCCTGTTTTGTGTCATGTCTCTCAACTGGAGTTTTTCATTGACTGTCATGTTTTAGTTCAGATTGTAAATTTTTGGTTGGAAAAAAATATGTCCTACCTAACCCTAATGCCTTTGATGAATATATAGATAATGTTTATTAGTCTCAGTATTGGTGATGCTAATGTGGGTTATGTTGTTAAGGTGGTGTGTCCAAGTTATTCCCATTATAAAGTTATTAATCCATAATTTTAAGTATGGCTTAAAAAATTATCCTATACTCATCTTGAAGATTTCCCACTTGAGCTTAGAATCAATTATTTCACTAAAAATATCTGGTTCCTATTGAAGAATAATCTTTTCAAAGCAATATCTAGATTTATTAGGTGTCAAAAATATTTTTATCATTATTGTTGCCAAATTTCTACTGTCCTCTACTATCCTTGTTTAATAGAGTATATAATTTGGGACAGTAAGTATGCTGTTAAGGCGATAATGGAGTCAACTTTGCTTGCCTAATCTTAATACACCTTACTGACTTCTTTTAGTGAACCAAATCTATTTTGCTAAATTAACATCACTGTTAAAAAATTATCTCAATTTTATATGGTAGATTATTTTTAGACAAAATTATATGTAGAATCTCAAATTATCTTGGTTTTTTTTTGGTTTGTTTTTCTTTGTATTAGGTAATTAGAGTATCTTAGAAGTTTTAGACTTACAAACTAAAGTTTCAGTAATCTGGCTCATTGTGTGAATAAAGTGGCACCTATTTCATATGAGATTTTGACATCAAGAGTTCATAAGTCTTAGAAAAACATGACATTCAATAAAGGCTAAAGAGGTAATACTTACCTGAAACATATGGCCGACAGTGATCATTGCTAATTATTTTTATAGAGTTTTCTATTATTCACTGTATACATTTTCATAATATAAATTATATTGACAGTATTATTTATTTCATTTAGAATCATTATATACATTTTTCATGTCAAAATATTTCTATGCAACATAATTTAAACATTTGCAACTGTTTTATTACATACAAATATTTTAATTTATTTAATACATTCCCTTCCAACTAGACTGTATGTAATATGCCATGTATTAAGTTCTACACATTTTTTTTTTATCTTTTATTATTTTCTTATAGCATATCCTAGACATGGAAGTCCTCAGTCAAATCTATCTATCATCTTTCTATCTGTATCCATCACCATCACCATCACCATCATCTATAAAAGGCAAACAAGTGAAGAAAAAATCAGGACTTTTCACTGCAAGAAAACACCCAGTGGGAAATGATCTCTAATTCAAAAATCATGACTGTAATCTCAAGTTCATCTTTTCTATGAAGTTGTCCCACCCTTCAGTTTTCCTACCCTTATCATGTTGACCCTCACATTTTAATAAAATTTAGTCAAACTTGGTGTAAGTTTATCCTTAGGTTAAACTATCCCTAGGTTTATCCCTATCTCAAATTCATATTAAATACCAAGAAAGACAGGAATAGTTGATGGAAAGGGAAATTTCATGAAGCTGAAGTATAATTTCACTACAATCAATACAGCTCCTTATTTACTGGGTTAAATCTGTCAACTTAGTCTACATACAGCCTTGATCTGTCTACCATCTAACTGAAAGGAGCTGACTGCAAATTTGTGATTAAAACCTTATTTGCCTGTGTTTCTTGCTTCCCAGGATCCAAAAGGTTTCATGAGGAAGTAACTTTCCTAACACCCACTATTTAGCATTTCCGTCCTAGAAATGCTACATATTTGATTTTAACTGACCAAAAGATACAAATTCCTCACTTTGCCTCTAATCTACTGTTTCCTTCTTAACTTCATTTTGGGGCCCCGAGAGACACTCCTGTTTCCTTGATGAATGATAAGAAAGAATGACTTGACATTTAGGCCTGCACCTTCCATAACACAGAGATGTCTTTACCTACACAGTATTAAAAATTAAACAAATCTAGGTGACAAGCAGCCTACAAAGAAGGTCATTTTCCTTTAAAAAAAAAACTTTATTGATATGTTTAACATATAAAAAGCTGTGTTTATTTAATGTACACAACTTGATGCCTTTGGGGATAAGCATATACCCATGAAACCAGCACCATGCTCTAAGTCAAACATTTCCATTACCTCCACAGGTTACCTACCACCAAGAGGGTCTTTTTCTGTCCTAGGAAATTAAAGTAGATCAATATAAAGAATAGATTAATGTAACTGGCTTGGACAATACTAACAGTAAAGAGTTATATTCTTACTAGGAAGATCTGTGTAATCCTCAAGATAAAATCAAGATGAGGTGGGGTTTGGTACCAACTGCCATTTACTTTAACTGAGATGACTCAGCTAAAATTGAGTCTGGTTATAAAAATCTCCTAAGTGGGTAATATGTCATATACATGTTTATGTTTCTTATAATAACTTGCTGAATTCTAGGTGAAATAGGCACTCAACAAGTATTTGTTTAATATAAGGAAGTTGTTTGTAATTATATAGATACACATATATGTCTGTATATATATATACATATATATGTCTGTGTGTGTGTGTATATATATGTCTGTGTGTGTGGATGAATGGATGGATGGATAGATAGATAGATAGATAAATAGATAGATGTATCAGTAACATTTTGGCATTACATTGTATCCACACAAATTTTGAAGTTTCTCAAGGTCATAAATCTGAAAGAGATATCAAAAACTGCAATATCCAAACTCTTAAAATTATTTCAGTTTATGAATTCAGGCTTCTCTATAGCCTGTCTCTATATTAGCACCTTCTATCATCAGCTTCTATCTATTGATCAGGACATGCGTTCTAGTTTACTAAAGTTCACAATTAGAATTTAGTAATGTGAAAACTGCTTTCTTACAAAAACGCTATGAATAATTCATGTAATTTAAATACAGTGTTTCCATAGGGTATGCTTCAATATGCTTAAAGGTACGGAGCATGTAATTATGTTGAAAAAATGGCAACAGCTAAATAAATTAATGTCTTTTACCTGCTTTGATGTGATGCTTGTAAGAAAGTTTCAGGGAAATTCTTTATGGAAAAATTAATTTATAGGAAAGGAAACAAACTAAGAAGGAATTTTGGAGACACATGTGGCAGCATTTTCAGCTTTACAAAATCAAATTGCAAAGCCATCAATTACAAGAGAAGTTGCCCATTAAGAACAATGACTTAGACAAAACTAAGAGACAATCCTACATTTCTGTGTTTCTATAATATGATTTCATTTGAAGCAGTGGATATAAATACACATAAGTTTGTAATATTAGGAAGTTTTGTTACAGCTACAGAATATATATTATACTGTACAAAATAGATATGGTAACATCTTGACTGTTTAGGTTAGTTACTTGTTTGTCTGAATTAATAAATGATTTTATCTTCATGTTCATTACCATCATTTTCATTTCAATTAAAATATTTTTTAAAATAATAGTGAAGGTAGATTAAATCTCTTAAATAATGCAGCATTGAAATAGGGAAGACAATTTTGATAGCAAAAATGCAATTTCTCCTTTCCAATAGACTCAATAAAGTAATAGCAGCCCAGAAAATGAACGTTTCAGTGGTATGTGCACTTCTCTACCCAGGCCATCCTGTAAGTGAGCTAGAGAGACTTATGGTACTTCTCCAACACTTGTCAGTGGAGTTGGCACTCACTCTATCCTGTTCTGTGGTGGGACAAATATTCCTATCAAGTACTGTTATTTCTGAGTCTAAAAATTATCCAGATTAAATGATAGACTAGGGAAAGATTCAATTAGAAATAACTATATTGTAAACTTATCCCATACACTTTTTCAATAAGAAAAAGACTTTATTGCAACTGTTATTAGAATTCTGGTTTCCATAACAGAGGTTACTCTATCAGTAACGTCACCTATTAAGTAATAAAGATTCTTCCATTCTTTTGGTACAGCAGAGCCTCATCCCGAGGTAATGCCTGCATACAAAGCCTCCCGCAACGCCAGCTTCCTCTCACACAACTGAGCTGGGCTAATCTGAACGACCATCACTCAGCCACACTGGGAAGTGGTGATGAGAAAGATGCTGAGGGACAGAAGAGCCCAGTGACAGCTCAGTGCGCAGAAGCTCCAGGAGCGGGGTGGGGGCAGTCATCACTATAATACATTTAGTAATAGAGTAATAACAATAAATAGTCATTATATACAAACTATGCAATTTTTATGCATGCAAGAACTCATATGTCCCTATGAGATATCCTGAAAAAAATTATTCCTCAATTATAAATTTTGGATATACGCATAAGTTGTGAGAACAAAACTACTGTGCAGCATTAAATTCATTTAAATAGAGAAAGAACAGCGAAAACTGGGAATGATGGTGGCTTAACAGAATGTAAACAGCACAAATCTTGGCAATGTAAAACTAGTATTAGAAAAACCAACAAAAATCAGCTGCTATGGAAGAAGAATTATGAGGGATAGTAAGAAAACTATTTTTGAAGTAGGAAGTTAAAATAAAGGGTTGAAACTTGAAGTATGTGGTTTACCAATATTAAGACTGAAATTTCAGTTTCTGTGCCAACCCAATAAGTACTATCTAGCCACATGCAAGCTTCATGTAAGACCATTTTAAATAAAGAATGGATTTAGGAAAGGGGGGAGGACCAAGATAGGGGTGGGAAATAAAAGGTCCAACCACTATGTAGAAAATAAGTACCCTACTAGGGTATATTGTACAGCACAAAGAATATAGCCAATATTTTATGACTTTAAATGGAGTATAATCTATAAAAATATTGAATCAATAAGTTATACACCTAAAACACTGTAAATCAACTACACTTCAATACAATAATTCAAAAAATAAGTTTCAGTTATTATTGACAACACACTCATACATGTTGGAAACATTAAAATCTCTATAGATGACATCTATAAAAAGAAAGTTTCCAAAAATCTGGAACATACACACCTTTTTATGGAATAAGCATTTTGTAACGATTGCAGATCTCTCCAAACTGATCCACAGGTTCAATGAAATCCAAATCAGAATTTAAGGAAGGTTTTTTATGTGCAGAAATTGATAATCTTATAAATTTCATGTGAAATTACAGAACATCAAGAAGAGTCGAGGCCATGCTGAAGAATGAAATAAAAGGACTTGCTCTATGGAATACTGGGACCTATAAAGTCACAGTGACTTTATACAGTCAGTCAATGCTGTACTGGGGCAAGGACAAATCAACAGACCTATGAAAGCACGGTTTAAAGAGAAATACAGAAATGCACACGGACGCCTCCTCCCCCACCCCACCCTCAGCCACAGACTTGAACCAAGACAAAGGCACTGGTGTTTTCAGTAAATGATGCTGGATCAATTGTCTGTCTGTGTAAAGAAAACTAAAACAAACAAAACAAAAATGCAGGTAGGTTTTAGATCTAAGTATGAAAGATAAAAACAAGCTTTGCAGAATTTTAAATGATGGCAGTAGCTATGACCTTGGAGGGAGTGGAATTGAAACAACACAAAAGGAAAAAAGTAACTAAAACAACATAAAACTAAGAACTTAATTGCTGTTTATCTAGAACATCACTAAAAAAGTGGAAATTCAATCCACAGAATAGAAGAAAATATTTATAATGTATAATAAGTACAGGGCTCATATGCAGAATACAAAGACTTCCCACAGATCATTAGTGAAAAGATAGATAATCCAATTAAAATTGGACAATATACTTGAACTCACACTTCACATGAAAAGTCATTCAAATGACCCACAAACACATTAAGAGATTAAGAACTACCAAGCTTCATAGGTCACTGAAGAGACAAAAATAGAAATCACAATGAATAGCTAAAATTAAGAAGTTTCAAAGTACAAGGCCTTGGCAAGGGTATGAAGCAGGGGTACATCACTGATGAGAATGTAATTTAATGCAACTATTTTGGAAAACTCTGAAAGTATTTATTTTTGAATATATGTATACCCATGGATTCTACTTTCAGATATACCCAAAAAACACTTCTGTGTGTGTGTGTGTGTGTGTGTGTGTGTGTGTATATACATACACATTATATACATTTATATGAAGCTTATATATAGTTTGTATATGAATATTCATAATGTAATTACAATAACTCTTTTCCTTTCTTCCAAGGGAAGACTCTATCATAGCTTATTAAAGAATGAAACAAGGACTTATTCCTTTGCTTGACCTTACAATCCATGTGAACACAAAAATATTTATTGCAAGGGCTCTTAGAGTTTTAGAAATATATGATTTAATTTACTTATTCCTAGAAAAATTAAGTTTTTTGGAAACTCACTTGACAAGAATAATGTGGCCAATATCTCTTTACAAAATCATTTTCTAAAAATAAAAATGAGACTCACAGGTACATTCCCCAAATTGTATGACCAATAGTGAATTCTGTAACAGGTTCTCTGATTTCAGAATCTATGAATATCAATTAACATTACTTAGCTTCTCTATCATATGAATGAAATGATATAAATGAGAATTATTTAAATTGTAGTTCACTATGTTCTGACAATCAAGTATTTCGGTGCTAGGATAACCAGATTTCTACAAATATCTTTAATATTTGTAAATATAAAAATCAACATATCAGGTTTCTGTTCATGTTCAAAATTGCCTATGTTTGTGAAAATCTTTCCCACTAACAAATAAATCTAAATACTGGTTCCAGTTAAGATATGTACCTTGGTTTGGGTTCCTCCAGAAGCCAACCCTGGGACAATTATTCAACTACAAGTAGTTTTTAGGAATTAATCCCAGGAAATACAAGTAGAGAAGTGGAAAGGGGTCACAATCAAAAGACAGCCACTTGGTTGGATGATCAAGTAGGACAAAATTATAGTAATTGAAGTTAGAGCCTAATGGGAAAATCTTTGAGTCAGCGTAGAATATGAATCTCAGTGTTAATCCACCCGGAGTGGAAGGGACCTGGAGTGCTTATGCATCAACTAGTATCCATTACTGGATGAGGACCTTGAGATGGGTGCACCAAGTATTAAGGCTCCTTTTCCTTGTGTAATGGGCAAGTAAGCTGGCTCTAATGACTGGGGAAATGACTCAGGCAAAGAAATGGCTGGCATTTGGAAGTCAGGCCAGTGTGCACTGAAGTGGGAAGGCACTGTGTTATGGATGGGGCTCCCAGAGCATCAGCTAAACATCCCTGTCTGTATGTCACTCCTGAAGCCCAAAATCTGATTGGACATCATCAGGCAGAGTAATAGGTGTGGTTTTCTGGTTCTAAATTGAAGAGGATAATTAATTACAAAAAATTAATCAATATATTTTTCTAATTTTTTTTAAAATACAGTATTTATCCATAATTAAGAAAAAAGAAAGTTTCATTTTTTAATTTCAAAAGTTAACTTAACCCACTAGCCTCCTTTATATTACGTATCTTTCACCTGAAGGAATTTTATAAAACTTCTCTATTTGGATAAAATATAATCTAAGAAACACTATTTAATTTTAGCTCCAGTTATTCACCATAAATAATACAAGAAAAACGTTTATGTGCATCAGTAATGTGTTGAGACCGATGTGGCAATTCTATGTAAATAAGTTAAAGTTTTTGGTCTGTTTATCACATGAAAAGTGACACATTTTCACTCTTAAGAAGGCATCCTAAATGGATGGGATATAGATTATATAATGTATACCAACTTAACTTTCAGAGGCACTCACCAAGAAAGACAGTCATCCTTCAAAGCCTGAAACTGCAGTAAAGTCTAATTTTTAATCATTGCCACTGGGGCAAAACAAATAGATAATCAGACACTGTTTTCAATATGAGCCCTAAGTAAATCCAATGGGCAAATACAGCATATTGCAGGCACTGATTTACTAATTTCTTAGAGTGACACAGCTCCTAGCCAGGGAGAACAGAGGTTTCCTTTTCATCTTTTATTGAAGTATAGTTGATTTGCAATATTATGTTAGTTTTGGTTGTACAGCATTGTAAGTCAATATTATTACAGGTTATACTCCCTTTAAAGTTACTATATAATCCCATACCTCAGAGGTTCTCCTATTTAATGATAGTTTATGATTCTCTCAAGCAGGCTGAATCAGCCAGCCAGTAAAAGTGACTCTAAGGCCTTCATCCAATTTCAGTGCATGCCTCTAACAAAGTTTTAGTTCTAATGTTACAATTAATGTTAGCATAAACATCAAATGTTATTAATGCCAGCATGAGAATTAAAAGCCTCCCTGTTGGCTGCTGGTTTAACTGCTAGTCTGGCCTGCCCTCCTGTCCTCCGTTGTCCACTTAGGGACTCAGCAACTTGGCTTCCACAGTAAACTGTCTCCTTCACAAATTCATAAATTTACAGATAAATCAAAACTCCGGTAGTTTTTTACATCTTACAGGTAGTACCCTGACAACACTGCCTGATTCTCTGGCTCCTGACTTTAGTTCTCAAATGCCTGACTTTCTTCACTGTCTCTCCTGGGAGTTCCCAGTTATCTGATATGGGCTTCTAAGTCCAGCCCCCAAAAGATGTAGATATCGCTAAACTTTATTCTATAATTCAGGCATGTTGTCATTATAGGTTAAAACAATACAATTATCACATGTACCTTATGTAAGAATGTGTCTTATAGGAGATTCAGTCAATACATTTAAATTTCCACATAACTTTAATACATACTTAGAAATTTTTAAAAAGGAATAAATAGCATTAGTAAACATAAGATTATCAGAGGGCTTTATCTTTATTGCTCCTGAAATTTCTGTCCAACCTTGTGTCTACAGAAGGCGATCAAGGCTTGGCTTGGCTTGCTGCAGAAGTGAGCCCCTTTGGTCCAACCCCTCACGCTACCTCAGTGGATTCTGACGCCTTATAAGCTCAGGTGGGGGCTACCAGTCGTCTCTTGTTAGCAGATCATCAGTTTTCAGCGTTTACACAGCAAAACGTCAGGGTAATATGAATATGAAAACGATCTTAGCCTCATAAATAGTAACTTGAATATTAAGCATTAGAATGCTGGAATGGTTTGAAAACAGAGACTAGAATTGCAAAGTCTATGCCTCATGACATTACAGACACTGACAAGATGGTCCTAATTTTCTTCTTCATTATGTAAAATTTTTAAATGATACGTTTTCATTTGTTCCATTATTTTGAAAAAATGGCTTTAAACAAATGTGAAGACAATGAAAAGCAATAGGGTCCCCTGAACATGCTGCCAGGTGCCGGCACATGTGGAACAGAGAAACTGTTTTTGTAGTAGGAAATCTTACCATAGTTTCACCAGCTAGAACTTTCCCCCCGAATATGGTAAGTGACAGAGGTAGTCACGTTATCCCACTTCAGGAGAAGACAAAGGGCTTCCCTAGGATCAGGACACCATCCCGGGAGAGCAACTCTGGAAAGCCAATCAGATTAAACTAAACGGGCACCTGTACCAGCTTCATTGATACAAGGAGAAATAACTGTGGAATTTTTATTAAATAACTATAGGATTTCTGTCACTTATTACCACCTCCCCACTGAGCAGCAAAGAAAAGGAGGTCAATGTCCCTCACTTCCCTGGCAGGAGGACATTTCCAGGATGCAGTAGGAGCAGATGGTCCTCAGCAGAGGAAGAAATGAAAGGTAGTGAAGGACAAATCACACAGCACCTCCGGCTTCATCATTTGTAAGGGCAGACAACAGAGTTAGGTGACTCTTATGTCCCTTTCAGTCTCATACCATGACTCAGGGACAGCGAGTTTCACCAGCCCCAGAGTTTCACCAGAGGGAGGGGCTCTGACCAGGAGGAGTAAGAAACCTATGTTTAGACAACACGGGCATCAGATGTTACTCTGAGACCCCAGCACAGCACAAGAAAGGGGTCTGCACAAAGGTGGCTTTTTCTTCTTCCTAAAGCTGATGATCTCTGCCAGCCTTCTGTCCTGCTCTTCTGTAAACCATTAAACCAAGGGTATAAATAAAGATTTATACATTAAGGTAGGATAATACTATTTCTGATATTTTTTTCTCAATTTGAGCTTGAACGTACAGGGAAACTCACAGAGATGGGGAGTAGCTGGAGCTGACACACCTGCTCCTGAAGCAGGTGTGGGGATGATCAGCCTCAGATACACTTTCTGCCCTGACCAAGAGGACAGGACGGAAGGATGCTCAGGAGCATCTAGGTGTGAGGGCTTCATATTCTGATGACCTAAAACCAACCCATTCCCCAGAGACATACCTGTGGAGTCCAGTGCACAAATTACAAAGCATCTTCCCATCATTCTGTGTCTTCCCTACAAAGTAGTGTAAAATCTGCCCCTCCTCTTTTGGCTCTCCTGTTTGTTATCCGTGTGTGAGTGAGTGTGTTTGTGTGTACACGTGCAGCCACGCACCTGCTGATGTAGAGAACTGGGAACTCAGGAAGATGGCAGGGTGTTTGCAGTCAAGAGGATGTTGACATAAAAATTTAACGGATATAAGTCATGCTGTGAATTATATCCCACAGTACAATCCCCAAGGATGTGAATGTACTGTGTTCTTTATCTTGACTTGGTTTCTGTTTTCATAGCCTACTTTTGGAAAGGTTCATGATATAATAAACGTAACTCCCAGGGAGCTTGTTAAGGCAGCCCCTCACAGGACTTTATTTTCCTTAGAGAGTCAATCTTTGCTAAAGAGTGTTACCGTGAAATAATTTCTACAAATTCCCACTGCAAATATTACTTTTTATTTGGAAACTCATGGAGATTAAATCTATTTCCTCAGTGCTTTCCTCCCTTCCTTTGGTTTCAAGATACCCTCCAAGTATTCATCCAATTTCTAAAACATTTTTCCCTTTAATACATATCCTCCATTTAGAGAGGCCATTGTAACCTCTCTGATGTAAGCATTTAGATGTTGGATTAAATTTAGATGATGGGTGGCTTTGCCCGCATCCACAGATCTACAGAAAACATGCAAGTGTAATGGCTGAGATCCCTTTAAATTCATGAATACACACATTAATTTGGCTCTTAATGCTCCCACAAATCGTATTTTATTTCTCTAGTCTTTTCTCCCAGATGAAATTTTCCTATTTTCTTATTCTTTAAATCTCCCGTAAATTCTGTCACCCAGAGTCAGCAACTAAGTAAGCTTAGCTGAGAACAGAGAAGAAATCAGATGACAACTTCCACAACCTGTACCACTACATGCAGTTACTGAATCTGGGCATTTATCTCCACTTCTCCGCTGTTACCATGGAGTTACTAGTTTGTCCTCAAGCAAAGGCAGCCTTCCACTTATGCTGTGAATCCCATCCCTCTTGCCTATCAAGAACTTCTCTTCAGCAATTTCAGTCTCTAATGTCTCCGCTCCTCTTCTGTCTTGAACCCATGTGCTCAGAATTTGAAGTTCCTTTTATCAAAGACAGCAATTATCTTTGCTAAATCCAGTGATTAATTCAAAGCCCTTGTATGACTAGACTGGCCAGCAGCACTTAACACAGTCAAGTGCCCTCTTTGTTTGAAACACTTCTATTTGACGGTCATAGACTCGCTCCCCGAGTGGCCCTTCTACCTTTCTGTCTGTTTCTCCTCATCTCCCGCATCTATTAACACCAGCATTTTTCAGGGTTGGTTCTTTGTATTTTTTAATCTACTTCCTCTGAGACCTCATCAGTCCTGGGGATTTCAGTACATTTCATATGCTGATAACACATAAATTAATTTCTCAAGCCAGGGCTCTTCCCAAAATGCAGTGTCCAGAATGCATGCTTGCCTACTGCACCTCAGTGTGAATTAGCAGTGTTCTCTGACTTGCTGTCTCAAGAGAGTAAATCCTACACCTTAAAACCACTTAAAAGGCCCCAGTTATAAGCTTCCATTCCTTACCTCTCCTGTTGTTACGTACTGTTACGTAGTAAATACTTTGGATGTAGACCTAGGAGCCTTCACATGCCTTTCTCATAGACGCCCACAGTCCTACTCATGGGAATTAGCCTCTCGATTCCCAGGAATATGTTGAAGCTTTTCAAAGTCACCTGTGCTCAGCTCACTCCTCAGATTTTCCTTTTAAATTGTTCGGTCAAATTACTGTAGGCCGTGTGTTCATGGGTTTTGCTTGTTATTGAGAGTTTTTTAAATTTCTAGATGTCTGAAAAAGTTGATTTTGTCAGTGCCTGTTTTGCTTTTATGAAGTGAAGAGTCTGGAGTCCTTACTCTGCTAGTCCTACTGACTAGTGTTTTTATTATTATTATTATTATTATTATTATTATTATTATTATTATTATTATTATTATTATTACTATTACAGGAGATATCCTCTCACACCTGTTAGAACAGCTGTCATCAAGAAGACAAGAAGTAACGAATGCTGGAGATACTGTGGAAAAAAGCCAACCCTTGTTGATTATTGATGGGAATGCAAATTGGTTCAACCATTATGGACAACAATATGAGGTTCCTCAAAACATTAAAACATTGAAGACTATCATATGATCTGGCAATTTCATTTCTGGGTATATACCCGAAGGAGACAAAAACAGGATTTCAAAGAGATATATGAATTCCCATGTTTACTGCGGCATTATTCGGCACAGTGTAGACATGGAAACAACATAAATGCTGACGAATGGCTCAAGATGTGGCATGTATGCACAATGAAGTGTTACTCAGCCATGAGAAAGGAGGACTTCCTGCCATTTGCAATCACATGGATGGACCTTGAGCACATTATGCTAAGATAAGTCAGACAGAGAGAGACAATAATGATATCAATGATATGTGCAATCTAAACAGGCCAAATTCATAGAAAGAGTAAAACGGTGGTTACCAGGGGATTGCGGGGTGGGAGGACAGAGTAGATGTTGTTTACAGGTACAAATTTAACAAGTAGTGAATAAGCCCTAGAACGCTAATGCATAGTATAGTTAATATAGACCACAACATTGTATTATAATCAACAAATTTGCTACATGCCTAGAACTTAACTATTCCAACCACTATAAAAAAGGATAATTATGTAGAGTGATGGAGTTACCAATTATCAGCACAATGGTGATCAAATTACAACATATAAATGTAACAAATTAACATATTATACACCTTAAATTTACACAATGTTTTATGTCAAGTGTATTTCAATATAAAATATAATGAAAGGTAAATTACTTTGGAAAATTATGGTAAAGAATATAACCTGAACAAAGAAAGTTCTGAGAATTGATCACTAGTCAGAGCTGGAAGAAGCTTTTAATCCAGTTTACTCCACCCCATTCAACAAGCCTCTATTTCAGTTCCCACTGTGTGTATAATATTACACAAATACCACAGGCTACAACATTTAGAAACAGCATTTCTATTTTTAAAACTAATGACCCAGCTAAGGGACTATTTCCTAGGTATTATAATAATATTATATTAAAAATAATTTCTGGTTATTTTTATGTTATCTCCTCTCTCCTCAGGATTCTTAATAATTTTAGTGAATAAAGTTGATTTCTATAGGACACTAGACACATTTTATTGTTTGCAGGACTATTGCTAAACAATATATCATAACCAGACAAGGACACTACCAAGCCAAAGACACTACCAGAAAAGAAAACTATAGGCCAATATCATTGATGAACACAGATGCAAAAATCCTCAACAAAATATTAGCAAACAGAATCCAACACATAAAAAAGATTATACACCATGATCAAGTTGGTTTCATCCCAGGGACACAAGGATGGTTCAACATACACAAGTCAATCAATATGATACACCACATCAACAAGAGAACGGACAAAAATCACATGATCATCTCAACAGATGCCGAAAAAGCAGCTCTTAAAATTCAACATCCATTTATGATAAACACTCTAACCAAAGAGGGTACAGAGGGAGCATCCCTCTGTATGTATCTCAACATATTAAAAGCTATTTATGACAGACCTACAGCCAGCATAGTACTCAACAACTGTGAAAAGCTGAATGCCTTCCCTCTAAAATCTGGAAGAAGACAAGGATACCCACTCTCACCACTTCTATTCAATATAGTATTGGAAGTCCTAGCCATAGCAATTAGACAAGAAATAAAAGGGATCCAAATTGGAAGAGAAGAGGTAAATTTTCATTATATGTGGATGCCATGATACTATATATAGAAAACCCTAAAGGATCCACACAAAAGCTACTAGAGCTAATAAAAGATTTTGGCAAGGCAGCAGGATACAAGATTAACATACAGAAATCAGTGGCATTTCTTTACACTAACAATGAAATATCAGAAAAGGAGAGTAAGGAAATAATCCCTTTTAAAATTGCATCCCCAAAAATAAAATACTTAGGAATAAATCTGACCAAAGAAGTGAAAGACTTATATGTGGAGAACTACAAAACACTGACTAAGGAAATTAAAGATGACTTAAAGAAATGGAAAGATATCCCATGCTCTTGGATTGGAAGAATTAATATTGTTAAAATGGCCATGCTACCCAAAGCAACCTACAGATTTAATGCCAGCCCTATCAAATTACCCAGGACATTTTTCACAGAACTAGAACAAATAATTCTAGAATTTATATGGAATCACAAAAAAACCCAGAATTGCCAAAGCAATACTGAAGAAAAAGAATGAAGCTGGAGGAATAACCCTCTGACTTCAGACAATGCTACAGAGCAACAGTAATCAAAGCTGAATGGTATTGGTACAAAAGCAGACATATGGATCAACGGAACAGAATAGAGAGCCCAGGAATAAACCCACAAACTGTTGGTCAATTAATCCCTGACAAAGGAGGCAAGAACATACAATGGAATAAAGACAATCTTTTCAGCAAATGGTGTTGAGAAAACTGGATAGCTGCATGTAAATCAACAAAGTTAGAAAACTCTCTCACACCATACACAAAAATAAACTCAAAATGGCTTAAAGACATAAACGTAAGGCAAGACACTATAAACCTCTTAGAAGTAAAAATGGGCAAAATGTTATCCAAGTCTCAGCAATACAATACAGGCAATACAGGCGATAGCAATACAGGCAATAGCAATAAAAGCAAAAATAAACAAACAGGACCTAATTAAACTTATAAGCTTTTGCACAGCAAAGGAAACCATAAGCAAAACAAAAAAACAATCTACGGAACAGGAGAAAATATTTGCAAAAGATGAGAATGACAAGGGCTTAATTGCCAGAATATATAAATAGCTCATACAACTTAATAAGAAAAAAATAAACAACCCAATCCAAAAATGGGCAGAAGGCTAAACAAGGAATTCTCCAATGAAGACATACAAATGGCCAATAGGCACGTAAAAACGTTCAATGTTGCTAATTATCAGAGAAATGGAAATCAAAACTACAATGAGGTATCACCTCACACCAGTCAGAATGGTCATTCGGAAGTCCACAAAAGATAAATGCTGGAGAGGCTGTGGAGAAAAGGGAACCCTCCTTCACCACTGGTGGGGATGTAGTTTGGTGCAGCAGTTATGGAGAACAGTATGGAGATGCCTCAAAAGACTAAGAATAGACTTACCATATGATCCAGGAATCCCACTCCTGGGCATATATCCAGAGGGAACCTTAACTCAAAAAGATACATGCACCCCAATGTTCACAGCAGCACTATTTACAATCTAAATGTCCATGAACAGATAACTGGATAAAGAAGTGGTGGTATATTTGTACAATGGAATACTATTCAGCCATAAAAATAATAAAATAATGCCATTTGCAGCAACATGGATGTAACTGGAGATCGTCATCTAAGTGAAATAAGCCAGAAAGAAAAAGAAAAATACCATACAATATCACTTATATGTGAAATCTAAAAAAAAAGACAAATGAATTTATTTGCAAAACAGAAACAGACTCTCAGACATGGAGAACAAACCAGTGGTTACAAGGAGAGGGGATGGAAGGGGATAAATTAGGAGTTAGAGATTTGCAGATTCTAACTGATGTGTATAGAATAGATAAACAAGTTCATGCCATACAGTACAGGGAACTATATATGATATTGTGTAGTAGCTTATGGTGAAAAAGAATATGAAAACGAATATGTGTATGTTCATGTATGACTGAAGCATTGTGCTGTACACCAGAAATTGACACATTGTACACTGACTATACTTCAATAAATACATACATATATATAAACAAACAAACAAACAAAAATATGTTGCCTCCTTGGCAGCTGATGAACACTATAATATCAGCAAAACAGTGGATTGGAATAGTAGATCTGTGGCACCTTACTGGCTTTGATTGCTATTCAATTTCTATTTTTATTCCTCTTCCCAAACTTCTACACTTTTTTATGTATAAGATACATTCCTCATTTATAAATATATCCTATGGGTATTCCTTTCTTCAGTCAGTCATTTATACATGCATTCATTCAAAAATATTTACTAAGACTTCACTATAGGTCAAGCATTTGTGAATACTATTCAAACACTAAGGATAAAGATTAAGTGATTACTACAGTGGAGAGAACTATTGTTTTCTAAGAGTAAAGTTTTAAAGTTTTTGAAATTTAACAGTACTTTCATGAGCATCTGAAATGCTGAAGTTTCTCTTAATGTCAAAAAGATACCAAAAATTCTATACCGTGGCTAAATGTTGTGTATGTGAAATAACACAGTAAACTGATCAGCTTTGTTCTCATTGCTCTGGGAGATGAGTATAAACATGCTCAGAAGTATTTACTGACTGGACACTGTGCACTTGTGCTTAGGTTCAGGGTTAGGTGTATGGAGATTTTAAAAGAAAAAGGTAGTGGAGAGAGGGGAGAGGGAGAGGGAGATGGAGAAGGAAGAAAAACACTCCTCACTATTACTGAACAATTCCTGCCTGGGAGGAGGTGAGTTTGTATCTGGGTGGAATGGGGCATATAACAAGGAAGGGGGAAACTGCTGGATAGCTTTAGAGATGTTGGAACCAAAACTGCTTCTGAAAAGTTGATAGGATTTAGATGGTTAGTGTCAAAGACAGAACTAAGGCTGAAGATACAATTTTACCAGGCTATTTGTAGACTTTTGGCAACGGAACCCCTTGCTTTTATGTCAGCAGGGGTACAAAGATGTTAGCAAGGAGATTAAGTTTCATACAGTAAAAAGGAAACAGTGAGACAAGTCTCTGAAGGGCAAGCATTCTAGTACAGTAGGTTTTTTTTTTTTGAAGTGGGAGAGAATTTCTGATTGGTCTTTTAGGACATTTGACAATCCTTGTTTGACTGCAAAGAGGCAAGACAGCAGTTTAGGGACTCGTAAAGGCAGAAGGGTTGTCCAGTGTTAGGGGGGTGTTTTCTGTGTTCGATTTCTTGAAACTAGTGTGTGGATGAGGTGCTTTTTCGGAAGGTCCGACTGTCACAATGTCTCACGAGGCTGACGGGGGCCATGGCAGGCAGTTGTGACCAGTGAAGAGGTGGAGACCACCCGAGCATGCAAAACAGCAGGACTGAAGTCATGAGGTGATGAACAAACAAGGGGTCTTGCTATTTAAACACGGAGAAGAGCCCTCTCGTCAAAGATCATGAGAAATGAAATCTGTGCTATCAGGAGATGGAGTTGGAATGCCTACGATTAGAATTTGGATTTGATGGAATCGAACTTGGGAAATCATTTACAGGGTTTTGAAAGCAGGCGTGAAGAAAGAAAGAATTTAAAGATGATGAGAGAGACCCAATGATAAGGAGAGACCAAGGGGCTTATAAGGGAGTCACGACTAAGCACAGTGATGTTACTTTGAAAGTAACTCTGGCCTTGATGAGCCACAAGTTCTTTGTGAAAAACAAAAAGAAAGTACCGAGTATTTAAGCCTTGGAGGAAAACACACACACGAAATTCTGAACACCAGAGACTGAGGGAAAACTTAAGCATCAACGCACGCTAACCATAGGAGCCCCATTTCTTTAGAAATTTTCTGTAGACTTAGGAGCAACTAGTTAAAAACTGCTAGATAAGAGAAAGGTTGTAGAAATGAAATTGCTTCTTTTATGCCTAAGGATGTAGAATTCATTCACCATGTGGGTCACTGAATTTTATTTTTTGAGTTCTTGAATAAGTAGAGATTTCAACCAAATATTTCAAATTTGTGTTCTATTCACCACATAAGTGCCACAAGTTACCAAAGTTATCATCAATACATCCTATTCCCCTCCAGGAGAAATTTACATCACAACTCTCTTAGCAAAGTTAAAAAACAAACAGAAAAACAAACACTTATCTTCTGTGAAATAAACACTGTCCCCTCTTATGGGCATCATCCAGGCACGGACACCTTCAGGCGCCCCAAGGGCGGTCTCCCGATTATAAAGAAGCCATTATTAGGGTAGCCCTTGGAATAACACAAGCTGTGCCCTAAAATAAAGGAAGACTTCGGAGGTTAAAGAAGTTTCAAGCACTCACCTTCAATCCCTTCTTCACGCCACTGCAGATGCCAAGCTGGGTCAGAAACTCAGCTGACTTGTGAAAGCTGAGGTTTTCAGTTGTGCTAACTCGAAAGATCAGAGCTTGAGTGAGGCCCTTGGTGACTCTGGGCAGTAACTTAATAAAACTACTGGCTGTTTCGACCAAAGTTCCGCAGACTTTGATGGCGACTCGGCTTCAGAAGGGCCCTCCCACCTGCCAGTCCTGCTTCTGCTTCCGTGAGCGCCGCGTCCTCACAGCTCCCCTGCTGCCCAAGTCCAACCGGGGCATAGGTGGCTCCTCACTCCCCGCCCCAGATTCAAAGGTAGCCCAGTTCTCACACAGGGGTGACTGGGTGTTTGATTAAAACGGGAATGTCTGGACCCTTAGAGGGCGCAGCACAGTCACCTGGGATCCCTCACAGTTCTGAGGCGAGCCCCCTGCGCCCTGACTCTGATGACCTGGGTCCTGGGCAGAGTCCTGGCCACGTAGTGCGCACGCTCCCCGTGTGGCGCAGTGACCGCGGGTGGGGGCTGCGATCACCGATGGGAGCAACCCCAAAGATGGCACTAGGCAGTGTGTTTGGCGGTCCCACAGACCTGCCTCTTGCTTCAACAGTGTTTGGAGGGAGCAGACCCAGGTACACACCCTGCTCCAGCCTCCGACCACCCTTCAACCTTTTTTCCAGTCACAACCTTCAGAACCAGCTGCTCGGCGGGCCGCAGCCTCCAGGACCAGCCGACGCCATCTTGCGAGCTTAGCTCCTGGTTACCGCCAACCACGAGCCCCCAGATTCGCCAGAGTTATTCCAGCCACCGGGAGGCCGCCGTCAACCGTGGGCCTCCTACACCCACCTCTCTCTGGGCTTCTATTTCCACCGCGACCATGTGGCTCTGGATGGCGTGGGCCGCTTTTTCTGCGAATTGGCTGAGGAGAAGCCCGAGGGCGCTGGAGGGTCTCTTGAAACCGCAAAACCAGCGCAGCAGCTGTGCCCTCTTCCAGGACGGGCAGAAGCCATCTCAGGATGAGTGGGGGGAAACCCAGGACGCTGTGGAAGCTGCCATTGTCACGGAGAAGAGCCTGAACCAGACCCTTTCGGGTCTGCGTGCCCTGGGCTCTGCCCACGCAGACCCCCCACCTCTGACTTCCGGGAGGGCCACTTCCGGGATGAGCAGGTGAAGCTCATCAAGAAGATGGGCGACCACCTGACCGACCTCCGCAGGCTGTCTGGTCCCCAGGCTGGGCTGGGTGAGTATCTCTTCAGAAGGCTCACCCTCAAGCACGACTGGGAGCCTCTGAAACCCAGCAGCCTTTGGGGAGCCCCTCTGGTGCCAGGGCTTCCGCCTGAAGCCTCTCTCTGCAGCCACCAGGCAGCTGCTTAACCATGCTGGAGCCCTCTCCCAACCCTTGGGCCAAATGGAAACAATAAAGCTTTTTGCAGAAAAAAAAAAAAAAAAAAAAAGATGTCACTAGATGTTGTGGGGGGGTGGGAGTGGAGGAGGAGGAGGGGTGTGTTTGGTCCCCAGATAACCTCTAATTAGGAGGAACTTTGGGAGGATTCTTTTGATGAAGATAACCTGCCGCTTTTGCAGGAATTTAAAAGTGGGAGAAGGAATCCAGCTTACAGTCAAACTGTGTTGGTCTTCCCCACCCCTTTGTTCTAGTGAATGAGGCCTTTGGGGATGGCGAGAGGGGACTCTGGATTTTAGGAGCCAACAAAGACAATTTTGGCTCAAACATGGATCACTCTGTCTCCCCACCCCCTCCCCTGGAAAAATGTGCTGAAGCTCAAATAGTGGTGTCTTGACCTTTCCTTAAGGGAGTTTTTTTCCCCCAAGGGAGTTTTTACGTATTTTCAATCTTTTTTTTTTTTTTTTTCTAATTTAAATTGCTACAATCCAGCCCTCACAAAAAAGTGCCAGATGCTGGAGATTCAGAAGTGGCTTCTCAGGATGAGAACCTAATTATCACAGTGAACTTTCCCACTACGATCCTCCCGGAACCTTCCTGACACCCTCTCCCACAACATCCTTTAACCCTGTATCTACACAGCACCTGCCCCTCCAATCTGATAAACGTTCTCCCAATGTTTTGTATTCAGATTATCCATGTCTCCTAGTCCACCCTCTCACCCAGGGGGAGAGAGAGCTTTTGTGTTTTGGGAAAGGAAAGAAAAAGTGTATGTGTCCTGAAGATGATGGTCAAAAAGAGATTTTCCTCTGAGGTATCTTATCTCAGTGGTTCTCACAGGGGGATTCCTTGAATGGTGCCATCTGCATGAACTGGAAACTTGTTAAAAATGCAAATTCTTGGACCTCACTCTAGATTTACAGAATCAGAAATTCCAGAGTGGAGCCAGCAATCAGAGATTTAACAAACTCTCCAGGTGATTCTGGTGCAAACTAAGGTTTGAGAACCATTGGTGTCTCATGTATTCTCTGGTCTTATTCTTTCCAACCTAGAGAGACAAAGAGAGAAGGGGAGGTCTTCTCTAGAACCGTGATCTTCTTGAGAACTATCTTGAAGAGTCTCTGACTCTAAAAATGGTAGCAGTTTAAGGAGGTGAAAGACTTATACACAGAGAACTACAGAACGCTGATTAAGGAGATTAAAGATGATTCAAAGAAATGGAAAGATATCCCATGCTCTTTGATTGGAAGAATCAATAATGTTAAAACAGCCATACTACTCAAAGCAATCTATAAATTAATGCCATCCCTATAAAACTACCAGGATATTTTTCACAGAATTAGAACAAATAATACTAAAATTTATATGGAATCATAAAGGACCCAGAATTGCAAAGCAATACTAAAGAAAAAGAACAAAGCTAGAGGACTAACCGTCCCAGACTTCAGACAATAGTTACAGTAATCAAAATAGCACGGCATTGGTACAAAAACATATGTATCAATGGAACAGAATATAGAACCCAGAAATAAACCCCACACATCTATGGTCAATTACAGTTCGACAAAGGAGGCAAGAATATACAATGAAGAAAAGACAGTCTCTTCAAGCAGTGTTGGGAAATTTTGACGGCTGCATGTAAATCAATGAAGTTAGAACACTCCCTCACACTATACACAAAAATAAACTCAAAATGCCTTAAAGACTTAAACATAAAACAAGACACTATAAACCTCCTAGAAGAAAACAGGCAAAACATAAATTTTCTCTGACATAAATTTTAGCAATGTTCTCCTAGGGCAGCCTACCCAGGCAATAGAAATAAAAGCAAAAATAAACAAATGGGACCTAATTAAACTTATAAGCTTTTGCACAGCAAAGGGAACTATAAACAAAACAAAAAGACAAACTACGTAATGGGAAAAAATATTTGCAAATACGACTGACAAGGGCTTAATCTCCAGATTTAGCTCTTACAGCTTAATAACAAAAAAACAAACAACCTGTCGGTGTCGCGATACCATGTACACATACACACTGTACACGGAGAGAGCTGATGGCTACTCTGAAGCTTTATTAAGTTGCACAGTCTTATGTAGCAAAGAAGAATGACAAGGGAAATGGTTAGCAGGCAGTGTCCGGCTCAAGGTCAGAAGACCCTTTATATTTTGGTAAATCATGTTCATGTTGGCACCAGCGAGCCTTACAACTTATCAGGGCGGAATGTATGAGAAACGGCTGCTTCACAACATTCTTCTTGGACTCAGGCGGCTGTGCCTGTCTTAGGTTGCCCCCCCTGGGGATCTTACCCGTCCTTGGCTAACCAGCCTTCTCACCTCTGAGTCTGCAGCTTTTTATAACTTGCTTACTATTCTGTCCCAAGGCTCGTTCCTTTGTTCCCACAGTCGGGGGCCTACACAACCAGATCCAAAAGTGAGCAGAAGACTGAACAAGCAATTCTCTGAAGACATACAAATGGTCAATAGGCACATGAAAGAAAGCTGAATATCGCTAATTATCAGAGAAATGCAAATCAAAACTACAATGAGATATCACCTCACACCAGTCAGAATGGCCATCATTAAAAAGTCCACAAACGACAAATGCTGGAGAGGGCGTGGAGAAAAGGAAACCCTCTCACACTGACTGTGGGAATGTAGTTTGGTGCAGCAGTTATGGAAAACAGTATGGAGATTCCTTTAAAAATCATAAATAAAACTTACCATATGATCCAGCAATCCCACTCCTGGGCATATATCCGGAGCAAACTCTAATTTGAAAAGATACCTGCACCCCAGTGTTCATAGCAGCACTATTTACAATAGCCATGACATAGAAACAACCTAAATGTCCATGGACAGATGACTGGATAATGAAGTTGTGGTACCTATATATAATGGAATACTACTCAGCCATAAAAAGAATAAAATAATGCCATTTACTGCAACATGGATGGACCTGGAGATTGTCATTCTAAGTGAAATAAGCCAGAAAGAGAAAGAAAAATACCATATGATATCACTTACATGGGGAACCTAAAAAGAAGAGACACAAATGAACTTATTTACAAAACAGAAACAGACTCATAGACACAGAAAACAAATTTACGATTACCAGAGGAGGAGGTGGGAAGGAATAAATTGGGAGTTTGAGATTTACAGATACCACTATATATAAAATAAGCAACAAGTTTATACTGTATAGCAGAGGACTATATTCAATATCTTATAGTAACCTATAATGAAAATAATGCAAAAATGAATATATGTATGTATATATATGACTGAAAAATTATGCTATACACCAGAAATTGACACAACATTGTAACTGACTATATTTTAATTAAAAAAACCTTTTTAAATGGTGGCTATTTATATTCCAAGGAAATATAATTATCTTACTCATAAAAGTGAATGGTAGAATTGCTTTTATTTTAAAGTTTTAATTACAATCATATATTGGCAGTACATGTGAACAATTTAGACAAAAAATTGTGATGGAGAAAAACCTGCAACAAAGAGGAAGTTTGCATATATAATGACCCTCTGCCAAGTAAGGTGAATTCTATTTATGCATGTGTTTATTTGTTTAGACATAGTAAATGTCTACAGCAGCAATCTGGACTTCACCTCTTTGGTTGGTTGTATTTTTTAACAGCTGTATTTGCTTTTGGTGTTGAATGTTATATGTTTTATGCTTTGGGCACTAGGTATTTTTAAGTGAAGATTAATTATGTTTACTTTTGTACTTATTCTAGAACTTTATAACTCAAGGTAAACAGAATTTTCATGACTTGTCAAAAAATAGAGAATAATTAACATCATTATGATACATTTTATAATAAAACTAAAAAGCTTCTGCACAGCAAAGGAAACCATCTACAAAATGAAAAGGCAATCTATCAAATGGGGGAAAATATTTGTAACTCATACATCTGATAAGGGTTTAATGTCCAAAATCATACAATTCTATAGCAAAAAAAGACAAAAAACAAAAAAGAGAGAGAGAGAGAAACCAATTTTAAAATGAGTAGAGGATCTGAATAGACATTTTACCAGAGAAGACATACAGATGGCCAACAGGTACATGAAGAGGTGCTCAACATCACTAATCATTAGGGAAATGCAAATAAACAACAATAAGATATTGCCCTACATATTTTAGAACAGCTCTTCTCAAAAAGACAGAAATAACAAGTGTTGGTGAGGATGTAAACTGGTGCAGCCACTACGGAAAACAGCATGGAGGTTTCTCAAAAAATTAAAAATAGAACTACCATATGATGCAGCAGTTCCACTTCTAGGTATTTATCCAAAAGAACAAAAATATTAATTCAAAAAGATATATGCACCCCCATGTTCTCTGCAGCAATGTTTACAATAGCCAAGCTGTGGAAGCAAACTGTCTATCAATGAATGAATGGGTAAAGAAAATTTTATACACACACACGCACACACACACACACACAATGTGTGAAGGAAATTTTGCCATCGGCAACAACACGGATGGCCCTTGAGGGCCTGTGATAAGTAAAATAAGTCAGAGAGAGAAAGACACATACCAGATGATCTCACTCCTATACGTATGATAGACATACCTAAATACATAAGCCAGATAAATGTATTAATGTAATTTTCTTAATTTATTTTTTCTCCATATATTAATATTCCTGGCTTTAAAAAACAGAGTTCAATATTTTTTAAAAGAAACCCTAAATATTCTGATAACAGCCACCTCTAAAGATAAAGGGACAAAAGATGTGCTTTTCATGGACATTTGCCCCATTTTCAGAACTAGAATTTGGACAATCACTATATTTATATCAAACTTCTAATTGGGAAATTTTTCTGAGCTTTTCCTTCAGCAAACCGCATATTTTAAGAGAAAACACCCCATCTAACAACACTGCATGTCCCTTGCATGGACCTCCTCTGCAGTGCTCTGCACAAGGCTCCCTTCACCTGAGCGTTCCTCAGGCTGTAGATGAGAGGGTTCAGCACTGGATTAAAGAGACTGTGAAACAGGGACAGTGCTTTCTCCTGCTCTTCCCGCTGACTGGAGTCTGGGACCATATAAACTACCATGGCTATGCCAAAGAAGAGTCCAACCACACAGAGGAGGGAGGAGCAGGTGGAGAAGGCCTTTACGCGGCCCTCCCTTGACTGGATCTTTAGGATGGCCCAGAGGATGCGTGTGTAGGAGACTAGCGTTAAGCACAGGGGGCCAACCAAGACAAACATACAGGCAGCAAGGATAACCACTTGGTTGATCCACGTGTCAACACAGGCCAATTTGAGGACAGACAGAATTTCACAGAAGAGGTGGTTCACTTCCTGAGGGCCACAGAAAGGCAGCCTTAGAAGGAGAATTGCATGTACCAGAGCCAGAATAAATCCACATGACCAGCAAGTGGCAGCCAGGACCGAGCACACTCTCCAGCTCATGATGACAGTGTAACGGAGGGGGTGGCAGATCGCGACAAACCGATCGTAGGACATCACCACCAAAATCAGGCACTCTGTAGCAGCAAAAGCCAAATACAAAAAAGTCTGCAGTATGCACGGAACAAAGGTGATGGTTCTACTCTGGCTCACTAAGTTTGCCAACATCTTGGGGACATTATTGGAAGCATAGGAGATGTCAATGATGGCCAGGTGTGAGAGGAAGAAGTACCTGGGGGTGTGTAGTCTTAAGTCCAGACAGATGAGCCCCAGGATCACCCCATTCCCCAGCAGGGTGAAGGCAAAGAACAGGGAGAAGATGCAGAAGAGAAGCATTTCCATCTGTGCACTGAGCTGGAATCCTACCAACGTGAATTCTGTGACCCATGACTGGTTGCTTCCCATTCCTTAATGACCGTTTGTCCAGGACTGAAGTGTGATAGAAAGGTCAGAGCTGGAGAACCAATGAAAACTGGTATTATCTCAACATGAGCTCAGAGAAAGGTTGTATCCTTGTCCTACTTGGTGGCTTCCCCTACGCCTCAAAATTGATTACCTTTTTTTTAACTTTTAATATGAAATAAATTTAAACTTACAATAAAGTTTCAAGAATTATGCAAAGAACTCCCATGTACGTTCACCCAGAGTCATCTAAAAATTAAACAAGCAAAAGCCCCTGAAGTCTGAAGACACGTCTGTAAGAAACCACCCAGCGGGAAAAGGTGTCTGAGTTGACAGTCATGACTCTGCAATCATAAATCCACCCTTCTTACGTGGTTGTCCCATGCTTATGGGCGGTTCCATCATGCTGGCTCCCAAAGGTCCACGGATCCTCTTCAAATACCTCGGTGAAAATCTGCTTAACATCAGCTTCCTTTGGTTCATTCTTGTCTCAGCTTGATATTAAATACTGAGAAAGAAGAAAAACATTAAATGGAAATTAAGACTCCACAAAGCTTAAGTGCAACCAGACTTAAAATGTGTGTAGCTGTTTGGTTGCCAGTCTGAAATTCTCTCTTAGTATTATTCTCTTCTTCTAACTGCTACCTGAGCCATCTACCCTTTAATTTGAGGGAGCTGACACAGTTTTCTGTGACATTTGTGGTTCCATGTGAAAGAAACCACCCTAACACGGCTATTCAGACTTCCTTCCTGGACATCTTCACATCTTATATCATAAAGAACAAGAGCTACAGGTTTGTCAGGTGGTATCTAAATCTAGTGTTTTCTTCTTAAGTCCAGTGTCTTGCTTGAGAGGAACTCCTTTTTCTCCTAGGAGATGGTACCTGTAATTATTTCACTTTTTAATATATATTAAAGGGAGGGAAGATTTTTACCAAGTTGAACAATTACAAGTTAACAATATTTTAGCATAATTAATACCATATCACTTTAAAATATTGTGTAACTGTGTAGCACAGGGAACTATATTCAATATCTTGTAATAACCTATAATGAAAAAGAATATAAAAAAGAATATGTATGTATAACCGAATCACTATGCTGGACACCAGAAACTAACACAACACTGTAAATCAACTATACTTTGATAATCAATCAATCAATAACTGTTAAAAGAAAGTATTGCATAAATATAATGCCATTTTATCACACACGTCCTAAAGGCCAATAGAGCAGATAACGTATTCTCTCCCAGGTAATTATAAGTTAAATCTCTTAAAAGGATGGATATAATTTTAGTTCATACTTTTTAAAAAAAATGTTTATGAGTACAGGATGAATTCAGTAATTTTAAAAATGCTGAGAATTATTGTATACCTTGTTGCAGAATATCAGACTTAAGTAAATGTAAGTTCTCAGGTTGGGATGTATTGAGTTGGTGAATGCATAGGGGTCATGCAAAAAGGTTAGGTTGGTTGAAAACTGGGCCTATCATCACCCCCACTGCATAATCGTGAAGGGGTGCTGGGGTGGGGTCATGGCCCGCCTCACTTGAACCATTTTATTGCACTTTACAACAAGTTACCATAAAGAGAAAGGTGGCAGCCTGTTTCCTCTTTCCTGGGCCCCATTACAAGGCTAGTTGTTGGACAGCCTATAAGAGGGACCCTTTCTATTCTTGCGACTAGTGTAGATTCATAGGGCGAGGCTCTTCAGGCACCCATTCAATGTACAGGTTTGGTCAGATATAAAAGTTAAGAGTTACATTCTCACTGTGAAGATACCAATAATCCTCAAGATAAAACCAAAGATAAATAGGGGCCTTATATCAAATATCATTTATTTGAACTGAGATTCCCTTTCACCAAATAACATGTGTTATGGGTGGATAATATGTCTTGTACATCTTTATATCTTATAACAATTAGCATAATTCTAGGTGAAATGGGCACTCAGGAAATGTTTGTTAAATGGATGACTGTCATTTTTAGTTCAAAAAAATGCATATACTAAACATTTTTCTATTTGCCAGTTTCTATTGACCAAAGCATGGTTTCCATTTTGCTAGAAAAGTTCACAGGATTTGATCACTGGAAAATGAAAGAGAGACAAAAATCATAGATTCTTTCACTTCCATAAATATGATTGTATTTGGGAAGGTTCTATAAATGTGCATTGTTTGTGACATTGATTTTTGCTATTATTAAAGAATATTCCTATATTACATATAGTGTGAGATAGCAACTTCTGTACTGCAAAATTCTACTCAGACACAGTTGGATCAAAAAGCAATGTTTAAAACAAAAAATCTCTGAACATAAAGGACAGTAATATTGATGAAGGTAATTCCGTCTATTACTATTCAGTGGGAACATGTATCTATTAACTTTTAAGCCTAGTTATTCTTATGTCTGAATTAATAAATCTTTTAATCCCTTTTCATTACGATTACTACCATTTTGCTGTTAAAAAAACAAACAACATAAAAAATAAAATTGAAGATCGATTAAAACTCTTAAACAGACACAGTGCTGGAATAAAGAAAAAAATCACAAAAATGATGCCAAAAACTTCACCTTCCCAATAGAGTAAATAAAACAGTAACAGCTCTGACAGCAAAAGGTCTGCACAGTCAGCACGAGCAATTCTCTCCACCTGGGCAGTCCTGCAGCTCAAATGTTTCTTGATGTACGGAGTTTATTTACTGCACCTCTTGTCAGGAATGCTGGCACTCACTCTATCCTATTCCGTGATAGGAAAGGTATCTACAATGTGACTTCAAGTCTAATAAGCACCATGATAGGGTTATAACCTGAGAGGGTTCCAAAAAGAAGTAACTGTATGGCAAACTAACCTCTTATGTCAGCAAAGAAAATACGTACTGTAGCTGTTTCTAGAATTTTATTTTCCACCAAGAAAAGTTTCCCTGGACACCAATGTCCCCATTTAGGCTAGCTAACGTATAAAGTCACTTCATTAACTCAGCTATTTCAGAGCCTTATTGAGAGACAGTTCCTGGTGGAGCATTTTATTCCCTAAGCCCCTTCTCACTGAGACAGTTGTGCTAGCTCTGAGCATCACCACTCAGTTATCCTGGGAGATGGTCATAAGAGAGAGGTGGAGGGAGTTCAGGGTCCCCTGCCCACCGCACAGTAGGCCAAGTTCCTAAAGTAGGGGAGGGGGACATCTACCATTCTACTTACAATGCACAATATGAGCATGGAGGTAAGATTGCACAGAGATGTCACTCTTGTCCACATAGTCATGGTGATATCTGCTACTATCCTGTCCTATCTCACCTACATGTACTGAAAACCACCTCCCAGCATAAATTAATTTCTTCTGCACCAGGAGACATTAGCTCTCGATTTTCTCACAAGAATCTTCTTTGACCTAGAAAAAAAACCAAGGGGTAAGAAATGTACCTCTGAAATGGGTGTAGAATCCTGCCCCTTCACAGCTTTCAGAGGATTGAATCCCAGATACAGGAGGAGTTGCTCATTGGATTTGCTCAAGTTTCTTCAAAGAACCCCAGGAGCATGCTTTATTTTAGAGTCAGATAAATAGAAATAATCCTTGAGTCTCTACTGAGAATTCAGATTCCCGAAAGGATCATGAGACATAATACTTTTTTATTTTCTCTCTAAGGGGTGGAGGGAAAACCCTGAGTTTTCTCTCTGGAGGAGAGCTAAGATCATGTCTGATTCTCCTCGGAGGAAAAATTCTAGGGAACAGGCAAAGCAGATACTGGCATCATCCTGTTTCTGCACATATTTTCAAGTATCTCAAGAGTTATAAACCTGAGACAGATGCAACAAATTACAATAGCCAGACTCTTCAATGATTCATTTTATGAATTCATGCTCCTCTATAAGCCCCATGAAGGTATACGATAAGCTGAAATGTTTAGATAGGTTGAGAGGTGGGTTCCAGTAGGGCCTGAGAAGGCAACCCTGAGAGAGAACAGATCCCCCAAGCCAAGATGGGGTTCAGCGATTCAAACGAGGAAGGAGTCTAATATCCACTGGCAACCATTACTGAGCCCTTCTTATGTTTCAGAAAATATGCCAAATGCTTTATATTGACCACACAGTTTAATTCCATCACTGTCTTCATTTTACAGATGTGGAGACTGAAATTAAAGTACAAATTCAAAAATATATACAATATATAAATTATTTATATATATTTTATATGTTAACATAATCATGTATGTTAATATATAATTATATATAAAAATATGTATGTTATATATAATTATATAAATATAAATTTTAAAAAGATAAAGATATCAATTACTTAAGTGTGATCCAGGGACCCCTGGGAATCTCCGAGAACCTTTCAAAGGGCCCATGGGCTCAAACTACTTTCACAATAATATTGAGACACCTTTTGCCTTTCTCATTCTCACTCTCTCAGTGGAGTTTCCCAGAACCATCATGACATGTATTGCAACACATAGAATGCAGAAGATGATATAAAATCTAGCTGTCTTCTAAGCCAAACATTTAAAAATGTTTCAAACAGGTGAAACTTAACTATTCTTTTCATTTTTTTTTGTTTTGTAAAAGAGTAAGTTTTCATAAAAATACATCATTTCTGTTAACGTATAACGGAAATATTTCTAAATGAATTAAAAGTAAATATTTAATAAAATCTCAGCTTTAATTCCTAATATGACACACATCAGCAAATATAACCACATAAATGAAATATGTTCGGGAGAGTTCAAAGAGGTCCTGATACCAAAGAGTTACAGTACCATTGGACTGCATGATAAATCATCAGTCCAGCAAGAGCCAGAGCTGGTAACGAATGATTTTTATCTCATACCAAAAGTATTTTAGTTTTCTAGTTGCTGCAACAAATTAACACAAATTTAAGGGCTTAAAATAACACATCTATTATCTCACAGTTTCCATGGGTCAGCAGTCCTGGTTTGGGTCAGCTGATTCTCTGCACACACCTCACAGGCTGAAATCAAGGGTTCTTTGTATTTCAAGGGAGAAGAGAGACCAGAGAGACTTGAAATAATTGAAAATAATATAACTTGGGTTCTAAATATCAGAGTAATCCTCACCTTTATAATTCTCCTATGCTTTTCAATCTACATGATTTCCTTCTTTACATGGTAAACGTTTATCTATTGTAAGAACTCCAACTAGATCGTATACACCCCTTTATTCAATGTTTCCTGCAGAAATGCCAATAAAGGCAGTGGCTGAAATCTTCCCCCTGTCCTGTCTTCTGCCTGACCACTCTGGTGTCATCCTCACATGGCCCACCATGCAGGGCCACGCCTCCTGTCTCTAGGGCTTGACTGTATAATAAACTTAGTTTTTTCTTAAGCCTTTTGTGACCGCACTTGATTGACCATCACATTTTTAAAAATATAGAGCACACGGCCTGTGATTTGCATTTCTTGTTTCTTAATAGTGACTTGGATGAGCAGAATGATTAAGTTTGTAAAGGTCCAATATTTACCAATTTTTCAAATATTATGTCTTGTGCTTTTTGGATCATCTTTAAGAATCTTTGCCTACCCAAGGTCATGAAGATATTCATCTATCTTACTTTCTAAGGTCTATGGAGTTTCTCATCATATGTTTAGGTTTATAATATTCTATTATATTGTGGCATTATTACAGCACAAAGCAAAAAAGTCACCTACCATAATTCAGAGAAAGCAAAGCCCTTCCTCTCACATGTTGCCCTTTGATATCCCTCACATTGGCCTCTCCTTCCACAGCGCTCTCCTCAGGGCACCCTTGACCTCTGCACTCCTCAGGCTGTAGATCAGTGGGTTCAGCATAGGGTTGAAAAGACTGTAAAACAGGGAAAGGACCTTCTGCTGCTCCTCGGGGTGTTGAGATTTGGGGGCCATGTACATGACGATGGCACTACCAAAGAAGAGCCCGACCACGCAGAGGTGGGAGGAGCAGGTGGAGAAGGCCTTTCTGCGGCCCTCAGCTGCCTGGATCCTCAGGATGGAGAACAGGATGCGTGTGTAGGAGACCAGCACCAAGCAGAGGGGCCCCAGTAAGATAAAAACACAAGCTGAAAAGATGACAGTTTGGTTCAGCCTGGTGTCAGCACAGGCCAGCTTGAGGACAGACAGGATTTCACAGAAGAAGTGGTTGATTTCACGAGGCCCACAGAAGGGCAGTCTCAGGATGAGAACCACATGGACCAGAGCCAGGAGGAAGCTAAACACCCAGGAAGTGGCAGCCAGGACCGAGCACACTCTCCAGCTCATGATGACAGTGTAACGGAGGGGGTGGCAGATCGCCACGTACCGATCGTAGGACATCACCACCAAAATCACGCACTCTGTGTGAGCAAAGGCTAGATATAAAAATGTCTGCATAATGCAAGGAACAAAGGAGATGGTTCTCTTCTGACTCACTAGATTTGCCAGCATCTTGGGGACATTGTTGGAAGCATAGGACATGTCAATTATGGCCAAGTGTGACAGGAAAAAGTACATGGGGGTGTGCAGTCTAGAGTCTAAGCAGATAAGCCCCAGGATGACTCCATTCCCCAGAAGGGTGAGGGTGTAGAAGAGAGAGAAAAGTCCAAAGAGCAAAGACTCCAGGGCTGGATCAACCTGGAATCCCAGCAGGGTCACTTCTGTGATCCACGTCTGGTTGCCGTCCATGCTCCTGGGCAGACAGGCAAGTCCACGTCCACGACTGGAAGGTCAGAGATGTAGGGCAATGAAGACACAAAATATTTACTGAATGTTACAAATTGACATTTACAAATGTATTACTTTGGACGGATTTTCTATAGTTTATTTTTAGTTGTATTGTTTAAACTAAATAGGTTTGCTCATACAAATTATCAAAAATTTCCCTTTGTATCAAATGGACATTAGAATCTTAGAACTTATTATAGATAAAATATATTTTAAGATAACATTATAGGATTTATTACTATATAGCCTACCTAATAGCATACACACATGTGCATACTTAAGTTGTTTGGAAGAAATCAAGTTTCTTGGTTTCCCTTCAAGAGTATTAGACCTTGGGACATTGTGCTTGGATACCAGAAATCGACACATTGTAACTGACTACACTTCAGTAAAAAAAGAGTATTAGTCTTGATTTTTAATGTAGTTAGAAGAGGGATGACCTTGACAAACCACATGCAGTAGGAGGTAGTGTCATTTTCTAGGCTTGCTTGACTTCTTGGTCCAAGATATGAAGTGATGAGGATCCTCTGTTCTTTATATGTTGCTTATGTACCCACTCAATTTCTCACATGCTTTTCTACCCATTTATTGGAGTTTTGAAATTCTCTTCGAAATAACTTCTCAATTTTGCAGTGGATTTATAACTTTGTAAGCCCCTTATTTTCAGAAGCTGACTAACACTCCCTTGTAATGTATTCTGGTGCCTCATTTGCATCTCCGATGTTGTAGTTTTATCCTGAGAGTTTTATTTGCTTCTTCATCAGCACTGGATACTGAAGTTTAGGCATAAATGAAAGAATTCTTGGCTATATGCGTGGAACACATGGGTATACTTGTCTTAAATGCAGTTAAATATCATAATATTTCTGCAGCCTTTTCAAGATTGCAATTCAAACGGGGAAAATGAATTTACATTAAGAGTGGATATATTTAAAGATGACAACCATACTCTAATTTTTTTTTTTTTGGTTTGAGGGTTTTCTGTCTTTTTAATTTTATATAGAGACAAATCTCACAGCTAATCATATGTTCTGCTGTGACAGCATCTTTTGTCATCATGACATCTTCCCAGCTATGACATCTCCCAATGCCATCAAATTCCCTGAAGTCCTTCCTTATCGCCTGTTTCCAGCTGACCACCTACTGCTGTCCTGATGGCTTGTGAGGAGGTTACAGGGAGTGAGATCAACTAGAGCATCAGTTGGTTAGTTCTCCCTTGGGAGGTCCTCCTAGGAGGTGCCTGAGACTATCCAGAGGGGGACTGGTCATGAAAGGGATGGATGGAAACATCACATCACTTGGAGAAACCACATAACCAGGTGCTGTCTCTAACTTTCCTCATATTTTTTTTTCCCAGAAACAACCTGAACTATCATGTTTTAATTAGGTTAAAGTTTCAAATTCAAAAGAATATTTAAGAAACAATTTTGGTGTTTTCTTTCAGAAAACTTTAGATCCCTAATTCATATTTTAAAATTGGGATTTTATTATAGTGTCTTAAACCTACCACTTTCATTTAATATATGATAATGATTTTTATATATTAAATCAATACTTTACAGATCTTATTTTAAATTAGCAAAATATTCTATTATATCTCAATTTATTTAATTTCCTATTGTTGGAAATTCTTATTTCCTTTATGTTTAGTAGCACTGACAATAATAACCTTTTAAACTGAAGTGCTATCTATACGCATGGTTATTGTTTTAGGACATGTTCTAAAAGTGATACGGCCGATACTAAAGATAGATACCTGTCAAAACTTTTGATACCTGTTACCAACCTCAGTGTAGAATATTGGTACCAATTTCTCCCTCTGACAGGGTATAAGAATTACGCCTCTGTACCACAATATCACCAATACTGCGTAGTACCAATTTTAGCTTTTGCTAAATCAATATGTGAATAATTTTATACCATTTGAATTTATGTATCAACAATTCCTTAACACATATTCCTTGAGTGCAACACCTGTTCCAGCCTCCGATCTAAGCTCTGGAGGAAGAGCAGTGGATGAGGTGGAATATTCCACCAGGAGACAATGAAGAGCAGGGTGATATATCCTCCTCTAACCTCACATGTCCATTTAGTGGAGAAACCTCTCTAACCTGGATGGAATCACCTTGTGTTACCTGCCCCTCTCTTTCCTCTGACTTATATGACTTGTGAGACAGGAACAAGGAGCTGAGGATGCCAGATGCCCCTTCTCTGCTCTCCTTTTTTGTCATATACATTTCTACCCTTCAGGTTAAATCCTACAGGAGTATGTTCTGTCCCATTTGGGGGTGGGGTCGGCTAATGGTTGGGATTTGTTTTAAATTTTGTTAACGAGAGAAACCATATTTTCTCAATAAGCCTCACTAATAAAATATACTTTTAACTTCTACCTGATTTCTGCGTCTATTTCTCAATATATTTTTTCAGACTTGGAGCAAGATGAAGTTATGCTTAATTATACCTGTAAAATACCAGGTGTAAAAATAAATAATAATATACTTGTTCACATCAAAAAGTAGTGTGGAGGAAACAAACAGAAAAATAAATGAGGGAAACTGACCTGGTTTGAAGGGGCTCCTTTAGATGGGACTGTCAGGAAAAGTCTCCCTAAATAGGAGACACAAGGGTGAAATCTGAATGATGAAGGGTAGTCCACCCTAACAGCAGCCAAACCAGGCTGCTCCGTGCACAGGAGAACAGAAGAGACGGAGTCCTGGGCAGGAAGGACTTGGTGAGTCTTGGGAACAGAAAAAAATCCAATGTATCCAAACCATAATGACCAAGAGGTTGTAAATATTCATTGTGATCCTGCTATACTTTTGAAAGTTTGGAATTGATATACAGCTTATGAATTGGAGATGGATAAAATATCCGGCTAGTTTTTAGAACATGGAATATTATGCATCACCATTTAAAAGGATAATATGGATCTTTATATGGTGAAATGAAAAATGTTATATGTAAGTCAAAGAGTGTGTATATAATATGTTTCAATTTATATTTTACAATATAAACACATCTATACTTGTGTCTGGGGGCCTATTTACAAATATGTGAGAAAATCCTGTAAGTTAAGCATCAAAGTGCTTATACTGATTAACTCCGAGAGCAGGATTACGCAGGGTCTTCCTTTTGTGTACATCGTTAGCTTATTGTTTGTTTGCTTTTTAATAAACACTATGCCTTGTGCAGGGGGAAAATAAGACATTTCCATTTTGGAAAAATCCAGTATGTAAAATAGAACTAAAGTTGCATATTATTCTTGCTCAATCCTGAGTAATACCAAGTTTAACAGAAATCTCAAGTTTAAGTAGATTTTCTTAGAGTTTCAAATGGGAGAAATAAGTGATTGCACTATGACAATAGTTAACTTTTGACAGGAAAGGGGAAATTAAAAACCTCAATCTCGTTTTTCTTTAGAAATTTTTTCTGTCCAAATAGAGAAAAAGATCAAGATTTTCTGTTGCCTAATGAGAAAAAAAGATCTTAAATCAGGTTGAAAATCAGTGCAACATTCACCAAAATGTGAGGAGGAGGACAAGCAAAGCCAAGCTCTGATGCTGCACAGGTCAACGTGACCTTTGTCATGCAGACAAGTACCTCTCAGTGCCCTTCACTTTTCTTACCTATAAAGTAGCTTCTGGGGATTTCAGGTTAAAAAACCAAAACACTGAAAATAATAAAACAAGTACCTATAAATTCAGAGTCAGAAGTGACAAGGAATTTGACTGTCATCTAGTCCAGAAATCTTTGCATCAATTACTTAGAATAAGTCACTTAGAATCAGCCTGTTTGATAGAGGGATCACGTATCCAAGGTCAGCTCACGAAAACTTCCTCTTTCCCCAGATACCCCAGCCAGCATTTGCCTCTGTGAATTCCCTTTATTTATATTCCTGGGGTTACCAGTGTGCTCACGGGTAGACACACCTGATCAGAGTGCCATGAGACTGCACATTTCAGAGGCGTTTGCCCTCCTGCACGTGCACATCTGTGTCTATGCCTACGTGGACTTGGTGTTCCTCTTACAAGCAGGTGGCCTCTTACACTAAGTTCCAAGGTCTTGAGTGAACACTTGACTGGAGCTCCCAAAATGTCAGCAAATTGTACTCAGTAAAATATCTTACCAAGTCACTGAAATGTTACTGAATTGATTTTATTTGAGCTGACAGGTATACTTTTAGTCATTCTTATTAATTGATTTATGTATAAATTCATGTAAACAGAACAAAATTAATGGATACATACTGCTGACTGGATTGATCCAAAGAGCAGATACAAAATGGGAAATTGTCCACTTTTCTGGACAATACAAATCCAATGACAGAATGGAATATGGCACTTTGGGGATACACCAAGTATTATGTTAATTAGTCCCTCTGAAGCAAGCTGAAAGGTTGGCTTAGAGAGTTCTTAATCCCTGGGATGTCAAGGGGATGGATATTTTGTGAATTTTTAAGTCTCATTTTGAATAAGCACATTCTGTCATTAAGGAAGCAAAGAATAAAATAACAGAAAATTAGAAAATTAATTCAGGAAAAGTCTCCTTAGCATTTCTTTAGAGCTATAAAGACAGAGGAAGTGGAAAGACTAAATTTCTTTTCAAGGAGAGTGTTTGAAGGAGTCATAGGAGACCTCCAGGAGGGGAAGTGTGGGTGAGAGCTGGAAGGGGAAAGACAAGCAGACTGAGTTGGGACCTGGACCAAGGAGGCCTGCGTGAGCCTGCGATGGATCCTGGGACAGCAGCCAAGGAAGAGCCCAGGGTGCTCAGCGGTGATGTGAGCACCTGTGTTCCTACTGCACCCGGTGCAGGGATCTAGGATAGCAAGCATGTGGATGCTTCAGCTGTACCACATGCACAACATTAGCCTTCCTTTACCAAATGCCTAGAATCATTTGACTAATCAAAGTTCAAAATGGTTTCTTTTGAAAGAAACCATTAGCCAAGAAAAACCTATTTCCAAATGGCAGCAATAAATAAGGAAGCAAATACAGTGCCAAGTGGGTTGACTCCTTTCATCAGGTGTGAACTCCAGACAAACCATAGGTAACCCCGGATGTCACCTGCACTTTTGACAGGTTGGTAGGAAGGTCATGAGGAGACAGCTCTACAGTGGTGGCTATCAATGCACAATCATATGGATCAGCTCATTTTTGACAATGAAGATAGCAGAAAAATACAGCATGAGGTGAAAGCATGTTTCTCCTTTTAAATATTGGCATGGCTTTATATTTGAATTTCGCAGTTCAAGAAGATAGATTCTTTTTTTTCACCTGAGAAAAAGCCTGTGACAGATACAATGAAGAGACAAACACCTGTAATGAAGAGGTCTTTAAGTGTCCACCCTGCTACACCTTAAAGAAAGGTCGTCAGTGCACAGAGTGAGAGGAAACGTTTCATGGACATACTGCTCCGCTTTCCCACAGCAGGAAAATGAGCAGGGACTGAAAAGAACAAGATCCTTGAAGAAGGATTAAAACTGCAGGGTCAACAGTGCTGGTCAGGGCATCACTCCCATCTCAACTGGGCAGGTGAACCATGTGAACTTGAGTCACTGAGTCTCACCCTCATTCTTTTCATCTGGAAAATGGTTACAATCGAGTCTAAAAGGCTAAAGTGAAGAATAAATATCACTAAACTGGAACACAGTCGGAGTTAAATAAATGTTAGTTCTTACTAATTGTACTAAAGGGACCACAATTCCAGGAAGAACATAAATCACTGGGATTAGAGATTGAACAAAATCATGGTATTGTAAACTCTTTCACATTTATCTTGTCTCTTTTTGGTTATTTTTGAGCTTAAATAGAAAAGACATCACTTTACTCTCATTTCTATTAATGTTTTTATATACTGATTCTTAAAATTAACTTTAAAAATGAATGTTAAGAAATAGAAGAGTCCTTTAAAGTGACCTCAATCCTCTTGGATTGAAGAAGAAAATATAGGTTTTAATATTTAAATGGCCATTCTGTTATGCCAAACATATCAACATGAAAGAAAGTAAGTCTTACGAGAAGAAAGGAGCCATGTTGAGGATATTTCGCACTGACCTAAATTAAAACTTTCTACTGTCACTCAGAGAGAGAACCCTGGGGCTGTCAAAGTCAAAACGCTGGGGGAGTACAGATTTGTCCAGTTTTCACACTTACTCAGAAATTGTTCTCCACCTCCATTAGTTACTTCAATACTCAGCTTGATCCTCATATATAGCATTGTGTGAAAAATTAAGAAACATGGAATCTGATCCCGACTTCCTGGGTTCAAACCCTGGCTTTGGTGCAGGCTGGTTTCGTGACTTCTCTGTGTCTCTCCATTCCTCAGTTGTCTCCCCCACCCCAGCTACAAACTGCAGTGGATAATAAGCCTTACCTCATGGGACATTTGAAAAGTCAAATGAGTTAACTTACATAAGCAACTTACTAAGTGTTTTAAGATGTATTATTAGAGATTGGAAAGCCATCATTGGAGAATAAATTCTGGATCCAGTATCATAAGGAAGCATGTTACAGAATCATAATATTCCTCTGCTCAAATAAAAAACAAAAGGAGAGTTTGTATGCCAACAGATGCTGGGGAAGCAAACCTCTTACCTCTGTCTTCACCATTTTTTATCTGTAGATGAGGCACCTGGGCCATGTGGTCCCTGAAGTTCTTTGTAGCCCTTTAGCCAGACCCTGTCCTATGTGGGTGGATAGCTGACTCCTCTTCTCTGATACAGTCATGACAAAGCCAAGAGCTGACACAGGAGGATGATGAAGGGGACACGGACGAGGATCCTGGAGGATCAGAGGCATGAAGGTCACGATAGGTAGAGGTTCCTAGAAATACCCTCAGGATCATAGTCTGAAGATAAGCTTAGGACATAGGGGAGGCTTTAAGTCCCTAGTACCTGGGGCCAGTGGTTTCATTCACTCCGCCTTTCCTGTTTCCACCTGCAAACCCTTCTAGGGACTAATGAACCCTCTTACTCACAGTGGTAGAACCAGTGTTCTTCTCAACATGGCCTGGGTCTGAGGAGAAGCCTCACGCAGATGGAGGACTGGGGCTGATGCTTCTCCACGGGGGCCTCATCAGAGATGAAGCCCAGACACACAGCTCTCAGTACAGAACTTGTGATGGACTTGCTTCGGCAAGTGAGGGCTTCTTCTGCATCACTTGAACCCAACCTCCTCCCTGCAGACACAAATAGTGACTCAGAGGACAGAAACATGTGTTATCACCTCTGCTCACATCCTCCCCAGAGAGATTTAAAGTGTTTGCTGCTTTCCTATCTGTAGGTGAACCAATGGGTGCATCTCACATGCTTATTCCTTTAGGTCTTTCAGTATCCCATGGGAATAGTGCGTACATTTTGGGGGGATCTGTGTGTGTGTGTTTGCGTTTGCTTGAGATTGGGTAAGGCCAGGATGTCTTTAAACTATATAAGCCCTTGAAACAGAAAATAGAAAATTCAAGACTGTGTCATATATTAACTTCTCTCAATACTTATTTTTATCAGTCTTAACTTGGCTCTATTCTCTAAATTCTCCTGTTTGTAGAGGAGAGGCCATATTTCTTGATCTGTCATGGGAGGGGCCCCATGGACCCCGTTAAGACATCATCTCAGGAAAACAGGTATCTCCCAGTGGAGAAAATGTTGTTGCCAAATAATCACCACCCATTTTTCA
Source organism: Camelus dromedarius (assembly GCF_036321535.1). NCBI lineage: Eukaryota > Metazoa > Chordata > Mammalia > Artiodactyla > Camelidae > Camelus > Camelus dromedarius. The sequence continues at coordinate 9,889,175 of NC_087442.1, forward strand.
CTTTCAGATACTTTTGATTTGGCAGTTTAGATACACCTCACCTTGTTTTAGTTTGCTCTCCTTTTCAAACATCATTAGATGTAAGAGCTATATTTTTCTTCATTGTGGGTTAAGCCCTACAGTTGAAATGAACATCTTTCTCTTGATCTGTCTTCCTGTCTCTATCTTGTGCACTAAGTGATAATGTTTGATGATTGGAAAGTCCTTTTAGTTCTAACTTTTTAAGAGTCCATCTCAATCTAGTGCTCTAGAGAGTCTTAGTTCTTAAACTGTGTTGGAAGGAGCTCATCTAGATAAAAGGATATATTTAATGTATTGGAGAGCAGAATAAGCATTTTAAGATGAGGTAAATCATGGTTAGTTATTTTCTCTTTGTAATCTGTGTGTCCAATAGAGCCTCACTCCACTTACCTTCCTACTCTACAACACACATTCTCTATTTCATTCAAGTCCTGCTCCCCAATACTCCCACTCTTGAAATTCTTATTCCTTATTTCAAGGAATTACCCATTTGACTCCAAACATAATGCCAATCCTTCAAAGCACTCATGGTGACCATTCAACTATCTAAAACCAAGTTGGACTCCCTTCTGTGGTAGACTAAAAGCATTCAGAGCATCCTTCAAGGCTGTGCTTAATTTTTTTTTTTACTTTTTAATATTTTTATTGTTCATATTTCTTGTATTTTACAAACAAAACTTGATTATTATAGAAAAATAAGTTTTACTCACCAATAATCAGATAGAACAAAGGATAACAATTTGGTAAAAGTTCATTCATAATTACCACTTTTATTTCTTTTGATGATGATAATATGGTGACAATTAACACAGCTTTGTAGATACAAAGGGGTGTCACGATCCCTCTCCATTTTTTTTTTTTTTTTGCTTTTAATCTTTGAATTGGCTAGAACAAAACCATTTACTCTGGAAAGTCTTAGACTTCTTGAGTCTACTTAACATTTATATTGATCAACATTTTATATTTAGTAAGAATATTACAAAGCACATTTGGCTCCATCATTAATGATGGACAATTATTAAATGAAATTCAATTTAGAGATAAGAGAGTTTGCAGATCACAAATACCTACAGCTGCACCTAAATATCATTTTAATATTTTGCCATCTCTGAGACAGAAATTCTTCCTACACAGAATTGAGTCTTTTCTTATTTTTTTTAAAGTTCCCTTAGCACATAGAATTTCAATGTCATTTCTGAAAAAGATAAATGTTATAAACAATGATAAGAAATTAGAAATGTTGATGACTCTTTTTACTGTAACTTCTGTCACAGTACACCTTTTTAACTATAGGAAGCTATTGTAGGATGTGTTCCACCAAAACAAGGGAGTAAACCAAGAAAGAGAAAGATATGAGATTAACATGCTAAGGAGCGCAAGGCAGGGTAAAGGCAGATGGGATAGCTAGAAAGCAACCAGTCCAGAAAGAAGAGAAGAATATATCACTGACGTGGCTGAGGAGGTTTGAAAGGTGGAGAAAGCCTTATCCACAGGCACAAAGAATCCAAGCAGAGGGGAAAAGTAGGCAATCAGTTAACACCACCTTTATTACTTGCAGCTGTAAGCCTTTAAAAGGGATCCCATTGGTCAACAGACAAAATCTGCAGTCCTCTGACTCACATCCTAGGGCTAAACAGGAGAGCTGCACTCATGGTACCTTCTTTAAAGTCTCCTCCGTTCTTTACCATCCTCTCTCTCCACCCACTTTTAGGGAAATAATGGAATGTTTTCATTGTAAAAAGGGCGTAAGCTCGGTAATACAAAATAAAGCAATTCTAAAAAATAGTAAGGAAAAAATCTAAAAGTATTCCAAATTGAATCACCTGAACTGCTTCTTATGATTAATATTCCAGAGATTTCTTCATGAATATATACAGGTTCCAGGCTAATAGGACAGATGGACAAATTATTTAACAAAAACGTAATCACAGGATATTTTAGGAAAGTATTTTAGCTGTTATTTTTTGTGTAAAGGGAATATTTCCTCAGCATGAAATTAAGTTAAGCAATCCAGCAAATTACACCCATATCGCCCACACACTTGGTTAGTGGAACCCTACATACCTCTTTGCACTCAGAGAACTATAAGGCTAAAAAGATAAATAGATAATGATAAATATTTTTTATAAAAATTGATTCATATTCCTCATGCTATTTTTATGTATATACAGGTGTACATATATAAGCATTTCTATGTAGCAGAAGGAAAAGTATCTACTATGTACTAAATATATTTAGTATACTTAAATACTTTATCTACTTCAGAATCCTTTTTAACTGAATAAATTCTTAATGCAAGTTCCTTGATATAATTTTTCATTGTATTTAGAGGTTGTAGCCATTAGGTTTTAAACATAATGCATTATTTTGAGACAGTATCAGCTAGACCCCTAGAACTGAAGGATGAGAAAATTAGCACACTTCAATTTCATTCTCAAGATTTAAGAAGATTTGCTTCAGAACTTAAGCCATTTGGCAGATATTGTGGGTTTTCTGCCCTATAATATATTTTATAGGGCAGAAAACCCACTATATATATGGGTTGTCTGCCACACTATATATATATAGTAATTAGCCCCTTCTTTGCTGACCTACTACTGATTTCCTCCAGGTATTAAGTGGTAAAGTTATCAGAGAAAGGGGCCTCACTCACAGGGAACTGATCGAAATCAAGCTGTCAGCTTCATCCTCTTTTTCAGTAACTAGTTCAGAGATGGCCATTTGTCCCTATTTGGTAAATGGAATACAGGGGGAAATTTACTGAGAGAAAACAGTTCAGGAAAACATTTTCTTTCCTGATAAAAAGGAAACATTTCTTTGCTTCTTTATCAATTTTAAGTATTGTTCTGTCAGAAAAATTCTCTGACCAAATATCTGAAAATGGTTCATCAACCATATTGCCACCTTCTACCCCCCAACCCCCCCCCCCCAATATTTTTCATGGTGCTTTGATTATTTAAATTTATTTTGTAAACTGTTTGGGGAATTAAATATCTCATTTTCTTTCAACTCTTATCTTGCCTTTATCCTCCTTTGGTGACTTTGATGACTCTCTTAAGGTTGGAGGAGAGACATGTCTGTGTTTTGTCTGGAATCATTGGATCCTTAATGTGAACTACACTTGCACACAGGGTTAAGCATAGCATTATTACAGGGTCTGAAGTTAGACTGCCTGTGTTTTAGCTCTAACCTTTTCATACACTGTCTCAATGATCATGGGTAAATTATTCAAAGTCTCTATTCCTTGATGTTTTTATGAGTAAAGTGCAAATTTTAAAAAGACCATAAAAATGTATCTGTGTCCCCTCTAACTTCTCTGCTCCATGGTTTCAAGAGGACTGTGGGAGACGGTGGGTGTGTTTACCCTTTCCTGGGGATGCCTGTTGGTCAGTTTGTCAACAGAGATTCCCTGAGGGCCTTGTCTGTGCCTAGTTCTGCTCTGAGTGCTATGGACACAGCTCTGAGGAAGCATACAGTGATCTTCTGTGTTAGAGATAGTAAACTGAGAAGTTATGAAGAAATACAAAGAAAGATAACTTCAGATTAATAATACCCTGAAAAAGATACGCTTGAGTGATATGGTAGAAAGTCACCTAATCAAGACAAATGAGACTCTCTGAAATACGCTCTCTTTGAAGAGGTGATGTTTGAAATCTGATAACTTAGAAGATCTAGTAGAAGAGGATTCTCGTCTTTTTCAGTCTTTTTTAATGCTCTTTATTAATAGACTTTCTTAAGTCCAATCTAGTCAAATTTATCAATGTTTACTCTGCTGGCTAATAATTTTGCATATTAATTTAAAAATCCTTCCCCTTAAAGTCTTCTAAAGCTTTATAGTTTTGCCTTTGACATTTAGACCTTGAGAACATCAAGAATGAGCTTTCTGCATTCATGCTTACTGATTTCTGCCAGAACCATTTTCTGCAAATCCCTTCCTCTCCCGGGGATCTGCGGTGCCATATCTCTCATACAGCAAGTGTTTAGAATGACAGAATCTGCTTCTGTGCTTTGTATTCTGTTCAGTTTGTTTATTGGCCAATTCCTGGATGAAGACCACACTGCTTTGCTTATTTGCACTTCATGGTACATTTTGTTGTGAAATCCTCCCACTTAGCATTTCATCCTTTTTTAATGGTGCTTGGGCTAGCCTTTGCTATTTACAATTTAGAATCAGCCTGTCAAGTCCTGCAGATACCTACACATTCTTCTAAGATATCACAGAATATTGAGTAGAATTACATTGAATATATTCATCAGTTTGAAGAGACTGAATCTTTGTAATATTATGTCTCCCAATCCAAGCACCTGGCATATCTCACATCATATGTCTGTGTATTTAGTTACCAGAATTTCTCAATAATTTTTTCTAATTATCTCTTTATAGTTTTGTACATCCTTTGTTAGATTTATTTTTAAGCACTTTAAACTTAAGTTCTATTGCTTATGGTAGCATTTTGTAAAATTCCATTATAATTATGAAATATATCAAGTCAATTTGTTATTATTTTATTTATATTGGGGGTAAATCTTTAGATTGTAAAGAGTGTTATCATGAATGGATGTCGAATTTTGTCAAATTTCTTCACTCTACTAATATGTATCCTTTAATTTGCTAATGTGACACACTTTTTTTCATTGTTTGAATGTTAAACAATTACTGCATTTTCAGGATAAAAACTTTATCATAATTTAATTTTATTTTTATGGACCTGTTTTACTAGTATTTTCTTTAAGATATTTGCATCTGTGTTCATGACTAGGATTAGACTGCGATTTTTTGTTTCATAATGTTTAACTCAGGGTTGCTATCAATGGCTCAAACCAGAAGAGTATTTCTTTTCTCATTTTATAAGAAGTCTAAAGATAAACAGTACTGGGTTTGTTAAATTAATAAATTCAAAGAGGGACGTCAGGACCCAGAATCATGAGGACAGGCTCACGCACTCAGGATATTCCACACCTTCCCTCACCCTCATTTCTTCTTCCCCAGAAATCTCCTCAAGACACCTTTCACCTCTGCATTTCTCAAACTGTAGATCAGGGGATTCAGCATAGGGTTGAAAAGACTGTAGAACAACGATAGAATCTTCCTTTGCTCTTGAGAATGGCTGGATTTGGGGGCCATGTACATGACGATGGCACTGCCAAAGAAGAGCCCGACCACGCAGAGGTGGGGGGAGCAGGTGGAGAAGGCCTTTCTGCGGCCCTCACCTGCCTGGATCCTCAGGATGGCAATCAGGATGCGTGTGTAGGAGACCAGCACCAAGCAGAGGGGCCCGACTAACACGAACACAGAGCCCACAAAGAGGACAGTTTGATTGAGCCTGGTGTCGGCACAGGCCAACTTGAATACGGATATGATTTGACAGAAAAAGTGGTTTATTTTTTGTGGTCCACAAAAGGGTAGCTTCAGAATGAGAGAAATATGGACCAGAGCCAAGAGGAAGCTGAATATCCAGCAAGTGGCAGCCAGGACCAAGCACACTCTCCAGTTCATGATGACAGTGTAATGTAGGGGGTGGCAGATCGCCACGTACCAATCGTTGGACATCACCACCAAACTTGTACACTCTGTGATGGCAAATGCCAAATACGGAAAAGTCTGAAGTATACACGGAGCAAAGGAGATGGTTTTCTTCCTCATTATAAGATTTGCCAGCATCTTAGGGACAGTGCTTGAGGCATAGGCTATGTCAACAATGGCCAGGTTGGAGAGGAAGAAGTACATGGGGGTGTGCAGCCTGGAGTCCAGGCAGATGAGCCCCAGGATGACCCCGTTGCCCATCAAAGTGAGACTGTAGAAGAGCAAGAAGAACCCAAAGAGGAAAAGTTCAAATTCTGCGTCAACCTGGAATCCTAGCAGGATGACTTCCGAGATCCATGTCTGATTGCTTCCCATGTTCTTCTGACAGGTAAGTAAAATACTGAACTTAGGACAAAAATTTTAGAGCTGAGGGGTAGAGAAGGAAAGAGAAATTATATGCTCATACAGAATGAGAATTTATGCCAGAGGCCACAAATCAGTAATTCATGGCTCTAATCCTGACCATAGCCCTGTGATGTTGATCTGAAAATTGGTTTTTTAGTGATATTTAAAATGTTTACCTTTTGATCAATTTTAAAAATTAGTAGATTTTGCATAAAAATTGGGATCACTGTCTTCTTTTAAAAAATGGGAGATTTTTATTTTCTTAAAATTCATTGTAAGCAATAGTCAGCTGAAGCTAATGAGAAGATAGTGGCAGATCTTCTATCATTTACCAGTTTTCACTAATCTCTATTTTCTCCCAGAAACTGAAGCTTAATGATGCTGAACAGTTTTTTCATTGTACTTACCTTATAGGTTTATATTTCATTAAGAAGAAAATGAATATTTATGCTCAAAATGAGTCCTTAGGTTCTCCTATACTTCAAACATACGGAAATAAGATGCAAAATGCATACCCCCAAATACATAACAGAGTTTAAAATGAGACAATTCTTCTATGTATCAGAAATTAATCAAAAACATGATTTTTTCCAAGTATGAAATCAGAAAAATCATACCTAGAACTCAGCTTTTACGGCGTCAAGACAAATTTTGGGATATGGGTACCAATATGATTGACTGAAACTAAGGGCTTGGGTTGGGTTCATAAAACAAGGTCAAAACTAAATAGAAAAACAACACAGCTATTGGGCCGCTGGATAAGGTGTCTGTCAGGAAGTCACTATGTGCTGGCTCTGTCATTAGATCTCCAGAGCCTGAGACACTGTTTGGGACCTAATTCTGTAAGAGGGGCTCATGGAAGCAGATGAAGAACATAAAAACTCCAAACCACAAGACAGGAAGAAAGAAAAGGTGGAAAGATCAACCTGAAATAAAAATACTAGTAAAAACAGTCTTTCATTCAAAATGTGAGCCTAAAAAACACAGTTTGGAAACTCACAAATATCATGCTGAAAAACAAGGTCAACAGCAGAAACCTGAATTCATTCAAGATGAAATTAAATGTATAAAATTATCTTCCAAAGACTCTAACATAAGTAAGAATGGTTAAGATGTTCCATTAGATTAATAAAGGCACAATGTTTACTAAATGGTTAATAAATTAAGAAAAATAAACAAGGAAGCCAGGAAAACACAATCAGTGTAGAAAAAGAGATCAACGACAGACCTTTGAAATAAGAAATATAACCACATAATTTTTAAAAAATCAATAAAGAGGATAATTTCCAGACCTAGAATCAAGGAGGGAAGTAGAACTTTGGAAGGTCACATTAAGAATCCACTCGTCCTGTAATACAGACAGACAAAGGAATAATATTTTGAAGGTGGAGTTTAAAGACACAAATAATAGATTAGAGGCTGCACTTAGACATAATAAAGTTTCCAGAGCAAAAACTGAATGGAGAAAATGAAACAGTATTTGAAGAGATTTCACCATAAACATTTCAGAATTGAAAACAGACCTAAGTCCTTAAATTATATTCTTTCCGTCTAATAAGTGTAATACATAAGATAATTGTACACCCAAGCAAAATGAAAATTTTTTCATAACTGAAGATGACATAAATCTTTAGATTAAAAATATACTCAGAAAACAGAATAGATAAATTTAAAAAATTATTAAAGAATGTAAATTCTTAACAATTATTTCTGACTGTTGTCTTTTCTCCATTCTCTACATTTCACTGTGTCTAGAACTTCTGGAAGTTCTATTCTAACAGCATTGTAGTCAACTAACCTATCTCATGGCTCTTAATTACCCTTTCAGATTTCTTCTCTTTTTCTCTCTTCACCATGTTTTAGGCATTTCATAACTATATTTAAAATGCACATTTATGTGAAAATGAATATATGCATGTATATGCATGACTGGAATATTGTGCTGTACACCAGAGATAGACACATTGCAATTGACTGTACTTCAATTTAAAAATAAATAAAATGTACATTTATTATGTGACTGACACCAAGTTACCATTTATTCCATCTATTTTAAAATTTTAATTATTGTTTTTCTTTCCAAGATTTTTATGTTGATTCAATTTTTTGATAAAGTGCGTTGATTTATTTTATCTTAAATTTAAAAAATTGTGATTAAAATAAGTTGATTCTTCTTACATCTATCGTTCTTGGATCATTATAGTTTTTTTTGTTTCATAAGTTTTGTGATTTTTAATAGAAGCTATAATTATATTTGTCTATTAGGCAGTTTTTGCTAGACTTTTATAATGTACTTTTTTCAAGATTAAGAGGAAATATTAAAAGTTAGCAAGGGTAAAAATAATTACATACATAGGAACAACAATTCAACTGAACATGATTTCTTATCAACAGCAAAAGATCTAGAGACAATAAGCTGCTGTCTTCAGTGTGCCAAGAGGGGGTCAGCTGTCATTCTAAAATTTTATGTCTTCAAGAATTAACTTGAATGAGTGAGATAAAAGTAAAACTTTATTGATGTGCAAATAAGAAAGTATTGCAGACCTAGAGATCCTCAGTATACTATTAAAGAATATTCCTCAATAATAATAAAAGGCAACCCACAAGTAACTCAAATATGTATATATAAATAATATTGATGTATAATTTGAAAAAATACACTAATAAATTTTATAACCTAAAGATTATGAAATAATTATTTTGGTATTTTAAAAGGGGGAAATTAAGTCTTTTAAAAATAATGAGTAAATGGAGAAAGGCGTGTTAGATAGGTAGAGTGCTAATATTATTGATGAGAACTGAAGCCCTAAGTCATTTTAAATCTGTAAGAATCAATTAAACTTGGATATTATCAATTCAGGGAAATCATAAAAAATAGACATAAAATATATGGTTCCCCAAATTACAAGATACATAAAAAGAAACTAACAGCATTACTAATCCAACAGCAGGCAGAAGGCGAAAAAGGAGAAATAAAGAAGCAAATAAATTTTTTGATAAACAGAATATACAAATCAAGCTGTATTAATAAGTGTATATATGTCAACTCTCACATTATATGTAAATGTAAGACACTAAAGGAGTTAAACACATTAGAAGAAAAAAAAATCAAGTTACAAAACACTTACAAGAGCCACACCTAAACTACCTAAACATAAGTACAAACATGCAAACTCTCTCTCTCTCTCTCTCTCTCTCTCACACACACACACACAAACACACACACACACAAAGGTCAAATATGAAACGACGTAAGAACACCTTTGAGCCACATAGAAACTGGTGGCAGCAATATTGGTATGGCGCCAAAGCACTTATAGGCACATGGGAACTACTATAGAACAACAAGGAAAGGAAAAATCCACCAAAAAGGTAAAACTCAGGATCTGTTCCCTACAAAAAGACGTAACACACCTCCAATAGAAAGGAACTTCATTAATCTGAAAAAGAGTATCTCCCAAACGTACAGAAACATTATATTTAATGGTGAAATAATAAAAAGCTTTTCCTCTGAGTTAGGAAATAAACCTAATGAACTGCATCAACACCCCTTTTATTTAATGTGGACTCAGTAAGTAGCCAGCAGTAAGGCAGAGAGAAGTAAAGGATAGGAGAATTACAACAGAGAATATAAAATATTAATTGTGCACATCGAAGAAAACTCTGTAGGTAAGCTGTTGAAATTAATAAGTGAATTTACTCACTTATCCTCTGGATCCAAGGCCAACGTACAAAATGAAAAAATGTGTATGTTTAAAGATTGGAAATTTTCTAAAGATTCCAAATTTTTCCCAATTCATCTATACTTTTAATGAAGTAAATTAGAATCCTAGCAAGTTTCCTTTATCTGTGGAAATAATAATCTTATTCTAGATGTTGTATGTGAACATTCAAATGATCAGTGATAGCCAAGGAAATCTTCAGAGTAAAGAATGAAGTAAAAAGACTTTATTGACTGTGAACATATAAAGCCATCACAGTTAAGTGAATGTGTTATTGGGGCAAAGATAAATAAACCAATGAAACAGCCTGGTTAACTCAGAAATTCAGAAATACACACACACACACACACACACACACACACACACACACACACTTGCTCTAAGACAAAGGAGCCGCTGGTATTTTCAATAAATAGTACCGTGTTGGCTGTCTATCTACGAGGAAAAATCTAAGGCATAGTCCCTACCACACGTGATACACAAAATAAACTTCAGGTAGGTTTTAGATCTAAACAGGAAGGATATGATCATCCTTCCAGAATACAAATTGGAGGGTCTTAGAGTAGCAATGTTTCTTAAACAGAATCCAAACAAAGAAAAGATTGTCTCATTACCATGTTACACACTGGCTGGATTTTCTTTGCTTTTTATATTTTTAAAATTTAAGAATAACAGGTTTTCATGTTATTATTTAGAAAAACCATTTCTCAAACATGACTTAGAAAAAAAGTATAAATTTGAATTTTTGAAGTTTTCATAAAGCAAATGTTGTCACTGAGCATGATGCCAGATACAGAACAGAGGTGCAACGGAGAAATTGGTTTCATAGTAGAACTTTCAATCTTATTTCTACCATCGAATACTTTCCTCTAAGCAGTGATAAGGCACAGTGGAAGCCATGTAAGTCCACTCTAGGACGTGAGAAACAGTTTCGCTGGGATCAGAACAACTATCCCAACAGAATAAGCCGGGAACACCAAATCAGGAACAGCTAATCTGGCACCTCTACCAGCTTTGCTGATACAGGAAAAAAATAATAATGGGATTTTTATCAAATAGCTGTAAGATTTCTCCCTGCCACTTAACCACTTATTACCACCTCCCCACTGAGCAGCAAAGAAAAGGAGGTCAATGTCCCTCACTTCCCTGGCAGGAGGACATTTCCAGGATGCAGTAGGAGCAGATGGTCCTCAGCAGAGGAAGAAATGAAAGGTAGTGAAGGACAAATCACACAACCCCTCCAGCTTCATCATTTGTAAAAGGAGGCAACAGGGTTAAATGACTCTTGTGCCCTTTCAGTTTCATACCATGACTCAGGGACGGCGAGTTTCAGCAGCCCGTTCCCGTCAGCGTGACCGGGGAGGGGCTCTGACCAGGATAAGTAAGAAACCTATGTTTAGACAACACGGGCATCAGATGTTACTCTGAGACCCCAGCACAGCACAAGAAAGGGGTCTGCACAAAGGTGGCTTTTTCTTCTTCCTAAAGCTGATGATCTCTGCCAGCCTTCTGTCCTGCTCTTCTGTAAACCATTAACCAGGGTATAAATAAAGATTTATACAATAAGGAAGGGTAATACTATTTCTGATATTTTTTTCTCAATTTGAGCTTGAATGTACGGGGAAACTCACAGAGATGGGGAGTGGCTGGAGCTGAGGCGCCTGCTCCCTAAAGCAGGTGTGGTGGGCTATGAGCCTTAGATACACTTTCTGCTCTGACCAAGAGGACAGGATGGAAGGATGCTCAGGAGCTTCTAGGTGTGAGGGCTTTATATTCTGATGACCTAAAACCAACCCATTCCCCAGAGACATACCTGTGGAGTCCAGGGGACAATTTGCAAGGCATCTTCTCACCATTCTGTCTGTCTTTCCTACAGAGTAGTGTAAAGCCTGTCCCTCTCTTTTTGCCTCTCCTGCTTTGTTATCAGTGAGTGTGAGTGTGTTTGTTCCTTCTTGTGCAGAGAAGTAAGAACTCAGGAAGAATGGCAGGGGTGAGCCTACTCAGGGATCTTGGTATGAAAATTTCACAGGGCTAAGTCGTATTTTAGGAATTATGTCACATAGTACAATCCCCAAGTATTTGGCCTCATTATGTACTTGATCTTCAAGTCGTGCCTTCCTCAACAGCCCCTTTCAAAATGATTTAAATCTCATGACGTGGTAAGCGTGAACCCCAAGGAGCTTGTTAAGACAGCTCCTCGGAGGACTGAATCCTCCCTAGAGAATGAACGATCTTTGCCATAAAGTGTTATTGTAAAATGAATTATCAGAATTTTCCATTGCAAGTGTTTATTTTTACTCAGAAACTCACAGATAATGAACCCTGCTCTCTCATAACTGGAGCCTGTGAAGTGGCTTTAGGAACGCTGGATTTACTCTCCTGAGAAAGAAAGTCAGTGGGCACTGCTCCTTCCCACTGATGTGCAGCAGGCAGACATTCTTTCTGGACCACTGCATTTGGGGAAGAGGCCTTTCATGAGCTATTAACTTCTGTGCTAACAGCATACATACTGTACTGAAATCCCTGAGACTGATGAGGTCTTGTAAAAAGTAGATAGAAAATACAAATGTTGATACATAAACTTTTACACCAGGCTTTATTTTAGGGGAACCCAGGATGATGGAACCACTAAAGTTACTAAAAGCAAGTGGTAGAGAGATCTCAGTCTAAGATGTAAGGGCATTCTCTGCCTCTGGAAAGGCAGGGTCTCTGTACTTCTGTTCCCAGTGGAATATAAAGGAAAAGGAAGACAGGTAAGAAAAAGTAGGTATCAGACGCATGTACGTCCAGGCTTTCTCACTCTGGTTTGAAATCACAGATCGGGGGTTATTAGATATGATAAGAATAAACCTCAAAGCATAGGACTATTTCTGTACACTCCCCATTAGTATCTCTGGCTGGAGACCAATGCGGAGAGAAACTGCATAAAACATCACAGAAGGGTGAGCAAGGAGAGATGAGTGCTCAAGAACTGACTTGGCTGGATCCCTGAGCCTGAGACAGCTCTGCTGTACCCTTGCGGCCTCCATGTTTTCTGGAAGGGATTTGAATAATGCTACATGCTCCTAGATGGCGGATGCCAATGGTAGGAAAGAGTGGCCAGAGCTTTCACTGGGAATCAGCATGATACAGGCGAAACAGCCTTGCACATGAGTGTTTCAGGGTGGTCCAAGCAGAGATCAAAATGGAAGACACAGTCATATCTCACAGAGGTTCACAGCACCAGCAAGGGGACAGAATGAGGACGAAACAGCAAGAATGTATAATGGATACCAAATAAATATACTAAGAGAACATAATTTCCACAGCCCCATACTTCAGGATCAAAGACTAGACAGGTCCTGAAATAGCTCCAGAGAGGCCAAATCTCAGCAGAAACCAGCCGGCACTCACCAAGGACCAAACAAGCCTCACAGGAGAGACTCGTACATGGACTAGGATGCGAGAACATGAGGAAGAGGCTCTTTAAATCAGGCAAGACAAACAACTCTTCCACCCCTTCAATAGAAGTTAATATCCATGGTGTCCCAACACATGTATATGGCCTCACCTTCCCCACTCCTCAAACCTCTCATTGCCGATCATTAAGAATATTAAGCTAATCACAAAAGAAGAAATAAGTTCTGTATTCTTGGTTCAACTGTTTAAAAGAAAAGAAAAAAAAGGCTTGTGATCCTGTAATACATGTATGTATGTATACCATGATCAGAATAATGCTGGTCTCCCTTATTAGACTGTAAACCGATATAGGTAAAAGCTGCACATACAGATGAATTTTTGTAATTTTGACTTATTTTTAATCCATGTACTTTTAAACCTTTTTTTCCCCATATTTCTCGAGAGAATTGAGATTGCAATGGAAATACACTATGAATTATTTACCTTGTAAATTATTTGACATCCTGGCATTTCGCATCAAGTAAAAGGCTAAATTTTTTAACATTGCTGCTTCTTTCCAGTACAGTGGGGAATCTAATTTTCTTTTGTCTCATTTATAGATCGTAGTCCTTGTTCTTTGAAGATATGGTAATGTAAAGCAGTAGATAATGTTAATACCTATCATTTATTAAGCTCTCATTATGAGCCATGGATTCTGCTAAGCATTTTGCATACAGTATTTCTTCTTATCTTCACAACAAACCTGTGAGCTTGGTTTTAGCAAACTCATTTTACACATAATAAATCTAAATTCCAAATAATTTAAGTCAATTGCACATCTAGCAATCGGCAGAACTTTGTAAAAACCAAGCTCCAGCTGAGCTCAAAATAGACATACTTTTAAAACTTTCTTGGTTATGGTATAAAATGTCTGCATAACAGATGTCCTTACAAAAGGGATGTCCTATAAGAGAGAAGTCTATATATTTTCTTCTTCAAAAGCAGTTATCCACAGACAAAACATTTTATTTTAAAAGTTGACTATTTCCCTTATATATGGTTTAAGTATTTAAGAGGTTTAATTTAGTATATAACTTGAGGAAAGAATGGAAAAAACAAAAGAAAAGTCTCTCTATATCCCTTTCCACTACTTCTTAATTATTTTCTATCACTTCATAATTAAGTGTTGTCGTTTTATGTTTGATTATTTACTTACCTCAAAATCTCTTAATTTAAAATCAAATGCTTCCAATAATTTATAGTTCTCGCATCATTACTCAACAAAACTTCACAACAATTACAGCCTTTTCTTTTTGCCACGATATTTTCTCCAACTTTTGGTCATTTCCATGGGAGAAAACTGACCAAGCTAACGAGAGAAAACATAGAGATCTTTCAGGGACTTTCAGTTACTTTCATTCTGCTCTCCCCTTCTCAGCTCCACCGTCCATGAATCTCTACCTCACTCCACAGTAGAGGAAAAGGTGACTGAGAAAGCTCCAATATGTCTGTATATTTATTAGCATGACAACGTTTGGGGCTTTCCTGTCGCTGTTAGATGCATCACAATTACATTCTTAATTCTCTTTCCCTTGAAGTCACGGCTCATGCTCTTTCTAGCTCAAGCTGGTTATGCCTTAGAAAACATCACTATCATGGGAATATAAACAAATATTTTAAATGTAGATTTATTTTTGAAAGAGATGACAGCTGTTGAATTTAAAATATTTAAATAACTACTATGGTATAAATCTCTCCTAACTCCTGTCTCTTAAATGTGCTTCTAATACCTTGCTTTATTCTGTAAAATTTTGTCTATAAGGCTTGATTACAGAAAAAGTACTCACATTCATTTCCTCTTATTCAGACATTTTACACAACCATATTAAAAGTGTGTATACTATTTGGAAGCTCTTGTGCAGCACTGGCCTTCAGTGCCAGAGCCAGGAAAGTAGGCTGGGCTTTCTCGGGGGATAGTCACAGGAAATTTCAAGAAGTTGAAAAATGCCCTAGAGAATGTTTATGTATCTGTGTAGTCATTGGATGTGATGACTTCTCAGGTCCCTTTAAACTCAGTCCTTATTATTCTCTAAGGCTTTCATCAAGTTCTCTCTTTTTCAAGCATTCTCTTCAGAGCAGCTTTGACTTCTTTGTTCCTCAGACTATAGATCAGGGCGTTGAGCATGGGATTGAAAAGGCTGTGAAACAGTAGCAGATATTTCTTCCGCTCTTTGGGGTCCCCATAATGGGGTCCAACATACATGATAAGGGCTGTGCCATAAAAGAGTCCAACCACACAGAGGTGGGATGAGCAGGTGGAGAAGGCTTTCTGGCGCCCCTCCCCTGACTGGATCTTTAAGATGGTACGTAGAATGTGAATATAGGATATTACAATCGGGGAGAATGGTCCCACCAGCACAGACACTGCCCCAGCCAAAACCATGGTCTCATTAATGTGGGTATCTGCACAGGCAAGCTTGAGAACAGCTACAATTTCACAGAAAAAGTGATTAACTTTATGCGGTCCACAGAAGGGCAATGGTAGGAGTAATGCTAGGTGTACTAGGGCCAGGAGGACTCCTAAAACCAAAAAGTCACTGCCAGCATGATGCAGACTCTCCAGCTCATGATGGCAGAATATCGGAGTGGGTGGCAGATGGCCACATACCTGTCATAGGACATCACCACCAGGAGAAGACATTCGGTGTGAGCAAAACTCAGAAAGAGAAAGGTCTGTGTCATGCAGCCAGCAAAGGAGATGGGCGTGGCTGGACTCAGGAGGTTTAGCAGCATCTGGGGCACCGTGTTGCAGGCATAGGCTACGTCCACGATGGCCAGGTGTGAGAGGAAGAAGTACATGGGGGTGTGCAGCCTGGAGTCCAGGGAGATGAGCCCCAGGATGGCCCCGTTCCCCAGCAGGGTGAAGGCAAAGAACAGGGAGAAGAGCACAAAGAGAAACACCTGAGTCGTTGAGTCAAGGGGAAATCCCAGCAGGATGAACTCTGTGACAGAGGTCTGATTTTCCTCCATTTCCCTGTGAAACAGACAATGAATCTCACCGAGTCTGAATGTCTGAGGAAAGTATTTAAACATGGTGGATCTGTGTGGGTCATTGTTTATTTCCCAAGAAAACTACTTTGATGATATTTTGTTCTGCTCGTCACTTACTAAGTGAAAACCCTGGATTCCAAATGAAACAGAAGGGAACCTTTTCACTGTGGTCAGCTACATGCTAGCGTTCTATGACATTACTCAATAAATCTCAGCTTTATTTCCAAACCAACTTTTGTCATGGCTCGTAATATGTTAATACTTAGACTGTCTTCATAGCAGGGGACTTTTCCTCAGGCTGCGATTGCTCTATGAGGTTTGCCTGTGCACTGCACTGTTCATATACACAAACCTGCGTTATGTGCTGCGTGCAGTCTTGGACATCAATACATGAGGACAGGAAGGAGGGTGAGGGGCATGTGGCTCTTCCACCAGATTTCCCCACACACTTGTGCCTTCTGTAAGTGAATTATTTGTCAGCCTTCTGATCTTTACTGACAGCAAAACCTTGGATTCAGTTGAGAGCATGGCAGGTAGTTTGCTATAACATTGGCTGGATTTAAAACAGAGACTTTGGTTTTGATTTTTGTACTCACAGGTGGCTTATTCTGACCATGCTGTCCCATAATCAGAACATTACCCTGCTATCCCTCTTATACTACTATATGAATACTTATATTCTATATCTTTATGTGTATGTATGTATTTATATATACACAGATAGACATAAACACATATATTTCTGTATTTATCTACACTCAAGTTTTCCCAATGTTTTTGTCACATCCTACCATAAAATATCTACCAGGTACATATATGCATGAACACACACACACACACACACACGCAAATTTGAATCCTTACTATGTGCAATGTACTTGGTATTTTCCTTATTATTCAACTCTATTTCATTAATGAAAATGCTGGCTGAATGATTTCATGATGAGTCATGACCTGGGATTTTTAAAATACTGATCAATATCCAAGACTACAGCTTAATGTCTAACTATAGATTTGTATTCATAGAATCTTTTATTTCATACCTTATCAACTCTGATGTAAAAAATATTATTTATCATGAATCTTGGAGGGTTTTGTTGCATATCAAATTTTAAAAAATTCTTCCGCAACAGTGTAGGTATTCTGAGGTTTGAATCGTCGTAACTTTTAAACCATTGCTTTTGTTTTCTTGCCTGTCTGATCTCTGTAGCTTTCATCAATTCAGAATCCACCGAAATTTCACTAAAATAAGAATCTAAGAAAAATCCATAGTTTAGCTCCTGTCTGTCAGCTCCTTCTTCAAAGACTAATCAAAATTCATAGTGAAATTACTAGGAGATGATTTTATCTTAGTCCAAGAAGTAGCTTTATACAAACTGGAATCACCTTCTTGAAAACCGGTTGTTTTATTAGGACTGAACTTTATGTCAGTGAGTGTTGTAAATCAAAGATTGATTAACCATCTATTCAACATGGGACTCATGCTATGTGAGAAGCTGAACCAGAAGAATGCTGAGGTCTCTTCCAACTATAGGATTCATCAGCCCTAAATGTATAGAAAAATATTCACCATTTTCATTTCAGCTTTCTTGCAGTATTTGGGGCCAATGAAGTTAGCAATGCTATTTCTAAAATGTCATATGATGAAAGCACACAACAAACTAAAGTAGAAGAACCACTGAGTATCACCTCATCCTCCTCCTATCTGCAAGTAGCCAAAACACAAAACACGAAACATAAAATCTGCAGATATTTACAAAACATGTCTTGCTACGGGTCTCAGCTGAGGGTGCATAAGACAGTATCTGTCTGCTGGTGTATATAACCTGCTTGGAATGAACAGACTGTTAAAAGAACTCACAAAGATAATTCTCATGTTTAAATGACTCACCGAAAGCAAGTTCATTTACAAAAGTAAAAACCTCAGGATGCTTTTCTGTAACAAACTCATTTCGTAGTCAATTAGTTAGGCCTATTATTTCATGAAAACACCACTTAACTTCGTGAGGCAATAGAAAGGTTTGCAAGCAGATCTCTCAAACAGCTATTTATCTTATAATTTAAACAAGAAATTCAACACTAAATGCATCAAAGTAAATGATCCACTTTAGGTTTATCTAAAGGAGATGATACTTTAAAACTTACCCTACCAGCTGTCCATAAATAGCAGAAATTTGCCACTCACAGATAACAATTACATTTTGCGCTGTGATTTTCCATAACAGTCTACCTGAAACTGTATGGGGAACAAAGACTAGATAACATAACAAAGTTACTTCAGATTTACAGCTAAAAATGGGAAGACGAATAGGATATGAATCGAGAGAAGTGCAAGGACATCAACAAAGTCAACAGCATCCGTAAGTCAGTGTTGAAGTTCTTTCCCCTCAAGGATCCTCTTAGAAGCAGAAGTGCCCCAACAGAGGCCACAGGTTTCTCTCTGAGAGATGACTTTACTCTCTCCAGCTCAGCTACCTCTCAGCGTGCTTCTGAGAGTTTGATGCGGGGGAGGGATAAAGGTTCATCACACACCACCATCTGCTTCTACCGGGGGAAGGGGGCTCTCACTGGCTATCTTATCTCTGGTTTTCTCTAGAGGGACGTTCATGACAAGACGATACCACTGATTTCTTCACTCACTGTGGGGTCCACGACCAAAAACGTAAGAAACATTAGAACGATTTCTAAGACTCCTTCATACCTTACTTACCCTTAACCACAGCTTGGATTTATTATGGTTTCAGAACTCCAACATTTCCCCATCCATTAACCCTCCAAATAGACTAAGTAGTATTTAGGGCAGATGAGACCCATATATATTTTTTCTCTTCCTCTCTAGTATTGTCTGAGTTTTATATGACACCTGAATTCTCAAGTCACCACAAGGAATACAATTCATAAAATGAGACCTGTAGCAGGACCTACAGAAGCTGCGGGGAACAAGCTAAGGAGTCAGGGAAGCAGATACGGTGTCCCAGCAGGACTTGTTAAATCCTGTTTTGTAGATTTAAACTGGAGCACAAAAAAGGGGAGGAACTCTCTCACGAGAAAACAATTTCTGTTCTTTTGTTTCCAGAGATTCTGAGCCCAAAGGAGTGGGCGGTGGTTGGGGAGAAAGACCAAGGTTTCCCCAGGTCTGCAACTGCTACCATTTTCTCTTATTCCTGAGACGGAAATTAACTGACGCCATCATACAGTTCTGAGGAAGGCACCTGAGACAATCTGGTGGTATCTTTGTTACTTAAATTTCTCTTACTCTTTTACCTAAATCTATTCTTATATTCAAATATAAAAGAGGTAGAATATAACTTTCTAAATTAGAGTTATTTTAGAATACACAGCAACCAACTTAGAAATTAATAGACTGATTGTCTTTTACCCTGAGACCGCTGACCTGCAGTAGATCTGAAATAGGCTTCTCTCCATTAAAAATTGTTCAGTTAAAGGCTTA
Source organism: Camelus dromedarius (assembly GCF_036321535.1). Taxonomy (NCBI): domain Eukaryota; kingdom Metazoa; phylum Chordata; class Mammalia; order Artiodactyla; family Camelidae; genus Camelus; species Camelus dromedarius. The sequence continues at coordinate 9,908,727 of NC_087442.1, forward strand.
TTGGTGACAAGAATCCAGCTTATACCATTACATGTCAGAAAGTTGCTATTTCCTCATATGGATATTTTCACTTAAAAATCTGTATTTTGGATCTGTAACTTTTAATACCCAACATTGTTTATAGAGACCTTTCCCCTTTTTTTTGTCATCAGTCTTATCTATTTTAGTGGCATTTGTGAAAAGAACTAGGTTTTTATTTTAATGATCTTCATAATTATTTATTTTTATCAATAAAGTTTGCTCTTACATAAATTGTATCCTTTCTTCATTTCAACTATTGGTCACCATATATTCTTGAGTTTAATATTTAATTTATTGTGTCTATTTAAAAAATAAATGTAATTTGAACTTTTTCGTACCATTTTAATTCTACATCTTAAGTTTGATATTAAGCACTTTCATCATTAACATTGTCAGTAAAACACAAATTATGCAGAAGTGCATCTTTAGGTTTCCAAATATTTGTATTATCTCTTTGTTAATTTTAAATTTATTACCATTGGGATAAAACAGTGAATACTTGTGATGTTGATTCTCTGAAAATCTGAGAGGTTTTTGTAAATATTTAATTTTTTCAATTTTTATATTGATTTGAATGTAATATGTATTCTCATTAGAATAGTGATTCTCAAACCCTGCTGTGGCTGGGGAGCCTTAACATATACTGACACTTGGGACCTCCCGGCAGAGACTCCGATTTAGTCAAGTCATGTTTTCCTTTCACTTTTTTCCTTTCTTGTCTTTGTCTTTTCTTTCATTCCTTCAACACCCTCATTTCAACCCCTGTTTTCTGTTGACTTTATCTTCTGTTCTTCATAAGCTACACTGATCGATGGTGTTGCTTGTCCGACAGACTGATAGAGAACGGTATATTTTCTTTCAGGATCATTAATTTCCTTTCATTTGGGCTCACTCTTCTTAAAGGTTCTTGATGACATTAACTGGGTGCTTATCCATTCAAGGTAAAGGCTGAATGCTGTGGTTACCATTGTTCTCACAGTTAACAAAACCAGTCCTTTAATGGAAGACAAAATCCTCCATCACAAATTGAATGCCTTCAAAAGAAAAATGGAATTCCTCAAAATTAGACTTATTCTGCCTCCTCAGATAAGGGTCACCCCAATGCGCCTCCTCGCTGCCATACTCTGTGATAAAGTTAAGCATATCAGGACCCACAAAACGCAGGCCAGCCCCGTGGCCTGGTGCACATCATGAATCTACACCTGAGCCAGCCTGCACTTACTGGAAACACCTGTCAAGGAGACCTAACACGCACCAGTCACAATCCTCCAAGCCAGCTGCAGCAAGCTCCCCCTACCCGAGGAAAGAGGACCCGCCAGCTTTATAGGGAGACCTGCCACCATCCAGCCAATCCAGCCCTGTTTCTGAGCTGCCTCTTCTAACACTCTGTAAGATTCGCGCTTGTCCAAAATCCCTCAGGAACCATATTCCGCTGCTTGTGAGGCACTGCATTCCCCCAAACCATGCTTTCCCTTAAATAAAGGACATCAAACTCATTATTAAATTATTTTATTTTCATCATTTAACATCTGGTTCTCCTTCACCATTTCCAGTCCTCTTCTTACCAGACCCTACCTCCTCCTCACCTCACCTCTTCCTCCTCCTGCTGGACCTCTTCTGTCTCTTCAGATTTGTCAGTCTCATCAGCTGGCCTGGCTCCACGCCTTAATCCACACTTTACTCTCCTTCCTCCCACGTCTTGCTCTCCCATCTTCAGACACGCCATCAGCAGGCCTCCCCAGCTCCTGGAGCCAGGATTGCTGGGGCCGGGGCAGCAGGTCAGCATGCTGCTGAGCTGGCCAGGGCTGACAGCAGAACTCACGTGCTGGCACTAGGACAATGGCCCTTGTCTGTGGCTGGAAGGCCAACGGCGTCACTGAGGAGTGGAGAGACTTTGCAGCTGCCACAGCCACTGCCTAGGGACCCATAGGCAGCAAAGGTGATCCACCTTTAAACTCTAACATACACTTTAGTTATAAGTCTTTCTAAGGCAGCCTAGAATTATTTGAGATTTTCATGTTTACAGTCATGACAAGGGCCTTGCCTTGATTTAATTACTCACTGGTGTTACTTCCATCTACCTGTTATGGCTGATCAGAGTGTCCTTTTCTTTTTTAATATAACAAAAGATTTTGTTTGCTTTCAACAGTTACATTTACTAACATGTCTTTTTTAATCCAAGCAGATCCATTTGTAGTTCATCTATTGAAAGCCTGTAGGGGGTGCATTTTTATGAACACTTTTTTGTTGCAGTAGAGTTAATTTACAATGGTACATTTCATTAGACTTTGTCTCACAGCATTTCCTCTCCTTCAGCTCTCTTATTCCAGAGTGATAGTTAAGCTAAGTACGAAACTGGAAAGTAACACTCTGCTCATCATTTTGAATGTTTTCTTCTTCCATCTGTTTTGATGAGGACAAGTCTGCTATTACTTTGTTATTCTTTTGTAGCTATTTTTTTTCTATGAAACTTTTGTAATTTTTCTCCTCCCTAACATTCTGGGGTTTCATTATAATATGTCTAGATATGGATTTATTTTTATTACCCCATGTTTTGATATTCAGAGTACTCTCTTGATTTGAGAATTCATTTACTCATCAATCAGGAAAAAAAAATCTCAACAGTGATATCTTCAACTACTCTTCTACCCCATTTTCTCCTTTCTTCTGGAATTCCTATAAGATAAATAAATATTGCATTTCAGTCTAGCTTCTATGTGCTTTTTATTCCACTTTCTTAAAAAATAGTCTCTCTGTTATATTTTTGGGTAAACAGTTCACTACTATCTTCTGTTTCACAAATTCTTTATTCTAATGTGGTCGGTCTAGAATTTATCCTATTTGTTGATTTTCTTTTTTGTTCTATTTCAGGGATGATAGTTTTATTTCTAAGATTTGCAATTGGTTCTTTTTGGAATCTACCTGTTGTTGTCTAATCTTTTTATTCTTAATTCCTTAGCCATTTAAAATAATTGCAATGCCCAAGGCAAGCTACAGATTTAATGCAATCTCTATCAAATTACCCAGGACATATTTCACAGAACTAGAACAAACCATAATAAAATTTATATGGAACCACAAAAGACCTAGAATTGCCAAAACATTACTGAAGAAAAAAGAGGCTGAAGGAATAACTCTCCCAGACTTCAGACAATACTACAGAGCTACAGTAATCAAAACAGCATGGTACTGGTACAAAAACAGACATATGGACCAATGGAACAGAATAGAGAGCCCAGAAATGAACCCATAAACTTTTGGTCAACTAATCTCCAACAAAGAAGGCAAGAATATACAATGGAATAAAGACAGTCTCTTCAGCAAATTGTGTTGGGAAAACTGGATAGCAGCATGTAAATCAGTAAAGCTAGATCACTCCCTTATACCATACACAAAAATCAACTCAAGATGGATCAAAGACTTACACATAAGACAAGATACGATAAACCTCCTAGAAAAAAATATAGGCAAAAGATTATCACATATATCTCAAAAATGTTCTCCTATACATTATACAATGAAATACGATTCAGCCATAAAAACCAACAACATAACGCCATTTGCAGCAACATGGATGTCCCTGGAGAATGTCATTCTAAGTGAAGTAAGCCAGAAAGAGAAAGAAAAATATCATATGAGATTGCTCATATGTGGAATACAAAAAAAAAAAAAAAAAAAAAAAAAAAAAACCAGAACGTAAATACAAAACAGAAACAGACTCATAGATATAGAATACAAACTTGTGGTTGCCAAGGGGGCGGAGGGTGGGAGGGGACAGATTGTGACTTCAAAATGTAGAATAGATGAACAAGATTATACTGTACAGCACAGGGAAATATATACAAGATCTTGTGGTAGCTCACAGCGAAAAAAATGTGACAGTGAATATATGTATTTTCATGTATAACTGAAAAATTGTGCTCTACACTGAAATTTGACACAACGTTGTAAAATGAATATAACTCAATAAAAAATGTTAAAAAAAAAGATACAGTATTGTAACCTACTGAAAGAGCTCAATAGGTTATTGCAAGAATCAACTGATACCAAGCACAGAAAAGAAATCTATTTTGTAATTCTAGTCGTTGTAGTTTGGTAGGAACTACATTAATTTATTTGATTATATTTTTCCCAAAACACTATAAATATTTTCCTCCAATGGAAAAAGTCATATCAAAATTTGTCTGGCTTTGTATTTTACAACCAACATTAATTTCGTCCAAGTGCACTAATGAAAAGGGCCAAGTTCAGGAAATTTGAGGAGATTTGGTTGTATAATGCTCACTACTCCTCATTACGATAGAAAGTTAAAAATCATCAGCAAAAAATGGTTTGTTAAAATCAGTGTTCCCTTATTTTCTTAGACACTGTGAAATTATTATAACATAGTTTACCCTCCTGTTTTTCTTATTTTTCTTGTCAGTGCAACAAGCATTAGACTTTTAGATTTTAATAAACTACATCTGATCATAAAAATTAATTAATTAATTAAATAGTTACCATGCCTTTAAAAACTCTGTTTATGCATATGAAACATACAAATATAAAATGTTTGTCAGTTTATTCATTCCTTGGGGCACAAAATAAATGTCATCAGAAGTGAATCTGTATTCCAGTTGATGATTTTGGCTGCTTTTCTTGGCACTGATTTCCTTGAGTCATGGAAATAGATTCAAAGGCTACTCTACAGAGCCAGTCCTCCCCACCCCCACCACAACCCCCTCTCTCTCTCATCTAGAGGATTAGGGATTGTCTCAGCTTAACTCTTAGGCATTGTTTCCAGACCTGGATCCTATATTTATGACTTAGAATTATTTCCCTACAGTGATACTCAGTATATTGAAGGTCTCAGCACAGAGAGGGTGGGTGGCTGGACTCCAAGGCTGGTTGCAGTGTGGTGCCTGGGGGTTCTCACATTCTTAGCCTGCAATTCTCCTGAGGCTGTTTACTGAGGCAGTATATGGCAGTAAAGATTTTTGGCTTCTGTGAATAAGCAAAGGGTGCCTGTCCTGCCCTTCTTCATATCTGACTTTCGAGGAAGAAGCCTGACACCAGTTCCTCACTATCACATAGAGTACTTCAGTATCTTTTGTTTCCAAGATAAAAGTTCTTGCCACATCTGCCGGCTTCCAGAACTTGTGGGCTAACCCATGGCTTCAGCATCACTCACACGCCCTTTATGCCTTCCTTCTGGTCCACACAGATATTTACGCTGCCTTGGAGGCTGGTTCTGTCTCTTTCATTTCCTCTTTTCATACTTTATCTGTCGCTGCTCCGTGTTTGAAGCAAAAGTCATTGAGCTACTGTGGCTGGAGTTCAAGCTAGCATTTTAAAATGTGAAATTACACGTATCTAGAAGTTATGACAGCCATGTGAAAATTAAAATGAGAGAACCACAAACATGAAGCTTGTACAGCCATTCTTTCCTACTTCAATATTTTCTTTTGATGATTATGCTCACTAATTGAAAGAATGAGATCGTTTGGACTTCGACATGGAAAAAAATCAAATACCTTTAAATTGTTACAGGTTTGTTTAAAATCAATTTAAGCTCTCCCACAGTAAAAAAAAAATATATATATATTAAAAAGCTTATCATGAAATCATAAAATTTTTAAGATTGAAGAGACATTGGAGAGAATCTATTCCAAATGCCCATTCAATCCACGCATATTTACCCCAACTCTGCTTGCATATTTACAGTAAGATTGCACCTCAGTTAGTAAGACCTCGTTGTTGAATAACATGTCATGCTAGAAAATGTTTTCTCATATTGATTTTAATTCTACCCCCTTCTACATTTACTTATTGATTCCAGTTTTTTCCTTTAAGGAAGGCAATAAACAACCACTTTTACCTCTTACAGGATATTCTGTGGGACATTTGAAGACAACTCTTTCTTTTTTCCAGCCTAAACATTGAAAGTTATTTCAAAAAAACCATTTCTGTCTGTGTATTTGTTTATTTTCTCATCTATATATTCCTGTTCTAATCTCACTACCATACTTGGCAGGCAATTGTAAGGACAGGTAAAGCTACATAAGGGGTAAACTACTTCAAGTGTGGAAATTCCCACCAGTGAACGTGCCAACACAACAGTGAATTTCTATTTCCCCATATAGAACTTGAAACTTCCTAGCGGAGCTGTTCTGACGGGAAGTCTTAGTTGTCTGGGTGGGGCGTGAATGTAACAAAGCCATAGACTACAAAGGTATGATTTTTATATTTATTTTCCCTCCCAGATATTATCTCAAGAGTCCTTCTGCAATTATTATATATAGAGTGTAAAATTTTACGCAGAATTCTTTTTGCAATTTTATTATCCAGTAATAACAATGAAAATCATTTTGGATCCGAGCTCCTATGCACTGTCCTTCAACCTCTTTTAAATGAGACTTTCTCCAAAATAACTAATCAAAACAATAGTTTTTTTAATCATGAGTTTTACCCGCATTCAGTTTTACTGTGTGATCACTTTCATTTCCATTATACCCTTTTTATCAAGTATGTATATATTTTTTCCTGCCACTCTGCCCTGTCACGAGGATGCCAAGTCTCAGCCAGGCTGAGCTAAAATCTGTGATGTTTCAGGAAGAAAGCTGATAGGCAGTGTGGGTTTGGAATCAATACAGTCATGTTAAACTCCCAACTCTGTTCTATTCCTGGCTCCGCTGGGTAGAGAAAGTTACTAAAATCCTTTAAAACTTTGTTTCCTTATTCACTAAAGGAGGAAACTAATACCTGCTTCATGGTGTTAAGGGAGAAAGGGAAACAGAACAACGCAGGGAAGCACCAGCAGAATCCCCAGCATCAAGAGTAAGTGCATCCTCTTCCCTCTTGTCTCAGCCTTTTCAGAACCATGACTAATGTTAAAAGAATACATAGAAAAAGAGGTCATAGCAAAATACAGTTTGTTTATTAAATCCCGTAACACAAATATTGAAACAAGTAAGAGCAGTGTCAAGCTCAGGCATTTTCTGCGATTTACTAACAAAATATAGTTTTGTCATTTTTTTTTTTTCCAGTCAGAGCCACTCCTCAGACCTGCTAGAGGTCATCTCTTTATAATTCTTCCATACCAGTTACCTTTGCACAAGCTTGGTCTTTTTGGTCTATTTTTTCTCAAGTATTTTTGAGCTGATGTTAAGAGTGAATGCCATCTGCTGATTTTTCTAATGCGTCCTTGTAGAAAAATTCTGAGTTCAAGCCTATGATTGATGTTTTGTGTGAGACAAACTGTCCTATATTTTCCTTTTCCTCTTCCCTTTTAGGATATTAACCTTAACATAAGGTAAACATATTTTAGAGAACATCATAATTTTTCAGTTACAGTTAAAAAGTAATTTTTGTTGAAAATATTACCTGTTTTCTCCCACCTTTAAAATAGGATAGACAATAATTCCACAGTGCTTTATATTTATTTCTTTATTCACCTTATTCTTTGGGGAGGAGGAGACTGGAACAAGTTTTGTGGATTTCTGTGGGCTAGAAATGTCCTGACTGTGGAGCTAAGAAGACGAAGATAATGGCCAGAGACAAAACTATTTGCCCAAATGAACTAATGAATAGAATAGTCAATGAGTAGAACAGTCAGAAACTAGACTTTGTGAGAACTGAGGGGAAAGAGTGCATTAGGAGAGAGGGAGGAAGGGAAAAATTTCTCTTTGCTCTTAAGTTTCATGGGAAAAAAGATATAGAGTGAAATTAAAACATGAGAGAATTAGGGTAAAAAAAATAGATATACAGAAAGATAATAATGTACGATCATCATGTATCACACACCTGAATGGCATGTGATACTACAAGAATAGAGAGGAAGTGAGAGAATTCCAAAGATACCACACCCTCTGTGTTAGAGAAATCACCATTACCATACCGTGTTGGCCACTTAAGTCCCGAACTTGTGCTAAAAGAAACAAATTACTCTTCCATGTGATTCTGACGCTAGGGTCCAGAATGAGTGATTTACATCACATGGAGCAGGTGCTCTCTGGAGTTTGGTTGAGGTTCCTACGAGTCTTTATCAGTCTCTGTTTTGTTATTGGTTCTAAATGTGAATCTACAACGTACGTCAAGTTACTAGGCTCCCTTGATGCGCTCTTTCTTCCACAGTATTTTCTAACACCTGTAATCATCATAATGGTCAAATGTCACCTACACCCAGCTTTGTAATCAGAACTCTGGAAAGTAACTCCCTAATAATGGCCCTTCAGAGTTATTCTAATCACAAAGTTTCTCTAACTAAATAGTGTAGAATTAAATGAAATGAAACAAAGATCCTGTTATTTTTCTGTCTCCCATATTTTAAAAAATCCATACAAGTGAACTTTGCTTTTCACAGAAATAAATTCATCAGGCTCAAATTCAGGTGATTTTTCAGAACTGATAGCATCACCCTTAGACTTTAACCTTCAGACCAGGTGGTTGCTCTTCCCACAGTCCTGACTGCATTTCCCAGGAGGGCACTGCTTAACCAGAGTCAACTTTTATTCGGTCTTGTTAGACGTGCACTCTTGTAGCAGCATTTATTATGGCATTGCTAGAACATTCTTACAGCAATAAGGGAGATGGAAATCATACAGGAATGCAAGAGGCAATTTAAGAGGACAAAACTTCAAAAGAATGAACTTGGGCCTTAGTGCTGGGACCTGGCGGTAAGAATCCATGGCTCCCTGCCACGTACTTCACCACTACCTGATTCTCGTCTCATGGCCTGTGCTCTTCACGACTTTCTGCTTGTGCTTTGCAGTCTAGTCAGAGCCCCATGTTTAGAAAGAGCAGCTGATCAATATATATTCTAAATAGCAGAAATCAAAGGCATGAGAATTTAAGACATTTGCATTAACATTCCCCCAAATGTCACAGAGAACAAATCTTCCACTTTCCAGAGTCTAGCATTGCTCACATTGGCCTGTCCTTCCACAGTACCCTCCTCAGGGCACCCCTGACCTCTGCACTCCTCAGGCTGTAGATCAGTGGGTTCAGCATAGGGTTGAAAAGACTGTAAAACAGGGAAAGGACCTTCTGCTGCTCCTCGGGGTGTTGAGATTTGGGGGCCATGTACATGACGATGGCACTACCAAAGAAGAGCCCGACCACGCAGAGGTGGGAGGAGCAGGTGGAGAAGGCCTTTCTGCGGCCCTCAGCTGCCTGGATCCTCAGGATGGCAATCAGGATGCGTGTGTAGGAGACCAGCACCAAGCAGAGGGGCCCGACTAAGATAAACACAGAAGCAGCAAAAATGACAACTTGGTTAAGCCTGGTGTCAGCACAGGCCAGCTTGAGGACAGACAGGAGTTCACAGAAGAAGTGGTTGATTTCACAAGGCCCACAGAAGGGCAGTCTCAAGATGAGAACCACATGGACCAAGGCCAGGAGGGAACCACAGACCCAGGAAGTGATGGCCTGAACAGTGCACACTCTCCAGCTCATGATGATAGAGTAATGCAGAGGGTGGCAGATCGCCACGTACCGATCGTACGACATCATTACCAAGATGAGACACTCAGTGTGAGCAAAAGCCATGTATAAGAAGGTCTGCATTATGCATGGGGCAAAAGAGATAGTTCTTTTCTTGTTCAGAAGGTTTGCCAGCATCTTTGGGACATTGTTGGAAGCATATGAAATGTCCACGATGGCCAGGTGTGAGAGGAAGAAGTACATGGGGGTGTGCAGTCGAGAGTCCAGCCAGATGAGCCCCAGGATGACCCCGTTGCCCAGCAGGGTGAAGGCAAAGAACAGGGAGAAGAGCCCAAAGAGGAGCACCCGCATCTTTGGGCTGAGTGGGAATCCCAGGAGGATGAATTCCATGACCCATGTCTGATTTCCTGTCATGCCCTGGCGACGTGTCTGTGTTGGTCACTGCTGCCTCAGTGCTGTGTGCTGAGGAGCAAATGTAGATCTGGACTCGCTATTAAACAGAGAGAGGGGGGTTTATGGCATACACTGTGCATTATCTCAGTGAACAATCCTTTTCAGAGTCATCATGTCAAGTCCTTTAATCCACAGTAAAGCAGAAAGGGCTAGGTAACTAATATAAGGGAATACAGGGTATCATGTACTATTTTCATTTCCACAGAATTTTATTTACCTTTGACAGCAAAAATTTATACTCTTACTATCACGATGGCAGCCACAGAACAAACTGTTTTCCATAATGACTATTTCATTATGAGAAAAGCCCATAGCCAGATTCTCTTTTTTACTTCTACTTTCCAATTTATTTAGTTTTCAGATTTTGTTCCTACTTCCTCTTTATCATCTGATTTGTTCTTATTTTAAAACTTGTGGGGAGGACATTGCACACAGCAGGTGCTCAATAAATGATCGCAGAGTAAATATACCAATGAATAAAATGAGAATGAAATGTACAAATGTAGCTTCAAGGAAGTATGTTTCCCTATGTTTTCTACTAGATTTAATGCTTTAGTACATGAAGTTGGCACTACGTTTTTCTTCCTGATACTATGCAGGAAAATCTGGCTGTTTTCCTTCTGTGCATGGGCAGAGTGACATCACTAGTTTGGTCACCAATCACAGAAGTAATTTATGGTCCACGGTCAGGGCAAGGACCTCTGTAATACATTTATACTCCTGCCCCACCCCACCTTCCTGCAGGGCTGCTTCCCTGGTTCTGATAAGTAGATGCTGTTTCGGCTCATTGTATTTGGACAGTACATTTGTTGGACGGATGGATGGATGGATGGATAAATAGATGGATGAAAGACATTACTTTAGGAAAAACATCCAGAGTATGTCTTGGAATTTAATCAAGTCTTGTGACTCTTCTTTCATTTTCTTTGGCTGTCATCCCACCAACCATATGGCCACTGGGGTGAGAGAAAGGGAAAACCTGAAATGATCCATAGACGTATACACCTATTACAAGACCGTTCATGATATACACGACCTTTCTCGATGGGCAGTTTATGGCTCCAGGTTTGCAAATTCCAGCCCTGTCTTAAACCCGGAAATCTGCCTGCCCGTAAGTTGACCATGTACTTCCCACTCAATGGGTTCCTCCAGATCCCAGCTTCTCTAAACTACCACACTTGGCAAAAAAAGCCTTTACTCACTGTGGCACTGGTCTTAGAAACAGGATTAGATTTAGAGGAAGCTGCACAAAAGTCAGGAGAGATTTTGAAGATCAGAGCTGAGAATCTTGTTCCCTCTGAGGGTCTGAAAGAGGGACTTTGCAGGTGCAGGAGTTGTTCCTGTTCTCTTGGCACAGACTGATGCAGGGACTGACCTGCTCACGGTGAGCACCAGCAGGAGAGGTTTTATGGTGAGCTCATCTCCACCCAAGCCCTCCCAGATCATCCTTGAGTGTCCTGAGGGAGAGGGGACAGGGATATATGAGACACAGACATCATCTCTGCCAGAAGAACAAAAACTGTTTGTCTCTGTCTCCATTTCTCTGGACTCTGGGGACAGATGTTCAGAAGAAAAGGGGCTGGCAGGTGGTGACTTAAGATCTAGCTGGATCTATACACATGAAAGTCACAAAATAATAAGAACAAAGATACTCCTGGGACCACATTATAAATTACACTCCCCAGGGATATGGATGGTGATGAGTTCCTGGATCTCAGTCTTGCCCCAGATAGATCTGGTGGAGCTTGGAGGAGGTAGATCAACATCCTTATGAGATAATGACTTGAAAACTGGCATTAATTTCTTTCTCCTTCCCTCCTCAGATAACTTAAGTTAGGTGTTGGTAGATTAGAAAAACACTTCCATTCCTGTCATTCTCTTCACAGCAACAATTATCCTTTGAAAATGCAAAGCATATTATGTATCTCTTCTACTTAAAATTCTATAACACCCTCTCTTTAACAATGTAAGACCAAATTCCTTTTGAAAGCTTTGAAAGAGCTAAATATCTGGCCCTTCCTCCTTCTAAGACTACATCTCTTGTTATATTCCTCTTTGACCAGTGTGTTAAACCTGTACCAGACCTAGAACAAGTTCTAGATCATATCAAACTCTTTCCAGCCTCAGGGATTTTGCACTCATTGATCCCTATGCTAGAAGTACATTCTTGGTTTAATTATCACTCATCCCCTCTTCCCCAACCACACAATGATTATCTAGCACAACAGCATATATCACAAACTAAAATTCTTATGCCTTTATATCATTTGCATATATCTAAGTATTAGTAACAATGCTACACTCTTCTCAATACATCAGAGGACACCTGACATTGACTCATCTCACCATTGGCAGTGTTTTAACCTTGATCATCTGATTATGTTGATATCTGCCAGATTTCTCCATCATAAAGTCCTAGTTTTCCCTTTGTAGTTCATTAGCGTTTTGTAAGAGATATTCTGATGTTATACCAACATTTTTATCCTTATCAGAACTTTATCCATTCAATTGATGACCACTGCCTAAATCAATTACCACTATAATGGTCAACAAATGACGAGTTTCTATTTCTACCATTTCTTCTTCATTTATGAGTTGTAATTCTGCTAAATAAGAGCTTACATGATGCTCATTTATTTTACTGGTCATTTAATTGTGCTTATCAGTATGGACTCATGATTCCATATTTTATTCAGTGGACTGTAATCTGTTACTTTTATTTTTTGTTTTTATTTGGCTAATAGGAGTTCCTTCAAGGTGACCATGGTCCCCTCTAGCTACATCCCCACTTTATTTTTTTTAGTATTTTCTTATTTTCTGGTGTAAAAGATGTTACAGGCTGATGAATGGATAAAGAAGATGTAATATACACATACACACACACATACACACACACACACACAATGAACTATTACTCAGCCATAAAAAAGAATGAAATCTTGTCATTTGTAGGAACATGGATGGACCTAGAGGGTATTATGCTAAGTGAAGTAAATCAGACAGCAAAAGGCAAAACCATATGATTTCATTTATATGTGGAATATAAAAAGAAAAACAAGTTAACAAAACAGAAAGTTAAAGATACCTAGAGCATTTAGGTGGTTTCCAGAGGGGAGGAGAGTAGTTATAAGTGAAACAGGCAAGGGAAAGTAAGAAGTACAAACTTCCAAATGGGTCACAACACTGAAATGTACATCATAAGGAAGATAGTCAGTAATAATGTATCTTTGTAGGGTGATAAAGGTGGTCAAAGATACAAACTTCCAGTTATAAGACAAATAAGTACTAGGGATATACTGTATTTATTACAACATGATAAATGTAATTAATCCCGCTGTATGCTATATATGAAAGTTGTTAAGAGAGTAAATCCTAAGAGTTCTCATCACAGGGAAAATATATATTTTTTTCTATTTATTTAATGTTTTACCTGTATGAAATGATGAGTATTCACTAACCTTACTGTGGTAATCATTTCATGATGTATGTAAGTCAAATCATCATGCTGTCCATCTTAAACTTATCCAGTAGTGTATGTCAGTTATATCTCAGTAAAACTGGAAGGGGAAAAAATTGTTTTCATAGGCTCTTCTTGTACATTTTTAAAAATCTTACCCTAGAATTAGCCATTTCTTCAGGAAGCCCTGTTCCTTTTAGTGGAGAAGAGCACTTAAAAACCAGGATCTGAGCTCTCAGTGTGTTCACTGCCAGGGGTGTGTCAGTTCTTCTAAGCCCTCCAGGCCAGCAAATAGGAGCAGAAATGTATTTACATACTTACGTACTTACACACACCTACATGGACACATAAAACTATTTCTATATTTATGAATATATTTTAAAATGTGGTTTCACTAAAAGGTGATAAATTGTACTTCACCAAAGTTAAAAACTTCTCTTCTTTGAAAAGCATCACTATGAAAATGAAAAGGCAAACCACAGAATTGAGTAAAACGTTCAGAATACATATCTGACAAGGGACTTTTACCTAGAATACATAAAGACCTCTTAAATTTAGTAAGAATACGAATGACCCAAATAACAAGTGGACAAAAGGTTTGAACAGACAGTTCACAAAAGATGATACACAGTGTCAGTAAGTACATTAAAAGATGTTCAACATCATCATTCATCAGAGAAATACATATTAAAACAATGAGATACCACAGTACATCCACTGTAATGGCTAAAAATTAAAGCCCAACTGTGGTGAAGCTGTTGATCAACTGGAAATTTCATATATTGCTGGTGAGAATATAAAATGGAACAACTATCCTTCAGTGTCAAATAAACTAAAATATACATTTTCACAGCGTGAAGTGTGAAATGTAAATACTTCTAGATATTTTCCAAAGAGAATAAAGTCACACAAAGACATGGACACAAGTGTTCAGAGTTGCTTTTTAAGAAACTAGCAAAAAATTAAAAAGAATCCAAATGTTAACCAACAGTTGCGTGGGTTTTTAAAAAATGATGATCTATCCATACAATGGAATACCATTCAATAAAAGTACATGAACTGCTGATATATGCATTAACATGGACGAATCAAAAGCATGATGAGTGAAATTTCTTTCATCATTGGAAAAATTGAGAAGATAGTAAAAGAATTAGGAATTTAAAATTACAGGGAAAAATAGGTGTGTGAAAAGCAATAAATATTTTGTTCACTTTGCTTTCAAGATGTTCACTATCGGATATTTATCATACAGCAGCAATTTATATTTTTAATCAATGCGCATTAATAGACGCAGTAAAATATTTTTGAATCAGACATTTGGGGTTTGTATGGGCATTAAAATTGTCTTTTGTACTGTAAGTTACTGTTTAATTTTAATATTTTATCAGAACTGTCTCCCTGTACCTGTGCCTAAGTGAAAGAAGACAGAGAGTATTTTCTCTGATTGCATCTATATGAAATTGTGTAACAGGCAAAACTAACCTATAGTGACAGAAATCTGTAGCAGCATATCCAAGGGCAGGGCAGAGGATAAGAGGGCATAAAGCCACTGAGAAGGGGTGCTAGGAGAGTTCTCCGAGTGAGGTAAGTGATCTAAATCTTGATTGAGCTGATTTGTCGTAACTCATTAGACTATAAACTCTTAAAAGAGATACACTAAATTGTGTATGAATTATCCCTCAATGAAGCTGACTAAAAAACAAAATGACTTCATATTGATTGCTTCCATTTCATTCCTACCGTCTCTGAGTGCTTTCTAGACTGTTGCCATTCTACAGCTGTGAGTAGCTTTTCCAGTTGTAAGTCCTCGAAGCCTTTGCTTACTTGCTCCATCAATTACTTATTTGCTCAGTGTGTCCAATCTCTCAAACATGCTACCTCCACGCTCCAGTTCACATACACAGATTCCCGCATTACTATCCCACCCACACCCATGAAACCAGCCAATTGTCGATTTCTTCTTACAGGAAAAGGTGGGAAAGATAGAAATATTTAATTATTGCATTTTACAGTCTTTATATTCATTTCTTCATAATCTCTGTTTCCAATGATTTCTTCTTTTCTTTTTGCATTTGTCTGTCACTGGAAACTCCGTATATGGAGTTTTACAAAGGGTGACAGGATAGTCCAGCTAGCCATTTTGTTGAGATACTCTCAAATATAAATGCCTCTGGGACCTTTTGGTTCATTCAATGAATTCTCTGACCTCTTGTCTAATTATGAGCAGGAGGTGTAGATGGTACCTAAGTGTGAGAGACTGAGGTGCAGGGGGAGTAGCTGGGCTCACATTCTCAGCCTTCAGTGCTCAGACCTGCACTTAATTCCTCTGTTTTCAGACCCAACTCTCACTGGCTCCAGCTTTTGTCTGGGATGCCAGAATTTAGGGCTTTTATCTTCAGTTTTTCCATAGGATGAGACTGTGGGCTCTTGCCCAGGGCGAGCTGTGACCTAGCTGTATAGGGATGGTACAGAAGTCAGGGGATCCAATCACTGTAATAGTAGACATTTATTTTACCCCATTTTACCCTTTGGGTACCCCCTCCCTCCACTGTTGCTACTGCCCTCAAGTCTGCAGGCTCTCAGAGGCTCTTAGAGGTAATGTGTCTTCCTTCTTAATTGTTTCCCCTTCTGTGTGCTTGTTAGTTAGTAGCTTCCTCTCTAATAAGTTACTTAGCACTCTTCCACATACTTTTCATATATTTTTAATGCTGCAATTTTTGTTTGCTGTCTCCTCTGCCATCCTATTTGTTCCTGTGGGTTATACCTTTTATTGTATTGTTGCTTCAATGGTATCTGAGAAGGGAGAATATATAAACATGTACAACAAATCATTGTTGCTTTAAGAGATTACTTACTTAAAATTGATATTTCTATCAACTAATTCTTCACCCTAAGAATTCTTTCTCTAAAATAGATTTAATTTAATTTATCTAAATTTTTACCTAAGGAAATTGCCCTGGTGTATTCAGGAAAATCTTTTGAGTACTGATAGCTTGCTGGCTTAATTTTTTTTTTGGAGGGGTGAGAGATATTTGAGAAATGGGGAAATGATTTACCTTTACATGATGGTCTAAAGCCTCTTTATTAAATCCCATCAGTGTCTCTCCTGCCTGGGCTCTCTATAATAAATTGAATTCACCCTGGGTTCCTCTTTCGCTCACCTTACTACCAACCCTGCTCCACTGGTACGTCTGGCAGACGGTTAAGCACGAAAACCAACGTAAACTCGCGGTGAAAGAGCTGAGAGAAACTGGTCGCATCAGCAACACATTTCAATCCTTTCCGTTACTTGCTTCCCGGACTCAGACTTACTTCTACAAGAGAGTTTGAATTAAACGGTTTTCATCATGAATGGATTGATTGGTTCAATTAAATGGCCAATTTGTGCCCGTATAAGCAAATATTTGCGTTCTTTGTGTGCTGATTTCCTGGGGATGGGGGGGATCACCTGACATCCATCAGGTTAACGGAAGCCCTGAGGTGGCCTGAGTCTGGGGATGGGGCTGGTGACAAGTGCTTACGCTCCTCACTGTGGATCTGGTCAGTGCCACACCTCCTTCAGGTGCCACCCAACAGGCCAAAGTCTGTACTCAAATATGAAACCAATTGCAAGAGCCTTACCCATCAGCGGCCTATTAAAGGCTCTGAAGTGCTCTCCCCTTGCTTCCAACCTCCCTCGGTGACTGTGAATGAATCTAGAGAGAGTCTAAGTTGAAAGGCCTGTGCACCTCTGAGTAGTCTGCCCAGAGGAATCACCTTTAAGGTTTCTCAGAAGTTTTCACGCCCTTACTCCCCAAGAGCTCCCTCAACTTCAGTTAGTTTGCTACAGAACCCCAAGGCTCAGGAGCCTTTTAGAGAACTCATTAAAAAGACACAGCTGGAAAGTTGCCTCAGGCATCTTGGCAAAGATGAAAAAAAACTTTTTAATTGATCTCGAAGGAATAGAAATGATTTCAGGATCTAAAAAGTAAGTGTCAGAAAAAAATCTCATGGAGTTCACTAAAACTTTGCCACTATTAATTACAGCAGCAGTGCTCTCAGAAGGCGAGTGCTCAAGAGACCGTGGGGCGCTTGGCCTTTGGGGAAAAGCCCTGCTGGCTCAGCTGTGGGCCCCGGAGTGAACGTTTACATGGAGTGTGGGGACACCCTTTTTGGAGACTGCCGCTCCAAGCGTTTTATCAAGTAATTGAGCTCTCTTCCCACGCACACATTTAGCTAAGAGAAAAATAAACCAGGCACATTGGTTAAGACCTTCGTATGAATTACTGTAAGTCATCAAAATAATATTTAAAAGTAGGCATTTATTACCTTCCTGCTTATAAAAGAAGCAAGTTCCATCACGTTCCATAACTCATCCAAGGTCATATAAGTGACAGCCCCCAAATTTAAAACTGACTCTGAAGCCTTTTCCACC
The DNA here is from genome assembly GCF_036321535.1 of Camelus dromedarius. NCBI lineage: Eukaryota > Metazoa > Chordata > Mammalia > Artiodactyla > Camelidae > Camelus > Camelus dromedarius. The sequence goes on from NC_087442.1 coordinate 9,926,492, forward strand.
TTTCTGCTGATAGAATCCAGCATAAACTTAAGCACGCTCTCTCTAGACCATCTCATAGTTTCTAGTTCAGTTACTCAAACAGCTGCCCTGCATATTTTTTCTTAGCAACAGCAAGGAAGAGAAAACAGAGCAACATTAACTTAAGACATGATGGTAAAGGATAAAAGCTAGAATTTCTTCCAACTAAAATTATCCCAGTTTTAACATTTCCTGCTGCTAGCATGTGTCTGTCCCCAGCGCCATTAACCCCAGGTCTAACTTCACCATCGCCCTGTCATACATTCCACTTAAGACACCTTCACCAATATGCTATAACAGAATCATTTTCAATAGTTAGATATCAAATTGATGCCAAGTGATTCAACCCTCTCAGGTCTTCTGTAAGCCTTAACTAAGGCCCAAGGCCTGGGGGAATGCCTGAGGTTAATAAGCTACAGGGTTTTTCTAGGTCCTGCAAGAAGAAGGTGCCAGGACAATATTAAATGTGCAAGGGATTTATCAGGAAAACACTATGAGGGAAAATGAGGAGGGATCCAGTGAAAGCTTAGAGAGCCATCTGATGCTGGTCTGATTCCTGTGAATGAGAGAAAGAAGGAAGAGATCAAGGCATATGTATCACCTAGGGTCACAGCCAGAAACAGATGGCAAGCTCAAATATGGTAATTTGAGGAAAGTTTAATAAAGGGATTATTTACAAAGGTTATGTGCAGGGACTGGAAACCCACAAGGGAAAGTCCAAGATCCTGCACCATTAATAAAACTTTTTGCAACCTCTAGGCCTAAAGGAAAAAAGATTGTTGTTACTGGAACACAGAGACAAAGAAGGCTGTGCAGAAAGGGTAGCCTGATATAAACTAGAATCTTAAGGCAATTGGACCAGTCCACACTAACACTGCAGGAAGTAAATCAATACCCAGCCTCACTCTCCTCCCTGTCTTTGGTCCTTTGTCCTTGTTTCCAATGAGCCAAATCCAACAAGAAGCCAGAGGACAGTGAGGCCCCAGGATGCAGTACACGCAGATCAGTTTCACCAGGCAGGGAACAGGGCGGGGAGAGGCAAAGCATGAATATGGAGAGGCAGAGGGAACACACCCACACAGCATTCGATTTGTATGCTCATTAGAACCAGCCATGGCTTTAGACTCCATCAGATCAGAAATCTCAAGGAAATTCCACATATTTTATTTGTAAGTATCACCTATAGGAATACACAACGTTTTAAATAGTAATAAAAAGTACACATGTTAATAGTGATAAGAAGAGGGAGAGAATGTTCTTCTTTAGAGAATATTAACTCGTAATTGTAAAAGGACAGAATTAGAAAAATCAGTATTTTGTGGCCAACTTAACAATTGATTCAGGCAGTCACTGGATGCTGAAATAATTGGCTGGAAATAGTGTTAGGAGACAGGATTCTCAGATAATCTCCAAGATTCATGCTGCAGAATACTAATGAATTTCAAAGGAGGAAAATGTTCCTTTACAATGGAGGAATCTAGTAGAAGCCCACTTAACCAAACCTAACATTATCAGCCCTGGAACAGACTGACATCACGTGCCTCCTGCTAGGAGGCACTTGGAATAACACAACATTACCTACGTAGAATTCCTTCCAAAAAAGTTTTATCTGGATCTAAATATGATGAATCCAAATTTCAGGATTTTCTGCCAAACAACTATTCTGGACTCTTCAAAAATGTCAACAATGGACTTGAAAGACAAAGTTTGAGGTTAAATGTGACTAAAGAGATAAGAAGCTAAATGCAATGCATGATCTTTGATCAGATTCTGAATTGGGTAAAAACAACCCAAAGAGCCATTGGTAGATAACAATATTGTATAAATGTTAAATTTTGTGAGTGTGATAGTGGTCTTGCATTTAATATTTGTTATTAATCTGCTCTTCATTGGTGAATAAGTGTGTGTGTACATATATTCTATTAAGTTTACTCATAATGTTTAACATACTTTTTAATGATTCAGCAAGTATATATACATGAATGTATATATATTTTAAATATATATTATATACTGTAACACACAATATATATTATATTAACATATATTATATTAACATATATATCATTATATATATGTTATTCCCCTCCTTAACTTCAGCATTATTGACATTTTAGACTAGACAATTCTTTGTTGTGGAGGGTTGTTCGACACATCAAGGCAAGGTTAACAGCATCCCTGGTCTCCACCCAGTAGATGCCTGCAGCATCCCCTTCCATTTAGAATAATAAAAAATATCTCCAAACATTGTAATATTTCCCTTGGGGAAGGGGCGCAAAATTGCCACAGATATACGTATATGTGCATCTATATATAGCTAGCCAGCTGTCAAAAGAAAGCAAGACAGAGAGAGAAAATATATCAAAACACGGACAATTTAGTCATTGGTAAATGTAGGTGGAGATATGGGTGTTCACTACATTACTCTTTCTAAAATTTTATGAATTTTAAAATCTTATAATAAAATTTTGGTTAAAAAGAAAAATGGAATCAAATCAAGCATCCACTAGATTGGCCAAAAGATGTGCTACGAAGAGAAGACAAAGTAAGAGCAGAAGATACAGAAGAGTCTGTATCTGTCAGTCTGACTCTGACCCCTCTTCTTTCTCTCATTATTTACCTCGATAACCAAAAGGTCACAAAAAATCTGTTCATATGTATTTTCTATTTCTTACACTTTTAAATTATCTAACACAGAGGAGTTACCTGGCACTAATATACAAATGAAATAACCGTACCCTGACCGATCAGGCCAATTGATCAGCACACCTTTCCCAGCCTGCTTGCTGCCTTCACTCCAACCTTCTCTCCTTTTCTTCCCCCATTTTCCAGTCTCTCTTCTCAGACTGAACTCCCAAGTTTAATAAAAAAGTGTTATTCAAGCTGTTCTTTCCACATGTAAGTTTCTGGTAAGGTTATTTAGCTTTAGCTCATCTTAATTAAGTCATTTAAGGTAAAGCCTAATCACTTTGCCGATGTGTATTTTAAAGAATCAGACTATAATGTGATTAAAAGAAGAAGAAGCAGTGCAATACATATCGCTTAATCACCTTCATTTCCCCTTCTCTGCTCACCCTCTGCCATCGTCACTGAGCCCTGCGGCCACCATAACCTCTGAAACGCGAAATCACTCATCAGCTTTCCCAGTTCTTTAAATTCACTTACCCTGATTCCCTGACTTCCTGAGAACCTCTAATCTTTCCATTGTTCCACACTTCCTTCTACAAGTCTGGTCTTGTTTTCACTTCTTTGCTTACCCTGCTTACACTCCGTGTTCCATCTCTCTAACTAGTGCTTTTAATAGATAATCTCAATCACCTTGTCTTTCTCTGAAATTTCCTGGAAAAGACACCTTTTCTTTGATCAGTCCCACAGTTTCACTGTCTTTCCCCTCCAACTCAGGGTGAACACTGCTGAAAAATATGACTAGTGGAGAAGCAGTTTCCAACATAAATTCATAATATACAGCCTTATCTGGACCATCAATCCTGCCCAGCAATCTTTTGTCCACACCAATATTTTAATCTTTTTTCACTTTATATAAACCTCAGACAACCCCATATCTCACCCCCATTCCATGTCACACATGACAGATTATTTATCTCCTTTGCACAGAGCAAAAACAGAAGTCCTCACATGGAAATCCTTCATCATCCCAATACAAAACATTCCAAGGTCCCCACATCCACATCGATGCTTTCCTCCTCCTTTCCCAGCCAACAGAGAAAGTGTTCCCTCTATACCAAAGCCCATTCTCTACACAAGGGCTCTTGGTCCCATCCCTTCCTTTTTCAGTTTTCCCTCTTCCTCTCCGTTGGCCCTTCATTCCCTCACTCCCACAGGGTGCTAGCAAGCAGACCTCTCTCGCCAGCTACTGGTCTGTCCTGCCCTTCACTGTCAGAATTGCAGAAGGGCTTTTCCAGACTTGCTCTCTTGCTTTAATCTGACCCCAAACCCAACCTTTTCACTAAAATTCCACTAAAATGATTTTAATAAGTTCCTAGCAAACTTTACATCATTTAAAACTCAGTGTCATTTTAGAGCTTAGATATTTTTGTCTAAAAATCTCAGAAGTAAACAGAGGGGCTTCTAGTTCTATTAACGGGGTATGCATCTGTCTCAGTCTGTTTGCGCTGCTGTAACAAAACACCACAGGCTGGGTGGCTTATCAACAACAAGTGTTTATTTCTCATGGTTCTGGAGACCAAGAAGTTCAAGATGATGGTGCTGGCAGTTTTGGTGTCTCATGGGGCCCTGATTTCTCTTTCATAGACAGGTGCCTTCTCCCTGTGTCCCCACATGGTGGGAGGGACTAGGGAATTCTGTGGGGTCTTTTATGGCCACTAATCCCAGTAGGAGGTCTCAGACCTCATTACCTAATCACCTCCCAAAGACCCCATCTCCTCATACCATCCCCTGGAGGACAGGGATTTCAACATATGAATTTTAAGGGGACACAAAAATCAAACCACAGCAACATTTTGTATTTCCACCTTCTTTTCCTGGAAGTCATAAAAAACAAAAATCATAAACTCTTTTTTGGAAAAACTAAGGTCTTTTTTTGTTATTTTATAGCTTAATGAAGTATTGTTGAAGAACAATAAAATGCACATATTTAAAAGTGCAATTTAATGAATTTTGACATATGTTTATACTCATAAACACCACCACAATCAAGATAATGAACACCACGCTCAAAAGTTTCCTTTGAAATCCATCCTTCATCCCACCTCACTCTCAGTTAATCTCAACTCTGCTTTCTGTTACTGTAGGTTAATTTACATTCTCACACTTTCTAGAGCTATATGTGAATAGAAGCATACAGTATATACTCCTCTTGATAAAACGTCTTTCATTCAGCATAATTATTTTGATGTTTGTGTATGTGGTTGCTTGTATCAATAGTTTGTTTCTTTGTATTGCTACATAGTATTCTGTTGTATGAATGTATCATAATTTGTTTGTCCTTTCACTTACTGACGGACGCTTGTGTTATTTCAAATTTTGGCTACAAATAAAGATGCTGTGAACATCTGTGTGCAAGTATTCCTAAGGATCAATGCTTTCACCTCTCCTGGGCAATGACTGAGTTGTATGGTAGGTGTATGTTTAAATCCTTAAGAAACTATCAAACAGTTTTCCAAAGTGGTTGTGCTGTTTTAGCTTTTTACCAGCACGTGATGAGCGGTCCAGCCGGCTGCTCTACAGGCTCCTCAACGCTTTGCATGGTCAATTTTAAAATTTTGGCCATTCTGATAGTTGTATATTAATATTTCATTGTGGTTTTAATTAGCATTTTCCCAGTAATTAAAATATTGATTCCCTTGTGCTTACTTTCTGTGTGTGTATATATTTTTTGTGAAGTATATATTCAAATATTTTGCCTATTTTCTTGGGCTGTCTGTCTTAATACTGAATTGTGGAAATTCTTGACCTATCACAAATACAAGTCTTTTTTTGGATACATGTTTTTTGCAAATATTGTCTCCCAATTTGTAAGCTGCTTTTTTATTTTCTCTGTACTGTATTTTGAAGACTAAAATGTTTCAATTTTGATAAAGCCTAATTATCAATATTTCATTTTTTTTATATTATTTTAGAAATCTTTGCTAATCCAATATTACTAAATTTTCTCATGGTTCCTTCTAAAGTTTTAATAATTTTACCTGTTATATTTAGAGCCATAATATATTTTATATCAATATCTGTACATGATGAGAGTTAATAGTGGCTGGGTTTTGTTATTTTTTGTTTCCATATGGCTATTCAATTGTTCTAGTACAATTTATTGAAAAAATTATTGTTTCCCCATTGACTTCTTTTAGCACTTTTGTCAAAAATTAATTGGTTAGATAAACACCAAGTTTATACTGTATAGCATAGGGAATTATATTCAATACCTTGTAGTAACTTGTGAAAAACAATATGAAAATAAATATATATATATGTTCATGTATGACTGAAACATCATGCTGTACATCAGAAATTGACACAACATTGTAAACTGACTAGACTTCAATAAAAATATATATAAACAAAAAATTAATTGGCATGTCAACAATATTGAGCCCTCTTTTACATAAGCATGATATAGCTCCATTTTTTAAGGTTTTCTTTAAACTGTTACAAAATGTTTTGTAGTTTTCAGAGTACAGGTCTTGCACATCTTTTTCCCAGTGGTCCATAATTGTGCTGCTATTATAAATGGGCTTTTTGGTTTGTTTTTCAAGCTCAATTTTTATTTGTTTTCAGTATTTAGAGATATAATTGATTTTGTATATCGGTCTGATGTCCTGCAATCCTGCTGAAATAATGTGCTAGTTCTAGTAGCTTGTTTTGCAGTCTTTCTCTCTCTGTGTACATACACACACACAAGCAGGTACACACACACAAGCATGTTATCTGAGGGGAAAGATACTTTTCTTCTTCATTTCCAATCTGTATACTTTTTATTTCTTTTAACTGACACATTGCACTTCCTGGAACCTTCAGTCCAATACTGAATAAAAGGATTAAGACACACACTGGAAGAGAGGATGTGCAAAACCACATCTGATAAAGAACTGTTATTCAAAATAAAGAGAGAGCTTTTAAAACTCAATAATCAGAAAACAACTCAATTTAAAAAAGGACCAAAGACTTCAACGAACACTTCACCAAAGAAGGCATACAGAGCAAATACGCACGTGAAAAGACACTCTACAGCTTATGTCATCAGGAAAACGCAAATTAAAACAACAGTAAGACACCACTGCACACCTATTAGAATGGCCAAAATCCAGAACAGTGACAACACCACCTGCTGGTGAGGATGGGGAGCAACAGGAACTCTCATTCATTTCTGATAGGAATAACAATGGTACGTCCTCCTTGAAAGACAGTTCGGCGGTTTCTTACAAAACAGGCATACTCTTACCATGTGATCAAGCAACTGTACTCCCTGGTATTTACCAAAGGTAGTTGAAAATGCATGTTACACAAAAACTTGCACGTGGATGTTTAGACAACTTTTACTAAATGAGAAAACTATATTTAAAATGTGCTTTAAAACAAAATGGAATTAGAAAAAAAATAGACATATGTATTTGAAATAACCGCACTGTGCTGAAAATCAAATCTCTTGCAGTAATACAATACGCCAATTCTTAAAATGTAAGTTAACAGAATTCTCATTTAAACATTTTCAAAGACAATACTAAGGTCAAAAATTTCACGTCTATGGTAGCACGTATAGAAGAGCTTTATAAATATGACGTCCATCCCTATGAAGCCTACAAATTTGACAACGCTCAGTAAAAGCTTTTAGAATCACATCCAAAAGGTCACATCGAAGAATCACAAATCTGTATCCTGAAAGTTCCTACGCTGTTGGTATGAATGTAGTTTGGTGCAGCCACAAAGGAGGACAGTAAGGAGGCTCCTTAAAAAACTAAAAGTAGACTTACCCTATGATCCAGCAATCTCATTCCTGGGCATATATCTGGAGAAAACTATAATACAAAAAGACACATGCACCCCACTGTACATAGCAGCACTACTTACAATAATGAAGACATGGAAACAACCTAAATGTCCATCAACAGATGACTGGATATAGAAGATGTGTTGTATATATACACTGGAATATTACTCAGCCAAACAAAAGAATGAAATAATGCTGTTTGCAGCAACATGAGTGGACCTAGAGATTATCATATTGAGTGAAATAAGTCAGACAAAGACAAATATCATAAGGTATCATTTATATGTGGAATCTAAAACAAAAGATACAAATTCTATTTACAAACCAAAAAGAGACTCACAGATAAAGAAAACAAACTATGGTTACCAAAGGGGAAAGGGCAGGTAGGGATAAATTAAGGGTTGGGGAGTAACACACACACACTACTATAGATACAATAGATAAACAACAAGGACCTACTGTATAGCAAAGGGAACTATATCCAATTTCTTATAATTACCTATAATGGAAAAGAATCTGAAAAGAAAAAATGTATGTATGCATATGTATAACTGAATTGCTTTGCTGTACACCTGAAACTAACACTGTAAATCAACTACACTTAAATAAAAAATAAGAGTAAATAAATAAAATACGTCTTTTGAATTGATGTATTATCCTTCAGTGAATCTCATTCTAAGCTACAAGTGCTCCTTCATATAACATCAGGATATGTGTCTTTTAAATTTATTCTTCATATGTATTTATAATTTTTTAATCTAACCACTGTTATTTAAAAGAATTTATATTACAAACTCCAAGATTTTGCCTTTGAGTATATTCACAATACTGACTCAATTTAGTGATTCAAGTTTATGATTTATTGTTTACTTTCTCACGCCAAATTGATTTAAAACCCTCCTGTATAATTTTATTTGTACCAGTTTCCATTTCACTTCAAGTAGCCAATGAACTCTATATTATCTCATTTTATTCTTCTGTTCATTGTTCCTGAAATAATGTCTCCGTTCAATTCTTTCCATTGAATTAAATGCACCTTCCTTGCTTATTTAGCTGTCCAAATTCTACACAGCTTTCCATCTTACCAAAACACAACACAAATTTAACCTCTTCTAAAAACTTTACTTTCTGTTCACTCCACTTTTAGCATGTTTTTTCTCTTTCTTCAGAATTTCTATAGAAACTCTTGTCTAGATATTTTATTAAGCATTTTTGCTTATATAAAATAATTTAAATATCTCATTGTCACCTTTTACATATCAATGTGTATGTCCTGTGCTGGTAATAAATTATGTGAGGTTGTGAATCATGCTTTATAATTCTTAATATTATATCCAGCAATCTATTTCACATAATAGGTGCTCAGCCATATGCAGACCATGAAAAACTTCTTAAACTTTCAAAATCTCAGTTTAGTAATTTGTATAATAAATTATACAATTATTTAGACCAGATGATCTCCAAGACCTGTCTCAGTACTAACTCTCCAATGTGAATTTAATGTTGAGCATTACTCTTATTTCCCACTAGATGGCACCAACACCAAATAAACACTGAATTGGCTTTTTTTGTGTGTAAAAATGAATGCTCAGAATAGGTACTGTTATGGATAACAGGTATAATTTGTGAAATAAATTATAGGGAACCATAGGATTTTTTCTACTTTTTTAACTAGAGAGTTATTTGCTAATAAATAATGAATTTTCTGTAAAATATTATTTGGAGTAATGTTTGTGAAATCAACACAAAATACCTTATTAAAGAAATGCTCACTGAATTTCTACCCTGACCACAATAACTTGATGGTTGTTTGAAGATGCACAAAGGTAAATCATGCATGGATGCTTTTATAAAGAAAACAGAACATACACAATTTTAAAAAGCATAATAGAAGTAAAAATGAGATTATTCCAAGGATATAGATACTACTTTCAACTGCAGAAATCAGCATCAGTCTTCATGGGAATTGGGGTATTTTATATTTCTGTTGTGGGTTCAACTTGTTGTGTCACTTTAAAAAAAAAATATTTGAAGCAGATAGTGCAAGATATTGAATGTCAAACTAAGGCCTTTGGACTTCATGCAGAGCTAATCAGATGAAATTGAAGACTTCCATACAGAGTTTCACAACCAGAGGTATGTTTTAAAAAGTTGTCTGCTTGACTGTAAGTGAGGGGATTAAAAAAAGGCATTTTATGCAAGAAAGGGGAGAGGGTAGCAACACTCTTATCAATAAAATAGAATTTAAAACAAAGTCTGTAACAAAAGACAAAGAAGGGCATTATATAATAATAAAGGGATCACTATAACACGAGGATATTATACTTCTTAACATCTGTGTACCCAATACAGGAGCATCTAAATATATAAAGCAAATATTAACAGACATAAAGTGAGAAATTGACAATAATAATAGGAGATTTTAACATCAACACCGGTAAACATCAATAGATAGATCATCCAGACAGAAAATCAGAAAGGAAACAGTGGTCTCAACTGACACAATGGACCAGTGGGACTTAGTAGATTTCTACAGGACATTCTGTGCAAAAACAGCAGAACACACGTTGTTTTTAAGTGCATACAGAGATTTTCTCCAGGGTAGATCATGAGCTAGGACATAAAAAAGTTTCAACAAATTTAAGAGAACAAAAATTATATCAAACATTCTTCTGCCCACAAGAGTGTAGAAATAGAAATCAATCACAGAAAGAAAAATAGGAAAAATACAAACACAAGGACATTAAACAACATGCTACTAAGAAAACAAGAGGTCAATGAAGAAATCAAAGAGGAAATCAGAAAATACCTTAAGACAAACGAAGATAACACAATTGTCCAAAATTTATGGTACACAGCAGAGGCAGTTCTAAGGAAGAAGTTTATAGCAATATAGAGCTATCACAGGAATCACAAAATATCTCAAGTAAGCAACCTAACCACCATCTAAATAAATTAGAAAAAGAATAAGAAATAAAGCCCAAAGTCAGCAGAAGGAAGGAAATAATAAAGATCAGAGAGGAAATACATAAAAAGAGACCAAACAAATAGAAAAGATCAGTGAAACCAAGAGCTGTTTTTCTGAAAAGATAAACAAAATTGACAAACATTTAGCCAAGCTTGTCAAGAAGAAAACAGAGAGCACCCAAATAAACAAAATAAGAAATGAAACAGAAGAAATAACAACTGATACCACACAGATACAGAAAACATGATAAGAGAACACTATGCCAACAAATTGGACAACCTAGAAGAAATGAACAAATTTCTAGAAACATACAATCTGCCAAGACTTAATCAAGAAGAAATATAGAGTTGGACAGAGCAATCACCAGCAGTGAAACTGAATTTGTAATAAATAAATTCCCAGAAAACAAAGCTCCAGGATCAGATGGGTTCACAGGCGAATTCTTCCAAACGTATAAAGAAGAACCAAAAACTTAATCCTTCTGAAACTATTCCCAAATATCGAAGAGGAAAGAACACTTCCAAATTCATTCCACAAAGCCACCATTACCCTGATACCAAAACCAGACAAAGGCACTACAGAAAAAGAAATGAATATAGATTCAAAAACTCCTCAACAAAATATCAGCAAAATGAATTCAACAATATATAAAAAGAATTATACACCATGATCAAATGGGATTTATTCTAGGAATGCAAGGATGTTTCAATATTTGCAAATCAATCAATGCGATACACCACATTAACAAAAGGGAGAATAAAAATCATATGATCATCTCAACAGATGCAGAAAAGGCATTTGAGAAAATTCAACATCCATTCATAATAAAAACTCTCATCAAAGTTGGTATAGAGAGAATAAATATCAACACAATAAAGGCCATTTATGACAAACCTACAGCTAACATCATACTCAATAGTGAAAAGCTGGAAGTTTTTTCTCTAAAATCAGGGACAAGACAAAGATGCTTACTCTCATCATCCCTATTTAACATAGTGTTGGAAATTCTAGTCACAGGAATCAGACAGAAAAAAAAAAAAGAAAGAAAAAAGATATACAAATTGGAAGGGAAGAGGTAAACCTGTCACTATCTGCAGACGACATGATGCTCTATACAGAAAACCCCAAAGTCTCCACCAAAAATTATTAGAACTAATAAATAAATTCAACAGGGTTGAAGGATACAAAAATAATATACAGAAATGTTTCTTTTCTATATAGTAATAATGAACTATTAGAAAGTGAAGTCAAGAAAACAATATTGTTTAAAATCACATCACAAAGGATAAAATACCTAGGAATAAACTTAACCAAGGAGGTACAAGATCTATACTCTGAAAACTACAAAACATTAATTAAAGAATTAGGAAATGACACAAAGAAATGGAAAGTTATCTTGTATTCTTGGAATGCAAAAATTAATATTGTTAAAATGGCCATGCTACCCAAAGCAATCTACAGATTTAATGCAATCCCTATCAAAATACCCATGACATTTTTCACCAAAATATAACAAATAATTTAAAATTTCGTATGGAACCACAAAAAAAACCTGAATTGCCAAAGCAGTCTTGACAAAAAACAAACAAACAAACAAAAAAAAAAAACCTGGATGTATCACACACCCTGGCTTCAGACTATAGTACAAAGCCACAGTAACCCAAACAGCATGGTACTGGCACATGAGTCAATGGAACAGAATAGAAACCCAGAAATAAACCCACACAATTATGGTTAATTAATCTATGAGAATGGAGGCAAGAATATACAATGAAGAAACAACAATCTCTTTAGTAAGTGGTGCTGGGAAAACTGTAAAATAATGAGATTTTAATATTTCCTCACATCACACACAAAAATAAACTCAAAATATATTAAAAGTCCTACATGTAAGTCCTGAAACCGTAAAACTCCTATAAAAGAACACAGGCAGTAAACACTTTGACATAAATTGCAGCAGTATTTTCGTAGATATGTCTCCTAACGCAAAAGATATAAAAACAAAAATTTTTTAAATGAGACCTACTTAACCTTGAAAGCTGTTGCACAACAATGGAAACCACTGACAAAATGAAAAGACAATCTACTGAATGGGAAAAAAAATATTTGCAAGTGATATGACCAATAAGAGGTTATTCAAAATACACAAATATCCTAAATATACAAACATTTCATATAAAAAACTCAATATAAAAAAACCAAACAACCAGATTGAAAAATGGGAAGGAGGGCTGAATAGACATTTTTCCATAGAAGATATAAAGGTGGCCAACAGGTACATGAAAAGATGCTCAACATCACTAATTATTAGAGAAATGCAAATCAAAACCTCAATGAGGTACTACTTCACTCCTATCAGAATGGCCATCATTAAACAGTGTACAAATAACAAATGTCGAAGAGGACATGGAGAAAAGGAAACCTTAGTATACTGTTCATGAGAATGTAAATTGGTGTAGCTACTTATGGAAAACAGTATGGAGGTTCCTCAAAAAACTAACAATAGAACTGCCATATGACCCAGCAATTCTGCTACTGGGTATATATCTGAAGAACACAAAAACACTAATTTGAAAAGATACGTGCACCCAATGTTCACAGCAGCATTATTTACAATTGCCAAGATATGGAAGCAACATAAGTTTCTAACAACAGGTGAACAGATAAAGAAGATGTGATCCATATATCCAATGAAATATTACTCAGCCATAAAAAGAGTGAAAATTTGCCATTTGCAATGACATAATAAGACCTAGAAAGTATTCTGCTTAGTGAAATAAGTCAGACAGAGAAAGACAAATATACTTTGTTATCACTTATATGTGGAATCTAAAAAAAATAGATAAATGTGTATACCAAAACAGAGACAGACTCATAGGAATAGAGAATAAACTAGTGGTTACCAGCAGGGACAGGGAAGGGGCTTTGGGCAAGATAGAGGAATGGGACTAAGAGATACGAACTTTATAAAATAAACAAGCAACAAGGACATACTGTACAGCACAGGGAAATACAGCCACTAGTTTCTAATAACTTTAAATGGAATATAATCTATAAAAATATCACTATATCTATAAAAATAACCACTATGTTATACACCTGAAACTAATAGAATATTGTAAATGAACTATAATTTAAAAAAACCTACTCACAAAAAGACTGTCTGATCTCACTTTCATATGGAATCTAAAATAGTCAAACTCACAGAAGCAGAGAGTAGAACGGTGATTGACAGGGACTGAGGGAAGGGAGAAATGGGGAGGCAATGGTCAAAGGGTACAAAACTTCAATTATGCAAAAAAAAGTTTTGGTGACCTAGTACACAGCAAGTGCCTACAGGTAACACCACATTGTATACTTAAAATTTTCTAAGAGGATAGCTCTGTGTTAACTGCTCTTAATACAAAATAACACTAATTACTAACAATAATAAAGGGGGTAGAGGAAACTTTGGGAGGTGAGGGTCATTATGTCATGGTCTTGATGGTAGTGATACACTTACAGATGAATACTGATTCCTGAACTCATCAAGTTGAATATATTAAATATGTTCAGCTTTCTACATGCCACTTATTCCTCAATAAAGTGATCTTTTAAAAAAGATACATCTGCTGGTGGCTTGGCTATTTGATGAGAATGAGAGAAAGGAGTACGGCTCCTGACCGAAGGGCTGTAACAGTACATCCTTGTGAGAGATTCTGATGGCTTACACATGAATGGTGACAACAGTGGCGAAGGATATAAGCCATCAAGGGACACAGAAAAGGATGGATCAAAGTAGAGAGCAAGGAAAATGAGAACAAAGACAATAACTGGATAATAATTGGAGAAAAGGAGTCAGTTTGGTTTTGAGAGTTATGAAGAAATTACGAATGATTAATTTCATCATTTTGAGTTTTAGAAGCTGACGCTACAGCTTGTCTTCATAAATCCAGTTATTTTTCCTGCTCAGCAGCAGCAGCAGCAGTTCCCCCATTTCTGTTTTTGTAGCATGCTACATATTTGCTGATGGTTTTAAAAGCTACGAGATCTGTTGAGTTAAGTATTATGATTGTAGCACTATCTAAAGCAAGTAACGCATAGCTGGGTCTTTCTTGAGTCTGTCAGTAATAGCCACTAGAATTAGTAATAGCTAATAGAATTATGTACATCTTTTGTATTCTGCTCTTAAGGAACCTTTCAAGACATTTAGAATAGTGTTGGAGAAATACTCTGCATGGTCCCAGGAAACTTCTTAGTTTCTTTCTTTTTTCTCAGAAGTACAAGTTCTCCCTTAATTCAGTTCAGCTCAGATTAACATTGTTACTCAAGCACCAGCTATATGCCAGGAACTGTGATAGACTCTAGGAACATGAAGATGAATAAGACAAGGTTCCTGCTACTTCGAGATCAGAAAAGAGAACATAGGACAGCTGACTGTGCCACAGACAGGAAGGGGAGGCACTAGCTGGTAAGGTTCCTGAAGGACGTGATGCCTAAATTGATTTAGAAGAATGAAAAAAAAAAAAAACTAATTACATAACTGGAGGTGGAAGGATGCTTTAAGCCCTGGAAACAGCTTGAACAATACAGGGATGACTGAAACAGCATGTCACATTTTCTAAACTACAAGAAGTTTGAGAACATAAAGTTCTATGCGGGAGCGTCAGGCCCTGATGCTGGAGAAGCAGGTGCTGAGGCAGGAGGCATGGGCAGGAACACAGACAGGGCTTTATGACCAAGCTAAGGACCTGCTCTTCACAGATGGTGAAGAGAAACGCTGAAGTGTTTTAAAGAAGAATGTGGCAGGAGCACAGTGGCATTTTCATTTAGGAGGGAATTATTTTATCTTGGAAAGAAGCAGTGTAGCACTTATTATGTAGGAAAAAAGAAGAAAATATGAGGTAAGTAAAAAAAGAAGGACCAAATGGATGAGGAAGAGATACAAAAAGCTTGCAACGCAGCCACTCCTAGACAAACGCTTAAATTTCGTTATCTATACCTACAGATTTTTTTTATTAGGTTATTGTTGGCCACTTGGTCTCAGCCCACCATGGGGACATTTCAGTGTCTCAGTCTAATCAAAAGAGAAGCACTCCAAATGTCAGAAATGTTTTATGCAGAGTTGTAATAGCTGCTCTAGTCTGCTCTCAGCCCTGAGCCCCACTGTTACCATGACAATCTCCACAGCAAAAGGCAAGGTTGATGAAGTTGTTCTGATCCAGAGGCTTTGCCTCGCTGTTTGGTGCTTCTGAATTTTCAATATCAAATAAACCACTGCCAGTCTCCTTGCACACTCTGTTATACATCTGAAATATTAACTTACCTAAGTATCATATTTTAACATAGCATGTTCACCCTATGTGTACACTTATGGGGTCGTAAACAGCCCAGTCCACAAACGCTTCTGGACCTCAGAAGAATCAGGCAGTGGACAAAAGGAAAATCATATTTTTGCCATTCAGTGTTATTCTGTCTTGATATAAGATCACAAGCACAGAATGAGAGAAGCAGGTTAAAGAAATAGTTGCCTCAGTTCTCGCAGACTCTATGGGGCTAGTAAACCTTCATTTGACCAATATTTGACCCATCTATTCTCGCCTCTGCATCCTGAAAATTGTTGCTGCCTCCTCCTTTTATCTCTTTTCACAAAAGTATGCATATGCCATATATTCATGTATTTTATGCGATCATACTATACATCCCTTCTGTAATTACTTATTTGTAAACTATTTTTTCTCAATAATGTACCATGAGCCACTTTCTATGTCATTTTTCTTTAAGCTACAACATTTTCCATCATAAAGACATGCTACATTTTACTCTATCCAGTTCTATTTTTTAACGTGCTGGGGTTTTCTTTTTCTCAATTTTTCTATTTTTAAACAACATGGCAATGAGCATCCCATTAACTGTTTCCACGCATATGCATTTCCTTAGTATAAATGTCTAAATTGAAATTATTGGACTACAGTCAGCATTATTAGCCTTCTTCATTTAACATGCAACTCGAGTTCTCACTACAAGCTCCCATACTCAGTATGTGTTTTGCCTGTAAAACCTTGCCTCAAATAAAAATAAAATAGTCCTTTATTGAACACGTACTCTGTGCTGTGCACTGAACTCAGTACTTCACCTGTATTTAGTTATCTTCCAAACGATGCAATAAGGTAGGTACAGTTATGAGCCTCATTTTATAAACGAGGAAACTGAGGCACCGAAAGGTGAAACTTGCCCAAGTTTACAGCAGGAACTAGCTTCAAAGTCGGCCCAGAACCCGTCTTTCTCAGTCGCTGCACTGCGTTCGTCATGACTGGTCTCTCCTCACCGCTCAGGCTGTGTGTAAGATGTTACCTCCACTGAGGGCTTCTAGACCATTGTTACTAAAGGGTCACCCAGTCCCACGCTATTACCATGCTGTTTACTCACCCCCTTGCCCCGCCCTGCCCCACTGCCCCACATCTAGTCTTGGACAGATAAACAGTGAACAAACCAACATGAATTTAACCTGTTAGTGAGAAGCAGGAAGACAGAAGAGGTTGTTCCAACAGCACTGAGAAACAGAAGTGTTTGCAGTCAGCCAGGAAAAGAATACCAAAATAAGATTCCTGAGTCAGATACAAACCTGGTGAACTTTTCACAGTCCAGTAAACCATATCAGCCCTGGTTCAGCTTCTCTAATGAGACTGCAGAATCATAACATCTTGTCAATGTCTGCAGGTTCACTGATAAGCACATAGGGCTCTGAACTCTGCACCTTTGTCTTTTGTAAATTCTTGGTTAGACACACGGCAACACTCCCCAAGAATGTCACATTAGGATCAAGCAGGCTTATTAGAAAAAGCTCTGGCATAATATCAAAAAATCAAGAAATTGTCATTTTGTCTTTTTCTAAGTTTGAAATATTAAAAAAAAAAAAAACAAAACTACACCTTCACATACAGAGAGGATTGCTTCTTACCTGGCCACGCTGGACTGGGAGCTCGATGTAGTGCCCCTGAGAATGGGTTGGTCTTCATTCAGAGGGCAGTGATGGGGAAGGATTTTTTTTTTTTTTTTTTGGTAGGCCTGAGCATTTTAGAAAGTTTATTTTAGGAAATAAGGTACATGGGGGTTTTAGGCAACCAAAATGGAGTAGTGTAGTAGATATTTACTGTTTTGCGCAACCAAGCTCAGATTGCTCCCTCTTCTTGCTTTCAGAAATCCCAGCTTCTTCTGTCTGGAATGATCTTTGCCCAAGAAGCCACATGCCTTGCTCCCCCAGCCTCTCTACGTATTTGCTCCAACATCACTTTCTCAGTGAGGGTTTCTGTGACCTCCTATCTGAAGTGCCAGATCCCCACCATCACTCCCTGTTGCTCTTCCATGCCCCCCCGTAGCACCATTACCACCTGAAAGGTGTTTGTTTCCTAGGGTTAGTGTAACAAGTTACAACAGAGTTGATAGCTTGAAACCATAGATTTATTTTCTTACAATTCTGGGTGTCGAAAGTCTAAAATCAAAGTGTCGAGCGGGACGGTGCCTCTTTGAAGGCTCTCGGGCGGAATCTTTCCTTGCCTTTTCCAGTTTCTGGTGGCTCCAAGCATTCTTCGGCTTGTGGCCACATCCCTGCAGTCTCCACCTCCATCTCTCTCCACACTGCCTTCTCCTCTGCCTTCCCCCCTTCTCTCTCTTAAAGGAATACACCATTGGATTTAGGGCCCACTCAGATAATCCAGGATGATCTTATTTCTAGGTCCTTAACTTAATGACATTTCAAAGACCCTTTTTTCCAGATAAGTTCACAATCACAGGTTCCAAATTGAGGAGGTGGATACATCTTTTTGGGACCCATCATTCAACCCACTACATCATGTATGTATGTATGTATGTATGTATGTGCACATGTATGTATCATGTATGAACAAATATATTGTCTGCTACCTGTTTTGATCTATGAGGGTGACAAGGTTTTGTGTTTTGTTATTATTGTATCCCTACCACTTAAAATAGTGCCTAATACATTGTAAGTACTCAGTAAATATTAGCTACATTAATCAATTAATATGGCCACTTAAAAATATACTTCATGTGTAATTAATATTTTTATTTTATTTGATAAACTTCCTTATGGGTTTGGTTAGTGATAACTAAATCCTGAGGGGTTGGTCCCAGGGTAAACCATTAAACGTGACCACCAGAGTTTACATTACGGTTACCTAAACCCAAGCAGTCTGGCACAAAATTTGTAACTTGCTTTACGCATCTCACCTTACAAATAGCTCTCTTCCATGTGCCTTTATCCATTACACTGCTGTAAATCATCTTCTCTCTGCTGAGGCTGATGCCTACCTCGGTCTGATCCGTTCCCCCTGGTGTGCTGAGACCACGCATTTATGTACTCTTCTCACAAAGGAGTCAAGGCGTCATTACTGATTCCCATCTGCTCTTTGAAACGCAACAGAATTTACAAAGACATTCTTCTTCCACCTTCTCCCTCACCCAGACACTTAAGAGGAAAAACAAAGAAGCAAACATCCCCTCATATTTGCAGTCTCCTAGCTTATGCACGTGAAGCCCAGCCAGTGGGGGGATGATTTCAGACAGGTCTGGAGAGCAGTCTTCCCGACTAGCTCCCCCACGTAAGCCCGAACCAGCTTCAGCTTGCTTAGATCTCACTCTGGTCCAGAGCTTCAACAATCAGGTCCGGTGATCCTCACGACCATCGTGTAAAGAAGGCAGAGCACGCATTGTTATTCCTATTTTACACATGAGGAATCAGGTTTCAGAGAGTTTAGACGGTTTGTCCCAGCTCACATGGTAAAACTGTATCTGGGACTAAAACTCAGATCATCAGCAACCAGCCGGTTTTCACCCCTCATTTACTGATTCCTGCTAAGACTGTTTTTGCCTGTTTTCCGGTGCACACATTTCATAGCCCTATGTGACTGTACCATTATGTTTTGATTCATCTGAATTATCTGAGAAAATCATCACTTTTCTTTATATATTTGGATTTTAAATAGAAATACCTTTAGAATCACCTCATTATTACATCAAGGGACCAAAATATGTTCCAGGAGCAAACATTCATTTCCATGATGAGAAGCGTGTCCTTATGTGTACTTCTTCTTCTCTAAAGTGAGGTAGGCTTCTATTTTACTTTTGTTTCTTTTCTTTCCTGAGGGCTATACTTCACATTTGTCCTTTTTTATTTTATTAACAGTTCTCCAGATACAGTAATTGGTGATTCCAACCGCATCCCTGCACAATTAGCTTCCACATTCAGCTTGTTTTCTCTCTGGGGAGATCCCATGAGCAAAGAAAGGACCCAGGGCTCAGGGTGAGCAGACCTGAGCTTTTGACCTCTGCTCCCCACTGTCAATGATTATACATTATTTACTTCCTTCTGTTCTGGAAGATTGTAAAATGTAGCAAAGAATCCTACCCAATGCCTCTTACTTCAAAAGAAAGAGACAACATTTTTGAAGGTATTGTTTGAGAAAGAGGATGCAAATGCTAAAAGCCACTCTATTTTTAAACTGTTCTAATGGAAGATTTAAGTTCCTACTGACATTAGCATGTTATAGGGAATATAGCTTAAAGTATAGCTCCCTTTGCCACGGTCAAAACTATGAACCAAGAGTGGGCATATCTATGGACCCTTCTGCAGGTGTGTGGGCACATTTCTCAAAAAGGTAAGGTGCACATGGGAAAGGTGTCAGATAAATAATTAGGAGAGTTGAGAGTCGCTGTGGTATAGGATGGAAACCTGCCAATCCCTAAAACTGAGCCAGTTATATAGTATATGAGATGAGGGAGTAAAGGTCAGGGGAGGTTAAAACAAAAAACAAAAAAACTTCAGAGGAATGAGAGGACACTGAGATCGGAAGAAAAGAGGACTGATGCGGGCAAGTCTCCTTCAGCAAGTAATATATTTGATGGTATTTATATATTATCATCTATTTTGTGCTCATCCATGAGAGGATACAAACAAACATTGTGACATCTGGAAGGGAAATATGAAATTCAATACAAACCAACTGTATAAGTTACACAAGAAGACAAAATGTAATTGTAAAAGGTACAGTTCACTTACAGATAACAGAAAGCACTCCAGCTACTTGAAGCCAAAAAGTATTTAATACAGAGAACTGGGTACTTCAGAAAGTATTGAAAGGCCTAGACAAACAGTCTAGTCTCTGCTGGCAAGATCGACTCCCAGCATAACATCCAGAGCAGGACTGTTAAAGAAGCTGCTCCCTCTGTCTTGGTCAGGAAGCCGAGAAGTCGGGAAGCCATCAACAGATCTGCTTCCCCACAGGCTTCAGTGCTTTGCTAGATCCTAACACAGCTAACGTGCACGCTGCCATCTCTCTCTCCCGCTTAACTCCGGAATTTACCCCATCTTAGATCACAGCCGAAGAGAATTCTCTATTCAAGGGGCATGTGCCCTTAGAGCATTTGATCAAGTCAACCAAGAGACTGTGGCTGGTGTGGATGTGGTGATGTCGCATTAACACGAGCGAAATCCAGCTGAGGCATTAAAGGAGAAAGAATGGAGGATGGAAGAGCGGGCACCAAGTCAAATCACTTTTTCCTAATCAGTGGTAACACACTAGTCAGGTCGGATGGCCTGGCAATAGGCCAGTTTCTTCAGAGCCTCTTTGACCTCTCGGTTCCTCAGGCAATAAATGAACGGGTTGAGAGCAGGAGTGACAATGGCATAGAAGACAGAAATCACTTTGTTCATGTTGAAGGCATGGATGGCTCGAGGCCGGGCATACATGAAAATAGTAGCTGAATAGAAGATGGTGACCACCACGAGGTGGGAGGCACAAGTAGAGAAGGCCCTCTGCTTTCCCGTGGGCATGCATAGGACAGTGGCCAGAATGCACCCGTAGGACAGGACAGTGATAGAGAGGGGGAAGAGGAAGATGACCAGTGCCAGGACAAAGTCCACCAACTCAGCCATGGACATGTCTGTGCAGGAGAGGTTAAGTACTGGAGAGATGTCGCAGAAGAAGTGATTGATGACATTGGGGCCACAAAAGCTGAGGCGAGAGATGAAGCAGATCTTAGCCAAGGAGATGCCAAAGCCTGTGGCCCAGGAACCAAGAGCCAGGCGGAAGCAGAGCCCATGGCTCATAACGGTGGGGTAGTGGAGTGGGCGGCAGATGGCCACGTAACGGTCGTAGGCCATGGCAGCCAGGAGCACACATTCTGTGCACATGAGTGCAATGAAGAAGTAAAGTTGTATCATACAGTGAGCGAAGGAGATGCTGTTGCTCGCAGACCAAAAACTGAACAGCAACTTGGGTACAGTCACAGAGATGTACCAGGTCTCCAAGAAAGACAGGTTGGCCAGGAAGAAGTACATAGGCTTGTGCAGTGGCCGGTTCTGCTGCACCAACAGGATGATGATCATGTTTTCAGCCACTGTCAGAATATAGGCCACAAGGAACATGAGGAACACTGCTGCACGCACACCCCCGCTCCCAGGGAACCCCACCAGAATGAACTTGGTGACCCGTGTCTGGTTCTCCACCTCCATATTGGAGACACAGGGCTTAGCTCTCCTGGAGGAAAAAAATCACTTGGTCAGATTCGATGGTCCAGTTAGAATCCTCCATCTTTTGCCTTCTCTGACTAGTAATAACAGTGGTGGATACCATTTTTAAATAATATATCATAGGTTAGATCATACACTGGGTGTATTATGCACAGAATGTGATTTGATTCCCACATAGCCTCTTTATACATGTTATTATACCCATCTTAGTGATGAAGAAACTGAGTTTTAGAGCAGTATTATGTAACTTACCACATTCCCACTGGTAGCTGGGCCGGAATCACATTCAAGTCTAAGTCTAAACACCTACCTGCCCTCCATAACCACATCCAAGTTAAACATGATCAAAGCTCCACGTTCCATGTTACCACTGCCAATTCAAAAGGATGCAATGGCTTTCCTGGCCTCCACCCAGAGCTCTGGAAGCTTTGCCTTACAGTTCATTTATCCTTCACATACCGTTCCATTTTCCCTCTACTGCGTGTAGAGTGCAGACAGAGTGCAACTGCATTGTCTGGGAGGTGCGTGGGGAGGTGGGACAGGGAGAGAGTTAGGCTTTTCCGTATGAAAAGCCTGGACTTCAGTCAAGTACCAGGTTTGCCCATAAATTGCTCTATGACCTTGAAGTCTTTTTTTTTTAACATTTTTTTATTGAGTTATAGTCATTTGACAATGTTGTGTCAAATTCCATAGAATCTTGTATATATGACCTTGAAATCTTATGCTCCCTGAAACCCAATTTCCTCTTCTGCAAATGTGAATATTAATATTTATTTAGCTTATATCAATGTGGATCAAAACCCAGATGAAATAATGTAAGTAAAATTTTATATAAACTCTGCACGACAGGCAGGGTTGGGCTAACAGGAGCAAGGAAAGCCACGGCTGTGGGGCGAGCAGACAGACATGAGCTTCCTCTCAGGGAGATTCAAATCCTTGGGGGTGGGGGTGAGAGTCTCTGAGAAGAGATTTTTTAAAATAAGCAAACAAAAAGAAATATATAATAAAATCTCAGATGTTTTCTATGAAGGTTAAAAAACAGAACGTGATACTGGTGTGATCGGGGAAGGCCCCCCTGACCTCTGGAGGAGGTTGACATTTAGGCAGAGAAGGATGCCAGGGCCCAGCCCTTTGAAGAGCTGAGGAGGGAGAGAGCTGCACTGAGATGAGCCAACACTGCTGTGCAGTGATGCTTGAGGAACAGGTGGGAAAGGTTGGCAGGGCCAGAATGTGCAAGACCCCATTGGTCATCATAGGGGATCTGAAGAGTGGTCTAAATATAATGAGAAGCAAGTGAAAGGTTTAAAGTGGAATAGGGGCACAGTATGAGTTATGCTGTGGAAAGATAACACTGTTGTTCAAAAGACTCTATGAAAGCAAGAGGGGGGTTGTGAGGTTGACGGGGGCTACTCAGAGAAGGTGGTGGTAACCTTGAAGAGCGTGGTTTCAGAGGAGTGGGTGCATTTCAGAAACATTTTAGAAGAATCTTTTTTTTTAACAGGTGAACTTAATTTTAATAACATAGTCTACTTAACCCAGTATACCCAAAATATTGTATTTCAACATGCAATCAATATAAAAAAAATCAATGAGGTATTTCACATTCTCTCCTCACATTAAGTCTTTGAAATCCAGCATGCATTTCACACTTAGGCAGCACATCTCAGTTGGGACTAGCCACATTTCAGGTTCCTAATAGCCACCTGTGACTACGTGCAGGGCAGTTTTAGAAGCCTGTAAGACACATTTTTCCTTCCTAAGCATTTGCCTACTTGTCAGTAGAACTCTGCAGGTGTTCACTACAGCATCTGCACTACTGTAGAAGTTCCAAACATAGAAGAATCTTTAAAGGTAACTGATGGAAGAATCTTTAAAGGTAAACAGGTGAGGAAGAGAGAAATCAAGGAGGGACCTCAGATGTATGGCTTATTATATGGAACTGGTGCCTTCTGCTATGATGGAGAAAACTTGGGATGTTTACAGACATTTTCCTTAGAGTTGACAAGACGGCAATGGGCAAGAATTTGGTAGGGCTTTGTTTTAATTAGTTTTAACATAAAGCCCGAGCAATTGGTCCACAGCATTCTCTAATGATAATATATTAAGCACTTACTAGGTCCTGGAAGTTCTTTGCTGAGTAATTTTCAAAACGATATTCCATTTAATCCACAAAACAATACAAATGAGGTATTGTTATTCTAATAAATGTCACATTAAGTAACACTTCCAAGTTAG
The DNA here is from genome assembly GCF_036321535.1 of Camelus dromedarius. Classification (NCBI taxonomy): domain Eukaryota; kingdom Metazoa; phylum Chordata; class Mammalia; order Artiodactyla; family Camelidae; genus Camelus; species Camelus dromedarius. The sequence continues at coordinate 9,950,705 of NC_087442.1, forward strand.
AAATGAGAAATCAGAATTACAGGAAAGCTGAAGTCTGTCTGGCTGCAAAGGCATGGCCTTAACCACTAGGCTGTCTCACATCCAGTTGAGGACTACCAGACTTTGCACTCACACCGCTTCTTTTATATTTAAGATGCCTGATGATATTAGGAAATGCTCTTTAATCCTACTGAAATTTCAGTATCAGCACAGGCTATTAGAGATGAGTCCAAATTTAAAGAAATACCAATATGACACAGAAACATATTCAATTACACAGGTAAAATGAACATATAGAAATGCTTGGTAAATGCCTCAGAGAAGAGATACTCATTGGACTGAGTCTTACAGTAGAAGTGAGAGGACGAAACATTTTAGGCAGACGAATTAGAGTAAACAAATACATGGAAGTGTGAAACAGCCTGACATTTTCAAGGAAGCAACTCGTTAAGACCTATTGACTGTGTGAATGGACAGATTACTAGTGAATGAATGGGTAGGAAAGGTGTGAGACAGAGAGAGCAGGGGGCAGGGATGCAGAGAGAGACAGAGACAGAGAAATAAAATAATGTCAAGAATCAGATCATGGAGACCTTTATGGGGAATATTAAGTCATTTAAGAATGAGTCTATATTACAGACAATAAATAATCACTATAATCATGGAATATTTCTCGGCAGCTGAAAACATCCTCATATTTTACCCTGGCTTTGGATGTGGGAGTATGGATTTGGATGGGTCGGGGCTGCCAAGTCAGAGATTGAGAGATGAGTTAAAGACAACACACTTACAGCAGGCACTTAAAGACACACACAAAGAAGAGAAAAATTACCCCAGTTACAATGTTTGTTAAAGAAACAAAGATGAACACGTTCAGACATACCTGTTCACAAGCTGCACAGGTAACTGCACTCCCAGAAGAAGCTCAATAACAACAAAAAATTCCCCTGTTTTCCATCAGCAAAATGAAGAGTGCACAGGCACTAACTATTACACACGAATAGGAGGAACTGACCACATGTATTGTCAATGTATTATTTTACCAGAAAATTTGTAGACCTTTTCACTCATAATAATTTCTACTTCACCACAGTGTATTCAAATTTGTTACCCCTAATAGCAGAGTTTTGCCATTGATCTAGAATCAGGTATCTTAGCTTCTCTCCATTCTTGAGCCTGCTTTGTATGCACTTTCCTTCAATTCTGTCTGCATTCTACACAAGCGTAGGTTCCCAGTAATTAATACTTGATAAAACAGCATACCCTCCTTCCCCATCAAGACAACAGCAGTTTCTGTAACCACTATCACAAATGAACTGTGGGGAAGATGCCGCAGCCTGCAGCATGAGGATGTCAGAAGGCATGGTAGGGACCTGCAGCTTGGGATCAGAATCTGGGGTGCTTATTTCTGAGCCAACACCAAGAGATGCTCCTCAAAAGTAGTAGAGGGGATGTGTTCTCTCTGATCAGGGCACATCTGGCTGTACTTAGATTTTAGAAGATGAGACCGTCACCCTGATTAATCGCTGGGAACTGAGAATGGGTAAAAGTGGGAAGCATGACAACAGAATTAAATGTTTAGGATGTAAACTTTGCTGTGTCATATGAACCTGAAACAGAGCTGCCTGCATAGTTAGAAGGGGATGCTCTGAGCAGGGACACTTACCTTGACTCAGCAGCCTCCGATGGAGCCGAATGTGAAAAGAAATTCTTCACTGATTCTAAAATAGGAAGAAGTAGAAAAGAAAGATTCAGGTATTGAATAGAGATGCGAGGAACTCACTGTCTAAACGCACAAAGTGTGAATCGGCACAGATTACCCAACTGCTTCCAAACTGACAGCCAGGAATAGATGAGAGGGGAGCCCTAGGCCCTAGGACCACATCTGTGCCTGATGTGGCACCAGGAAGGCTCTCCCAGCATCCCGGGGCCAGAGCACCCATTGCCTTCCTGGCAGAAGCTGCAGTGGTCTTAGGCACTCCAAGGTGTGAAGACCTCTGGATTCTGAGCGTTTTATACGGTTTCAAGACCTGCCCTACAGCTCTGCAGACACCCACGAGAAAAGCCCTTTGACGATGGCACTTTTGGTCTCTCGCGGGAGCCATGAGCCATTTCTATTTGCCCATTTGTGGCAGTCTTACTTATTTTATACAATATTAGTTCCATAGGCGGGAACGCCCACTTATGGCTGCACACTTTGAAGATAATCACATTGGAATTTATTCTTTGTTGAAACATGAAGAGAAAAAATTACTACTTTTAAATTTATTTAGAGACTTTCAATTATTCAATCTTCAGTTACTGGAAAACAGGACAATCATATCAGTGCTCCAAGGGAGGTACTAATATTGAAAGTAAGCCTATCGCTACACTTAATGAATTTTTAAATAAAAGTTGGTGTTTTAAACGCTAGTGCCATAGTTGTGTGCCAACTTTGTCGTGATGTGGTCACCACTACTTTGCAGCTGCCCATGGGAACCACTTGACCAATATTTTACGTCCTGGGACAAAACTTCGGTTTACGAAACATCACTTCTCTGTGACCTGCTGAACTGTTAAGTAGCCCTCACAGAAAGAAAAGCCGTCAAATTCATTGGGATTTCATGCAACGGTCAATAGAGTTATGGGGCAGCCATTAGCAATTCAGTTCACCACATGTGTTTATGGTAATTAAGCAGCCTTTAATATAGGGTCTCTTCTAGGGCTGAAGTAGGAAAACCAAACTGCAACAAATAAAAAATAAAGCACTTCTTCTAAATCTCTGCCCCCTATTTGTCTCAAAATTCTGGGAAAACTCTGACATCCTGTAAAATGTAGCATTTGATGTCATCCACAATTTCCCAAAATGGGTTTTCAATCTATCATGATGTGGTGGTCACTAATGAAAACAAAAAATGACAGAGCATCCACCAAACAGTATTTGTGCTAACCAGGCTCTGGTCACCTGTTGTGGTGGCAGTGTGCAAGGGAGACTGAAAAGGGGGAGCGTACTTGTCCAAAGACAGGGAATGCTCATCTATTGTGGGTGGGTTCTATGCATTACTGTGCCTGTGGTTCCTTATGCAGGAGGCTTAGGGTCCAAATTTCATACAAATCATTTCAAAGAGGTTGGAGATGTTCAGCAGATACAAACTGGCTATATTCTACAACTTGCTTGCACTATCTTATCCTAGAATTCAGATGCACAGGCTTTATACAAGATCTTATGGTAGCTCACAGTGAAAAAATGTGACAATGAATATATATATGTTCATGTATAACTGAAAAATGGTGCTCTGCACTGGAATTTGACACAACGTTGTAAAATGACTATAACTCAATCAAAAATTAAAAAAAAAAAATTGTGTGAGGAATTACCGGGCCGTTTTCCACGACGGCTGCACTGTTCACATTTTCTGTAGCCAATGCTTGTTATCACCTGACTCTGATGCTCGTCATTCTGATGGCTGTGAAGCATATCTTATTGTGGTTTTCATTGGCATTTCCCCGATAATTAGTTATGTTGAACATTTTTTCATGTGTTTACTGGTTATTTGTATATTTTGGAGAAATGTCTATTTAAATCGCCCATTTTAAATTAGACTACTTGTCTTTTTATTATTGAGTTGTATGAATCCTTTGTATGTTGTGAATACATGCCCCTTATCAGAAAAAAAAAAGATACACAGGCTTTTCTTGGAGCTGTCTGTTTACACTTGTTGGCAGTTCCAGGTTGTATGTTGTGAATACATGCCCCTTATCAGAAGAAAAAAAAAAAAGATACACAGGCTTTTCTTGGAGCTGTCTGTTTATACTTGTTGGCAGTTTCAGGTTGTATGTTGTGAATACATGCCCCTTATCAGAAAAAAAAAAAAAGATACACAGGCTTTTCTTGGAGCTGTCTGTTTATACTTGTTGGCATTTCCAGGTTGGAGAATTCTGCAGATCCCTGTCCAGGGCATGTGGGAAGCAACAAGGAAACCCAGGGAATTCCATTGTCTGTCATGTTGTTTCTCTGGTCCTGAGGTCCTTTGGTTGGTCCCTCCCTTTTTCCCCAGAGTTTTCCTGTATCTGTTGTGTTATGTCCAGGTTTTTTAATTGTAAAGGACAGTTCATTTTTTTTTTTATTGCTGAGTGGTATTCCAGTATACAGATGTTACCACTGTTATCTATTCACCATTGAATGGATATTTAGTTCTGTTTGGGGCATACTTTCAACAGTTACCCAGGATGATTACAACTCTGTTTTAGCCCTCACTTCCTATTGTATAGAGCCTGAAGGTCACCTAGAGGTGAAATCATTGGATCTTCTCTGGCTTTCTCTAAGCATGAGTCCAGCCCCGAGTATGTGTGAAGCCTTCTCAATTCCTTTGTATGTACCTGAGGTTTTAAAAGCTCTTATTCACCCTGTATGTCTTTTTCCAGCCTCTTCCTTCCCAACCTTTTCAGTCTGTCTGTTGGGGGTCTCAACTGTTATCTCTAGTGTCAAGCTGCTGCAGCTGATACTTTTGCCTTTAAATACTTTTGGTAAATGCCATCTGGAAAGCCATCCCAGCCCTGAGAATACTCTGAGTTGGCAAAACAAAGGCAAGCCTGCGTGTCTGTCCTTCGGGTGGCTGCCAGAGAGAGGTTGAAACCACCAAAATGCTTTGAGAATAAGGTCCAGGTTGCTATTTCTGGCTAGCAATATGCACCAGGTAAAGGTAATGGCCTGCACGCCAAATTTCTAATTTCCTTTTTGATTTATGGGTTATTTAGAAAAATGGGGTTTAATTGACAACATCTTGGGGGATTTTCCAGACGTGTTTCTGTTACTTGCTTCTGATTTAATTCCATTATGTTTGAAGAAAATGCTCTGTATGATTTCAATTATTTTACATGTGTTGATATTTATATTCTTCTATTGTTGAATGGGGTGTCATTTAGGACAGATTGATTCAAGTTTGCTTTATCTTTACTGGTTTTTGTCTACTTGATCTGTCAAATACCGGAGAATGATGTTAACATCTCCAATAATAATGGTGAATTTGCCTACTTTTTATGTATCTGTAGTTCTGTTATTAGATTACCAGAATGTTTAAAGTTTTCTTGACTAACCAATATCCTTATTATTATATAATGTCCTACAATTTACCTTGTAATATTCTTTACTATGCTGATCACTTCATTTGATAGTAATATAGTTACTTCAGCTTCCTAACTTTAATATTGCATGGCATGCTTTTTTCATCTTTTCACTTTTAAATCCATCTATGTCTTCATATTTAAAGCGGATCAATTGTAGAGAGCAGATAGCTGAGTCTTTCTGTTTTATTCTACATGATGTCTTTTAATTATTATGCCTCGACCATTTTCATTAAGTGTTATTATGGATACACTTGCATTTAAATCTATCATGTTTCTATTTGCTTTCCATTTTGTCTAATTTGTTCTTTGTTTCTCTTTTCTGCCTCTCTGCCTTTTTATGTTATCTTAATTATTTCATTTTACACCTATTGCTTATTAGTTAAATCTCTTTTCAAGTCAGCAGTAAGAGTCGGAAGAACTTTCCACAGACTAACTCCTGTCTCCAAAAATGACACTCGGTGAGTCAGCACGATGGGTAGTAGCAGTATTCCTGAAAGCCATTTCTGAAAGCCAACCTGCGTGACTAGCAATTTAACTATAAATTGGAGTGACTGAGAATAACATTAAAATATCCTATGGAATCCAAACTAAGTGCACATGTACTGGTTTGATTAGTGTCCCCCAAAACACATGTCCACCCAAAACCTCAGAATGTGACTTTATTTGGAAGTAGGGTCTTTGTAAATGTAATCAGCTCAGATTTTGAGATGAAATTATTCTGGATTTAAAGTGGGCCCTAGACTCAATGACAGGTGCCTTTATAAGAAGGGAAGACACCAGGAGCCACGTGGAGAAGACAGAACTAAGCAGAGATTGCAAGTGTGCCGACACAAGCCAAAGAATACCTGGGGCCACCAGCACCTGGAAGAGATAAGGAAGGATTCTTTCCTGGGAGCTGCAGAAGGAACATGGCCCTACTGACAGCTTGATTTTGAACTTCTAGACTCCAGAACTGTGATAAGATAAATTTCTGTAGTTTTAAGCCACCTAGTTTGTGGTACTTAGCCATGGCAGCCTTAGGAATTGAATTCAGTACCTCAACTCAAGTTTCCCGTAGCTGGAGTTCCAAAATGTTCATAACCACATTGGTACCATCTACCACTAGGTAAAGTATGAAAGATGGAAAATAAGAATGAAAAATGACATTAGTTGAACCAATTGCAATTAAAGTTCTTAATTGTGAAAATTTTCATAAGGTAAATATAACTTAAACACACACACACACACCCATGTACCTTGGAGGACCCCATGCAAGTAAGGAGCCCTGAAGTTTAAGCTTCTTTAGCTCCATGGGTAATGCACTTCAGGACGTAGAAGAGGAGAGTTAACTGCAAATACAATGTCCTTGAGACAATCATAGTGTATATAAGGAATGATCATACAAGTGGACATGGAACCTACGCTGGGAAAGAAGTGGGGCCAAATATTTTACAAGTTATACTCTATGGTGTGAACTAGAAAAATAGAAATAGGAACAAATGATCAGAGAGTGGGGTACTTGACGCGGAGACATTAAAGGGAGTGCAAATATTGACAATGGAGTATGAGGCGGCGTTTAAGGTATAATCACAGAAGCAGGTGACTGCAGTGGGTCAGAGGACAAAGACTGGAAAGAAATAAAAAGTCAAGTAACTGAGATGACAGGATACTGAATGGACCTTTTGCATCAATGCAGATATTCTCACAGGTATGACAGAATTAGTACTAGGCCAGTGTAAAACAAGGAGGGTGGATGGTAAATGAAGGGAAAAAGAGGGGATGGTGGTGCGATAGTCTGATAGCATATGCTTCAAAGGAACTGGAGTCGGTTAGGGAAAAATAAAAAGAGCTTTGGTCTGGAAGAGGCAGAAGATCGGGAAAGATACCCTCTTCATCTTCCTACCCAGCATTAGAGAAAATGAGTCTGTGTTTGAGAGGGCTGATGGGCATCAGCACTCTCAGTGAATAGTCGGGTTGAAGTTAGAGCAAGAAAGAGAAGAATACATTCAAAAAAGACACTCAGAATAAGGAGCACTTTGTGATAATGGAGCACAAGTTTCAGGGGACAACTGGGAATGGCTGTGGTATCAGAGGAGATTTGCATTTTGTTCAGACATTTAGAGCAAATTAAGATAAAAGCCCAGATGATGAAGGACAAGCTGTAGAGTGTGGACTTCCTGCCAAGCCTCAGATAAACAAGTTTGTGAAGCATGAAGAATTACTTGGGATAGTCTCTAAAGGGAAAGTGGTTAATCAGAGCTAATTAAGACCTGTTTCTAGACACTGGGCTCTATCCAAGTCCTTATCCCCTGTGGGGGCAACGGCATCATTTTGTACTCACCACACTGGCCTTTGTTTCTTCACTTTCAACATACAGAAATTTAGAGCTTTTAAAACTCAATTTTACACTTAGAAGGTTTTAGTTCATTGCCTGTCCTATCACAACTTCAGTTTCATGCCCTCCCCAATCCTTTATTTTAAGCATCTTTTGTTGTCTAAAGTTTTCACGTTTTTTGTTTTATTTGCTATAGTCTTAGTGAAGGATGAATGGGTAATAATTTTGAGTTCTTGCATATGTAAACATGGTTTTCTGTCAGCACTTGAAAGTGAATGACGTCAAGAGAATGAAAAGACAAGCCACAGGCTGGGAGACAATTTTTACAAAAGATACATTGGGTAAAGAATTGTTTTCTAAAATATACAAGTAACTTTTAAAAATCAACAATAAGAAAACAAACAAGCTGATTAAAAAATGGCCTAAAGATCTTGAGAGACACCTCATCAAAGAAGACATAGAGATGGCAAATAAACATATGAAAAGATGCACCATATCACGTGTCTTCAGGAAATGCAATTAACAGTAAAATACCACTATGCACCTGTTAGAATGGCCAAAATCTAAAAGTACTGACAACACCGCATGCTGGTGAAATACGGGGCAATAGAAACTCTCATTCGCTGATGGTGGGAATGCAGGATGGTACAGCCACTTTGGAAGGCAGTTTAGTGGTTTCCTACAAAACAAAACAAACTTTTATCATACGATCCAGCAATCCTGCTATTTGGTATTTACTCAGAGGAGTCAAAAATATGTCCACACAAAACCTGCACAAAGATGTTTACAGGCAGCTCTATTTGGATTACCAAAACTTAGAAGCAAATAAGATGTCCTTCAGTAGGTGAATGGGTAAATGTCTGTGGTATATGCAGACAACAGGATATTATTCAGTTCCAAAAAGAAATGATTAAGCCATGAAAAGACATGAAGGAAACTTAAATGTACATTATTAAGTGAAAGAAGCCAGTCTGAAAAGGCTGAAGACTATATGATTCCAACTATAAAACATCATGGATTTATTTTTACCAAGTTCTCAGTGATATATAATTGAGATGTACTATTTGGGATTTATTTTTATAAATTTTTCTGCTTATTGTATCTATGAAACCAAAAGACAAAGTAAACAAATGGAGTGAACTGGAATCAAAATTCAAAATAATCTTGGCAGATTGGCGGGAGGTGTGAAAATCAATAATAATTAGCAGAACAAAATATACATACCTTTATTTAAGTTTAAAAAAAGAGTACAGTGAGTGTAAAGACTTAGTAACCATTTTATAGGAAACAGGTGTTAGGAAATTAGTCAAATAAAAGACTATGGTGATGAATTATTTTGAAAATAGATAGTGGCAATGTTTGCACAACAATGTGAATGTAATTAACACCAGTGAACTGTACACTTAAAATGGCAAATTTTATGTTACATAGTGTATATGTGAACACAATAAAAAGACTGCAATGAAGCCACAGATTTTGCATCTTAAAAGCAAATGAGATCCAATGTAATGGTCTGAACAAATACTGGGTTTTATATCATTTATTTCAGGACATCACATCACAGTCTAGATCAAGGCACACAGGGTACTGGAAGTTCCAAAACTGATTTTATTTAGGAAAGAGTTGGAAAAAACCATTTGTGATTATCCCAGAGGAAATAAGACTATTCTACAAATAACTGGAGTATTGTCATGTAGAAAGAAGATCAGACATTCTCCATTCTTTTCCACAAAGTATAAGTAGACCTGATTGGTGCAATTCATCTGTCTATTCATTCCACAAACCAGGTGCGCTTGATGAAGCCATGGATCATTCCTTTAAACACTGATACACTAATGAAATTTTAAAATGGGCAGATGAAGTCTAAATACTATGGTTACCTGGGAGAAGATGACCTAAAAAGAGTCCCTCTCATGAATCACTGACATGTAAATCATCTAGTGTCGGCCTGTGTAAGGAAATCCATTAATCCTGTGAAGGAATGCTTCATTTGAAAGCCAGGATCTAACCATTAACAGTCTTCTTTGGTGTGAGTGTGGCAGTCCCATGTTCACTTCTCTGATGTCCTTTTTGATTTTGATGATAGATAACAAGAAGTTCTTACTTTACCCCCTGCCTCTGAATTTCTCTAAAACCTTATGGAGAGCAGCCATAACTTCCTTATTCCTCAAGCTGTAAATCAAGGGGTTCAACATAGGAGCCACCACAGCATAGACTAAAGCAACCGTCTTCTCCTCTTCCACTGAGGATGCTGACCGTGGCCTCAGGTAGGTGAAAATGGTAGCCCCAAAGCACATACAAACCACAGTGAGGTGGGAGGCGCACGTCCCAAAGGCTTTGCTACGTCCCTGAGAAGAACGAATGTGCAGAACAGCAGCAACTATACGACCGTAGGAGAACAGAACCAGGGAAAAGGGAAGCATGATCAGCAGGAATCCTGAGATGGCCACCATGACCTTGTTGAAGGAGATATCCACACAGGCTAGCCGTAGAACTGCTAAGATCTCACAGGCAAAGTGATTAATAACATTGTGACACAGGGAAAGCCGGAAGGTAATGATTGTTTCCATCAGCGAATTCACAAAACCAGCCACCAAGCAGCCGGCAGCCAGCCCCAGGCACAGCCCTCCGTGCATGATGACTGTGTAGCGCAGCGGGTGGCACACGGCCACATAGCGGTCATAGGCCATGGCTCCCAGCAGGAAGAACTCAGATCCACCCAATGCCAGGGATATGTAGAGCTGGAGCACACAACTCATGAATGGGATGGACTTCTGGACTGAAAGCAGGTGGGCCAACATTTGTGGGGCAAAACTGTTTGTATAACAAAGGTCCACCAAAGATAAAACACTAAGGAAGAAATACATGGGGGTATGAAGCCTGCTGTCCAGCCTGATTAGAAGAAGAATGAGGAAATTTCCCACAATAGTCACCAAGTACATGGCCACGATCAAGACGAAGAGGAAGACCTGAGTCCCCCAGTCACTGGAAAGCCCTAGCAGAATGAACTCATTCACCCCTGTCTGCGTTTTATTCCCCTGGCCCATGAGTTTCTGAGGAACAAACTAAAGATGTCAAAATAACAAATCATGGAAACTCGGGATTGGAAGGTGGTTTTTAGACCACGTGGAGAGCCTACCCACCTGACCTTAAAGTTCTCCTAGAATGTCTCAGCCAAATCATCATCCAAAAGTTGCTTGAACATATCCATGGATGAAGGACACAGTGGGACCCAGCTGTGCAGCTGCAAATCAAGGAGAAAAGAAGTTAGCTTCTTGAAATTCAGTTTATTGGAATATAATTTCTTCTCCTACACATCTGCCTTTAGATGGAGGAAGGAAATTAATGAGTATTTAGACTTAAAATCCTACTGAATTTAGTAATTATTGAGAGAATTCCTGTCTTTCTGGTTAGAAAGTTTTAAGCCCACATGAAAGATACGTTTCTGAATTCTGCATGATGTTCAGTATCATTTAACTTCTTTTTGTTTACTGTGTTTCTTCTCTAGCTATCTCAGACACAACCCAACTCACCTCTCCTCAGTGGAATGTATCCGTGAAATCCTGAATGTTTTAAGTAATATTTTCATACTTTTAATTGCTAAGTTACTTTGAATTTATTTTCTGTAATTTGCCCTTTTATTTTGAGTGTCAGGTGGAAGAACTCCACTACACCTATGTCACACCAGTGGCCCAGCTGGGCAAGGTCAACCCAAGATGGCTGACTTGAAGAATCAGATGTTGAATAAAGAGAAGGCATACATAGCTGCTAAAATGTATCTCATGTCCCCCAAGGGGAATTTAATAAAGTGTTTAATGATGGTAGGTTATTACTTAACAACAATGTTTTCTCAAGGAAGGGACAACTCATTCAATTCCCAATAAAGCAGTGATCAGTCCTCACCAGTGAAGGTAGGAGGATAGAAAATCAGGTCTTAATTACAGAACATGACGACAGAGGCAGTCAGAGTTGTTCAGCCAAAACCAAAATCTCTTTTATGTTTGCTCACCTAAAGAAAGAAAAAGCGACCCATAATGAAATCGTACAGACGGGAGCTTGAGGTGTCTGTAACAGCCCTGTGGCAGCATGTGAAGGCTCCACACGAGAGATCATTATCCCAATGTCTTCTGCCCTATTCATGCTATAACTATAGATGGACAGCAGATTACAATTATATTCATTGAAAGTTTCCAGTTTCATCCAAAAAAACTTTTAGAAAGATTGTTAGAGATCACACCACTTATAACACAGATGGTTGGAGGACTTAAAATTATAGTTTATCATACGGTTGGTCATTAAATATTCTGGAATTAGTATTGTTTTGAGTAAGTTCAAAATGTTAAGAATTTACTAAAAGCAGAGCTTTTCAGAAATTGAATATCACACAGAAATTAGTAGAAATGATCAAAATGTCAGATACCACATTCAAGGCCTTGCACTGGAAGCTTTCGGTCACTTACACCAAAATCGACTGGAACAAGGTACTCAGCTGCACCATTGGCAAAGAAATGCACACTATTTAAAGATACGGGCAATATTCTTCACTATGAAAAGATTAAAAAATCAAAATCTTGATGACAAATAGGTAGTTTATAATCAAGAATGATGTTTTTTCTAGCGTGTTCAAAATTAACAGCTTATACAGCCTCATGGCTACAAATGAATAGCCTAGTCTTCATTATTGTGTATTCTCTTCTTTGTAATTTTGTTTTGCATTATATTTATTTGTACATCAATTTCTTTTTGTTCTGCTACATTTTACATTAGAATAAAGAATACTGTCATTACACTGTTTGGAAATTTTCCTAGTCATGAAAGTCCTGATAAAAATGTGGGCTGTGATAATGTCTACTTTGCTTTCCTATCCTTATGTAAATGTACTTCTGGCATTCCAGTGCTTTTTACAGATGTGCCAATAGCTAAAGAGAACACACTACAAAATACAGCTAAATGTAAGGCCCATCCATCCTTCCCCATCCAACCACTTTCTTCCAATATATGAGTAGGTACACTTAGAGTTTTCAGAATATTTGGACAGAGGCAGTCGTCAGGTCCATTGGGACAGGCAAGGGAGTTTATGGAAAATTCATTATAACTACTTCATCTAGGGATGTCATTTTTACATCTAAATATTTTAACTATATTTCCTTCACATGGAAGTGTTTGTTTTTTTTTAAATTTTCTCCTTCCTGCCTAACATTATGATGGCTATAGACAGCCATCATATGCACGTGTGCACATCCACCCACCCACACCCACACCACACACACACACACACACACACATACAGCTGACCCTTGAACAACATGGTCGTTAGCAGTAGTGACCCTCCATGCAGTTGAAAATCCTCATATAACTTACAGTTGGCCCTCCATATCTGCAGTTCTGCAACCACAGATTCAACAAACCGCGAACCACGTAGTGTTGTACTATTTACCACTGAAAAAAATGTGCATATTAGTGGACCCATGCAGCTCAAAACCACGTTAAGGGTCAACTGTATGTGTATTTGTGTGTGTGTATACACGTATATACGTATATATATTTCAAAATTGCTAATATAGAAATAGAAGAAATTAATAGTTATTTTGGGCTTCATGCTTGGTATTAGGATTTAATTAAACTAAACAACTATGTAAATCACAGAGAAAACCTAAGACATACCAAAGTGGGGTGAACTATTTCCAAGAAGTGTTTCTACTGTGACTTGCTCTTTAAAGGAATACCAGTGATCGGTCCTACATGGCAAGCTCAGTCCTGACTGCCAGGGATCAAATGTAACTGTCATACAGCAGCTCTTCCAGGTTTACCAGCAGGTATGTATATGCACATAGTTGGTGTGGATGTGAAGGTGGTGACTAATTATGGGTTCATTTGCATTGTTTACACTTCTATAACCAGGAAGAAATGTCAGTTTTTAAAAATCAATCAAACAACAATAAAACAAAGGGTGTTTTTCTGGCTATCTTCAAATACATATTTTAAAAAAAGGAGTATTTGTGCTTAAAGCCATGTTGGTATTGCTCAGTAAGTCAGGCAAGTGTATTTCCAAGTGACACATTACTTGCAAGTAATTTTTAAATAAAATATGTTTAATATTATTTTAAAAAGTGATCTGTAATGTCAAAGTAAAGCCTATTTATTTGTAAAATTGTCTCTCATAAACCAAGTCAATTGCCCTGTGAATCACTGAATGGTCAGTTTCAGTTTTAGAACCTCTTTCTCAGTCTTGTCTATTATTTTGGAGGTAGATGACAGGAAGAAAACAAACAAGCCCCTGAAATACTTTTGCCCAGCAAGAGTGCAAACATTCACTGAGGTGGGAAGAATGGCAAGAGAAGAAATAAAATCACAATTACACTTAATTTTATATAGAGTTGTTATAAACACTTTATTTGCTGAACATTTACTTGTACCAAGCATCATACTACATACTTCATATATACACTAATGTAATATAATATTACTATTAATCTTTACAACAATACTGAACTTCGGCTTGTTATCTCTATTTTTACAGATGGGAAAAAGAGGTTAAGGGACAGGCAGTGGAGGGTCAGCAGGTAAACAGGATTATCTGATAGCCTGGGGCACAGCCATTAAGCTGCTCCTATTTATAGCATGACCCTGTGTATAGCATAGCAACAGCCATTTTAAAAAAGCTGTGGATTCACCTAACATGAAAATCAGGAGATATATCAAGAGGACTGATTGAGTTCCTACTTTTGATCCCATTTTGAGCCCATGGTGGACCACAGTTGGCCCCTCCCACTCACCTGTGAAGTTGAAGTCTGGCCTTCAAGCCACATCAGCAACATTAGAAGAAACACAGGACACCTCCCCCATCTGGAACTCTCTTCTTGCAGTGCACAACTAACTGGCCCCTCTTATAAACTTGAGAAGGTGATCATGCTTCTGCTTCGTGTCTGATATGGTGATGAACACACATCTTATAGTGGATCCATGGCAGGAGCCGTTTCTTCCTTTTCTAAGAAAAAATTAAGAAGTCTGGTCATGAAAAATAAGGAAACAAAAATGATCTAATATCAGAAATGGATAAATCAAGGGCCAATTTTTAAAAATCAGCTTTCAAAAGAAGATTTGAACTTAAGGTTAACAAAACTAGTCTAGCCAAAAGAATATCCCTAACAAACAAGAGGTGAGGCATGACGAAGTGTCCTGGACTGAGGGTGTGAATCTTATCGGGTTGGGAAGATCTGCCCCTTCTGAGCCGTCTCCCAGGGAGAACTTGGAATCTATTCTCTGTAGTGGTAAGTGCTTATAAATAGTACCAACGTATCCCCCACTGTTTGTGTAAATGGTTACTATCACACTAACATAAAAGATGGGCTGCGTTTCCAAGTCACTTGGCAAACACACCAAAAGCAGACATAAAATGTTGAGTGGCTATGTAGGTAAGCCAAAATTATTACCCAGGTGGAGAAAAGAACCAGGAGTTCTTCCTACCGTTGTAGGAATGTTTTCCATGGTGTCCCACCTTGGACCCACACATCAACACACTCACTCATGCTCAAGCTGTTCACAAACTTCTTCTCAAATCTACTTGGCTGTATGCTCACAAACAAAGTTTGAATAGCCAGAACATATTTTTAAGAATAAATTTCTACTAGAGGACAACTATATCAAGCCACCATATGCTTAGGCATGAAGAATACAGGAGAGGCCATGGAAACTGGTTTCACAGGAAACTGGTGTCACAGTTTATGTTTCTAAAAAAGTGCTCAAGAAAGATGGAAAATGCCTGACTCACCTCTGGAGAATGGAGGAGCCCACTGTGTGCCTTGAAAAGATGGCAGGGCTGGGAAAGTTGTGGAATTTGAAGCAAGTGCAATTGGAATAGGTAACTTTCTAACTTTAGTGATAAAATCTCAAGGGGCCAATTATTTTTTGTTTATTACATTTCTTTTATTTTCCCTCCCCCTCTGTCTGGTCACTTCTGCATCTAACACCTTAACCTACATTTCAACTTCGCAAATCAGAGTTTTGTCTCCTTGCCCCTGGAGCACGGGAAGGAGCTCACCAAACTTTGATTTCTCAGGGGAGGTATGTCTGAGTGTTCAGTGATCACTCCTTTGGATGATGGGAATTTTTACCCAAGTTTATGACCATGAAGATTAAATTGCAACTTCTTCGTTCCAATTCATCTATCTCCACATTCATTTGAGCAACAGCCCCTGGGCCACGCAGCTCAGGGGATCACTGGGCTGCTCTGTGGTACATTGTCTAATCTGAGCATGGGGCAGGGAGACTTTTCTTATGTGAGTCCCTAGACAAATATTATTTGGCTGCTCTCCAGGCTTGGAATTCTACCATGACATCCTGTAGCCTTAGAATTTTCACCCTTCCCTTCACTTTAAGGAAGACGAACTTCCATACCCTGGTTTGTACTTAAGGATTTTCACTGTTCAGAATCTTAAATAAAAGTACAACCATTCTCTGTGGAAAACCTCTAGTGAGGATGTTAAGAATTGTGCAATAGTACCTCTATTTCCCATTCCCCTTCCCCAAGAGTAGGAGGGGAGATTTCCACTGTGTGCCTTGTCTATGTGAGAGTGACCAGGTTGCTCTCATCCTCTGCTCAGCTACCTGACATTGCCCCAGAAAAGGGCTTATTCTGGGAGCTGGTAACAATAGCATCTTCCAGCCAGTGGTTTGAGAACCACTTTCTAAGCAGAATAAGCAACCTGCCTGAGAAATACTACCTATGTGAGCATTGGCATTGAAAGGGGAAGTGTAGCCTAAGTTAGCTGGACCTTGAAAAGATAAGAGAAGGGGCGGTGGGGGGTGGGGAGGCTTGCTCTCTAGATTCCAAAATGTTGCTGGCATTTCTTACAAAATACTTTGTTCTTACTTATTGTTCTTTTTGCTTTGTGGACTTATTGCCATTTCTTATTCAGTATGGTTTTAAAAGGGAACAAACAAACTCATTTGTAAGATTCATTTTTCACCTTCAGATATTAGTAATTAATCTTTTATGGCGTATAATAGGAAAGGTGACATTTCTTTTTCCTGTTAATATAGTCATTTGTCCCAATATCATTTATTAGTAGAACATATTTTCCTAAACCAATTTGAAATTAATTATGATATGCTGAATTTCCATATATAAAGTTTTCTTTGGGGGTCATATTTTGATTTATTGATGCATGTCTTTTTCTGTGTCGATACCGCAGCTCTAACTGTAGTTACTTTATGCTTTGATCTACACTAGAGTTAGTACTCCCTTACTTGATTACACTTCAGTCTTAAAAACTTAACGTAGTACATGTTAAACACTCTTAAATCTACAGAGCATAGTATACTTAACGGAGAATCTGTAGATTCCTTTCTTTAGATCAGGGACAAGAAAGGATGCCAGCTTTATATCCACTGTTTGACATGATATTAGAGGTTCGAGACTATGATACAAGAAAAGAAAACAGATTAAGATGTACAAAAGAGTGTAAGGAAAACTATCACTATTCACAGATATGACTATATCTCTAGGAACATTTTCAACAGTATATTAGATTTATTAGGCGAGAACCAGACACAAGACCATCTTATAGAAATCAATAGCATTTCTGTACACCAGAAATTTCTAACTAGGAAAATAAAATAAACTGTATTTCAATAACATAAATAAATAAATGAATATTAAAAATAGAATAGCTATCAAGTATTTAGGAATTATAAAGTATTTAGGAATTTCTCAGCAGAGAGTACACATGAATTCTATGGTGCTGTCTGCCAAAACTTTCAGTCCTTCCTATGCTCTTTACCTACTTTTCCCATTTTATTTTTCCCAGGGTAATCAACACCATATGACATACTATATCATTACTTATTTTCTATATTTGCTGTCTATTTCCCTTACATAGAATGTAATCTCCATGAAGGTGTGTATTTCTATCTGCTTTTCACTGTTGTATCCAAAACATCCAGAAGAATGTCTAACATATAATAGATATTTAATTAATGCTTGTTAAACAAATACGGAGAAAATATGAAAAATTCAAGTAGGACATTAAAGATTATCTGAATAACTATAAATACATCTCATGATTTGGATGGGGCAATTTAATAGCATAAAGATCTCAGTGCTCTAAAATGAATCTACAAATTCAATGCAAGCCTAATGAAAATTTCAGGTGAACTTTTCAGGGAACTTTAAAAAATTACTCAAAAAAATGTATGGAATACATCACTCTATAAAGAGCTGACTGTAAACGAACCATATCACAACATAAAAAAAGCCAAATATGACAAACCCACAGCCAACATAATATTCAATACTAAAAGCTTTTTCTCTAAGATAAGGAATAATACAAGACGCCCACTCTTGTCACTTCTACTCAACATAGTGTTAGAAGTCCTAGCTACAGCAGTCAGACCCAAAAAAAAAAAAAAGAGAGAGAGAGAGAGAGATGACATGACACTATATATAAAAAATCTTTTAGATTCCACTATGTAGCTGTTAGAGCTAATAAATGAATTCAGTAAAGTTGTAGGATAAAAATCAATATACAGAAACCAGTGGCATTTCTATACACTAATAAGGAACTATGAGAAAGATAAATTTAAAAACAATCCCATGTACAATTGCATCAAAAAGAATAAAATATCTAGGAATAAATTTAACAAATGAGGTGAAAAACCTGTACTTGAAAAACTATAAGACACTGATGAAAGAAATTGAAGATGACACAAATAAATGGAAACATATGCTGTGTTCATGGATTAGAAGAATTAATATTGTTAAGATATCTATACTACCAAAAACAATCTACATGTTCAATGCAATCCCTATCAAAATATCAATGGCATCTTTCCAGAACAGGAATAATCCTCAGACTTGTATGGAACCACAAAAGACTCTAAACAGTCAAAGCAATCTTAATAAAGAAGAACAAAGCTGGAGGTATTATGCTCCCTGATTTCAAACTATATTACAAAACTATAGTAATCAAAATAGTATGATGTTGGCACAAAAACAGATACATACATCAATGGAACAGAATAGAAAGCTCAGAAATAAACCCACACACCTATAGTCAGTTTATCTATGAGAAAAGAGGCAAGAATATACACTGGGGAACACATGGTCTCTTCCATAAATGGTGTTGGGAAAACTGGAGAACTACATGCAAAAGAATGAAACTGGACCACTTTCTATGCCATATAGAAAAGTAAACTCTAAATTGATTAAATATTTTATTATAAGACCTGAAACCATAGAACTCTATGAGAAAACATAGGCAGTATACTCTTTTACACTGATCTGAGCAGTATTATTTTTGTATCTGTCTCCTCGGGCAAAGGAAACAAAAGCAAAAATAAACAAATGGGACTACATCAAACTCAAAAATTTTTGCACAGTGAAAGAACTCACCAACAAGATGAAAAGACAACCTACTGAATGGGAGAAAATATTTGCAAATGGTATATTCCATAAGGCGTTAATATTCAAAATATATAAAGAAACCACACACTCAATGTCAAAAAACAAATCATTCTATTAAAAATGGGCAGGGGATCTGAATAGATGTTTTTTCAAGAAGACATACAGATGGCCAACAGAAACTACACGAAAAGATGCTCAACATCACTAATCATTCAGGGAAATGCAAATCGAAATCGTAATGAGGTTATCACCTCACACCTGTTAGAATGCTATTATAAAAAGCCAACAAATAAGTGTTGGCAAGGATGCAGAGAAAAGGGAACCCTTGTAGACAGTTGGTAAGAATGTAAATTGGTGCAGCCACTATGGAAAACAGTATGGAAGTTCCTCAAAAAATGAAAAATAGAACTACTACACAATCTAGTAATTCCACTCCAGGGTGTTTTTCTGAAGAAAACAAAGACACCAATTCAAAAAGATATATGTACTACAGGAGTGCTTTTCAGTGCAGCATTATTTACAGTAGTCAAGATAAGGCAGCAACCGAAGGATCTATAGATAGATAAGGAAAGAAAGAAGACGTGGTATGTATGTATATACACAACGGAATATTACTCAACTATAAAAAAGAATGGGAAAAAAAGAGTGAAATAAATCAGACAGAGAAAGACAAATACTGTGTGATTTTACTTATATGCAGAATCTAAAAAATAAAACAAACCAACTGACAAAACAAAATAGAAATATATCTTTAGATAAAGAGAACAAACCAGAGATTGGAAGAGGGGTGGGAGGTTGGGCAAAATAAGAGTTATAAACTTCTAGTTATAAAAAAAATTAATCATGGACTGTGATGTCACCATTTGCTTGGTGACAAATGGTTACTAGACTTGTGGTGATCAATTCTTAATGTATATAAATGTTAAACCACTATGTTTTACATTTGAAACTGATATGCTATTATATGTCAACTATACTTCAATTTTTAAAAGGAGAACAACAGAATTGCATGGTACAAGATCAAATGAACAAACAGAAAAGGACAGAGTTCAAAGACAGACCCATACATATGTAAACTTAATGTACATGAAAGTTATTTTAAATGATCAAATAAGGAATAGATTATTTAATAAAAGGCCACGACATGGAAAAAACACTAGATCCATATTTAACATATGTAGAAGTGAATGTCTAAAGAAATACAAAAATAGTAAAAAATAAACTAAAGAAATACTGTGAAAGGTAAACGTGGGAAGCCTAATTAAATTTAAAAAAGAATATTTTATGACCTAGATGCAGGGATTTTTTTGAAAAGAAAACTTCATAAGAATAAATTATAGGACAAAAAGGTGATAAATCTGATTATATCAAAATGAAGGTTTTTGTCCAACAAAGGACTCCATAAATAAAGTTGACAGAGAGGTGACAGATCAAAGGTATGCTTTTCCAATGGCTATAACAGAAAAAGATTCATATTTATAATATAGACACCAACAAGAAAATGGTAGAAAACCCCCCAAAAAACCACCCCAAAAAGCAAAGAAAATGAACAGTGCATAACAATAGAAACCCAAAAGGCTGACAATATGGTTCACTCAGAAAAAAATATCTATTGTGTACTATGAGACAGACACTATCGTAGACACTTGGTGTGTATGTCTGTATATATATATATATGTATGAACCAAACAAAGCTCTCAAGGGCCTTATTTTCTGAGGGCAGTGGGAGGATGGGAGACAGACATTAAACAATGAGTTAATTGCAAATATGTTAGAAAAGATAAATTCTCTGGAAAAAATAAATAACGAGGTAAGAGGGTACAGGAGTACGGGCAAGGAGAACGTCTGCAGTATCAAACAGGGCAGTGATGATAGTTAAACGAAGCACTGGAGGAGCTGAGGAAGTGGCTACCTGAGAAAGCAGCACGCCAGGTAGAGAGCAGAGTTAGGAGAAAAGGTTGTGCCCATTGTAGAGACTTTGGGTATTACTCTGAGTAATTGCAGGACTGAGAAGAGGAATGACCTGATATATGTTTTCAAGAGATCACTCTGAGTGCTCAGACGTAAGAACAGAGGCAGAGAAATCTGATGCAGGTGATTGCAGTAACTCGAGGGGGTGATGATGGTGGCTCACCCCAGGGTGTGAGAGTGGAGACGTGGAGAACTGATTATACGGTGTGTATATTTTGAAAATAGAAAACAGGCTACATTTGCCAATTTAAATCAATTTAAAGATGTGAGGGAAAGAGTGGGAAATAGCCCAAGCCCTGCAATGATGGAGTTATCATGAGCTGAGGTGGGGAAGGCATGGATAGAATGGTGGGGGTGACGGCAGATGAAATCAGGAGTTCAGAATGTGAAGATGTCTTCACACTGATTGCTTATCAAAGTAATACAAAGTAAAACAATTTTATATCTTTTAGGCTAGAAAAAACTCAAAACATGCAGGCTGTGGATAGGTAAGACCCCTCACGCCCTGAAGTAAGAGTGTAGACTCGTAACACCATGCTGGAGAGCATTATCTATTACCTAGCAATTTGACTTCTGTGTATATTTCCTAAGTAAATTCTCACAGGTCCTTCAGTGCACGTGTATTATGATGGGGCTATATGTAGTGGTGGGGAGTTGGGTATCATAACAAAGAGTCATAGCTAAAGTATGGTGAACACCGTGGATTACTCTGAACAGTTACAAGCAGTGGACTAGCAGTATGTATGAATCTTAAAAATACAGCATTGAGTTAAAAAAAAAAACTAAGATACAGTATGAGTACTTAGCAATATAATGCTTCTCTAAAAAAATATATAAATGCACTCTAAAGCATAATTACATGCATTAAACATATTAGAATAGTTGTCCACACAGAAAGGAAAAAGGGGATAAAAGAGAATTAATTTTTAATTAATAAAAGAAGCTTTGTACAGGTAATAATACTTTTCAGTGGATGGGATATTATTAACCAATTAACTCTGTACCTGAGATTTTTTAAAGCCTTATTTACTATTATCCTAAATTTCAACATGTATTATCTTTATATATTTCATAAAATGCAACCCTTAAAATAGTAAAGAACATTTCAATCAGTAAGTTACTCAATCAGCAGGAAATTATTCTCATTGTTAAGGCACTGGGAACACAAATAAGATAAAATGCATTGTCCTTGCTCTCAAGAAGCTTACAGTCTAACTGGTTAACACAACACTTTGCCCCTTCCAAGGCAGAAACTTGTATTTTACCCTTTTTAAAACTGGGAGATCAAAACATCTTTACTCTTGAGATTTTACTCAGAAATTTGAGCCCAGTTATTCACCATGCTAACAGATAGGTTTCAGAGTTTTCAGTGAAAAGGTAGTATTTATTACTAAATTAATTAGTATTTCTTAATAAATTATTAATACATTGAGTAAGTCACAGATTTCACATACAAAAAACTTACAGGTCTACAATTATTTTCTCCATGAATATGCATGACTTATAGAAAAATATATTTTCTTTTTATAGAGATTTATGTGCTTTCTTCTGCCCCTGGTAGACAACCAGTGTGTCATGAGAGCAGGAAGAGAGACCACATCCGGCCCTGCACATGTGGAGTTTGAATTTTATTCTAAGCAGGAAAAAATGTGACCTGATTTATTTTCTAAGATAAAGGAGACTTCTGCAGGTCAAATGGCCCAAGTCACTCAAGTAAATTGTAGGGAAAAGAAAGAGTTGGAGGGGACCTATAGATTAAAGAGACTTCAAAGACATATCAGGTTGAAAAACACAGGCAAAACTAAACTACAGTGACTAGGGATGCTTTCTTGAGTAATAAAGCCGTAGAGAAACGCAAGAAAGTGATTACTATAAAGGTCAAGATGGCAGTTACTCTGGGAAAAAGGAGTAGCGATTAGGATGGGGCACGTGGAGGGGCTACTGCCGTAGCTGGCAGATCTGCTTTTTTTACTTGAGAGGTGGTTACAAGGGGGTTTGTCTTACAATAATTCACTAAGCTACACACTTGCTTAGTGTGGTGTTCTGCTTGTGTTTTAATTTACAACATAAAGTCAAAAACAAATAATTTTAAAAATTAAAGCTGTTATGTGCAGAATAGAATGTGGAAAGCAGAGGTGGAACAGAGAGACCAGATAGATCACATATTTTGTTGACAAAGCTCGTGAAATCTATTGCTGGATAGGGTATTAAAAAAAAAAGAAAACAAGACATTAGTCTGATGCATGATGGTTCCTTTTACTAACGCAGTGGAGGTGTACTGGGGCAAGAGGAGAGTAGTTTACAATAGAGGAAGCAAGCACAATAGTCCTATTTTAACTATGTTAAGACTGAGGTTTATATAAAGTGAGTGAAGGCACTAAGCAAGCACTGATGCACATATTTGGAGATCATGAGAAAGGTCTTATCTGGCTTGGAACTAAAAAAAATGTGTGATATATACAGATAGATAAGTTAGATAGATGGATGGATGAGTGGATAGATATGTGAAAGAGAGAGAGACGACAGATGGATGGAAGGATGGATGGATGGATGCCATGGTTCTGGGTAAGGTGATTACTTGGAGCAGACATAGAACAGTGGTCTACTAGAGCCACCGCAAAAGGAAAAAAGTTCACTTTGAATAATTGTATAGAGAGAGAAGGTTGTGTAATGTGTAGCCCTGTAACTGTGCCCTACAAGCCATTTTTTTAAATGGTTGATTATCTATTCTGTGCCACTGTTCGACCAGGTATTTACATAGATTAATTCTCAATCTTCAAAATAATCATACATACTGGATATGATTACTTCTTTTTCTAGTTGAGGAAACTAGAGGTCAGAGATGTTAAGTACATTCTTCAAAGCCACACTGCTGGTGAGGGGTGGGGTCATGATACAAAGTGCGGCTGTTCTCACCCTGAGACTCTTTACTGTTCATATTGCATTTCCTGAAGAAATACGCAGGAAGAATAGGAAAGAAAAAGGGGGAATATGAAGTCTAGGAGGACAGATCACCCAGCAGACCCCAGTTTAATAACTGAAGGCTTTTTTTTAACCATATGTATAATAGGAACGCATAGTGTCAAAATGTGGACGGACGTGCAAGTCAGTCTAGAAGAACTTGCTCACCATAACCTACTGTCTCAACAAATCTGAGGAGAAAGGGCATGTCCATCAGTTTCTCTTTGTTTAGAATGTCATTCTATGGGCTGTTGGAAGGAAGAAGTTCTTTGAATCTTTACTTTTTTTCATTAAATTTCCCCAGCACTCTTCTTGAGGCGCTCATCACCTCCTTGTTCCTCAAGCTATAGATGAAAGGATTCAGCATTGGGGTCACCACAGCATAGAACAGGGACACCATCGTCTCCTGTTCTGCTGAGGAGCCAGCCGCGGGTCTCACGTATGTGAAGATGACTGTTCCAAAGCACATGGAAACCACAGTGAGGTGGGAAGCACATGCCCCAAAGGCTTTGTGGCGTCCTTGGGTGGAGCGTATACGCAGAATGGCAGCAACTATGTGACCATAGGAGAAGAGGACAAGGACTCAGGGAAGCATGATCACCAGAAATCCTGAGATGGCCACCATGACCATGTTGAAGGAGATGTCCACACAGCTCAGCCTCAGCACAGCCAACACCTCACAGGCAAAGTGATTAATAACATTATGGCACAGAGGGAGCCGGAAGGTAATGATTGTTTCCATCAGCGAATTCACAAAACCAGCCCCCAAGCAGCCGGCAGCCAGCCCCAGGCACAGCCCTCCGTGCATGATGACTGTGTAGCGCAGCGGGTGGCACACGGCCACATAGCGGTCATAGGCCATGGCTCCCAGCAGGAAGAACTCAGACCCACCCAAAGCCAGAGAGATAGACAGCTGGAGCACACAGCTGTAGAACGGGATGGATTTCCAGGCTGACAGGAAGTGAACAAGCATCTGGGGGACAGTGCTGTTGGTGTAACAGATGTCCACAAATGACAGGACACTGAGGAAAAAGTACATGGGTGTGTTCAGCCTGCTGTCCAGTCTGATAAGGAGGAGGATGATGAAATTCCCCAGCAGGGTCACCAGATACATGACAAGGAAAAGGACGAAGAGCGAGACCTGAGTCTCCCAGCAGCTGGACAGCCCCAGCAGAATGAACTCACTCATCCATGTCTG
Organism: Camelus dromedarius; assembly: GCF_036321535.1. NCBI lineage: Eukaryota > Metazoa > Chordata > Mammalia > Artiodactyla > Camelidae > Camelus > Camelus dromedarius. The sequence goes on from NC_087442.1 coordinate 9,975,638, forward strand.
GTTTTCCTTGCGCATGAGCCTCTGAAGACCAAACCCAAATTATAAATCAAAACAATATTTAAGGTGCCAGAAGATCTTACAAAGTTACTTAGGTCAAATGGCCATCTCATATTAAATAGTGTGGTTTTCCCAATTAGATGTCTCCTCTGGGTTTGGGGTCACAATAGAACCCACTGATGTGGCTCAGGTCCAAGGAGAAAAGAAAACTCTCCTTCTTCCTTAGGGAGGAAAGGTTTCATTAAAATGCTTAGACATTTAAGTCAAAAAGATTAAGTATAAAATGTATTTTTTTCTTTAAAGCCAGTTCTCAACTATTTTGTTCCCAAGTATCCTTGCTGGATACTAGTTTTTCCCTCATTATCCCAAAACACATATTGAATGGAACCTAACAGGTACAAACAGTTTTTGCTTTCTATTTACTTTTTCACTTCTGGATTCTCTATGAAAATGGAATACTAAATTTTCACCCTTTTAAAATCATAAATTTGGGGTTGTAAGTTAAAAGGTAACAAGTATAAAATAGATTTCTTAGTAGCTAAACATTGTCAAAAATTACATTTCAGGAGGTATAGCTCACGGGTAGAACATTTGACTGTAAAAACTACGTTTCAGAATCAGTGAGATGAAAAATGAAGACCTGGGTGATCAGGCTCAGTTCTGAAAAGTCTTCACCTACTTGTTTTTACCTGCCTGAGAGACTAAGAGGAAAGACTCTGCAGTATTGTATTTCTCCTCCTTCAGAAGAACAGCAGAGCATGGGATCGACAGCAAGGTGCGACTGTCAAGAAACAAATCAAAGTTGCATTAACTGTCTTCCTTAGTAAATAATGGGAGCTCAAATAATTGCACACATGCTAGCCTATTAACTAAGGAATCATGGGAAACTGCCTATATATTTCCTCTGATTCTATTTATATATATTCTGGATAGTGATTGTTATAGTTTGGAGACGATAATGTGATGGGAAAATAATTAATTGGAATTGATGCAGTGAAATGACCATTGACTATCTCTGTCCTTTAGCCCTCCTTACTTTTGTCTCCATCTGAAATATATACCCATTCCCCCCACCTTAGGAAACTTCATCTTCTCTCATCCTTGTGCTATTCTCCCTCTACTATGAGTCACATGACCAGAGTAATACTCTAGTCTGCTCGATACCATGACCAAACTTTCTAATCCTGTAGATATATTAGTATTTCAGAGAGCTCAAGGGCTCTGATGCTCTATCTGGAACTCTTGGTAACCTTGTTTGTGCCTTATTTAAATCACAAGTGACTTCCCAAAACCTCATGGACTGAACAAAGTCTACTCTAGATTTCCCACATACTCTGTCCCTCTAATCACTCTGCCCTTTGGGCACAGAAAGTGCACAGCTGCCCCAAGGAGACATTATCTGCTTGCTCTCTGTGATCAGATAGTGCCATTGAATATATAATGAGAATCATACTTTGTTTTGGGGGTATTCATGACAGTAAGAACAGCTAACTGCAGAGGTGCTTAGATTAGCCAGCACAGAAGGGTCTATGGGCATTTGCATATGATAATTTTTCTTTTATCTATGAATAAACTAAGCTTAATAAACCATCTCAACTCTAAGAGATAATTTATGTAAGTTACAAGGGGAAGCAATAAAAGTACAAAATGTTCTCTAATTCTTTAGAATTTACTCTAGAGCTTCAGATTAGCAAGTCACTTTGTAATATTTCTATCAAAGAAAGAGGAAACCTATCTTTTCATGCTAATGAAAAGGAGAAAGTTGGAATACAAAATTATCACTGGCAAAGACCTCAGGTATCAAAGAGAGACAAGTGACCTCAAAAGGCAAAATCAGTGCCTAAGACCTGGCAGTGGAACTTGACCACATACAAATAATATTTTATGAGCTATTTCTAGAAGATGAATTAGGTAGTCTCTAATTCTGCTATAACATTTGAAACAATTCATGCAACACGAGTTCACCAGGTGAGGGATAAAAGGAAAAAAATACAGTGCAAGAAGTTGTTGATTATTTAATATATTCTCAGATACCAAATAAGAAGACTTAGTTGAAAAATCTGATGATAATCTCTTGTGGCTTTGAGTCTTTCACTCCCTAATCAGTAATTAATAGTTAAGGGCTTGACAAAGAAAATGTAGGAATCCCTGATCTTGGGTCAGTAGTTTCCTTTAAAGGCTCAGCAAGGTATTGGTTACAAATAGAAACACTCGGAGTTACATGTCATGTTTCTGTACCATCTTCGTGTTTTTTAAATTCCCTCTCTGTGGGAGTAAACAAACTGCTTTGCCAATGAACTTGCACTTCCCAGTTCAACTGTCATGATCTGTAGTCATCCCTCAGTATCCACTGGGTTTAGGACTCCAGTGTACACCAAAATCCATGGATGCTCAAGTACCTTATATAAAATGGCTTAGTATTTGCATATAACATGCACACATTCTCCTGTATACTTTAAATCATCTCTAGATTGCTGATAATATCTAATACAAACTAATGCTCTGTAAATAGTTGACAGCATGCAGCAAATTCAAATTTTTGGAACTTTCTGGAATTTTTTTTTTTTAAATTTGGATCAACCATTGGTTGAATTCATGGACATGGAACTCATGGATTTGGTGGACCAACTGCACCTTTTTTATCTGTCTAAAGAGAGCATACATTCAAGTCTATCCCAATTCACTGGAGCAAGAGAGGTAAGGAGGATGATGGAATAAGGACATAATACCAATAGTAAAAAAGAATTATTTTTTAACCAAAAATAAAAGGTTAAAAAGTAAAACAACAACAAAAGGTTTAAAACATTTTTGAAAATTTGCTACGTAAATAAAAGTTAAAAACAGATTTTCGAAAGAAAGTTGGTGTTTTAACTGACAATAATAATAAAATAAAGAGCATTCCTGAACCAGCTTTCCTTCCCAGAACTGTGACTCAAGCTTCCTAAAGTTACACATCAGAAGTGTTCTTCTCAAAAAAGAAGCCACCTGGAAAGCGTGAGATTTCCCAAAAATGTTAATTGGCTAAATTGTTCTCCCCACCTGATTCCCACTTCCTAATGCATACCTGCACTGCCTGGAGCAACAGAAGGTTTAAAGCCAGTTATCCAGGTGAAGTGACCTTCTGGTTAGCACAAATCTGTTCTCCGGTCCCGATTTCCAAGAGTGGACATGTGCTGGGAGGGTGCAATGTGACACAGGGAACACGACCTGTATTAACTAGACTCAATGGTTCCTATGAATGCAGTAAAAGCGCTGTGCTAAGTACCTCATTTCTCAGAGGTATTCGAAAGAAATTTCTCCTCTATTTGGCTACCCAAATATATTTTCTTAAAACCAACTGCCAAAATGGGATGTTTATCTCTCTAGTAACCAAATTCAACCTAATTGTCACATGAGCCTAGAAGGAGGCTGTGTTTTAAGGAATTCCTTGTTTCTTGACTGATAATCCTAAGAAACCACTGGAGAGCCTCTGAGAGTGACTGCCTTACCTCTAGCACAAGAGGACAGCATTGTCCCAGGAAGAGCAGGGCTGGGCAAGATGTAGCATTTGGAAGAAGTAACTCTTTTCCCTCAGAGATAAAATCTCTACAGGCCAATTACACTGTGCTCGTTAGGCTTCTGTTACTTTTTCTCCTTCTCTATATGGTGATTCTCTCACAAACTCTCATCTGCTTTTAAAAGAATTTTAAAATGAGAATTCTGTTTTTCCTGATCCAGAAACATAAGAAGAGAATCTAAATCCCCAGTTCCCCTGGAGACATTCTCCTGTCTTTGCTGAAGTTGTAACTTGAGGAAGTTGTAGCTTGCCCAAGACTTTCTGTCCGTGTATTCATGATTGAGATTATTTGACCCAAAGTACCCAATTATTCATGGACCATCAGTGGGATCTTTGAGCAGTATCTCCTGTAACAAGGTTCTGAAGTTGTACATGAGTTAAGATCATATATTATCTTCACAACTAATGCAGCTATTTCACGGAACTTTTCCCCATTTTGTCTCACGATTGGAGGTTCCTTTTAACTGAGCATTGTCACATTATTTATTTTTGCATCTAGATGTCTTTCTTTGTATTCTGAAAATACTACAGAGATTTACTACCTACTTTAAGCAACTCAAATCTGATATCCATTCCACTGATAGACATTTAGGTTGTTTCTAGTTTGTAACTTTCTACCACTAATTCTTTAAAGATTACCCTGATATCTAAACTAAACAAAAACATCGCAAATTAAAAAGAAAGAAAGAAAGAAAGAAAGAAAGAAAGAAAGAAAGAAAGAAAGAAAGAAAGAAAGAAAGAAAGAAAGAAAGAAAGAAAGAAAGAAAGAAAACTACAGATCAAAATCACTCATCATCATAGAGACAAAAATACACTTAAAATACTGGTAAATTGAATCCAAATATATAAAAAATAATATATTATTTCTAAGTTGAGTTTATCCCAGAAATGCAAAGTTAGTACAAAATTCAATTGATCAATATTCTTCAAATGTGTCAAGACATGAAAGATAAGGAAAGATTCAACATGTTACAGAATAAAGGAGCTTAAAGAGAAATAATAAGCAGATACAACATGGGATCCCAGATAATGTTCTAAATTTTTTAAAAGTAATTAGTGAGAAAACTGATACTTTTTGAAAAATTAACAAATGTAATTTACCAAATCAAGAGACTACAGAGATTATGTATGTGTGTGATATCTCAATAGATTAGGAAAAATTATTTGACAAAATTCAATATCCATTAATGATAAAAACTAAGGAATCTAGAAATAGAAGAGAATTCCCTCAATTCTAAAAAAGGGCAAAGTTCTAATAATTAACATCATTCTTAATGGTGAACGACTGAATGTTTTTTCTCTGAGGTCCAGAACATTCAAGCATATTCACTCTCAACACTTCTATTCAACATTGTACTGAAGGTTCTATTCTCAGAAATAAGGAAAACAAAAGAAATAAAAGAAGAATCTATCAAGGGGAAAAAATGGAAATCTAGTAAGAGGTTTTAACAATGATAAAGGATGCATATCAATATGAAATGCTAAATTTTATTTCTATATTCTATCAATGAACAAGTGGAAATTAAAATTATAATAAAGTATCATGTAAAATAGCATAAAATCATGGAATACTAGAGAAAGAGCTAATGAAATACATGCAACATTTATATCATGGAAACTATAAACTGATTAGAGACATTAAAGAAACCTAAATAAATGGAAAGACATACCATGTTCATGGACTGTAGGATTCAATATTGCCTAGATGACAGATCTCCCCAGTTTGACTAATAAATTCAGTGTAATTCTAATCAAGTTTCCATTAGGCTTTTTTTTAAACTTTTGATGAGCTAACTATAAAATATATGTGGAAAACAAGGAACCTAGAACACAGACAAAGTAATTTTTAAAATGTAGAACCAATTTGGAGTGACATACTCTCTGATTTAAAGACTTACTATCAAGGTACAGGGATCTATACAGTATAACACTGCTTTAGCAGTAGAGATATGAGTCGGTGGAATACACAAGAGAGTCCAGAACTATTCCAAATTTACTAATTTATTCAACTGATTTTTGACAAAGATACTGAAATAATTTGAAGGAGAGAGCAATATTGACCATAATGGAGCTGAAAAAAAAAAGAAAGAAAAAGAGAGGAGGGGAGGGAAGAGACACTGGGGAGGAGAGGGGGAGAATATGAAACTCTCATGCACTTCTGGTGGAAATGAAAAATTGTACAGCCACTTTAAAAAGATTTTGATAGTTTTTTAATAATAAGTATATAGTTGCCTTATATTTTAGGAACCCAACCTCCAGAAATTCCCCTAAGAGAAATAAAAGTATTTGTCCATAAAAACACCTGTATGCTGATACTTATATCAGCTTGATTCATAAATGCCAAAATCTAGAGACAACCAAAATATCCATCAACTAGTGAATGTATAAACAAATTGCAGTACATCCACACAATGAGGCACTACTCAGCAATAAAAAGAAATAAACTAGTGATATACACAACAATATGCATGAATCTTGATGGTGTTATTATAAGTGAAAGAAGACAGACACAAAAGGCTACATTCAATATGGTTACTTTTATTTTGACAGATGGAAAGGGCAAAATTATACACACAGAAATTCAATTAGTGGTTACTTATGGCTGGGGGTGAGAAGAGGGCATTGGCCACAAATTGGGATAAGGGAACTTTTGGAAATATTCTATATCTTCTTTATGGTGGTTATAAATATTTGTCAAAATTCATATAACTATACACTTTAAAATGATGAATTTTGATGTATGAAAATATGCACCAATAAATATGCCTAAGAAAAGAGAGTGAAAAGGGGCAAAATCAGAGTGAAAGAAAAAGTACAAGTTCAATATACATTCGAAGGACAATATACAAAACTATAAATAAATTTATCTCAACATATTTGAAAACAAGTCAAATGGACAAATTTTTGGTAAAATACAACTTGCCAGAAGTTGATGTAATATAAAATAGCCTGAAGAAATATTCTAGAAGCATTAGAAAAGTGAATTCTGTATTAAAAGTAGTATTCTCACAAAGATAGCTGTAGAGGTGAGTTCCATCAAACTTTCGTAACACCGAGTCATTGCAACCTTACACTTTTTCTTTCTTTTTTTTTTTTTTAACATTTTTATTGATTTATAATCATTTTACAATGTTGTGTCAAATTCCAGTGTTCAGCACAATTTTTCAGTTATTCATGGACATATACACACTCATTGTCACATTTTTTTCTCTGTGAGTTATCATAACATTTTGTGTATATTTCCCTGTGCTATACAGTGTAGTCTATTCTACAATTTTGAAATCCCAGTCTATCCCTTCCCACTCTCCACCCCCCTGGTAACCACAAGTCTGTATTCTCTGTCTGTGAGTCTATTTCTGTCCTTTATTTATGCTTTGTTTTTGTTTGTTTGTTTGTTTTTGGTTTTGTTTTTTAGATTCCACATATGAGCCATCTCATATGGTATTTTTCTTTCTCTTTCTGGCTTACTTCACTTAGAATGACATTCTCCAGCAGCATCCATGTTGCTGCAAATGGCATTATGTTGTCGGATTTTATGGCTGAGTAGTATTCCATTGTATAAATATACCACCTCTTCTTTATCCAGTCACCTGTTGATGGACATTTAGGCTGTTTCCATGTTTTGGCTATTGTAAATAGTGCTGCTATGAACATTGGGGTGCAGGTGTCATCCTGAAGTAGATTTCCTTCTGGATACAAGCCCAGGAGTGGGATTCCTGGGTCATATAGTAAGTCTATTCCTAGTCTTTTGAGGAATCTCCACACTGTTTTCCATAGTGGCTGCACCAAACTGCATTCCCACCAGCAGTGTAGGAGGGTTCCCCTTTCTCCACAGCCTCTCCAGCATTTGTCATTTGTGGATTTTTGAATGACGGCCATTCTGACTGGTGTAAGGTGATACCTCATTGTAGTTTTGATTTGCATTTCTCTGATAATTAGTGATATTGAGCATTTTTTCATGTGCTTTTTGATCATTTGTATGTCTTCCTTGGAGAATTCCTTGTTCAGGTCTTCTGCCCATTTTTGGATTGGGTTGTTTATTTTTTTCTTATTGAGTCATATGAGCTGCTTGTATATTCTGGAGATCAAGCCTTTGTCGGTTTCACTTGCAAAAATTTTCTCCCATTCCGTAGGTTTTCTTCTTGTTTTACTTCTGGTTTCCTTTGTTGTGCAGAAGCTTGTAAGTTTCATTAGGTCCCATTTGTTTATTCTTGCTTTTATTTCTTCTAGGAGAAAATTTTTGAGATGTATGTCAGATAATGTTTTGCCTATGTTTTCCTCTAGGAGGTTTATTGTATCTTGTCTTATGTTTAAGTCTTTAATCCATTGTGAGTTGATTTTTGTATATGGTGTAAGGGAGTGTTCTACCATCATTGTTTTACATGCTGCTGTCCACTTTTCCCAACACCATTTGCTGAAGAGACTGTCTTTATTCCATTGTATATTCTTGCCTCCTTTGTCGAAGATGAGTTGACCAAAAGTTTGTGGGTTCATTTCTGGGCTCTCTATTCTGTTCCATTGGTCTATACGTCTGTTTTGGTACCAATACCATGCTGTCTTGATGACTGTAGCTCTATAGTATTGTCTGAAGTCTGGGAGAGTTATTCCTCCAGCCTCTTTCTTTCTCTTCAGTAATGCTTTGGCAATTCTAGGTCTTTGATGGTTCCATATAAATTTTATTATGATTTGTTCTAGTTCTGTGAAATATGTCCTGGGTGATTTGATAGAGATTGCGTTAAACCTGTAGATTGCCTTGGGCAGTGTGACCATTTTAACAATATTGATTCTTCCAATCCAAGAGCATGGGATATCTTTCCATTTTTTAAAGTCTTCTTTAATTTCCTTCATCAATGGTTTATAGTTTTCTGTGTATAATTCTTTCACCTCCTTGGTTAGATTTATTCCCAGATATTTTATTACTTTGGGTGCTATTTTAAAGGGGATTGTTTCTTTACTTTCTTCTTCTGTTGATTTATCGTTAGTGTAAAGAAATGCAACTAATTTTTGAACGTTAATTTTGTAACCTGCTACCTTGCTGAATTCTTCAATCAGCTCTAGTAGCTTTTGTGTGGACCTTTTAGGGTTTTCTATATATAGTAACATGTCATCAGCATATAATGACACTTTTACCTCTTCTTTTCCAATTTGGATCCCTTTTATTTCTTTCTCTTGCCTGACTGCTGTGGCTAGGACTTCCAGGACTATGTTGAATAGGAGTGGTGATAGTGGGCATCCTTGTCTTGTCCCAGATTTTAGTGGGAAGCTTTTGAGTTTTTCACCGTTGAGTACTATGCTGGCTGTAGGTTTGTCATATATAGCTTTTATTATGTTGAGATATGTTCCCTCTATACCCACTTTGGCGAGAGTTTTATCATAAATGGGTGTTGAGTTTTATCAAATGCTTTGTCTGCATCGATTGAGATGATCATGTGGTTTTTGTCCTTTCTCTTTTTGATGTGATGTATTACACTGATTGATTTGCGTATGTTGAACCAGCCTTGTGTCCCTGGGATGAACCCCATTTGGTCATGATGTATAATCTTTTTTATGTGTTGTTGGATTCTATTTGCTAACATTTTGGTGAGGATTTTGGAATCTATGTTCATCAGTGATATTGGCCTATAATTCTCTTTTTTTGTAGTGTCTTTGCCTGGTTTTGGTATCAGGGTGATGGTGGCTTCATAGAATGAGTTTGGGAGTATTCCCTCCTTTTCAGTCGTCTGGAAGAGTTTGAGAAGGACTGGTATGAGTTCTTCTTTGTATGTTTGGTAGAATTCCCCGGTGAAGCCATCCAGTCCTGGACTTTTATTTGTAGGGAGGTTTTTAATTGCTATTTCTATTTTCTTTCTAGTGATTGGATTGTTCAAGTGTTCAGATTCTTCTTGATTCAATTTTGGTAGACAGTATGTTTCCAGAAACTTGTCCATCTCCTCTAGGTTATCCAGTTTGGTTCCATATAGTTTTTCATAATATTCTCGTATGATATTCTGTATTTCTATTTTGTTTGTTGTAATTTCTCCATTTTCCTTTCTTATTTTGCTAATTTGTGCTCTCTCTTTTTTCTTTTTTGTGAGTTTGGCCAGAGGTTTGTCGATTTTATTTACTTTTTCAAAAAACCAGCTTTTGGTTGGTTGATTTTTTCTATGGTCTTGTTAATCTCTATTGTATTTAATTCCTCTCTGATCTTTATTATTTCCTTCCTTCTGCTGCTTTTTGGGGCTTTTTGTTCTTCTTTTTCTAATTCATTCAGGTGGTGGGTTAAATTGTTTCTTTGAGATTGTTCTTCTTTTTTGAGGAAGGCCTGTATCGCTATAAACTTCCCTCTTAGCACTGCCTTTGCTGTGTCCCATAGGTTTTGAGTGGTTGTGCTTTCATTATCATTTGTCTCAAGGTATTTTTTAATTTCAGCTTTGATTTCCTCATTGATCCATTGTTTTTTCAATAACATATTGTTTAATCTCCATGCTTTCCTTTTTTTCTCCTTTGTTTCTCTGTTGTTGATTTCCAGTTTCATGGCATTGTGGTCAGTAAAGATGCTTGAGATAATTTCTATCTTCTTAAAATTGTTGAGGTTTCTTTTGTGCCCAAGTACATGATCGATCCTGGAGAAAGTTCCATGTGCACTTGAAAAGAAAGTATATCCTATTTTGGGGGGTGTAATTCTCTGAAAATATCCACCAAATCTAGTTTTTCTATTGTAGTATTTAATTTCTCTGTTGCCTTGTTTATTTTCTGTCTGGAAGATCTGTCTAGTGATGTTAATGCAGTGTTAAAATCTCCAACTATGATTGTATTCCCATCAATATCCCCCTTTATCTCTGTTAGTAATTCTTGTATGTACTTAGGTGCTCCTATATTGGGTGCATATATATTAACGAGTGTAATATCCTCATCTTGTATCACTCCTTTAATCATTATAAAATGTCCTTCTTTATCTTTCTTTATGGCCTTTGTTTTAAAGTCTATTTTGTCTGAAATCAGTACTGCAACACCTGCTTTTTTGGCTTTTCCATTTGCATGGAATATCCTTTTCCATCCTTTCACTCCCAATCTATATGTGTCCTTCTCCCTAAAGTGGGTCTCTTGTATGCAGCATATTGAAGGTTCTTGCTTTATTATCCAGTCTGCCACTCTGTGTCTTTTGACTGGAGCATTTAGTCCATTAACATTTACAGTAATTAATGATAGATGTGTGTTTATTGCCATTTTGAACTTATCTTTGCAGTTGAATTGGTATATCCTCTTTGTTCCTTTCTTCTTCCTTTTGTGGTTTGGTAATTTTCCTTTGTACTATCATGGATTTTATTTAATTTTTGTGACTCCTTTGTAAATTTTTGGCTTGTGGTTTCCCTTTTTTGTAAATCTAGCAACCCATTACTATAACTGTTTTTATTAAACTGATAGTAACATGATCTCAAACCCATAGTACTGTTAAAAAAAATTTGAAAAAGAAAAAAATATTCTATATTTCCCTGTCTCCCTCTCCCACTCTCAGTGATTTGTATGTCTTCTTTTATAATTTCATGTTTACTTTATTTGTAATTCATGAGTTATCACCTTTCCAGTTGTGTGTTTCTCATTTCTGTAGCATCCTGCTGCTTTTCTATTTAGAATAGCCCTTTCAATATTTCTTTTAGCATGGGTTTAGTGTTGCTAAACTCCTGCAGCTTTTTTTTGTCTGTGAAACTCTTTATTTCTCCTTCTATCCTCAAGGATAGCCTTGCTGGATAAAGGATCCTAGGCTGCATCTTTTTTTCATTCAGGGCTTTGAATATATCTTGCCACTCCCTTCTGGCCTGTAGTGTGTGTGTAGAGAAATCAGCTGAGAGCCTTATGGGGGTTCCCTTGTAAATTACTCTTTGCTTTTCTCTTGCTGCCTTTAGAATCCTTTCTTTATCCTTGACTCTGGCCATCTTGATTATGATATGTCTTGGTGTGGGTCTATTTGGGTTCTTCCTGTTTGGACCCTCTCAGCTTCCTGTACTTGGATATCTGATTCCTTCTTTAAGTTTGGGAAGTTTTCAGTCATGATTTCTTCAAAAACCTTTTCAATCCCCTTTGATCTTTCTTCTCCTTCTGGGACCCCTATTATGCGAAGATTGGGATGCTTTATGTTATCCCATAGGTCCCTTATGCTATTTTCATTATTTTTTATTTGCTTCTCTTGTAGTTCTTCTGAATGGGTGCTTTCAATTGCCCTGTCTTCTAGATCACTTATTCGTTCCTCTGCATTATCTAGTCGGCTTTGCACAGCTATTAGATCATTCCTCATCTCTGTCAATGAGTTTACCCATTCTACTTGGCTCTTCTTTATAGCTTCAATTTCATTTTTGACATATTTTATATCTCTAAACACTATCTCTTTTAATTCCTTCAGCAATTCGATCACTCCTTTTTTGAAATCTTGATCTAGTAGGCTATCAATGTCTATTTCGTTGATCTTTCTTTCAGGGGATTTCTCTTGTTCTTTTAATTGGGAAAGGTTTCTCTGCTTCTTCATCTTGCTCATACCTCTTTGGCACTGTGGTTTATGGAGTATCAGTTGTTTATTTTGGTCCTTAAGGATTTTATCTATCTGATGCCTATTTAGGAATAGAACTTAGGAAAAAAAGAAAAAAAAACAAGAGAGAGAGAGAAACAATTTTAAAAGAAGGGAGAAAGAGGATTTGAAAACAGTGTATAATGAATAATAGAAGAGTGAGTTGAAGCAGAGTATTAATCGGGTTGAGACGTCCTTTTGAAACCTTTACAAAAAAAGGGGGGGTGATGAATAGATGTATTTGAAACCTGTGTCTAATCAATAGCAGGACATCAAAACCCAAGAGAAATAGAAATGAATTAAGAAGTAAAGATTAAGAGAGTAATAGAAAATAGAACAGGTAAAAACAGATTAAAAAAAAGGGGGGGGGGGTTGTCGGTGTTCTCCTGGAGTCTGCGTGCTTTTAATGTGAAGTCTTTCTGTCTTCGTCCTGTTTTGGAAGCTCAGCTTGCTGTTTTCAGAGGCCCTCCGCTGGCGCCCTCTTCTGTGCTGCTCCCAGCACCTGTCGACAAGCAGATCGCGCCTCCTCCTAACACTGGGTCAGGTGCAGCTCTCTGCTGTGGGCGGGCGGGTCGCTGCCCCTCCGGATGCCGCAGTCAGATGTTGCAGACTGGCCAGGTAGGAGGGCGGGTCGTGCCCCCTCCCAGCACCTCGGTCAGGGGCTGTGTTCCTGCCCGAAAGGCGGGGGGCCGCTCTCGCTCTACCTGCGCCGCCGCCGGTAGCTCTGCTGCTCTGTGCGGCTGTCGGCGCTCCGCCCTGGTCGGCGCTCCGCGGGTGCGCTCGGGGAAGACCGAGGGACAGCCCTGTCCCTGCTCCGAGCCAAAACCCAGCTCCTTGTTTCTTTGTGGAGCAAGTTCTGAGGGACCAGGATGGAAGGATCCTATCTGCCCCGGGCTGCAGGCCAGTCTCAGTCTGGCCTTTGAGGCTGCTAAGCCCTTTGGTGCGGATGCAGGTTTCGCCCCCGCCCCCGCCTGAGTCCTCAGCGTGGAGGATATGGCGGCTGCGCCTGAGCCCCGCCTCTCTTCCCTCGAAAACTTTCCGCGGGTTTTCAGAGATGGGGGTGTGCACCCTTCCCCCGAGAGCACATCAACCTTGCTGTTTTATGGAGGGCCCAGGTTGTTCTGCCCTGTGCACCCACAGCCACGGGGCGCAGCCCCTTGCGTTCCCCCGGGGCTGCCTCCGCGCAGCCACTTCCGTCCTCCGCCCGGCTTGTGCAGCCTGGCCCTGCCCGCGGCTGCCGGCCCGCGTCTCAGGCTGGGTGTCGGGGGGACGCTCTGTGCCCGTTTAACTTAGTTTTGTTAGTCAAGGGCTGCTCTGTACAGATCCGAGCCTCGGAGGCTCCCCCTCCGTCCCGCTGGCCTCTCAGTTGGAGAGGGGAGACCCAGCGAGCGAGCGCCAGTCCTCCTTTGCCGCTCCCTCCCCGCGGGACCCGTCCCGCGCTGCTTTGCCTTTTGTTCTTTCTTTTTTCCTTTTCTCCTACCAGATTTTTGGCGTCTTTATCTTTTGAAGAGGGCGATGTTCTGTCGGAGTTCTGCAGGTGCTCTGGTTGGCTGAGTGGGTCTGTAGATGTGGGTCTTGGTGTATTTGTGGGAGAGGGTGACCTGCGAGCGTCCTTCTACTCCGCCATCTTCTCCGTCTCTCAACCTTATACTCTTTAACAAGCATGTAGTTGCGCATTACACAAAGGTAGAGAGAGAAGGTAGTAAGACAACTATATTTTACTTGGCCCATGTTTTACTTAGCAATGGATGTGCCCTCATATGGAATTTTTTTTCCTAAAGGGATGCCTTTTTCTAGTTGGAACAAAGACCATGCTGGTCTTACTTAGCTGGGTCATGTGATGTCTACATTTATCCTGTCTTCATCACATAAGTTTATGATAATTCATCTTAAAGCAACATTATTCTCTTTTCACAAACTAGCTCTTCTTCCTAAATTCTATATTCACGTACCATGGGATCATATCTTTTCATTTCAAAAAAAAAAAAGAAAAATCAAGAAACTACCAGGGATTGTTCAAAGTCACAGTTTCCTTCCTCTTATATTGTCTTCTTAAGGATCTCTAAATGTTCATGGGTTATCACAAGTTTTACTTTCACTTGACCCCTAGCAATGGTACTTAAATAGCACTTAAGATTTAGTGAGTGCACATAGCAAGTTCTTATATAATACTTATAACAGTACTTAAGTAATAGCTAGATGACACTTGGTACTTGTGATCGCTCTTAGCAGAAATGCATCTCTGTAAAGCTGTCTGCAACAAAAATTTATTTTAAAGACCTTGTCTTGTCTTATAATGTCTCAGTAATTTTAAAGAAAATAAAATATCAAGCAAATTAAACTCTTGGTGGCCTTTCCAAATTCTCTCCTGACATTGGTGTTCTCATATTTTGAATAGGAATAATAATGCCAGACTTCCTTACCTTACTGGATAAAGGAAAAAGGAACAGGGCGATAGCCATCACGGCAATAATTTTTGAAAACGTGGATGTTTTAGTTTGAATTGTGTGCACATCCCCCAAATTCATATGTTGAAATTTTAACCACCAGTAACACAGAATGTGACTGTATTTGGAAACAGGATCTGTAAAGAGGTAATTAAATTAAAATGAGGTCATTGGGGTGGGCCCTAATCCAACATGACTGGTGTCCTTATAAGAGGAGATAAGACACAGACGTGCACAGAAGGAAGACCACGTGAAGACACAAGGAGAGCAGTCTCAGAAGAAAACAATCCTGCCAACACCTGGATCTTGGGCTTCTAGCTTCCGGAATTGTGAGAAAATACATTTGCGATTTAAGCCACCCCGTCCGTAGTGCTTCGTTATGGTGGTCTTACAGTGAATGAGTAAAACAACAGAAATGAGATGATGGATATTAAAGTACTTTAAAAACTAAAATAATTCTAATGTAAATTAATGTTGCCCAAATTAACAATAATAAAAGTAATGTTGGCACCCATATCTATATGCAGCAATTTTTCTCTTAAAAATGGTTTACTTTAACAAAGTCTAGAGAAATGAAATACCTTGCCCCAAATCACAAAGGGATTTAGGAAATTAGATCTAGCTAGCTCCAGAATTACCATGCTTTGAATACTGGGTTTTATAGAACATACTTTTTAAATACTATTTTTATTTTGTGTAAATAATTACTAACAATGGAGACAGTATATTTCATAGGCCTAGCTTTATCAAAAATTTCTCAAATAAAAATAGAATATCTTTTTCCACTGGAAGCCCTGGAGGTAAGAGGTTCTCCTCTAAAATCTTTATTTTCTCACTGCTAGAAGTAGTGAAACTTTTTAGAAGCAGAGAGGGACAGTGGTTCAGAACAAAGTTTCTAAGGCAAGATATCCTAAGCACCAGCTAAGAAAAGTGAAAAGATCTTGATAACCAGCTTAAGAGATGTTTTGTTATATTTGTCACAATAAGAAAAATCTCTCTAGAAGCCAAATACAAATTATTTTTAGTAGGATTTAAAAACTCACAAAAAGGCTTGTTTCTAGCCTAGAGAGAAATCAGCATTGAATTTACCCTCCCACCTGAAGCAACTACAGATCAGGGGAAAAGATATTAAGTCACAATTTTCAAGGCAGTGGATATCAGGCAATGAAGGATAATGATCTTTGAGATATGGGAAAGAAATACCATGTTGACACTAATCGAAAGAAAGGTGAAGCCTCTGTATTAATACCAGTCCAAGTAGATTTCAGAGCAAAGAACACTACCAGGGATCAAGAAAGGCATTTCATAATAGGAAAAAAATTCAATTCATCAAGAATACAGAGTAATCATAAATACTGAGGTGCTTAATAGCAGAACTTCAAAACACATGAAGCAAAAACTGATAGAAATGAAAGAAGAAACTGGCAAATGCACAATTATAGAGATTTTAATACTTCTCAATAATTGATAGAAGTAGAAGGAAGGGAACAGTACCGAAATGGTAAGGAAATAGAAAACTTGAACAGCACTATCAACCTTGATCTAGTTGACATTTATTGAATGCCAATCAACAATAACAGAAAACATGGGTTTTTTAAATGTATGGAGCATTTATAAAGATTGAATTTATGATAGGTGATAAAATAAGTTTCTATAAATCAAAATGATTCAAGTCAAGAATATGTTAATATGTTAATGCCTCATAGCTCTAACATAGGGCTTGGCTGCGGAATGGCCACACAACCCAGGCTAAGCCAGCTTGGATCCATCTGAGACTTTCCTGGTAGAGCTGGCAGAAAAGTCAGGATTTTGTCTCTCATATCATGTTGTGCATCTGGGACCTCTAAGGATCACTTTTTCCATCTCATGGAGGAAATCTATGAGTGATAGACTAGAACAAGGCCCATGGAGAGAAGCAAAGCAAGAGGCAGGAAAAAAGAAAGAGAAAAATAAACAAACTTAAAAATATTTTTCGGACTCTGGATTCATTTAGATACTACAGTCTAGATTCATGATACCAGTTCACTACTATATTCCACAGTTACTTACTTTACTTAGTTGTTAATTTTGTTTAGGCCAATTTGTTTTCGGTTTTATCACTTGGAATTATAATAGTCCTAACTATAGTGGTTACATGATGGCTCTGTGGGTTTTTGACATCTTCAGCTAGTACTGACCCACACACAACAGACTTGAAGTGTCAAAACACATTGTGGTATCCCAAAAGGAGTGGCCTTGCTGAGATTTAGGATGACTTTGGATTCAGACAAGCCAAGGTTGAACTGAATCTAGGTTCAAGGGGAGATTTCTAGCTGTCTGAAATAGCATGAGTTATATATACTTGAAACTCATTTTTTTCCTCTGTACAATGTGGGTAATAGTATCTGTATTTTGAAGAGGTATTAATACAAATTTATAGGATTTACGAGGCCTTTAAACTTTAAAATTTGTAAGTAGAGCACAGATTTAGCTAAGATAGCTCTGTTCTTTCAAATTTTTATGACTTTAACTTAAATATCATATTTATATAACTGATGGGAATTCAATACCCCCTTTACAACTTTGTAGACCTCTTGGCTCCCAAAAAGTGAATAAACATGTGTGAAACAGTACTACTAATAGCACCCCACAAAACATAGTCACTAAATTAAAACTATATAAAATAGGGGATCAAATATCTAGACTGCTCAGAGGGGTTTGGTGAGGAAGTACCACAGCACTGCCACCAAGGACTTGGCCAAAGTTTAACAGGGTGTCCTGTGACTCAGGTCCCATAGCAGGATAAACTCAACAACATTCAGTTGTCCATACCCAAGGGGCTGTAAAGGCCAAAAAAAGGGTAGAAACAAATTGGGCAGAAGGACCTGCTTAGATAGAATAAGTCAAAGTAGACAAAGTCCAGGGATACAGACTAAGATATGCAAAAACAGATGGGACAGACATCAAGTCCACAGTGAATTAACCCTAGACTATTTGTCGTCTGTCCTCTGAGCTTATGATTCACTTGTGAGTATTGGTGTTCAATGAAGGAAGAGTTCTCTACAGATAGAGCAGTATTTCTCAAACTTTCATTCATTATTATCCCCCTAAGGAAATTTTTCAGAGATCTTTCTCTTAATCACCCACCCCCATGAAAATTTAATGCCATAGATATACTGTATATCTGTTTATATACTGTGTATCTATTTATATAGACCCTTTGAAGGACCTTAAACCATTCAAATATCTAAGATATTTTTGTCCCCTCTATGAAGATCAATTTTCATCCCTTTGGGGGTGATATCTCTCCCAATGAGAATGCATGAGACAGAATTTGTTCTTTGTTGTCAAAAACTAGAGGTCCATTTTCCAGACACTTTTCTGACATCTACTCTTCTGTTAGATCCCTTAGATTGTTTGGGGTGGAACAGCTAGTTGGCCTAAAACATTTGCCAGAGTGTCATGGAGGACAGGAGGTAGGGGAAATTGGAAAGATACTCTACTAGAAAAAAAAGATAATAGCTAACAGTTACCAAGTGCTTTTTGTGTGTCAGCCACTTGACTAAGTGCTTTACATATAATATTCCATTTTATCCTCTCAAAATTCTCATGAGGAGCTTATCATTCTTCATAAGCTATGAAAAAGAAAGCTTAGTCTTAAGGAGGTTTTGTACCATGTCCAGGATTGCACTTACTGTTTTATTATCTTGCTATGTTTTGACGAAGAAGATGCAGAAGGCTCACAGGAGTCAGGAAACTGCATACGTACAGGGACAAGACATTTTCTGTAAGATGGGAAAAAAAAACCCCTCATGATGCTGAGAATCAGATTTCACTGAGAACAGCCTAACTCCGAGTTGGAACTGGAAGGACAACCAAATCTCAACACTCTGACAAGATACACAACCACTTGGCAGTGTGCACCTATATTTTAGAGCACAGACGTAGGTCTCAAAATTCTAGATTTTAGTGGGATGAATGGGGGAGAACCTGATGGTCCTCAATATCAGAATAAGGGACAATACAAACTGAAAAATTCAGTTTGTATTTAAGGAAATGTATCCCCAAAAGACCTATCACTGCAGTTAAACGCTGCTAGGGCTAAGAAGTAATACAAATCACCCAATTAGTACTCAGCAAATACCTAAGATGGTAATCAATGCATGAATCGCCTTCTCCACTCAGCCATCAGTACGGAGCCCTTAGATCTTGGGCAACTGAACCTAAATGACTGTGAGAAATGAGATGCTTTCTGAAATGCAAACTGAAATGGGAACCATTTCATTTTCTCTTAGAAGCCTTCACCATTATAACCTCAGTCTACATGAGGGGAAAAAAAAATTCCTTCTTCCTTTGAATTCCAGAGCCTTTTCTGTGCATACCTTGTGTTATAATTTTTCATTTTTATTCTATAATGGAGTAGTAAACTATTGTCCATAGGCCAAATTTGTCCTGTCATTTGTTTTGTATGGCTCACAAGAAAAGAACAGTGTCTCATATTTTTAAATTATTGAAAAAAATCAAAAGAATAATAATATTTTATGATGGGAAAATTATATGAAATTCAAATTTCAGTGTCTATATATTAAAATGTATTGGTACTAGCCACACTTGTTTTTTTATATGTATTATCTATGGCTGTTTTAGTGCTGTGATGGCGAGGTTGAGAAGCTGTGATTTACACTATATGGCCCAGGAAGCCTAAAACTTTTTCTATCTGGCTTATCACAGAAACAGTTTCCCAACCCCTGCCCTGGACTGCAAACTTCCTGAGGTAGTGGCCATATCTAAACACAACTTTGATACCCCAAATTCTTACAACAGTCTTCAACAAAATCAATGCTCAAAAAAATGATCATCTGTCACTTTATATCAGAGAAGCCTGAGACTAAAGATAAAGTTGGTCATGTTAGAGAAAAATTTGACCACAAGACCTTGTAATTGAAGATGCTGGGATGTAATTCAGAGGCACTCCAGGCAGAGAGAGGTGTCCACGGGTAAAGGAGGCACATTTATCTCTACCCTATATGGATGGTTAAACTTCTGGATCTCTTCCACAGCATCCTCAGCAGTGGGGGCACCATCTTGCTTCACAGAGAAAATACGTGCCCGTGGAAACCCTTCAACTTCTAATCACCAGCTCCCAAGTACAAACCAACCAAGAGCCAACCAACTGATGTAATAGAGAGAGAGAGAAAAAGGGAAGTCCCTCTTAGAGTTTCAACAGAGGGAGAAGACCAACTGTTATCACATTCTTCGTCTTCTTCCTTTACTTATCCCTTGTTTGATCATTTCTTCTCCCTCTTTTATCTCATTTAGATCCTTGGAGGCCAGGTGCACTCACAGACCATGACAGTTCACAAGGCCTTGTGTCTGAGAGGCGGAGCACAAGGAGGCCCTTAACGTGGAGACGTGAGAGTAACATCAGCACTGCAGACCGACCTGTCCTGATAGCCCCAAATCCACACTAGCGCTGCATTATCCTCCACTGCCTTACCTAAGGAAACTGCTCTTCTTAGATTAACCATGTCTTGATACTGTATTCATATATCTCCTTGTTTATTTGCTTTATTTTTTCCCAAAGTTTCAAAGAAAAGAAAGGTTTGATGAATTTTCAAAAATTAGACAATTTTACCTTCTGCATGATTCCCAATATATATACAATAATTTTCTTATCAAATTATTCATATGCTATTTAGTAGTAAATGAATTTCATATTTTCCTTAAATAATACCATTCGGTACATACAACTCTTAGTTCTATTCTTATCAGAGTAAAATAAGGACTTAGTTAATGTTTCTCCCCTCAAATATTTTCATTACTCAGACTCTGTATATCCACATAAAGTAGATCCTACACAAAGACATTTTAATCAGCCTTGATAGCAACACCCTCCTTAGATGAGTGACACACAATTACTGGATATGACTACATACACCACACATTGTTTTAAGTGAGTGTTCAAATATGAAAATGTGTTTTGCTCACAATGGAAACACAATAGCACCTTTAAAATGTGGATGAATAAAACCAGTGTTCCAAGGCAAGATCCATGAATAGGTCCACAATTACGAAGAGTATGAAAAATCAAAACAATAAGTGATATTTCCTCAATTATGTCAGTGTCAGATACCATGTACACATACACACCGTATGCGGAGAGAGCTGATGGCTACTCTGAAGCTTTATTAAGTTGCACAGTCTTATATAGCAAAGAAGAATGACAAGGGAAATGGTTAACAGGCAGTGTCTGGCTCAAGGTCAGAAGACGCTTTATGTTTTGGTAAATCATGTTCGTGTTGGCACCAACGAGCCTTACAGCTTATCAGGGCGGAATGTATGAGAAACGGCTGCTTCACAATATTCTTCTTGGACTCAGGCGGCTGTGCCTGCCTTAGGTTGCCCCCCTCTGGGGATCTTACCCGTCCTTGGCTAACCAGCCTTCTCACCTCTTGAGTCTGCAGCTTTTTATAACTTTTTTACCATTCTGGCCCAAGGCTCGTTCCTTTGTTCCCACATTCGGGGGCCAACAAATTACTCTCAGGCCATACGAATGGACATTGAGTAATGGTGGGAAGTTCTATTACAGCAGTGCCTAACTCCACTGAACATGCCGCTCTGACATAAAAATACTCCTACATCCTATAGCCTAATCCAACCTCTCAGCCTCTACCCAACATCACCAGTACACGCTTCATCACCTCCTCCCTGGTTGCCATGGCAATGAAGCTGATGTTTGTCATACCTGAGTTGGGTGGGAGAACACAAAGGCAAAGCTCTTTTCTCTAAGTGATGCTCATGATTCATTAAGTTGCCAGTTTTGACGTTAATCCAGATAATTGCCCTAGTAGTTTCTGCCAGGCCCCCTTCACTTCCTTATTCCTGACACTGTAAATCAGGGGGTTCAGCATGGGTGTCAAAATGGCATAGAAGAGAAAGACCAACTTCTCCTGAAGGACAGAGGGGCTGGAACTGGGCTGGATATAAGTGAAAATGGCCATGCCATAGCACAGGACAACCACCGTCAGGTGGAGGCGCAGGTGTGGAAGGCCTTCTCTCTCCCCTCCGTGGACCGGATCTTGAGGATGGTGGAGATGATCTTGATGTAGGACAAGAGAACCAGGCAGAAAGGGGTCATCAGCAACACAATGCTAGAAACCACGATTGCAACCTCATTGGAGGACGTGTCCACACAGGCCAGCCTGACCACAGCTAGGAGTTCGCAGGATATGTGATCAATATACTTGTTTGTGCACATGGGCAACTGAAAGGTGATAGCAGTATGCATGAGAGAGTTGACAGAGCCACTGACCCAGGATGTGACGGCCAACCTAGCACAGAGCCCTCCGTGCATGACAACCGAGTATCTCAGGGGGTCACACACAGCCACGTAGCGGTCGTAGGCCATCACTGCCAGGAGAACAAACTCAATCCCACCCAGGCCCAGGGAGAAAAATAGCTGGGCTGCACAGCTCACAGGTGAGATTCCTTTACGTTCTGCAAGAAAATGCACAAGCATCTGAGGGATGATGCTCGTGGCATAAGAGACATCAACAATGGAGAGGTTGGTGAGGAAGAAATACATGGGGGTGTGGAGCCGGCTGTCCAATCTGATCAGAAGAACAATGAGGAAGTTTCCCAGCACCGTGACCAGGTACATGACTGAGAACAGGACAAAGAGAGAGATCTGTGTGTTCCAGTCACTGGACAGGCCAAGGAGAATAAACTCTCTCACCCAAGTCTGGTTATCTGTTCCCATTAAAAAATATGAAGATTCCTGGAGAATGTCATTCTAAGTGAAGTAAGCCAGAAAGAGAAAGAAAAGTACCATATGAGATCACTCATGTGAAATCTAAAAAAAGAAAAAGAAAAAGAAAGAAAAGAACATAAGTACAAAACAGAAACAGACTCATAGACATAGAATACAAACTTGTGGTTGCCAAGGAGGAGAGGGGTGGGAAGGGACAGACTGGGATTTCAAAATTTGGAGATACTGACAGGCATATGCAGAATAGATAAACAAGATTATACTGTACAGCACAAGGAAATATATACAAGATCTTGTGGTAGTTCACAGCAAAAAAAAAAATGTGACCATGAATATATGTATGTTCATGTATAACTGAAAAATTGTGCTCTACACTAGAATTTGACACAACATTGTAAAATGACTATAACTCAATAAAAATGTGTAAAAAATCTGAAGATTATTAATTGGCAGAGAGAGTCAGAAATGACAGAAGCTATTGAATCAAAGAATCATAAAAATGGTTCTTTTATCACCACATACTGTATGACTCTGGCCAGCCTTAGTCAGATATTTCAGATCATTTATGGGCCAAGATGCAGGCTTTATACAATACACATTATATCTGTATCAGAGATAGGCCAGTGCTTTCATAAGAACACAATATAGTCTTTGCGAGACCCAGTTAAATCTTGAAGATAATGCAGTACAATGTTGGTACAAAGCTATATCTTTACTAATTTAC
Organism: Camelus dromedarius; assembly: GCF_036321535.1. NCBI lineage: Eukaryota > Metazoa > Chordata > Mammalia > Artiodactyla > Camelidae > Camelus > Camelus dromedarius. The sequence goes on from NC_087442.1 coordinate 9,998,648, forward strand.
CTCCGATTCTAGGACACGGAAAGGATGGTAGGTGACAGTAATAGGTAAAATCACAAACAATGAAGAATAACCTGGCATGAAAGATGAAAAACAAACAAACAAAAAAGCTACCTTAAATATGTCAACTAGACCCATTATGATGAAATGGATAAATCTATTATAAAAGGAAATGCTGGGAAGAGGGAGGAACTTGTAGAAACATCTGGAATCAGAGAATCTGGGTTTGAAAGCATATTTTATTTAGCAGCCATATGATTATGGCTTGGTGACAAACTTTAATATACAAGAAAGGTAATATTAGACAACTTTCAAGCACATGTAAGCTCACATGTAGGTAACTTACGGAGAAAGTACCTTGTGAACTGTTCCCGGTCGCAGTGCTATGGGACTGGGAGTGCTGGCAGTAACATGGCCTCTGCCCTGGGGGAAAAGGCAGCAAATGTGACCTTCCTCGATCTCCTCTATAAATTCAGACACATATAAAATATATTTAAAAAAAATAAAATTGTAGGCAACATTTAATGAATCTTAGGGCTTAGGTTAATGGGACACTTTGAGAACTTTCCTTTCTTTTGGTATTTCTGACAGACTCTAGTCTCTTCAGCCTGAAAGGGATGAGGTGGGAAAGAGAATTTTAATTGTGTCCTGTTTTATTTTCCCTCTTCAACTTACTGCTATTAATAATCTACCCTTTGTATATTGGTTCAAAAGAAAGCAAAGAAGGGTATGAACGTTTAGACTTTCTCAATATAAGAGGGAAAGGAAAGCATATGGTTAAGGGCCCTTTCTCATTGCTCAAGGCAGAGAAGAAGGTATGAATTCTCGCAGATATACGTTGGAATAGAATTTCCCTTTTGTTTTCTTTTGCCCAAGAAGTGTTTTTCAGTAGACCTAATATGTTTTAATATCAGTTTTGAACATAAAATAGAAATATTTTAAATTTTTAGACATATCTGAAGCACGGACTCATTCTTACTATTCCTCCAAGCCTGCCTGTGCACTGACGTCCTTTCCTTGCAGTGGACAAAGCAATGAAACCAGGACAGAAAGGCAGCAAAGGAGACTAAGAGCACAAACGGAGCAGCTTGTCTCATCTCAGAACCCATAAAGGGGTTGGGCCAGGGGCTCTGAGCAGAAAGGGGAAGACAAAACAAAACAATTAGATCTACAAATGCCCTTCTCATTCATGATTCAGACACATACATTTTCATAAACCTCCTCCCTAATGTCCTCCTCAGAACTTGACCTCCCCTTTCAATAGTTCCTTCTTTCCTGCTGTATCATGCTAGTCTCATCACTTTGCTTCTCTCAAGCATGATCAATCTGAAAAAAAAAAATGTCTACTTGCCTGGAAACCAGAGCTGAACAAGGACTGAGTTAAGAGTCAGCCCTATTTAGCCCTCTCGCCTGTATAAGTTTGTTTGTGTTCTCTAGATGGCAAAATAGGAGGTTCCCATGGATGCATCAAATAAACACCTACACACAGATCAGTTCCCTTTGAGAGAAATCCAGAAACTAGTCGTGAGACTCCTACACATTAAATGACTGAAAAAATACCCACTTCAAAACTGGTAGAAGAAGCTGAGACACATTCACTGATGGCCACACTTGATTATCCTACCCTGGTAACTGTATTACAAACTTAAAACCATCTAACAATACCTTCCACTTCTAGTGGCTGACAGCTTCATAAATTACCTCGTCCCTTTCCCCCACATTATGAAGAAGAAAGCACTGAAAAAACTTAGCAGGCATGTACACTCTAGAATTCCTCAGTGTCTCATCTTCCAGAATTATACCCCTTCCACCATTCATACCAATTCAAAGAGAGTGTGGATGGATAAACCTTGGCTAAACCTCAAAAATACAATCTCAAAGTGTCAGGCTTGCAGGTGAGCCCATTACCCATATTATATCCCATTCATTGTAGAGATGACAGCTTTAGCTAAGGGATAAAAAGCCAAAAGCTTTTGTCTCTCCAGAGAGTCTGTGCATCATCTTATGTAACACTCTTTTAAGGCTTAATCACATTGGCCTTCTTATTGCAGTCCTCTGCAATCTCAGCAGAGACAAATAGATTTCCTGAATACAGAAGCAGAGCACATAAAGGTAGGTCCCACAACCCAAGGATATGCTTTCTTTCATGCTAGTCAAAGCAGAACCATACCTTTTCACGTTTGAGTAGTCAACAGAAATGCACTTTCATTTAAAGAGTCATATGGCCTGTGGCTGAATACTTGGTGGTTGTATATACACTAAATGCCTCCAGCATAAGCAGAAATATTTGCATCATCCTAATGCCTGGAAACAAAAGATCCCAGGACCACTTAGCTAGGTGAAGTTTCAAATATGGTTTTATAATCTGAGAGGACAGTCAGCTTTTCTTCTTTGTGGTCTTATTATCTACATCATATCTAAATTTTATTGTCTGACTTTTCATATAAACTGAGTCCAATTATTGAGACAGTTTCTCCAATATGTACAAGTCTGAAATTTACCACTGATGACATGTTACCATGATTTCATTTGTAAATACTCACCTTCTTTATATCACTTGTCCCGTATAGATAAGACTCGGGTATTTTTTGCAGTATAATTAATTCCCTGTCTGGTAAATCTACATAGCACACTCTCTACAGCTCATTCTAGAGGCACTGACCCTGAAATGAGAGTCAGGAGACCTCATTTCTAGTCCCAGGTCACATTCTCAGTATTTATGAGTTTAAGCAATCCATTTGATAATTTTACATTTCAAATTTCTATCATTGAAAGGAAAATCCAAATACTTTGAGAAAAGACACTTTAAAGCTATTGATAATTTATCTTATCTGGAAATGTAATATACTTCCATAGGTTCAAGAATATCAGTATCTAATAATTATTTTATAGATGTGTCTTCCTGAAAAAAAAGATGCAGAATTCATCCACAGAAACTCCAGTCTTTAACTGTTCACCATCGCTCCCCCATTCCCCTCTGTTTCAATCTTTCTCCTCCCAGTATTTAAGTTTGGAATTGAGAAACCTTTACAATCCAATACCACAGAAGCCTCCAGCTTCTGGGAAGCTGCATTATCCTGCTACATTTGCTATACTCTTCAGAGTGAGAAGATTCCACACTCATGGTTCATATCTCCGATCCAAAGTCCCTAACAGATCAGATCAGATCTATTGCTGCCTCTCTAAAAACCTCTGCTTACACCCACCCTCTGTTACTACCTCTGTCATGAGCTTTCAGACGTTAATTAGTGCCAGACAAAATGAGCATGTCTTCTCTAGTCGTGGTTTATGCTGCTTTCTAAAGGGTGCTGTCCCCCCAAAAAGTGATGGACCATCAAAGTTGAGTCCCAGACTCCTTGGTTTCCAGGCTAAGAATTCACCCGGGACTAGCTTAGAGTGGAAGGGAAACTGCTGGGAGCAAGTGCACAGGTGCCCCACAATTGGCTCAAACGCGAACTAATAAGGTTTCTCAGTGGCTGAATCAGCGATGTGGCCTGACAGGTTCCCCTCAGGGGCTTTAAGTGTCAGAGGGTTAATTGTTGCTACCACTCCTAATTATCAAGGGCAGGGCCTTGATGTCTCCCTTCTCCTCCCTGTGGAAGGTGGTTTTCCAGCCTCTTCAAACCACAACAATCCACGGAGGGCTAAGTCAAAATTCTAAAAAGTTAGAGATGCCGTCTTCCTAAGGATGGGATATTCTTGTACAGCCCAAATGTGATATTTAGCCTTCAATACCCCTTTTCTGGTGAGCAGTAAGTAGACCTGCATCCAAATTAATTAAAAAACCCAGTTAATACCCTTCGGCTCCAGGATACCTTCATCTCTCCTTCTGAAAATAAAGTGTGCTTCATCTCATTTCATGAGATATGTGCACAGAGTCTAATGGACTGCGGTGAGCAATGAAAGGACGGACGAACACCCAAGTACATCTCCTACACTGGTATTCAACTTTTAAAAACAGTAACATCGCATAGATAGATTTGAGACTCCAAATAAGATCCCAAAAAAGAAGATGAAGGACATTTTATGATTTAAAAGGAGAAAAGGAGGAAAGGAAAAAGGCATCTGAAATTAACTTTCTCTACCTCTTCAAATCTTTAATTTTTATAAAAAGATTCAATGTAATTTTGACAAAATGCAGTCACATTAACATTCTCTAATACATTCTTTATGCATCATGCTCACTTTAAGTGAGTCATTTATCTCCCAGGCAAATACTAACAACTCTCAACATCACTATACATATCCACTCATTTACCCAGCCATCTACAATCATCTCATTACTCTCTCATCCCTTTGCTCATCTGCTCATCCAACCATTTATGCATTCTGTAAATCATCTACATCATAACCTGCCTATATCCTTATTATCCATTAATTATAAACTCAAAACGTTCTAGTCCTCATCCAATGAATTATCCATCTACTAATCCATGAACACATTCCATCACGATCCCATGGCTTCTGACATTACAGTGCCCAGTGACTCTGACAAGGCTTCTGTGATGTCCCAGGCAATAGAAAGGGAAAGTGGAGAGGCTTCTGATGCTTCACCTGAATTTCCAAATCTCACAGAATTGACAGACTGGTTGCATATTTTCTCTGAGCAAAGTTAGAAAAATTCCATTACCGTGAGGGTTCTGGTCAGTATCTAGAACTTCACATCACTACTGGCTTTCTCCTCTCATCTGCAGACAACAGAGGTCAACTCCCAAAGGCCAAGCTTTTAACAAGGACTCACAACTTCTCACTCACTCCTGCTCAAAACCTGGGGAAATCTGCCTCCTCATCCAACCTCTATCATTCAGCAAATTACATCAACTCTTACTTCAAAATGTCTGCTACATGGACCCTTACTTTCCGTGATTAATGCTGCTGGTCTCAGTTACTTTAGCATTTTGTTTCTAACTGTGACATAATTCAGTGCCTTTCAAGGTATGGTAGGCTTCATTCTATGCAGACTTGCTGAATTAGAAACTATGCAGATAGGATCCACAGATTGTGTTTTAAGGAGCCTCTCAGGTTTTCTGATGGAATAAAACACTTTTCAGGTGTTTCTGAGAGAATGAAATTTGAGAACTACTGTAGCAATCTACTTGGTAGAACACTGTCACATTGATCTTTCATTGTAACACTTTACCCCACTTCACAATATTTAATATAAAATTTCCAATGACTTTAATCCCATATTTCAACTGAGAGTGAAGAATTCCAAAGACATCCACAATCTCAAGGTTCCCCTGCTTCTCTCCCATGTGAGCCCTCACCCATCCTACAATTCCTGCTGTTCCCCAAAAGGAAATGCTCTCTCTTCTGACCAGGAAGTTTATCTTCTAGGTGTCTACTTAAAATTGAAATAATTCCTTCAAGAAGCATTTGTGACAGACACACTAACATTTACTTTCGATCTGTAGGCCTAGGTTTGCAAGAAGAGCATAAATATACCACATTATTTCTTTCAAACACTATGTATATAATTTGGATAATCTGATTCCAGGTAAGTGGTTTCTTTGACCTACTATTCCTCACCCTAAAGAGTATTGCCATTGTTATATTACTTAGTTGAAAATAGCACCCACCACCTAAAAACTATTAGACTAATAAATGAATTCAGCAAGGTTACAGGATACAAGATTAAAATACAGAAATCTGCTGCATTCCTGTACACTAATAATGAAAAATCAGAAAGAGAAAATTTTTAAAATCCAATTTAAAATTGCATCAAAAAATAAAATATCCATGGAGGTGAAAACTATAAAACACTGATGAAGGAAATTGAAGATGATTCAAAATACGGAAAGATATCCCACTTTCTGGATTAGAAGAATTAATATCCTCAAAATGGCCATACTATCCAAAGCAATCTACAGATTTAATACAATCCTTATCAAAATGCCCAGGACATTTTTCACATAACTAGAACAAGTAATCCTAAAGTTTATGTGGAACCACAGAAGACCCAGAAATGCCAAAGCTATCCTGAGAGGAAAGAACAAAGCTGGAAGTATAACCCTCTCAGACTTAAGACTACACTAAAAAGCCACAGTAATCAAAACAGCATGGTATTGGCCAAAAAAGAGACATATAGATGGGCAGAATAGAATAGAGAGCCCAGAAATAACAGGCCCACACAGCTATGGTCAATTAATATACAAAAAAGGAGGCAAAAATATACAGCGGAGAAAAGATAAGCTCTTCCAGTGGTGCTGGGAAAACTGGGCAGACACATGTAAACAATGAGATTAGAACATTCCCTCACACCATACACAAAAATAAACTCAAAATGGTTTAAAGACCAAATGTAAGACCTGAAACCATAAAACTCCTAGAAGAGAACATTCGCAGAACACTAAGCATAAATTGTAGCAGTATTTTCTTGGATCAATCTCCAAAGGCAAAAGAAATAAAAGCAAAAATAAACAAATGGGACCTAATTAAACTTAAAAGCTTCTGCGCAGCCAAGGAAACCATAGACAAAATGAAAAAACAACCTACCAAATGGGAGAAAATATTTGCAAATGATATGACTGATAAGGGGTTAATATCCAAAATATATAAACAGCTCATACAACCCAATATCAAAAAAAAAAATAATCGAATCAAAAAATGGGCAGAAGACTTGAATAGCCATTTTTCCAAAGAAGACATACAAATGGCCAACAGGCACATGAAAAGATGATCAGCATCACTAATTATTAGAGAAATGTAAATCAAAACCACAAATGAGGTATCACCTCACACCTATAAGAATGGCTATTATCAAAAAGCTGACAAGTAACAAATGTTGGAGAGGATGTGGAAAAAGGAAACCTTAGTATACTTTGGTGAGAATGTAAATTAGTGATTCTACTATGGGAGACAGGATGGCAGTTCCTTAAAAAACAAATAGAACTACCATATGACCCAGAAATTCCACTGTTGGCTATATACCTGGAAAAAATGAAACAGTAATTCAAAAAGGTTGTATGAATTCCTATATTCATAGCAGCACTACTTGCAGTAGCCAAGACATGGAAGCACCTGAAGTGCCCATCAACAGACAACTGGATTAAAAAGATGCAGTATACAAACAATGTGGAATATTACTCAGCCATAAAAAAGAATAAAATACTGTCATTTACAGCAACATGGATGGCCTAGAGAATATTATGCTGAGTGAAATAAGTCAAATAGGGAAAGACAAATATGTATGATATCACTTATATCATTAAAAAATAATATAAGTAAATGTATATGCAAAATAGAAATAGACTCACAGATAAGAAAATAAACTTGTGGTTATCAAAGGGGACAGGGGAGATGGAAGAAGTGGGATGGGGGCAGCAAATTGGGAGTATGAGATTAACAGACACAAAGTATATAAAATAGATGAGTAACAAGGATATACTGTATAGCACAGGAAATCATAACCTATTATCTTGTAATAACCTATAATGGACTATAATCCACAAAAACCCTGAATCACTATGCTGTACACCTGAAATAAACACAATATTGTAAATCAACTATACCTCAATTAAAAAATAAAAACAATAAAAAATAATTTTAAAATAAATTTTAAAAAATAGCACCCATTTCCCTGTTTTCCTCTGTCTGTTAAAACAGACCTTAAATTCATCTACAAAACAGAAACAGACTCACACAGTAAACAATCTTATGGTTACTGGGGGAAAGTGGGAGGGAAGGGATAAATTTGGAAGTTCGAAATCTACAAATATTAACTACTATATATAAAAACAGATAAAACAAATTTCTTCTGTATAGCACAGGGACCTATATTCAATATCTTGTAATAACTTTTAATGAAAAAGAAAAAAAAAAGTTACCCTGAAGTAAGTAAATCAATCAATCAATTGACCTTAAAAAGTAATTTAGCTTCTTCTAGATCCTATTTAGGTTGTTGGAAGTTTGAAAGAACAATGCCTCCATTTTAAATAAGAAAAGACCAGATAATCTACAAAATCATAACTATATTGAAATCATCATAAAGTTGAGGTTGCAGGAAAATCAACTAGAAAGATGTCCCAGGAAAAAAGTACCTCTAAGGAGACAGGGCGTACACTCTGCCTTACCTGGGCTAGAGGGCATGGGAAGAATGTGGGGCCACCATGCTTGCCTGTGAGAAGTGCTTTATCAGATTGTTCAAGGCTGGAAGTGAGCGTAATACGAGCACGCGATGGCTAGGGGCCACAGAAAAAAGAGTTCACATCAATTCTCAAAATTGCCCCCACGTACTTGTAACAGTCCTCACAAGAGCGTCTGGAGGAGGTCGGAAAAGCGGAAAATGCATTCTTTGTGGTGCAGGTCTAGGTGAAGGCAGCCACAGTGGCTGCAGTAAGGAGAAAACCCGCTCCTGCCACCACGTCTGTCTCCCTTACTGAACAAAAGCCTGAAGCCACTGTGGGAAGGGCAGCAAACCCTGTTTCTTCTGAGACAGGTGAGGACTCATTGCTGAGGAGAGGGAACAGGAAAAAAACAAAAAACAAAAAACCTTCCAGCTCTGGGGTTCCCATGGGGCAGGAGACCATTCTAGGTCTAGACCAGGAGCTATCTCCTCTGGCTGGGGAGGGGGCAAGACCACTAAGAAAGTCCCAACCCTGAGACATTGGGACAAAGAATGTGCCTCAGACCGAGACAGAACCAGGACAACAGAGTAAGTCCTCACCCTCCATCACCAAGCCAGCAAGAATGGAGCAGCAAGTAACAGCAGTTCACCGTGGAGGAGAAGCTCACATTTAGCCTAACTGCGCACCAGGAAGAAGAGGAAATAAACTGGATGAGCAAGTAGCCAGTCTCTGCCACAAGCACTGGACTCTGACTTGATCAGGCTACATTTGAGGTCATGTGTTTATTTCA